>NC_073706.1:22082500-23371975 GCF_023634085.1 Falco cherrug | reverse complement strand
CATCTTTGCATTGTTCCAGGGTGGCAGTTTCTACCTTTCCGCATTAGTAACAGTTCAGAAGCATCTGGGACTTCTGACCAGAATTTTATATGAGGCTGCAAGGTGACACTTCAGCAGATGGTCAGGTCCATAATTGTTTTGTATTTCCTGTATGTATATGTACTTCATGATAATCTCCTCTAGACTGAGAGTATAATTATTCCACTGACTAAAAATTAAAACAATTAAAATTATTAATTAACATTTCCTAATATGTCAATGAGTAAGACACATTGTCGTTGTCACTGCAATAGTAACCTAGCAATAGTAGCAGCAAGTGCCAGAAGAGGTCAAGAACTTACGAAACGACGTGCTTAGCTATTTTTTCAAAGAGCAACTGATTTACTGGCATCTGATTTGATTTGTTGCTTATTTTGGGTTAAGAATTGAAGTGCACTTATTCATACTTGCATTCCCTAAAGAAAGTGATATGAATTATCAACAAAGTATCCAAATGTAATCAAGATACCTGGATAATACTCATAAATAATATATATATATATATATAATCATAAATTCTAATATACTTTTGATATTCGGAAAAAGAGGTGGTTAGAAATGCCAGAACCAACTTTGGGTGGGATGCTCTTTGATTCTCTACAAAAAGAGCTGAAACCAGGAACGACTATCACAAGACCTAGTAGAGAGATGTGCTGGAGGCAGATCTACAGGTCTGAAGGCAAGTACTTCAGGATTCACAGCTACCAGTTAAGTGCCTTACGGGACCCTCCTGAGGGGGTAATCATAACTGACAGTCACTAGATGCTGTATTAAAAGCTACACCTCCAACAAATGCACCGTACAACACATGTTTATTAATGCTGACCCAAGTAAGTTTTAGGATTTTTCAAGCCCTTTTGCAGGAATCATTTTTTACTCATTAAGAATGACCGTAGGGCAGCAGCTATATGGCAATGACAACAAGAAAAAATTATTTTGAAGAAAAATTTTAGAAAACATTCGTAATGTTTTCTAAGCACATTTCATGTAATGATAGAATCAGCCAGATTTGTTGTAGGTAAAAATAATCTGGAAATTTAGCCATTACAATGGAAATAATGTAATAAAACTGACTTCCTTTCACAATTCCTGGCTTCTTGTAAGACTTGCTGATAAATGTAACATTTGTACTGTTTTTCTGAAGAGGCCGATTTGCAGAAGTGGCACTGAAGGTTAACTCAAAGTAAATGCCATCAGTTCAGGAAACACTCATGATCTGCTGAAGAACCCAGGCTGTGTGGTTCTGCATGGAGAAATAACTTCTCCAAGATTTGATAAGCAGCACTTTAGATAAATAATCTCATAGTATATTCAAATTATCCCTAACAAAAACAAGTGGGGGGAGTTATGTGAAGAGGGAACAGCAAAATGTGGGATTTCCTGTGCTTTATGAATAAGGTTGAAAAGCAGCCAGCTGGAAAGCAGCTTTGCAGAACAAGACCTGGGAGTCGCGATGGCCACCAAGTTGATTACCAGCCAGCAATGTGCCCTTGAGGCGAAGACAGCTACCAGTATCCTGGGCTGCACGGGGTAGCGTGTCACCAGCTACCCAACACTGCTGAGATGCAACTGGAGCACTGGGTCCAGTTCTGGTCTTCCCGGTCCAGAAGCAACACGGACATACTAGAGAACATCCAGATGACTCCACTGGATTGGAGCACATGGCATAGAAAGAGGAGTTAAGAGCTGGGACTGCATAGCCTGGAGAAAGCTCATCTTACCAATGTATGTAAATACCTGACCGAAGGGTGTAAAACAAAAACAAAACAAAAAAAAAAAAAAAAAAAAAAAGAAGACCACCACAGCCACACTTTTATCATTCACATCCAGTGACAGGACAAGTGGCCATAGGCACAGAATGCAATACAGGAAATTCCAACTGAACAGAAGCAAAAGGTTTTTAATTGAGAGAGAGAGAGAGAAAGATCAGGTTGCCAGAAAGCTCCATCCATGGAGGTATCCAAACCAGCCTGGAGCAACCTGCTCCAACTGGCCTTGCCTTGACCAAGAGGCTGGTGCTAAGGCCACCACCAGAGGTACCTCCCATTCTGTAAATACCCTCCGGAAGGTATCAAGATTGTATTAGCTTTTATAACATTTTATAGGGTTCATCACAGCATCTCATCAGACAAATTCAAGCCATTTTCTACTGCCATGCACCCTCTGCTTTTTTCCACGCGTGCAGAGTTTCCAGTAGTGCTCACAGAACATGTTCGCTCCTCCATGAATTTCAATGCCCAGAGCCTTACTCTAGGGGTTCCCACAGATTTCATTTTAGTGCACTGGTTCACTAAGTAGTTATACTTCCACAGAAGACAAGCGAGAGAGGCTTGACGCTTTATTAAAATTGTATTTTTGCTACAGTAGGAAACCAGCTTCTTAGAGAACTTACTTGGATACAATTTGTTGGCATGAGAATATCTACACTTGATTTCTTCATTTTTCACTTTATTAAAAAAACCCAACCAAACAAAAAATGCCAAAGCTAGGATATGAAAGACAAAATACAGACAGAAAAAGCATTAGATATTTGTGAGGGTGTGGCAGGGGGGTGAGTTGGGGAAGTAAAAAACAAACGCTTTCCTGGCCTAAAGAGAAAAAGTCACTTCACAGAAACAGTTAAAAAAATCCTTGACAGTTTTCCTCTTTTGGAGAGGAAAAAAAAAATATAACACTCCCTTTGATATGGCAATTTAGTCAATAAAGGCTGCATTAATCTTCCTGAAACCATCCTGAATACATAGAAATTCCAGCCCTCAGTCTTTTGAGAGCAATTTTCCATCAGTGACTGACTTTACTGCAAATATAAGCCACCCATGTTCATATAATTGCCTGTAGTTATCACCTAAAATACACACGCTGTTTTAAATCAATATACTAATTTATTCCATATTATTCAAACAATCATGACAACATGCTTTCTTTCTTCATCATACAGTCACAACAAGAATTGTGTTTACGTAATCCTTCAGAGAAATTTTCCTCATACGTTACATTTTCACCTATTTAAATGGATCATTGACTTTTAAGAAGTCAGAAATTTAGTGTATGCTTTAATTGACTTCACTTGCTCCCCAGATAAAAGCATCACCAAGTACTTTAAAGCAACTCTGACAGAGGTCTGCTTTGGCTCAGTACACCTCTTTGAACAAGGGTCTAAGGAAATTATGCTGAATATTCATTGCAAATATCATCCTCGTCACTATTCAACCTCTTCAAGCAAGCTAAGCAAAGCTATAACTACTTCCAAATAAAAGGTTTTGGGCTGGACCCAGCCTTCCTCCAGATGCGTGCTATTCTTTATTCTCTTTAATAGCAAGTAAAAAATAATGTGACTATGAGGGAGAAAGACTTCCTTGCACAGAGCATTTGCAACTATTTATAATAGTCTCATAAATCCTCAAACAATTTTAACATGTATGCAGAGAAGCAAATTGCAGTAACACGTAATGAGTTACTAATTTTAATTTCTTCAAGTTTCCCTCTCCCCTTTTTAATCTTTTAGAAGTGTGATTTATGAAGCTGCACTTGACATTTCAGATTGCGATCAGAGAGGGGAACTGTTATTCTTCAAGTTTTAAAGGACCCACTAAAGGCAAGTGAAAGAGAAAAGCCTGTGAATTACTTCTAACATCACTACAGTTCAGCCAAGCTCTGTAGCAGGAAAACCTGAGTAACAAAACCACTTGTCCAAAAGAGATGCAGAAATGAAAGAAAAGGGAATAAAGGGACTAAACCTCAGCCAGGAACTAAACTAAGAGCCCCAAAATATGGTTGTGCTGGATTTTGTTTTTTTCAAAAAGCAAGACTGCACAGGTATCTCTAGATATGTTTTCCTAGAGGTAATAGTCTATATCCTCTCACACATTTCAGTACAGCTATCCAACCTAATCCCACAAGTCTCAAAAGATAAGATATACAGGAGAACTTTTACATGATTTCAGTATTTTTTCTTTGACACTTTGGACAGTGACAACCTTAACAGATCAACCTTACACCACACCACCAGCAACATTACGCTGCTGCTACTCCCTCTTAGGGAAGCAAAGGTGTGCTAATTATACCAGAAGCTATTTATAAACTGTGATCCTTTCCTAGAATGCTCATCAAGCATATTAGTGAGCTGTAGCACACTCGCAAGCTCTGAGTCAAGGTTGTGTTAGAGCTGGCTGGTGCCTTTTACCCAAGAAACAACCAAGGTCAATCAGAACATCCTGATACCTTACAAGTCAATGATCCATTTTAAGCAAATAAAAACCTAGGGTGGGGTCTGAAAAAATTAGAGACTCGTACAAATTCAGACTAATACTCACTGCATTTGTATTATAAATGAAGAAAGGATGCTTTTGTTATTTAAAAAAATAAAAACATCTAAGAGGCAAAGTTAATTGAGAATTCCACTCCTAAGCAATCTGATTACCTTAGAGCTTGTATATATGTAAACACACACATTTCCAACTACAGATCCTACAGCCTGGAAGCTGGTTCCTCATTTCCTAGTCTTGTCCCACTCAGTCTGAAGCAGAGACTCTCTCTAATAAGATGATGCAGGTGATTCCTCGAGAAGTTCCTGCTGTTTTCTGTTAAATGGCAGATGGCTTTCAATTTCTTAATGACATTGCTTTTATAACTAAGTCCTCTGCAGAGTTAAAACTTATTTTCCTATTGTACAGAAATGCAACCGATACATAGCAGAAGTGTCTTTAGAACGTAACTTTCATGATTTTTTATCTTCTGTTAAGAATTTAGGAGGGATTTTTTCTTATTTTAAACAAACATTTCCAAATACTGTCACAACGAACAGCCATAAAGGCCATACACTAGAGCTTCTCAAGTCCCTGTAGCTTCACATTTAAAAGGACTGCTAGCATGCACTTCAGCCCTTGCTAGTTCTCTGTTTTTAATGGAGATTAACAAATTAAGATTAACAGATTAACAAATTAAGAGCTCATAATGTCCATCTTTTCATTAATTAAAAAGCCAAGCACTGTGTATTAGGCACAAATCCATATTCTTCCAGCAATTTGGATGTCAGCAGTAGGTGTATACCCTGCTGTATTTAACCTTTTATTTAAACTGCAGCTACTTCATCCAGTAGCTAACATTCCATTATTTACATCACAGAAATGCAGTCAGTATAAAACCACGTCTGCTGTGGTTAATCACTTGGGCTCCTATCTCACTCCTGTACTATGCACCGCCACCGCACAAAACCAGTTGCTTCATTTGCTAATTGGCATTATTTCTTCCTTAGTGCTTCTTCCAAAATCAGCAATACAGTTTTTGAACCCATGCTAGATAAAACAAACAGAAAGCTAGTCACTCGAAGTAAGAACATTTTGATAGTTTTCCTATCAACATTCAAGAAGAGTCTAAGCTATAAGCTTAGTTAATTATGAAGATACTTGAAGTCACAGTAGCCTAGCCAGAGTTCCAGTGCTCAGCGGGTTACTTGTCTGACTTTAGCAGGCACTCCGTCACACTTTAACCTCACTAGGTTTATGACAATTTACGTGCTACTCCCTGTGCAACGTGCTCCATGGCTTGCAACACAATGGGTTACAGAGATGTCAGAATGCTTGATCAAATCACCCAAACTGCTTCCAAAACATAAAATTACAATGTAACAAGCCCAGAGAATGCTACAGTCCAGACAGTTACTTAAATTCCTTATAAATTGAAGTAATTATATTACCATTCTGGCTGGTTATTTCCAATCTGTGACATTATCCCTTTAGGTTAGATTTATTCACGCATGATAAGTTCATGAAAATGAATACTCTTTGAAAAATTAAGTTACTTTTCCATTAAAAAGAAAAAAAAAAAAAGAGGCAGCTGAAAATCTTTAACTCTTGCAAGAGCAAACTCCTATAAGAGAAGTATTACTCTAAGCAGTTACAGCTTGTGACTCCTGTTTTACATGCTTTAAAAAACTGTTCTATTAGCAGTGACACAGCATCGTTAGAAGGCATAGGCAGTGTTATATGAGAACAAACAAGTTCAAAATGTGTTTCCTTACATTTTCAGGAGAGGCACCGACCTATTATTTGTACAATGCAAAAGCAGTGAAAACATTTCACACCACCAAGAAATAAGGTTGTGTTCTGAGGAGCTGCCATCAAAAGCTGTTACAGGCATAAGTGAACAGTGGCTCTGTAGGCTATGTTAAGATTGAAATGATTTTCTTCCCATTTTAATAAAAGCAAAGTTCAACGGGTCAATAGAATAGCAAAGATGGAAGTAATGACACAAGTGAAACTTCAGGAATAGAAAGGAATTAAATCCTCATGTTTTGTAATGACATAGCCAAACAGCCATAAAACCCTAGGTTTCACTGCTGTGGACTTGCACTTATTAAAAAGTACACGGCACATATTAAAAAGCACATGAACCATCCCATATACTCTAATGAAATACCACCATAAGACTGCATTTCCCAACACTTTAAATACAAGCCACAGCAAAGAGAATGTATGAAAACATATGTCATCAAGTTACATATGTATTTTTAATGCTAAATACAGTTTACAATAAAAAGAAAATGCAAATGTTCTGAGTTTGTGACTAGTAATGATTAAGTGATTCTGGTTTTCACTCAGTATTTTGTTTCAAAAAAAAAAATCTGTAAAAAAACCTGCTGTATGTAGCACTAATAAAATAAATGAAAGTACACCAAATAATGTTTTTCTGCTACTAGTTTAATGCACCCAACAGCCTAAGTGATAGAGCTAACTGATAGATATTAAGCCTAATAGATCCCCTTCTTTTGTAGATCTTTTAACCATGTAAATGGACAATGCTATCACAACAAAATACTGTTTACCATCATACATAAATAATACCATCAGAAGCATAGCTTTCAAGGAAATACCAGTAAGTATCATAAGTATCAGATTTTTTCATTTAGATTTTCCTTGGTTTTAAACTGAGCATCCATTTAAAAGCAAGTATTAAATTATAAAGCTCTGATTACTGTGAAATCCTGTGAATTAACTATGTTTGCTGTCTCTAGACACACAAGAGATCTCCGTATGGAATTACTCTCATCACTTTACTAAAGGCCTGTAGTGAGCTGCTCAATGAATATACCATAAAAATACCTAGGTTAATGAATACATCTCTGTTTTTTTGTAACTAAAGGTCTAACTGCATCTAGTCATGCCAGGTTTATGTCAAGCTGTACATGATACGATCCCAGAAGTACTAGTGTGATCAATTACTGCTCTGACACATCTTGGTCTTCTCATGTTGGTCTCGACAGAACTTCAATAACAGTAGGGCAAAATACCATCTTACAGAAGACAGTCTGTTTTCACTTCTAGTGACATGCCTACCCTGAATATTGATTTTAAGTTACTCTTAATAAAAATAAGTCTATTGGCCAGAAGAGGAATTTGCCTGCACGTTATTTGCACTGTGATGGGCATCTGGGAGATAGAATAACGGAAAGCCTGCCATGCGAAGAGCTGTTGTAGCATGCTCTTCTGTAGTATGAGGTTGCACATACACAAACATCTTTCAGCCAGTGATGATGGCTGGATATTTTCATATACTGTTTTTAAAAAGGATTAAAAATAGCACCATCTAGGAGTACAGTGGAAATCAAACACTTTGATACATTTTACAAACAACTGAAATCAGAATATTTGTATTTATACTAAATAAATAAAACAGAAACATAATGCTGTCCTGCCTTTTTAGTTTCAGGACCATGTTGAAAATACTATTACTCTTCCTATATGCCAAAAAAAACCCCAAACAAAAAAACCACAAAAAAACCCCAAAAAACCAAACAAACCCAAAACTGTCGTAAGACAGTTACAGCAAGAAAGTGCGCAAGAAAGCTTCCCAAGTTTCTTTGGGTTTAAATGGTTATTTAACGTTTTAATCAGGATCTCAGAACTTTGTAGCAATGTTTATGAAATTCCTGTTGAAATGAATATACATGCACTTGTCAAATTATCACCTGTAAAAAGAGATCTTTGTAGACCTTTATCTGGCAGATAAAGAATGTCAACCAAGTTAATGAGCAACAACAATATATAGGAAATGCCATTCTTGCCAGTACAAGAAAATGACGTAACTGGCAATATCTTACTATTTTTAGATCATACATTTGCATGCACTGCATAGTTGCAGCAACAATCCATGACCCAGTTATGAAAAATGTAGGTCAGAGTTGTAAAGTACCAGATGTTTGACACACAAATAAACAGAAGTTAAATACTCTGATACACTTGACTACTCTATAACTACAAGGTAAATTACAAAGGACAGCGAGTCTATAAATAAGTACAGAAATTATCTCCACAAAAATAGATATCTTTACTTTTGAGAAGCTATAAAAATTAAACCTCATCCTTGATTAGGATTGCCATTTAAAAGACAGCCAGTAAGTTAATACAGTACAGTAAGGGATTGAGCAGTACAGCAACGCCAAAAAGCACTGGAGGAGAGGATAAACGCCAGCACAGACATTGTGTTCCATCCTAGAGGACAAATTTGAGGGGTTCTTGTGGTTTTGGGGAGTTTGAAATCTATTTTCCTATACAAGCATGTATATCTCATCAGTGCAGAAATGTGAAGGTGATGCCTCAGGAAACAAACAGATCATTTGTCCTGCTGTTCGTCTTGTTGATCAGCATTTTCAGGAAAGTGCAGCAGAGATCATAAACAGTAACAGATTAACCAGGGCGGAAAAGAACTGCAAGCTCCTTTAAAAGATTTTAATCATTAAGTATCTTGGAACCTTGAAATGATTGGGTTTATGACTATGAAACAAAGTTCAGCTCTCAAAAATAGCTGTCTTCAATGTTTAGTCATTCTGGAAAACATGCAAGACAAAACTAGGATAAGAAAATAAATCAAGAAAGCAATGCTCCCGTTTCAACTGGAAAGCTTTAAAAATATTCCATAGTGCTGCATTTTTATTTTCACTCTCAGTGAACACTCACATCTCCAAGCTTGCTTCTGAGTAACATTTCCACAGAACAGGATACAAGTGCAAAGCACTGGGAGTAAACAAACTCATCAGGGATTTGTTTTCACATGTCACTGAAATTTGAGAGATGTTGTAAGCATGGTGAAAACCTTCACAAAACGTTTTTTGGTTTGTGATAAATTTTCTCCCACTCTGAAGGTATATAACCTAAAGGCAAACTCCAGCCGAAAACGTACTTGATCGTACTTTCGTTAAGTTATTCATAAGGTTCAAAGCAACAGCAATGCACGGCACTGTGCATTTTAGCTTCTGCATAGGGTCGGGGAAAGTTCCCTGGGAACGGGTCTGGAAGGGCTTACGTGCCCTCTGCAGATAGATCTCTCTTCTGCAGAACAGGGATGCCATGTTAGACACAGGGAAAGCTACTAAAAAGGTCTCAGTAAATCCCTGGGCAATAAGTGAGCAGGAAGACAATCTCCACTGTTCTCTGCCTTGTGAGATCAGTTATGTGCTTGTACAAGGAGAATTTCCATGGTTTTTAATCAGCCTTGATTTACACTTACTTTGAGCTGACACAAAACTCAGGAGCTGTGGCTAATATTGTTATATATTAAGCCAATTAGTCACAGATCCAACAAAGTGTTTCCCTCTTCTACATGCTCACTTTGTCTTGAATTCTCCTGTCATTTTAATGAGGGAATACAATGAAAATAAACTCTACAAAACAAAGCATTCAGCATAAAATGAAAGATATGAGTTTTCCAAGTAACTCAAGATACAGACATTTTCTCTCCATGCTATTCTCACCTCATTATATTGTTTAAGTGAAAAACTCTTTCCAGAAGTACTGGTTCTTTTTCTATAGGACTTTGTTTATCGTTACTCCTTCAAATACACATCATCATTAAAAAAACCCAAACCCAAACCAAAAAAACAACAACCAAACAACCAAAAAACCACAGTGGGGAAAAAAAAAAAAAGAAGCTATTAGAGTAGTCTATCATCTTGATAAGATATTCACTTAAAATTTCTTATCTGAGCAGCTCATAACTACTGTTTTATCTCAGACTACAATTACAGGAAAAATAAAGTTTGTGTAAGCAATTGCCTTTCTTCCACAATATGAGCTATCTACCTTACATATGTCCTATGGAATAGACTTTGCTATTCTCTCTCCATTTTTTTTTCCTAACCTTTTCATATAAAATTAATTCAAGTAGGGCCTTGGAGCAATACACAGCAGCAGAGTTGCTACAGATGACGGGCGGTTTTGTCCAATTCCTTTAAAACTAAAACAATAACTGAAGTCACCTCCAAAAAACACCAGCTAAAGTGTAATACCAGCATCAACAGCTAAAATGACACATCTCATTCACTCTGCTGCTCTCAGGTATCCCAGAATTAATAGTTCTGGATGAGTATCTAAATAAGCTAACGGAAGAATAGTGCTTACAAGAAAAAAAACCAAACAAACCTCATTTCCCAAAAGTATTAAAGCAAAGAAGCCACATGCATTAAATGTTAATCTCACCTGAATTAAGTTTTTCATTTTGATCAAAAACACTGTAGTAAAATTTTTGACATTTCTGGTTCAGCATTTCATGACACTTCTTACTTCAATTAGTCTAGTTTGTTTTATTTTTGCTCCAGAAATGGCAATGAAGCTAGAACAGAAATACTGAGCTACCCAGTGTATGTAAATCCTAAGTTTTAAACACACTTTTTGATCTCCATGAATGCTGAATTTTCATATTTTTTAGAGTGAAAAGAACACAATGATGAAGGGAGGCTTCGTATTTGTCATGCTCTTGCGCTTAATAAATATTTTTGTGTGCAGTTTCTAGCAAATTTTTCATATTTAAGTGGTTGGTGTTTGACTAACATGAATAAAAATACTGAAAGCAAAAGGCACCTCAATGTTCTTGAACACAGACAGGGTATCCTCCCCCCTGATAATAATGGGTCCTGTAAGGATCAATATGCAAGTAGATCCATGCTAGTTATCAGCAATTTTATAAATAAGCAGCAGCAGTTTAATTATATTGGTCTGAAATGGGATTCTCCAAGCCTTCTGACCTATGGGCCGGGTGCCTGTTCAGGTACCTGTCTGCAAACCAGCAATGACATGCCCGCGAGTCCCTGGACCCAGAGCCTACGGTACCCAGGATGCCAAAAGAACAGAACCCTGGTGCCAAGAACAGAAAGCATGGCATTGGATGGGAACATCACCTGCATGTCCCTGGAGAAGTAAAGCAGCTTTTAATGGAGAAAAGGCTAGGAGGTAATGAAAGCCTAAGACAACTACAGAGTTAATGAAAGAACAAAAGTGACTGCCTAAATCAAAACAAAAGCATTCAAGTAATTGGTATTTCTCCACAGCTAAGTACAGTGGAAATAGGCATGCACAGCAAGCGCTTGTAGTTGACCCAATTTCTGCCATAGATACCAAACTGTGTGAAAGAAAAAAACAAACAAAGCTGGAAAAGTGCAGAAAAAAAGCAGCTTAGAAAAGGTCCTAAGCACCCAGAAAATGCTGAAGGTTATTCTTTCTTCCAGACAGGAATGTGCAGTACTGTTCTCTCTTACTAATCACACCCCAGTTTTCGGTTGGGTACCAAAACAGATTATGACGATATAAATATAACCGACCCCAAATAAAATAAGAAAAAATTACAGAGATAGAGGAATGATTTAAAAAACCCCAAATCTTCATGAAAAATGTGTTTAAAAGTACAGTGAAAAAAACATGGAACAAAGCCTAAACAAGTGTGTCTATTGGTATGCTACTTCAGTGACTTGCTGCTCTATAGCAACTGCTTTACCAGTGGTAGTAACTTGCACCTAGCCTTTACCCTGAAGTGACATGTTCCTGTTAACATTTCCAAGCTATTTAAGTAAAAGTGCACGTAAAAATCTGATCAGTTGTGATATCATATAAAGCCAATCAAAAGTGTACAAAGGAATAAGAACGGGAAAATGTGCGCAGGGAGTGTTGGTTCACTCGCTGTACTTGGTCTCTCGGTACTACTAGAAAAGCCCCCTACAACACATGAAACTCCAGGAGCTCAAGTCTTTTCACCTGCAGAAGCCACTGGAATGGAACAGGTCTACTTCCCGATGCATAAAGATGTCCCTAACACACTTAGCACCTAAAACTAAAGCTAAAACCACTTTAACTATCTCCTTTAATGTTTTCCCAGTGCCATTTATCACAAGAGGAAAAAATTGAATGCTGTGTCAAAGTGTGGTAAACTTAACTTTAGCCTAGGTTTCACTGCAATATTTAAGGAATATATATATATTTTTTTTTTTTTTCATGAACAGTTTGGAAAAAATTGTATTAACATCTAAGTGTAAACTTCCACAAAGGGATGGAAAAATGATGTAATTACACAATACCTAGGTAATTTTGAAATTTTTAAGTGAACTTAAAACATTAATAATGAACAATTAAAATACCTTAAGTGTATAAAGTACAAAGGAAGATAAATTTTAAAACCTTTAGAGAAAATTAAAGCCTTTTCTTCAGTTACATTAATATAATTTAGAGGAGCAAAGGGCTTTGCTTTTTATGGTTCAATTCATTTAACTAAGAAGTTACAGTCTAGGAAAATTTCAAATAAAATTTTGCCAACAGAGTTTGACCTCATCTTTATTACCAGCCATATAAACAAGAGCAGAATGTCCTTTTTCTGCTAAAGAACAGCAACAGAAACACCAAGTAAAATATGGAATCAACTTCTTCAAGCATTAGCATTCATTAACCCACTGTAGCTAACCCAGACAAGCAGAGGGCCTCTCGTTAGCGAGGTATGGGAGTGCGGGTTGAAAACAGCTCCTGACCCAGCGTGACGGGCCAATAAACCACTACAACGAGAGGGGGTCCAGAGGGATCAGCCAGCTGTATCCCAGCTGGGTGGATAACTGGTGATGTAAAGGTTTGTCCCCACGTTCACTGAAAGCGCGTGAATGCCTGAGGCAGCCAGAACCGCATGAGGGGAACGAATGTGTGGCTTAGCTCAATACAGAATATAAAAACTGAGCAACTAACAACAGAATTTTGGAGACCAAGAGGCTCAGCCTAGCTTCAAGCCACACACTGCTTCCCGGTGACAGGACAGCCAACACCACGGCAGTAAACACGTTACAGAGCCCAATAAGAGACTACTTTGGTACTGTGGTTAACACCATTGCAATTGGTGTATTTTGCCAAGTATAACTTACACTTGTTTTGTGATTTCTGCATATTGCTGTATCATTCTGCCAAACCCCAAATCCTGTGTAATATCCAATATCTTCACATAAGCAAATTGGACATTGAGGAGTATACCGTCTGGATGTGGAGCAATACTTAGAGTATTGGAGTCTGGCTCCCAGACAGACATCCATCAAAGCCAATACTTCCACACTGAGAGTACAAACTCACTCACCCTCCACAGGAAAGACAACAGGCTACTGGTCCCTGGGGGGAGCAGCAAGGCAAATAACACGTAATACACAAGACTCCAAAAGATTTGCCTGGATCCTTACAGCCAAATCAGCTCTGTGTACAGACCCTGCTCAACAGCATGCGATGCCACACAGATGTAAGGACTGTGGTTTCTGAAGCACTGCACCCCAGCCAGCAGCCCTGCCCTTCAGTCAAGTTCCAAATTCCCCCTAGAAATCTCTGCACTGTTTTATCACACAGCAAAGACACACATTAATTCTCCCTCAGGTTCTCTTGATTATCTCATCCAGCGTGTGTCCTTTCAGCACTAAGATAGATCTTGGTTTGTGGAAACAATACAGTTCCCAAAAGCTATGGTTACAAGAAGTGAGGAAAAGAATGGCAGAGATGTTACTGGGGTGCACTTCAGAAGAGTAAAATGATTTTCTGTCTCATTGAAACAGTTTCAAACTACAGCAGGAATCACCCAAACTCTCCATCTTTTAGCTCAGCTGAACTTTGCTCAGCTATATGACAGCAACTAGTGGCTGTAATTTGGCCTAACCTCACAGATACAAACAGGTGACAAACACATGACAAGAAAGATTATGTTATTCCCAGCATTCCTGCCAATCAACACCTAAGCATACCACGCTAACTGCTTTTTCCAGAATCTTCTTACTGACTCAGTACCGCTTTGTACTTAGAGCATGTCCTCAATTCAGAACCAGTTCCTCGGTCCCCTTCTCCTTGTTATAATAGCCAGGAAGAAAATTGAAAGCCAGGCAAATTGGGGAAGTAGCTGATTGCCATTTGTCACTTCTTGTCTTCTGCTATAGGCTGTCGATTAGGTTGGAGTTTTGTTTTGCTTTTTGTTTTGTTGCTTGTTTTTGGGGTTTGGGTTTATTTTGATGTGTGTGTGTGCATTTGTTTTTTAACACAAGTAGCAGGGTCCAGACTTCCAAAATTGCTTTTCCATGAAATGAATACAAATAAAAAATTTTATACAGGAAAGATATTCCAGCAGTGTCATACATTTTCCTGGATCTATTAAAAATTCTTCAGCACTTCCTGATCGTTAGAACTGTGCTGACTTCCTTTCGCATGAACTGTTCTAGGAAGCCTTTGCTGTTATCCCAAAGCATCACTATAAAAGCAGAGATAAAACTTCCTTACATTTCCAACATTTCTACCTCTCTTAGCTTCTGTGGTATACTCTTTGACCTCTTCTACCACTTAAGCAAATTATTCCCCTTCCTCCAAGAAAACAGCAGAATCTATTTTTGGCACAGTATTCCCATCCTGCCTTCTTTCTGGCATTTCTCTTTGGAAGAGACAAATGAAGAAGCCACTAGTTCCTGTTTCCACAGTATTTACCACAAATGAGTCTTTATTCTGACTTTGCTCTGGTCATCATTTGAAGTAGTAAGATAAAAACTTTATTGCTACATATAGAAGCATACCCTATCAAACGACTCTAATAATAGCAGACATATTATATCTATGTACATTATATTATAGATATATTATAGACATATATATTATTATATCTATTTTTTATATATATACATGTTTGCACAATGCTCTGATTCACAGCACAGGCTGATGACACTGATTCAGCTTAAAAAGGATGGTACCAGCGCTTCCTGCTGCGCTTCCCTTTCTTGTGCATACTATTAGCATGACAGATAGTCACTTATGGTGCTTCTAGCCATTATCTTCTGGGTTTATTGACCACTTTGCAATAGTTTCAGCAATTTCAGCAATGTGTGATATCTATTACTAAATGGGTCTTTTTTCTTTTTTCTTTTTTTTTTCTTTATTAGAAAAGAAACTTTATGAGTGAACCTCAGCTAAAGAATTTGCAAGTATCAAAACACTTTGAAAAAAAAATTTAAAACCACTGTCATTTTTCTTAATGGGAGAAAGAACAGAAAATGGTCCACGATTTTAGCTCAGCACACAAGCCTAGTACAGGAGAAAGCATATCTGCGAGATGAGTCTCAGAATCAATATCTGGGACTTCCCCCACCCCGTTTAGTTGTCAGCACCCAGCAGCTTTCCTCTGTAAATGCAGCTGCTACACACTGAGTGTTACCGAACAGAGACAGCTCTGTCTGAGTGCTTCTGAGGAACTGACTCCGAAACCTGGACTGTGTGGAAAAATCAGAAAGCTGGCATTGGTGACTAAATTGTGTCATTTTCTCATCCAATTAATACACAGTGCAGGCAAAAAAACCCAAACCCAACATTTTAACAAGCAAACTGTAATGACTTGAAGCAAATCCACAAGCTTCTCCTATACAGTTACTATCTACAGAGCATTAGAAATCAGAGAATGCCAGTGTGTGCTCTGAATTCTGAAGAGAACAATGTCAAGGCTGGAAGTTCCCACTGTCCTCTCTGCACTCAATGCAAATTCGGTACAGCCAAGCCACTGCCACTCTCAGAACCAAATGGGATTAATTTTCGTTACGTGAGAACTAGCTATATTCTGATTCCCAAGCATCTATTTTTTATATTTTCTTTTTCCAAGTCTGTGAAATGCAGAACAAGTTTACTCAAATGTTAGTGTTTTTAATCCCAGGAAAACATTGTTTCTCTAGGAGCCTTGGTTTCAGAATTTTGCTTTCATTCCTTGTCTGATGGTGTGCAAGTGAACAAAACATTGAAAACTGATACCAAATTCAAGGAGGAAAATGAATTTATGCTGCCCCATGAACAATACAATGGATGTGCTCTTCAGAGAAACTGTTCTGATGCCTGGGCTATTTCCACTTTCACCCCACGTATTTATTTCAAACTGCCCAAGATGGTCTTTGACTCTGGTCACAGAGCAGCAAAACCTCAGGTTCTACTGGGTGAAGTACGTACTGCTTTGTATTCAGCTTGGACCGCAGCCAGTTCAGTGGTTAATGCCAGGGGAAAAGCATTCCTTCTTCTAAATACTGGCTTTTGTATACTTTCATGAAGTTGATTGCCCCATAACTTTCAAGAAAACATGAAAGTCGTTCCTCCCCAGCATGCTTGAGTATCCAGCTCCTTTCTGAAGGACTTCACTGAGATGTAGTAAGAGGTTTTCCATTACTGTGAAAGTGTCTCATTCATCTATTCACTAAAAAGAATTTTAAAAAAAAAAAAAAAAAGAAGTGTTGGGCTTTGGAAAAAAGACTTAGGTTGTCCAAAAAAAAAAAAAAAAAATCAAACCATAAAGAAGCGGCCTTGAAGAATACCAAGAATACCACTATTCAGTGAAAAAGGACTTGTATTAACTAAAAAATCCCAGAGTTCTTAACATCTTTAGTATATTATTTTTACAAAAGGAAAAGTATTATATATTAGATCGAAGAGAGGTGGACATGTTTTGGTTATTCTGTTATGCAACAATTTGGGGGACTTTTTTCTTTTTCTACTTTAAGATAACACATTTAATCTCTTGATAAAGTGTTCATCATTGCCTTTTCTAAACACCTGTACCCCTGGAGGCTACAGGTACAAGTATTTGTGAAGAACAAAGTTTTCTGAAATGGAACACTATTTTAGAACAAATCATCACTTATCACAAAATTTATCTAGGTGAGTGTGTCATTTGTTAGCCACAGTTAATTATTCTAATCCTTATCCTGAAGGTGCTGTGCAATATGGGAACAAAACCCCCACAGTTTAAATAGACAATCACAAAAATAACAAAAGATGGACAACACAAAAATAAAATAGCAAGTCCTAACTTTCCAGGACTTTTTGAAATGGACAGGCAGACGCACTTCACAGAGAGAGAAGTGCTCAGAGTAATAAAGCATTACAGTTAGAGCATTTTAAATGTAGCACTGGGACTCTTGATGTGCATTTCACGTAGCAAAAAAGTATGCTAATAATTCTGTGAATACATAACATCTCTTCACGGACAAAAATCGGGACTGTTTTGGGAGTATTTCAGAAGTGGCTATAATTCTAATGAACAGAATTCTTCTTGAACTTCAGGCATGATACTGGGAATAGAATGAAGCAAGCTATATTGAAGAGAATATTATAGAACATGTTTGGATCTTTTAATCTAAAAAAAAGACAGGAAATGGTTGTATTTTACAATAAAACTTGAAGCTAGGTGTTCAACAAAGATGATGTAATCTCATGCCATACAAATGGGATCAAGGACTTAAACAGTCCTGGTAGCTTTAAGATATTTGTAAGAAAAAGCAATAACTTTGGATAATGATTGAAGTCAATGCAGGAAGAACACAAGACTGAAAAAAACCCCCAGCCAAACAGTATTTTGGAAATTGTTAAAATCCTCAGTTGTGATAAAAAGATATGAGACAGAAAGAAGGGGGGAGAACGGGACGGCCAGACGAGGATGACAGGACACACATGGACGATGGTGGTGGTGGCAGGTGGGGAGAGCAAATGTTGCCCTGAAATACCCCTGTAGCTGTAAAAGGCTGGAAAGGAGCTTCTAAAGGCAACAGCTTCTAAACTCCTTACTCTTCAGTATTGAACTCCTGTTCTTCTTCCCTAAATTTGTACAAAGAAGCTATTTTGAAGGTATTGCTTAATATTACCATCACATTCATGTGTTTAAGAGCTACTGTTCCACTCCTCTCCCAAAAGAAAAAAAAAAGAAAAAAAAAAAGAAAAAAAGAAAATATCTATGGAAAGGGACAAAGATCATGGAAACTCATGAGGAAACATCACTAACCATATAGGGAAGCCTGGATTTTGGAAACTCATGAAGAAACATCACACACCATAAAGGAAGCCCTGGATTTATAACAACCACATACCAGAGAAATACACCCTAAATGAGGAAATCTTTTCTCTGAGTGATGCAGTGAAATGAGATGACAGGAAATCTTAGGAGCCATATTTAATTTGATTTTTGTTCCCATTACCAATTCACAAGCAAGCTCCTATTTTGGTTTGTGCACACTCTATGAAACAAATGATACCTGAGAAAGTACAGCTATATGAGCTATGCAAATTACCTTATTTCTTCACATCTGTATACACTTAGCTTATTTCTTAACATTTTGGATAAATACAGATAGTCATCCTTTATGGAAATAAATTTAAAAAAAATCTCTTTTGTTACATGTGTACATGCAGTTTTTACACTACAGTGGATTTATTTTTGCTGTAAACCGTGTTCTGTTCAAATCCCGAATTAAACAATTCACACTAAAGCTCAGATCAGCAAAATAATAAGCATATGGTTATCCTGTCAGAACATCGCAGTTTAGCACATGCTTAGTTGTGCCCCTACCAAATATCAGGGCTTGTTGAATGTAACAAGCTTCCCTTAATTCACATCTCCCATGTAGCGTGTCCTGGTAATTATGACTGCCCTAATGTTAGGGAAACAGGCTAAAAAAACCAAAACAGACAGGTTACATCAGATAGAGCAGGGGTCCTCAAACTAAAGCCCACGGGCCGGATACAGCCCCCCGGGGTCCTCAGTCCGGCCCCCGGTATTTACAGAACACCCCCACCCCCCCCAGCCCCCCGCTGGGGGTTGGGGGGGGAAACCAAGCAGCCACAGATGACTGCCTGCCACTTCATCCGCACGCCGGCCCCCTGGTTAAAAAGTTTGAGGACCCCTGAGATAGAGGATGTGTAACCATCACAGTCAGGGGATCTGTTCCCATCTCTTTCTATTTCTTCCTATGTGTTATTTTCTTTTATTTCTCTCCTTTTCCACCATTTACAAGCACACTGAATGTTTACAAAAACTAACTTACTGAGACAAATTTATGCAATAATATATAGGCTGGATTATTTCACATGTTCACTTAACATCAAAATGGAACTTGGAAAAGCTATTAAAGGAAGCTTGTTAAAGTTTGATATGTCATCTTTCCATCAACAAATATAATTACATGCAACACAAGGACTTGGCAGTTGATCTTCTCTTAGAGGTAGTAGTGGGTGCAAGTTTGTCAGCTTAGTTCTATCAAAACTGATAGAAGCTTAAAAGTACAGATTTACTTTAAAATTAAAGTCACAGTAACCTTTCCAACATTACAAATAATTCACATTTTACAATGGACATTTTCTAACTTTAACTATATGTGAACATGTATAACTTTTGCACCATATGCCTGAGAAGCCGAAGAAAAAAAACCTCTAGACTGCATCGTAAGGAATTCCCTTCACACACGTCAGCTAGGAGATATTCAAGTCACTCAATAAAAACCCCAAGAGCAACAAAACCCCACCTGTGGAGGAATTTTCAAAGAGGTTAGAATAAAGAGAGAAGTTGTGGATAAGCGAGCAAACACCATTTCCAGTCTGCCAGGGAATGTGCCTGGGGCACAGTAAAGCACCAATGTCACTGAATATTGTGCAGGAACATAAATCCACCCCCTGAACGCACCCTCTGCAGTCCAGAGATGTAACATACTGCGGTAAGGGCTCAGAGCATCTCACGGAGGAAGTCAAGGCAGGTTTTGAGAAAACGGGGTTTCTGCTACTTTAGGGAAGTAATATAAGGAAGGAAATGCAATGTAAGTCTGAGAAAGGACTTCTGTCCCCTCTGAAATTTGTCATTCAACACAGCAACGTGAAGAACTTGTTACCTTCAAGCTGGAAGAGCAACAACCAAGAAACACCTGCAACTGGTTCCCATATTCCTGGACATTAAACACATCCAGATGAGAACTTTGAATATAGGAGTCAAAACAATCCCATTTTTATTCCTTATAAAGAAATTAACAAACTAGTTAAATAATTTTAGGCCATATAAAAAAAAAAAAGAAAAAAGTTTTTTTCTGCATCACGGAGGTAATAAATCATTGAATATGGAAAAAATAGTGCCATTATTTGTAAGAGATATTATATCGATGAATATATTTTGTTAATGAACACTTTTCAATTAATAAACATGCAGGAAATAGTACAATTTAGTATGGGAAGTCAAATTAAGAAAGCTCATTAAAATCTGTAAATCTGTTACAGACACCTAGTGTTGAATAATTCATCAACTGTTTAACACATTTACTAAAAAAACCCACTTAAATTACTTTTATCACTTGCCTAATTCTAATACTTTGTTTTGTGAAGGGATCCTTTTTTCCTAGCACAAGTCTGAAAGTTTAATTGTGAATTGATTAACATGGAGCTTTGCTAATTAAATCAGCTGAAGAAGATTTAGGCTGACACCATGCTAGGTGCTCAAATTAAGGGACTGTCCCATTGCATTAAATATAGTGCATTTATCATAGATAAATTAACAGGCTGTTAATTTGAGCTGACAGATAATGGAGGAGGAAAATGAATCTTTATAGTATTGTGGGTAATAGATACACAGCTCTTTTACTACTGATTGTAGCTTTACAGTTTTCTGAACAATCAGAAAGGATTTTAATAAAGTTGCTTTCAGTTTGAAATGAGAATAAAATCCCTCGCTAATACGTTGTTTATGTGACAATATCAGTACTAAAGATCTGCACATATTCCAGTGTTGACAACCTGACTGTTAGTAAGAAATAAACCTTAGAAAAATCCATATAAGTTTAGAAGCCTTTGACTGGAAAGTGTTAATAAAACTAAAGGAAGTGGCTGCATAGTATCTAAATGGAACCTTATCTCTAAACGAATCTTTATTACCTGGGAATTATCTTCTAGGTGGTGGTATTCTGTTAAAGCGTGTAAGTTCCATGAACTCAGATGCAAGTTCCTTTAGTTTTCAAAATTTCTCGGGCTGCCAAAGGCCCGTATCATTCTCTTTTCAAAGTTATCAGTATGAGAAATTACCACATCAACTAGTAACACAGGTCTAGATATTCTAGTTAGATTTCTCCACTGGAGCTCCAAATCCCAAGCAAAGAAACATACAGGAAAGTAAAACTGCTTCGTCAGTGCGAACTGTCAGCACCCTTCATCGTAATTGAGCAGAGCTACCAGAGCAGCTCATGAAACATGCCACGCGATCAGAAAATCACCCCAGCAATGCAGTTTAATTCTGGCCACATGCGAGTTGTAGCACAGACCTAGTTTCAGACCGAAGTCACATGTGCATAGATGCTCTAGGTCTGTAAGACCCAGCCAGCATCAGGCGTCATACTGCTGTGCATCGAGATCCCAAGCAGCAGCAGGTACAGAAAGGAGACATCTAATACTACACACAAATATAACCCGGTAGCTACAACATCCTAAACATATCTTGAACGTTTCTGCCTCTCTCAGTTCAGATACAATACATCACAGCATGCAGCACTGGATATATATTTGGAATTCATCTGCCATGCCCATACATGAACCTTACTGTCAAATCGGTGAGCTTAGTACATTACAGCCAACAGCGAGGAGGAAGCTTTTCCTTCCCTTATTCACCTCTAGGAAGTTTCAGACAGACTGTCAGCACATGAGCCTGTCTGCTTGTTCGTGCCAGCGGCAGCGATCGTTTATGATCAGTCACACAGAGAGGGGATCAGGGCTAGGATAAAGCTTCAGCAAGATCGCTTCCTCCATATGCTTCATAAGCACGTACACTCATGCATGTATGGGGAACTGCACACCTGAAAACAGGAGAAGCATGACACTGTTCTGATATCAGATTCAATGCTGGCTGCTCACCAAAGTGCTGACTCAAAAGAGTAGCACTGCTACTACCCCAGGTAATTTCAATCCAAATAGTTGCCCTTTCACACCCCCTCCTCTCACAAAAAAAAAAAAACCAAACCCAAAAAAAAACCACCAACCAAAAACAAAACAAAAAAACCACCCCACCTGCAAATGAAAAATACCCAAAAAAATAAAACAAGGACAGTCAGTTTGGAGTATATGAAAAATGCTGAAGTTGTATAATAAATTCTCTTGATTTCCTCACCGTTCTTCCAAATGACTGGAAGAAAAAGGAGTACAAAAGCCCAATAGAGATAATAGGTTAGCAACAGAGATTAATAAGGATGTTACCATTATATAATTAAGACTAAAAATTAGTTAAGAACCTGAAATGAATAACACTTAATCATTAATTTTTGCCTATAATTTATGATACTGATGCCAAGTGTTATCTCATACCTGGTCCTTATTCAACTACATAGATATTCAATACAGAAAGCCTGCATGCTTTTGAATTATTAAAGCTCCATGATTAAATATTAATTTATATTTTTGTAAAGCACCTCCTAACTTCCACACAAGATGTTCCCCATATACTCCAAAAAGAATTATGAGCAGAAGGTAAAATAATTGCATGTTTGCTTACAAGCAAGGAAAACAAAAAAGAAAGGTTATTTGGCTAAGAATGCACTATAGATTTGCAAGAAAAGTCACAGACCTTTTCAAGACCAGATTCACGATTAAAACCAAAATACTTTGTGGCATTCGGACACTCAGGGATAAAGTGCAGCTCGTCTAGTTTTCAGGTTTATAAATACTTACAGCTATTGACTTGGTTAATTGATTTACCTTGCAATAATTTTTCATTATTATTGCTGTCAGCAGCACAATATTTTAAAGCCATCCTCACGAATGAAAATATCTTCCCACCAGATCAGTCCTCCGCTTCTTTCAAAACAAACTAAATCCATACCAGCTAAATGTTTACAGCACATATAAGTGCTTCCTGCCTTTCTCCTACACAGCACCTCTACATGAAACTACAAAATTACTACGATTTTGTGAGCTTTATGCACACCTGCTACACAACACCAGTGATTCCAGCTTTCAAATGAAGTTGGGGCAAAAGAGTAGGTATTGGGAAAATACCATTGCCCTGGAAGATCTCCCAAAGCTTCCTCTCCCTTTTACATTAACCACAGGAAAAGTTCCATCGTGCATCACAGATGGTTGGAAAGGGTGTCCAACCTTTTTCTTAGAATAGCTTTTAAAGGATGCTAAGGCATTCCTGTAAGAAGATATCCTCAAACACGCCTTGAAATGAAATAAATTGGACCTCTGGAACAGATCCAGCGCTTACAGAAACAGTCCGCTAGTTCTTATTTGCTTAGTCTCCATAAGCTGCATTTTGCAGTAGGCGTGTACAGAAATAAGACAAACCAATACAATTTGCGGAAGTGATTAAAATGTTATGGTTGGATTTCACCCAGTAAGTGATGTTTTTCAGAGACTAATCAACATTCCTGCAAAAAGAGTCTAAGTTTTTTCAAAATTGACATTACATGTGCTAAAACTGACACTATGCCCATATGTCATTCTCCTGCCGGAAATTTTAAAGAAAAATTTCTCCCTTGAAGAAATCTTAAAGGGTTATCATGCCATAAACAATCACTGCAGTTTCCAAAATATGAGCAGAGAAAGTCTGGGTTATGACCAAATCCCATGTAAACCTTGCTTACAGAAGTGTGTAATTATTAGTAGGACAGAATTCTTGCACTTTGTTTTTCCCTCTCCTCATGTTATTAACTTTAAATATTCTTAAAGATAAATTAAGACACTGATAACATTGATGTACTACTAACTTTTGGTGAGAACTTAAAAAAAAAAAAAAAAAGGAAAAAAACAATATGCTTTTAAATCCAGCTTGTCTGACTTTTACTTTATAATTCCTTTTAAGTAATAAACTTGTGCCTTCTCTCTTCGATGGCAGGTTGATGGTATATTTTAAGAATTTTAATTTCTTTTTAGACACCTTTTTCAGATGGCTAATGCAGCGTAACTCCCGCATTCGTCACTTTTGTCAAAGGCTGGCTCTGGATGCACTGTTCTGGTACGCTCAGTAATTGCTTACTGATCACGAAACAGCACATTCTGAGCTCTCATCTTCATTCTTTTCATTCTTCACTTCTGCTACTCAGAGCATGTGTCTTAATTTCCAATCTTCATTGAAATTTTCATTGTTTCAGGCCTGTGACTCAGGATGCAATTACTTAACTGTTATTTGTGCCAGCAGCCAGCCACTGTTTCAGGTAATCCACTGACACTGCCTCACAAACAATTCAGCGATAGGAGCTCGGTATGGGGGGTGGGGGTGTGAAGCTGTTTTTTCTTGTCATGCTGAACTTCTCTACTGGTTTGGGGTTTCCCCTCTCCCCACCCCCACCCCACCCCCCTTTTAAAAATCCATGATGCATAAAACCCATACATCAGCCTCAGCCACCTATTAAGAACATCTGGCTCCCAAACGACAAATCTTTTCTTTGTGTTGCACGGGTTCTGTACTTCAACTAGATTCACCTGAAGTTCTCTGTTACTTAAGTGACAGCGCAGACTTGGACTTCTCACCATTGTGTGGTATGTAGTTTGCATATGTTATTTCTCTGTTTTCACTAAGAACATCAAGAACAAAGTGACCAAAGACTTTGCCATCTTGGTGTGTTCATGCAGGTGTCTAATGATGTAAAGCAGAGAGAGACAATACACAGAGAGCACCTTAGAGTAAACGAGAGCTTTGTCATTCACCAATTTGCTTTTTCCAAGGAATTTTTGTATGAATAATTTGATGCAGGCTGTATAGAACATGCAGTAAACACAAAATAGGGCAGACCTTGAGTTTAAGAAGAGCTTACAACATAATTCTGTATTATTTTACACCTGTAGAATTACATCTGTTTTTATAACTGTGACTGAATGAGTGTATTTTTTATTTGGGAAACAGCATTAACTGTAGCATGACTCAGATTTAAATCCCAGAAAAACAGGGGTGGAGCTTAATTGGGACAAATCCATGAATAAGACACATCACTTTGAAAGCTGTGTAAAGTCTGTCAAATTTGGTTCTAAGTACATACCGTGGTCAACTACTTCCCGCTACTATTATTGCGTTAGTCTTACCAACCAACTTGTTTGTGTTTAAAACAAGCACTCGCTAAAAGTGACAAAGTTTTCAAGACATTCTGCTGAAGCCACATGTAACAAGAAAACATTCAGTGTATGTTAAAAACTTGCTCTGAGTTGTGAACTTTTTTAATGAGTTTGTGTTTCATAAAGCTGAGAACAAAGGGTAGTTATAACTACAGCTAAGCTTGTCTAGTCTGTGATTTAAGATAAGCAAAGTTTCTATTGTTTCAGCAGATAAGCAAGATCCAATTGGACAAATGCAGCACAATCACCAATGGAATAAAGCGTCTCATTGATAAATGTATTGTTATTTCCAAGCCTGAGAGATTAAAACTACTAATTTCTGATTTTGTTTTTCCTATAATCAAGGTTTGCAGATAAACAGGAGGAAGAAAACTATTTCTAATACACACAGTAAAAGCAAGATAAAGGCTCCATTATCATGCATTACTAAAAACTAACAAGTCAGGTATTCTTTCTGCTTTACCATCTAAAATGCAATTATTAACCTATTATTTATTTGTGCAACAGTAGCTCCCAGAGGATTGAAATACCGACATTGATAATGAGGCCCTTATGTGAAAAGTACAACTCCAAATACTATAAAAATTAACTATTTCTGCTCTACATTGCTTAACAGACAATTCCCAAATTACAAGCGGGGCCTGAGAGGCATACACATGGGCAGTAACTTGCTCAAGGTCAGATACCAGGTCCATTCTAGAGCTAAGAAGAAAAAGAATCAGGTCTCTTGATATTAGCAGGAGTACCCGATCTAGTAAAATAAGTGTGATAAAAAGGATATGTCCTTTTTACAATGAGATTACTGGTATGTAGACAAACATCTTGATAGTATGTTTATGATTAAGAATGATTCTCCTTTCTGCAGCCTTTGAAAGCTGACAGCACAGTGACAGGTCCACTAGATCAAAAGTCTTCTCTTTCATAAAGCAGGTACTAAAATTATATTTCTCTTGCATATGAAAGGCCATTGACTTCTACAATAATTTCATTGAGGAAGACTACTAATTTGTAATCTTGGCCACCAGAAACCATGTGGTGTTCTTACTGAATAGCACTGCTAAGTTCTCAGCCTGTCTATCTCCCTGTAGACTAATATTATAGGGGACACTGCTTTAATAAACTAACATTTCTAATTCTTTTCAGTAGAGGATATTACTTGACCAGAACAGCAATTCAAAATATTAAAAGTGCCTTCATTTTTATTAGGTGTTAGTTTAAAAAAAACAAACAAACAAAACAAACAAAAAAAACCTCCACACACACACGCCCCACAGCAACACAAAAAATACACCAAACAGAAACCAAAACAAAACCACAAACAACACTCCCACCAAAAATCAACATTAACAACAAAACCAATCCTTGTAAATCACAGCCGTGAGAAATCACCAAGAACCCTCAATGAGAAATTATGAATTGTCAAGCCACTGGGATATTCTGTTAGAATTGTCAGACTGTAACAGATTCTAAAGGGACTTCCAGGTTCACAGCTGCATACAGAAGTTTTGATTGGCATTATAGCCACACATACACAAACATTTTGTGTTATGGTTTTATCATACCCCTGCGGAGCACATTCCACCATAAAATATAGCATCCTCTGCTTGCCTTCAGTTTTCTGCCTTCTGCCCTAATCGCTCATAGCTAGAGGATTTAAACCTACCAAATATTTTATTAGTGCCTACCTTTTGTACATAACATATAGCTACAGCTGAACTTCTATCCCAAAGTAATATTGGGAGTGATGAACTGTGGGGTGGTCTCTCCTCTAGTAGTGATCTTAAAAGAAAATGTCTTGCTAAGAAATTCAGCATTCCACTTCGCACCAAAGTTTTATTTGGAGGGATTGTATGAATCAGACCTTAGTGTTATAAAGAGAATTTAAATTGTTCTGTTTGAGTGTGGGCCAATTATAAACAAAAAAGTATTATTATCTATAGGAGACACATTTCATGTAAAGCTGTTTTTTCCTCTGTCTCTTGATAGTATCCGTATTATTTGTGGATATATCACATGCTATTTTACCCAGGATCAAGGTTTTCCTAGATGCTGTACTAGTACCCAAGAATATTGCTACGCCACTGAGATCACAAGCTAATCAGAAGAAGAAATTACCTCAGTTGCAGAGTTGTACTACGTACCTGAAAGCTAACATCCTTATTAATAGTTAATAGCATTTTATCTGAGGCAAATAAAGGGAAAGGAGACAAAAATCATCTGTGCAAGCTTTCTGGAAGCCCTGACTACCTCTGTTGCTTTTCTACTAGATGATGTTCAGGCGAAATGAGGTATTGTGCCTCAGCCAGCACAGCTGCTTGCTCCGTACAGTTTTACTGGTGTAAGGTACTTAGAGAAATCCTCTACACTAGCATGAAACTGTAATTCAAATATGACACAGCCAACTTCATATCTAAGAGGAGACATTTCTACACCGGGGTAAGCTGTACCTGTACAAGTCTCGGTGTCTACCCCAAAAGAGGCTGTGTGGTCCAGCTATACCCACAGCTGGATGCCTTTTGCCCAGAACATAGTTTGAGCTTTTATGGGTAGTGGCTATATAACCCAGGAGAAATAGATGTTCTGACAACTACTTTAGAGTCATCTCAAAACAGATTCTGAAATTTTGAGCATTTCAGAAAATGTTCTTTCCTAGCTCTTGTTTGATTTATAGCACTACCTACCTGTACGGTTCTGTGAATCTATTCCCCTGCTACAAAGGTTAAAACACAACATGAAAAATGGATGTGCAAACATTATGTACAGGTTTTCACATTACATTCTCTTAGCTGTGATTTGTACTTGTGAAAGCATTCTCCTCTCTGCTTCACTGAGCCTAGAATAAAAATATTAAAAGTCCTATTCTAATGTTTCTTCACATCGTATTTCATGTCTGTAATGCAGGTACTAGATAGTGGTGCAGATTCCTGCAGATGAGGACAATTCCACTGACATCAGTAAGAGCAAACATGAGCAAAGGAGAGTCAGACCATTCTTTATTTCCCAACTTCTTCTACCATGAAAATATTTTCTCTTCTATGAATTACAGGTTCGTGTTTGTTAATCACAACACGCAGATTTCTATCCACAACTGATAAAACAACAGATTACATTTTCCTTTGAGAATACCTGTCAGGGAATAACAACTTTTAAAACCCTAAATGCATACAAACCCAGTGCAGACTTCTTTAAAGTAAAAAAAAAAAAAAAAAAAAAAAAAAATTTTGGCATCAACTCACACAATTAGTGTTTTTGTTTAAAATTATTTTTTTTTTCCCACAATTCTTGTTTTGTCTGCTTTCCTAAATAGCACATGATTTAGGAACCTACTGGATTATGCCAAATAGTAACATTATTCGTTCCTTCCTACAGAGCAGCACTGAACAGGCTGACTGCTTGTGTGGATTTCTCTACCGTTTGCTCAGCCCTTGCAGCAATAGTCACTTCCCTGGATGCCAGAGAATCATTTGAACGCAAAGCACTTTCACTTCTCCATGGAGCATTGTTGGAATCGGGATGCAATTTTATTTATTAAAAAACAACGTATCGTCCCTGTAACCCCCAGCAGCGTCTATCAGCAGGAGGACAAAATACCTTGCTCAAGATGTGCTAGTGGACAAGCAGGCTGGGATTTCTCTGGCTGTTGATAATGCGCATTTCCTTACAGCTGCACAATCTTACTCCATCTGCACAATCTCACCTTCAAAGACACTCCTACTCCTTCACCTCCGTGTAGAAATAAGCTAGCAGGGGCTTTTATCGTTCAGTCACGTGGCAGGCCATCCTGCCCTTTCTAGGGAAAAGCACCCAGCTCCTTCCTGACAAGCTGTGCTAAACTTAGTTGAAAGGTCTACTCACCTCGTTAGATGAAGATAAAACCTGTGCAGCTACCGCACAGACGTAAAATAATTCTGAAACATCTGCCCGACTTGCACGTGTCATGCACCTGTATTTAGCTCTACAGGGTCACACAGCGTGAAGGTCTTGATCCCCAAAATAGGGATCGAGTGGCTCACCAGGCTCAGTGAGTTTTCTTTGAACTCTTCACTAACCTCTTCCACCCTGGTACAGGAAAATCCACAAGTCACTAAGGCCTCGTGTCATTTTTCTAACGATTTCTCCCATCAGTACCTCCTTCTTGTTTCTGACTTCCTGTTGTTAGAAAACTTGGTAACACATTAAAGACCCTCCTTACTGGCAAAGCAATATAATTTACTACTAAACAAACCATGGAAGCCATAAAAAAGCTGGAAAGCAATTGATGCACATGTAGTAAAAAAAAAAAATATATCTGGTAAATATATGTATATATAGTGGTCCTAATTAAACTGCTGAATATGCTAACTCCAGTTAC
Source organism: Falco cherrug (assembly GCF_023634085.1). Classification (NCBI taxonomy): domain Eukaryota; kingdom Metazoa; phylum Chordata; class Aves; order Falconiformes; family Falconidae; genus Falco; species Falco cherrug. The sequence goes on along the minus strand of NC_073706.1, from coordinate 23,342,452 downwards.
CACAGTATACTCATGACACCTGACACATTCTGGGTGGCAAAAAAGGTAATTTAACACCTAGTAAGGTACATGACAGATGATATGTTTGAAATCAACAGTCAGACCGCTACATTTTTAATACTACACTCAAAAAACCAAGCTTATATCTTAAAACAAAAAAGCAAGTTTAGTTGGCATCCAAAAGCACTCTAGGAGAGAAGAATATAGTTTTTATTTATTATGCTGCAATTTTTGTTTTGTCTCATGTTTTTGTTTTGTTTCATTGTTACTGTTTCCCAGCCCCTTAATATTTGATCAACAAGGATTGCTCAAGGGTCAGGCACGCCCTCCCTGGAGATCTCTAGATCAGAAAGTAACTTGCACTTTGCAGTTCTAACTGAAAGCTGTGTGAGTCAAAAACCAACGAAGTTACTGTTTTACCTCAGACCAAATCACAAAATCCTGGCTATTTTCCAGATTCCAGACTGGCTGCAGCTTCTAGATAAACTGGCTGGCTGTCTGGCATGAATGCTGTCTGTAGCGTACAGACCTGCGACCCAGAGCATGTTGCTCCGAGACGTTTGTTCCATCTGACCTACAAATACACTTCTTTCTAATTGCTCACTGAGAAGAAAGGGGGAAAAGGACACAAAGCATTCATGCAACCGATAAGTCTATTTACTGATTTGAGAGGCAGCAGGAAAAGTAGTATTCACTATACATATTTAATATTACAATGCTAAAGTCGCCATAGATAGTTAGCAAACAAGTGAGTGATTTCCACCTTTCAGGAAATTTTTTTAGGATGTAATCCATTTGCATATTAAAGCCTAAACATCACTTTAGAAGTACGTTGCCAGAATACGTAGCACAGCTGACTTTTTTTTAAAAAAAAAAAGTCAAATAGTCCATTTCAAAAAGCTCTGGGTCCAGTGACCATACGCACTTCAATAAGAGCAAATCCAGTCAGTTCAATGTATAGAACCAAATTGTAAATAAATCTCTTTATTTCCAACAAAATTCTTTTTTCAGGTTCTTTCAAATACACAGGAATTAATATGTCAAAACAAGCTTTCAAACTTACTTTCTGTCGTTCACATCTAGTTACAGTAAGCCGAAGTTGAATCTTAACATTTGCTTTCACTAAAAGTGTATAAAATTTATAGGTATAAAATTTCTGCTTGAAAAGCACTGATCAGAGTAAAGAGGAAGTTTTACATACTTAAGAGTTAAGTTTCCAACTGCCTTTCTGCATTAGCCGAGGTTTTGTACGGTGGAGATTTCTGAATGCAACTTGACACTAAGTAGGAATTCAACTATTAAGACAATTGAATGGATTTGGGCGTTTGGGGGTTTGTTTTTACTTTGCATTAGTCACTTTTCTAGGCATAAACTTTCAAGAAATTACTGTATTATAGAGTACAGATCTCAACATCTTTAATCCAAGTACTTTCAGCTTCATTGGCCAATTTCTTTTGTCAAAAATCTCAAGTGCACATGGAATTTTAAACATGACTGGTTTTCCACTTTTTTAAATCATCATCTAGACACTTGAGGTAAATGTTTTTAATTTAGCATGTCTCTGACCAATACATTTACATTTGCAGTCATTACTCATGCCATCTGGCTTGATGTGCTCGTTAAAAAATGAAAGAAATTCTGCTGCGTTATTGCTTCTAGATCATTGATGACTTTCTTCTCCCTGAAACTGTCAATGTCATAGCTTTACATTTCATATTTTTCATACTTCATAGGGAGTCATTGCCAAATGTTGCCATATAAATCTCATTTTTATGTTTCCCAATGTACTTATTTGACTCTCTAATACAGAATTTATACTCGTCAAGAGTTTAGAAAGCAGTCTGCTCTATTTCATCAAGGCTTCCTGCTGTCAACAGCAACAACTGTGCAAGAAGGTACTTCTGCCTGGACTGCCGCACTGTCACTTATAATTAACTGGTTGTGCTATGCTTTAGGATTTTTTCAAGCACAGGGGGGATACATTATTCATACACCATATAAACTACCTAAACATCCTTCAGCTGGTAGAACTGTGGAAGAAAGCTTGCAACATGCATATTTCATGGAATGGTTTGGTGATATCCAGTGGTTTTGACAGCAGTACCATTCCATATTTTAAATATTTCTAACTGCTCCACAACATATTTCAACAAATCAACTCCAGGAAACTGAACTGGCTTGTGCAGAACCAGAAATGCTGGGAAATAGCTTTTTACTACTCAAAGTATCGCTTGCTTCACCTTGAGACGCAGGACCTAGTTACTACTCTTCTGCTGCCTGCATTGATGATCTTTCCGTCACCTCATTCTGTCTTAATCTCTTGATCACGTGCAGTGGTTGAGGACAGTGCCAAGATAAATCCCTCCTAACAGACACCAGATATGACCTATTTGGTGACACCTTCAGTTAAAGAATGAGTTTTCTTCTACGTCAAAGGTAATGCATGGGAGGTTGCCCTTGTTCTTTTTTTTATTCAAACACTTCATTGGCTTCCACAATCAAATATGTACTCAATATGTCAATTTGCAAACAACAAGAATCCAAGGTCTTTCTTATTTCTGGTTTTAAATTTGGATTTATCATGCATTTCTATTAATGTAGAAAGCATTACACAAGCTGTTATGGGTAGAGTGAAATAAGTTTCTGGAGGCTTGATGTCTTTATTTATCATATATGTGTACATTATACAACTACAAAGCAGACCAACTGTTGCATAGCTTTGAGTACTTCCCTAAGAAACCATAAATAATTTAAATCCCTGCTAGCACTCATTATAGCAAAGCAAAACCTCATTATTCACATATAACCAAAATTACTCCGGATTCCAAAACTGAATTTTTAAACTGTTTGTTCAGTATAAAATAAAGTCTAAATTTTACATCTCAATAGAGTGTTGAGCAACAACTCCATCTACTCTGCAAACTGTTTTTACGAAGGTCTTGAAAACACATTTGTACAAAAAATATCACAGGCTTCATTTTTAAAGCAAACTGCTTGCATAATTGTGAGCCTTTTGCAAGGTGGCTAAGTACCTTTCTTACTTTATTCTGTATGAAGAGAACAACTGACCATTCTGCTCAAGTGCACTATCTTCTCACTGGAATTTCAATCCAAAGGTATTCTAGACATACTGGAAATGGATTCTGGACCAGAAACTACTATTTTTCTGCAGTAGAATATAAAAATTTCAGATTGACCCCAAACCAAAAAGCAACTTGATTCTAGTTCTGCAATTAGCCTACTGTCTTTCAGGTAGTTTTATAGCCCATTTTTCAGCTGGACTGCTAAGTTCACATTTTACCTCTGTAAGGCAGATGTCCTGTGCTCTGTGAAGCACTTTGGCGAGTTTATTAATACCGTTGAACCCTCAGGCATTTTTCAGAAACATAGTCTAAGGGATTGAAGAAAAGAGAGCAGAAATACAAAAGCATGAGCAACATTACTAGGGTCACAGTGGGGGGAAAACACAACAGTGCAGAAATGAGAATAAATCCCACATTGTTTGAGTTCTTGTTTTGTGTATTATTCGGTATTTTTCCTGGCTGTATTATTTTCTCAAGAGATTACAATGCCTGCAGTCCCTTATGCAGCTAATTTTAACCAGGGTGGTTTTCTGAAAGGACGTACAGAAGAGCATACAGAATTGAATGGGTGAAACCAAAACTGTCTGGCTGGCCTTCTGTTATTTCTCATATATGAATTTGAAAGCCTAAGCACATTTTACATTAGCAGAGTATTTTTACAGTAGAATTAAGGCTAACGTGGCAGACAAACAAGATGGAATGACACATGGAAAGCCCAATAAGCAGCAGATGCCACCAGAGGATCACAGCAGATGTGCTGGGTTTGGTACAGTGGAAGTACTCAAAGTGTTCACTAGTACAAGTACCTGAACTGTTTCAATTTGATTTTCTGACATAAATTCATAGCTTAAGCTTTCAGTGAAGGCCCTAAATATACTCAGCCTTATACTAACTCACAAACATACTTTAAGATAACTGAATTACTTCCAGAAACCAGTTGTATTAATACCTTTGAAGAAAAGGAAGGAAGAAAACCAGAATTTCAGCTTTCAGGGTTCATTACCACCTTTGTAAGCCATTCCTTACCGAAGTTGTCTTTAACAACAAAAACCCTGCAGACAACAAGCCCTCCCTCCACATGGCAAAAAAAAATCCCTCCAAACAACCCCCCCACCAAAGCTTGCAACAATACAACCCCCTCCAAAGGAAAAAAAACACCGACTAACCAAACAAAAACCCACTCTATGGCAAACCTGTCAAAACCCCCACTCACCCACCAGACAATAAGTTTCTGACAAGTTTTGGGAAGGGGAGACTGGGCTGGTATTTTTTGTTTGTTTGTTTTTTAATTATTCTGAAGTGAATGCATTTCCATCCCAAGAAAGTTCATTAACCCAGCAAAAATTCCCTTCTTTTCTTTAGAAAAAAATATCTGATTAGTAACTAGGAAACACTTCCGTGAAAAGAAGCAAGACTTATTCAAGCAAATGAGTTCAAGCATTTTTTGAGACATATTCAATCAAAAAAAAAAAAAAAAAAAAAAAAAAGGTTCTTGGAAAAAGCTAATTATTTACACCATGCCTCTCTCGTGCCAAGTGAGAATGCCCATTTAAACTTGTATTACCTTCACAGCATGTATCATATACGCGTTCTTTTGGTATTTGAGCCCTTTTTTGTGCTCTCTCTCTGCTCCAAAACTGGGTGATTATTTAAGAAACACAGGAACAGAAGAATACGATGCATGTTTTATTTGCAAGAATCATTCTGTTCTACAAACTTTCATGGGAAAAGGGTTGGAGCTGACCCATTTTTGCAATGAAGGAAAGCAGCACTCACACATTTCTACACCATGGTAACCATAATCTCCATTACCTACTTATGAAAAAACACGAAGAATACCAAGTACCCATTGGAAGTTAATACCCATATTAATATATGATTAAGAAAAATATTTTCTAATGCATATAAAACTTCCACACATCTATCCTCGCTTTCAGGTCAATATCTCTACTCCTTTTACAGATAACAGCATTTACAAAACCTTGCAAGGGGAGCTAATCACTACAGTTATCAACTGTTCAAATAGTTCAAACTATGATTATAGTTTTAAATTCTTAACACAAATGTTTCAATACACATTCATAGACAAAATTTAAGGGGTTTGTTATTCAAAAGCAGAAGAAAAATTAATACCTACCTCCAGAAGTGACTATTAAAAGCAGCCACCAAATACACTGTAGAGCAGCAAGAGCAACTTCTTAATTTGAGACAAGCGAGGCACTGACCAAAATAACCGAGCATCCAGCGGTTAGAAATAGAACTTCGAATCTTTATGTAGTCTTTGTATTTTCCCTCTTCAGCTTAAAACTACTATCCATAATTTGACTTCAAGAATGTGCATATATTTATTACTTCTCCTCTAGATAGAAATCCATTTACCAAAACACATTCCTAGGAGTGACAAAAATTATCTGTTGTTCTGTTGCCTGTGACACTAAGGCTCTAAAGATAGGAGCCCACTATTAAAATATGTGTGTGTGTATGTGTGTGTAAATAATCTTCTCAAGTAATTTGTTTTCATAAATATGGGTCTGCATGTTTAAATCAAATTTCAAATAGGGCACACTCTCATGGTGGCATTCAAAGACTATAATCTTGATAAATCGCTTAATGATCAAAATTTATTCAACAAAAATTAACTGAGATACACATGTTTAAGTCTAGCAAGTTGCTTCTGCTTGATGCTGAAGAGGCAGGCAATGTAACTGCTTCGCTGGTACCAAATAGAGTGTGGCAGCAATGTGACTTTAAACCTGAGGATTAGTTTATCCTTGTGCACATAAGCCAAAAGCGTTATATTCTTTATTAAATATCATAATGATAAAAACATATCCATGTTCTGAAGATTTGCTCTCCTGGGCTTTTGGGTGGTTAACAGTTCTAGTAGAAAATCAACAATAAATATTGGAACACATTTAGTCACGTTCACTTGCAACCCTCATGTAGCATTTACGTGATCTACCAGTACTCACAGTACGTAACAGTAGCAGGTGAGAGGCAGCGCAGAACAAGGCTGAAGGAAGATGCCATAGCTACTGAGACCAGCAGACGTGTATAGTAAAGCTGTAGTACAACTTCCAGGGCATATTTATGTGAGAATAAATCTACAGAAGCTTTGCTAGATGTGACTTAATAAAAACTAGATCTTAAAGTTTTAAGCGAGATCTTTAATAAAATGCACAATAGTAACTCTTCTAATAACTTTCTCATTCAAGGTAATATTGAAACTACTCCTAAGTGATCCCTAATGCAAAGAAGTCTTATGAAACATAAGGAGTGTATTTTTGCACTTTGTTTTCTTTATACCTTTTATTAGTTAATAGCTCCTTTGAGCAGTCTAGAGGAACTAGACACCCACATCACATAGCATTCCTATGCAATAGCATGAACAGAACAAGAGTCAAACAAAATTCAAAGTCTGCATGGAAATAGTTTTAGAAAAACTTTCTGATTATTTTTATCTGAACTACAACAAATCAAGTTATGAGTCATGTAAGACTATATAAACAGCTTGTAACACACTATGATTTTGGAATTATGGATTTACAAGATATTGTAAATTATTATGGAATTATGAATTTACATTGGAATTAGGAAATTACAAGACATCTTTGACATGAAAAAAAAGGATGTTAATTCATGCCAGTTTCTACAGAAGCAAACCTCTTACTGTAAAATTCCAAATCAACTATTCCAAGACCAAGCCCACAAAAAGAAATAAAACATCTAATTGATGTTTTATGATTGATCATTTTGATAAATGATTCTATGAATTGCCTTTATCAAACCATCCCATCTGCCAGTTGCCTTCACCTTTCACCTGTGGTTTCTGCGTGCTTGTCTACACGTAACTCAGGTCCTATATGGACTTCTAGAGCCCTTCAATCGAGTGGACTGAGACTGTAAAAATAGGCTTTGCTTACTATGCTTAACTTACAGTAAGTTAGAGGTGTCACAAGGGAAGCAGGTAAGTGACAGAAAAGGAAAGCAGTCAGGTTTTTAGGACAAAGAAAATAAATATGCAGTGAAAATAACAAGAGCCCAAAGAAACATTTGTCTGACACAAGAAGCAGCAGCAAAAGACCACCATCATTAGACATCAGCAGCACACGAGTACCAGTACCTTTCTGAGGTATTACAGAATCCCATCAATATTCACAACACAAGACTATCTGCCACAGTGTAGAATACAGAAAATGGGCTTACATCTATACATATAATGTTTTTTAAACTGTTATTCTGTTCTTGTGTAGAAAAAAGTGATTTCATGACCATTCCTGCTGCCAACAAAAGTTCGTTTGCTTTATTTCATGCTTCTGCGTACTCTGAAGTCTGCGATATAAAATTTGAAGCCTGCTGCTGAGATGCAGTTGACCCACTTAAATGATCTGAAAGTCCTACTTGCCCTAATTAGTCCTCTTCCACGAACTAGTGTAGTCTCCAGCCCAATTCAGAACTCTTGGGATCCCTAGTAATTAATGCTTTCAAGGTAACAGCCCTCAAAGCTGTCCACAGCCTCCGGTCCCGTGAGCTCCAAAGACCTCTCAGTTTTGCCCTCTCCTTTACACTCGCAGCCACATGAGAGGGCCCTGCAGGAGAGCTGAAAGCTTGTTTCCACTATGTCCATTTATTTCTCAGAGGTACTAAGACCCATTTATTCAACACACGACCATCACTCCACTTTTGTCTGAACTGTAAATGTACTTGTGCACTTACTGCATGGAGAAGAGAAAAGCATTCACGTTAGGGCTTCTTCCCTTCTGCCCACATTAGAATAATTCTTTCTCTTATTCTGTGCTGCAAATGCTCACAGAGTATACATTTTACCTTTACTTCCCCTGTGAATTTTGTTTACGTAAGCAATAGTACCTAGTGAATAGTTTTGCAAAATAATAAAATATAAGAAGATCATCAATAATTGTGGCCAAGGAAAACTAAATTAACAATTCACAGAACAATCTGTGTGTTTTAGGGACTGTGTCCAACCATAAATAATACCACAGGGAGTAAGATTCGTATTGCAAATATCTGTATTTATTTCTTATTGATGTGGAGGAGCAATTTCCTATTTCAGATGCCAGTCAAGTTGTCCTGTAGGGAGCTGAAATCAAGTTCGATCTTCCACCCACTGTTCCCCAAAGCCTACTAAGAATCTTGTGCAGAAACGTGTGAGGCCAAATCAGTCTCAGTGACATGATTTGAACACCTTTGATCACTGCATGTGTGACTTGGCAGTTGCAGTTAGGAGAATGTCCTTTCAAACGCTCCAGCTGTCAGTGGAAGAAGACACAGAATAATGGACTGAAGGAAAGAGAATGCAATACCCTCTCCTTTAACTCTAAAAGCCAAAAAAGCTATTACATGTGACTAAATTGCTGAAGAGCAGACACAGAAGACTGTGGTTAGGTCCCAAACAAAGTTTATATTTAAGGTCATTTATCACTCACAAAAATTAGCCTTCCTTGAAGTTAGTGTTTTTCAGTAGATCAAGCAAGCTGCCGCTGGTTAGGGATGTTACCATCACTCCCCACCTGTTTTCTAAAGCTGCAATAGTAGAAGTATGAAAGGCAATGAAATTGGGTTTACTATTTGGTGTACTTGCTAGTGTTCCTGGCAATCAATAAAGACTAATCCTTTTAGAACAGTCATCCGGTATCCTTGTATCCAACAGATGATTTTTAAAAAGAAATGTGCACATGTTAAAGGCGTAGAAACAATATATACTAGCTCTAATTGTTTTGTATTTCCTAATTCACTAGATATTCATATTAGACTATTCATGCCAGACATACTTCAAAATTTTGATCAACACAGGAAAACCACCTACACTATCAGCAAAAGATAACTATAAATTTCAATTATAAAAAGCCCATTTTTTTTTTTTTTTCAAAATGGGAAAGCAGGTTTTTGAAAAGGAGAAAACAAATAAATTTCTTTTTAGTCAATAATATAGGTGGACAAAATAGACTTAAGCATACACTTTTTACATACCAAATAAAAACAACAAAATATTCTGCTATACTGTGTCTTCTATGGAAAAAAGAAGGTTGTGACCAGATAAGTTTGTCTGTATCACGCATGATATTGCATATCATCATTTAAATCTGCACTGAAATGGAAAGCAGCAAGAAAGTCTGATTCATACGGTCCTTTAAATAGTAACTACATATTTCTGCTGAACAAATAACTCATCGATCTAATGCCATATTACTTGAGAAAATACAAATACATTTTCCTTAATGTTTTTTTTCCAAGCCAAATTTAACTACAGCTCTGACTTAAATCTGGAAAGCAAGAGATGAAAAATAGCTTTGATGTGACGTTAGAAAGTAAGAAAGAGAGAACAAATGACTCATATTTAGTCATTCCTTTATTTGCATTGGAGGGACACCTATGTCATGATTTTAAATTTGTAAGGAAAAGAATTATTCCACTCAGAAAAAAATTTCCAATTTCTTGCACTGCACACAGTAAAGCCAAAGCTAAGTTGCTGACATCAAAGATCATTAACCACACGCCAAGTCCAAAACCAAAGGGCTCCTAATTAATGCCAAAAACCTGAGAAAGCAAGTCTGAGCCACTCTTCTGTGTGATAGCAGCCTGAAAACTCACAGTGCATAAGTCTGCTTTTGTCACTCAATTTTTCCATTTACTTGTTGTAGGAGAAGCTGTTTAATCCATGCTTTTGTGTATCCAATATTAATAATAATTGAACTCGAAAATATATCCTTTCTGACCACCGGCTATTTTGCTGGGATGTGTCTGCATTAACATCAACCAGGAGAGTGAGTGATTCAAAAACTGTTGGATTTCTGAATTTAAAAGGCAGGTTTTTCCACAGTGAACTCACTTAAAAGGCTTACCCCATCCTCATTACTGCACCAATTCTGCGCAAGTTAAATTCACAGCACAAGTAGTAGTTTATAGTAGTTTGAATGATTTACCTCTTTTTTTTTTTTTTTTTTTTTTTCTTTCTTCCCCTCAACTTGACCTCTATAGCAATTTCACAAGTCTAAATCTATACTGTTCAGGAAAAATTACACAGGCTATATTCACAAGTTTAACAATAAGGTCTTCAGACTTTGTTAGTACGTTGCCAGTTTTATTCCTTTTTCTTTCAAACAGTTAAGGTCATTCATCTAACACTGATTTCTGAAGTATATTTACTGTATTTTTTTTTTTAAAGAAATAGCTTTGTAAAAGACTTGTACAACCTTGTAAAAACCTGTACAACAAACCGACAACATGGGAGAGATTACATGTATAAAGGACTAAAGTGAATTTTGTACCTCCATCAGGAGATGGGTATTAAGTCATAACAGTTACACTATGGGACCATCAACCATTTGTTTATCTTCTTAGTATCAAATTGAAGTAAAAAAATAACTATGTTGTTAAAACTGTAAGCATTCTAAACACTTTACTAATTTATTTCACATCATTCTATGGTACATAGAACTACATGTCATAATAGGGTTCTTAATCTGTCCCCTATAGAGCCTGCATAATTACCAGTGTCCAAAGAGTTTATTAGACAGATTTTATTATTTAAAAGATGCAGAGGAGAGATACTTCCTACCATGGTTTTTTGTCGGAAAACTGAGAGCAGCTAGTTTTCCCACAGTCATGAAATCTCTTCAAGAGGGAAAGTCATGTTAGGTTGGCATTTTCAGCAGAGGATTGATGAAATGAGCCTGGAAACGGTCTCAGATTGCTACACACTATAGACAGACCAGACACAGGAGTTAACATAACTTCCTCCAGTTCAGCAGCATAATGGTCTTCTCAGTAACATGAGTAAAAATAAACCTTTATCTCAGCAGATCTGATCTCTGCCTGCTTAGAGACTATGTACAACTAGTAGCTAAAAAACCCAGCAAGACTCACAAATAGCCAAAATTCTCTCGATGCCATCATCTTCAGAAAACACCTTATGAGCTAAACATAACACGAGACACTGAGGGTCACTATAGATCTTTGGGATAACTCCGCCTTTGTTTAAGGTACAAGGAATTCAAGCAAGTTGAATTACAAGGCAGACATGCTATACCTCTCTGTGAGCCAGCTGGGTGGCCCCTCTCGATCTGACATGCTCAAGCTTTGTAGGTAGCACTCAGACCTCATGTCAAGACTTATCAAGGCTGATTGCACCTTTCTAATGTTTGCACTCGAGGGTCCCCAGGCTGCTTCAACTACCAATATTGGGTAAAGAATTCCTGCCGCCCCCCCCCCGCCCCCTCCGAAGTGTTTGCAAATATTCTGCAGTTTTAACTCTGCTACCGTAACTGGGATTATCCAAACTGTACTGAGACTCTTCAGTCTGGTAAAGTTTACATTTTAACTTCCCTCATGAGTTGCATCAGAAAGCAATTAAACGTTGATTTTGCATAGTGGTACTTCTACTTCTTACATGTGTGCTTGCTTTTCTGTTTATGTCAAACATGACAATACTTTGGTGTTTTGTTTTTGAAAGCATATTTTAAAATGCATTTATTTGAACATGCTTTTAGAAATTACTTATGTATAAACCACCAACTTCCTAGAACATCTAGATGTTAATTCCCAGCAGGAAACCTGATGGAGAAGTCTAATTTTACTCTCTAAAATGTAACTTGATCGCAGAAGCTGAAACCTTGTTTTATCTCTAGTAAAAGCAGGAACAAGCTTCTGTTTTGCTATTACTCTCAAGTGTTGTCAGGAAGGATTCATCAAATAAATATTTACACATAGTTCTTGACAACTGGAACAAGTTCCGATTTCAGTCAAGTAAAATACATTGTTTCTTTCCGATTTCAAGCAAGACCAACATACAGTCCATCAAATATAAAACCAAAGTAGCACTGCAGTAGTGTAGTTTCATTATATGTTAGTCTTACTTATGCATATATGGGGGGTTATATCAGAGGCTTAAGTGAAATCTACTAGACTGAAAACATCACTTGTTACTGCTCTTCCAAAGCTTTCGGTTTGTTTGGTTTGGGGTTTTTGTTTTGTTTTGTTTTCAGGGAATCCTGTGCCCACTATCACCAAGTCAAGGAATCGCGTAACAGAAAGGAACAAGTGTTGAAGTCTTACAAGCTGTACAAATATGATAGTTTAATGCTTCATGATCTTCTGTTTCTGTAGTGACAACATAAATGTCTCACCATAGGGCCTGCAAAGAGAAGATTAAGAGATGTGCTGCAACACCTCACTTCAAAAGTACAAACAGATCACACTAGAAAAACTAAGGTGCAAAGCCATGTTCAGTACAGGACCCGGTTCCACCTTTCCCTAGGCTTTCGTAACCACTGGTTTTATATATATATTTCCAATATTCCGTTATATAATTGAGATAATCTGTTTTTTAAAGAAAAATTGAATTGTTAGCAATCAAATATAATAGCTTGACAAGAAGGGTGGAGTTTTTTAATGATAATATCTCACAACTGCTGAACAGAAATATGAGTTTGAACTGCAAAACTCCAGGGATAAATTTGAAATCATCTAAGCAGCAACTATTACATTACCAATCTCTACCAGTACATCAACTAAGTAAAAATAATTATGTTGTTTGCATTCACAACAGGATTCTAACACAATATTTTGTCCTAAAAATTATATGCTTAATCTAAAACAACTTCACATTCCAAATAATGAGTCACAGAAACTTTACATGATGACACCACATGTTAATTGATGCAAAATTTCTTCCTTTGTGAGAAATACTTACCATGATTTTTCATTAAAGAATTGAACACTAACCTGCTACCACTGAATTTCATCAGAAACTACATTTCACTAAAACACGTTGTGCATTAATTTTTTTTAAAGGCACCTATTAAACTATTGTAATCCACTGATTCAAATCGGAGGCTGCAGGAATGAACTAGCAAACAATCAACCATTTGTGACTGATTAAAAGCAGTGGGCACCACTCCTTTCTGCGTTTTACACCTGCAAGTCACTGTGTCATTATGCCTCAGCTTCCCATTGAATCTCTAAAAAGAAAAAATCCTTGGGGCTGAAGGAAAAAAAACCTTTCATTTTGAAATGTAAATTAGCTGCTATTTCATTATCACCTACTTCAGTAGAATCAGATTATCAAAACTTGGAAAAGCTAACTATTGATTTTTCATTTTTAAAAAAGCCTCTAGTTACTGAAACATCATAACCCTGGAACATTAATCATGATGCAAAGATCCAAATGCTACACTGTCTTGTGTGTATATAAAATGACATAAAGAGACAAAGATGAGGCAAGTAGTTTGTATTTCAGAAAGTTACACATAATTTCAGTCTCAAGTCTACTAATGTTCTTCAGGAAGAAGGGCAATTCAAAAGTTATTTAAGTTATTTCGGTTCTCTTCTATAATCCTGTGTAACTCAAAGCAAACACCCCTTGAAGAATGCTGTTTTTAAGGAATAGCTAATGACTGTAATCGTACAATGTTTTATATTCACAAAATAAAAGATTCTTAACACTATTAGAATTTCTAAGTTAGTAATATTTTTTCCGCTCCTAGGATAACTTTTAACTGAACAGTATTTAAAAATTCATTGGTTGGAGGCCACAGTTTGTTTTCAGCATCAGCAGTTTTTTACTTTATATGACAAAATAAGGAACTCCTATGTGCTCAGCCCTTGGAGAGGAAGGCCTGTGACAAGGACCAGGTAACCAACTGTACTTTCATCAGCATCAACAGCAACACTTTTCATTATTTTAGCTGTACGTAGTTAGGGCATTATAAAGATGGAGAAACAAGTTTTCTTGAGAATATTTCCTACAAAGACACATCAGTACCTGAAAGGCATCATTCCAGCCATACTTTCCCCTACAACACTCTCTAAAGAATGCCGACTCAGCTGGTGCAAAGGCTTTCTGAAAAGGGATCCTGACCAACTTGGATTTTTAGGGGGCAAGAGTAGAGGACAACAGCAACTGGAGTGGGTTTTGACTTTAGCATAATGCTGAGAAACACAACAGGCTGGCAAATGCACACTGACCACCTTTAACAAAGCAGATACCAACTTTTGCAAATGTCAAGGGATAACAACTACCCAAAGTGATATTTTGCGTGAGTTTGATTGAAGATTCATTTAAAATACAGCATCTCTCTGCTCCTCAGTTAGTTTCTGCAGATCATGTCTCCCTAACATTTTTATCTCAAAAGACAAGGGCATAACTTTCTTTTTTTCTGCTTCTAAATTGCACAACTTTTGATGCCCAGCTCTCTGCAAGTTTTGCTCATTATTCTTCAAAGCACAGCTCTAATGAAACTGCTCGGATTATTCTCTCAGCATTTACCAAAAAAACATTTAGAAAGGTCATTTTCTAAGGCCAGTAGAATAATCCAAGAGAAAAACAAGGTTGGTTTTTTTTTATCACCACGTGCCTCAGCATTTTTATGATTTCCATCACACATTCTTCTCATCCAAAACCATTCTCCCTCGTCCTCTTTCCCTAAGTTCCTTTGGAGGGAAAAATAACAGCATGATGTTAAATGCCATAAGGATAACAAGAATTCTAGTGCAGACAGACCTAACTTTAGAACACCTGGCAAACTGGAGCCCAGCAAAACAAATGTATGGGTACAAGATCCAGCTCCCGTAGATCCGTTCTATTTGCATGACTGACCCTGGGTTGAAATCCATCCAGACCATCTTCTATAGCTAAGATAAGTACATTTCTGAACTAATATGTCAACAGTAGTAGGGTGAAGTATCATAAAGTATTAAACTGGCTCTTCTGCTGTTATAATGGAAAATTCAAGGCATTTATATTCCTTCACTATGTGAATTAGAAAAACACATGCATACAACTTCATGTTTCAGTTCTTCCTTGATCTTATTTCTACAACTCTTCCTATAAACTTTTAAGGCCATTCTCAAAGGAAACTCATATAACTCAGTCTTTTACAAAGTCACTTATTTCCAGATCTCTGTTTTTCTGCCAAGCAATGTTCCTCTTCATCCTTCAGTACTTATCAGCTCCTCCAGAAACGCTGCTGCACTTTGCCTCTGCTACCTGTTGGAAACATTTCCATTGCATGACAACAGCTGTATTTCTTCAAGTTAACATTTTTAGCACCACTTCCTCCTCGCAGCAGCATCTGAGCGGCTCTTTCACACCCACTATGAAAATCTCCAAATGCAAAGGTCCTAGACGTGCTGCTTCTCTTTTGAACTGCATAAGCCATCAAGCTTAAACCATGGGAGAGCAAACAGGACACATCTCTTTGCATCCCCATTGTTTCAGTTATGCTTTGTTTACCAAGTTCTTCAGCAATTCATGCTTCAGCTCAAGCAGGAATTAAAATCCAAAGTTACAGCATTTGTTTCTCTCTTACTATAGTGTGTCCAACATATGTCACATATCTGGTGAAACCATGTGAATCTTTCTTGACACTAGTATTTAAATACATATGACATCACCGAGTATCATAGCTGTTAGAGAAATAAATGGAATTTCCATCTCAGTCTCATTCTACCACCTGCCTTATCTCTTCCTCTTCCCTGAAGCTGAACTGATTTTTCTATCCCTATTCCTTTCATCCTATAATGAAAGCTAAAGCAGAAATATTTTCAGCTCTGTTCTCTGAATGTGAGTTAATTTAATGATGCAGTTCCTTCCCGAAATCTCCAGGACCCATGGGCTTGGAGCATACGATATCGATTACTAGACTGGGGGTGGGGGAGTACTAAAAAAACCCAAACAAACAAACAAACAAAATAACACAAACACACACACACCCTCAACTTTCCTCCTAGCCAAAGCTAGGTTTGAAGGCAAAGGCATGCACACTGAACCTAAGTGATACAGAATGGTGCTGGGCGAGGACTGCAAGGAGGCACACTGACAGTAATGCAGCACTGTTGCACTGTAGTATTTTTACTATATACTATTTTCAGCTACCTCCATCCTACCTTATATTTCCCCTCAAGCACCACATCTTACATCTACATTCCACTATCCTTCTTATATCTGTATACATTCCGAGTAGGGAGAACCTGAGAATTATTTTCACATGGCAACACAAAGCCATGTTTTCGGTTAGAAGGGCCTGCTCTCTTTCCCAACGCACAAAGGGCAGGCATGGTACCAATTACATCAGACTAAAAACTAATACAGCAATAATCATAATGTTACCACAAGAAAAAATAAAAATAAAAAAAAGATGGCACAAGCCAAACGATAGCAACACCTATCTATAAGCTTAAGCATGCACAATTCACTCAGTGAAACACACGCTATTAGATCCTTTAAGCAGGGACAGTAAGCGAATACATGGGGAAAATGACAAGCTTAAAAGATGTGAGTCTTAAAAGAGATCTTACTGGTCTGCATGTACAGGTGTAAAACAGTATGTACTAACAGAAAACCTCACTTGTAACTTCAAACCACACTCGATCCAGAGCCCTACAGTCCTCCTTCTTTAGTCACTGCTCCACTAGCAGCATTCCACGCAGCAGTAAAAGTAAGATCAGAAAGCAGAAGACTGTGTTTTAGCATTCTATATATTAAAAAGGGTAACAGCAGTAACAAATTATAAAGTAAATTACTCTGTTTCGGAGTCTTCATACCATTTGCTGGAATAAACAGAAATGGATTTCTACCCAAATCACCTTAAAGCTGTGCAGAAAAATACTCGCTTCTAGCACTCTCCACCATCTTCACCACTGATTTAACATCAGGGAATAACACTGACTACGTGATCATGTTTCCAGATTTTACAAATACTTAAGCAAGTATGGGGAGGGGGGGAAAATCACCCGCAAAAGTAGACTCAGCTACTACAGTCTACTTAAGCAGCCTACACTTTGCATAAATTTTCTCTATTAGTGAAAGATAGTGAGTAAGAAAAAGATGTGTTAGGTATCATTATATCCCACGTAAACACCTAATTTTATCTTCTCCATCTCTGTGCCTTCTGCCTGCTTAAGAAATATGAAACTTTTTGCAAACAGCTGTGCAGGTGAGTAAGAAAGGCGGCAGGGAGGTAGGCGTGAGACCGATCAGTATCACACAAAGTGAATACAGTCTGGAAGCGTGGAAAACTACAAAAGGCTAGAACATACTCCTGCATGAGGAGTCTGGAAGAAGCTCCATTCTACATGATGCAGTTACCTCAAAGGGGCTAGTTTAGTTTTGAAAACAAGAAGTCATCTAATCTAACATTATTATTTTTTAACTTTTGATGTTAAACACTGGCTGTTCTTACACAGCTCAGCCTAAGAATCAAGTCTCAAATACCGATTTGGATCAAAATGTTGGAAGTGCTAATTGAACTGGCAAAGATACAATGCTCACAATTAAAAGATGTCTCCGTTTGGTTAGCAGCCAGATCCATAGCTGGAATAAAGTTGCAGATGCCAACCGATGATCTTAGCCAGTTCCACCCCGAAACACAGTACTGCATTTCTTTCTTATACATTGGAAGGAACTACAGTGATTCTTACATGACAGCGTAGTCGCTGACCTCAGATAGTGGCTCTTAAATGGGGAGTATTGTTTTCTTCTCTTCTCAGTGGCATAGACCCAGCCACGGTTTAAACATTAAAATATCCAGATTCAGCTTTCAACAGAGCCATCCTTCAGCTATGATCTACAACTCTTCCTGTTGACATGCAACGTCCAATTACTTACAGATACACACTTTGTTCTTTTGGGATCGCTGATTGAATTCTAAGCTAAATGGAAGTACAGCCTTGCGATGCCTGTATTCTTCGCTTTTGCACATTAGAAGACACGTTGTTCAGTTGATCGGTACTAATTTGAACAGCGCTGGAACATTCAGTCATCATTTTCACTACTCACGCTACACAGAGGATTAGTAATATCCTATGAACCACTCTCAGTAGCTAACATCAAGAAAAACAAAAGGAAAACTCTTGCAGCGTCAAGGGCTTAAAATATTCAAGTAACCAAGAAACTACAGCTGTTAAAGATTTATCTGGGACACTAGATTTCATAGGTGTGTCACAACTACTGTAATACCCATTGGGGCAAACATTTCAGATAGTCATAAATAAAATTCAGAAAATAAAAAGAAACCCCACAAACTTGAAAGCAGAATGCCTTTTATTTCACAAAACGAGATGGTGCTCAGAGAAAGATAAAAGTTAAGTCAGGCTGCTTCGTATAACAGAAAGCCCTGCAGTGTTTGGCAGCAGGACGCCACAAAGTTGGGGCAGTGAGAATACATGGTTAATTCCTGTAATTTTTATTCAAATAGGAAGTTATAAAACTGCTGGAGAATGGTATCTTTCAGGATACCAAACATGTCCAAAATCAAGAGGGGAAGTGGGCAAAGCCTGACAGATAACCTCCAGAACACATGACAGTCACTCTGATCTGGACCAAGCCTGCCTTTCCTCCCCATAGCCCCAAAATCAAGTAAACGAGATCCATGAACTTTTTCCATTGGTCCTGAGCCAACCTGGTAGCAGGCTGTAAACCAAGGAACCTGTTGAACAAAAAAAGTAGACAGATCTCTATACCACGCATTCCACCTTTGCTGTGGTTCCGCAGACTTTAAAGTGAGTAACAAATCAAGGGTGCATTGGAGGAAAAAAAAAAAAAAAAAAAAAAAAAAGAAAAAAAATTAAAAGAAAGGCTTTAAAGAAGAAAATTAAAATTAGGATTCACTGTGTGTCAGTATTTCAAGTATCTAAATCATGAAGCAAATTTAAGTAAAACCTCATACTTATGCTCCTCTAGTGGGGGATGACTGAAAACAATAACTAAAAAGCCAACTGTCTTTCACACAAGAAGCCTTAACTCAGTGAGATTTTCTACTGTAGAAAAATTACAGTGAAATATCAAAGGCAGAATTGAAAAATTATCTGTAACCATCTTGTCCATAAATAAGAGAAAAATTCTCCATCCAAAAAAATCTTTGGATGTTGTCTTGGTTGAAACTGGTTGCCAACTTCTTATTCTCTTTCTTGTTCTCTTTATATTATTCCAAGAGTCACTGTGACTTAGTGAACGCCACGGAAGGTACAATGACTCCACGGGTGTCAAATGGGTGTTTTTGTTAGTAATGAATGAAGGTGATGAAATAATTGATTTAAAGCTACACTCTGTTATGAGTTTTACTCCAGTGGAATCCTGCCAAGCCAGTTAATATTCCCAGGGCTACACGTCTGCTGAACAAGGCAAACTTCTACGACCTTGACCCACAGAAACTGCAAACCAATAAAGTTTGGTGTTTTGGTTTTTTGTTGTTGTTGGGTTTTTTGTGGTTTGTTTGGTTGGGGTTTTTTTAAGCTAAAATATCTTAGTCCATGGGTTTCACTCATCGCTAAGGTGCAATTTCAAAACTGTTGCTATTTCTTGTAATAGAGAAAGTTCTATATTGTTTCTTCCACCAGTATTTTGATACCGGGTACCAAACTCAGCCGTACATACACTATGATACAGGCATTTTAGCTGCTCAAAATCTTCTCTGTGTGTAAGAGGAAGTGCTTTAACTCAGAACCACATAAATAGTAATTGAAACAAGAAGTGGGCAAAGGACTGGTGTGGTGTGAGGGTCCATAAATGCATTCACTTAAGGCTGAAAGTTTATTTACTCTGAAATCAATTTCATTGAATTACCCCATGGTCACATGGGAAGAGGTCTGTAGTTGTGAACACAGCCTGAAGTTTTAAAATGCCTAAGCAATTGTTAAGCAAACAAAAATGAAGACTAAGATAAAATATGTTTCTAACACTGTAATATCCATTTAAGTAATCACTTCATTTTTAACGTGTTTGTGAGTTGTTGGGGTTTGGGTTTGTTGCTTGCTTGGGGTCTTTTAAGATTCATCTTTAAAAGATAGCTTCTGGATGTTCAATATGTGAATATATATCTATGTTTTCATATAATACTGAAAGAGTTGTCGTCTTCTGTTATTCCTGTTCCAACATCTGGTAGACAACTGAACCTCCAAAACCAGCTCCCACTTATGCATATCCTAGGTTGTAGCAACAACCATTCATTATACAGGCTTAACCAGAGAGAATCTCCATTTAGTTTAGCCAGAAATTTATCAAAACCACAAATTCATTTGGTTTTATGCCGGTCTTTTTTTGCCCAGTACTTCAAATGAAGCTATAATGGAAACTCAGATCTGATTATTTTAAGAAACAGGTATCTATACAATCACATCAAGAATGATTCTTGGACTAGTGCCAAGCTGAAAACCCAAATCAAATGAAGCAGTGGTGACCCTAACCACATCCCGAAACACCTACGGCTGCTTTTTATGAAGGCAGGATTTCATCCCTTCTGCCATTTACATCAACTTCTTGATCTTAGTTCCCACACAGGCTTTTGGAGGAAGAGAATGAACTAAGGCAAATGGGAAGTCTTTCCGCTCTTCTCCTCCACCTCAATAAAAACCTGCAGCCTAACAGCCCACTTGATCAATTCCAAATTATCTCAACTGAAAACAATACTGCAAGGCATACTGTTGATGGTAAAACACACCACAGCTGTTCTTTGCTCCAGCCACCCTCCTGCAGAAATCACTACTGCTCTTGTTTGATACAATTCTATACATCAGTATCTTCTAATCCCAGTGGTTTCTGTAAGTATACATCCTAATTGTTGACTGGAAGTTTCCATTACTTTACTCTCTTCCTTTGAAGAACAGTATGCTGTAACATGGGTCAAAAGGCTAATGTACTGCAGAGAGAAAATGATCATTAAAACATCCTTTCAAAGACAGAGTTAAACCCTCAGCCATTGTAAATCAGCATAACGACAAACATATTAACCACAGTAACCTCCTATTTCTACTATTTCTGTAATTATAGTACTATTACAGTATGGTAAGAGCAGCAACTCTCAAGAAAGTAAAGTAGTAAAATGAATATTGATTAAATATAAAGCTACTCATTTATAACGACTTCTGTCTGTCCAAAGGAGAATATATTACCT
This sequence comes from Falco cherrug, assembly GCF_023634085.1. Lineage (NCBI taxonomy): Eukaryota > Metazoa > Chordata > Aves > Falconiformes > Falconidae > Falco > Falco cherrug. The sequence continues at coordinate 23,321,460 of NC_073706.1, read as the reverse complement.
AAATTTTATTAACAATTTTTCCCCCTAATACCATTGCCTTGTCATTTATGTAGTTCCAGATCTATGATCACCAGTCACTATTTTTAATGCCTTGTCATCACTGTATGTAAAAATTATATGAAGGCCGACATTTTCATTCCTTATCAAAGGTAAAATAGAGATACTTTGAAGCCCAGCTACCCCAAGTAGTATAAGCATAGCTTTTTGTTATCTTTTGCCGCAGTTTAGATATTTTTACTATTACTCAATAGCAAATGGCATATTCTGCTCATCCCACCTACTGGTCCAATCATGCTTGAGATCAAATTTTACCATCCTAGTCATTTTCAGAAGCACAACTAAAATTTTCAGTATGGATTTAGGGGTTATACAAAATGCTGTGAGTTCATAAAAGAATCTGGAGCCTGAAAAGATTCAGATATTTCTCTAAAGTAGGTTTGAAGGGGTACCTTACCACGCAAACTTTGCAAAAAGCTTCATAGGCATTAAAAAGACAGTATGTGGAAGCATCCTCTTCTTCACATACCCGAGGGAATTATTTGGACAGCTCTCAGGATGTTTCAGATTTGTTGCAACAGGAGATGATGCTGATAACCCAGCCTAACCAGGAAACACCCACCAAGATAACAACAAATTGCCAAGTAAGCATTTAACACACCAGTTTCTCAAGTTACTTTTTCAGTGGTTACACCTATACCATAATGGCAGCAACTAATGAGCATCATCAATGGAAACAGAATATTCTGTTGAAACACAAGGAATTAACAGTAAGTTTCTATCTTTTCTACACTGAAGTCCAAGAGTGTCCAACCAAAACACTGCAAAAGTGGATTTGGCAGAATAATTGCAGATCAATGAACTTGCCAGAAACAATGTTTGTCTTCAGTATAATTTCTTGCAATCAAAGAAAGTAGCAGGATATAAAAAATTGAAGCCCAATGTTGTCTGTATAACTAATCTGATATTTTTTGTGCAAAAGGTGTATCTGGCTTTGAAGCCTTAGCTGTTGAAAAAAAAAAAAAAAAATAAATCCGCTGTTTTGAAGCATTTTAATTGTGTTCAAGCCACTGAGAAAAGATAGCCAAAACTCAAGTTTTCATACTTCATTTTATGCCAACAACTAGAAATCCTTTACACAGAGACACATACAGTATACATATTTATGTATTTTCCCTTGAGCATAAGAGATCTTTTCACCTTCAGAAAATACACTAACAAAATTGGATACAATTTTGCAGTCTTTAACGTTTTCTTTTTTTATCAGCACCCACAATGGTGTTTTGGCATCTACTTCAGATGAGGGGACTTTCCAACTGCTACTCTTTTTCATTAAATAAACAAGAAATGGGTTGGATATCTCTCCATCCTCATTAGTGTGTGGTAAGTAATGAGCACTAAGGACATTCCCCCCTACAAACTATCTTTTTAAAAAAAAAAAAAAAAAAGAAAAAAAAAGTGTTATCTGTAGAACACTGAAAGATTTACCCATAAGTTAGTATTAGGTGTACGTCATTTATGAGGTTTAACGTATATGGAGTATAGGCACAAGACCAATCTGTTCGATTGCCCTAGATTTGAGGTGAAAGTGCTACCTTTTACTGCTGACTAGGAGACTTATAAGCCATACTTTTAAATCATTTCCTAAGCTTTTAAAGAATTAAACCTAACACCGATACCATAATTTCTAAGTCATGAGAAGTAACAAACAGCAGAACGTGTCTCCTTCACTCCAATGTTTTCTCACACCTTACATTTATAAGAATTTTTTAATTATTTTTGTTTTTAACCTTTATATAGGAAGAGTAGCAAATGATGTACCTAGCCTCTGGTAAGATACAGGTAAATAGAGTATCTCTAGAATAGTATCAATACTCCAACTTATTCATTCACCACGTAGTGCCCCTTTTTATCTGTCTCCTTCTAACAGATATCCAAATTAGTTGTGTTTCCTCTTCACCCCTTCGATATCTTATTCTATCTGGCCCTAGAATGGCTATGGCAATTTCTCCCTTCTGACTTTGTATAGTGAAAATTCCCAACAGGTGGCTGGGGGGGTAGCTGGGATGTGTGTTTGTTTCTAGTTTAGCCACCAACAGAATTGCTGAAAACACATCTACTCATATTTCCAGATACGTCCTTGCAAATATTTGCAAGAATAAAGATTCTGTTACCCATCTGAATATTCTTCTACAGGAATGGCTCAAACTACCTTAAGGATCATTTTGTTCTCTAGACCATGGAAAAATTTAAGGCACATAAAATTATTCTATACTGCTTCTTCCAAGGTTTTTTCACCTTCCTCTGGTAGCAACTGCTCTTGTCAACTACATTATTCTATAGGTTTAATCCAGTGTGACAAAAACTTCATTTTCCTTTAATGACTAAGTATTATTGCATAGAAGTACCATTTTAACACGTGATAAAACCATCAAGCTTTAGCAGCAAAGTAACATATGATGTCCCTACAGTAGAGCGAATGCTATGATATTTAACCCTGACCACAGAAGCAACTTCCTATTTGATGGAAATGGGTTAAACCTTTCAGGTGACAGATATAAACCAGAGATAAAGGATTTGTCTCATACAAAGGGAACATATATTCCTTAAACACTTTGTTCTGATATACATGTCCTATATATCTTCCCCGTTATTTCAGAAGCTATTTAAATTATTTCAGTCTAGGTACGAACAAAACAGACAATATTGTATACTACCACATGAAAACAGATAGAAATGCAAGTTTGTCTGAGTCCATTTGAACAACTGATTAGTATTTCTTTAAAACTGATTTTACTATTTAGTTTTACAGCAATTTAATTCTTTCTGCTTCCAGGAACAGATAATCTTCCCTTGAGCCAAGAGAGCTCCAGTTGAGTGGAAATTAGGGAAGGAACTAGGATGTTTGAAAAGGGACAAAGAGAGACGTATGACTAAAAGAAAAACATAAATTTAAATGTCTGCTTTCACAACCTTTCCTGAGCCAAATACAGCACCACTGTGTATATTGAACAGCAGATAGTTCTTTTACAACTAAATAAAAAAGCAACTGCAGAGAAGTCTCTATTCACTGTCTAGGCACTTGAGGAGTATATTTTTTTCATACATCATTCATGTATGAATGCAGAGATTTCACAGAAAGCGGTATTGTACACTGATTTTTCACCAAATTAAATCGCACAGGCTGCACTGATTGCAAAGTTGGAGATGCTTAATGAAGGAAACAGAAGGGAGGCAGCACTGCTGTGGTGGGTTCTGACCCCCCCGCACCCCATTGTCATCTAGGCACCATGGTTACAGATTCATTCCCCAAGCCTCACATTTGCATTAAGCCAAATAACCCTATTCCTCAGCCGGGAGTGAAACAAAGAAACCTGCAAGGCCAGACTTTCTAAAAGAAGGCAGGATGGATTGCTAACAATCAGGACTATTTGGTATCCCCCATACACATCGGCAGCTAAACAACAGTACATTTCAAAGCATATAGCACTCAGTTACGTTCAGATACCCACAAGGTTAGTGCAGCCAACACGCTATCCCCTTTCAAAAATCAAAAGGCATCAGGTTAACTCACATGAAGAAAATCCACTACAGGTTATAGGGATTAAGCTTTTCTAAAATGTCTGGTCCCTTGGCAGACCTTGACTCCCTTCATGGAAGGGGGGAGAAAACAAAACAGAACCAACAGAAAAGCCACAGTGCCTATTTTTCAAAGGAACACATGCCAAGAACTTCTGTACTTTCAGTAGAATAGAGGAGTGGATGTGCAGCGGGGCTAATGGACTCTGCCAGCTACTAGTAAGTAGTGAGAATACAATGACCATGTTGTGTATTTTGGCACACAGAATAAGAATTAAGCATCAACTGATGGGTTTCAGCAAAGGAGCTCAAAGGTTCAGCTACTCACTGAGCACAGCTGTTTGATTTGCACCCTGGCTGAGCATCACCCCACCCTGAAAAATATTTCTTTACAAAAAGGCTGTAAGCGAAGCAGTAGTAAAATTGATTTTATTTCTCCATTTTCAAGAGAGACATTCTCTCTTTGCACATCAAGTACGCATTTCATTATGCTGCATCAGGAGGAAGAAACTTCCTCAACAGACAATCAAATGCCACCCAGAGCACAGCTGCTTTTCAGTCCTGTCAGTTCAACTTTTGCACACTTTTTTTTTTTCCCCCTTTTCTCTTCCACATTTCAGTAAAATCTCAGGTTTTCCCCTTGGTCGCTGCCTGCCACAGCCTAGCTTAAAACAAACGCAACTGCAAAATCATACAGATGTGATGAGGATGGCCTATGTAAGGTGGGCACAGTGTATTACTGGGCTTAGTGTCACTCTAGGTCCCCCAGTTCCACCAAACAATGCTGAGGTACAAAGTCACAGCTGCTACTTCTGTAGTCATTCAAGTAAACAAAATCACAAAAACTCCTGAAAAGCAGTATCAAGTATTGAGAATCCAATTACAGAGTACTAGTAACAACCACACTTTGTTTCCCACTTAGAGCACTTGGCAAATTGTCTCTCCCTGCCTCCACACCCAACCAAGTTCTACAAAGAGCCATAACAGCTATTGAAAATACAATGAAGAGTCATACTACAGCAAAACTCCAGTCCGCACCCCATCACTACCCCCTGTTTGCCTGTCCTTTCATGGATGGTGCCTTGATGCTCTCGTAGTAGTAAAGCCATTGATAGTACACATTGTTGGGCATTTGTATGGAGAAGTTGGAAGGATGTTCTGCTGCAGCTCCAGCTCCAACTGAAGAAGAAAAGCATTTGAAAACCAAGCGCATATTTGCTGATTCCCACCTAATCGCAGATCAAAGTGCTGCAACTTGCCTGACAGTGAGTAAATCTGTTTTTCAGCCAGCTCCAACTTTCACAATCAGTAAATGAACAGGAAACCTACCTATTCTCTACAAGGCAACTGTGAGCATAAATCATCCAAAGATGACTATTCATAAATAACAATAAGAGTATGTAAATGGATGGAAAAAAATAACACTGTGTAAAATACACTATCTGGCAGCATTACTAACCTTATCTTCCTAAGAAAGCACAATGAGACAAAACACCAGGATTTTTTGACACTTCTCTACTCTTTCCCATAGGAGCTATCAATCAGTATCAACAAGTAAGATACTGAGTAATTCCATACACACCTATTCCTTCAGCTTCTAAGAGTCACACACACGGAGTTCTGTCGTGATTGACTGAAGCCCTGTTTGTTTCAACAAATACAGGTAAGACTTCAGACAGGACACTACAAAAGCCATTGCTAAGATAATACACAGTAAAAGTAAAGATTAATAAACATGGAAGTGAGATGAGGTAAGGGGCAAAATAAGTGTATAATAGCACAAGAAGAAAAAGAAGAAAAATCTACAGCAGCACGCTAAAAATGCTATTTGATGCAATATCATATTTACTCTTCAGCTTCCTAAAAGGTACATGCCACTCCGATGTATTTGAAATGGCACATACAGCAATCCGCATCTTAAACCTTTGCACGGTATTAAGATTGAAGGATGGTATGAAATGCCTTTATTCTTTCTGACACACATATTACTTGTCTTCCATACAGAGAAAATTTACAGATCTGACCCTTACAAGACAGCTGGCGTAGCCATTGCACAAAACTAGACAATGAGAAGAAACACTGGTTTTGACATGTGGCATAAATGAGATTGATTTGTCTGCAGCTGTACATCATGAAGATTACTATCTGTGAAAAGGTTCCTGTTAAATACAGAAAATAATATTGAACTTCCAATGTCATAGAAAGAGAGATTACAAATTTAGGTTAAGATATCCTTATATTCTGCCCTAGCTATAAATTAATAAATGAGCAAGAAACAGGAAAATGTCAGCATTATAATTTCTCTAAACATAAAGAATACATTAAAATGTCAAAAGTAACTCCACAGCAAGTCTCCTGGGCAGAAATGCATTATACGGAGTACAACAAGCAAAATTCCAACTGTTCTATTACATTAAGACTGAATTCTAGAGATCCTCAGGATTTATCTGAGACACATGGAACTTGAGGAATATTTTAACTATAGATTATATCAAATCTAAAATAAGTCTTTCCTGAAGGTTACAAAAGCTTTTAGCAGCATCCCTTCTTCTCCTCCCCTCATTATCTTTTCTTCTTCTTTCTTGCATATTCCAGGAATCAAAAACATAAATGACAAAACATCACAAAATAATACATTTTCAGTATTGCTGACCTAACTGAGAAAGACTTTCTGGACTCCTAATTTAGGTTGGTGAGCTGAAATGTGTAGAACACTTCTAAATGTTTTAGCCCAGATAATAAGATAACATAGCGAGCTTACCACTTACAAGGGCATGATACTTGACAAAGAATTAGCCCTATGATAACAACAGAAAATCCGATAAAATTTAACACACTTGAGAAAAAAAAAAAAAAAATCTCTCCCCACCCCTCCTTGCCACGTCCAAGACATGCTGATAGAAAAAATGTGTAGTTGCCCTATTGTAGAAGGGCTGCAAACGCGGATAAGCAAGTCTATCACATAAGGCTACTATTAGGAATATATGTGTATATACACACACATATTTTTATATGCATACATAATGCAGTTCAAATACAGAGATTCCCAAACAAGCTTTAGGCAATCTCATTCCAATGCCAAAGTCGTCCACCTACAGCAAGTTCAGTTTTACTTTTCTACACAAGATAGATGTACCCCACCTACTGTGTTTGAAAGCTCCTTTGGCAATCTCTGCACCGTACTGCAGCCTGCAGATTCGCCATGTATTCTAAGGCAGCATGGTGGGTGACCACACTCGTGCCAAGAAAAGGGTCTCCAGTTTTGCCGTTACTAGTTCTGTAGTTGGGCACTGCACCCCTGAGGCCATGGGCTTTGTGCAGGGGCGAGGAGGAGTAACAGCTCCTCCTGCTCACGTTTGGTACTTGGACTTTTTTAGTTAGTTGGTTTGGGGTTTTGTTGGTTTTTTGGTTGTTTGGGTTTGGTTGTTTAGTGTTGGGTTTTTTTTTTGTTTTGGGGAGTTGGGGGTGGTAGTTATGAGGGTTTGAGGTTTTGTTCTTTCTCTGTGTATCACTGGAGCTCAGAACTTTTCTCCCAGAAGAATGAAAAGGCTTTCCTTCACCAAGTACCTTCTGTCTTGCTGTATCAGCCACTTGCTAGTCACCAAAATAAAGCCATCAAGATAAACATGTTCTTTGAACTAATGGAGTTGTGCCACTGCTAAATTTGTCCCATTATGTTTAAACACAGTCCACAACAAAACACATGGTTCTTCACGTACAGTAAAGTCACAAGCCATATACTAAATGTCACTCCTGTATCTCAGATGTACATCCTTACAAGCCATTAACCAAACATGCATCATCATCCACATTGATAGAAATCAGAAAGCTTTCACGGCCCAGAAAACTCAGACATCAAAAGTAAATGTGAAAGGAATTCTAAGCAGGAGACAAATGATAGAGTTAATGTCCCTGGATTTCTGGAAGAATTCAGAAAGCACAATATTAAGACAGTCTCTGTTATCCACCAAACCCACAGCAAAAATGCTTCATCTTTTCTGCTAAAGAAGTAGCCTGCTACCACTCTGCAGAGTTCACCTTCAGTCACGGGGAAAAGAAAGGGCACTGCTGGACATCAGTCTGAGATTTCAAAAAAGAGCATTGCTTTTGGCTACCTGCTGGAGCACATATCGATGGTGTGGCTACAGCTGAGGGCATTAACACAAAGCAAGCCTCATTCTGCCACCTCGAAATCAAGAGAGGAACACAGTTCCCTTAACTCTTGTAGTAGTCTAAATGAAAAACAGTTACTTCAACATCTGACTGTAGCCCAAACAGTGTTTCTAAGACAGGAAAGCCCTTAAAAACTAGAAACAAGGATTTTCAACATTCCCACACCCCACCCCACCCGCAAGACAGCAACATTAAAGATGTTTCACTTTATCTTTTCTCAAGTCTTACAGTTTTTCACACACCTTTATCCAAGAGGAAGGAAAGATATTAATATTTTCATATTTCTTAAAAAATAATTACCGAAAATAACAAGCAAAGAAAAAAAAAATGACCTCAAAAATACGTCCAGGGAAAAAGCAAGCATTCAAGTCAAGTTCTCATATTCAGTAAAGTAAGTGAATTCACTAAGTTTCTGTCACTTCCGACAACAGGCATACCCCAGATCAACACCCGTACCTTCATTAAGCAACAACCACCTACCAGAAATGAGCACACTACCTTTATCCTGCTACAGACTACAGAGGTGACATACTTCTGATGCCAATGAATTACAGATTGCTTTGTAACATCAGTGTAGTCAGACTAGCAGCAAACTGCACTTTCCGAAAATACGACCACCAGCTATTTCTCTGCCATTAAAATAATATAAGTTCTGCCTTTTACAACCCTGATGTTTATACATCCATTTAATGAGTTGCTGTAGTAGTAGTATTATTATTGTTCTTAAAGTGCATCTTGCTAGGTTTATGGTCTTGTTCTCAGCTATAAAGCATTCTATTCCAATCAAATTATTCAATGTCTTGCATTTTTGTCATATTTCTTGTGTGGACAGAAAGAATTCGCTTTCATGAAAAAAAAAAAAAAAAAAAGAAAGAAAGCTTTGTTTCACATCAAGCTGCTTCTACAGGGTCAGGTTTTTGTCACTTGGACAAGAAAAAAAATTGTTGGTGATCAAAATATCCAGCCTTTCAAAAGCAATGTTCAAGTAATATTCAGAAAACTGTCCTCTTGGCTAAAAGTAAGGAAGTCTCATTAAATGAGATAATCCGGATGACAGAACTTAGTTACTGACCCCAATGACCAATTTCATGCAAACAAATAGCTTTCCAGTAATAACGTTTAGAGGTCTGGGACCACAAAAGCACACAGATGGCTGCAGAATCAGACCCTGAGCCTATTACATGCTATGTGCACTTGCCGAGCACTCCGTACCACGGGACTCATTTCTGAAGTAGTATGAAAAAAAAGGATGTCTTCAGCACAGCACAAAACCAGTAACTTGTACACAACCATCACATCAGATCTGTCAAAACCAAGTTGTCCAAGGAAATATAAAAACGGACAAGAAAACACAAACTTCAGTTAAATTCACCTTCAAAAACGTTCCCTTTAACTTTTTATGAGATTCATTTTAGAGCAGTATTTTTTACTTACTGCATCAAAAGATAAATAGTTAACCGGGCAGGGAAATACACCTCAATCTTGTTACCTCTTTGGCACAACCAACAGGCAATATGGTCGAGAGTCACCATTGTGTCTCAAAGCTGCACCAAAACTGTGTTTAGGTGATACAAAAAAACATCATCCATGTCAAAAACATGAACTTTCTGCCATTTGATCAGATTTGGTTCATGCATATGATTTTAGACCATGCTGAGAAGTTAGCTACAGAGGGTTCTGAAATCAAAAGTTAATCATGAACACAATCTTAGAATTGATATCTGTAGGTTGTCCCCTTTGCAACAACACTATAAAATATGAAAAGATGACACGCTTCATTAACGTAGTTGAACTCAGTTCAGATTGGTTTACAACGAGGCTTGAAAGCATGCTGAGGTCGTCCAAAACTATTCCCCATGACTTGACGCAAAGAAGATGGCATCACCTTGTGACAAGGAACAAAAAGCAGCAGCTGCCCACCTTCGCAGCAAGTCCTGGGCTGACTGATTTCAGCACCAATCTATGAAATGGAGATACTGTGCTTCTGTACAAACTTAAAAAAAGAAAAAAAAAAAAAAACCACCACATAAATCCTCAGGATGGAAAACTTTCTGCCCTGCAAGGCTGGTGCTTTGCCTTAGCTAAGCAATTTCACACAGCAGGATATTAGACCCCGCTTTCTGCAAACACAACTAGTCCTGCAAACCTACTCTGGGTCCAACCAATGAATTAACCATACGTTTACAAGAAACACTAACTGCCGCAGACAGAATTGCCTTCTGCTGAAGGAGATTAAAGCATAATCTCTTTCCAGTAGATGGCATATTGATAGCACTGTATCATTTTTTTAAACCTCCATCATGTGCTGTTGAAAAATTACTTTATGTTCTACACAGCCAGTTAAAAATCAAGTGACTGAATACAACTGCTATACAGAGTAGCCCAGGACTTCTATAAATCTCCAACTCTACTATAGAGTTTCAGTCTCCTTTTTTGACAGGATGACCAATCTGGCATCAAAAGAAAAACTTCACTTTGCAACACGTATTGTACTTGGGTGGAATTTTAACTGGAATTTCTCTCACATTGATCATTTTCATCCCTCAATTACATAAGAACATAAATCATCACGTGCCACACAGTTATACTCTTATGAAAGTGTACTCACTTCTCGGAGTCAGACTGTTCATAATTAGTATTCACATACCAACTTCAACTTCTTCATATTCTTTCCAACTATTTTCTGAAAGATGGGGAGGGACTTGAATTTTTTTTACGATTCTCAAGAGTGTGCTACAGTCCATTTTTCATACAGGTCATATTTTCTCAAGAAGACAAGGACCTGTTTTTAGGGCTTTACACTAGACACCTTGTCCAAGTTTAGTCCCCTGAATGTTCAAATAGTTTGTAAGACACTTCATAAAAATAAGAAAGTATGAAAATTTAGAATAGTTTTCCCTATGTCTTTCCACTACAGTTTAATCTGCACAAGATCATGCAAGATACAAACCTGCATCTGCAAAAGCTGGCTTGGTGCTTCCTCCCCTTTTTAACTCTGGCATAATTTAGCAAAGAATGCATCACTCTTAAGTGAGTGTAAAATTATTAATCCGAATTGACAAGAAGCTTCACACTTGACTGCTACTGAATGTCTCTTTAGACCCCTTCTTAACTCAGAAGGGATAATTATTGAATCACAATACATAAAAATTTTCCTCCAAGTGTTTTATTTCAGAGAGCATTGGAGTAGTTCATATGGACTGCAGAGTGCCTAAGTCAGAAGAGTAAGAACAAAAAAAAAAAAAGTACCCTCCCTTGCTAATAGCAACCCCTTCCAAAAGCATGAAATAATTAATTGAAGCATTTTGATAATCCCGATTTCTCAGGAATATCTTGCACTCAGGCCTTTTCCCACTCAGATTGTCAGAGTTTTTACCTGCCTGTGGCTGAGTATGTACAGAGATGTGCCCTTGCTATATCTCACTTGGAGTACTTAGCAGCCATACCCCCCCCCCTTTTTTTTTTTTTTTTTAGTCTCAGTAAACTATTAAGGCTTAAAACATGCAGTGCTTTTGCAAAGAACTGCTGTGATACTGATTTAACAGCAAAAGACACATTTCCCTGATAAATGCACAAGACAGATCCTCTGATAACATGCTTTGTGGACTTATAGTAAGTATCCTATAAACTTCTAACACAGCAAAAAAAGACCACAGTCACAATTTAGGTTGGATTTTCTGATAAGGAACTGGACGTTAAGAAGCCTGAACTGAGAACATTGTCACACATTACATGCAGTGCTCTGTACCCCACACTAACTTTCCATCTCTGTCCATCAAGACAACGGGATAGTGTCTCAGCTTTATCTTTTCTGTGCTGAACACGTTACATGCACAGCAAGGGGAATTTACTATCTCTGAGCGACTGAGCAGTACACATTATCTTACCACAACACTGCACGGTCAGAACAGGTTTTATTTTTAAGCTGCAATAGATTTCTGTTCATATTTTCTCAGTGATTTATTACAGTTGCACGGAAAGGAATGTTTGTAGATTGCAGTAACTTTTTAACATGTTTCCTGGCATTGAGATAACACTGCAACATCTCACCTGCATTTCACGGTAAGCGACGGTAAGCCCTCGGTCCATGTTCAGGCATACAAAGCCAAACCGAGAGATTATTCAAGTGTTTATATTTTTTGCACTCTATAAGGGAAAACGTTAGCATGTTCTCAATTTCAGCTGTTTGGCTTCCTTATTTCCAACGAAAGAGTCTATCTGGATTTGCTGCTGTATAGATGAAGCTGGTATTTGTTACAGTCTCGTTACATCACACCAGCTGTGGGTCAAGTTATACAGGAGTAGGTCTTTTACATCATAAAAGAAAAAATAAATCCGAGAAACACCAAGAGAAGACTCAGAATCTTTCAGAGGATCTGGAGGGGGAGGGTTAACGATCAGAGAAGGTATCTGCTCTAACTTAGCACCCCAGTAAAAGCTAAAATCTGTGTTATTTGAGTACCGAATCTGAAAAAGCAACCAAACAAGGAGAACTCTAAGCAAAAAACGCTGTCGGTACTCACCTAGAGCTTAAGACCAGCGCAGGAAAGAGAGGCAGCAAGTAACAGGCAGAGATGAATTTCATAGTGGAGCTCCTCCGCTCGTTCCGCCGCTCAGGATGCTCGTCCCCCGACTCTCCCCTCCAGCCCTGCGCCTCGCCCCGCCCGGGGAGCTGCCCGCCCCTCTGCGGGAGGGTCCTCGCTCCGCCAGAGCGGGCAGACCCCCCAGACCCGGCCGGGAAGGCGCTCCGAAGGGGATCTGAGCTCCAGGAATGATGTCACGAAGCACAGCGAGCTGCTGCCGCCAGCCCACAGCCCGGCCGCCTGCGAGCCCTGCGGTCACCGGCTGCAGCCGCGTCCTGAAGGATGCGCGGAGGGGCTGGGCGCAGCGCGGCGGGGCCCGGGGGCTGCCTGCAAGAGAGAGAAAAAAAAGAAAACTACAGTGAAAATACCACCAGTGTTTTCCAATTAGTGTCTTTATTTGAAGCCAACCCAGACAAGAGAGGTGCTACAGAGGCAGGAATTGTTTCAAGTGCGTGCCAAGTTCCAGAGCAGCCTGCCACCGCACCTGGGAGGGGGGGATTCTGCAAAACCAGAATTCACAAGTTACTGCTTCAGTCAGGTATGTGTTCACCCCAGCACCACGTCAGGTTGAAGGTAAGAGCAGAAACAGCTTCCAAAATGGTATTTAGAAACATTGATGTCATCTCTAAAAGCCCTTCACCACCTGAAGCAGCTGATAACACCTACAGAGCAGTAAGACCATTTTCCTGCTTTGTGTGCTGGTACTTCACCTGATCCTAATCCTGATTTAAATAAACCAGCATTAAAAATGTTTTCAGACTCTAACTATACCTTGACACAAGTGAAGTTCACCTGGTAGCAAATGACATGAAAGTAACATTTAAACAAGAATTATCTTCCTATGCAATACAAAAACCCAAAACAAAACCACAACCAAAACCAACTAAAAACCCCCACAGCAAAACCAACCAAACTTCTCTACAACTGAATGGAGCACCACCATTACAAGAACGATTTTGGTCATCTGTGTGCTTGTCTGGTCTTATTAAAGGCATCCAGAAACTACATTATACAGCACAAACATAAAACAAGTTTCCATAGTTTAAGGTGGCAGTCAACTGTTTATTGAGGAGTAATTTGGGACTCCTTCAAAGCAAACAGAATTTCACTGTTTGAAATGAATGGAAATCTTTTTCAGATTAGTATTGACCCTTAACAAGACAGTCATACAGCCTACATATAGAATTAATAAATTAAATTATTGGTTACATTCTTCAGTAGCAGACTGAGGTGGAGGGAGGTAAAAACAAGAAAAGACAAGATACGTAGCCAAAACTGAATAAAATAATGTATTTCTGACTCCTCTTCCTTGTATTCCAATTCTAGTATCTTTTTTTCAGCACACCTGGCAGCAAGTTCCATTCAACCACATTAGTTTAAATCAACATTTATTGTTATTTTGTTGCTACATACCAGCATGAACGAACAGTCATGTTACCATGGATACTTATGATAGAATAGTAAACAGGTCATAAAAAGTGCAGTCAGCTTGTCATTTTCTGTTCCAGAAAAAGCCAACCTTCCCAGGCTACCGGGCACCTCATGGTCATGTACCAGCAGCTAATCCTTCTTCCATCCTCCTTTTATGTGCACACATACGGGATGGAACGGAGGGGAAGGTACTGGTGCATCAAGAAAGTAAGTTATGCCTGATGATGCTGACTGAGCTTAAGAAAACTTGTGAAATTTTGCAACCTAAAGAATTATTTTTTATTACTTATTTTTTTTATTACTTTTATTAAAAAAAGAATTATTACTGCTCTGCCTCTTTTTTGAGGGCTGGGGGTAAAACAGAGGCCTACTGCTAGGTCTTGGCTTCATCTCAAGGGTTTTATCATGCTTGCACGGGAGAATATCTCCACAAGTAGTTTAATGTCTCCAGGACAGGCAATCTGCAGCTATAGTAGAGCTACACCACTCAGACACCCCATTATCATTCTTCGCATAATTTCTCCATCATGATCAGAACGGACTGAACAATTAAGAAGCTTTCATGCTTACCAGCACTGCTGCTTTAGTCCTGCTCTGGTGTGAATCCCCTACAAAGACTGTCACAGCTCAGGTTCAGCCTAGGAACACCTCAAGGGCTCAGTGTAAAGGTTTTAGAGCAAACTTTCCCATCTCAGGTCAGGGTGGGGGTGTGGGGCTCTGGATCCACTCGGGCACAGCCGGCCTCTTAGGAGCAGTTAGCAGCAGTGCTTAAGCAGGGATTGCAGCAATGGCAAGCCTAAATTTTGAGATAAGCACAGATAAAACTGTATTACCGCAAAGAGGAACGCCCAGGGGTGAATGCAGGTAGGACAAAGGAAAACCTGCATTTTGAGAGGCAACCGCCGGTAATTAAGGGCAAGGCACTTAAATGCTATTCTTGTCAGAATTGATTGTGCTTCGGCTGCTTTTGCCTTAAGACATAGAAAACAGCCTTTCCCCCCCTCATATTGAGCTAACTGACCTTGAGCGAGAGCTTTCTGTTGTTTTGAAGAGTTTGGGCATTTTTGTTTTGGTATGGGTTTTAGAGGAGATGTACTTTAACAAAGTAATGTGCCTCTTAAGAAAAGAATAATACATTTATACGAAAAAATGGGAGAAAATTGTTTGCAAATTTTTTTACTCTTAGACTGTACAGCCAACATTTTAGTGCTGTGTACACTTAAAGAGAGATCAAATATTAAAGTATAACAACTTCAAAGACCTCGGATAGAAACATTCTATATAAACACATTAGATGTGTAAAACTCTTAAGACATTATGTATTTTCACTCTTATAATTAAAGGCTTTCCCTTTCTTGGCTTAAATTTATTGACAATCTTAGTAAATAAATAATTACTCCTAGCTAAATGAGCAGAAGTAAGGTGATTGTATATGCTCTATTACAAATAACCATACACCAAAAGTACAAGTTAGAAGAAAACAATGGAACTACTAGTGCAAAATTGGAAGGCATTTCAAACACTAGTTGTCACGCAGGTTCTTGTGAGTTTGGCTAAATGCACTGATAAAATAGGAATAGCACTGCCTAGTTTAGAGAAGAAAATGAATCAATTGTCTACCTTTGCAAAATACAGCACAAGCTTATGCTTGCCAGGGCAGAAATACATTCATTTATGCCTGTGTGTTTATGTAATAACTGCTATAGCAGGGGTCCTAATTTTATATTCATTCTTTCAAAATAAATGTAATAAAAAAAGGGAATCATGAAATGATTGCATATATTATATTCAGTTATTTTCAATGCATATGTGTTAATAGAGAGAAATTTCTGTAAATACACTTAACGAAGCAAATCATTAACGTATCTTGCTGTTGAATATTAAAATTCTAAATGTTGAAGCCTTCAGAAGACTTTGCACAAAAGACTTTCAAAAGAATAAGGGCACAACTGTTGGAAAAAATATAACACATTTCATTTGAGGGTGTTTTACAAATGCAGTGGGTAAATTTTTATTTGTGAAATATACCTACAACTGAGGCAAAGATAGAGGTAGAAATTACCTATCCCAATTTCATGTCCAGTGCTCTGTGAAGCAGACTACATCATGACGTAGATATTGCATCACCACTGCAGTGCAGAAAATGCCAGCTTTTTAACGTATTTTTATATGTTTACACATATACATACACGCATACAAATGCACATGTATACATATTTTTGCTGAACTGAGGCACCATTTTAGATTACTAGAATAGTTAATGATACATTTTTGCACTCTATACAACATACTGCATTTCTGTGTCTTCAAAAGACTAGCCAGACATACTGAATTCCCAAGTAGTAATCTAAGCTCTCAAATACAGTGTGATAAATACCATCCTAAATAATGCAGGAAGTACAAAACCCCCGACATCAGTACTCTCTTCTTAAAGATAATTGTGAGCTAGTTGACATTGCAGACCTGCGTGATGCAAGATGAGTGTGAGCAGAGTTCTGAGACGACAGTACTGGTTGAGCAGAAGGGACAAGCAACTTAGAGGAGACACTTCTTCAGTTCGTATTCACATTTCTCTTTCCCTCAGAGAAAGATTTCGCTTTAACCTTGAAAATAGATTTGGCAGTCCTTTCCCCACTTTTTCTCTTGCTTTTCCCACTCCACCTTCTCATTCCTTCCCTCCCAGTTGAGAGTTTCTCTAACATTTAACTAAACTTTCAACAAATCTTTAAGCTACCAAAGGGCAAAACACTCTTTCCAAAATGGGAAGGCAAAGTGTTCAATCTCAGGGTGAAGTATTTCAATATGCTGGGCCTAATTTTTTATATCTGCACGTACAACTGCCACCAGCACAAACACATACATAGAATTGATACATGCAGCTTATTACTGCGCTTGATTGAAAGCTGACACATTAACATCAGCCCTTTGTGAGATAATAGGTTCGGGGTGACTGGTTCCCTATCTTCAAGGTACGTGCGTTTATGAACACTGCAGGAATCCACTCACTCTGAATGGTGAAACCTGGGAGACTTGCTTGCATGGCAAATGAAGGTACATGAGTGACATGTGTGTAAAAAGCATGGAAGAGTTTCTAGCAGTGTCTTCCTCAGGAGTGTGCAATTCACCTTCCTTTAAAAGTATGTATTTCAGGTGAGAGAGGATATTTATAATTACCTCTTACAAGTATGCATATAGCAGAAATACTCAGAATCACCTATCTAACTCAACTTTCACAGCATCTCAGAGGAAGAATAATCTGGGTTTTTTTTAAGAATGAAAAGGTGCATCACATAACAAAACAGTGTTAGAATACTAGCTTACAATGCATTGATACATTTGCATTCAGCTTAACAAATGATGCAACTGCCCAAGGATAACACCTAATTAACTTCAGTAACAAGAAAAAAAGGAAAAAAAAAAATCCTGGCTACCATAATGCTGAAATTATAGCTTAAAGCTCAGGGTTGAGTAAAAGCTTCTACAAAGGTCCCTTTGCAGGTCATTTAGACTTTGTAAGATATTTTCAAGGTAACCCCTTTTAAATCTAAGAACCAGCCAATTCAGAAGCAAGTTCATTAAACTAATAATGAAGTAAATTTAACCTCATTGTTAACACTGCTTTTAGCAGGTTAGACTTCCAATTCAAATCATCATTCAAACCGTTAGCAAATATATGCAGCCCACATGGGTTTGCTGTTTAAAGTACAGAGAAATGAGCAATTTTGTGAGCATGTGATCACAGGGGAAAAGAATAAGTTTTATTTCATTCTATAAAACACCTCTTTTTTTTCCAATGTCCAAACCAGCAATAATTATGCATTTAATATTTGACGTCTCTGGACTGCCTACCTTCATTCCACACCGAAGCCCTACATTTTAGGTAATAATATAACTGCAGTAATTCTGGTAGCAACAAGACTTGATCCAAGCACCACATCATGATAAGAAGCGATTCCAGGATCTCAGAAAACAGAAAAACAACTCACTCGAGGATTTGTGGACTTCCCTTTGTTAACCACAGAGTGAGCAGTGTTGAATCTTCTAATCCATAAACTAACATTTAAGCTTGTATGTGGTAGAGGAAAGGGAAGAGGAGAAGAAAACAGTGCAAGGGAAATCCAATTCTCTACTTCTTGTTGGGTAAGTCATGCAAGTACAAGATCTGGGATCAACCCTCACCACCTACAAATGACCTGCAGTACGTTACTTGGTATTAGCAGACTTGAAACAATATTTTTTTGTGGAAGCTTCTTCTTCAGGAGCTATCACAAATGTCTCTCCTTAGCAGTCTAAAACAAGTCTTCCTTGAGAACTTGTAGATGCTGTCACATGTGGTGGTGTTTATTTAGACTCCAGCGTACCGAGCACTAAGAGTCCGAGGTTTCAGAGACCTCTTTCATTTTGCGGTTACAGGAACTGATGCTTAATTCAAACGTGCCCCCAGGTTCATCAAGGTCATTGAAAAGAGGAGTTCGGACATCTTCACAAACAGGGTTTCAGTCAGCAGGCACTGACATTAAAACTCCCTTTTTTAACATCTCAGAGCTGAGGTTCGCTTATATCCAGCAGACACCTTAGGGCAAATCTGCCTGCTCATACCAAAAATGAACTCTGTTGAAGTCAGCATTCATTCAAAACTGAAGACAGAAAAAATACATGCATATCAAGGTCATTTGACAATCTACATACAGGTCCATTAAATTTTTTTTATTGTTTAACTTTGAAATAATTTATTTAATAAATATTGTATTAAGATGGATAAGTTTGACTTCTCTAAAATGAAAGCTACTTGATAAACCTTGCAGACAAAATAAAAAGCAAGTCTCAGAAAAGCTATTTTTCCATTTCTGTGAGACTAGTTGGTTTAAAAACTGAAAAGGCTAGGAAACAGAATTTTAATAGCATTTTTAACAAAACAAGGAAAGAATAACAAATTTTAGTCACATCTGGAGAGGTCAGGAATCATTCTTAATGATTTCACAGTGAATGGACTTATTCTGGGTATCACATTCAACAGACTTCAAAGTAGGGTAAAAATTGCTTTAAGGACTTGTTTCCATTTAAATTACATTTGGGGTTTTATTTGTTTATTTTTTTGTGGGTTTTTTTGTTGTTGGTTTGGTTTGCTTTGTTTTTTTTGGTGGGGGGTCCAGAGGGTTTTCTAATATTTTTTTATTATTATTATTATTATTATTTTGTGTACATCAAATAAGGCTGAATTTTTCTGATAACAAACAACTGTTTGTTATTGTGGAAGAAGAGTCTTTAAAAATTGTCTCCTCCTAGTCAGGATATAGCATATTTAACACCAATTCTTTTAGCATCAATTCATTAGAGCATCCAGCAATTTCCACTGAGAAACTGAGACACTGATTTAAAGACCCCTTGAAAAGCTGAACAAATATTTTTCTTTAAAACTTTTATAGTCTTTTAAAACCTTTGCTTCATGCTTTGCTTCCCTTCCCCTCTTCCACCCCTTAATTTAAAACAGTAAATGTAGGCTGGTACCTATGCTTAGATGTAGGGTAGATGACCTGCCCCAGGACATTCAGATCCTAACCAACCACCAGTATAAAAAAATAAGAGAAAATAAGAGAAAAGAGGAGAGAGGATGGAGAGAGGATGGAGAGAGGAGGGGAGGGGAGGGGAGGGGAGGGGAGGGGAGGAGAAGAGAAGAAGAAGAGAAGAAGAGAAAGTCATTTGTAGAAAGAAACTGCATCCAATTAGATCAGTTGTAAAGCATTTGGTCTTCTACAGCTATAATGAGATTGAATGTGATCCAAGAAAGAATTATTACAATGAAGTCATTATATTTCAGTCTTGAACTTTACAAACGTCCCAATCCAGATGATCCAAATATCAGAGCTGCTACCTATACTGCTCAGACTCCTATACCCAAAGTACATAATCATTTTTGATACATCCAAATGCAATTTGATCACCATTTACCTGTTAGGAACCTACAGTGGGAGATAATTTGAGACACTAGGGGGTGGGGATGTGTGGAAGTCACGCAGAGAAACTGCTGTTTGTAAGCTTCTCATAAGGAATCTTGCATTACAATACGTATTTCTGACTTCATGTTAACATCAGTAGTAGTGTTTCAAAAGTATAAATGGAGAGTCAGATAATATGCAATATAATGCCTAGTCGCATAGAAGATACACACATAAACCGTATATCTATATCGTGTCATTCTGAAACTGCTATAGCTATTTATGATGGCCATAAATATGTTTTCCACCTCATTCTATACTTGTTTGTTTTATTGCTTTGTTTTATAATATACGTGTTGTTATAGTGGTTTTATGGCCAAACAGAGGTTACCATCAGAGACTGTGAGCAGCGGGGAATGTTACACAGTTTCTTTAGAAAGCTACAAATAGAACATGTTGCATCCTCTTATTCACACCAGTGATATATATATGTACCTTCACCTCTGCATAAAGAAGTCTGCGTAACTTCTCTTAAAGTAGAAATGTAAGGCTTTAACCAATAATTGGATTTCCTTGATGAAATAATGAGAATTTACTAATATTTTGAACTGTTTTCTGTTATACCCTATTTAAAACCTGATTTTTGAAAAGCTACCAGAAGTGCAGCTCTAATTCAAAATTTATTAGATATGACATGCATTAAGATTATACTATCAAGATCATATCAAAATGTCATTAATACAGAATTAATGGGAACTCGGTGAAAATTGCTACATCATATGAACGGTGAGATTGTGACACTAATATTATGTTATAATTGCATAGTTAAAAAATCTTGCAGATCTCTGCATTTTAACGGAAAAATTGCACTTTTTTAAAAAACACAAAGTACAGCATGAAGCGGTCGTGTCATACTACTGTGTCTCTATATTTTTGGTATTAACTGTATATACAATTAGCACATATCTCATTAATGGTCTAAAACATACAGTCCATGCAAATGCATGGTAATGAACAGAGTAAAGTATCAGTCAAGCAGAACAAATGAGTATGACCAGGATACTTTTGTTCTGTTTAGCTGAAAAACTTCAGATGTTAACTCATTGCTTTTGTCTCCCCGTACAGTGCTGGGAATCACAGTAGGAAAACAGCATCTGTACTTCCCCACAGCCATCTGTGATCCTATCTGCACTGAAAAATGAAACACACAGTACAAATTTAAGCGCAGAGCTGTGATACTGAGCTCATGAAAACCGTTACGGTTCCACTAACTTTGGAGAAACCACTATTTTATATTTCCCAAAAATATGGCCTAAAAAGGTCTCGTAACACTTAAGAATTCTCATATTCTCTTTACTGATCTGCAGTTTCACATTAAAGCCAGTATGTATGTCAAATTAGACACCTAAGTGGCAAACATAAGTCATATTTTGAAAGTACTAATACAAAAAATTGAACAATCTTAATTAATGTTATCTTTTTTTTTGATTTCAAACAACATTAGGATTGTTTAGAAATCTTCCACTGATGCAATTTTTCAACATCACAAAAACAAAACAAAACAAAAAGCAAAAAAAAAAAAGCAAAAAAGCTATTTCAAAGGAGGGAAAAAAGGTAGTTTTGCAATGACATTGAATAACCACAGGATTTTCACATTTACTGCAGCATTCCTCACTACCAAAAGTAGTAAAACAAAAATGTTATAGTAGTACTAATTCATTATTTACCTTACAAAAATTTCTTTTCCATCTTTAAACAGAAGAAATCAACCAGAACTGCCAAGCAGTGGCATAACATAAGATTTCTTGTTCTGTTCACCTTTTCACATCATTGCTAGATTTCATAGAATGCGCTATTTTATCATCATTATTAGGAAGCCGGTCAAGTATAGGGTGTGCCATATGTCACCTATGAGGTCTAGTATCAAGTAGAACTTGATTCAGTGAATGGATTTTAGCGAGCCCAGGGGCTAAAACTGCGCTCCTTAAGCTCTCCGTTTTTCCAGCTCACCTTGCCGCCTAAGCGATAAAATTATGTTCACATAAATATAAAACCTGTTATAAATGAAAAAAAGTAATTTAAAAGAAGATTGAATAAGCCTGCTTCTAAGGTAGCTGAAAAACCTAAAAGACTAACGTGGAAGTCTGTAATGAAAAAGGCAAAGAGAAAAGCCCTCTCCTGCAACATGGAGATTGTTTCAGGATAGAAGGGAAACATATTCAGAAGTGTGAAAGGCACCATCCCATGCACACTCATTTTATGAAAATTTAAACTAGCAAAGTAGGCAAGATATCAAAAAGCAGAGTTCAAACATATTTTCCAAAACCTGTACTTAAATGGATGCTAAAAAGACCGCAACATAAATCCTATGATAACCAACTAGATAGCTATATAGATACATTTTTTTCCTTCAAGACAGGTACATTTTATTTCTACATGAACATTTTGCTTTATTACTTTCAGTCATAAATATGAGTTTTCACTCATTCATGGGCTGTCCTTCCAGATTTTAGGAGAAATATCTATCCAAATAGTCATACATGGGTCACTGAACAGTAACACAGGAACAACACTTATCTCCATAGGTCTTCTGTCCATTCCCATCTCTCCTCTCTAATCTCATTTTCTACTAGCAGAAGCAAAAGGAAGGTGTGCTAGTAGCAATGGCTGGAAAGCTCAGCTGGAGACACCAAGAACACCATAAGGGGCTGCCTGGCACGGCACAGAGCTACAAGCCAACCTCTATTCAGTCACCTTACGGCTGGTACCTTGCTGATTTTCTTTTCAAGAAAAGTGGATTCTTGCAATGGGGAATAACAACCCTTCTTGTTGCGTGACCACTGGCTAGAAGGTTGGAGAAGGGATATGATTTTTTGTCATAGCAATGAACTGGGTCACAAAAAGCTCATGCAAAGGTGGTCAGGATGAAAGCACAGCATGCAACATGGCACCTACACATGACTGTGCAGCTTTCAGATCCCATCTTCAACCATAATAGGTTCTGTGGAAAAGTCATTTACATGAACCCTGCATGAGGTAGGACGATTTGGCCCTAAGTACGCTGGCATTTCAATAAAACCCTCTAGAAAAAGTGTTTTACAGTATAATTCACTAGAGAAACAGTTTTCATTCTGGCCTAAGCTGAGAAAACCTAGTGAGCACCTACCATGATATAGAGCACTATACATTAAGGGCACTTGAGGCATTTAAGCCACCTCTGTTTAAAATAGAGACCAAAACCATTCAGGTAGAACTTCAAAGATGCCAACACACTGCTAAACCCGCTGATACTGAGCTTAAAGACATATTTCAGTTTCTGCACGTGATAAATACATACTATACAGTTATGAAATCATGTATTCAGAATGGTCTGCTCCTATGTTTTCACCTGAATTTGTGGTTATATTCACCTTCTAGCATTACCTTCACTAAAAAGACACCAAAAGAAACCAAGCATTTCTCTAACGTTTCTAGCTCCATCTTTCTGAAGTTGTACTCTGTGTCTTTCTCAGAGGGCAGATTACACTGAATTTAAGTCCGCATATTGTTTCATACTTTTGAATAAGCTGCTCAAAGACTGGTAAAGCAAGAGGCATGCTTCAAACGGGGGTCATTTTTTGTAGCCAAGATACCCAGCGTAAGGGTGGCATACATGAAGATGACTAAATTGGGAAAATTAAATTAAGGAAAGCATGAAAAAAACCCCACCCCAACAGTAACTGATTACTTTTTTTTCTTTTTTAAGATTTTCTTTTGAAAAAATAAGTAGAAAATCACATTGTCTGCAAACCTGTTCTGACATATTTCTGCCCATCTTCTAGTCTTGTATTCTGTCTATCCTGGGAGGAATAATGGAGTGGGTTGGTTTTTAACCAAAGCAGCAGTTGGGGAAGGACACACTTGGAGAGTAAGGTTGAAGTATCATGTTACCGTAGCCTTGAAACTAAACAGTACAGTCTTTGTATCCTTTCTCGAATACCAAATTTATAGCTGAATTGTCATCAATACTGATTTTTATTTTGTGACTCTCCAAAGGCTAAGTCTATTATCAAGATCACGCAAATCAATGTATGCAGCAATATATTAGCATTTAGTATCATCCAGTAAAGGGATAGAAAGTGATGAAAGGGTTTGTTTACCATTTCTGAAATATAAAAGAATTATCAGCATGTAATTCATACTGTACAGAGACTTTCTTGGCTGGTGATTTTTACCCATAACAGAACAGGCGTGACTGAAAGATTAACTCACTCAATACATCATTTGAACGTTTGTGCTGAGATTCGTTATTAATCTGGGACAAACCATGACATTTTAAATCTTCACCCTAGCTACCCTGTGAAATCTATTAAATTACATCTTACTTTATGAAGAATTTTTTATATAATCCTTCAGCTAATCACTTTTCATTAGTTAGTGAAGCTAATGTATAAAAGTGCTAATTTATTTAAAAAAAATATTTAAGCGTGGAAAGTTCCATAAATGCCAGCAGTAACTTAAATATTGGTATGTATCTACAAAATGTAAATTAATACTTTGTGTTCTTCTTTAGTTTATTTGTTCCCTTAGAAAGCATCACAACTCATAACTTACCACATTAGGTAGTTAAATCCTCTCCAACCGACTCTTCTGTATTTTCTTTGACCTTTCTGCTTTTGTACTAAATGACCTTTAATGTTTGATGGATGCTTCAAGCTTTCCTATTGTAGCTCCTTAATTTGGGCTTGATTCTGTCATAGATTTTAACAGAAAGAAGAGGTTTTGCAGGTCACAAACCAGGCATATAATTATCTGCTTTTCCCTACCACCCCCAGCTGTCAGGCAACTGCCTGTCACACAAAAACGTTAATTGCACAATCTGGTATAGCACTGTAAGTGACAAGGTGAAGCCCAACAAAAAGTTAATCTGATAACAAACTACGTGTGTGAGAACCATAATACATATGATTTAGGGTTGTAAGCTTCTGTTCTATTGTTTGGTGTCCTCTGGGGAAGATGCCTTCCTTACCAAAGCCTACCCTTTCAAACTCTTCAAAGCCATCATGGACCTCTCTACCCATCTGCATCCTTCCATGGAAGGAACTACTCAGCCTGCTTCAGAATCCTTAATAGTACTGAACACAAAAGTCTTCAAAACATATTTTTATAGTAAAAGATTATCTTCAATATGCAACACTATGTTATTGTTTCTCCTCAACCTTGGGTAAATCTCTAGAACCACCATTTCAGTAGGCTTGACTGAGCCTGACTGCAGAAATGTTCTGAGCCAATAGCTTAGGTAACCACAGTGGCTTTTATAGAACAGGAGATGGAACTAGTGTGCTCATTCCATTTTTCCATTCTAACTATTTAAATACACTCACATTAAAGATAATTACAATGTCTAAAAAACAAAACAGCACAACCCTGTTGTTATGCTATTCTACTTTAGAGAAGTGCTTAATTCCACTGCAACAAAAAGTGACATTTTGTGCATTAAATTCACTATTTCTCTTATGAAGCAAGTAAGAAAAATAAAGCAATGTAAAAATGCAAGAAACTAAGCTCCACTGGGTAGCTCCTCAATCTCCTGAGTAGTTCAACTATTTGTAACTTTGAAGCCTATCTACAGTGGTAAGTGATCTAGCCCTTTGCAAAGAAGGTCATGCACAGAACACACAGATGAATGTTGCTGATAACACGAGGGTTTGTAATTTAGGTTTGATATCCCTGCATGTTATTTTATGCAGTTTGATACTCTGTTCTGAAATCACCTATCCACGTTGCTCAAGTTTCTATGGATCGAGGTTTTTTATAATCCATATGCAGAATAGTAGCCGGCTGGACTTCAGGTACCCGCGCTGCATTGCAGTCTACAGCCCTTGCTAGGCACAGACAGGGCTGAGCATTATCCGAAGTCTCATACATGCTTTAGATGCTGCATACTTACATGTTCTCAGAAAAACTGTACCACAAAGCATCCACTGAGCTAGCAGCCCTAATCCCAAACAAAATAGTTAGCAGGATTATGCCACGCCAGGCCCATGAACAATTTTAACAGTACTTCTCTTGAAATAAGGGTGTATCAGCTTTTCCAAAGATCAGAATCTACCTAATTTAGGGGAAAGGGCACAAAAGATGATTTGGTGAAAGGGATAAAATTTGAAGTAGGGTCTTAAAAAACAAAAAAAGACCTACAATCTATGGAGAAGCCCAGTGATCTCCATATGTAACAACTATTATTTTTTCTATTAAAACCTTGGCACTTTCTGCCTTAACGCGTTAAGCTTTTTATAGAAATGCAGATTGCAAAAATTAACGTAACTTAATTTTGAACAAGGTGATACCACTTACATTTTCCATACAGCCTTGCAGCATACCTTCCAAATCCAACTGACATGTTACTGATGACAGAAGCTAATTCTGTGAATGTGATTTATCCTTTTTTTTTAATCCCTTCTTTAGTCATTCTCTTTTTTGAACATTTATTCTCCTCAGCCATGTACCAGCTATGTCTTTTTGCTCACGGAGCAGCAGGTGGTGATGAATAAACACTGCTGCATAACTTCCTCGGAAGAGGCATAGCTCTGTACTAGTCATCTGCACAAAAATCTCATTGTAAACAGCATCTAAGCAAGTGGCAGATGTTTTAGTGTAACTAAGACTATCAGGGTAGCATACAGGTTTTGTGTGGTATGTCCCCCCTCCTCCAATTTAGCTTTTTCAGGCTGTACTAACACAAACACAGCTCCATCAAAGATCAGTGCAGTTGCCTGTCAATTCTACGCTCCTCCTCCTCTTCCATTCATTCTGCCCATAAGTATCCCGTTCTACACCCCCCTGCTCCTTCCCCAGAAGATAAATCTTAATAATAATCTTAGATAATCTTTGATAATCTTAGAACATGTACAACAAGTATTTAATTTGTAAAAACATAGAAAGTAACCATTAGTAAGACTTCCATATACATCTCTAAATATATTCTACATAGAAATCTGAAAGGTCTAATGCTACATATCATTTTGACTTCAGCATTTTACAATGGCCAAACAGTAACACATGCAATACAAAAATCAAATTGAACCAATTTTCCCAGGATTTTGCAAGCTCGGAATTGCTGTAGAGCATCACCTATCATAACAGAGCTTGAACCCAGGTATCACTGCAGCACATATTCAGAAACATATTTGGCCTCAAAGATGGACTAGCCCCAGAGGCAATACACTTCAGAGCTTTGTCTTTCATATGTATCCTCAAAGTCAGAAACTAGAAGACGATATTTCCTAATACAAGAACATAAAGCCAGTGTTAGGTAAGACTGGTATAGAATAATCTTGGGACAGTTGCTTCTTTGGATTATTTCAGAAAAATGCTGAGGAATCCCCATGCAGGATTCCCAGGCAGGTTAATTTCAGTTAACAGTTAATTTCATTTCTCAGGTTTACTGTTTATGTCCACATAAAACAAACTTGAAAACCTGTTTGTTTGGTTTTTTAACCTACTCTAATAACAGCTACGTTCATTCATGCTCAAACCTTTTTTTTTTATAAATTCCTTAAAATCTGAGATTCTGTAGAAATCAGTTCCATTAAAAAAAGGTTGCATAAGAAAAAAAATCTCATTAAATGACTATTAAAACTCTTCTCTTAAACTCATTAATTTTCAATTTATTTGATTTACTATACTTATACTATGTCAAGGAGTAGCATAGGTGTACTTCCTTTATATTTCTTATAAAGTAAGGGCATTGGTAACCAGTTGAGACGTTTGTTACCCTTTTACAGTAGCAGTAAGTCCTTTTCCTGTAGTTAGTTTCCGACCTACCAGTTATGAGTTCAGAACATTTTACCATGCAGATTTTGATCTCTAATTGTCAACCCTAAATCTGCCAGACATCTGCCTTTGTTGAGTTCTTCTGGAATAGCTTCTCTGTTCTTTCCAAATGGTTTGTCACCTACTGGGACAATTTTTCTGCCACCAGTTAGTCCACCTTCTTAAATCATTAGTGAATCTGTCTTTGTGCTCTAAGTCCTCTTCCAAAATGGTTTTCCAATACTGTAACCATCTGCTTGTTTTCTTAAAGTCTTTTTCTCTTAGCTTGTTTTTGATCCATGAAAGTCACCTACCATCCATATAAAGTCCGTTTATATTTTTCTCACTTTAAAGCCACTTAGAGGGATTTTGCCAAACACTGTCAAGACATTGAGATCTTATTTACTTTCTACTTTTTGTTTTGGTTTGGTTTGGTTTGGTTTTTTTTAATAGAGATGTTTGCTTCATGCTGTGGCAAAGCAATATACAGAATGGTCCAGGATAGGCCCAGGAAAAAGCCAAGACGACTTCTTCACCTACTGATCCTGAGGCTGAACCAATGTAATTTAAAGGAACTCAAGAGCTGGGCCTGAGACATGCTAATGGCCATGTTCTCTGCATCAGCTGCAAGAGGGGCTAGGAAGAAGGAGGAAATCTGCTTCTGTCTTCAAAGTGCATCTTCTGGTGATGACCATCCTTTATATTGGACCCTCAAGGATCCAGGTCCTCGAGTCACATAAAAAATAGTCCCCAAAAGGTGACATAACTTGAAATTCCTAGACTGACTACCATACAAAATGTCACCTTTGAATCCCAGCATGAATTACCATATCAGGACTGGCAAATACCTTCCTATAAATGCAAGATAAAACCCTTAATTATAAAAAATCCCTGACTTTCTAATACTGAACCCCCCTGAAAATTAATTCAAAACACAGCTTTGGAGTTTAATGGTATTCTTCTTTGGAGAAGCATACATCAGGATTTCATGAAGCTGCGGTGAATAGCAGCAGTGCTGGATATTTAGCTCCACAAGATAACAGATTCCAGTAGTGTAAGTCATGTCTGTATTCATGAGCCACAGCTATTCATTGAAAGAAGAGTAGGATGAGTTCATCCCTGACATTTCTATAACCTTGATTCTCAGTCCACCTTAAGTTGTCAAGAGATGGGAAAAGGCATTTTCTTGATTATTCTAGCAATTCTGAAACCCAATAATAAAATAATTTTCCCTTTCTTAGATGTAGGGATAAAAAGTCAATAATTCACAGCATGTGAATTACAAGGTTAATATGACTTATGTTTTCAGAGGAAGATACCCAGTATTTTTGAACTAGGCAGGCTTCTTTTATTAACTTCATTTTATTATTATTTCAACATGCTTAACCTACAAGACGTTACAGAGAATTTAATTGGTTATTATTTCTGATAGCTTGACCCTTGTTGCACAATACAAACATAAACATTACACATGTTATTAGATGTAATGACTCATTAAGTGTTTTTCGAGCACAGACTGGTGCACTGCAGACAACGTTACGTATTTCAGGTACGACTTGCTGCAAAAAGGAGTGCTGGGGAATCTTTCCCATGGATTTGTCAGAATTCAAACCAAACCAAAATGAAAAAAAAAAAAAAAAAAAAAAAAGAAGAGAAAAAATCACCACAAAAAAAACACCCCCCAAAAAAAACCAAACAAAAAAACCCAACCCATTTGCACCTTCTGCTGATTAGAAATCTAGGTAGACAAGCCTCACTTTATGTGCATGTGAAAGGATTAAAACATGATGCAGAAACTAGTCATTTATGCTCAAAAGAAAACTTCATCTTGAATTTCAAAGAAGTAAGAGGAAGGGAGCTGTCCTTGAAACACTGTAGAATACTTTGGACCAAAATTTCTGGTTTAGTTTATGATGAGTCCATTTATTTGGGGGGGGGGGGGGGATGCCTGCAGCTGATGAGGTAGCCAGACTGCTATGCGCCGTCAGTGAATGCTGTTAAAGGACACATTTACAGTAACGGTTATTTAGGTAGCTTGGACCAACACAGTGCTTGGCCTTACAAGAAACAATTCCAGGAAAACAGCTTTAGTGCTTTTTTGTTACCGTCCTATTGCGCGCCATGCTACTAATGCCACAAAGCTGGCTTCGCTCTGTCCCTGAAAATGCCCAGTCCTAGTCCAGAGCAGACTCTCTGAGGTCTCAGGAGTTGCATCATTTATGTCTACACTAGGATACTGTTGGCACTTCAGAGCAGCCAAATGCTCCAATCATAGTAAAATTCAGGTTAAGGGAAGTACCTACCTTAAAGCTGACTTGAAAACCTCCATCTTTATTTCTTTCAAAAATAAAGTACTTGAGTAAGGAGAAAATTCTTCACAGTAATATTTCAGTAGCTTTAGTCCCAAACTAAAATGTTTTGTAAAAAGTTTGTAAATGTGATTGTCAGTAGTATTTAAATATATGATTAATGTCAGGATCTCAAGTGAGGTTTTTTTCTGAGCACGATGGTAAGCAATGAGTCTTGTATTTCTTAGCCAGGAAGTTACTAGAAAGGCAAGCAAGGCAGAAGGCAGCCCTGAGAAGCTAAACCTACTGAAACTGATGGAGAATTTGTGCTCAAAACACAAAGGGAACTTGTGAGGGGGAAGAAGTCTCTATAGAAAATTAATCATTGATTTCTCATTTTCAAATGTTTGGTCTTGCTCTCAAAAATACTTTCTGCTACCTACTCATAAGGTTAAGCACAGAGATAACATCAGACCAAGTTCATCAATACGACTCCACCAATTTACTTCATCCTCGATTTGGATTTTCTTACTGGCTAGCGAGGCCCTGCAGGTTCCCTGTGTTGGCTTCTCTGATACCCAATGGAGAAAAGCTGCTGTGAGACAGAATTATAATGGATGTAAATATTATCGTTGACTTAGTCTATATGACTCACCTATACAGCTAAAAGGAATGCAGTAATGCAGCATCTATTCTATAGAGGAAACAACTAAAGTGTAAAATAAACAAAGAACCTCTGAAACAGCTTTCTAAGACATCTTTCCCTCTAAATTCCTATATGGAAATCAAGTGAACTTCACAGAGGTAGATGGAAAGCAATTGCAGGCTTCCTAGCTTAGTAGTGACTTATGTATTGCACACCACATTTTTTTCCTAAAGGAATGTGGATTCTGACAGCCAGTATATTTCTTTCATGGCTACACAAACCACCATGGGTTTGCTGTTATGCCTCAGTTTCAGTATATTATCATTTTTGTGGGGTTTATTTCATCTTCATTAATTTTCAAATCCTTTGACACCTAGGGATATATTTTTACTTTGTACTTCATCAGTCTCAGACACCTTGTATATAAAAAAGCTAACAATTTCCAAAGTCCTTGGTTAATTGAGACCAACAATTTGTCTCATCTCCTGAAGTTAATTCATAAAAATCTTTACCAAATGTTTTAATGAAATTATAGTTATAAGATCAATCAATAATAATAATTGCTCTGATTATTAAAGTACCTCCTGCTGCAACTATAATGCAAAAATTTAGTCATCTGTTATGTTATAGGCATATGAAAACATTTTCTAGCTTGTATTTTGCTCTGAGGTATCAGTGTATGCCTATTAACCCTAAGAAAACTGAATTATTTTGGAAAAAAATAGTTGGGTGATATCTCCAAATCTTTTTGTAATGTGTTTACATTTTTGTCTATAGCTAGAAATGCATACATACATAGATAAGCATGACTACATGGAAAGGTGACAAAAGAGCTATTGTTCATTGCAGATTGTTAAAAAAAAGAAGGACCTTGTAGTCTGTTTGTAATCAAGTCTATCTGGACTCTCATTTTCTGATTAGAAGATATATGTAAAGTATATTTTATCCTTGAGCCATTTTTGCAAGACATCTCAGCCCTCACTTTCAAATACCCCAAATCTAATACTTCTCCAAATTAGGAGTTCAAACTTACAAATAACGTTATTGCATTCTAATGAAAGTGTTTTGGCTTTATTTTTAAAAGCATATACATTTTTTTTATCTATCGTTCTCTCCAACCATCCCAGCTCTGCCTCTTTTTATTCCTCTTTCTCACTTAAGGGAAGTGCTGACTTTTTCCTCATGTCAGTTCTTCCTTTAAGAAACACCAGATCACTTTTTTAAAATCTTGTGTTTGCATATATTTTTACCATGACTAAGTTTAACTGGTGCTCTTTCAACAGAGGAAGGAACAAAAGTTTTGTTTTCAATAGACATATTAATTGGTTATTCCTAGCAGACCCATCGCAAGGTAGACTAAAGCTATTGTAAAGCTGATGGGAAGTTCTGGAGGCAGAAATGGATGATCTGCCCCCATATTGACTTTGCTAAAGTTAAACCAATGAAATAACCAACGTATCATTTTGGTAAAGGCAACAAGAATTAAGCATAAGACTTCTCACCGCAAAAGGGGAGCAATTGTCCCATTATTTTAAGTGATCATCTGTTATGTTTTTTATAGTTTCCAATACTGTTCTAAAAGATTTGGTTATATATTATAGGTACAAGTTTTATTTCAGTGATTACTGCTTCATCATGTCTTACAGTGCTAGCCACAGTGCACTGGATTTTGTGTCATCTCTATTTGTTCTCCATTCACAAGAGCAAATCTACATTCCCGTTTCTCATTTTTCATCACTTGAGGAAGCAAGTTCAGGTCTACCTGCCAAAACACGTAAGCATTACACTTCCAAACAACCACAAATCAGACACAACAACAGCAAAGGAAAAATAAGTAACAAATTAATGACTTCCTCTCATTATGAGGTTGGATCGTTCATTCACCCATTCAAAGTTTTTTGGTTTTTAGAGATGGGTATTTATGTCTGTTTGATGGAATCACCAGTGTTTACTGGAAAGCATACTCCATGTTCTAACTCTAAATATACAGTTTATTCAGCAGTGGGCCAGAACAAAGCCACAGCATCACAAAACCACTGACCTGATTTTACCCACAGAAGGAAGTCGCACGCATGACCGTTAACTTATCTTGAAGCAATGCGCATTGGCTAAAACATGCAGCCATTTGACCTCTGCAATTACTAGAACATTCACTGTGACAAATTTATATCATTATTCATCTCCTCACAGATAGGAAAAAATAGACAACTATGCACTGTCTGCAGCCAAGAGATTCCCCATGACACATTGTTGAGGAGTGGATAGACAAGACCATTTAGGTTTAGCTCACAGCAGTAGCACTCTGCTCCCCAAAGTGAGATTTTTCAAATGTCTGTGGGAAGTATGACTTGTAGAACATACACAAACATATCAATTCACAGGTTCCACAGTCAGTAAAGGGTTCACCTTTACCCAGGTTCGATATCAAATCTGTTCAGGCCCATCTGCAGAGCAGTCTGTGTAAGCAAGCTATGGTTCCAAAATCTATCTTGCTCTAGACCTCTCTTAGAAGCGAGTCTTTCTGTGCTGGATTCCTTGTTTTGCATCAAACCACCTGAAGTAATTCTCTGCCACACTGAAATGTAACCCCTCCCCCCCCCACCCCCCACCCCTGGTGACCTGAATCTCCACGCAGCATGCAACTTCTATGCAAGTCATGTAGCCTGAAGACTCAGCAGAAATTAAGTTCTCCACAGGACTTTGAACGCCAACCAATTTACAGGTTCATTTATGTGATACTATTGTACATCTGTATAATAGAAACGTCTAGTAGATTAATGTGTAAAACTCTACACCTCCATTCCAATACAGGCGAAAGTTTTGTGTGTGCATGTCTTGAAGGTTTTAAAGGGAACTATGTTCATACATTTCTGTTCCTTCTGCATAATAGTGCTCCAGTTAAGAAAGAAACCTCCAATTGTCACTTAAATACTGATAGGATTTTCCTTGTAAAATGATATTTTAATGGGTTCTAATTGGCTTTATTTAACAGTGCATTTCACTATTGATTACTCTTAGTGCTGCTGTGTTGTTGCACAATGAGACACGATAAGCAGCTTTTCTTCTAAAAACAGTTTGTTCAAGTTCATGATGAATTTTTCTAAATGTGCAGTCTAAAGCAATTAAGGAAGAGGCTCTCCACTGCTCCAGCAGTTGTCAGTCTCTTGCAAACAGCTAACAAAAGCTGCATAAGTTACCAGAAAGTACTGCACGCTTTGAATTGTTCTCCAGTGTTCCGAATGGATATTTGGAAGATCAATTCCACCTGAATCACTATCCTGAAAATAAATACACATTGCTTGTTCAATTATCATGTGTCCTAAAACAGCACAGAGATATTCCTTTGCTCTAAGTAAGCTCTTCCTCTTTAATTTAAGCTCTTCCATCTACATATCCATCTTCTAGGGGGAACAATCCCAGTCATCAGGTAAAAAAAAATATTAAGATAAATAAAAATTAAAAATAAATAGATCACTGAACTGTAATCAGCCTAAGGGAATCACAGTTAGAGACTTGCAGAAGCAGCTGTTACTCCAAAAAGTAAGAGATAACCTAAAGTTACAAAGTGGGTTTAGATATTTTGAAATTTATCATTGCCTTTTTAATGAAGGGGTGTGGGTGGTGGTGGTGGTGGTGGCATGGGGAGTTGTGCAAAAGAGCCTCCTTGCTTAAGGGAACCCTAGCTCCAACTCCAAGCTGATACTTCCTTAGTTTTTTTTTTGTTTCAGTACCTTATTTTGTGTTAAAGTTATCATTGAGGATCAGATTGAAGTAGTGCCAACAAAAACGCTTTGAAGCTCTACTCATGCACTTTACCTGCCATGGGAACTAGATCAAATCACTGATAACTACAAACCTGAAATCTATTTAATTTACAAGTGTGAATCATATGTGACAATGTTAACTTGCTGTCCAAATCTCATAAGCTTTCTACAATTTAAAGCTCTTCAAAGTGCAATTTAAAGGTACGATAGTCAGCTTCTCCACAAGAAAAAAAAGGAAAAAAATTAAATGCTAGTTTCAATGTGTTCTCTTTATGTCATAGCCTGAATCTCTTTACTATTTCCAGAGAAGGAAAGGAAAAGTGGAACATTTTTTCTTCAGTGATGGCACTTTATATCTTTTATTTCATGTAACCAGGTGGCAGACCTTGAATAAAAATCCCTGCAGACTAAATAGGGATGAGCTTGCTTTGAGAGAACGAGGTTGATACAAGAAGTCTAAAACTTCCCTACGTACATGTCAGGTTTTGAGGAAAGGGACTGTTCTTTATGTTTGAACACTTGATATAAAAGTAAGTGTTGCAATTCTATTCCCCCTCCCCTCCCTGGTCTCCCCGCCCCCCTCCCAGTGATATGTATATATTAGCCAGCTAGGCACTAGAAGTCAAGTTCTATGAGAGGGTACAAACATTAACTGCATGAATCGTCATCAGGATGCTGAGGGAATTTGCAACTCCAAAATCCTGCAGCTGGAGGCATTCGTACAGAGTCTGCTAGTGCACAGTGGAGACACTTGAGTGACGTGACTGTTGTTGGATGCATGCATCATCAAATGCATCATTCCATGTAGTGTAGGCGAGTCATCAGATGTACAAGTGGCAAACTTGCATAGAATAGGGATCAGGCTTAATTCAAATTACCAGGCATATATATTGGTGTGATTAGAGGTGTGCAGAATCAAGTACTTTAGAGAGTTAATTCAACAGAGGCTCAGTAGATATAATTTCTTGAGACTGAGAATAGCAAAGAACTTCCTTCCTGTACATCTCTGAGCAAGCCATGCTTTACATTCAATTTCTTTCAAAGCAGATCTCTTTATAGAACAGTGAAATCTATGCATTAAAAATGCTATAATTTTGCCACTTCAGTCATCCTCTTTTATTCATACTTCTGAGAAACATTATAGCATACTTCAGTACAGCTGGTTTGGAAAAAAATTTCTCATCCCTAATACGACAGTAAGAATTTAAATGTCTTTTCTTCACTATCACAGTCTAAGACAAAAATTTTCCACTAAACCACAAACAGGTTATAAATTTCCACTGACAATTTTTCAACCCCTGTACTGTTCATCAACTCATCTGTTGCACACTATGTCAGTTGATCAGAGAGTACATAGATCAAATTTGTGCTTTTAGCTGATTCTATAGTGTACAGATGCTTTAATGATTTTTTCTGCAATTCAGATGGAGTTTTTCTTTCTGTTGTTAAAAAAAGCCAAATTGTTCTTCACTAGAGAGAGATGTCTGATTTACTAATAATGTCATTTAAGATTAGAACTTGGTAAGTTGTATCGAGCAAATAAATATATAGAGGACTTCACTTAATTAAAGCTGAACATAAAGCAAAGAAACTTCTGTAACAATAGAGAGAATGACTACATTGAACATGTTTGTATGGAGTGTTTAAAGTGTAAATCAATTAAACTATAGATAGACACTATCTGGATTTACTCATTTTCCCCAAAAAAACCCTGTCAAGAACAACACAATAGATGACAGTTATTAACTCTTGCAAAATTGCCACATATCACTTCATGACACTGTCTGATTAAAATAAAATAAATGATTTCCCTTCCATTAAATCTAAAGGTAATTTCACTCCTACTCCTGTACTGAAATCATTAGACTAACTGCATTTTCATGGATTAAAATTGCTTCTACATTTCCATGAGTTACTCTATTCAGTATTAGGGAGGTTGGGTTTTGCTTTCATTTCTTATTAAACAACACAGTAATCCAGGACATAAAATAGGTCATGAGGACATAAGAACAGTTCCACAGACATGGAGCCCATCCCTGCTTCTAAAAGCAGTCGGAAACAGATATCTGGAGAAGGACCACTTAGGAACTTCCCCCAGCTGAAGTGCAGGCTGGTGAAAGCTGGGAAGAACAGGCTTCCTAGGTCTTTACCCAGCCTTCACTGGATTTCTCTTTCAACAGCTTTTCTAGGACTTCCTTAAATGCACAGACTTTCAGACTTTCAGCCTAGTTGGATTGATTTTCCAACAAGACGAATATTGCTCACCCTTCCATTTACTCTAGTTCTGCTATCATCTATTGCAGGACCGACCCATGACTACCCATCCCAAAAGCAGAGCTCCTAGCTACACAAACACACAGCAGTGAGGCACAAGGCCCACCTTACACTACTGCCAGCTACAGCCAGGACCTTTGCTTCATGTTACTTGGGCCCACATTTCTCCCTCAGCTACGCTCCATCTCTGTTGACAGAAGCCACTTTTGTAGTACGGTTCCCTAAGAAGCATCAAGCTGCTCTGGACAGCGAATTTATACCGTACTGTGTAGTACATTTCTTACTGCTTCTTTCAATTGTCTTGCACTGCAGACAGTAGCTACTATCACAGCAAGTATAACACTTTGTGCTGGCAAAACCACTTTTCTTGTTGACATTCCCAGTTTTAGCCATTCCTCCCTCACTACACAGTGCTGGAGCGTGTCCAGAGCCGGGCAGGGGGCTGGGGCACAAGGCTGGGGTGTGGCTGGGGAAGACGGAGGGGGTCAGCCCAGAGAGGAGGGGGATGAGGTGGGGCCTGATGGGTCCCTACAGCTGCCTGGTGGGGGCTGTGGGGAGGGGTGGTTGGTCTCTTTTCCCAGGTAACAAGCAACAGGACAAAAGGAAATGGCCTCAAGTTTTGTCAAGGCAAGTTTAAATTCGGTATTAGGAAAAATGTCTTCACTGGGAAGGTGGTCAAGCATCACAACAGGCTGCGCAGGAACATGGTGGAATCACCATCCCTGGAAGTGTTCAAAAAAGATGTATATGTGGTGGTTAGGGACACAGTTTAGTGGTGGACTTGGCAGTGCTGGGTTAATAGTTGGGCTTGATGATCTCAAAGGTCAATGATTCTATGGTTTAGTCATAAAGATAATAATAAATCTATGCTTTTTTCAAGACAGAGTAAATAACAAATATTAAGCACAGCACACTATACCAAACTACATACTACAGCATAAAAATAATAGAATCTAAAGCTCCTACACTATGCCAGATTCATGTAATAGCTACATGAAAAAAAGCCCAAACCCAAACCCAACACTGACAGCTGGTAATAATGAAAAGCTGATACAGAGAAATCGTCACTGTGAAGAAACATCTGAAGGTATAGTCCTGCTACAACTGTTTAGAAAAGACTGGAAGACCACACCATTTTTAAAACAAAAAAACATGCAAAGAACCAACCCACACTCCATCCTGGGAACAAATAGTTCTGAGATTGCAGCATGTTTAGCAGCCCAAGTATAACAACTTTTTCTGGGTACCAGCTTGTACAGGGTTCCCCAGTACATCACTTACTTTTTAGTGCTCTGCCTATCCATCTGTGAAGTGGATACATAACTTAGTTCTGCTTTCCTCCTTCAACCGTACTGGTTCATAGTTGTTTAAGTACTGGAGACACAATGAAAGCATTTTTTAAGAACTCAAGAGACACTTAGTATTGCTTGGAACATCACTTTACCTTATGCTCTAAGCAGCTTCCTGTCATTTGTTGTTAGTGACCATGTCAGTAGCATGGCTTATAATGTTCATGCATGAAAGATGCACCATGGAATAGTGGTTCTCACAAATTCCATTCAACTGTTTGGATTGTGCATTCTTTGTTCATTATGTTATTGATCCTACATTATTTTAAATTAACCCAATAAGCAGATTTTCCCATTTTTGCTCCAATTTTCACAAATTCTGCATAGATTCTTTTGCAAGAAGCATCAGAATACTTGCTGGTGTACTATATAGAGACTCAAATGATAGAATAATGTGTAGAGCTGCTTTCCTTGTGCAATATTATAATTGCTAATATCTAGAGAACAGACCTTTATAACATCCATGTTGCAATTTAATAATTTCTTTCAGTTCCCGTAAAGATCCTTTTATAAAAGCCATCCTCTTCTACATGCATAAACTGGCATATCCAAGTTTTATGTTGGTTTATGTTTGATTAGGCATAAACTTCTCACAATGTCAATGTGAGTCATTTGCCTTATTCAGGTACAGAGTCTTTCTAGACAGAAGCAACAGGTTAATATAGAATAATCCCACCTTTAATATTTGGTTCTGCCTGATACCATGCTGCATATTTGCCTTCTTTACAGAAATAGGGTGATATCAGTCCATTAACTTAGACCAATGTTAGCATGTATTTTCAGTTTAGCCAAATTTTGAAATAAATCAAGATTTTCAGCTTCCCTAACTTTGACAACACAGAAAAAACCAAAATAGCACAGACAGCTGTGATAGTCCATGAAGCATCTTTTAAGTTGTTGGTGGTAATAATTCTGTCCTCATCTTATTTACAATAACGGTCATGTTAAATCAGAACAGTGTTCAAAAGGGTCAGTGATCTAATTACCAGACCAGGTGATGAATATGGGATCTACAGTATTTACTACACATTCTGATCTGTCAGGTGTCTGTGTGAATACCATTGCCGTGCCATCCAATTATCTTCATCTTGCAGTTATTCAAATGCATCGGTAGACAAAAAGCAGATAGACAACCCCAGTCACTTCACTTCCTTACAGCCTAGATAATAATTGCTAGTCTCTTCAGAAATCATATGTATATAAAGATACTAGGAGCTTTTTCAGTCTGTCTATGGCTAACATTACTTTGCTTTTTGGTGTTTGGTTTTGTTGTTTGTTTTTTTTTTTTTACCAAGTTGACACACAAATTGTTTATTTTTGTGAGTGGAAAACCTGGCTTTAGCAATACATTGTAACAATAGCAAAGACAATATTTCAAAAACATTATCATCACCCTGCTGAGCAGGGGTTGACAATCCAGCTGTGAATTCAGTACCCCCTGACAACTTAAGCTGCAAGCCAGTCACTGCTTATTACATGCAGACAAACATGTCGTTGCAATCCTGCCTTTCCTCTATGACATCTAAATAAAGTTTATTTTGACGTGCATGCCTGTGGTATTTGAAGAAATATAAAATTTAATCTTAATATTGAAGAACTTCAGAAGAAAACCCTGATTTTTGTCTTCATGGCTGACTAAACATGAATCCAGATTGTCCATGGAACAACTATCCATAATGAAAACATGTCTCTGGTATCCTTTGCCATCTGTATATAGCTAGATCAGTGCCTAATTTATGCAGCTATTTGTTCAGAACTGCATCGACTTTGGGCTAGCTTATGTTGTTGACAACCTGTAAAACAAGCAGCTTTTCAGTAACATCCCACCAGAATGATCTAGCACAGAACAGTCATGTAGCAGAAGTCTTTATGGACTCTGCTCTCAGCTTTTCCACTAGCAAATGCATGCAACTGTAAATGATTCTTTTTTTCTTCTTACACTAAAATCTGTCCTATGACACATTTAAAGGATTCATGATCAGCATGTAGCCCTCCTAAACACTGCATCTTTACTCCTTTTGTAACCATAACAAATTTTGGTCTGTTGCTCACTATGTTCTGAAGACTAACTACAGATAAAAAAAACCAAGCTTCCTTTTCTTAAACTATTTTTTTGTGCTTTGGATGAGACCTTCAACTCTTTTAAAATATAGATGTAGCAGTCATTCATTTATAGAAAGTTGCCATCATGAAATTTTACTTAAATAACCGCCGCATTAACAGTGGAGTACTGAAATGCTTTCTCAGGTATCACTCTCTTTTAACTACTTCAATAACAACCTCCCAGATTAAAGCAGAAGCCTGACGATTAGTCATCTTCATCAACTAGTATTAGTTGAATGTACTCAAATGCTCAGAGAACCAGTTCCAAAAGAGCAACTGATAAGATTTCTGGTCTTAAGAGATAGAGCTGCTGGTCCATAAATCCAACTAATCATCTGATTTTCATTAGCGATGTCCTGCATCAAAGGAAAATGAAACTAAGATGTAGCCATTTTTCTGAATGCAAATTAATACTTGAGAGCAACAGACCCATTACAAAGAAAAACGTATGAGGACTAGTGAGCAACTGTCAGGGATATCCAGCACAGTGGTAGGAACATTGAGGAATTATTAACGAAGATGACAAATACAGCATGAATCTGAGAAACGGAAGATTTTCTTCCACTTCCCAAACAGCCAGAACAATATAAAGTATTTGGCATCAAGCGTTTTGATAGGAAATTCAACCAATATCCCATCCAAAACATTTATTTCCCTATTATGTCATTAAAATGACGTAAAAATTTAAAGGATTGTACATGTTTTCTCCTTTAAGATCACACTTTAAACATATACTTTCAGAGCTCTACTGTTGTTCTCCTAAAATATCCCTGAAATTCCAAGTTAATGTGACACAGGCTCCTTACACTCTTAACTGCAGCAGATCAAAATCCATGCTATGAAATAAGAGAGGAAAGGTGTAATTCACTTCATTATTCTTTTCACCTTCCTTCACACAGGGTGAGATCCAGACAGCAGAAAGCAGCTCACCCAGACTGCCCAACTGTGGTCACCAAACACATCTATCAGCACCACATAATTAGCATTATTATAATGACAAGGATTCAAAATTTCTGCAAAAGAGTTCTGAGGTTATCAATGGGTGGTTGCTTTTTTGTTTTGTTCAGCATTGAAGAACTGACGGAACAGCAAGCTAGCTAAATTGATGCCAGGTTTTTTTTTCATTTAGATAATCCAAAAAATCCAGTATAGGCAAGACTTCAAATTCTGATAATCAAGCCTGCACCACGTTTATTGCATGGTGCTTTATATGTAGGCAAGCACATTGTACCTACTGTTCTGTATTTTCCATAGTCCTAAACCAGGTAACCGTACCTTAACAGAAAAAGCAATAAATAAAGGACATACTCCTGAAAGTAGTACCCCTCATGAACGAAAACATTTATACCTTTTGCAAGCAACGTAAATGCCAGAAAGGTATAAAATGTTTCCTAGTTCTTCAGCTTGAGAAGATGCACCGCTGTCCTCTCAAGAAAGACTGCATATTTGTTATGGAGATGGGCTTTTTAAAGGAGCCAAACAGGGTTAAATTTCTCTTCTAGAATGGCAAACAATACAGTGATGTTGATGCTTCCTCTCCACCTCCCGTGAAGCGAGTGAAAGGCCAGAGCCCTGGACCATGCAATGGATTACTCCTGGTCAAATCCTTTCTCACCTCAGAAGCATATTTTCCACAATTCAGCACTCTCCAGTTTATAGGAAGCTGAATACTATTAGAGTGCTTCTGTGCAAAGTCTTTCTGAAGGCTTTGGCAAGAGTTTCTCAATTCTTTTTGAGTTTGAACATCAGCAACATATTGAGATGTGCAGAACATGCATGAAGACAGGGCTCTCAGCACGTAATCTAAAAATCATGAAACAAACAAGCAAGCACTTCATGAGTAAGAAGCAATTCAGGAAGGCAGGTTTGGACATACTTTGAATAGACACATTCATCAGGCTGAAAATCTCAATACTTACTCTACAAAAATAGAAATATTGAATTGGAAACCTCTCCAATTAAAAACAATGTTATTCTTTTTGTTAGGAATGCACAAAAGCAAAAAAAAAAATGGTACTGAAGATACAAGCCCTTATCAGTGCATGTTTATAACAATCAACACATTCCTGTGAGTTGCAATATTTTACTAGTCCAGATCAAAGCTGGTTTCGCTAGGCTTTTTTATTATTCATCATGGAGAACTTAAGGTTGATTTTGCATGTCTTACAGCTCCTCCTTCACTCCCTTGCTTCTCCGCTCTTCTAGAGACAGTTAAAATATTTCTAGAACATATATATTCAGCACTTCAATACAAGTAATATAAAAAAGCTGAAAAAGAAGTTGCCTGCTCTCCTAACTATATTTAGTACAGCCAAGAACCGAACTATTTTTGCAGCATTGGTAGAAATTTTGCAGGTATTTTGCAACCTGGTAGAAAGATGGTGGATAACACCTCAAAAATCTACCAGCTTAACTTTCTTCCAGCTGCAAATAGAGATCAAACCAAGGAGATAAGTCATTAAAAGGAGATTAGTTTCTTCAGTCTAATGAAGAGCAGAGCAGCAAATGCTTCACTTTCAATTCTGATGATAATGATTTCAAAGCCTTTGATTTGAGAAAAGTGATCAACTGAAGTTATAAATTTTAAGCCCACCAGGAGCATTATTCAAGTTCCTGGCTTACTTACTTACATTCATGACAGAAAACTAATTTGAGTAAAGAGGAATATTCATGTTTTGTACCAATTTTAGCAACTACTGGAATACTGGACGTGTTTGAAATTTCCATGCCACTTTGATTGACGGAGCTCAAAATTGATATATTAGAAAAATGAAATGTGACAGGAGGAATAGTGAGCATAGCATGAGCTGCAGTGAACTAAAGATTTTTCAGTACAAAGACTTTTCATAATATATCTATGTATATCAAAACAGAGCAAAAAAACCCCAGAGTCAAGGTAAATTGTTCTTCCAGCAGGTAAAGGTTTACATGAAGATGCACACATTCTGGTGAATGCCTGGAAATGAGTTTGGCGTGAATTGCTGCTCAAATACTCCTAGTTTGTCACCAGAATTGTGTAGGATGACTCTAGAAATGCTGGGACACTTCAAAATTCCTGCAGACTTTCACCTGTGCTTTAGGCAAGAGCATTAACTTCTGCCCTCAACTTGAAAAGTGCATA
This sequence comes from Falco cherrug, assembly GCF_023634085.1. Taxonomy (NCBI): domain Eukaryota; kingdom Metazoa; phylum Chordata; class Aves; order Falconiformes; family Falconidae; genus Falco; species Falco cherrug. The sequence goes on along the minus strand of NC_073706.1, from coordinate 23,278,425 downwards.
GAGTGGTTAACAGAATAGTTACTTTATTCTGTCCTATTTAAAATAACTAGTGACTAGATTAATAATGAAACTACACTAGCAAATTAAATTGTCTGATACCAAAGCCCCCCTGTTCTTTCTCATAAAATTAAAGTTGTTACCAGCTAGAATGGATGTTGATACCCTTCACTTTACTGACAATACTGAAAAACACAGTAACGCTAAGTAGTCACTGTCAGATTCACCTGTCCATCCTTAGGTTAGGATTTAAAATTTGGTCCCACTTTTGGAAAACTTGTATGCATTTCAAGTACACCCCCTTTTTTCCACCAACATTCCAGGATATTCTTCAACTACATGAAATGCTATGCCACATCTAACCCCTTTGTATATAAGCAATGCAAAAAAAGCAGAACTATGTGGAACAAAAAGTCCCTGAAGAATAACACCCTGAACAATCTGCCATCCTCTTTCCAATTATTTGAACATGATTAACAACCTTTTTATCATATTTTTGTTTTTAAAATATCACAATCTGTCTGTGTACTGATAGAAAAGGCTTTGCATTTAGCTAATTAAGACAGTCTCAAAGGCAGGAAGTCTAATGCATAACTCAAAATAGGTGTTCATTAATCAAACAATGACTCCAAAGCATACTGGTATTCCTAGTCCTAGCCCACTTGGGATAAGCCTGCTGAGAAAAGATTGTGAATCACAAAGATGCTGGAAGGCAGCACATAACAACCTTTAGATATAATTATTATATTATGTGGGATGAACAACAATGCGGTCCTTCTCTATTGTGCAGTTCTTAGAATTTCCTGACAGAGGAAAAGCTTGAGACATACAACTAGCCAGCCACTCGGCCAGCCAGCTGCATATTGATGCAGTTTCTGTGTGAATAAAATGACTAGTACAAATGATAGTTGAAGAAAGCTCTCTAACTTAACTGATGTCTTCAGAGTTGCTTGGGGTAGTTCAAAACCTACTTCAAAAATTCAATAGGCCTAATATCAATTATTAGAGGTAGTTCTCTAACAGGTGGAGGGCAGATTTACTTAGAAAGAAACAGTAGCAGCAGGATTTAGATTAAAATCAGGTCACCTACATCTAGGACTATTTCTGAAGATCTCTGCTAGTCTGGAGCTTTACTCAACAATCACAACCTTATTATATTCGTATTTAGAATCTTAAGTTCTATAAATACTGAAGATGGACTTTTTGCCACATCTATGCTAAGAGGCTGAGCACAGCCTAAGCTCAAATCGACTCCCAGGAGACATTCTTCCCTTAAGTCCTTATGCAGAGTCAAAACCCAATGTCATGACTTTGAAATGCCTGAGTTTTACCCATTGAATTTTTCCCTGACTCTTCTCAAAGTGAATTTACCATAACATAACGCCACCCTTGGAAACTTTTTCTTTTCTTTTTTAAACCAAGTCATGTCCTTCCAGACATAATCAGGCAGTACTGATATGTATAAGTACTATTTTTAGACCTATTTTATCCAAGATATCAAACAAAATACAGATGCCTTAATTTCAAGTCCTTTGAAAGACGTATGCAACCGATTCACACCAGACAGCTTGGCCCCAGGTATTTTGCATTTTGTAGCTTATGTAAGTAATTACAGTAGGAAAATAAATTGTGGGAAATGAAAAAATACACCTCTCTTGCACTGACAATAATTTGGAAAAAAAGTCCCCTTAAGGACTATCCAGAAACTGTGGACAATTTTTATGTATGGTTTCTGCAACGTTCTCCCCTGTACTCACTCAACACTAGAGGCTCACAACACGCCAATCAAAGGAGAACTAAGGCCAGCAACTGCTAAAGAAAAAGGGGACAGAGGGGAAGGACCATTTATTAAATTAATCAAAAAAACCCAAAACTGTTCTTTACTCAAGGCTTGTTCTTTAACCAGATCCAAAAAGGAGCTGGCATGCCTATAAAGTTCCAGCACAGTGCATTAGTTAGTAGAAGCTTGCCAAATAGTTAATCAGGATCTCAGTATTCTTGCTTGGCACCACTGAACAAAATGAGTAGCTATCACCAGCTTTAAAAGACGTTTTTATTGGATATGTTGTCCCAAGCTGGGATTTTTCCTTACTGTTCCTTCCCTGCCCTTCTGCTTACTGTCATTAAAATGCAAATTTTAGAGATAAATGGACCTGAAATCCCTTACTACGTAGGCAGAAAATATCATTACTGAAGAATTCAAATATAAGATTAACTTTTAAGAATGTTTCCATTATTATGCAACAGTATTTTTAACACCTCTGCGGTGTCTTTACTGAGAATAATATTGAGGTAGTCTTTACAAAGGCTAAGCAAGTTATCCCCTAATACGCTCAACACCTGAATCAGAAAAACATTAATTATTGCAAGGGATCAGGCCTTAAAATAATTAATCCTCACAAAAATTCTTTAAAGATTAAAATGGTAGATGGATAATTCTATTTATCAGTGAATATCTGAAAAATTTGGCAACACAGAAACAATGTACTACATGATCAATACCCTATACTACGACCATTTAAAATATACTAACATTAGCAACCTCTGTGTGGACCTGTTCTTCTACCAGCGATGCAGAGTTTACATCACAATATCAGGATTTTAGCTGCTGTTGAGCTGCTTTTTTCTTATTACTCAGCCTCCTCAAGTGTATACCCTGGTTGTACACCAGGTGATATAAAGTATAACACTGCAAAATTACAGCCACCCTCCCAGTTCTTCTGCTTCAGCTGACATACACCATACTTCATTTCAAGTGAGTTAAGTGGCACCCATCATCTTCATTAACAAATAGGGTAGGGCAACAAATTTTGCATCTGAATGAAACAGTTTACTCATTAAACCAAGCATAGCTTTACTGTTCAATTCAGTTATGGTTTCCTTATTTAAAACTTTTGGCAAGTTGCTTGCTTTCTTTCAGTGGAGTCTCTGGTACTAAGGACCAGGTGCTGCCAACTGGAAGCTCTCTCTAAGGAGAGGATCACATGGGAAGTGACTGGATGCGCAAGAGCTGTGAGAGATACGTGGTGTGACAGTTCCTTGGAACGGGATTCCATAGCACTCTGGTAACACTGGCAGACTGCGGAGCTCAAACTTTTTCAGGCTGCAGAATGAATCAAGTGTTTGACAGACATTAGTATGTGGTAGGGGCAGCAGCCTCCCAATCAATGTTGTGAAAAGAAAATTGAAGCTACAAGCTCAGTTGCCAGAACTAGATAAATGTATTAGAAAACAGATAGAATAAATCTTTCTACATAGAAAATAATGTCCAAAATAACATAACACAGCTTTTAGGCATCTGTGCTGGGAAAATTGAAATATTAAATACTTTTAACTTCCAGCTGTTCTTTGGGAAGTAGACACTGTGTAATGATTTCTTCCTCCTCTTGATGCCCAGAAGGAAACCCAAGCAGTTGTTACTGCACACATAGTTGCATTTATTGAACAGCAACTGAAACAACATCCACAGTCTTTGCAGCGTTCTCCTTCATGGTACATACACACATACATGCCCCTGATCTTGCAGAGAAAAGCCCGTGTTATACTTAGAAGATTTTCCCTGACTAAAACATATATTTGGATGTTCCAGCTAACAGAACCAAAAAAAGCAGGGGGTAAAGAAAGGGTACAGGCAGAAGAGTACAATGAGGGAAAAAATCCAAGACAGATAAAAAAAAAATCCAAGAACGAAGAAAAAAACATGAATGAAGAGAAAAATTTCCTTTATAATGAAAGGAAAAAAATAATATTGTGCTACTGATCATAAAGAAAAAAATGTCTGTTTATCAATCCTCATCTGGTATAGCCTTCTGTACCTATTTAGCAATCATTAAACACTACCAGCATGAACTGAGGTAGCTATTAGGAAAGCCATAGTTATGATGGTAAGGTCAACTCCATTCCTCTTATTCCAAAGAGGAAAGCTATTACTGTGAGATTGGTCTTAGCTCAGTGAAACATCTATATTATAAACACCTACAGCTGAGTCTAAACCCTCCCTGTAATTAATACAGTTAATGACAACAAGTATCTAAAGAGGTTAACTCATTTCACACATACTACACTGACTCAGGACAAGGTGTTCCATTTTCTAGAGTGCCCCTAGCCCTGCATCAGGTATAATCAACTCGAGATGACTGACACGAACACAGTTCTCCAGATTGTAGAGGTCAAAGTTTAAACTTGCACAACTTTAAAAAAAAACAGTTCAGCATCAGCAAGACAGACTACCGAGTTCCCATGATGTTCCCATTGAGTTCAGCTTTCCAACATAATGTCAGATTTCATTCACTGAAGAGCAGTGTTTGTATTACCTAACAAAATAATAGATAGTAAGAACGAACGCTGCCCAGGCTGTTTAAATAAAGATTGATGCTCTTCCTGATATTAAAAATGAGAGTTTTGACATATATATGTGCACACATTAAATATATATATAAATAAAAAATTTCACCCCCTGTGATCCTAACAGGGGTAAAACTACACAACTTGTTCAGTTTGCTGATAATGTTGATGTATGTGCTGATGATGTGCACTACACAAGACTTTAGTGGTACTGTTTGAAGTGCTTAACAATACCATGAGACTGCTTTGTCTGTATCCACTGTCAAAAAACTTATAACAAAGGCCCACCCATCTTAATATGTTTTAATAAATATTCTCTGGGGAAAGGTTTTATCTGGCCATAGCTTACATTTCCAGTGTTGCAATGAATTCAGAGGTCTCCTGCTAAAAAAGAAAGTGACAGCCCCATTTCCCTCTGACACATACACACTCACACACCCAAAAAGCCAAATACGTTTCCTTTGTGAGTTCCCTAACTGAGCAGCGCTATCAGGCATCAGGATCTATCCAATAATTCCAGACTTTCTGGAAGATGTACAGAGATATTTTTTTTAATTCCATATATAGCAAATTGTAACTTGAAATTTCAGAAGAGAAGTTTTAGAAGCTCCTGAGTGCAGGCAAATACCAAATAATTCAGGTAATGTTTTCCATTCCAAATGTCTTATCAAAGCATGGATAAACTTAGTTAGATGAAGCCGTGTGTGCTCTGGAGACAGAATTATGCATGGTTTTCCAAAGCTATCAATTTGATCACGTTTTATTAATACATTTGTATATCAACACTCATGTGGGAAACAATTTTAAAGTATTTTACATATTGTTTGCACAGATAACTTTGAAAATCTGCTTCACAGAAGAGAATTTGAGGTGAATTAGGATGGTTGTATTCATAAACCTAGTGCTGGTGAGTGTATTTAGTCCTTCAATAAGTCCTTTCCACCACAGTTGGTAGTGCACTGCTTGTAAAGCTAATGCTGCAAGCATTTGCACTTCTCCACAGCCAGTGATGGAAAGCAGAAGACTTGGAAGGCTACTGATGAGCAGCTTCAGATCTCCAGTTTCTCTCCTAAGCCTGAGCAGTTCTACTTCGGTTCTTAAGAACAAGGGTGAAAACTAGTGGTAGTGAAAAGCCTGTCTCAACTTGCAGCAGGCAGCCTGTAACACGTTCCTTAAGTATTCCATACGTTTCGCCTATTCCTACCATTTTCTCCCTCTTAAGGAAGCCGTTCAACCTAGAAAACTCTTTTTCCCTCCCCTAACTTATCAACACATTTTCTACCTCTCTGAAGTTCTGCTTCACTTTTACTCCAGCGTTCTTGTTCTGTATTCAACACACACATTCACGCTCCCCACTCGGTTATTCCCCTCTACTACCCTATTTCTCTCCGAGAGAGTCACCTTTCCTTTGCTCCCCTGGAGAGATTACTCTGTTCTCTAACCACCATCAAGACCACAAAGTCTAAAGCACAAAGTCTAAAGTATGGCAGGTCTACAGCAATAACATATTTGCCACAACTGCTGTACTGGGAAAAAATCATAATCTTTGCCTAAAATACCCCCATCTTGGTATTCATTCTTTCTTTTCATTCAGCCTTTCTATTCAATAGTGTTGAGAATATAACTGCAGATACTCTGTCCCAAAATAAATGTCTACGTGGATAAAAGTATCCTTCTTTCAGCTGTGAAGCCCTACAAATGCAGTATGTAAAGTCACTGATTAGCGTAATCACTTAAAAGAGGGTGACTTGCACATTCTGTCATCAAATTCAGGGCTCCACTCACCATTAGCTTCTTTAATCTGCAAGATGGACTTCCATTCGATAATTCTCCTGTCACATATAAGCCTGGCCAAGGCACTAAGGATGCAGATGATGCCTGTGCTCATCCGTCAACATCGCCCCCTCCCCCCCAACTAAAAGTTTCTAGCATATCTCCCAAATTTTATACAATTTTTCTCTTAAAAAAACCCTTCCATGCTGACACTCCCTCAGTTTCCCATTTGCCAAGATTTTCCCCTTATATTCACTTTCCCGTTACTGCCCCTACAACTAACCTTAGTCTTTGCAACAGTACTTGGCTTATTCTGTCTTCCAGTCACTAATAGCTAGTGATTCAGGGAAGGAAAAAAAGAAGAAAGAAAAAAACCCCCAAAACAACAAATCAGGTTTCAATTGAAAACAGAAGAAGATAAAAGCCTTCCTTCCTGCTACTCAAAGAGACAGAGAGGAGCCTGCAGAACCTCCTCTCCATTACCAGAGTGCTGCTGCCTCCAGGGGAGAGAAGAATAAATAAAAATAATCAAGAAATGGACAAAGGTTCCCTTAGCTGTGCTGAGCACAGCTCTGAGGTAGACTCACAAGCTTCAGCTGTGCAATCTAGTTAGCTCTTGGGTTCAGACCCTCTAATTTCTAGAGCACTTGGTTTGGCACAATCCCTATTTTATTCACTACTACTCTTCACTCTGGGGGAATTTATGACTGGTTCTGGCATCTCGCTCTTATTTTCCTTTGCAAGCACTGAAACAGAATTCATTTAATTTCTTAGCACTCTAACTTCTTTTGTCAATAAATTACTACTGTTATTGAACAGAGGCCTGGCTGTCTTCTTCACTGACCTTTTGTTGCTTATAAATTTCTTATTATTTACCATAACCTTTCCTGCAACCTTCCTTTCATCTTTCACCTTTGCTTTCTGTATTTTTATTCTCCCTTTGAGTCTTCTGAGTCTGCAGTATTTTTAAGTCCTCTTTAGTTGCTCTTTTTTACCATCCATTTGACTATTTTGAGATTTTTTTTATATATATACATACACACACATATAATTTATTACTTGTTCAGCTCAACAGAAAACCTCAGAGCATGGCAATACATTGACCAAGAGTAAAGGGTGAAATATGTTTTAATCATAACTGATTTTTTTTTTCTGGTCAAGGATGCTTTTACATTCAATAATTCTGTTGTATCTTAACACAGCACACTCCAGACTATTTCAGTGCCTTTAGTGCCCTCATAGCCAAGAAAGCCAATGGTCTCCTGGGGTGCATGAGGAGAAGCATGGCCAGCAGGTCGAGGGAGGTGATCCTCCTCTTCTACTCTGCTCTGGTGAGGCCATGTCTGGAAGGCTGCGTCCAGGTCTGGGCTCCCAAGCTCAAGAGAGATAGAGAACGGCTGGAGAGGGCAGGGAAGAGCTGCGAAGGTGATGAGGGGCTGGATCATCTCCCTCGTGAGGAAAGGCTGGGAGAGCTTGGGCTGTTCAGCCTGGAGAAGAGAAGGCTAAGGGGGGATCTTGTCAGTGTTTACAAATACCTTGAGGGCGAGTGCCGAGAAGACAGAGCCAGGCTCTTTTCAGTGGTGCCCAGTGAAGGGGCAATGGGCACAAACTGAAACATAAGGAAGTTCCTTCTTAACATGAGGAAAAACTTCTTTACCTCGAGGGTGGCAGAACCCTGGAACAGGCTGCCCAAAGAGCTTGTGGAGTCCCATTCAAAAACTACCTGGACATGATCTTGTGCAATCTGTTCTAGGTGAACTTGCTTGAGAAGGGGGACTGCAGTAGATGATCTCCAGAGGTCCCTTTCAACCCTGACCACTCTTTGATTCTGTGAAACTGTTCAAAAAGAAGAAGCATTCAAGTTTCATATGTAAGTTGCAATTCCAGGACAAAATGAGAATGAGGTCTATGGTATTATTCAAAATATATCCTAATACAGAAACTGTAAGTGAAAGCAGAGTGAGCCTTCCAAATACATATAATTTCTGTTGTTGCTAGTTAGGACTACTATTTTTCTTGACAGCTATTAGCACTGTTTGTAAGTTGGTAGTCACTTACAAAAGAACAGAAGCAAAATACTAGAATGGTCTGAGTTAAAACTGCTTTTAATCTCCTACAATTGTTGGCAACTGTACACCTGCCAGAAGGTCCAAGAAGATTCATAAAACTATCTAGCCTCTTAAATATCCTCCAAACATAAGCAGCAAAATGCATGTAATGAAATCCAAGTCTGCCACTGCCAATACAGTTTATAATACTGCATTTTCAGCTCTTTTGTTTAACTTTTCACGGATAGGCACGAGTAATTTTCCTTTGCTACGTGGGTTTGTGATAAGATGATGTCTGACTCAAACATGCTTTTTAGGAAAAAAAAATAATAATAGATTGCTACCACAGTACCACAGCCAGACTGACCCTGAGCTGTATAGATCTACGACAACAATCAGTCACCTACCTTTACAATAGAGAGCTCTTCTCTCAATCATTGGTAAATGTTTATGCTCTGTGTTATTTGGATCCATTTCTGTCATAAAAATATGAGTCTGCAAGATGACTTTCTTCTACAGTTATTCCTTCTTTCCATACCAATGTATCTTTATGTCCTATTTAATCTCCTACACAACACAATTCATAGATAAATCTGCTCTTATAGTCCCATTTTAGTGACACATACTTCTCTCAGTGCTGATTGCACATGCTAGTTCCACTGCTGGGTTTTTTTATTATTTTTTAATTTAGGCCCTGTTATATTCAGGACTTGTCTTGCATACAAATCACTGATTATCTGTACACTGAATAGATTCTAAACATCAGGATTTTTCCAGTATCAACTGTCAAAAGAGAGAAAGTTGTTACAGAATTGGAATCTGAAAATTGTTACAGAACCTCAAATTTTAACTGCAACTGAGGGCCCACAAGGATATGTGGGATAAGGCTTCCCACCTCCCACCCCATTTTTCTTAAGGGGGTTATCACCACCACTCCCCTTACCTGTGTTTAGAAAAAAAAACCAACCGAAAACCAAAACTGATACACAGATGATGCAACTTGTGAGCAGTGAGCAGCTCCAAAGCTTTCACAGTTGTGGTCATTAAGAGAAACGTACTGATTAGACAAAAAAGGAATGCTTGGCCAAGCCACAGGAGCGAGAGCATCAGTTTTATGCTTGTTTAGAAGCTGTATGCTTTGTGTCCTCACAGAAAAGATTAAAGACCCCAACAACTATTCAAACAGGTAGTAACAACTACATTAAACTTCACAATTTATGTAGTTATACCTTTATACAATCCATCTGAATAAGAGCTACCCACTGTGTAAAGAAGTTTCTGGGACAGATAAAAAAGCTTTCTACTAGAATCTCCACCTTTTGAGGTAGACATTGCTGCACATGTTCTTCGACTTCAGTACCATATGAGAGGCAGCAACTGCACTGAATACAATCTCAGATAACTAACACAAGTAGGGTAAGCCATTTTTACACCTTATACATTTAGATATAAAAGGGCTGGGATATTATCCAAACTGTCTACCTATATTTATCAATGACTTAAGTAATACCAACAATATTTCAGAAAAACTGAATTCAGCTGTAATTTAGCATTGCCCTGCATATTAGCATAATGGCAACAAGACTAGTTTGAAGCTGAAATAAAATAGCTACCTTCCTACCCTCCTACCCCTCTAAAAGATAAACCTGTGTTCCTTTTCTTTTCTCTCACATAGCTGTCCTGACAAGAACCAGCTATTCTAGCAACACATGTCCAGTTACTTCAAAGATGATGACTGTTGGAACAGCTGCAGAAATATTTAATGAGGAATTTTTCATTTCTTCCTTTTTACAATGTGCTATATACTTTGGGATAAAAGGTACTCTTTGTGTATAGCAAGTGATTTTTGCAAATATGATGATACTATGCGTCATGTAACAAAATGCATAGCTCTGAATATGTATTGTGCTTACTAAGAGCACAATAAACATCATTTCTACAGAAAATGTAAAGCTATGATGAAGACAGCTGATAAAAAAAAAAAAAAGGGATCTGTCCCAGATTAAAAAGCTCCTAGCTTCCGATTTGTTTTTCCAACCACATATTAGTTTACTGGATTTTTCTCACTACCTTGAAGATCGTAAGCTAAGGAAAAGAACAGATAATAGGAAGGACCTGGCATTTGAAAAATCAAGAAAACAATAGCAAATATGGTTTTGATTCACATAATCCTGCAGAGCAATTAAGGGTTAGGTTTTAAACTTGCCTGCTAAGGATGCATGCCCTGATTCAGTACAAATCGGGGCTTGAGAATAGTTAAAGCTCAGGATTCAGAGTCAGTCAATGCATGCTCCTATTTCTCTACACCCTCCACTTCACTAAAACTCTGAAATGCTACTGAACTTCTGCGGCTTGACTTTGTACATTTCTTTAACTGAATAATGTCACTTTTTATGAGGAATCTATTTTGAGCATGTCTCGTAAAGTAGTTACACATATGCTGTATGTTTTCATATCTGGTAAACCACATCTGCATCTGACATGTTACAGGATTCACCTTTGTACATTAATCACATTAATTGCAATCTTGCTAAATTGATTCAGATATCTGAAATACATTAATCAGATCAATGAGATAAAAATGTACTCTTTGATTAATCATGGAGCACTGCTGAGACCGAGAACCACGGTAAGCTATCAGTATTTTTCTTAAATATGCAAACGAACAGTACAATTTGCTTATAAACATCAAAATGAAATGCAATTTAAAAAAAATCAATCCAACAATTAACCAGAGAAAGTACTTAAGTGATGCTTATTTCCAACTTCCCTTTAAATAATGCCTTCTGTTGGCTTGTTAGTCTTATTTATAATTCCCCAAATGCATCCCCCATTTCTCAGGAGGACTCTGCAACATAAAAAATAAATACTTTTCTTCCAGTCAAAAAAAACCCCATTCCTTTGTTTCCCATTATTTCCTGTTACACAGCATGTGCTAATCCAAATGCCCTCTTCCCTGTTGTTACCCACTCTCGGCATTTCATTAAGTTTTATCCAATTGGAAAACCTTCAATATGGTTACGCAGGAAGTATGCAAGGGAGTCCAGGAACTCTTCACAAGAGCTCAGAATAATCCTGCTGAATAAAAAAAAGGTATCTAAGCAGTTCTCCTTCCACAAAGTAAAAGGGTTGGTACAAAAGGAAATGCAACTGTGCTAGGGGCGTCTTGGTTCCTACACCTCCCCCTTAATTACATCTTCTGAGAGAAGCCTTCTGCTTCCTCCCTGCCCATTTTTCCATGTCTGTCACAGAGCTCTGGATAGCTTTGCCAGGCTTAAAAAAACACTCACACAGTGAAGGTGAAGTTGAGGGTCAAAGCCAAAATACAGCTCACTATCTCTAGGTCTGTGTGAATCTGACAGCATGCTAGCTAGCTATGATAAATAAAAGATCCCCTTGCCTAAAGGATTTCACTGCATACCTCTTGCTACCTTTAATTTCATCTCAATTCACTCAAAATTCAAGCATTAGAATGAAACTAACTCAAAATATCCTGTCACAGCTACGGGGCTTTTTGGTTTTTGGCTTTGCTTTGGGTTTGGGATTTTTGTTGCTGGATTATTTTTTGTTTGGTTGGTTTTTGTTTTTTTGTTTTTTTTTAAATACAGACTCTCCATCAAACTTCCATAAATCTCAGACTTCTTGATTTATTTACCTGAGAACAAGTTACTTAATCAGAAATTTGCCTTGAAAAACACTTGTCAAACTTACAAACTGGAAAATGGGAACTTATTGTATAACTGAGTGAAAGGAGGACCAAGGCTAATCACACGACTTATTCCGGCTTTAGAGTGCCCAACCAAAAAATTTTTTTAACATGGAATATGGAAAAAGATACTCCATGTTCAGAGCTCTGAGCTCCTACAACACAGCCTGTTCCTCTGCCTTTGCAGCTCTGATTGCCAGTGGAGAAGTGCAGAGTGCTCAGGAAAGCCAGAAAACAGAAACACTTTCCTGATGCAAATGAAATGGTGCTGTAACATATAAGCATGGTCAGAACAGGTCCTTTCTTTTTTTGATGGAGGGGCTCAGTCCCTACAATAACTCCCGCCAGTTTTATGTATTTCTGAGTAGATCCTGCAACATCATTCTTTCTTTACATTATATTTGAAAGGTGAGTCAATATGGAAGTAGCCAACTTAATCAGCTCATTGACTATCAAGGAAATCTTCATTGTTGTTTGGCCACAAAAATAATTTCCCACTGAACTGGCAACATACAGAAAATCCAGCAGCCAAGAGCTAAACTTTTTACCAGAAGATCGTGAGACATTTTGCAAACTAAGCAAGGACACTGCGAGAGTACTTGAACATGGATTTACATTTCCTTCCATGTAGCTAAAGCCCTGGACGCTTAGAGAAATACACAACGTCTACTCATGTCAGGCTCTCAAGGAGCAACTTCCAAATAGTGCCAAGTAGTAGTATGCCATCGAAAGGCAGAACTGTTAGCATACACAGCACTCAGCGTCACAGGTCCCAATCTGGCTTACAATGTTCTTCATCACAAACTGAATTTCCAGATTGTCCCGGCTGCAGCTGGGTTAGAATTAACTTTCTTCCTAGTAGCTGGTACAGTGCTGGGGTTTGGATTTAGTATGAGAATAATGCTGATGACACAGTGACGTTTTAATTGTTGCTAGGTAATGCTCACCCTAAGTCAAGGACTTTTCCGTTTCCCATGCTCTGCCGGTGAGAAGGTGCTCAAGGGAGGGAGCAGAGCTGGGACAGCTGACCTGAACTAGCCAAAAGGCTGTTCCATACCATACATCATGCTCAGTTTATAAACTGGGGCGAGCAGGCTGGGGGCTGCTGCTGACAGCTCAAGGACTGGCTGGGCATCAGTCAGCAGGTGGAGAGCAACTGTGTTGTGCACCACTGGGATTTTTTCTTTTTAAGCCTTGGTTTTAATTCTTCTCTTTTATTACAATAGTTTATTCTTATTGTTGTTGTTATTATTATTATTGATTTACTTTATTTCAATTATTATATTTTTCTTGTCTCAACCCATGGGGTTTACCTTTTTCTGGTTCTCCACCCCATCCCGCCGGGGGAAGGGAGTGAGCGAGCAGCTCTGTGGTACTTGGTTGCTGGCTGGGGTTAAACCAAAACACAGAGGAAACACAAAAGATTCACCCATTAGTTTCAATGAGAGCTCACTATTTATTTGTCAGATGTACTGCAAACACTGCTTAACAAGGCTTGCCAAAAAAAAAAAAAAAAAAAAAAAAAAGAAAAAAAAAAAAGAAAAAGGCATCTTAAATGAGCCTTTAATATGTAAAAAACGTCATATACTCAAACCTAAGGATGCTTTGCTCCTCCCTCTCCCATTCCCAATGCACAGTCCTAATTAGTTCACTCTTACTTCTGAGCTAGCTACCAAAATAATTCCCACAGGGAAGGGTAGCACCCCCCCCCCCAGCTCTCACCAGTCCACATTTTTCCCCAAACCATGCATCTGCCTGCAAGCAAAGTTAGTTTTTTCTGAAATTGCCCAAGTATGGTTGTATCTTCAGGTCTTTTAAAGTGAATTTAGAAAGATTAATAGACCAGAAAGTAATCTAGTCCAAATGAGATTAGAAAATGAGTAAATTAGCCAAGCAATTATGCAAACTTCATATTGTACAATACAGTGGCAGTGCCACATTGCAGGAATTTCTCCCACAGACAGACAAACATTCGTGAATCATCTAAATATTAAAAAAGTTACTAACTGCCATAATTACTCAGGTTTTTCAAGTAATACTTCCAATATTTGCCCAAAGAGTCTCAAAGAATAACTTAGCTTGCAACAGATCTTTAGAGGTCATCTATTTTGACTTTTCAGAACTGTACAAATCACTAAAAATGGAACTGTGCGTGCCATGCATAATTAGAAACAGTCTGTTCAAGTTTTCAGGGGTCATTGGCACTCTTAATTCAGTAGTAATTAAAGTTCACCTTCAAGAAAGTTTCTTGGAGTGTTTTCAAAGCAAGAAATTGTGAAAATTGTCCAGGAAATCCATGAAATAACCTGAATGATAACCCAAGAAAACAGCTACCTGGAATTGAGAAAGCAGGTGCTCTGGTAATAAAGCAATAAACTCAGATTAAGGTTCGATTCCTGCCCTGACTGCAGACTTTGACCTTCAGTAAATTGATTTCATCCTCTCCGCCTGAAATTCCTGTTCTTTCCTCTCCTTCCTCTATAAGGGAACAGATGGGTTTAGTCTGTGACTACTTTCAGAGATAAATTTTCTCTCTTTATTTTTATATAATAGACTCTGCTCCAAAATGCATTCAAGTATTAACATGTTCTATATTACCATAAAAATTATAGATAGTATTTTTGATTCAGTAGGTATATATTGTGCCTCTCACCAAATACCTCAATTACAAGTAGCAGCTAGGTTAAGTATACTCTACAATATCCCAGGGCCATGAAAGCTACGGGTACTGTGAAGCCTGGAAACCAGGAACTTTTTCCTTGCTGGTGAAGTGATCAAGAACTGCTTATTCAAAATTAATTCTAATTATAGACCTTTAAGGTGGGGAGAGGGTGATGAATTAGGCATTTTTGCAGTTTATACAGGAGGTACAATATTTGGCTGACTCAGTCGTGGAAGAAGTGCTTTCAGAAATGTCCAGATTTTTGTATTATAAATACAGGTTATGGAACTACAGGCACACTAACAAAACTATTCAGCTTAATTGCTGGTGACTAAAAAAACTTATGTAAATCACCTTGGAGTGTACAGCGTATTCATAGACCAGACTCTTCCTCTTGACTGTACCATAGCATACTGTAGCAGTTCTGTAACCTCAGGTATCATTTCAAACTTTCTTTTTTGAAACTGAGGCCAAACGTTGGCTGATAACTTCCGTCAATTGCTTAGTTTTGCTGAACAGCTTTTTCCATCTATAAGTTTCTTTTGTTTGTCTTACAGCTCTGGTTCAAAGTATGCATGCATTCTTTTTCTAGCCCTTCATCTAATCAGTAGCACAAGAGAAATTGTCTATTTTTCTAAACAGATGTTAAGGTTAAACAAAAAAGCTTATTGTGTTTAAAGACGCAGCAAATAGCTGAAATTTTATCAAATTCTAAGAGCATTCTAATCCACCAGTTTTCAAGACTATTCAGTGCAGATATTTATACTCTTCCTAAAATAATGAACACCTACAAAAAAAATATCTAATTAACTTTGTGAGAATCTCCTCACTGCATGAATAGCTTGGGCAGGTAATTAATTTCGGCACTTTATTTTCCTTGTTCCTACTCCTAACAAAGACTCAAAATTTCTTGTAGGTGGATTCTGTATCTTAGTGTTTGTTCAGCTGGAGTCCCACAGCTTTGTGAGAGAAGTGTGCGTGTCAGGGGTTGCTTTTTGTTTCCTTTGTGTTTAACAGAGCTATGATGCTCTGCGTGCATACATTAGCAGTAAGATTCCAGGAGTCTTCCCTGGATATAATTTTATTCTGTTACATTACTTCTTGCCATAAATACCTGACAGCTCTGCAGCCATTTAACAGCTTTCTAACTTCAGGACAGTGTTAGAGTAGGATCTCTTTGTAAAGTAATTTGTGTTCATCATTTGGAACTCAGGAAATGAAAGGAAAGCAAAAGAAAACCTTTATGCTGCAGCTGAAACTCTTTTGGCTTGGATTTAACTAAATCTTAAAAGCAGTCAAGCTTGCCCACACCTAGGCAAGAGTGGAGAAGGCATCAGTTTTGTCACATATGTTGAAATTCAGGAGCCAATGCTCAAGTTTTAAAAGCAAGTAGATACCCTAGAACAATCCCAGTTTCATTTGAAAAAAGAAAGAGATCAAGAAGGTACAAAAACTATGAGTAAATAAAAGGTGACTTAAGCAGGTGTGTAGAACTAAGCTTATAACTGCATATTTATATTTCTAGAAATAGAAAGACTAAATCTGATATTCAGTGCAAGAAGCTTTTGGCACAGTACTACAACTGAATACATAAAATTTTGAGAAATTTATAAAATGCACAATGTAATGCAGTGTTGCTATATTTGCTTGCAAATTACTTTGGGTAAGAAATTGCAGACAGTACACATCTATCTTTGCTGTGTTGAAATTTTACGTGATATATGATGGTAGAACACAGCTAAGTCTTCTGAGTAATCAAGCAGATGCCTAACTATTAGCTTGGCAAGTCGTAGTTCAAATAGACACTAGAAAATATATACGACAGCTTGTGTCTTTCACCGTTCAAATAGTGAACTTACACTTTTTAAATGTTTAAATGGTACTTTATGTTTAACTGAATCTCAGACAAAGGTATGTCTGCTACATACAGTTTGCTACAGTGGCAAACTGTAATCAAATCACAGAAGGGGAAGTCTGTTCTAGTCATTTGTGACTACGGAGGGAGTTTGTTCTTCATTCTTCTGGTCCTTTAAGGACCGAGAGTCATTGATGCTCAGTCATTTGTAAAGTACAGGGTGGATGTAGAACTCTAACCTAGCTGAACTGGTAATATTTCAAGTCCATTTGGGGAACAACCTCGATTAGATCCTTGACCACACATCTGTGTGATCCCTGCAATGGAAACTCAAATCTCTACTGCTGGAAAACTCACAGATGGGAACCTCTTTTCAGGAAGCTAAAGTTCCTTGGCAGTTTCTCAACATTTACTTGCTTTTTAACATTCCACATCAGTCCCTAACACATGTATAAACTCTTCAAGAGCTTAGGAAAAAAAGTTCCCAGTCAGCTCTAATATCAGGGACTCAGAACTTGCCACTTACACAACCTCAGCCATGCATCAGCAGCTGCAGCAGGAGATATTGCTCTTTCTAACCTGGGTAATTGAGATTTAAAACAGAATACATCATCTGGTCTCAGAGTGCTTAACAATGGAGATTGGATATCTACAACTAAATCTTTCTGCATCACTGAAAGGTGTATATATTCTAAATATTAAGAAATTACTTTTAGTGTTTCCTAGTCTTGTAAAAAAAAAAAAAAAAAAAAAAAGAGAGAGAGAAAAATACCTCCAGTTACTGAAGCATGCTTTCAGAGCATCTGTTGATACTGAGTGTGCTCTATCCCCTTCCTACTCCAGCAATAAAAGAGGTGGAGAATGGGGAAAGGAGTAGAACCACTCCTGCTTCTCTGCAGAACAGAAAGCACCATTTCACAGAACAGTTCTGAGAAGGTGAAGACAGCAGAAGAAAACACTTTAGGCCTTTGCCTGAACTTTTGACAACAACATCAGCAAAACCTGCTGCACCTTTCTTCTCTTCGAAGAGAATGCAGATAATCACTTGCTTTCATAAAGACAACTTTCTTACTACTAAATCTGTAAAGAGGCAAAGTGTTCATTGTTTCAGAGTTTAAGATCAGACTCTTGGAAGCATCGTATGACACCTCTCAGGTAGCTCATGTGGTCTCCAAACCAAATGTAGAGCTCAGTGGAAATGATCTTTAATGGCTTTCCTAGAAGGTATTAAAAAACCCTAAACAACAACAAAAAAGCAAACAAACAAACCCCCCCAAAACAAACCCAACCTCTGCACACCCACCCACCCTTTTCCAATTCAAAAAAACCAAAACACCAAGCAAAATAAAGTCAGGAAAATATACCAGGTTTTGAGACTGGAGAGGTGAAAATAGGTGTCCTCTGCAAGGAAATACAGGCTATGTCACATAAATGTTGCATCGAATCCAATGCTTCATGAAAGTCTATTTCTGGCATTTTGTGGCTGCATTCCACCCTGGCAGACTTCACTCTACAGCTGTTCCTTATCTTTTAGGAAAGGCTGTTCTGCAGCTACAGCATTTCTCACAATAGTTTGACACTTACAACTCTTCCTTCTTCCCCTGTAAATAACATTTTTCTGTGATATTCTGAATTTCTCATCATTTAGCTATAAGATGGTAGCTTCTTATTCTGATTTCTGAAGAGACACTGAAAACTTAAAGTTTCTTCAGGAAAAAAAATAATCCTTTTAGTCAGCTTTGCCCGTGATTTCCCCACTTTCCCCATAGACACAGCAGCAATTTATATACACAAGTGCAATTTAAATGATCTCATTAGTGGCTGTAAATGACATTTAAATTGCATCTGTTAACCCAGTTGTCATCTGGGGACAAAAATATTTCCCTTTGCACAGTAACCAGAGAGACTCCATTTGTATGAAATTAGTGTAATCTCTTGACAATGAGAAAATGTCAGATTTATCCAATTTGTTTGGGAACTGGGCATGGATACAGATTCACTCCAAGTCTAATGATGATGTGTAAATAGTTTGTAAATTACCAAGAGGTACAGACTCCAGGCAGATCCATGACATGATTTCTTTGACAGCAAAGCTGTCAATGCCTTTCCTGCTCTGATCTGCAGGATACAACTATAAAGCAATTAAAAAAATTATTTACGTCAGTTCAGCTAAACTACTGCAGAGAAATCATGAAGAATCAAGTTCATTTTGGTGAATATGGCTGAGCCTACAAAGAGTTGTATCATGATAGCTGAGAGGGCAAACCACAGTCTAGAACAGTGGAAATTCAAAACAGCTTCACTGTTACAGGGCAAGGTGGAATCATGGCCTTTAAAATTAAAATTGTTATGTTCTGCATTCTGATTTTATAACCAGCTCAGTCTTTTACTACTGAACACAATTACTAAGCTTGAATGTTTATGATATTAGATCAGGGGGAAGGAGGGCGTGTTGGTTTTTTTTATTAAAGCAAAAAGGACTTAAACCAAAGAACGATCATTTGTCAGAGCAGCATTGAAACCAAGAAAGAAAATTCCTTCAGTACTACAGTGCAGTTTATCAATACACTAAGAGTTAGTAGGCTAGATTCCTCAGACAGTCACACCTGATGGAAACACAGAGCACACATCCTTGGGCTGCAAAACTTATTTGCAGCTACAAGGAGCTCGGCTTACATATGTTGATTTTTCATTATTTGAAAAATAATTTGAAATTTCAGCAACTTAAAATTACCATAAAAATTTTATATATGTTTTTATAATCCACAATGGTATATTCCATTATAAAGGAAGCGAATGTGGCAGCAAAATGTACAACGTGAATGCTTAGGAGCACTTACTGAAAGTTAACCATAAAGATACTTTAAAATATAAGCCTATGCAAGCCCAGTTGGATACCATTTGAATCACAGAGGTGAACATATTTCATAGACTGGTAAATTCTTTATGCATTAGAAGATGAGTATTTCTATTACAAGATGAAGTATTTTATTTGCTTAAAGGCCCTTGAAACAGATCAAGCAATTCAAGCTAATAGTGAACATGCCAATATGTCTTAAGTACATTAACTATGACTAATGAATAATATGCAAACTATGCAAAACTGACCATTTCAGCACATTCTCATTTTTGGAAGCACTTACTACGTAACGGTTGATGATACTTAAAGAAGACTTCTGAGGTTTACAGATGCCCTTTAAATTGAAGTTTGATATTTAAATAGTTGCATACACATTAGCACACAATTCCTTGTTCTATAGTAGAATATTTGTGGTCAATTCTGTTATTTGACATGGCATTTCCATTATAAATCCCTATAGCTATCTGGGGATTATTTCATGCTTTTTGCTGAAATTCTTTGCTTAAGAGAAATTAATATTTTACCTTAGCTGAAAGGAAAACTAGTTGGAAAAAGTTTGAGACAGATATACTTAAACATTGGCCTAGATGAAAAGTGGGAAAAAATAAATTAAAAAAATTCAGACTTTTTCCAGCTCTGTGTATTGATCTGTATGAGCCTACAATTCCACAGAGACAGATCCTAATGCTGGGTTAAATTTCAAAATCTTCATTGGCTATTTTCAGAAACAGACAGTCTTCAAAGGATACACAAAAGGTAGCATCATGCTTTAAGTGCAAGACAACCAGAATTTTTTTGGGACAATAATACATTTAAAGGGAAGGGGGGTGATATTTTGATTAACAGAATTATGCTATACTATTCCATCTCGTACAATTAGATCTGTGCAGACTTCCAAATGTAAAGGTCAAAGTTTGACCTCCTGTTATGAATGTCCACATAGAGGACTAGCCTGCTGAAAATCCAGCAAAAGGTAAAATATTTGCATCCTCAAAATCCCCAACAGTATAGATGTTCACAACGGAAGATCTCTCCATGTTCTTCTTGAGGGGCTCCTCTGCCTTTTAACTTCTTTCTAATTTAGTTACTAAATCCACTACTCTATCACTAGTTCAGTTTATATATAACTAGTTCCAATACTAAGTAGTAATACGCTAGAAAATCAGAGGAACTGAAAGAAAGTTCTCCCTAATGGTCTACAATAAATAATCTTGTGAAAGACAATAAGATAAATTTGGACCTTCAAATGATGTCCTAACTAAGCTTAGGTTAATCCTTATGTACTCCAGTATCAATTGGATAAATTAACAGATGAAGAACAGGTCAGAGTGTCTTTATTTAATTCTACAAATAAATGTTAGCGGTCTATACAGCTGAGTTCCTTTGCTCTGTCAGTGTCTTATTTTAGTCTTTTCTTCTCCTCTCACTAAGAAGTTTTTAGAGCAGGTGAAAAATTGGATTCACACTGTGCCATCTCTTCCCCTTGCCTTTTTCCTCTCTCCTATTTGTATCTCTCCCTTCCATCTCTATGAGCCAAATACCTGCTGGAAATCAAGCAGAAAGTAGAAGGAATACCTATTTCAGCCTAGCTATTTCAGCGTGCTGCAAACATAAGAACCGATTAGCACTGCAATGCATGCTGAGCCTCAGAAATAATTGCCTCCAAGTTCTACACCTCTCTCAGCATCTCCGTATTATCTCATGACAGAATTGTAGCAAAATTACATCATCTTGGGCAAAACTGGTGCAAAACAGGTAGAAAACTTAATTCCAATATGCTAGAAAGTCAAAAGATAAGACACCAAAGAAAAACAAAAATCAGTAGGGATTCATATTAATGTTTTCATATGAAGAAAGCTAATTTGCCTTCATTTAGATTTGAAATGTTGTTAAAATACCAACTATATTTTCCCTTCAATTATTATTCATTTACCCATGGAAATATAAGCTGCATCTAATTCATAATAGTTTTAAGCATTACTAAAAATGAAGGACAACTAATATTCTTGGAGTTACATTTCTAGACATGATCATAAAAATCTAAATCACTATTAACAATTTACAGTTACTTATTGAATAGATACTTCAAAAACTATGAACTTCCATGTTACTCTAAACAACTTGGTACATCTATTATGCCCACTGAACAAAGTAATAGATGATATATGCCTCAAAAGTACACAAACCTAGCAACATTTGCCTAAGAGAAAGGCAAAAGAAGTGCTTGACTACTGACAAATATAACTTGAAGACAACAAATTAAATACCAGACAATTTTTAATAAAACTTTTAGGAAACTGAGAAATAAATTTTGATAAAGAAAGGTCAGAAAGATGCATGCATGGGATGAACGGGATGCATATGGCTCAAAGGTGTGTAAAGTGACATATGTGGAAATACCACTCTGCAAGAGTCTTGCTGGGCTTAGGAAACTGGAAACCACACTCCTCTGAGAGGATAGGCAGTAAAACAAGGATGCATTTAAAGGAACAGAAAGAAAAAGGATGAAAAGTGCAAAAAGGGGAATACGGGAGTCTGAAAAATATCAAAATTAACAATGAACCTGAATAAAATTACATGGGAGTGGTATTCTGAGACACAATGACCAATATCACTATACAGATATTAAGAGGTAAGAGGATTTCAAGAGGTGTGGGCGTAGTACTATCCGAAGTGTTGGAATACTTCAGTGGAGAGATCCAGCTCTCACCTAAAGAACGAACTCGCGCAGTTATCTCCATGTTTGGCCCTGACATAATTCAGTTCTTCTGCTGTTTACCCCCGAGCCACATCTAGCACACGAGGATTGCTAATAGGTTGGTAGTATTCCAAGATTTTAATGGAAAGGATCTTTTCCAATAGATTAAGTTATTCTGTACTGAAAGTATATTGGATTATTCTGCGGGGCATGGTTTATAGTCTGCAATTCCTTATGAGCAGTGAAGTGCTATGCCTAATTTGTACAATTTTTTCAGTCACTCGTGACCAAGTTAGAAGCTGAGTGATTTAGCTCAGCAGCCTTCAGGTCCAAAATACAAACTGGAAGAACTCAGAAAATATTTATACTACATGTGAGGGAGAGACAGGGCTGTAAGCCCAGGTCCTCGCTGCAAAGTAACTGAAGACAACCAAAAATCTACCCCAAGAATGTTGAATTTAAAACCAAGAAGAGAGATAAAACCAAGAAAGCTTTAAGTAAATCAGCGGTTCTGCTTCTCAGCTTTCAAACTGTTTCAAGGCTTGCCAACAGACTTGCTTTGGGTGTTCTTAATGATTTTCAAATTACCAAAATTTAGAGGGGAGGAGAAATAAGCAATGCTTATGCTGATCACATAGACACGGGCTCCTGCTCATGAGCTAGTTTTACAGTTTCCTTAACAAATGGCTCAGAAACAGACCTAGCCCTGCAGAAGTATTTATTTCAAAAAACACCCAGTGGCAATGCCAATTCTATATTAACGTGCATTCCTTCATTGATGTGCCCACTTCACATAGGTCATCTGAGAAATATGTTATGATATTTTAAAAGAGATCAAACTGCATATTATATACAGCATTTATACAGCCGAGCTGTGAAACCAGGCTAGGTCAGACACTACGTTTCTGATAATAGAACGCCATTAATAAATATTAGAACAGCAGAAGAGTGAAAGTCTGACTGACGAACCAGTCAGAGGACAGACAGCCACCGTGTCACAAATAAGGCGTTAGCAAAACCAGAGGAGCTCCACATATGATGATCCTCCGTTGCATCTGCATTCAGTGAGCACCGTCATGAGAACATTACAGAATGCAGTCCAAACAGTTTTCTGTGATTAAATGCGCATTAGCAGATTTATGCTTTGCCCTACTTCACAACTGCTATTCATAAAGCAACGCTACAGGAATCATCTAGCTTGTTATAAAACAGTTTAAAACCAACAGCATGTCTCTTATTTTTGTATCTCAACATTTAAGCAAAAGTTCCCAAATAAGATCCTTCAGACTTGTGACAATCACTAACTTAATTTTTATTTATACAGAAGGGAAATAAAGGCACAAATAAGAACAACATAGTAAGAACAAAATATTTGTGTTATTCAAACTTTATTCCTCACAAGCATGCAATATGGTGTTCAAAATTGTACAGGTGGAAGTGTACTTAGACTGTTAAAGCTTAGGATCTGGGGACCTAATCAGAAAGAAATTAAATATTTCAGCTGTATCAAAGGAGGCATTACTTGACAATGTTCAGAACTGAAGCACAACTACATCGAAGTATCTAGTATCTACAATCAAAACCCACAAACAAGTAAACCATGGTCTATGACCTGTTCTTCTTCAGGAAAACATTCACTTTATTGCAAAAAACTCCACAGCCAAACCCCAAAACCACCATCAAAATCTATATATATTCCGAAGAAAGATGTACGAAAGCCACTTGAATAAAGCAACAGACCTTCCAGAAGTTAAGACAAAAGAGCCTCTTAAGACTACATTGTTCTACTGTTAGCTACAGCGTTCTGTAAAAGACAGTGTTGACATCAATTCAAGAATAAGAAGGAAATCTTGTGAAAAAAACATATCTTCATCTCAGTAGGTTCTTTTGTACCAAACCCTGCATACAGCCATATAACTAAATAATGAGGAAAAAGCACATTGATTTGTGTTTCTTCAGCAGATAGTCTAAAACCAAAAGCAGTTTATATTCAAGTTGGTCAATAACATAGTATTTATGGATGCACCTATTGCAAAGGTTTAACAACAGACCATCTTTCAGAACTATTGCTAGAATACAAACACCACGTACTATTCTACCCAGTGAATAGGTTTTCTTGATTAATTTAAGACACATCACAAGTAAACTTGATCTGTGTTAGAATTTTGCAGTCTGACACTTCCAAATATTCTTTTCTGAACAGGAAGATACTTGTCTGCTCTCCTTTGTTGATCAAATTCAGAACACGTGGTGTCCAAATTGCTAATTTGCCTTCAATTATCATCCCATGCATTTTCAAATGATCCACTTGCAAATCCCAGGAATTTCCAGCTTGTCCAATTAGCATGTTACAACTTTAATTCAGCTCCCTGCTGTTCAAGCCTAACCATTTTTGCCGCTGAGGAACTCCCCTTTCTTATATGTGATTTATAGGTCTGGTAATTCACATATTCATCCACAGCTCAGACAATGTAAAACAAGAGTGGGAAAAAATCCTGTCTTTGTTTAAGTATAATCATACTCTTTCTCCAGTATCAGAGTACTCCTAGTCCTATATCGGGGCTTTCATATAACAAAAAGCAAGGTGAAGGAGCACCGTCCAAAAAAATACTATTTCAATTTCCTGCAAAGCCTGTTTTATGTATTCCTTCAGCACCCCCACTCCTAATAAAGGAAAACAACACTTAGAGATGTGTTTTGTTTAAGCCCACTAATTGGATCATAGCTCAAGTGATGTGTCTTCAATGTACAAGAGAAATTGTATGGTCTTTTCAGCTTCCTGGAGCGCTCCTTAGCAGTAGGTTTTGCTCCACTTCTTTCTCCCATTGTTTCCACTTCCCTTCCTGAACACTCCAGTTGTCCTCAGTTACTTCTCGATATGAACAGTTCTAGTCACCATCCTCCATTTAATATGGATATGTGACCACATGAACTCTATCATAAACTTTGTGGATGATGAACTTATCTACTGATGTGCCCTTTTCTTGCTGTGAAATTCCTTCTAGCCCCAAGATATTTCTGTAGTCACCTAGGCTGCCTCCCAGCCAAGACGTGTACAAAAAACTTTTAAAATTACAGTTTTATAGCTCATTTCTGATTACCCCACGTTTTTCTGGTGCCAATGTTATTGCACTACCTCTATTGAATGAAAAACAATACTGCAATTCTGTCTAGGGCTAAGAACCATTAAAATTTGAGATGTCAAAAACACAAGCAAAGATTTCTGCTCTGCTGCTTAAATCGCCTCACAGACTGTGACTTTTAGCAGTCTCATTATATCACTTCACTTTACTAATCATAACCAACTATCTACTCAAGCGACTACAGAGCAGGGAGAAGCTGTAGATCGAACACCCTGTAAATAAGTGTAACAAATGAGGCACCTAGTAAGGACATGATCTTCATGGTAAAAAACCTGTTAACTCCTTTCCTTCCCATGATCAGATATAAATTGTTCAACTAGTAAAGCCATAATATATGCAGAGTTCCACTTAGCACTAGCATAATTTTTCTGCTAAGTTCTGCTTTATAAAAAAAAAAATCTCACAACTTGCAAAGCACATTCAGAGCTAAAATACTGCAAAAATATCTTAATCCTGTTTATATGGAAATTACATCAATGAACCCCAGCAGAGAGCTTCCTTTAAGCAGGCAGCAGTAGTGCTGTCATGTACTGTTAAATGCCTACAGGAAAAGAAATGAGGGAGAACTCTCTACCCAGTTGCAACTTCAGGGGAATGTAGGAACACTACTGCTTGCCATACATGCCACAGGCAAACACAGCTTTCAGATATAAAAACCTGAAGATACGTGCAGAAGCTGTAAACTACAGAGTACACTTATCTTTATAAGCACACTATACCTAGCAAATTTCATTTAGGTGCCAAAATGAAATGCAATGGTGTTTTGAAGGCACCTTAAGCTGCTTGCTTAGCTGGCATGAAATAGCATAACTTCTTGACCTCAAAACATCCTACCGATTTAAATCTGATAAGAAACTGGCTGCTGATGGAGCTTTCAGTTGTTGTTGTTGTCCATGTTTGCTTCTCATAATAGTTTTCAAGGAAACCTGTTCTGAACACTGCGTTCTTCAAAAATATTTTTTCTTACTGAAGCAGCACTGTATCTCAGAAGCTGACTATTTTGATATTTAATCACAAAGAAGGTTCCAGAAATAGTAATTTTCTTATTTCCTAGCCTGATTATAAGAAGTACAAAGATTTTCATCCCTATTTTGGTTCTACATACAGAAAAAAAAGAAAGAGGAAAACCCACAAAAACCCCCACACAACCCTGATATAACAGAATCAACAGCAATAAAAAGATACCTGATAAACTCGAGCCAAAACTGGGATGGACAGGTGCTGCATTGTGAGTAGTAGTTTCAATTTGTCATTAAGCACTGAGGAAGTGCTTAGCTCAATATTTTAATTCCTTATAGAACAAAAGGCACTTTGTTCACTTGAAGAAGTGAAGAGAACATTTAAAATATATTTCAGTGCAGTATATGGGTTTACTCACAATATCTAAATAAACAAAGTACCACAGGGCACACACATCATGTCAGAACTGCAACTGGTTTTACCATGCCAGTACATATTTAGGAAGTAACTCCAATTTAAACACAGCAAGCAAGACACTCTGAGCACACAACCATTCCATGCAAACATTGCCATGTTTTTGTCTGCATTTGAGGAAGCAGGAACTAACCCTAAAAACCACACCACACCTGGCTGCAAAGTAACATTATTACCTGTAGCAACACTAACAGGTGTATCACATAAAACTCTTAAGGAACTTTTCACAACCTCCCTACTCTAATTAATAGTAACATACACAAAAGCAGCATATACAAAGTCTTCCTGGAACATGAGTTTATTTTTTAAATCCCCATGCACTAATATCCCATGTCCTGTTTTTAACCCAAAACAAAACACCATTTGTCTTTTGATCCTTGGGGGTAACGATGCAGAAAGGCTGAAGCTTGCTATCTCCCCCAGTTTAGACATAAGCTGCTTTTAGATACGCTCTCACAAGGAGGAGCAGAGTAAGAGCTCACCAGCATCCCTTTGGAGTTCCCGTCCTGCACTCTCAGTGGGTTTCCTCCCAGGTGCCATCTGCTCAGGAGTCAGGAGCTGAGAAAGAGGGGGTTTGCTACCATGAGAGCCCCAGCTTTGGCAAAGAGGCTCTATTCCTTCAGCGAGACCACAGACTTCAAAAGACTTGATGCAAAACACAGTGCAGCAGCAGCCCCAGGTCTTTTTATCTCCCCACAGAGCTGGGAGAAGAGCACGCTTTTCTCAAGCCTTTGATCAAATTTTAACAGTTAAATAACACTGGCTGGGCTTTTGTCCCTTTATAATTTGAGTGGTAAGTGAACATAAGTCATTCGTTCTGATAGAAGAGAAAAAATTAGGGCTCATACACTTTCATATTCACATTAAAACTAACCTGCGTGATGTAGAAGAGATTCATACAGCAGAGCTGGAAATTGTTTTGCCAAGGCCCAGTCAAAGTGGTTGTCAAGGAACCATGTATTATCTGGTCAGTGAACATACACACACAAAGAGAGGTATTAATCATTATTTCCTAATTGTATTGGCATAAGCATGAGACAAAGGAAATATATCTTACAGTTACCTTCCCACCACTACTGAAGTAATGATCGAGACCTTTAGCTGGCACAAATGGATTTAGCTATGGGGTTTGACCATATACTCGGTCTATTTTCATTTTATGGTTCAGCAACAGGGTTTCTTAAATATCCTCACTTCATTATTTGCTACTATTAAACTAAACCTCATCTGAGATATACATCAAGCATAAAAATAACAAGTGGCAGTCATTATTCATTTGAATGGTAGGAACAGGTCATTTGACAAAACACAGCTTAAAATCTGAAACAAAAATTTTGAGTGCAGACCAGAGGCTATGAACGCAGCTAGCACCTGAGTAAAAAAAAAAAAAAAAAAAAAAAAAATCTTCTGAAGGAAAGCCACAAAGCAATTAAATAAGAAAATAATTCCCTTTTGGATATTTTAAATAGCTTTGTGTAGTGAGTAATTTAGTCACTGAACTATCCACTCAGATCTACTGCTCGGTGATAATGGCTTGTAAAAACTGTCCCAGGTATTGAAACAGACAGAACATTTCAATACTGAGCTAGTAAGAATTCAAGTGTCCCTCGATGACTGACTTACTTTTATTTTCATCGATACACTACTTCAGGTTTATATATATATATATATATAATACCTTCCATGTTTGCTTAAAAAAAATTCAATATTCCATAGTTTTAGTAGAACTACTCAGAAGTCACTTTTCTTATTCTGGCTTCTCATTAGCTTATATGTCAAAAGGCAAAGGCCAGAATCACAGCTGTAATTTCAAGTGTAAATCAGAATAGGTTAATTCTTTTGAAGTCTGACACAAGAAACATTCATATAGAGTATAGATTGAAGGTTGAGGTTATATACTCAAGCAATGAAAAATTACATTAATCACAGCTGAGAGGTCAGCTGGCTCAAAGGCCAGCTCTAGATACTTCTGTTGTAAAGTGAAAGAACACTTGTAAAACCAGAATTTTTAGTAATGTTTCTGCACCAGTAACATGATACCATTTAGCAGCATTTAAATTATATGTTCATTAGAAAGTTGCCATTTGATCTACACATTTCTTATGGAAAAATAAAGCATATCTTCCTTTGCATGAGGCTACACTTGTTATTCCTGGTTATTAGATCAACTAATTGGAGTGGGGCCAGGGGGAGCTGTGGTCTAAGACTTGCTTTCAACCTGTTGTGCTTTAGCTTGCTAAGAAAACCCACTTATACCTTCAGGACAAAGCATCAGTGGTCTACAGACCTGGTCCATTGAATGAGCACTATGACCAATATATTACTGACTTTAATGCCACATTGGTGGGCCAATTCATCTAAATTCTGTTGTAACACTATTCTATATATAACATTCTATGTAACACAGAAGTTCATTCTTTCACGAAACCATGCACTCACTTTTGTTCATTGTTCTCTAAAAGTGAAGTTTACTCTGCAAAAATTTTAGTTCTTCACAAAGGAGCTAAAGTAATGCTGTTTCTTACCTTCCTGAAGCTATGTTCAAAAAATATTCAACAAATATGACCTTATTTTATTTGTCTCATATGTTCTGCTTAGAACTATTCTTGAGGGCTGAGGAAAAGATTTTTAATGTATTAGGAAAACTTCTCAGATGTTTTAGACAGCAAAAAAATGCATCAGAATAAACTGCAACTATACAGCAACACCGTGATCCTGCCACATCTCCCAAACTAAGAATCAACTGGGAAAGTTTAGAATGCATTTTGTGTTTCAGTGAAGTCTCACTCTCCTTCCCCTTGAGACTCATTAGCCAACAATCTAGAGGACATTAATGACTAGTGTGCTACCAGTAAAGATATTTTCCACAACAACAACAAAAAGGTACTGGCAATTTTCATTAGTGACCCTAGGACTTTCTCTTAAGAGTGCTAATCTCAGGGCACTGCTGAAATGTCAACCGGAGTTATGATTGCACCTGAAAACACTGGCTTTATCAGGTTGGTCTAGTGGAACTGGCCTGGCTCCATCTTCTTTACACACTCCCTTCAAATATATATACACATTGAAGGGACCCCCTTAAGCATTCCCTTGTTTAGGCTAAACAGCCCCAGCTCTCTGCCTTTCCTCATATGAGAGATGTTTCAGTCCCTTCATCATCCTGGTAAACTCTTGACAGTAGTTCCATCTCTTTCCTGCACTGTGGAGATCAGACCCGGACACAGGGCTCAGCCATTGCAATAGAAGGAGGGGGAAAAAAATAGCTTCTTTCAGCCTCCTGGCCACGCTTCTCCTAATGCAGCCCAGAATACCGTTTAGCCTTCTTTGTTACAAGGGTGCATTATATATGACCACTTCTTCATACATTACATACTGTTTTTTTCTTTGTGGATGCCTATATGGAGTCATTTAAACTTCAACAGGCCACATGAAAATCCTTCCATACAAAAAGAATTTAGCTTGAACCTCACAAAAATCGTATACTTTTATTCAACACTAAAGATGATAGATAATTTGAAGCAATCACAAATCAAGATACTTTACCAAAGCTGAAGAACATTGGAGAAAGATTCACCCCAAATTTAGCCTGATATCAATGTGTATACTCCATTACGATGCTATTCCACCCCACTGTGAGACTGTTCTATATAAAAGAACATTCAATATATCATCATCTTCTAGACCATTTTCATAAAATTGGAGTGATATTTTATGAACACGTTTTACTTACTATACAGCTAGGTAGGCAGAATTATATATATTTTAAACTAAAAACCTCTGAGGATTTAAAACATTTGCATCACAACATTCACTTGGTTAAATATAGATGGCTAAGTCTCCTTTCGGATCTTTTTAGATCTATTAAAGCATTAGTTCTTTTTGCTGCTTCTCATGGCGGTTCCTACCTTATGCTGATAGCAACAATTTTTACCACTGCTGATGGATGTGAATAGATTTTATTTTGGGTAAATAACAGCAAGTATTTAATGATACCTAATTAGATATCAAAGCTCTTCCTTCTTTTAACCATGTCCACATCAGTGTAATAGAGATGTTCCTAGAAAATCCAGCACATTTTAAAATCCAGAACATTTTAAATTTAAGAACATTTTAAGACTTCACACTCAACTACTCTCAGGAAGGTTTCTTCTTTGTCAAGAAAAAAAAAAAAATCATACTAGAAGCTTAGTAAAAATGGCACGTTCAGAGGGTAGCAGCAGAATGAGTGACCCAGCACTGTGAAGCAGTCCATTTTGATTCCAGTACACGATGCAGTTACAGCCATGACTGTTCTTCATATGCAAATTACCATATAATGACAGCTGTACTGGAATAATGGCTCAAATTCAGTTTGTTTAAAAAAAAAAAACAAACACCCAAGATTCTACAAGGTATATTATCAACTATCTGGCCACAAAGTAAGTACAATCAGCACAGATGATTCATTCCCCACCCAAACAAATATTACATACCTATATGTACACACAGAGATACCTTTTCTGTGCACAACAATCTGTCAAAATCTTATTTGCTTACACCAAGTTGATCATCTGTAATAGTGGATGGAGTGGAATTGATTAGATTTTATAAGTTTGCTCATTTGCTAATTAGGATAATGTGCCTGCTAGCTCCAGATCCTCAGCTAGCAGCCTTCTTATTTAATGGAGACTACAAGACTGTGCCCTTAACTGTAGCAGTTTAAATTAGCTGAGCAGAGCTAAAAGCCAGTCAAGGAATGATTACGTGAAAGATGTGCTAGGGTTATTAAATCAAACAGACCGCCTGAAAATTCACATCTGCTCTACAAAGACCCTGAAAGCTGCAAGAAACTCTTTGATGTTTTCTGTCATAGATACAGAAGTGCTTGACCGAATTGCTACAGCCATCTACCACGGCATTATCACACATAGTTCCATTCAGAGGTCACTGTTACAGACAAGCACTAGATTTAAGCCTTCAGGACTGTGTTTCCAAACATATCTCCTGACATGGCTTCACTTTGGAACTGCCTTGCTTATGACCTCTAGGTTATATCACTGCAACATCCTCTACTTGGGGCCACTGTTAAATAATATTCACATATTCAGACTTGAGTTACCTTTAAAACCAGCTGAAACAACCCCTGGGGCTACTTCATGCTTGCCACATTCTGCAACCCCTGCTCTTTAAAAAATAACCATACTAAAACACAGAGCACTAAAATATCCATATAGCCCACAGAATTCTACCTTCCACACATTGCTTTGGGTCACCACAGTTACAGATACCAGCCATCTTATGTTATAACTTAAATTAAAAGTATGTTTAAAGTATTTCTTTTCCTGTTGGGAGGCAAAAGCAACAACAGACTTTCTGTTGCCCGTTTGTAGAGAACTCAAGCAGCAATTCTTTCAGCCTCTCCTGCCCCAGCTCCTGCTCTTGTTGGCCCAAGTTTTCCAGTACTTCTGACGGATCTAAAAAGACTGGGTGAAAATTTAATTTAAAACACAGAGAAAGGCACAAGAAGCCTTCAGCCATTATTTTATAGGCAAATTTTCTGTTAATAATATACATTTATATGTAAAGAAGTAAATAACGGGCACCAGAAAAGGTAACCCAGTTTAGCAGAAGAAAAGAGGCCAAACCTTTACCTTTACTTCCTCCTTTCCCAAACCTCCATCCAGCTGATAAGAAATCCACACTAGGAATGGGCATGTCAGGTGTTTTCTATCTAAACCAGGAGTGAACTGTAACTGAGGCAATTAAGCTTTACTTAGGGCATGCTGTAAAAGCAGCTTTCTTTGGAAGATATCTTCTAGAGAAGCAGTAGCCCATTCAACTAGGACTGTTTTACACAGTTGTTTGCTTTCAAAGCCCTTATTTACTGTGTGTAGGAGTAGCTGATAAAAGGATTTCTTCGTTGGTGTTATTTCTTTAGTTCTTAGACTGCACTAAATCTTTTTCCTCTCTATTATTCAGAACTTGGAAATTTAAGTGCAAGTACCACATAAATGCAAAGCAATTATTTTAACACAAGGAAGTCCCAGAGCACATGTTGTTTGTGTAGCTCACTTCACAAAAAATCACATGCAATTATTATTTCGTTTTTCTTTTACTGCAGCAAACCTTAGTGTTCTGTGCTCCAGTCTGCTTGCAGAAAGAACTGATGGGATTATATGGAGAGTGACAGGGCCAGCTGGAATTCTGGATAGATGGATCTTAAAATGTGACCTGAAGACTTTAAAAACAGGACTACAGTAATTGTTTTAGGAGGGCGCTAGCCAAATACACCATCATCTGCTTGAATAGAAGAATTCTGCAATTACAAGTTTATAAAAACAATCCACCTTGTTTAAGCAAAATTGCAGCAAAGTTTAAAATGGGATTTGGGGTTCAAAACTAAAATTTTACTTCCATGTTAGTTTGTATAAATTAAGTAGAAGCTTTATGTATACTTTTTTGTTTTGTTTCTTTGTGTTAGCCATTATAATGTCAGAACAACATTTGAACACGACATTAAAAGGAAATAGCAATAATTCGTGACAATACAGCATACAGCTCTATATTCTCCACTACAGTTATGTGGAATTCTTTTTTGGGGGGTGAGGCAGAAGAACTGTTTTGTCATTAAAAAAAGAAAGATTTTCAGTCTTGGAACCATCTACTTATTTTAATTTACCCCTCCTGTAAATTTACTCCTTCTGAAGTCAGGATAGCCTGTAGTCCTTTGCAGCATGTATCATTACAACATACAAGAAGAAAAACCTGGGGAAAAACTGCAGCAAGCATTTCAGCAAAACTTTGAGAGTTCACTGTTGCAGCTGACATAAATAAAGGGAGTTCCTTAATCTTAGGTGGAATTACACCAGTGTATTACAAATTGGCCCAGTTTTTTATGCTTGTTAACTCTTCCTACCTGACAGATAGCTATAGCCGTGAAGTTTCCTTCCTAGGGCATTCTTCCTTTGAGACTATCAAAACATTTGTGTAGCTCGTTTTTTGTACACTGGCAACAGTGACTATGCAGGCTGATTTTCCTCAACATTTACCTCTGCGTTAACTATGTTTCCTAATCTCCTCCCTGCCTAATGTAAAACCTGACTGAATATCTGAGTATAGAGAGCTGAATTCAGCTTCCTTTCAACTATGAGTATAGTGTACGAACCCTTCAGTTCTTACCCACTTACTAAAGATGTTCAGATCTAAAAAATTAATCACATACCAGTTAGTTTGTCACAGTTAAAAGTCCATTGTTGTTGTTATGGTCTTGCTGATGTTTTTGACACTGAAGACAGCTGCTGATGAGAAAGCATATATGATTTATAAATGATGCTTCATCACATAGTTCAAACACACTCTGCTTTTGCTATAAATGTACAAAACTCTTCTCATTTAAACAGCCGCTTAATTTCACCCATTTAATCTGGAATGGTGCCCAGGCAAGTAGGGAGTGAGTTAGGCTAAGTATGTAAGTGTTATCCTAGTCACAAGCATTTTACATCCACTCAATACTGTTCCTTGTCTACACCCAACTATATTAAAGTTTTTATGTCCTTACATAGCTAAGAATGGATGGGTTTGAACTGCTTTCACGTTAAAATTTTCAACATTCTGAAGAGCTGAACTAGTGCTTCTCTCTCCATTTGTAGGAGCAGTAGAAGGTTTTTGTTTCTTGAAGGAAAACACAAAATAAACGCATAACCACCAAGAAGGAAGCACTACATGTCTCCTTCCCAACGCAGCACAGCTGTAGCTCTGAGAGAACAGCACCGACCAGGTACTTCTATGAAAAATCCTTCAGCTTCTGAGCCAGCTACAAGTTTTGAGGACAGTACTATTCACGCCTTGCGACTAGCCCTTACCTCTTCCTTCCAGGATTTTAAGAAGAGTTTTAACACATCTCTTCCTTCTGCCAGGACTCACTGGCCGCACCTGCCACCCAGGGCCAGGCCCCATAGGCGCCCATCCCTCCTGGCTCTGCTCAGCTGAGGCCACCAGCCACCATGACGGGCAGCCCAGTGCGCCTCACAGCAGAAGGAAGCTGGAGTCGTATTTAACAGAAAACGATACACATTAAAAGAACATTAGAAATTATACAGCCATGGTGGTATCAGACAGCATCTGCTGACTTCCATATATTAGCATTCTAGTAGGATATTAAGGGGGTTTTTTGGTCAGCCACGCACCAGGCTGCTGAGGCATCCTCATGCTTGGCGGCGGTTTTCTGGCACTGGCCTCTCAGAGGTGATGTCTCCCATTGCAAAGGACAGAACATGCTGCTTCCAGGGGCATGGATGTAGCAGAGGGGGACAGGATCAGCAAGGCAGCAACAGCAATGGTGGCCTGAGAAGCAGCCCACCCAGCAGCCGGGCACAGGCCCCCCTTGCCCTCATGAGAGCATTATCTGCATCAGGTCAGGCTCTAGGAGGCACGTCTCTGGTTCCTCAGAGAGTGATCTGATTCATTATTGGACTGAAACCAGGAATAACATCTAAGTGAATGTCAGGAGGGAAAATCTGCTGACTGACTTCGCTGTAGGATTTCAGTCTCCAGGCCCAGGTGTGCCATCTCAAGCACAGAGCATTTCCAGTGCTGGGATGTGCAAAAGGATTAAGGGCTCCCTGAGCACTTTAGTCCTGATGCAGCAAAGTACTTAACACATACTTAACTTTAAACACGTGAAGAGTCACAGTAATTTACTCAGATTTACTGAATTGCAGTAAACTAATGACAGGTTTAAGCATCCTGTGCCACCCAGAACTGAATGCTTCTGCTCCTGGTAGGACCAGGCTTCACATCCACAAAGATTCCAGAGTTCTGGAAAATGGGAGAGGTGCTGCCTGTAACAAAGGGCTGCTTCCACTAAGGGCAGCAAATCTCACGGTTTATTTACAAATTAAGAAACAACATAACCTACAGTAATGTTCACACAATGCATAGGTACAGAGCAACTCAGGACAAGTCAACTGCTAAACTATATCCATTCAGGTAAAACAAAAAAACCCTGCTTAACCCGGTGGAGCTATTACAATGATGTCTTAATCTAGAAGAAAACAAGGAAGATCTTAGATATTTAATTGAGAATCACTAACATGTCCTCGATAAGGATGTACTGTCAAGCCAAAATCTTTACTTCTTAGGACCAAATTCACTGCTGCTGCATGGAGTACACCCATGTAAGAACATGGGTGAAAAATCTGTCAGGAACAAACATTTCTGTAGGATGTAAAGACTGTGTTACAATAACCAGTTTCAAGACACTAGTTATCTCATGAACCAAACATCTTTCAGAGTAAACTCACTTTGTACTGAAATCAAGAGCAAAAATGCTTTTAATTTCATAAAGTACCTGGGTTTGATCCTGCAGAACTCAGATATATATTGGCTGATTAAAACGTGGTTGTGTTAATGTGATTAGATACACTTTATTATATAACAGCTTGAATGAATGCTGCTGTTTTTTCTTGCTTTTTCTTTTTGCCAACTGTAAGTACGCTGATACCACCCTGAGCTGAAATACCACCTCTGCAGAGTTTCTTTAACATTGTTTCTGATCCAGCACTGTCACTACTGCCGCAATAACTAAACCAGACACAATCAATGCATTATAAGGTCAGCTCCCAGTCCCATGACTTTCTTAAAAGCTTAAGGCTAAGATTTTAAGAATTTAAGGACCTAAGAAAAATTTAAGGTCCTAAATTTAAGAATGTAAAGACCTAAAGTGAGACACAGGGAAACTTTATTAGTGTTCCCAATAGTCAAAGCAAGCAAGGTAGGCTGATTTCCCTAACTTGAAAGGAGGAAAAGTTAATGGAACAAAAGAAGCTCTTCAAGACTATGTAGCATATTATTATA
Source organism: Falco cherrug (assembly GCF_023634085.1). Taxonomy (NCBI): domain Eukaryota; kingdom Metazoa; phylum Chordata; class Aves; order Falconiformes; family Falconidae; genus Falco; species Falco cherrug. The sequence goes on along the minus strand of NC_073706.1, from coordinate 23,242,071 downwards.
CACTCATGCTCAGTCTGCAGGATTTACAGACAAAAAGAAACATCTTTGGGAATTCAGATACAGCTTTGCCTGAAAGGGGCACTTCTAGCCGTATAATCATTGCTGAAGGTGTGGGAAAATAGGATGACATAGCAGACTTCCCACATTTTGCAGAGGTATGATGAGGTTTTCCTCTCATCTCATTTTGGTCTGGAGCCTTTTATTATCTATGTACTGATGATACGAAACTAGTGACCTCTGGCATGGTGCAGTGGACCAGAAGCTTGAAGAAATTAAAAAACTGTGGTTCTTAATAGAAGCATGTGCTTCTTTCCTGAAAAACATAGAGCACATCATTCTGGCATATGCTTGCTTACATATTTTTGTTTAAGATAGATAATAGCATGAGTATTTTACCAGCAAGTAGTGAATGTCCTGATCTTGCTGTCACAGGAGGGTGCAGAGACAGGTGTCAGGGAATTGAAAATAGGATCAAAGTATTCCTTGGGCAACAGGTTCCAAAATTAATGTTAAAAAACCTGGTTAAAAATGTTTGAGGGAACATCCCCTAATGTAAAAATTGTGAATGCTGCAAAAGCGTGAGGGGAATGGACAGCATAAAATGACCTAGCCTGTGTGCTATATATGCTTTATCTAGAGAGCATCTGCTGTTGCCACTGCTGCAGACTTATGACTGGACTAAATGGACCATGTATTGATCCATTTGGCCTTTTTTTGTTGTTGTTTGATGGACAGTGAGAATAACAGTTCAATAACATACTAGCAGATTCACGTGGGTGGGGATATTGAGTCATTCAAAAATAAGCAATCTACAGAAACTGTGTGTATTTAAAATCAACTATGATTGCCAAAACCAAATAGTTAATTACTGTTAAAATTCCAGGATATATAACTAAGTAAAAGAATAACTATATTAATATAAGCAATGATTTGACAATGTAAGATCTTATCTTATTGACCTTGAAAATTGGAAATTTACCTTGACACATTGGAATTTAGAGTAATATCTTTAGTCCTCATGATATTGCAACTTCATATTTTCTACTCACAATAACAATTCATATTTATCTTCCTTTTCATTTCCTGTCTTCTTTCCTTGAAATAAATAACTTCTAAAATAACAAAAGAAACTGAGAGTTTATAATTACTCTCAACCATAGGCTGTGCAGTAATTTCAGTGAAACTGATCCCAAAAGTCATATACTTTGCAGCATGACAGAGCAAAGAGAGATTTTCCATCCAGCCAAAGCTTATGAATTTCTTATTCAAGAAAAGGTTCTTTTACACTCAATTACCTTGAACTGCAGCATTTTTTTTTTATTTTGTTTTAAGAACATGCTGTAATTTTCATAAGCAAGTAGTGATTCCTATGACTAAAACAGCCTCACGCACTATCCAACTCTTACTGAGGTCCAGTGATACAAACTCAATTGATTTCTATAGGAATTATATTTCTATTACTTCATTAAGAATGAAGTAAACAGAGAATCAATGTTGTCTTTAGTTATGGGTGATTGCCTTTTGACATGGCATAGCAAGCTCAGGTGCTCAAATTATAGAAAAGGGAGTAAGTTCTTTAACAACTTGCTGAACATTTTTGCTTTAAGCAAAGGATGGATTGTCATATCTGCCTAATTTGCACCGCTCAAATGACACAAATGAATGAATTCCAACCATAGAGCATCTCTCTTTCTCTGGGGACTGTGCCAAAAGCTGGACTGATGCTGGAGACATATTGTCTATGGATTTCCTAAATAAGAATATTTGTCAGAGAAAGAGGCCAGATACGCTTCAGTGTGTGGAATGTATGTTTTTACTGATTAGTAGGTATTTTTATTCTTTTTGTGAGTTCCTATGGCAAATAACTATCACAGAGAAATGCTTGTTCTCATTAGATATCAGACCTGATTATAGATCAGATACTCATATTTTTAATTTTAACTTTTACATTCAATTTTACTTAACCTCACAAATGAAATATCTCTTTAGAAAGACAGCATTTTTACCTTTAAGCCTAATGTATCATTTTTGGAAGTCAGAGGCAAACTGTCAGAGATATTAATTTACAGCAATTAAGAAATTGCCTACACACTCAGAGTGATGAGCAGACCGATTAGTGTCTTGCAGTTTTGTATTTTACCAAAGCTGAGTTCTTAGCCTAAGTCTTTCCGAAATCCTCTGCAAAACAGGAATTATTTGTCCTCTCTGAAACTGGATGATACCATAAAAATTAAATCACTGGATCATTTAAAAATTACCCAGGATCATCTGAGTAAAAGATACAATATAGATTAAAGAAAATAGTTTGTTGTTTTTTTTTTTACAGCAGTGACTAACAGCTATGATGACAGAGCTCTTTATTTAGTAATAAAACAGTTTTACTAAGTGCAAATAACAGTTCTTACTGCTTCTGACATGAATTGCATCCCGTCATTGGCCAGAGTGGATAAAACCCCAACTATCAAAACAATGGAGGGATGCAAGTAAGATCCCTACTCCTGTGAAAAGAACATCACAAAAGCACAGTCCTCTGCTGCTGTGTCCTAATGCTACTGACTTTGCACTAAGCTTTGCAGTCCAAAGAAAGAAGAAAATTGGTCTTGTGAAGTCAGTGGGCGCTTTACTACTTCAGGAAAAGTAGTATTTTAACCAATTTATAGCACATAATCAAAATATACTCTTTATAACAGAGCCTTTCTTAAAGTAACCAGCTATGCATGATATATTGTGGAATGTCTATATGCAAACTACAAAGTATATGAATGTTAGCAATTGAAAATACAACATGCTGTGGTGCTAAAGATCTGCAAAATATCCTCATATCTCCAGATCCACTGATAGCCCTGCTTTCTTCCTGAAGTTGCAAAATGGTAACACAGATCTTGGAGAAAACTCAAAAGTGTTGTTTCCTCTATCTCCATATTCTTCATGTTCAGATTTTCCTATGCCCTGTCAACTCTGTCTCTAGCAAAGTTGTCACATATTTGTAACTAAATATCCAGAACACCCTTCCTATAAAAACACAAATAGTTTACAAATACCATTGCAATATTACACAGGAAAACCTCAGAAATTAAGGGCTGTTAAGAGTTGCAGTAGAACTGAAAATACTAATGCTGCGAAAAGCATTTAAACTAGAATAAAGCTTAAATTAAGATACTATTTAGGGAAACAAAAGTAATTAATTTATAAGGCAGTTGTATACTTCAAACTGAAGTTTTACTTTATATAGAAAAGAGAAAAATCCTGAGCACAGGATTTAGTAAGCAAATGCTGAGAACTACTGGTCATAAAAGACTGAAAGAAAAAGGAACATTATAAATGTGGTTTTCAAGTGCCCTGGGTACTCAGCAAGTGTCTGATGACAGAGGAAGTCAGGTAATATAACAGATGAAATATTTCCCTAAAACAGTATTCTTAAAAATTTCCAAAAAAGTCAGAATAAAAATCAGTAAAACATAAGAAAAAAGACATTTATTTTTTTTTAAATTCTGCTTGATTTGTTTTTAATATACTGAAACTAGTGCAAAAATACTGTGATTGTATCCACACAGGCATTGACCATATTTTCAGTATAAACAAAGGCTTAATATACTTAGTCATATAGACCTGGGGCAGTGAGGTACCTGCAAGTCTGCCATCAGTTTCTGAAGTCAGAAGTTACTACAGGAAAGAAAAGAAAAAGAAATAGCATGCTTTGACAAACTAGCCTTAGATGCCAGCTCTCTCAAGAGATGTGGATGGATACACTGGAAACAGTTGAAAAGAGCTACAGAAATTACCATCCATCTGGATATTACGCCTTGAAGTGAAAGACTGAAGAAACATTTTTAGGTAAGAAAAGAGGCAATCACAGTTTTTCACAAATATTCACCGTTAACTACTGGGACTAGAGACTTCTGAATACATATCTTTAAATTAACAAAAAGATGCACTCCGATCCAACATTTGATGTGAATACTAAACTAATTTCATTAAAAAAATTCAACTGCAACCTTTTTTAATGAGGGATATTAACTTTTGAAATAATTTGCCTAGTTTTCTTATAGCTGCATTTTAAAATCAAGTTTTAAAATTAAGATGGGAAGTATTCTGATTTACCAAAATTAAAAAGAAATAGAAAGGTAAAAGGAATGCAGAATTTGGCCCGTTATCTTTGTTAAATGACATCTTAAGACTTGAAACATGTTTTATTTTCCTGAGAATCAGTATCCAAATCAGTTTGCTTTAGGAAAACTGGAAGAAAAAAAAATCTACCCCAATTATATATATCATGATATTGAACAAAACTGTAGCAATGTTTCTTATCATAATCATGAACCAATTCTAAGCACAAGTCACATTGTTGCCTTAGAAAAAGAATAATCACAGTAGGAGAAGCTTGATTTTCTCTAATGGTAGTAGGTAGAGATAGCTACAAAAGGAAGTTCTTGTATATTTAGACAAATATAGATTTGTCCCAGAATATAAAGTTGCTCTGTGGGAACCTGCTATTAGTCATGGAACTTGGAAGAAAACCATTTGATGCTTTAAGAACTGTTGGGAAACAGCTCAACCAAAGATTATTCTTGGTGCCACTAGTACACTGTTTTTTCATTGCTCTTATTTTCTAGAAACTGAAAACCAAAAGATTTATTTGTTGTGTCAATTTTCAACATGCTGCATTTCTCTTTACAGAAAAATGATGTTGAATTATGGAATTACTGCCATTTAAAAGTTGTTAATAATGGAACAGACCAATTTTTAATTTATTGAAGTATTTTATTGGTGAAAAAAATTTAACTTTCTGATGTTTTGGGAAATCTGCCTGAATAAAACGACAAAAAATAGTCCTACGACATGAAAATTTGAACTGTTATAAATAAGAACTAAGAATCAATCTGCAGACACTGTTGGTTTGTTTTGGTTTTTTTTGTCTGCCATTATTAACTGTTTAGGATCAACAATTCTGAATGTCAGGAGCTTTCTGTCTGTGATCAGTAACAGGGCTCTGCTTTACAGTTGGCAGCTTGCTTTACTATTTTTTTTTTTGGTTAAAACTAAACGAACTACACTAAGCACTGCTGAACTGTAATGAATTCCCAGAATATAAACCCATGTTTCAATTCTTTTATCTATCTTCAGACTGGTCAAAGCAGAAAGTGGATTTTAAGACATTCAGCAGCCAGTCTCAGTTTGAAATCTGCTGCACAGATAGCCATATACAAGGAAGTTATTTTCTCATTCCAGCAAATTTCCAGTGTTTTATGCTTTTATACCATCCAGAATCAGGAGAAAAAGTTGAAAATCTAAAATTGGTCAACACACTAGAGCCAGTTACGAGTCAGGCTTGATCAGAGACTGATCCTTTTGGCTACAGCACATTATCTTTTTTATCTCAACATATATTTTTATCCATCTATATGGGCTGACACCTTCCTCAGGTGTTGGTGATGAAGAAAGAGTGATATTATTCCATCAGGTATACTTGCACAGCTCCTGTGTTTTGAAAAGATAATGTATTTATACTTTTGTCTGGTGGAACACCTGATAATAATTATTTACAATTTATTTTTATAGTAAAATAACATTTTCAGTGTCCTGATTATCTTATTAAATATTCTTCTGCCTGGAGCTAACAATCAAAAAATAACAGAAGACAATTCTCTTACTTGGTGTGTGCAATATAAGTATTCACATGACAGGATTATCTGTTACTGCTCTTTTCCTGTTTTCCATTTATCTTGGTACATGTTCTTCTGCTTTAAGGAATAAAAGTCAGCCTAAATTTGGCTTTTTATCTAAGAGTTCACAACAGCAACAGCTGTTATGTGTTTAAGAGAACTGAATAGGCTTTTTGGTTTCATGATGTCACTCCACCTGTGAGGGAGTTAGGTAAGAGTAGGAGGAAGACTGTCCAATAGATCATGCTTTGATTAAAGCCAGTATATTGTACATATATTGACTTTTGGACAAACACCACAAAATCAGGTTCATTTTGAGAGTTTGGCATTGATCCTGCAATGTATCCCACTCACCTCTTCCACCTGCCATCTTCTTTGCTAATTTAGACTGTAAGAAATCGGGGCCAGAGGCTGTGATATGTATATACACATATATATACACACACATGCCATGTGACTCATCCACACGTGTTGTTGGGTTTGTTGATAATTACCAAATGCACTCTATAAATAATAATTTATGTCAATTGAAAGTCCTCACAGCTATACAAAATCTGAAGTGCAAAATTCATGAGTGCTCTGACTGAACCCACACTTATTTCAGACTCAGAAATCACCCATTTAACATAGCCTTTGACAACTTGTTAAAGTCGCCATTTTCTTTAGCCTTTGTTCCTCTTGTAACTTACACATTCGACCAATTCAAGCTCCACCTTTTTCATGAAAAAGACTTGATCATATCACTGCAACATCCGCTCCTTGATAGTTTAACAAAGGCTGGTGGAGCTGCCTGGAGCAGGGGGTGAAATAACTTCAGCAAAACTTGAGGAAGCAATCCCTAGCTGCTCCTGGCTGCTTAAGTCACAAATCCCCACTGGCTGCTCTAATTGCCTAGAATACCTAGCACAGAGATGTCACCAGCTTGAAAATTGCACATGGCTCACCTCATTTGCTATACACCTTCTAACACCTCAAGCAAAGGCAACGTTTTTGGAATTGAGGCAACCACAATCCAGAGCTCTGTGTCCAGTTTTGGGCTCCTTCATACAAGGAAGACATTGGCATACTGGAGTGAGTCCAGCAGAGTGTCACCAGGGTGGAGGGTCTGGAGCACATGGTGTATGGAGAGAGGTGAGAGTGCTGGGCTCGCTCATCCAAGAAATGGATGATTAATGGGAGTGGAAATCCCACCGCTGTCTGCAGCTATGCAATAGGAGGATTTAAAGAAGATGGATTCTTCTCACATGTAGATAGTGAGAGGATAAGAGGGAATGAGCATAAGCTGGAACATGGGAAACCCTGATTAAACATAGGGAAAACAAATTTTCCACCTTGAGGGTGATCAAAATTTGGGACTGTGTTTCTTCAGAAAAGATGTTTATATTGAACCAAAAATGAGTAAACAGGAAACTGTGTTAGGTTTTCCATCTAAGTTCCTTGATTACATCTCCTTCTGAGGTAAATAGAACAGAATATGCAAAAACCTGGATTTTTTTGACCTTTCTTATTTAATTTTAGGCAAACGTCTGTGGGATGAGAATGTATGAAATTAATATTTCATCAAATTGCAAATCATAAAAATATTCACAAGTCAGAGGTGAGAAAGAACATACTTGTGGATATTTCTCTCTTCCTTTTCAAAAGTTTGAAAATCACTGAAAGGCAAATAAGGAGAAAAAATCTCTCAGTCCTTATTACTCAAACTAGATGTCCTCTGAAATGACAGAGGGTATGTTCACACTAGCATTTTAGTTCAGGTCTAGAGTGCACTTCCGAAACAAATCTGGGTTTTCCCACCCAGAGTGTTTGTTAGCTTTAGGGTTGTCTTAAATCTCACTGAAAATTAAAGCGGAGGATGTACCACAGAAGCTCATTAATGCACTCTAGCTGCCAAAACCCCCCATGTGCACAGAACCAAGCTAGAACTACTCCACAGAGAAATCCCAAAATATAGAGTTAGTTGATTTTGAGTCATCAGCACCAACTGTTTTGCTCTGCAGATGTCCTCCTATTGTGCTTCTACTTGCTAATGTAGATGTGGCCTGCATGGTCAATACTGTCCTGTTGAATTCAAAGCAATTCTGTCTAAGCACTGACATTTGATAATATTTTATGCAAAAGCAACAGGAGTTTTTGCTTGACATTAGGGTTAAGAAGATGAAGCTTAGAGTAACGACTCCAAGATGTGATCATAAGTATAGTATTCTGGGTTAATTACAGATGAATCTGAAGTGATGCATTTAAATCTTGACCCCTTTTAGCTTCAATAAAAATGATGGAGAGTGAACTTAGAAACAATTACATTTGAATGCATTTTCATTATAGACAGAAAGCAGCTTTGAAAACAGTACCCATACAGAATGTCATTCCCCAGTAAAGGCTCTGCAGTTTCCAGATGTTTTGTTAGGCCATTAGGCATATCATGTCTCTGACATCATCTGCGGTAACTCTGTAGGTGATTAACTACACCACGCATCTAAATTCCTATTATGTACAACGGGATTCGCTGAGAACTTGCAGAAATTAAATTGCAATAGAACTCCTTATATACATCTAACCTTAGGTAGAAGTTTCCTACAGAAACAATAATAGCATCAGCATAGGCAGAAATCTCATGTTCCTCTAAATGTCATTATACGGTCTCCATACTCTTCATATCTTCTGATCATTACCAACACAGCGCACATAATACAGATACTATTACTGTGACTGAACAATTATAAACTGATAATATGGAGAAATACACATATTTTTTACCCAGGAAAGGAAAAAGCAGCATTTGCTGCCAACTAAAATTTTAAGTCTCATCTTTGATCACTGAAAAACAAAAAAGCATATGATTGGGTAAGTTCCTAGTCTTCACACTTATTCTTAATTTTATAACCCATGGCTCCCTTCCTGCAACAAAGTACAGCATCAAGTCACAGCCCCATTGATTCAGTGGGGCTATTATGATCCTATTGAAATTGCCCTGCTGTAAGTATTGATTACTGTCAATGATGGCTGAAAGCAAAAGGCACAGATACTCAACTCTTATAAATGGTATAGCTTGTAAATGGAAATACCATATATTTAGGCTGGATGTTATGAACACCTACTTACACATTCAAAGTATGTATATGAGTATCATAGAGCCTAGATTTTAAATACAAGTCCAATTACGATTAATCACTGGTGGCACGATCAGGATCTTGGTTTCTGCAGTCTTCAGTACAGTAATTTCAAACACAGAAAGAGCAAGAAGTTCAGCTCTTGCAGAATATAGCAAAGTAAAAAAATGCTATAATTGGGCTTAGGCTTTCCTACTAACTAGAAGGAAAGAAAAATACAATTGTTAACATCTTCCTGGTTATAATTGCATTGTGCCAGAGAAAAGCAAACCGAAAACAATTAGGTCAAAGAAATTATGGAAAATACATTTGCCTAGCAAAACAGGGAATATATGATTAATGATTATTATTTAAATAACAGATTCAAAAATGGAAAAATAGGCCCTGCAACTTCAGATTTTATCAAAAATCTGTTAGCATTTGAAAAACAAAATCTTGCATGTCACTCCAGCTGAAAAATAGTTGATTTTATAAACTAATCTTTTTAATGTAGTAGATGAATTTTTATGAATTACATGAATTATTTTCCCACCAAAAAAAAAATCATAACAGAATGAACCAGAATATCCTTTATGAAATGAAAAAAACCCACTAAAAACATTTATACTTATCCCTTTCATAATTCCAAGAAGAAAAAGCAATGAATACTGTCATTTAAGATTGTAGTCAGATCTGGAAGTCTGATGGTTAAAATGCATAAAGCTAATATTCCTTTCTATTTGACAAGAAGAAAGTAATACCAGAAAGTTATCAGACAAGGCAACTGACCTTTTACATTTTCCAAGTTGGCAAACCATCTAATAATGTAGAAAAGCACTTCTTTTGAGGAGTACAGTTCTGAGATTTTGTTTGAGGTTCACCCTGATTTTAAATGCTCTGCAGCATGAACTCCCACTGAGAGAATGTATGTGACAAAAAGGCCATCCCCATCTTCTTTCCTAAAGGTCCCTTAGGAGAGGCCCTCAGCCTGTAAGAACTCTTCCCCAGAGTCTATTCCGGGAAGCTTTTTTCCCTGCTGTTCCCATTTGAGACCATTATCTCCAATCCACATCAATATTTGTCCATGTATACCCAGACACAGAACAGAAGCATGCCTCTGAACATCAAGGCACGATGACAGCTGAAAAAGTTGCTGCTGCCAGAACACGCAGTTGTGTCTAGAAATCTTCTGCAACTACTGTAGAATTGCCTGGCGTGAGCCATAATAAGTTGTTCTGACAGGAGCGTCTCACGCAGTAGTTTCAGCCCATTTTCAGGTTGTTTGCTTTCCCTGGGGCAAGACAGGAGATGACAGCCGCATCCTTTCTGCATATGGCACCTCATGCAATAGACCGTCCGCCTGCATGATACACCTGACACTTGCCACAAAACACTGGATATTTGAAGAGTGACTGTATTGAACACGCACATCAAATCTGGTCATATTACAGGAGAGAGACTGGGAAGATAAACCTCTTCTGTTGTTCAAATAAGCTCTGTATTTAGCCAAACAACATAATTCACTTATTTTAAGAGAAATGATTCGGGGGTGTGTGTGGGTGTGGGGGTGTGTGTGTGTGTGTAGATTTAGATGACAACTCTTTGGCAATGGCATTTAGCTTGTTATGAGCTACTAATACATATCATCATGTAGAAAACACTACCATTAGTGGCACATCTGCTCTCAGTAGGGAGCTAAGATGAAATGAATGTGAAATTGGGACGTGTTTTCTTTCTTTATCATTGCTTTCTTTTAGTTTTAGTATCTGAATGCTGAATGGTTGCAAAATATTGACAAGCAAGATTATACTCCTGTTACTAAAGTCATACCTATTTACAGAGACAGCAGATTTCCAAGTTCAATTGGAAAGTTTGTCAAATGCCAACTTCTACTGAAAATGCTTTGCCATAAACCCCTGTATTGGGTTTGCATGGCAAGGTTTTGGTAGCAGGGGGGCTACAGTGGTGGCTTCTGTGAGAAGATGCCAGAAGCATCCCCCTGCACCACTCAGGGGAGAAGGGAGGGAAATAGGGAGTGAAGCTGAGCCCAGGAGGAAGGAAGAGGTGGTGGGAAGATGTTCTAAGATTTGTTTGTATGTCTCATTACCCTACTCTGTTTTGAACAGTAATAAATTAAACTAATTTCTCCAAGTTGAGTCTGTTTTGCCTATGACATTAATTGCTGAGTGATCTCCCCAATCTTATCCTGACTCACCAGCCTTTCATTACATTTTTCTCTCCCCTGTCCAGCTGAGGACAGGAGCAACAGAGCATATTTGGTGGGTACCCAGTGTCAAGACAGGGTCAGCCTACCACAAACCTCATAGTCAATAACACCCTAAAGTTGAAATTAAATGGATGCATTGTGTTCTGTTAAAAGCTGCAGGTTTTGGAGGTGTAGCAGGGGTGAAGTTTGCAAGAGGGTTACATCTGAATTCCTCTATTTTGCATCAGTGAGTTTATTCCATTTATAATAGCTTCAAGTTGCTTCTTAGTAACCTATAGGTATTCCCTGTGTATCTCTTTGTTATACTTAAATGGACCTCTCTTAAGCTAAATGAAGAAGCAATAGGATGGTATATGTTAGAGCACTCAGTCTTCCAGGAGTTGTCTACAACCAGAAAGCAATCTAAATGAAAATTTTAAAGAAATAAGACCGTCTTGCTTTCTAGTACATAATCCAACTGATTCCAGATAATTACTTGGTACATGTAACTACTTGTAAGAAAGATTATAAGGACATGAAAGAAAAAGTAAAATTTACAAAATACCTCCTAAAAATTTTTAATCGGATTTAAAACATTAGGATTTAACTAACTAGGTTAAAAACACTTGCAAGTTTTTGAAATATTGTATGCTAATAAGATGTAAGAAAAGCAGAATTATTTATAAGCAGGTTAGAAATGTTGCTGGGATCCCCTCCTAAGCAGAGAAAATTATCAAAGGAGGGTTATGCAGCGTACATGAAAACCTTGGTAGTTACTGTAAAATAATTATAATAGATGTAGCCATTGCCATCCATACCAGGTCAGATAAAAGTCTGTTCTGAGGTTTCCTCGGTGTTAGGTGAAGGAGCCAAAAAGCTGAGCCATTCTGAACACTGGAAAACTCTCCCACTAGGAAAAGCTCTTTGCTAAGTCCTATCACTTAGTGGTGGATTTATATTCCTCCTGAAATTTTATCTATTTCTTGAAGTTAATGTAAGTACAGAAGCAGGGATGCATTTTACTCTCATTTTTTAAACATAGCAGTTTAATGATATAAAATACTGAAAAGGTCTGCAATTTTCACCAGAGTCCACCAGAGACTGGACGTTGAAATCTTTTGCAAATCTATATGATTTCAGAGCCTTCAGCTCCCCATATAATCCAAACCACATGGAGCACACTGTAGGACTGACGTATAAAGCATTATTAGACAGCCAGTATAAAACATGACAGAAATAATAACCCTATTATAAACTATCCTTCTTTATGAGCAGAAAGAAAGAAATCTTGGGCATGGTAGTGGCTTATAACAAGTGTGATAATAAGGACTCTCTCTGTGTGTGCCTCTCTCTTCATTACAGAAGAGTCTTAAAAGCAAGATTAGACAAGATTTTTTTTTTCCCACAATTGATGCTAGGCAGGAGGAATGCTAACCTGTGCTTCACTTTTTTGAAAGTGACTTAAGTAAAATCCTAAATACAAATGAATCCTAGACTTTAAAGCATCTATGTTATTTCTGGAAATGTAAAGGAAGCTCTTAAAATGGCTTAGCCATTGCCCCTCAGTAAAAAGCAATACCTAAAAACCCCTTCACTCCCTATAAAAAAAGCTGCAAATTGCAAAACCGGTAACGCTGTGCTTCAGATAGCCACCACAGCATCCATTATGTGAAATTAATAAGAGCTTTTCAGTTCTGGAATATGTTCTTAGAAAAGCTTACATTCATTTAGAATAACTACAGTAGCAACTATGGTAGCTTTTATTGTTTCTCTCTGCGACATTTGCTTGAAGAGACTGAAAATATATTTCTTTACCAGAACTATACTCACGTTTCCTACCATTATGTTTCCCATCTCTTTGCAATGCAATAGGTTAAAACCTCTCGGAGTTTCAGAAAGGATTACTGTCAATATTTCTCTCTTCCTCTGAACAACTTCTCTACCACTGAACCTGAATAAAATGGCCCTGGAGCCATCATGGCTTCACTTGCTGACTTCTTATCAATCAGCTCCCTTGACTGTTGTCATCTTTTACATTTCTCATAATTTTTAAGGCTTTCATATCAATCTTTGTAGATGGCAAAGGATACAGTTAATCCTGAGCTGTTTTCTCAGTATATTTCCTGTGAAATTTGCCAATTTAAATTACAGCTTTAAACTTTTCTATTCTCTTCATCATTTGACTCCTATATACAGATTATCTTCATGAAAGGCACTATAGGAAAATCAATAATGTTCATTTGTCATACAAAATGTAATTGTAATGCACTTTTGCAGAGTACTCTGGATTTTTCTATTTGGCTGTTCTGTAAACAGAACCTCCACAGAAAAGAGATTCCATTTAATGGAATTCTTTTATATCTTCATGAGAAGTGGAAGAAGAGAGTTCTTTGATCTCTAGTTGAAAAAATATTGTACAAAACAGGAATTTCACCATCCAGCACTGCTACACAGACCTCTTCAGAGGTAGTAAATGTTGGCTTTACAAGAGAATAGGAGGCTTTTTGATGCATACTTGGATGTGTATGTTTTATTCATTTTCAGAAGGGATGATTTGATGAATTATATATATCTTCTATCTTCTCAGATACTAAGTGGTGGAATCCATTTAGTGACTTCTAAGAGAATGCAGAAGCAGAAGAGAACCAGTGGGGAACCACCATGCACTGCAGCAAATGGAAGTGTGGGCTCAAGTCAGACTTTTGCTCCTTGGCTACAGGGAGTTAGTTGTGATCTGGAAGGAACTCCCATGAGTTTTTTTCCTGTTATTACCCAAAGCCCCCAGTATTTCAATACTGAAAATCAAATTTCTGTCTAGTCCCTACAAAGCTGAAAGCACAGAATAAAAATTCAATTTCCTATCTAATCCTTTAGAGAAAGTCTTGGCACAACCCCAACTTAATATTATTTATGAAGTAGAATATTACTGTGATTTAGGGTTTCAGCATTGCATTTTGTAATCAATAGCATTTTCATTTTTATGTAGAAAATGCAGCAAGTACTTCATGATATGATTTCAGCATATGTCATAGAGCATGTGGTTACTGATATAAACAACACAAAAATGCTATATCAATGACATCTTTTCAACAAATTAGGTAAACAGAAACTAATAGGCCTTAATTCAGCATAACTGTTCTATTAGTTAGTTTATGACAAAACAGTACAGACAAAATGCAATTAGTACATGATAATGCTTTGTGAGTGTATTACATGTCTGTGATAACCAATCCATAGACATAACATAATTTTCATAAATTTGTATCTCATAGCCTAACAAGCAGTCATAATTCTCTTGAAAACAAAGTAACAAACAAAAAACCCCAAAAACCCCAACAAAAACAACAAAAAACCCACATTTAAACCAGTCCAGCCCAAAAGACAAAAAAAAACCCCAACAAAAACAAAATTCCTCCATTGACTGATAGGCTTTGGAAAGAAAAATAATAATAATTAAAAAATCTGTCATGCATTAAATTAAGGGATAAACTCAAAGTCTGTTATAAATGATGAAAAGAGTCTGAAATTACACAAAGCTTATAATGTTTATCCCCACAAACAGATACACATGCATAGCTCTGTGTGTGTGTGCATACACATGCATGTCTGTATGTGTGTATATACACATAAGAAATGTAGATATTGTGTGTACGCTGGACAAAGAAAAAAAAAGTAACATCTGGTAGAAGTCATTTACTAGAACATTTACTAGTCATTTACCAGAAGGTTTGTAGTACCACTTCCCTGCCCTCCAAGAGTGCTGGTAATGCCTTTGGGTCCTACCACTGCAGGGAATTGGGTTTAACTGCAGAGAACGCTCCTCTGCCTACTTAATAATGCTATTAGGCTAACAACTGGCTTATCGCTGCCCATGCTCCTTCACGGAAATATAAATGAGGGAAAATTAAGAGATCTCGTGGGTTTCCTGGAATCATCCTACAATGTACAGCTTGTGCATGAGAGAGGTGCCCTTTGAGAGATCCTTTTATCACCTACTATGGAATATTAAAAAGGCATTGCAGTATGAGTCAGGAACACTAAAATGAGAAGAAACTCCACACTCCTGTAGCATATGCCCGTAAGCGATACAGTCTCATCTGGACATAAAAAACATTGTGGAAAAACATGATCCAATCAGGTGATGAGAGACCAAAATACCTGGCTCTAAATATGATTAAAGATTGTGATTATGAATCTGAATCAAGAAGATGCACCTCTTTTAATACCAGGTTAAACTGAAAATCAAAAGTGCAGAAACATTTGAAATTTCACTGTGATCAAGAACATAACCTGGGTGAGATGAATTGTCAAATCTGTACTGGAATGAACAGTTTGCATCACTGAGGAATGGATTGGGTTTTACAAGAGGCTGAGTACATCCCTGGAGGTATAAAAGACTGTAAGTGCTTCACAGGAGAGAGTGCTCAGCAAAATCTATTAAATTAATCAAAATCTCTAAGAAGTTATTGTTGGGGAAGTGACCACACCAGTTTGTTAAGGACATTTCCACTAACAGAAAATTAAGTTAAATTCCATGAAAAGTAGAGACAGGCCTGCAGGGAAATCTAGAAGTTATTTTACACACCATCTATTTTTATGTCAGTAGTTTAACGTGATTAATTATTGCTTATGAAAGCAGGAATCTAAGAAGAATGGAGATTGAATTCCTTCATGCACTACTCAACAGGAAGGAACTCTTACAGAAGTACCTGGTCTCAAAGGTCCTGAAATAAAGAAAAGAATTGGCAATGAATCAGACAAATGACCCAAAATGACTTCATACTTGTACTTAACATATGTAATGTGTATCTGAGTGCACGGGTCTAAAATGATAGTTATAGATCAATTCAAGTAACTGTGAAACAGTGATACTTCCACGAGATCTTGTGGCCTTTGCTGTTTATTTTTATGCAAACATCTTCTCACTAAATTAGAGACTAGTCATTTCCAGTGGGAGATTTCACAGGTTCCAATGACAACTGTGAAAGTATCCTACGTTACCAGATATGCTAATTTTAGAAATAGCAATATAAAACTCCATCTCTTCCCTTGCAATCTCATCCCCCCTGGGCTTGCCTAGCATATCAGCTTCTTACATAAGCTGTAGGAACAGGTCATCTGGAAATAACTCAAGATGGGGAAAAACAAAACTGATTTCTTGACAGTAGGAAATTGCAGTAGGTTTGTATTTAATTACATTAGACATTATTTCAGTTCCTACTAGAAAATTTCTTTTGGTTCCCTCATGGAAAGTGTAAGACGCCAGCCCTGTCTTCAAGAGGTAACATCACCGATCTTAACCTGAAAGACAGCCACAGCTAAATATCCAAACGTGAAGAGTGGAAAAGGAGAGAAAATGCATCAAGTCATACATATGACTTCCTCAAATGTGTAAGCCAGAATTATATACATGACTGTATATATATATATAAAGCAAAAATATATGAGTATTACAATAAAATCATCCCTTCTCTGCCAAAATAACATTTTTGAACATATGTGAGGAGAACAGTTTCAGAGCATGGAACAGAGCATCTCTCCCTCAGATGATTCCACCCATGCACAGCTGATGCCACTAAATTGCTATTTTTTTCTAATACTTTGACCTACAGCTGGGAATTGCCCTGCTTTTAGAAATGCCTACTTGTAAAAGCCATACACATCTGTAATTATTGAAACTGTAACAATTAACAATTAACAATTGTGCTTGTAATTAACAGTTCACCATTAATCCCGCCAAGCTGAAAACACACAATGTTGCTTAATACTTTACAAAAAGGAGTACTCCCATCATTGTGAGTAGCCTGTGCTACAGGCAGGCAGCAAAATACTGTGTGACTGCTGTCTGATGAAAACTGAGCACTCGAGTAGAATAATATTGGAATGGAATTACTGTTGCATCTGTTGCTCTAAAGTTCACTATTTAATAACTTTTAAAAAATCCTGAATGTCAATGGGTATTAGCAGAAGAAGCAATTAAAACCTACTCAGATTGAATTCTCATATTTATTTTTTCTTCTTTGACATTTTCACAGCTTGTTTTACATTGTCTGCTAAACAGGATGGTGAGGAAAGGTTAAGTGTGCAGCTTTTCACTAAAAGTCAGTTAATATTATGAGTGTTTTCAAGCACCTTCAGCCTTGCTCTTGATAAGTCCCAGCTACCTTTCACATCAATTCTGGGTAATCTATACAGCTGACACGGACGTGCTCTGGCTTTCACAGAGGTTTCTTGTGCAACCCTTCCCTGGCATTTTGTACTCTGCTGTGAAAGTATCACCTGTCATCTGAAGGTTCACCACCGTCTTTTGGGAAATTACGATTCAGTTTTGGTCATACTATAGTTCTAATAAAACACATTTTGAAATAGAAAAACAGAAGTGTTTTATGATCATTTAAAAGAAAAGTTTACATCCTTCTTTCTATCCAGAAGGACAAGATTTGAACACCGTGTTAAAGCAGGGCACAAATATAAGAAGCTGGCTCCAAAATTATAAACGTGAGAAAGTGTTACGCAAAGTGATAATGCTACTGGATCGCTCTGTATGGGAGCAGCAATAACAGCAGAAGAGAGCTGGTGACCACTTCCCCCTGCCAGCACACACAGCTCTGAATTAAGCAGTTCACAGATCTGCTTTTGCATAAGAAACCACATATTGTAAATTTAATGCTTTACAGGATAAAAGATTTTTATCCCCTTACTTATATTCCTGGATTAGCATGGCTGGTTTGATTTATTAAACATACTGCTGATTATAATCATACCTGACTTGATGTATTGTTTATTTCTTTCATGATAGGATTCACTCACTAGAGAGATAACTGGAACCAGGTCCAATTTAGTGTTTGTTGAAGACCTAATTCTGTGACTTTTTGTTAATAAACAAGGACTTCAGCTGTAAGAATTCTGAAAAACGTCATGATGGTCCTAATTCTGCTGCTTATAAACAGAGATTTAAAAGTTCTTCAGGCAAAAGCACAGTTACTACAATGTTAAGTAAGTCTGAACCCCTCATCCAGAGTATGAACTACAGGATATTTTATTTAATCTATGCACAGAACACTGGCAGAGAGTAAGTAACATGGAAAATATATTTTACATCTTCACGTAAACCTTTGGATACAAATTTCATATGGGTATTTCTTCATCAAAAGGAGAGGTAGATAACCTGAGGAATCAATGCATGTATTTAGGTAAGAAAGGAGTATCAGTAGGGCAGGATGCAAAGCAAATGAAGTCCCCAAACCCCAGACGGTATATGAAACCAGTTTGGGCTGCCATGGGAAGGGAAGTCAGCACCGTGGATGCTGCTCCAGCTCCTCCTGGAAACACGTTCCCATAAATCCTCCCCTGGTTTGTGCGGGAGGATTCTTCCCTGCTGCTTCTCACCCACATCCTCAGATTTGGGCTATAAAGAGAAAACACTGCCCGTGCAGAGCTCTTCTCATGTATCCATACAGCTCCTGGACCAGAACTGCTTATGCTCAGCTCGCCTGGGCACAGGGACAAGCCTGCCAGTTCCATTTGCCCCCTCCCTGGATCCACATCCCACAGGGCTGTTCTCTTTATCCAAATGCTGTATCCATTTGAGGACTCAGCCTTTTCTAGTCTTTTATCACGGGCTATTTCACCATGGATGACTAGTGAGGGAGTTGCTACTTGCAGCAGGCTGCTTCAAACAGGTTTTGCTGCTCTCTAGGTAGGATTCAAGCTGTCCTTTCCCTTCCCTGTCAACCCTACCTGTGCTTAGCTCTGTGATCTTTTTCCAAGATATTCAGAGATACAAATTGGAGCTTGTAAATTAGTGTTCTGCAAAGATAAGGCTCTTCTGTGGGTAATGCACAGCCCCTGCGCTTCAGCCCAGAGATCAAAGGAAAACTGCAGTCTGGATGGCCCTAAGAAACACATCAGGCCCAAAAGAGACTAAACTGAAAATAAACAAAAACCCAGGAAGGATTTCAGGTCAAAACTACTGAAAATAACAGAAACTGAGCATAATGCACTTCGCTGACAGCACTGATGCTAAAGATGAGCCTGAAAATTTGCATTCAAAAACCAGCAATCGGATTGAAGTATACACTTAGAGCTACGAACATTCCTAAACGCTTTCCAAAATGATGACTACTCTATGATAATCAGCAGTTGTGGCCAATTCATATGACAAACTTCCTCGGGATTTCCTCTTCCCAAGTATACCAAAAAACCACCGCAATTGTTTAGAGATACAATTTTTACTCTCTGCTACAGCTGGGGTTTTCTCTACTGTGTGAGGAGCAAGATCAAGGAAAGCAAGTGTCGATAGCACAAAGCCAAATAAGCAAACACAGCTGTGATGAAGGCGGAAACAACCCTCACTGAAATAATTGACACTCTGTCCTGCTTATATTCAGATTGCATGAGGCTCTTTAGTTTCTATGCCTGTTTCTAGCGATAATATAATAAAAACCATATTTCAGTGCTGCAATTCCAGTCCACTCCCAGTTACCGAATCCCTGGTAAATCTTTCCTTGCCTCCTCCGTATGTTCTTTATGAAGTAGAGAACACAGTCTACAACCAGTCTTTGTAGCTCTGTGTAACATATTTAGTCACCTAGACAAAATCCTTTACTGAACTAATCACTAGAACACAAAACCAGCCCACACAGTTTCAAATAGTACAGGGGCCTTCCCTTCGGAGAAATATATTTAGAAATTATGTACAGTTAAATAATGAATGCAGATCACATAAATGTAAACATTTACTTTCCTCGTTCTTCATTTGTTCATTCATTTTACATGTGTTTTAGAGAAATAAGAGATTCTGCAATACTGAAGCAATCTCTGATAATGGGGCAGAAGACGCCAGAACTCAATAACCCAGAATGTGTTTTCCAAACCTATATTATTATTTTTTTAAAATAGACTAAAAACTGCTTTTTGAAGTTCTTCGGTTTTATAGCTTAGTTTCCAAGCTTTTTAATTAAAAACAGTTGGAAATTTAAAAAGTGATTTTTATTAGCAAAAGCACGCTTAACATAGTTCTGTCTGTGCTATTACTTAGGACATTGAAATTCCACAGCTACAGAGATTTCAGATTTTTTCCACACTTTTCATTACTGAGGATTTTTATTTATCTGAAAAAAAAAAAGCTTCTAAATTCTTTTTCATTTAATCAGGTCCACAGCTGGACTACCGCTACAGGGAGCTTTCACTGATTTGTTGCAACAATGGCCATGACATACATTTTCTTGCTGTTTAATTTATGTACAGAGAAAGCTGACACTGAAAAGGAATACAGAACAAAATTTTCAGTATTACAAACTGAGCTAAGATTGTCAATGAAAATATTAAAAAAGCAAATTCTGAAGGACATACAAATAGCAGTCATTTCAGAAAAGCTTGGTTCTAATACTCTGTGCATTTATGACTCATTCTTTTAAATTCTTTTATGCACCTCCAATGCTAGACTTTAAAGAGATAAATTTGTTTACTGACACAATGTTTGTTTGGCCTTCAAAACAAAAAGTCCTTTTTTTTTTTTAAAAAAATCTGCGGTAACAGCCTACTTAGACTGCATCTCATTACCAGTGAAACCTAAAGCTCCTGACTTCAATCATGTTAGAAAACTGGAGGGGAGGACAGTTAACAGGTTTGCAGTGTCATAGCACTTATCCATCATATTTGTTGCCTTTTCCACCCCCCCCCAGAAATTCCGTAATATGACTTGTGAAAGATGCTGTCTACCAGAGACTGTGACAAGGAGAGAAGATTGCATACTTTCTGTTCTTAACGTAAGCTTTCATGAAAGAGGTAACAGTTAGAAAGTTAGTCTTGTCACGGAAGAGCGAAAAAAAAAAAAATCACAATTTTTCTTTCCCCTAAAACCACACACTTGCCCTGTTCAGCTCTGCAGAAGTCATAGATTAGTCATTCAGTTTTATTTTTATATTGAAGATTTAGAATATGCTACTCTGTTGTAATTTAAAGAAGAACAGAGTAGTTCAGTGCAACAAGTACTTGGGCTTTCCAATTATTCTTCTGCTTAATTATTACACTTCATTAATACAACATAGATTTTTCCAAGTATTCAATAAAATATGGGCACTATCCCCATAACACATTTTAATAGGCTTTTTCCTCAGAAATTCAAGGAAGTGCTACTCAGAATGCTAATAAACCAATTAAAAGCAAAAATATTAAAAAATTGAGTGTAGGGAAAAAAGTAAGCTTTGATACGTTGTAGTGAGTCCAAGTGAAGGGCTGGAGCACTTGAAGCACTAGCAGGGGCTGAGGGGCCTGGGCTTGTTCCACCTAGAGAAGAGGCTTAGGAGGGCACGTGTGTGCTGGATGTGACTGATGTCCTCAACTATCCAGTGGCTGTTTGAGAGAAAGTGGAATCTGAGTCTTCTGGGATTTACATAGTGAAAGGACTAGAAAGCGTAACTGCAATTTGCAGCAAGGCACATTCCAGATGGATGTAGGGAAAACACTTTCATAATGAGGATAATTCAACAATGGAACAGGTTGAGCAGGGAATCTGTGAAACCTCTATCTCTGGAAATATTTTAATTTAAATCATCTCCTAGATTGTACCAGGAGAGCAGAACCAAAATCATTAAGCAGAGATTCATATATTATTCTAATCTAAACATATGTTCAAACTTTAAAATGCATACTTTTTGGGCAATAAATCCAGTAGCCTCAGAAACTGATCATAAGAAATGCATCACAAGACAAGACACGAATGCACATGTGCAACATCAAGTATTCCAGAAAAACCACAAGATTTAATTTATAAGTATGGTAAAGGTGTATGCAACACAGATTTAGAACAGTGGTCAGTATTTTGATAAATATATGCTTTCAGCATGCAGGCAGTTAAATTCAGAGACTTAAGGAAGTAAAGTGGTGCAAAAGGCAACAAAAGGCAGGGGAAAGATTCAAAGGTTTTTGATTAAATCCATTTCACACTTTTTTTTGAGAAGGAGCCTTACAAACTAGCCACTTTTTTTTATTATTCCCCCCCCCCCCCCCCCCAATTTTTAGAGAGGCATCTCTGTAAGCAGAGATTAAAAACAGAACTGAAAGCAGCTCTTTTCAGCACCTATTAGTGATCCAAATTTACTCTCCAAACCCCTTTTTTAAAAAATAATTAAATAGTCCACCCTTCAAGCTTTTTTCTTTCCTCTCAAATACTGTAAGACGACAACTTGTTAAAGCAGTAAGGCTTACTTGAAGGGTTTGAACACTGAAATGAAAGGTGTTTTATTTTTGTATGTTCACTTAATCATCATTACTTTGACATATGGTACAAGTGGTACAAGGAATATGAGGTCAAGTTCGTCCCTGATGTAACATTCATGACTTCACTGAATTTGCTCCAGAGCTGGAGTCAATTCTACCAGTGGGGAGGGGGGAGGAAACAAACAAAAAAAAGAGGTCATTTTTAAAAAAAGAAGAAAAAATATCTTTGAAGTAAAGGTTCACCTTGACTATGAGGCTGATGAAAACAAACCTGTGACAAATCAGTGACAGAAAGAGGATTTAAGAAAGAGGATTACTTTGTCAGCATTCTGCAGCATGTTACGTACAGCTTTTAAATTAGGTTGGGGGTACATTTTTTGAATTGATAATATTCTGCTCATTTAATTTGTAAAAAAAAAAGAACTAAATTTTTGTCTAGAGATAATTACACTGATCAAAGGTTTATGCTAATGAATGTCTGCCAGACTGAGTCTTTTATTTTAATGGAAAGGGGAAGCAGTATAACACTGGTAGTTGAGCAGCAGCATCTCAGAGAAAATTCCTAAGTGAGCACCATCTCTGTTACAGCAACATAATAACTTCCTGGGGTCAATTCCCAATTCTCTCAGAAGCTATAAAGATCATCCGTCCTTCAGGAAAGTGACA
Organism: Falco cherrug; assembly: GCF_023634085.1. Classification (NCBI taxonomy): domain Eukaryota; kingdom Metazoa; phylum Chordata; class Aves; order Falconiformes; family Falconidae; genus Falco; species Falco cherrug. The sequence goes on along the minus strand of NC_073706.1, from coordinate 23,219,224 downwards.
CAGCATGTTTACATTCCCGTTAGGAGAAAAACCCAAAATGAAATTTCTTTACAAAACATCGGGTCACTGTTTTAAACAGGAATGATTCCTTGAGCCAGGGTCTCAGCTGAACAGAGCAAGGTGACCTTCTCACAAGTCAATGGTTCTATGAAAAGTGTGGAAAACAAGGTGTCTAGATGCATGTACAGATAGCTGAGCTGAGCACCAGCAACACTATCTGATGGAGTTTTGAGCTCCCTAGATGAGCACTGCAAGAGGGAGTAACAGCATATCCAGTCATCTTGCATCCACGCAGCTAATAATTCACCTGTGAATGTCTTCCACATTCAAGTCATGCAGGTACTCTGGTCAGAAGGATTATTTGTGCAAGTAGCTTTTCTTTCTATTGCAAGTAGCAATAACAGTAAAGTGTCCATAATCTGAATCAGCGCCAAGCAAGTGCCTCATCAATTCTCAGAGCTCGTCCATAGAAATAAGTGGACATTTGGTTTGGACCAAAGTGTCTCAGACTAACATCTACACTTGTAATCCAGACCCCAGGAGTTGCTCGGCGTACTGCTGCATTGTTATCATAAAAGCCCTCCTGTTAAGACATGGCATAATGCAATATGATGCTACATAAGCTAGTTTTCAAATACAGGTTCTGCATAAAATGGGAGAAAAAAAAATCATTTGAGATTTAAAAGGTTTTTAGTCCACATACAGCTACTCTCAGTTGTATTTTTTGGTGAAGCTGGCTTCCTCTTTAAAATTTAGACTGCTAGAAGAAAATTCAAGAAAAGAAATAAGATTTTCTTTGTTGCTCAGTGTCAATACTTAACAGCAATATCACTGAGCATTATAATATGCAGAGGCTTGAAAAGGCATGCTTCAAATCTCCAGTCCCACTGTATGTTTGCCACTGTTATGCATCCTATTAGTAGACTACGTTAGAGCTAAAGAAGAACAAAGAAAAGTGTATTTAACTCATACCACCCACTGGAACAAAACTGAATCATGTTCCCATATAATTCTAAGAGACAGAGATAACAAGCATTAAAATAACATTTCAAAAAATGTAAATATTTAATTGCATGATTTTTTTTTCACCTGCCATGGATAAAAAGATGTGGAAATTTACCTAGGCAATTGCTTTTGACTTTCCTCTGTCTCACAGAAGCCTCATTTATTTCTATAGGTTTCTACATTCATCAAAAGTGCCTCTCAGGCTATTTGGTATAATGTTAGCAACAACAATGAAAAAATGAGACTTCTTACAGCTTGGGTTTAAGTTCTGTATTATCTCAGGGATAACTTAAGAATAATCTATGAAAACACGTTGATTGCATTAGAGGGAGGACAAAGGAGAAAAAGAGACAGCTCAGCAGCCCCCATTCAGAGCTAGGTGAGCTCTATACTGAAACAGACGTGCTAATGTGGAGGTTTTCCCAAATCTCAAGAAGAAAATCAGTGGATGGGTAGCTGAAGGGAAAGGTTTGGTTAGAAACATAGTCATTTCTCATCTTCAGTACTGCGTGCATTTCTCTTTTGTAAATTTAGGCACGTTGTGCTAATACATGAAAAAAATTAAGCTCATTAACTTATAGTTTAAATACAAGTTCATACTATCTATTCCCCCCAGTAACCACCTTTTAGCATTAAATAACTGACAAGTTTTCCTGTGGAATCCCAGAACTGTTAATACATTACTTTCTTGTTTTTCTCTGAAACTCCAGTGTCAATGTACACTGAATTAGAGATACAACCTGTTCACCTTACTGGTGTGGTTTGCCCAGTGATAAACCTGTCTAGTGCCCATTTTAGTGCTTTAGTAGGACTGGATAACTAAATGACATAAGCTTCATAAAATGGAAACGCTGCAGAGCACTCAGCCTTCCTCTCAGACCTCAACACTAAAAGTCTCTCATCCACTTGAGTGGATTTTCATCAGATGTCCATAGTAACAGCTTTACAGGATTAGGCTTTTGACAGAAAAGTTCATCACGCGTTCAGCTCGAGCTGCAGGACTGAAATGCCTCCATCTGTAAGTCCATGCAGAACAGGGCTCCCAGCGGTTGTTAGAGAGCTTTAACGATCAGGTGCAATAGGCCGCGGAGCTCACGTGCCAGCCGTTTGCAGGGAGGTTTTGCACACTTTGCAAGCTTCTCCGGATCATGCTTTATTAGACACCGAAACCTACATTGGAATAATTCCCATCTGGATTCTTAGCCATTTCCTTAGCTTTAAATAGCTATAGAACTGTTTTTATTAGTGGCTATCAGAACCTAATTTATCACCCAGAATTACAGTAACGTCCTTCGGCTCAGAAAACACTACCTCATTTGCTGCTTTGAAGGAAAAGTGTGAACACCCTTCCGTGGTGGCTGGCCTCTCACTTCTGAAAGACCACGCTGGGCCTCGGAGTCAGAACAATTCCATACAGCCCATTACCTCCCTGTATTGACAGCACTTTCTCCTGCTAATTACCTCCTTAATCATTTTGATATGCAAAATATCTGAAATCTTGAAGCTCAGCTACCGTTGCTCCCTTTAGGCTAATAGTTCACAAGTTTCAAACACTTTAGTTCATCAGTTATGATGAATGATCTTACTCTTGTTTATAAAAAAATTATACTAATTTATAAACTTATTCATTTAATTTTCAGGTCTAGCACTTTGACTGGAAGTTTAAAGAAATAATGAACTACTGGGCAAAATTTTCTTTAGAGAAAACACAACATTAAGTTGCTACTAAAAAGGTTCCAATATTTATTTTCTAGTCTTTTCTCAAATAACAGGGTCGTGAAGCAAATCCTGAAAGGTATACAGGCATGAGATTTCGTTATCAAATTCTAATTGTTTACATAGAGATGTATGTGCAAAAGTGCATTTGGTAACGTTTACATTGCAAGAAGGGAAATAGTTTTCTTTATTAATTTTTATTAGCTTACTAATATATTATAAATGTGACTTCAGTTCAGTTAACACCATATCCCATCCCAGCTGGAAACATAGATTGCCTTCAAGGTGCAAATATGAAGGTTTTTTTTTTTAATGTTAAAAACTACTATGGAATATTTGATATATTTTTCTCATCTCACTGGCTGATGAGTTATGAATTGTGGGGAAAAAAATGACAAGCCAAACAAGTACAAATAAAGCTCGCTATACTCCATTATTTTTGAAAGGCTATTGACTTATCTTTGGAATTCTGGAACAGTTATCAGTAATAATTAAATGTAATGTGACATTTTAGTAACATTTTGTAATATCAGAACTGCATAGAGTGAGATACATTAAAAAAATGGAAGTTTAAATCACATTCGGATAACATTATCTAATCTATTTTAAAACAACATAATCCTTTAGCAATTCAGGATGCAAACCATTCTAGACATGGTTGCTTTTTTGGCAGTCCCACACACATCAGAACTGTAAATCCTACAGCCCGTGCTCTCTTTTTCTCTGGGGACAGCATTGCTATCAAACAACAGTTTGGGAAAGGAGCCAAAGGAACAAAAAATACAGATGTCTACAATGAAGGTATGTTATTTCACCTTGGTAGAAACAAATAGTCACGTATTAGAGGAAACAAAACCAATATAAGACCAGGATGTCCTGAAGCTTAATTTACTTGAACACCTCTGCAACTTAAAGCTTTCGACTATTTACCGCAAAAACCCAAGTAGAAGATCAAAACTTTCCATGAGCATGTATGTGCAGATATATCGACCCAAATAGCAGCAGCAGCGTTAATGAACCCACTGTGCAGATAAATGGCTTCAATTAGGTTTCTTGTTAGTTTCTACCAGGATATTTCCTTAATCATAACTAATTTATCTCATTTTGTAGCTGGGTTTTTTTTTTTCCCTCCCCTTTTTCCTCCTCCTGTTTACCGAGGCTTCAGGAAGCTGTTTGCTAAGCACATGAATTCTCATGAATTAGGGTGCCTTCAAGAATTTACCTTTTTCTTGACCTTTCAGGCTTTTCTTCCACTTTTCTATTTAAAAGAGCTACCAGCACTGTATTACAGTGAAAACAGCAGAATAAAGGCATGGCACATATATGAAAGTGTGACAGCTTCGTAGGACTGCAGGAATATTCGCAACTATTGCAAGAAGGCTGTGATCAATCCACCAGTGTTTCTGCCTGGGTATACCAGTTGTGGCATTCTTGCTTAAACGGGAAGGAAAAGAAAACATCTCTGACTGCGCTAACGTTCTTCCACAACAACTAAAACTAAGCTGAAACACAAGAATAACACCAAGATTTTAAAGCTTCGTACCTGCTGCAGCTGGGGGAAGGCACATCAGTTGGTTTTACAGATTACACAGAACAAGGTAAGGATTTGAGAAAAACTATTTTGAGTTTAAAGAACAAAAGCTGATGATATGATTCTGCTTTGGCTCGGCACCAAATTACACTCCTGACACATCCCTCTGCATCCCGAGCTCCAGACAGGCCTGGGCAGGAAGCAAAGGTGCTGGAAAATACCCTTTTCACACCACTTGGAAGTGCGTTTTGCAAAAATGCAGAAAGCCCATCCACCAAAAAATTCTAATTTTCTAAAAGTACTTTGTGACTAGTTAATCGCTTTCATTTTTCAAAGTGGAGACAGAAGGGGAGCAGAAGCAGGCTGGCAACAGCACAACATCACCTGCTGTCCTGCAAGGTCTAGAACCTCACCCAGTGTAAAGTTTGGACAGATACTAGGAATATTTTACTCCAAACCTCACACTCAATCATTTAAATTCGAGTCTTTGCAGACACAGACCCTGCCCTGAGCAAGGTCTCAGTCACCCATGTATCACTCATAGTGCTTATGATGGGGGAAGCCAGAATTAGCAGAGACATCCTTCATTCCACATACAGTAGCACCCATTTTTGTGGGAAAAGCAGGAAGTATACTCCAGACTTCATCCAAAGTCCACTGAACTAAAAAGGTTTTCTTTGATTTTACAGGGCACAAATTTGTTAAAGCAATAGAATATAAGAGGATATATACATTTAAGGAAAGCCAAGTGACTCCACATCACGGAGCAGATCCCTAACCTAACCAAAAAAGAAAGGGAAAGTTTTGGGATGATAGCCTGAAACTGAGAGAAAGCATTGGGAAAGCAGAAGACAACATGAAAAAGGCAGCAGGAGGAATGTACTAATCATGTGCTGTCACCACCCAGCTTGGAACACTAAACATTTCAGATAAAAACAAAACCAATCTGTCCAACATGCTGTTAGTGTGGCAGGGTATCAGGTAGGCATTCCTCACCGCTGAGATCACAGAGTGTTTTGGTTCAGACTAAGAGGATCTAAAGCTTTGTTTTTACTGTGTTTCAGTGGGAAATAAGTAATGTGTAAATGTATTTATTACAAAATTATAAATTTATTATGTATGCCACCTAACACATGCACTAGTTCTAAGGAGGTTAAGACTACTCCCGTGGTTTGGCTTAGACATACTTACTCCTTCCCTGAATCAAGATTTCATAAATCAAGTTTTCACTTAAATTATTAGAGAAATAAAATGGACCATGTAAACAAACTTGTACTCAGAGCCCTAGAATGGAGCTGTTCTTCTTTTTCCAAAGTCAGGCAGGTAAAAATCACAGTGTACTGCAAATTTTAAGATCCAAATAGTTGGCATCTGCTTTGATTGTTACAGGGCGACATAAGTTAATTTAGCAGTAAACCTTAGGATTTCTGCTAAGGTTCCTGTTCCAAGTATAAAATAGAGAAACATGGCAGTAAATGGTATTGGGCTGAATTTGGCTGACAGTTTCCTAGTTGCAGCCAACAACTATTTTCTAGTTATGTTTAGTCTGTCACAGTGAGCTCAGGTGGTTTTTTTGGTAATTCAGTTTCCTACTAGAGCTTCACAGAAGTGTTATTAAAGGTCATCCCAGAACATCATGCTTCAGACCAAAATAAAGCTATGTACATTAAACTTTTAGCCTATTCCAAGTTCAGTCACAGCAATGTAGAATCCTGTATTTTGGCACATCATTAAAAAGTCAAAGCTCCATTCTAAGGCCAGATCAAGGAAATGAGGTCAATCAGAGATCATACTGGCCTTCTTGGAAAACAAGGTTGTGCAAAGAACAAACCATCAAATTGGAATTTGCAAGTTTCTTTCTCCACAGAATTCCATTTGCAGTTGCAATTCTGCATTGAGTATTTGGAATATCTGTCCCAAAATTTATAGACTCTATCCAGAGTTATTTTAATGCACATCTGGACATTAAAGCAACAAAGACATCCCTCCCATACCCCTCAGTTACCAATATTTCCACTTTGTTTTTAATAAAGAACAAGTTAGACACTTCCCCTGTCCAGGGACAAGTTCTACTGTATGTGTTTACTTCTGTTTGTTGGTCTCCCAAACACATTTATTCCCCAGGAGCCCATTCATCTTTTATTTAGTGTAGAAGCTGAACTCTATTAAAATGATATACAAGCTATGGAACTGAAGAGCAAAATTTAAGGTTTTGGATAACACCTTATGAAATTAAGTTGACCTTCATTAAATCTTCTTGCACAAACACTGCATCTAAATCAAGCGTTTGTAGGAACCATCTCTGGTTTCTAACAGCCATATTGTTACATCCAAAGCCTTTTGAAGGTTTTCAGGTTGTAGCTGCCGTTTGAGGGGTCTTATATCTGTGTTAGGACCTTGCTTAGGCAGCAGCAATACTGTGGCATCACTACTTCTATAGATCTGCAAACTGAAGTGTGAAGCATTGATTAGGTAGTTAAATATTTTACCTCCTGCAAAAGCACTGAGAGATAGTATCATACAAGAGCATTTTAATATTTTTTCATTCAGTTTATAGAGATCTAGGGCTGGATCCAGCAACACTGATATCAGTAGGAATTGTGAACAGTGAAAGTATCAAAACTTTGTGGTGCAGTGATTTCACAGTTTTAGCATTGCTATTCCTGTTTGAGGTCCCAGTCCAATTCAGCATAGTTATTCAGAATCAAACTTGAATAAGTAGAACATGTAGATCATTGGTTTATCTTGAATTTGGTCATCTGAAGAGCTTCAGAAATGTCAGGAAACCCTATCGGCATGTCAGTTTGAGTCCTAAGGAAAGCTTTAATAGGGATTTTCTTCTTTAGATGACATTAATCTCATGAATGCGTAAAAAACTGTACTTTGCCTTAATTTGTACTTTGCCTTGCACATTTAATATGTGGCCTGTTTACCCACAACATAGCTATTTTCAAAAAATTGTTGTAATCCTCTATTATCATACAGCTCATCTGAGGCATTTTCCATTTGATGTATTTGACTCTCTTAGCCTGAACTATTACTTCCCTGTAGTTCGCCATTACTTTCCTGTAATTTGTTTACCGAGAAATGAACAGAATACTCTACAAACACATACCATTCAACCCCGTAACTTACCCAGTAAACTGGGTAATAACTCATTCTTATAGTAAAGATTTAAAGAGAGAATCAGAAGGGACAATTTCATTTATTTTTCCATCAGACGCTTAGGTGAAGAATGATTCCAAGAGACAATAACGTTTCTGGGACTCAAAGATATTCAGGTAAAAAAAAAAAAAAAAAAAGTACTGAACTAAATTGCCCAGGGATATCCAGAGATTACTAAATCAAAAGTTCACAAACATCTTAGTACTGCAAGATGTCTAAGTCAACTTCATGCTTCTAATTCTCATTAATCCAACTGAAACTGGGTACCTAAATATCTTACAGATCGAAGCTCATTTTCTGACTGAATGAATTAAGGTTTCACACTAGCACCATTTTTATGAGTAGTCCCACTGATTTTTAATCTTTTGACATTCTGATCTATCAATATTTTTACTGTTTGTCACTGTTCTCCAGGAATGGTTTACTGATCAAAGTTTTAGCTGGTAAGTGGGTTGGTTTTTATCACAGTCATTTATGTCATTCACAGAGGGATTAGCTTGCTTTGCCCATTATAATGAGCAAATGATGCCATGGATTGATCTAAAAAGTACAGCACAGTGTAAAGCACACAGCAGAGCTGCTTGTTGCAGCTGAGTGAAACCAAACATATGGACACTCTGTTCCTAAGGAATTGCCCTGAATTGTTTCACTTCACTGCAAGTAGTCAACCGACATGTTTTCCTGCAGGGCTCCGTCAGGCAAAACTCTGACCGTCCAGTCCCCAGTCCACAGAAACAGGCACAAAGTTCAGCGTATTTTTAGGCACAAACCTCAAGTGCTTGACAGCCCCTCAGGCTGCACAGAGCTGAGCCCTCCGCAGACCTGCCTGTGGCTGGGTAGCAGGAGCAGCAGGGCAGAGCCCTGCGCAGGGTAGGATGATCCTTCTCCCTAGGACCCGACAGATTTTGTTGGGTAAACACATGGCTCCAGTTCCACAAAGATCAGGAGTTTTGACAGCAGTGTGATTTGAAATTCCCATTGAGCATGGTACAGCTCATGGTAGGTTCTGTAGGCACTGGTAGTTCATTATAAGATGACTTTACTACTAACCAAAGTAAAGGCTTTACACCACCAGGTAGGAAAGAGTAAGCTGCAGACAGTGCCACTCCCCTTCATCTCACATAACCTTGCTAAGGTGCCTCGTTCCCTTCCTATGGGAAACTTCCTTCCTCCATTTTTATTTTTATTTTTTTTAAGAGGAAAAGCACCAGTTACAAATGAGCTTGAATAGATGCATGATGAAACTTACCGTTCCTACTGGCACCAAAAAAGTAGTGATTTCTTGTAGCAGTTGTTCATAATGCATTTAAGACTTCAGATTTAATTATTCCTTTGTATGTAATTATATATTTTCTGTGTTAATTATCCCTTTGTATACAAGCTCTGTTTTTGCATACAATTACTTTCAAAAGAAAGGCAGTTATTTTTACTGCTGCTAATTAGCAGAGTTCTTTGTTCCAGCTCCCACAATGTATTTTCGCATTTTATTTCAACATGAAAAAGTTATAACTCTAGAACTTGGAAATTCTACATAATACTTCTGGGTTTTTTTTTCTTCTTAATAAACACTCTGATTTCAGCCATTCTTTTCCTGTATTATACCTCGGCCACATCTTACTGAAGGATAAACTCAGACAAGCTCAATAACAGTACGTGTTGCCCTCACTGAAGGAGCACACAGAAACATCCTTTGCATTGTCTTTGCAACGAATGCTGAACTTTATTATTTTTTTTTCTTGGGAAACCTTATTCCCATGCAGTTGAGATTCAAGGACACTGCAGCCTTCTTGCAAACATTCCACAGAATGATCAACGGCCAAATTAGTAAACTGAATTATTCATTGCAAATTATTTGCTCATTTTTACAGAACACATTGCACGCCACGTGTAATTGCCAATACACGTTCTCCTTACAATGTTGATTTTGCAGCTATATTTTTTCACCCGATTTTCCCTTCTCCCTCACCTTCTTCCTGTGTTATGAGACTATTTCACTAAAATATCTTTTCACAACCAAACTCCAAATGGGTTCGTTGTGAAACATAATAGCCACTTTCTTCCACTGTCCAAAACAGCTCTTCAAATTAAAAAGAAGCGACAGTCACTGTGATCTAACAGAGAAAGATGTGACAAAGGTAATAACGTTGGGCGGTATTCATTTGTGAAGGCAAATAAAGACAAAACCTAGGCAAATAGTCCAAAAATGGAGACTGCAATGAACTGATCTAACACAATAGCATCGCTCTGTGTATTTGGAAATGTTAACGAAACAGTGAAGACGAAGCTGTACAAGGCAGAGTTTTACATCGTATAATGACAAGGCTGTAACAGCTCTATTGGAACTGGGAGAAGCAAACCTACCAGCTCTGTTCCTGCTCAGATGACGAACAACTTCTTTAAGTGCTTCTCAGCTTTCATTCCAATCGCTGTTTCACTATAATTGCCTCTCTATCTGCATACACAGCGGTTAATTTAAAAAGCCTTATGAAACTGTTCAAATAACTGCTGCCCTCACATTTCCCATCTCCTGAAGGCTCAACCTACCAGAGCTGTTTGCAAGCAGCAAGGCTGTCACAGCTGGCTGCTGGGGAGCAGGGGACAAACAGGAGAGACCACCGAGGAGGTAGTGTAAGCAATCTTTTAGGGCCAGCTCTACAACCAGGTGAGACATAGAGTGTTTGGACCAGTAGGAATGACTGGCCTGGAAATAAGGGTCAGAACGTTTGGGTTAGAGCAAATGCCACAAAACAGTAGCTGACTTCAGAATGAATAGCTGCTGTTACAGCTGCTGTGAATTTGCTATTCATACTTTTGCTCCCGGGTTTATTCGCTGCCATGGAACAAGAAATTAGAACTTTAGACAAAGAATGGGGTGGGGGGAAGTAGCAGGAGAGTATGTGAAAGAACTCCCAAACAGAAAATGCTTCTGTGATGGAAAAGATCATATCAGTACTTACATTTCCTTGTTTCCCCAGATTTCCTCATGTTTAATTTCTTATTAGATTCCCCACCCCACCCCACCCTACCCCCCCAGGAAAAAAACAAACAACGCTGCTGCTTTTTAAGTAAGGGAAAAAATGTTTCCTCAGTGACTGAAACATCATTATCCTGTGCTATTAACAAAAGTCAGGTTTATAGTGCAGAGATATAGTTCTCAACATTTAGATTAATTAGAAAACCAGATTTATCACATTATTATGTCCTTTCCCTCCCTTTTCTTAATATTAGTGCTTGGATAAATTATGGTTTTTCATACAGAAAATTAAGTCTGAATTCCAATTACCTCTCTCCTTTTCTTTTTTTTTTTTTTTTTTCTTTTTTCATGACTTTCCATTTGAAAGGAGAAATAATAATGCATAGTCCCTAAACCTTGCTGCAATAAATGGATTCTGGTCCCATAAATTTTTATTTTCCTTACCACTCCATATTCCCTTACAGTTCTGATCACCCAAACTGGAGAATAAAAACAGAATGCCATTCAGGTGACTAGTCACAAAAAGATAATTATGAATAACGAGCATAATCCACAGCACAAAGCTTGCTTCAGCAATCAGTGTGACATTTTTTCTAGTTTTCAGCTTGCTCACAAACAGAGTGGGTCAGAATGTACCAGTCATGTACAGAGACTAATGCAGAAGTCTAGTGTAAATTACTTTAAGGCCTTTGTATATAGTTGTCACATAGTATATAAGAATTTCTCCTAATTAAAATCAGAAGTGAACAATATGAAATTGCAAAAGACCATTCTGGAGAGCCTGTGGCTGGACTGTGACAGACACAACGCTCTGGAATCATGGGCTACTCAAGTCTTTTACACCGAGATACACAGATGCAATATTAAACCACTGCTGTAAATAAGTAGATGCTGTACGCTCACTTCTGGAATTTCTTCCTGTATGCATTGCTCATGCAATGGAAGGTGAGAACTACCTAACCCAGGTACTACAGCTATATCTAAGGAAGAAAATCCATGCAAATTCTCCATACAAAAAGGTCTCAGTAACTCATTATGACATTTTATGTCTCTGGAAGAGTTAAGCAGGTAACAGAAACATGGGCATAAGACACTGTATGAACTATTCCAAGAAGTACTATTAATATTTAACTGAAGAACCCAAAGCTGTACATTAATTGTTGGAAGCCAATCATAAGAACATAAAGTCTGAACTACTTTAGATGAAGTAGTGCATTCATTGGGAATTGGGCAACTGTCAACCAGCCAGAGTCTAAAGTGGCCTTCTTTAAAACACCTCTCTACTTGTAATGATGCCTTACCTTTTAAGCATTACCACTGCTGTGTCTTTTGTATTTGTCCTCTCAGAATTCCTTTTTTCCATATTTTAAAATTGAGGTGATGGAAGTGATCTAAGCAGAAATCCCAGAGGGTTTTTATTTGCCTGGGTTTAATTTTCCTGGTAGATGTGCTATAGGTCTCTATACTGAGCTGAGCACTGTAGTTCAGTTAAATCAATTCAGTTGCTGGATGATTTTGTGCAAAGAGGACAGAGACCCAAACACAATTCATCTTTTTTATTCCTCTAAATTAAGTCACTGGATAGCCTAAGAAAATAGAAACACCACATTTGCTAAACCTTGGGGGGGGGGGGGGGGGGGGGGAAGAACATTTTTTCTACTTTATGTTATAGCTCATTGTATTCTTTTATCTTTTCAAGAGCAATGCTCCCTTCATTGGAATATGTCTAGCAATAAACAGTTTTGCAGTTATCAGATGTCTCAGCTTTACTCCAGCATTTAACCAATGTCTAACGCCTTAATGTTTTATATATTCAGGGCCATACACACCATTCCCTTCCAATTTAAAAAATGCTTATAAATATCTTTTCTTTATAATGTGTTTCCAGACAATTGTTAGCATGTTACTATTGACTGGGGTTTTTTTTAGTTCCTAGTGGTTCTGTCCTCTGTGTCTGACAGTAAAAGAAACAGACATTTCTTTTCAGTTTCACATGCGACTATTTGAAGGGTAACCGTTACAAGCCCGTATATCCAATGCATCAGAAGGAGAATAGGCTAACAAGAGGATACCAGAGATTTTAATGTCATCTCTAATACAAGCATTCAGCAGGCGTCATCACAAATAAACTACTCTTGACACTCCTGTTAAAAGTGATGCAAGACTGGGAAACCGTGACAATTTTCCTAGTTTAAGTATAATATTAATGTGGTTGTTCATGCAATGCAGTGCTGCTTGATAAGAGTCTTTAGCAGAACAAGGTTCAAACAGCTTCTTCCCTTACATCCCTAAGTACGCTCATCAGTGTTTTCATTTTACCTTTACCTCAAAAAACACAGACTGAATATGAGAGCAGGGCCTTACAGATTTGTGGACCCACTTTGAGACACACATGTAAAAATTGCACCTGAGCTTATGGAGTCTTGGCAGCTTAGCTTTCCTAGTTCAACCGCTGTTTATTTAATAATACCTTCTAAAAAACTCGAATCCGCAACCATTTTATTACTTGGCAAAATGTGGCAGCATGCAGATGCATCCTCTAATACATAATTTACAAAGCCAATTATACTATTCTCATTAATAAGGGGGTTGGGAAGCTGTTGGTAGCTACACCTGGAGAAACACTAGTATAGCTTCACAAGGATTACCGAGAATCCCTCCTGTGAGCTCTTTCTGGTTTTGATGATCTCTGCACTGATTCACACAGATCTACTTCTGCACTTCAGAACCCAATTTCCAGACCTAAAGCCAGATAAATCTGAGAAATGTAAGTGATTGCCACTCTCACTGCTTCTGCCATTTTTCATTTGTAAAAAGGAAGAGTTACTGATCCCCATTACACTAGTTTCTTTCCTACCATTTCAAGCAAATTATATGCTTTATTATCACTTCATTGTCCCCTTAGGATAGTAAATAGATAGTCGCAGCAGGGATAGAGATGGGGTTTTTGAAGTAATGAATGCAGTACTTCTAGCCACCCAGGAAGTTAATTTTATAGGTATAACTGGAAGTATTAGGGTGCTGGTGGAAAGGAACATCTGAGCAGTAGCATCTAGCAGTCAGGGCCACCAAGTGACTAACAGTGATCATTTCGCTACCCTCAGGCAAGCTCCCCAAGCGAAGGGCTGCAAGCTCACTGACTGAAATTCAGGTGCCACGTAGGCTCTGCCAGCACATGAGAGCTCCATCAGAGAGCCAAAACAGTTAACACTAAGCTCATGATTAAACTTAAAAGGAACCCACAAAAACAACAGGATAGAGGTATTCTTCCACTGTAGGAATGGGGATGTCTGGCACCTTCACAGATCTTAAATGAACAAACCTGAATTATCTATGACCCAGTGGCAGTGGCTGATGAGTTTTGCAACAAGGACTGCCACCTCTGAGGTGCCCCGGGCAGAGACAAGCATGCCGAATTCACCCTGACCTTGGGAGATGCTCATCTGCCCCCTGACTGACGGAAAGGGAACATGTGCCAGCTGCCTCTACAAGGTGTTTTATGAGGAGCTTCCAGGCAAAACTGAATCCCTGCCACACTGCAGAAAGCAGCATGCAGTGCCTTGTAACAAATGGGCTGTAGAGACCTGCAGTTAACCTCCATGACTGTAAAAGCCCCATCTTCCACTCCAGACTCTGGGAAGAGGTAGGCAGGGATAGGGCAAGAGGATGTTAATTTCATTTTAAAACTCAGCAAGTGGAGTAAAAGGGAAGAGTTTCCTTTGCTTGGCTCTTTAGAAGGCTTATGGACCCCTCATCTCATTTAAGGACTCCAGGCTGCAAAGACAACTTGAAAGAGGCAGAGATCCTACAGGTACAGACCCTAGACCCCGCCATCACACACACCCCCCTCCCCCCCCCTCAAAAGCACCTAGGAATCAGAAGAAGCCTCATAAGACCATTCTTTGAAATGATTCCCTAGTTTTTCCCCTTTTATTTGCTCTGCAAAGGGACTTGGGCACCTCAGTTATAGCTCTGGAGTCTACTCTATAAGCAAGTATCTAGAATGCAGGGACCGCAGCAGATAATGCTTACTCATCTAAGTTTGATAGGCATTTTTTTTTGATCCCTTTCTGATCGATCTGAATAATTTACAGCTTTTCTTGATGTCCATTTAAGTATATGTAAATTTTACACATAACCTACCCTACCTAAATCGCAGGTCTAATAAATATAATGAAAAGCTGAAGTGTTTGCAGAGTACTCTGAGCTACACCAGTGAATAGTTTCACATAGGAGAAAAACATTCATATCCAGGGCTTTAAATAGCCTCACCAAAAGAAAGTTACACCATCTCAGATGCAAAGCGTGTCATGTGGATATGGAGAGTGTTAAAGGCAAGGATAAAGCATCTTCACCAGAATCACTATTTGTGCATGTATTTAGAAAGAGTTCTCATGATGAAATGGAGCGGCTGAGAAAGTCTCCAGGATTCTATCCACTGGCTGTATAAAAGTGTCAGCAATCCTTTCCACTGACATATCATTTATTCCCAGCCTATCCACACATGTCACCAGCAAAAACTCTGTGCTGCAAGCCAGACCCAAGGGAAACGAAAGAAAGAGTAATTAATTCTCAAGAACTTCCCCAAACTGCCTCCAGTAGATCCATCAGAGCTCCCTGCTCCAGCTGTCTAAGCTCAAGGCAGAGACAGCAGAAAAAGCTCTGGCTGTACAACCTTTCTCTTAATCTGCACTCCAAAGTTTTCCCTCTCAGCTGGCTAGCAAAGCATTTCTCTGGCTCTCCCCATCGCTGTTATTCACAGCCACACAGCAGATGGGAAGCTCTAAAGAGAAACAGAGAATTAATTCAGCTTTCTTGATGGAGTAACACAAAGAAAATTCTCCTGAAGGACCCAGCCTTTTCTTCAGGCTCCCGCTGCAAGGACATCTGCAGTTTCCACATAGATATTGTGGTACAGAAAGCGATATAGCACATTCCCCACACCGTGTTTTACCCTGGGGAGGTTATGGCGCTGAAATGCTTGTTTCAACTTACTGCTACCTACAGACCTCTCCTGGACCCAATGATCCGGCACTTGAAAATAGAAAGAGTCTTCTCTGATGTAGAAGTTTGTGCTGGAAATTTCACCAAGCAGAGCAGATTATCAAATGTAGGTGTCACACACTGACCTCTTATGGGTTGTCAAAAAAAACGTTAAAAAGTGTCAGCCTCTGGGCTAGCGCATTAGAGATTTTTCTCTCTTGTTTTTGGCCGTTCTACTCCCTTTTTATTCGTGACTGTCCAAGCATGCTCGGTGCAAAAGCCTGAAAAACAAAGCAACAAAACCAAAGAAGCTGTCCTCAAGGCATCTGGTCTCCTCTTTTCTCACCCATTTTCACATCAGAAGTGCCTGTAACTGTAAATCCCCCTTTGTATTACTGAATTAATGAGTGAATAAATAAGCGGCTATAAGTGCTGAGAGGACACAGATCTGCATAAGGGAACTCACAAAGCAGCAACAGGGGAAGGGATGTAGGATATGAAGATCATTAGAATAAGCAGAGTTCTAATAACAGGAAGCAACGAAAAGCCTTGAGTTTGGGTTTGAAGGCAACTGTTTTATTAGGGAGGAAAAGAAGACTTCAGAATAAGAGCATCATGTTTAGGTACAGAGGCGACACTGTCTGGGTGGTTGTATAACCAATATGTAATTAAGAGAGATGAATTTTTGACCTCCACTTATGGCCCTGGGCAAATGTCTGCAATTCTCAGTACTATAATTTCCACATGTTGATCACTGTCCACGCACAGCATTATCACAGTAGGACAGACAGGCTACATTGGGTTTTTGGGATGATGCCAGAATATAAATAAGGTGTAATAATATTAAATTAGAGCAGAAAGAGCATTCAAACCCCACGGAAGTGTTGATAGAAAGACTAAAGATGTACTGCAAGAATATTCAGCTCAGCTGGATGCTTCATTACTGCTATGCTCTATCTTTACTAGATCAAGAAAAAATGTACTTAAGGAAATTAACTGCTGTAAAACAAAGGACAAGAGCAGACCCTGAAAAGCAAAAAAGGTATTTTTGCCATCATGCAGAGCTCTCAACACAAGGTCAACATTTCTTGCTCACTCCAAATCTGTTCCTCGTTACCCAACTAATTTTATAAATAAATCAAAATGAAATACACATTACCCAAGAAAGAATAAAACAATTGGGAGATAAGTCTGGAATAAGGTTTGTTTCTTTCCAACTTTACTTATCCATCCTAAATGTTTACTTTCAGAGAAGACACTGAAATAAGAATAAAGCAGAAATTTAGCACAGCGAATAAGCACATAGTCCTAATTATGAAATTGTATTTTATTCCAAAGACAGCTGACTCTTCAGTATATTTAATAAAGGGAAATCAAGCAAATGGTTTCAACCCTTAATGAGAGCTCCTGGGAAATTAAAAATTATAAAAGAAACAAATTCCCATGTAGGGACAAAATAGAGAAGCTGTAATTATGGCTAAACAGTTGACAGATTATAAAGTAATACTTTGGCACAAAGTTGCAGGAGAATTTCTAGCATTAGGACACCCCTTGGAGGCTCACACAGCACTATTTATCTCTGCTCATATTTTGACTTCCACTTTAAGCTGCCCGTGTTGAAATAAGAAATTTTTCAGTGGTAAAAAATTATACCTGAAAATGAAAGACATTATTACAATTTGACTCATCAAAGGATTTCAATCTATTGTAAGGCTTGGTTTTGAGGTTCTTGCTCACACTGAGCTGTTTCTTACTCCAAAGGTATTCCCACTGAAGGCAATAGGTGGAGAGAATGTCAGGATCTGTTCTTTTGTGCCAGCTAAAGGTCATTTTCTGTGGCACCAAAGTAGTTTAATGTGATATAAAATAGCAACTCTTTCTACTATGTCACTCTTGAGTTGAAATCCTACACTTCTAGTCATTTTGTTTGAATTGGACATCCAGACATATGAGCACCTGGAGACTATAGAAGCAGACCCATTCCTTTTTCTTTTTTGTCTCCAAAGGAAAAAAAACCCCAGACTTTAACATAAAGTTACAGGTTTCCTGAAATGTTCTTTACTTTCTAGCAATGATTCAAGTACTTTAGTACCCAGCTTCAGGAGCCTGAAATAAAACCTGAGCACATTTAACACTTCACAAATTAAATTTAGCATGTGATTAAAGATTTCTGGTGCACTTTTGAATTTAGCAATATTTCATTATCCCTAGCATGAAAAGCTCATTTCTTCTACTGACCTTCTGTCAGCAACCCTCCTGAAAGCACTAAGAGACACAAATAGCTAAAGGTGCCAGGAAACTTTTGTCTCCAGCGTAATTAGATTATTCCCACTGTCCTTCAGAAACCTGACGAAGCTTCTGTATGTATGTGTCTATACATGTAAACAAGCACACAGGCACACCTCAGAGTGCTTCTTGATTTCCTATACTTCCATGTAATTTCTAATTTCATTTCTGTTTCCTGGCAATTTTCCCCAAATGCTTTCACGTTGTCAGCTTTTGCACTCTTCCCGGAACAAAGCGTTATATTTTTTCTCTTAATTGCTTCTTGCACTTCTCTACCCAGCTTCCTCACCCTTTCACTGATAACACTGTTGGGTTGTTTTTTTCCTGTGTTACTCATGCACAGCCTTTGGGTACACAAGAGTTTCTCCTGAACATTTTCATTTCTTTCTGCACTCTTCCAGCCTATTACTGACTTGCAGAGTAGCTCTCCAAGTCCTCCCCTATCTCTTCCTGTCCTGAAATTCAAAATTCTGCCTTATTATATTCCGATATTACTCACTCAGCCTTACCCTGACTGTAGGCCTGATTAGATTAGTCACTTCTCCCAACTGTTCACCTCCATCACAACCAAATCTTGTTTATACATTGCTCAGAACCAACGATGAATTAACCCTTCGGCTTCTCCTTTAGTGCAACACAATCTTGTTGTACAGCAAGAACAGCAAGTAGCAGTAGTAAGCATGCCTTTCGTGTGCCCATTAGCTTTTGGCCTCTTAGACTGGAGTAGAAATTTCATTTTCCACCACCAGTTGCCTGTACTTGCTGTTATAATGCTTTGCGTGGAGCAATGAAGACAACAAACAAGTCAAAGTCCAAACTGTTCAGATGAACAGGAAAACTAGAGGCAGATTTGCACTTCAGCCAAACTTAACACACTTCTCACACCAGAGACTGGAAAATTCTCAGGACTGGACTATTATGCATTTGATGCTCAGCTTATTTACATTCCTAAGAATAAATCCCACAAGGGTACTTAGAGTAATCTGCTTTGGTACAGCTAGGACTTGATGTGAAAAAGCACATAAAGAGCAAGGATAGAAATAATCCCTACATATTTGGAAAATAAGACACCTCTCCTTGAGTTTGGGCACAAGTATTAAGTTACGAAAACTTAATTTTTCCTTCAGTCAGATCATCAGTTAATTAATTCATTTTGCACAGGACACTGAGTGGTTTTTTTGTGTTGTGTCTCTGGTTTCAGACCTGATTGATCCTACACTTAAACCTGCCTCTGGTAAATTAATAGAAGGACAGGTATCAGAAAAGCAAAGGATCGGTAAATATCTCTTTTCTTACTCACTACCCACTGGACAAATTCATGTCTGGGAACATCTGGAAAGGGCCAAGTACTCTGCATTTCCCCCCACTTCCATTCACTTCCCCTGTTCCTCTCCTCCTCCAAAACGCCTGGAGCAGGAAAAACATCACTGCCTCAGGGTACAGTCTGCTTTTGCTAGGAGAAGGCTCCATTCTCACCACACCCTACTCAGTAAGTGAAACAACACAAAATAAACCCCTTTTTAGCTGTCACACCACAAAATGTCTTGCCTTCCTTTCACCCTCAGTTCATTAACAGTGGTAACATAAAAAGGAGCACTTTTTTCCAGAAGAAGTCAATGTCTTCTTGAAGCAATCACTGATAGATTTTTGCTGTTTCTTTTTTCCTTCCTATGACCTTATGCTACCGCTGCTATGCATCAGTCATCATTATCAGTTGTGAATTTTCACAACGTTCTCGAACAAAGTCTTCCTTGTTCCCTTTACCGTTCATCCTGCGGTGATGATGATTGCGTGGGGTCTGGCAGGGACACCACAGCATGGCAAGAGACATTGTTTCAAACGGCCTGGAACTGACCTTTTCCACCCTGAGTCTTCAAAACCTTCCTTGAAGAAAGGGACACATTTGTGATGATGTGATATCGGTATGTCTTCGGAAAACAGGTATTTTTCATTCCCTGGCAATATCTGTATGATATCTGAAAAATAGTTAAAGGCTCCAAGAAATCTTTGAGTATCACATCTCATACTCATCATAGCAACAGACCTATGGTTTCCTAGCCAAAATACCTCTCTCGTGTATATTTTAAATCCAAAACCTGACTTCTGCACCTGGGAAGCAATCATTATCCAAGATATAATAGAGACAAGCACGTACCAGCATGAATTTAATGGGAAAAATCTGCAGAGTTGCCTCCTGTTGTTCACAGACTCATTGTAAAACCCCAGAGAATTAGGAGCAAGCCTACTTCTATTCAAAATACAGTAAAGTGTAAATGTTCCTCTTAAGTCATTTTACGCAGAAAATAGTTTATCAACCCAACGACATTACGATTCTGGAAGTAGCAATAACATATGGTTTATTCTTCTTACCTGATCTGCTGCCTATGCTGTGTTTCCCCAAGCTGCTTATATTTTAGTCCTACGTCTGCTCTGTCAGATCTTTTACAAAGCAGCTGTAGGCCTGCCAGCAATTCGGGAATTAAACCAACAACCATTTCTGATCAAAAGGGGAAAAAAATAAATAAAAAAAAGTCTGGAAAGCAAGATATAAAGAATTTTATTTTTTGTTTTAAGAACAATGTCTTTGTTATTACCTTGCTACTGCTTGGATTTCACATGACGTCAAAATAAGATCAAGTGCCAAAACGGCAAACTCAGACACATTTTGCATAGACCAGCTCCAGAGCAAGGAGGAGGAGGGGAGAAACAGGTGCAGAATATACATAATATACACGAACCTGCTTTTTGTAAACACATCTAGGCGGTTCCAGCTCTTTTTGATAAATCCCTGATTGAATCACGGCCCCATATTCCACCTGTTCCTAAGAAGTCCCCACATTGACAGTTCTGGAAATATATTCAGGATTGAATCCAAGTTTCCTAAATCAATGAAGTTTTGAGTCTGCTGTGAATGATTAAGTTACTGGGGCAGGAGAGGAGAGAGATGGAGCAAGAGAGAGGGAAAAAAAATAGTGAGTGCTGAGCTATTGTAACTAGCAAAGAAGCCATGTTCTGTTTTCTGCAGAACTGAATGTAACAGGAATGCATAGAACTTCTCAGGCGATAAAAGTGGAATACTTTATGCATCGCGAAGTATATTTTGCACTTCTCAAAACTGTCAGAAAGCATTTAAGCAAGTTGGGAAGCTTTGGACTTCTAAAGTAATAAAAAGACCCAAATGCATCTTGTGCTAGGGAAATTAAAAGGAAGGGTTTACGATGGTTTTTTTACAGTAACTTAAGTCCTCCTTAAACCTTTCAGGTCATCTAATTTTAAATATGTTTCTCAGAAAACTTTTACCTACTCTTAGTTGCTGTGAAAAAAAACCAAACCAAAACAAAACCAAAAACGCCAAACACAAGGACTCTTCCTTTAAGAGATCAACATGACTTAGGTGGCCTCAAGGCAGGAGAGAGGACCAGATTTAGAACTGCTCCTAGAAACCTGCAGGAAGGTTATGAACAGATTTCTACAAGAGTCAATATTTAGAAATAGATATGTTTTCTAACAGTAAAGAGACTTTTAAGAGATTTTCTTGCCATCAGTTTAGACTCCTTTTGTAAAACATATTGTACTGGGAAGTCTACATAAACCCTCAGAATATAATTTTTTCTTCCCTTATTTTTTGCTATCTTCACTTCCAGTTTTACTGCTTAATGCCTCTGCATAAACAAATATGAGTGAATATGGAACTACTGCAAGAGGAAAGAAAGAAAAAAATTCTTATGTACCGAGGACATGGTGAGGCAGTCATGTCCCAGGGTGATAAGAATGGCTAGATACATACAGCTCAATTTTCATTGTGCTTTAGTGCTTCCATTGTCATCTGAATTTCAAGTAGAAATTTGAACTCCCGCAAATGTTGAACAGAATGACTAAAGAGTACTTTACGCAGAAACTAAATAAAAAGTCAAATTTATTTTTAAATCTATAAGTGCAAAACTGTGGTTTTAGCATGTGGCAACAGTCAGGAACTTTTAGAGTTAATTTTGAAAGGACCCCCTGCATTGGATTCATTGGACATCAATGCATTAATAGAAAGCTGGACTACGGTTAAGAGTGTAACAGTTAACACACCAGTTGTCGAATTATAAACCAGGCTAAGCACATATAAAGCATCAACTGTGTACACACGATAACAGATATAATCACAGCGTTAAGTAGAATTACCTCTAAGACCAACAAAAACCACCACCAATCTGCTAATGATAGTGTAATAATTTTCAATCTGAGTCTCAAACACTCACAAAAAAACCAACGCAGCTGGCAAGAAATGCTTTGGTGTCCAGAATTTAAGGAAAAAAACATGACTATTTTAGGGGATACTTACAAACTTTATTCATGGTAGCACCACCTGGACTGCTTTCAATAGAACGTTTCAACATGAGTTTTGCTTGAACACATTCGAAAAAGTTCTATCCTCTTAATTTCTGCTTCATTTCTTGTCATTTCTATAGCGAGTGGAGCAAAGCAAATCAATTCCTTGACCCAGTTTAAGAGCACATGAGCAATAAACACGGTACAAGAGAAAGCCAAGAGCTGCCATGAGCTGAGCTGCGGGAAGGGTGCAGGAAACACAGGCTGTTGGCTCCTGCGAGTAGTTGATGTTTATGCAGCGGTTACACCCCAAGGCTCCAGTTAGCACTGGAGAGCCGCTGCCCTAGGTGCTGCGCGAACACTGAAGGACACACCCAACCATCAATCAGTGAGATATTTGGGGTTACATTTTCCTGATGGAAATTAGCATTGTCCCAGGGAAGAGGGAGAACAACTGACACTAGCTTTTGCACTTTCTGGGAGTAAAACCATGTCTATTCATTTCTGATTATTGATGATTTTAAAGGAGAAATTCACATGCCTTCTCTGAGTACCACTGACTTTGAACACCCAGCAGCTGACTTCCCAACTACTGCTTTTCTCCCTCCTGGTTATCCTCAATGATGACTGTTCTCCCTGACCTCCATTCCCATTTTAATTATTTTTTTCAAATCTCTCTCCATCTTCACCACACTTTAATCATCTTACTAAACATCTCCCTAATTGAGAAACAGCAAAGCATAAATAAATGTCATACAATAATATTTATGGTTAATATACCACCCTAATACTTTATCAATTAATTACAAATAATATAAAACATAAACACCATTGCAAGTTAATAACTGATTGTGTGTGTGTGTGTGTGAGTACTGCAGGAGAGTATTTACAGACATTGGTCTTTGAGATCTTGGAACATGTAGCATTTATATTAATTAGGAAAATACATCCCTACTGTGATCTGCAGAGGGCTTTTAAAAGTAATTCCAGTGCACATAAACAACACATATGTAAACTTACAGCAGATCACTGATTATTGTTTTTCCTTGCTAGGCATAGGCAATTCAGAGAAAAAGATATAGTCAAAACAAGAAAAACAAAGCTTACGCGAGTGATAGGTTGAGTTCAGATTGCTGCTGTTCTGTGAAAACGAAATAAAACAGACAGTAATTGGACACTTTAATATACCATCCAGCATCATTCTCAGGTGATTCTGTTATGGACTAAGGAAATTTAGATGACAGAGAAGGAACTAGGGACCATATGCTCGTGGTACCTAAACACAGAAAGCCCAAACACACTCCAAATCCAAAAAATTAATAATGAGGCCAATATTCCATCATTTCAGTTCACAATAAGGAGCACCACAAGTGGTAAAGGAATAGACAGAAACTATATTGTATGCCAAGAAAATTTAGAGCTGCGTGGCAACCTTCCCAGATGAGCATTGTCTTCAAATAACCAGTTCAAATGGTATAACTCTACACACTAGCTTGCACATAATTTTGCTTTAAAATAGAATACAAACTATTCTGCAATGCAAAATAACCCGCCCTCATCAACATACAAACACATCCACAAAACAACACGTGGAAAAGTATCTTTGTGACTGCCAGGATAGAATTTATTTTAATCTCTTCTATGATCATTCTTGTCTGCTTTTTGGTGCTCTCACAGGGGAATTCTCAGCCCCTGACCAGTGCTGAATGCTCAGCAGCTGGCATCCTAACAGACCACCCATATCCTTGCTGGTTATTCTCTGCACCTGGTGCATCAAGCTCTTGCTCCTAGGAGAAGCTTATATTGCTTCTCCCACATCTTCCCTGGTTGTTTTAAGAAAATTTCCCCTATTTAAGGTTTGTGAACTTTCTAATGTGCAAGGTTGCACAATGCTGTAGGTCTGTTTACTTTAATTTTCTCTTAACTGCGTGGCTTCATTACTGCATGGCTTCATTAAAAGCAAACAAAAATCCAAGCCTGATTAAACCCAAAGGAAATAAGTGATTTTCATTTGCTTCTCTGTGCTTTGGGCTGAGGTCCCAGAGAATAACATTACTCTCTCTCAGTCTCTTTTGGGTAGTTTTCTTTGAAGGATTAGTGTTGTAAAAGAGGTCTAACTCTAGTCCATGTCAATCTTTACCTCACAGTGCTGCACACATTTTTCTCAGGATTCAGGTACTTGAAAGTTGTGAAGCCAAAACTGCATATTATTTTTTCTATAATGACAAAGTACGCACGTAACGCACAACACCTATGAGATACCAATCACTGTTTACTTCTCAACTGAAAGAAATCACCTTATTGACTTCAAGAGCAGAATTCAAGCTTGGATCCCTTGAACAGAGCAGCTGATGAAATGCATGTATTTAATACTAATGGATTTAACTAACTGAGCAACCAGTGTGGTGTTTAGCCTTCTTAATGTGTTTCTATAGCAGATGTCACTAATGGAATTTAGTCAAGTTAATTCTCTCCTGTTTAAAAGCTTTTATTTATAATAGCTTTTCTGGGTATTAATGTTGTAAATTTAAATTATAGTCATTAAGGAAGTTTACTTTAATGTCCCATGAGTTCTATTGCTGTTTTCAATAACGCAACTACTTTTCACAGGCTTCCCCCCTGTGCACCGTAGTACAAGAACAAAACCTGAGGATGCCCAAGGACTACCCAGAAACTCTCTGTATGATTGTTAAGGCATGAAATCAGATGGGGAAATAAGCTATCCAGACCTATTACGCATCAGTTAAATACCACAGGATGATACTTTTCAGAAATTCAAAGGCTACCTAAGGCAGTAAGAGCCCCTCGCCTTCCTTAATTTGGCAGGTGCAAACAATCTGGGTGACTTGTTAGAACCAAAAAAATTAAACAGTTGAGAAATTGGCCAGAGGAGAATAACCCTACAGTAGAGAAACTTTAGTATTAGATCCCCAGGGAAATTATTTGAGAATGTCAGCATTTGCTGAAATCCAGCATTTATCAAAGGTAAATACGTGTGGTCTTCAGAAATAATGTCCAATTCACATAAAATTTATCTGTGCCTTGTCCTCAGAGAGACCTAGCATTTCCAAGCGGCATGTTGAGGAGTTGATGACAACAGAAACAGACCCAAGAAAGCATCATGGCCCTCCACTCCCCTATTCCTACTGTGCTACAGAAACACCTAACCTTTTCTTAATGCAACTGAAATGTTCCAGGTAATGTTCTGCTATATACAGGCTTAAAAATGAAATTTAAATACATTTCCATCTTCTGATCTGTGGAAGTTTCTTAACACAATTTGAATATGGGTACCTGTCCTTGCATGCCTTTCAGCGTCACTCTCTTTGAAACAGTACCCCTGTACGAAAGGGAACACTGTTAACTTAATTCCTCTTACTTCAGTTTTTCCTGGAAACTAGAATAACTCTCATTACAAGCACCATACTTAGCACTTATTCCAAAAAGTTTATAAACTCCATTAAAAGAGAGTAGCAGAGAAACACACATGGCTGAACTAAAATCAATCATCATTAAATCATTTCACTACATCTAAGGAAAGAGCTAGAGAATTCAGCTTAGAAATCCATAGAGGCATGTGAACGGTATTGTTTTTACCTGAGGGCCATGGTTGGGCAGGCATTTTAACCTTCTGCTGTACTAAGAAACAACACAACCAAGTGTTTAAGAGCTTTATACAAGAATGGTGGATGACAAAGAGGACTACCTTAATTTTGTATGACCTGTAATAGCTCACTCCTGCTTCACAGCATCCTCTCACCAGTCATTCACAGTATTACAAGTAGACAGCTTCTCAACTGCTGCTATTTATTAGCCAGCAAACTGAGGTAACTCAGTGCCAATTAGCCAATTAGCTTAACATAGCAACCTATGAGCTAATTCTGCAGCCAGCCAAACAAATGCCACAGCTCCAGTCTCAACAACAACAACAACCTGCAGATCCATCCCAGCACATACGCACGGCTCTCAGGTTTCATAAAGTCACATAAGGAAAAAACAAGTGACACGAAACGGCGAGCATCTTACCACTAGTGGTGTTATCTCCTCTGAGCACTTTTTGTGTGTTCATTTTGTGTGCAACATTATTGCTTGAATTAAAGGCCCAGAAATTAGGTTATTAAGATTAATCTTTTGCCTGTATTCTTACTCTGAGAGTGTCAGCAGCACAGGGATCTCCCTGCAGCTTTCCCATCTCCATAAGCTCTTGACATATTGAGTTCACCTAAGCATATAGCAGCAGTTGCTCCTGTTGGTAGTGTCCTTGCCTGTCAGCTCCGAGTTCTGAACTCTCTTTCATAGTGGAGAAAACAGACAGGTTTTGACAGCGTTTCCTAAACAGGCTTTGACCCACACAGTGATTAACCAGAAATTATGTGATATTGTTCCCTAAGTAAGACCAGATGGGAATTTTTGTGATCAGCTTGGAAGAAGTAATAAAGTATATTCTGTTTTTATGGACATCTAGATACTTCATCTCAAATCATTCCAACAAAGCAAGACATGTGGGAGAACCCAGGGAAGGAAGATGAAAATCGGTAGTTTTGAAGGGCAAGACGTGGAGTCAATCTATATGGCCACTGGGTTACAATGACGCCAGTTATCTGTATCTTCTACCGCTCCCAAACGCAGATTTGTCCTTCCACTATGACATCTACAAAAGATAATATTTCATGAGGTCCTTTCTACTGCAGCATGATTACTTTTTGTTGCTACCAGTGAGCAAGATGAGACCAATCCACTCCAGCTGCAGTGGCCACTGAGGGGTCCTGGCTTTCCCTAACCGCGGCAGGACTCCATGCTGGCTGCCGGAGAGCTCAGCCAGCGATGGCTCTGGCGCATCTGCACCGTGGCCAGGAGATGTTGGAGGACAACACTCTGACCAGGAGATGCTGGAGGACCACACTCGTTCAAGAGAGAGTCTCTGCTGTTGTTTGTAAAGGATATAGGTATTGCTCAGTTTTGAACAGCTGCCAAAACACAGTGGGACGTAAAAACTGAGAATTACAGACTGGGAGAAATCACCTATTAACAGCTACCATTTAGTAAATGCATATGTAACTATGGAAAACTCCTGTAGGATAGCTGATGGGTAATAACAGAGCATGCCAGCACAGACAGGGCGTGCAACGGTGTGACCCAAGACATTGCTTCACTCTCTTACACAGATGACTCAAAACTTATTTTTGCGTTGCTTCAAATAATTCGGCAATATCCTTGACAAGGTTCAGTCTGTGAACACAGTTGTGTTGGAACAAAGCATTGGCGTTGATGATCCTTATTTTCTGTAAATTTGCAGAGTTTAATCAAATATAATACAGTTTAATCAACTAAAGTACAATGGCACCTCATTGTTAATAGTTAACCTCATTGGCTAAAATGGGGCATAAAGTTTAGGTTTGCTTAAGCTTTCTTCACAGAAATAGTTTCACCCACAGAGTCGGTTATAGCCTTCTGTTCCTGGAAAGAGGTAAGGAATTTATAGTCTAACAAATCTCCCTTCCCATCATTCCTGCTCTTTAATTCATCAGGAGCCTGATCTTCCCTATTGGCACCTGCACAGCTCTGCATTTCCCACCCAGGTAACACCCGCAGTTCCCTGAGAAGGGTCTTGACAGCCTGGACCTCCAAACACACCGAAAGGGAGAAGTTCTACTGCCAGGGAGCAAATCTATTCACTAACTTCCACCAGGAAAGTGCAAATGCTGATTTCTGTGTATGCAGAGAGCGTTGTTGAAATTGCATTGCAGGGAGTGTGCTGATGAATGTAATCGAGAGGATATCACACAGAGAAGTAAAGTCTACCATATGGCAAAAATCAGAAGATGCATGGGCTGCTCCCACATAAGAAAACAGCCGTTAGGCACAGGTAACAAAATAAACATGCAGCAAAACCGGTCAGAAGCAAAAAGGAAAACAAGCCGTGAGTAAGTTAGAAGATGCTTTTCAGGTATTCACAGCAAGAAATCAAAGGAGCAAAATGTGTTATCAGTCACCGCAGAATGGCAGCTTTTAGTGTAGGGAAAAAAAAAAAAAAAAGAGAAACCCAAACAAAAATTCACTATAAAATAGAGGTTTTATTGACTTACTAAATTAAAATCCTTTTCTCTGACAGCTCGAGAGATTTAAATGAAAGAAAAAGAAACAAACAAAAAACCACCTCAGGAAAACTCTATTTATTTAGTGTGTTTGTAGTAGCTTCTAATTTAAATGAGTTTCTTTGTCAGCTCTGTGGTAGCAATCTCCTCCTGGTAGTCCTCAAGCTAAGACTGAAAATACGTGGTGAGGAAGACCTCTGTTACTACGCTACCGCAATACTAACAGTCATGGTAAATTATTACATATGGTAGCCAATGGCACATGTCCCGTACAATTAGATGCCCAGCTCTCCTACATCAATGCTTTCTGGAATGTTTCCACCTCTGGAAAAAAATCAGCTTTATTGGATGCAGCCAGATGCAAGATGCAATGGGACAAAGAACTGTATCCCAAATTCAATTTGTCACTGCTGTGACAATTCATTTCCCAGACCCCACTGAGGCAGTACACCTAAGAATATTAGGCAATGTATAGGTGAGTTATTGATCCTGTAAGTGGGCTCTTTTTCTGGTGAACACACATGGTTTTGATGTAATGTAATTGTCATGGACACATATGCATGTTACCGCTACATTTAAAGGATCAAGTTCAAAACTTAATATTATTGCTACAGTAAATAAAACTTTTTGTTTAGCTCATTACTCACTAAGTTTATGCATGCGTGGAAAAAGAATTCTGAGCTCTGCTGTTCATGCGTCATGAAGCCTTAATTAAGTAAGGAGTTGCTGCCTCTGCTACACTATTCATCTACGTTCCTTCTATAATAAGGGGAGACAGCCATCTCCAGAAGGTGAGCAATCCCATCCAGTATTTAAATACATGAGATGGGTGATATAAATTCCTCTCTGGAGCATTCTGTATCTCTCAATTGCCTGTAGAGGAATCCTTGATTAATTAGCATAGACTACTTTGGCACAGCTAATGTTGCTTCTATCATCCTTACTTACGTGGGTCTGCAAGTTACAGTGCTCATTGCAACTGCAATATTTTCACAACCAAGGGAAGTCCTTAAGACATTTTTATATTTTTTAAGAGCATCACTTTTGAAAACAACATACCTTCTACACTTCTTAAACACATTTTTTCCCTTCTTAATTATTTATACAGTGAGCAAAATTATTTAAATATTGCAAAATCTTTCTTTTGCAGAGGTAGCCATAATGAAGATTTTCCAAATGAAATGGATATATAACATATATATTTAGGGCCCATATATATATATATATATATAATACTATATTAATGCTTCTGCAGGCTAGCATGTTAGTCATGCAGCAGTACAGTGATGATAATACAAAATGCCCCAGTATGCAGGGCATATAAATAGTAACTTACTACTCTGAGCTCCATAAAAAGTAAACTGGAAAATGTAAAGAACTCTATCACCCTTGCTTCTGCATGTGTGTGTGGAGATATGGTCTTCTTTTTCTAATTATCTTCCTTTTCACCCCGCTCAGCCACATGCAGGTTCTTCCTTAATTAGCACAACAAAAAGCAAGTGCGAGTCACAGCAATTAGACATTACAGGTTTCCTGTAAATGCTACTGAACCAAGTATGTGCAAAACTGTGTTATATGCAGTTATTATTTATCCAAAGCTAGCTAGAAGTATATACTATTTTACGTAAAGTGATAAAATAAGCTAGAGTGGCAATTAGCAATTTTCTTGTCACTTCCTCAAAGGTACAAGATAGACATCCTTTACAGCTCAGACTATGTATTCTGTAAGGTCCTGGGCCCATCATAGTCATTGGCAGAGTTATAGATGGCATAATTTTCTAACAGTAAACCTTAGGGACCAGGATCCAATTACAGTTGATGCTTCTCTTCTAGTATCACAAGAATCTGTACAAAACTGCTAGAAGAGCAGAAAGGGAAATAAGTGGTCATCATTTTTCAAACTATAGACTGAAGTAGCTAGTTTTGTTAGAATATGTATCTGTTCTCTGAAAACAAAGCAAGATAGATACTGTTACTGCTTTTCCATGTCAATAGAACTTGGAATGCTTCAACCTCATCTATTTGCCTGTGTGATAAGGCAGGGATTTTTCAATACATGTAGAAAGCATTGAACATACAGACTCAATTTGCTAAATCAGAAAGTGACATCCTAAAAGACCCTCTCTTTCTGTTTCCCTTTTCTCCCATCCCACGAACAGTGATAGGCATAATTACTATTGGATACGCCTGTTTCTCAGTGCTGCCAGGGAGGCTAGTGGTATGAGGAAAATAGAGAACACAGCTACTAGTACTGGATCAGGGTAACAGTTGTAGAAGGAGCAGAGGATGAGTAAAGCGTGGCAGGACAGCATGATCACACGAGCCGAAAGGATTAGGATCAGGCAAAGGAAATGCAAGGATGAAAGAGATGGAGAAAATGTAGCACTGGCTTGGAAAAAATCCTTAGTGAAAATGTAAGTAATAAGGTTAGCGCTTTAAAAAGGACAAAAGTATCTGTCACGTGAAAGCCAGTTAAAGTTACAGATCTTATTAGCCTCATGTGAAAAGGGTTGCTGCGGATCCTGCAGGGATGCTTCATTTGAGTTGTTAGGAGAGACATCAGATTTCCTAATACTGTTTCCTCATGATTGATAGAAACCAAGAATATTGGGTTATCTTAAATTATTGCCCCAGACATGAAGAAAGATTGTAAGTATGTAGCTTTCTTAGACTTCACCTTTACCATCCTAACTTCTGGGAACAGAATAGGTCATGTCTCTTGGGGCCTTTTCCAAACTGTATCTGTTACTTACAGCTCATTGTTCCTTTCTTACCTATTTCTTCTTAATGGAGGGATATCATTAACTGAACTAAAGGTTCCTGAACACTATCCTGACCATCCAGCCCTTTGTCAAGAGCTAAGGGGGTTTCTACTTACTGCATGCCCGAGCCCTACCTTGTTTCTTTTAGGATCTGCTCCTAACTCTACTTCCATTTCAAGTTTTCCAGAGGTTTGGAATTTCTATGGAGAAAGGATCTGCTCTTCTTCCCCTGAGGAGACACAAGTGGTAATTTGGACCTCCCATTTCTGTCCAGATTTCCAAATATTCCACAACGGATAAAAAATATACTGCCTCCTTAAAACTGTTCAAAGATGTGCCAGCTCCAGCTCTGCGGACTGCACCCTGCATATTGCTTCAGTGGTTCCACCACCAGAGGTGCATCCACCCTGACACAGTTTTGTGTTGGCTGCCTTTCCACAAAAACATCACTCATCTCTTCCAGGTAATGAAGAAACCATACCGGGACAAGCAGTCTCTGGACTGAACAGCAGCAGGTGCTGTTCATTGATGTTTTCTCTTCCACGTTCTAAAGTTTTAGGCTAACGGTGCTCAGTTAACCAGTGTGGTTACTGCCAGGGACAGCACTTCTGATCCACTGTGCCTTCGTCTGCCCATTCCTACTCCCGAGTTACTGGAAGCTGTTATGTTATTCTCCATGAGAGACCACAAAACCATCAGTCAACCTGTACCTTCCCATATCTGGAGTATTTTCAGGCACTAGAAGTTTGTGGTTTTTTTTTTTTTTTTCTGATCAAATTAAGCACTAAGCCTCAGTTTTCCAAAGTGATTCTCCTCAAAAGGATTTTAAGCATTAAACAGCTAGAATAGCAAGTGACTCTGAAAACTGAAGTCTACCTTTTTCCAAAAATGAGTTTCTAAAACCTTTTGCACCTTAAGCAGTACCTTTGGTATTGGTACCAGTGTCTGAGCCCACCGCCCACCTGAAATAACAGCATGTTGTGGACGACAGCTGGGTTCCTCTAGCAGTGAGGAATTCTGCTGTGTGTATAAATAGGTGTGATTACAGCTAATTTTTTATTTGTCTGTATTTCCATGCTGTCCCTGTCCATTTTGTTGCTGTTTAACATGTCTAAAATCACCCCAAGGCCCTTTAATAAAGGGGAAAATTGCATTAGTTTATCTAGAAAAGTAAAGCTGGTTGTTGGAAACATTATTTTTTATTCTTTTTAAAACAATACAGCTTGCACAGTAATATGCCAGCTTAACCCTCTTTTTTTTTTTTTCTTTAGAAAAACATTTTATTTCAGATTTTACTGGGCTTAATGCAGTTTACCTGCAAGAGTTGAAGCCTCTTCAAGACAAGTTCAGTTTTAAGGGTCTAGAGCTATAATGTTTTTGAACTACTCCCTAAATGGAAATACTGACCTACACGTTCAGAACACTAGCTGATGTCTTCCCATCAATTTTTCTCTACCAGTCTCCCTGGAAAAATCAAGCTTATTTCTACTAGACCATGCATAATACCATCTTCAGAAACAAATTGGAAAGTTAATAGGAATGTGCAAATGTTAAACTGCATGTAGCGATGAGAAGAAAAGCTGACAAAATGGTCAGTTTGTAGCTGTCTTTTTGCTGGCTCGAATAAACCATAGCTTCTTTATAATCTTGGTAATTTTACTTTACTATGTTCTTCGAAAAATGGAATTCTTCTTGGCAATGTGCAATTCAGCCATAATCATGCCATTTCAAATGCCCAGCAAGGCAATATGTGAAGCCTCCCCCAGTAAGAAAAGGATTACACACTCACATGGATCATATTGCTCCATTTTCATCAGTCAAAATGAGGAGAAAAAAAAAAAAAGCTTAGGCTCCTAAATATGGCTCTACTGCGCTTCTCTTTTCATTATGCTTTTAAGTTATCTGTTACAGTGCTTGCCACCCTCCCTATGAGAAATTAAGAATATATGCACTCATCAGGCTCAGAGCTAGAAATCAAGACAGAATAAATACAATGTCACGAAGAAAGCAGCAAGCTGCTAGAACTTAAAAGGTATTTATGCTCTTTCATAGGCGAGCTGATACTGTGTTATTTTGATCTATTATCTCATATAGAATACTCAGATTCTTGTGCACTCAAATTCGTTAGTAATGGAATATCTAGCACAGGCCACATGAAGCGTCAATAAAAAAATGGAGCTGTAATTACGGGAGAGGAAAGTGATTATCAGCAGCAAATCAGGTACCCATGAGCATGGCAGTGAACTAGGTGCTCCAGAAATGGCTTCTACTTCCCCGACAGAATCAAAGCTCATGACACCACTGAGGCTGTACCAGCCCATCTGTTTTGAAATGGTTTTACCCACGTGTCACCCCACCAGGATGCCACGCTCATGCTGCTACTGAGCTGACTGAATTAATCTACTACAGAAAAGGCTGCTTCAAAGGCTGGTGGAGGTTCATAATCAAACCTGGATAAGATTCAGATGCTGAAGTCTATTTTCTACACGTTGCTTGCGACATTGTTGGAGAGAAAGAGGATTCAAACTTTTAAGCTATAAACTTTGCTGAAGGTGTTTTGCACAGATTTCTAGTGCTATTTAACTTTATAGAGAAAATTATTATTACTTCGAGGCTCAAGTTAGATAGAACAGTTTCAATATCTAATGTATTAATGTTTTCCCAACAATGTCATCATGTTCCTCAAAGGAACACAAAGTGGATAATATGTTCTAAAATTACTTTAGGTGATTACTCTTCCAGGAAAAAAAGAATATAAAAAAATAACCTTTCATATTGCCATTCCAGTTTAAATGTGGTTGTGATTATTGTTTCTCCTCCTATCAGCTGCATTTGACATTTGTGTATTACATACACAGCTAGCTAGCATTTATTGAACAGAATTGGCAGGAGACAGAGATACGAATGGGTCTGTGTCTTTATGACATTATCTATGGGCAGGAGCTCTAACAGCATATGTTGTCAGGCAATGGGAAAGGAGTTGCCCTGGAGCTGCTGTACAACAGCAACTAGCAATAAACTGAGGCACCATCAAATACTGACCTCAGTCCCTTAAATATACAGGTTATAGTATGAGCATTATCATAATTTTGATCCAAATTTAAGAATAATTGTGTTAAATCAACACTGCAGTTGACAACAGATCAAAGAAATCTCTGGGACGGAGAGTTATTAATCGTGTCCCTGTAGAGAGAAATAATGCACGACTCAGTGAAATTCTCAGTCTTTATTTTCCTCATTATCGACTCCAAAAACTGAAAATGTTGACTCTATTCATTATTTCAGTAATTCCAGTTGTCCACTTCAGTACTCTACTAAGTGGAATTATGTTAACCACATAAAGTAAGAAGAAAGCTTTGATTAACTGGCCTGTGCTTTTATGGACTGTTTTAGCTAAATACAGATTCATTAATCAACAACTAATTCCTCCTCATTGTTTTGTTATGCTAGTTTGTACGTGTTTACTTTCCATCCCTTACTTGCAGCCTTGGGAGGCAATATTTTGCTGCCTGATTTACAATTACATACTTTATTCTGGACTCAAATAAAGTCATCTAGTAATGCAAGTGCATTGCAAAACCAAAGTCCCGTAACTCATCTCTAGAGCCACCTGCGCCTTTCCCTTCTTAAAAATCGGAGTCTCCTTGGGAGGAGAAGAGAGAGCAGGTACATTTAGAATTTCACTTTCTGGTTGCACTAGCGTGGCATGTGGCACAGACCTTACCTTCTCCTGCGGAAATCGGTCAGGTTTTTGGAGATCTTCTGGATACAGAAGTGGAACAAAAAGGAACAGCGCCACAGTGAAAATGTCCTTGTTCTCATTGAGGTACGCCGAGATCCCGTTGCATATGTCACTTTTGATTCAGCATTGAGATTGATACGTGTTTCCAAATTTTATGCTGCTTGAAGTCACTGTTAGATTAATGATGCATAATAGACAAGGTCAGCTGCGGTCAATATTTGCTTGGTTTTCTCCTCTTGAAATTCAGGGACAAAGCAGATACTCTATCCTAAATAACCTGACACGACCGTGAGAAAACAAAGGTGAAGTGTTCATTGTTCATTTCTTGTATTGCATCCATAGCAAAATTGTCTTTTTACATTTAATGATGACTAATACGATGTTTTCTTGAAATTACGTTAACAGAAGATTCTCACATTTTTGTTTTGTCAAAGCCCCCCAAAATACCTGTCTTCCTATAATTCGCTTCCTTTTTATTCCTGCTTTGCCCATTCCCATTTTGCTTTGGGAATATTAGCAAAATGGGAAAATAACATGTGTAGGAAGGTACATCCACACCTTGGAAACATCTTTACATAAAAGAATGAGAAAATATTTCACGCATACTACAGAAAAATAAGAAGCTCTGTGTTGTGCATTTTTTAAATGAAAAATAATGTTAAATGTATTCATTCTTCTTTTCAGCTGTTATTTCTTCATAGCATTTGATACAAAAATTTAATAATGACACCCACGCAAAACATTGCCTCACCCTCACCCATTTTAAGTGCTTAATTATCATGATGCAGTAATATTTGCAAAAGTACTTTAATCACCTTATTTCCCCTCGCTACTTTTTGCTTATTTAGTTTTCCTGACTTCTGCCATAAGGAACTAGCAATATTACAAAGGTATTAAAGACTGTTTTTGTAGCTTTCCTTTAAGCAATAAATTACAAGTTACCTTATAACTTGTCTATAATAGAGAGATTTGTGACCTTATTTTCCTGAGTCCAAAGTGCAGATAACTTTCCATAAACAACTCAAATGTAGTTTGTGACACCCCTTATTAAATTAAACATTGATTTTTTTCCTTACATTCTTAACTTTATTCCTTTTTTATTTCCTTTTTAAATAAGAAGGAACTCATTTTCTACTAACTGAAAAGCACACCTAACATATATCACAGTTTTTAATATAATTTTTTCCTGAAGCTGGCATATTTCACCATCCGTGGTTGCATTCAAGTATAGTCAATGTTTTATAAAAACCTTCAATTTAAAATATTTTTAAGGCATGTCACTCAATGCCATTCTAATGAATCCTATTTTCTCATTAGAAATCTAAAGCAGTTCATGAGCCATTATATAGCATTTATGCCAAAACCAGATCCTCAGTTGTTGTAGATCCAGTTGATTTTGCCTGGAGTGGAGAGATTTTATTGATTTATACCAAGCTGAAAGATCTAGCCCTTGTATTTTAATACTCCTTCCTAACAGGAAAAAAAATATTTATTGTATTCGTATTATATATTTTAATAATAAATATATATTATTTTACACACAAAATAAATATGCTGCCTATATTGACAGAATTGGGTTATTTTTAGGGAAGATTCAAAACCAGACAAGTGCATAATGTAAAACCACCAACAAACCAGAATGCTTGTCCCCTTTTTTCTCAGGTGAGACTCCCGTTATCTTTAATACCCAAGGCAGATAATTTGCTATTTCGAAGAATCCTTTGTGACATGTGAATATTACAGGCTTATCACACAGTCCAAAGCTCTCACTTTTAAGCAAGAGAAGCATGTGTGCCTCATTCATTTCCAGATGCCACATAAACCCCTCTCCTACTGGGTAAATTAGGAGTTCCTAAAATTGCTGTATTATTGATGGCAGAACAATAATTTAGAGTCATTTACATAACTCATATAACACAGTTCCATCTTGTAAATTATGTGTCACTGAAATGCCTAGCTCCAAAGCTGCCAACGGGGAAGCCCATCGGTAACGACCGTGAATCCCGGCTCCCCTGACACTAAGGGTGCTGTTACTGCTCTCAAATTGCCTTCTAATTGTTGGGTAATGTTTGAGTACACATAATGCTGGAATTTCACTGCCACAGAAAGTGTTTGCTACTACTGGAAGTTTTTGTTAAGAGCTCCATGATACATCTATCTCTCTTTTCATACTCTCTTTATATCTACATATGCACGTGCCAAGTTTTTTCAAGGAAAGTTTTTTCATCTCCCGTAATGGTTACTTGGGAAGACAAACGCCATAACACTGAACGTCCCTCTTTCCTCCAGCTTTTACTGCTGAGCTCAACATCCTACGACATGGGATATACCTTTGTCAGTCGGGGTCAGCTGTCCCGGCTGTGCCCCCTCCCAGCTTTTCGCGCACCCCCTGCCTACTCACCGGTGGAGCAGCGTAAGAAATGAAAAAGCCCTTAACGATGTGTAAGTGCGGCTCAGCAATGATTAAACCAAGCTGTATTATCAACACTGTTTAGGTCACAAACCCCAAACGCAGCACCATAGGACAACGATCATTCATCCTAAACTTTATCTGAGTTAACGTGCTCACAACGTGCCTGTGATACCAAACACAAATCTGTTTGCTGCTTCATGAAAATCTGTACATTACCAGATGTTGCAATATGATGGAGAAACACCACGTTACACAGTGCTGCACAGAAGACGGTCCTCGTGAACTGAACTTCATAGTCAGACCTTGATGAAGGGAATGACACCGACAGTTCGGTTGCTCCAAGCCAATTAGTGGCAAGTTCCAAATGACTTGGAAACATCTTCCAAGTAACAGAGATGTCTCTTCCTACAGACCCATTACTTGTATTTGCAGTTCAGGGTTTGTTGGGTTTTTTGGTTTTGTTTTTTGTGTTTTTTTTAAGGTCGGTTGTATTTTGTTGTTTGGGTTGGGTTTTTTGAATTTCAAGAAAAGAAGAGAGCAAAGTACATTTAAGGAGATCAAGAAGAGCTCTCAGCCACACTTGTGTCATGACCCAAATAAGCTATTCACGACCCATTGGCACACCCAGCAAGTATGGGAAATCCTGGATCAGCTCTTCTCTCATCTACAGCACTTAAAAGAGGTCTAGCTGAGGGACATCAATACCACTAGCAAGGAACCTGGCTGGTGAACCATGTTAAATAGATTTCTCAATTATATTGCCATCATTGCCATGCACTTGGAGACAAGTAGCTGACGCCAAGACCAGTGAGGTAAGATTATAAACTCCCTGAAATGGAATAAAACAAGCCAGCCAGAGGGACACATGTCTCCCAGGAGCCAGGGTTCTCATCTCTCTAGCAGTCCTCTGGCTAAAAGACTCAGGCCAGCCTTTCACTGGACAGTAAAATGGGAGTAAGAAGCTACACACACCAAAGCTGAAGGCTCTGTGAGAAGCTCTAGGTCAACAGCATCTCCCAGTCATTTGCAAGACTGCTCTTGCTCCATGTCCCAGAAGACATGGCTTCCCACCAGAGACCCAGGAAGAATTTCAGCTGCTTCTTGCACCATGCTGATTGTGACAGATTCTTTCCTAAACTGTTAATTTATCCCATTAATACATTGATTCTGTTCCAGTACGTGCCTTGCTGCTTCTTAAGGAGATCTGTAGTCTGTGGAATCTTTACTTGTGAACGTAAGGAAGGATTTACTGAAATAAATATCAGTTAGCTCTTTTGTCTCCATGCAACTTGTCTGCCTAACACGGCTAATACGGAACACTGCAATACACTGACTTAATTTGCACTCAGCAAAATACAAACATATATGATTATGTTTGACTGTATTATGTTGCTAATCAGTGTATTCAAGATGGCTGCATGCACATTATAATAAACACCCATTTATTATGTATGTGCATGAACTGTATTAAGTCAATACATTGCCTAATTGTGGAGGCAGGAACTAATCTTCCCTGTTATTACACACGTTACTACAGTTTACTATGATAGAAATAGCTTTTGCTTTGAATCTTTCTGTTATATGACAAAGTAACAAAGTGCTACAATCCCATGAAAGACATCAATGCACGGGGACTAATTTGCTAAACTAATATTTTTCCTCTTATTAGAAAAAAAAAATATTAACATTTAAATACCTTGTTTCATCTGAGTATCAGAATGCTGTTGTAGTCATTCATGTTTTCTGCATCTGCCAGATCTGTACTCCTAGCAAATATCAATTCATTTTTAACAAAACCCTAACTGCAGCAATTAGTGTTCTATAGATAAGAATATTACGTTCCTCAGGAGAAGCTGAGGCATATTATGTTAATTTGTTTGTCTGTCTCTATATAGGGACACTTGCCTGTAATTAAGTAGATAAGGCAAGTTTTAATGAACTCTAAAATATAAAAGTTGTGATTTAGTTTTAATAAGAGAAAACTTGGTGCTCGGTGCATCCTCAGCAGTGTTATTCAGTTCAGACGCTATAACGACTTTTCATTTTAAGTGACAATCTTTATACAATCTGCTTATTTACCGTGAAAAGCTAGTCCATGAGAGGAATTTAATCCCTTTTCAGAAAGGGAATGTAAGCTCTACACGTCAGCTGAGTCTCAAGCCTGCCATCATGGATGTACATAAATTCAGAGTTGGCTTTTGGCAGCAGGAAGAAGATAACCCACACTCTATGCAGGCGAAAGCAAGCATAGCTAGGGTACCATCATTTCTGTCCTAAAATGACAACTCCTGATTCTCAGCCCAACTAGTCACTTTGAAGGCAGCACTAAACTGATTCCAGTTCCAAAGAGATTTCATTAGTGCCACTAGTAGAATCACACTTCATAGTTGTGCTGTATAGTACGGACATGCCCTCTGCTGCCAAACTAACACCGAAAAACACCCCACCCCAAGTGCTGAAAGAGAAAAGACAGATATCTGATGAAAACTGTGATAGGGTATGCCCGTGGACAGAAGTTTAAACAGCCATGGTATAGAGCATGCTACCTGAAACAAAAGAACTGAAAAAAACCTCATGCTCTGACTGCAGTGTCATGCTTAGGAGGTATCTGACACCTGTGTGCAGTCCTAAAGAACTACGGATGCTCCAAGCAGGGGAGGAACCATCTGTAAAACACAGGATCCCACCTTACAAGTGGAACTCCTAAAAAAAAAGACCTGTCATCGGCACAAATGGAACACAGGCACGCAAATGGAAAAAAAAGCCAGTAAGCCAGACGTGGAGAGATGAAACAAAATGTAGGCGCTTTGGTGCCAATGATGCAGAGGACACACCTAAGAGGGAAAATAAGTACAATAACGGGCAGGATCTGGGCAGGGGACAAACCATACATCCCAATGCCGCAACTACCTGAGGAAGAAAAAGTAGCAACACAACATCATTTAGATGACAGAGGCATCCCATCAAGAGAAAAGCATTTATGGTACAACTCAAGTAAATCTAATGAATCAAAGTACATGAAGTTCAGGGAAAAGCCACCCCTTCGCTTCGAGTGTCGTGAGGGGAACAACCAACCTCATCCCAGCTGGATTCGAGCAGCACAGAAAAAGTGCAACAGAAGGCAAATATTATGACGAGTCTTCATTATCTCCAGCAAAATCGCTTGGAAGATTGTCAAAACCCCACATTATTAATGCAAAAATATTCTAAAAAAAACGGAGAGATGTCAATGCTTGTTTCTGCCATGACACACTGGAGCGTCATCTGTTGTTATGCTGTTGGAAAGTACAACCGAGTAATTGAGTGTCACACACCAGCTTAAGTTTCGATGTGACAAAAGAGTGAACACAGACACTATTAGCTTTGTCTAGTGTTCTCATTGACTTCAAAGGCAACTTTAAATCTGTAGAGATTCACAAGCATAGGCCATGGAACTATTAAAATGTGGAGTTTCATGATTTTTGCCAGACTTACCCGAGATAAAACCATCAAACCTACAAAGCAGTGAGAGCTGCATGCTGTTTGTTGCATTTAAAATATATAGGCAGATGAATTAAATAAAAATCTTCTCACATGGATCTATGAAAATCCCAAACTGCTGAGAACAGAGAGAAATCCCATTGATTTCTGCATCATTAGCAGCTCGTGGAACCTGCTCACTGATCTGTGGTCAAGAATGAGGCTTTGAACATTGGTTCCTCCCAGAAGTAATTAGTGGTTGCAAGTGTTGCAGGCAGAGCACATCATCCAGAATATATTATAAGGGGCAGGGGGACAGAAAAAACCCCACCCAAACTATTGTTTATTACCATGCTATCTAGTTTTTATATTTCATATGAGTCTGTCAGCCCTTGAATTAGCCCAGCTGTCCAAGGGGCAGACTGAAATTCTGGGCTTTGCTATAGTCTGTAGGCAAACCAGCCGACAAAGGAGGAGGAGATGATTTCCTATCGAGATAGTGATGTGGGAACAGTCAGTTTCCTTGAAAGGCACTGAGGAAACTACAGCAGGTTTGTGCTGTAGCATCACGAGAGAAAGTGCACGTTTGAAGGCAGAGAAAGGCCAGAGACAAATAAAGGTTTATGCCTTTTGGCAGGTCTAACCGCTTCAAAAGGGGAAGGCATGCAATGCCTCAGAAATGCCAGTTCTTTCCCACACCTCATAAATAACCCAAGTACATTACTCAGCCCAGCCATGGCTCACCTTTTCAGGGCAATTCTGCCGGCAGGATGGCTCTAAAGGTGCTTGGCAAGGTGCTCTGCATCTCCTGGGGCTGCAAGGTGCCTTCTGCCTTGCTGAATGCAGTGCTCATACGTCGCCCACCTCAAGGTTTCCATTCACATTTCTAAACAAAAAACCCAGCAGATACCCATCATTTTTTATATCGGATACCTAAATGGAATAGTAGGAGAAGGCGTCCAGAGCTGGTTTATAGGCAGTCTATCCATTCCAGTATGACAGATGGGACAAACGGAGGCCACCAGTGCTGTCTGATGCCACCTGATGGGACGTTCTGGCCATAGTCAATAAGGAAACACTGTCTTAAGAAAAAAGAGAAACAAGATAACAGTCAATATTTTGGTTTAAGTACTTATACCTAAATATGTTTGTTTTCACAACCAGCTTACATATTAAATTACCATATGTTTTGTTTTCATAGAAAAGTTAAAGTTACCTTCTTTCCATGAAAAAGGTTTATTCTTTTTTGAAATTATTTGAAGTACCTCCTTTTGGATGCTTACCTATTCTTAATTTAAGTTTACTC
Source organism: Falco cherrug (assembly GCF_023634085.1). Lineage (NCBI taxonomy): Eukaryota > Metazoa > Chordata > Aves > Falconiformes > Falconidae > Falco > Falco cherrug. The sequence goes on along the minus strand of NC_073706.1, from coordinate 23,177,470 downwards.
AACAGGTTTAGAAAGAAAAATAACTAAAAATGTATTCAGAGACTTGAAGGGTGTAAATCTTTGCAAAACTGGAAATTACGCGTTTGTTTTCTCTAGACAAAGCAACACAGTTGCAACCTTCTTTAATGTCGAAAACAAACAAAGGATATAAAGACCTGCAAGTGCAGCTCATCTGGTGTCTCAGTCAAAACATATCACCTCTAAATAAAGAGCTAGAAACAAAGAAGATTGCTGCTATGGAATGTATTTTTTTTTGTATTATTTAACTTTTCTCCAGAAAGTTTGAATACGTCTTACAAAACAGACATTAACAATTGCCCAGGAGAATACTGATCCATGGATAACGGCTCCCAGCTGGACCCAGATGAAAGGATTTTTGCTGCATTCCGAATACTGGCAACTACAAATACATTTTATGTTTCCGTGTCAAAAATAATCACAAAGTAATGGACTACTTTAAGATTTCAATTAGTTAACTTCCTGGTTAAAAATAATTTGGCTCCATTACTAAACATCGCCAACCTACTCTTCGAAGACTATAGCGTTGGAAGACTTTCAAGTTCTCTAAATTTACTTAACTTAGGTGTTTGATTTTAAGCAAAAATTGAAGTACAATAGCCTAGTGAAGGCAGTAGATAGTTTTTATCTTACATTCACATGTTATAATGGTGTTCATAAGTTCCCTAGGAGAAAATGAGACAGTCATCAGAACCTTTGAAGTTTATCTTCACAGTCTTTCTGTATCTGCAAAAATGAAAAAACAGGGAGTTTAATTTACATTTTAATTTGTTGTTTTGAATTCAGTAGGACATTTGAGTAAGCAAAGATGACCTCTCTCTTTTCTCCTGCATATTTTAATACAGCAACAGAACTTACACTGTATGTTGCTGCAGTTCCATAGTTATGAGTTAATTTTTAAAACAATTTAATTTATTCCTTCCTTTTTTCTTTTGAGGGCTTTAAAATAGAATGAAATCGTTTTTGCTTTGAAAATTCAATTAGAAGTTTTAAGTAGCCTTAAATAACTGGATCTGTCAGAGGAGTCAAATAGAGTCTCTGGGGCATACCTAGAGACTCCATCAGTCCAGTCAAAGAAGTTAACCCTTAACCAGGTTCTTGCAGGGACTGCCACTTAAAAAAGGCTCTTTAAAGCACATTGTCCTTCCTACAGCAGACCAACACAATGCCTCTGTCTTCTTTGCTTCTGCCGATGACAAGGAAAACCAGGTGGAAAGAGAAAACCAGGGAACTCACTCTGAGAATTTGTGCGCCCAAATGTTGCACACCTGAGCCACAAAATGCTTCTCAGCCCTGGTAATTTCCCTGAATATGCATGGAAAACCTCCTCAGACTTGTATTTCCATGTCTAGAAAATGGCATAATCGTTAGAGCACCTATATTACTCATTTACATGCTAAAACATTGACCTTTATTTCTGAAATAAAGCCAACTGCCTTGCTCCCCTTCTGTCAGAAAAGGATGGTGAGATGGGCCAGCCCCGCTGCTGCCCAACGGAGAGGTTGCACAGACCCACCAGCATGATGCTCAGCGCTCATCTGATTAGGAAATAAGTTGGTTCACCTTGCTAACACAGTAAAGTGCTACTGATTTACTTTCTTCGTTCTCTTTTTTACCATTTTGCTCCTGAAGCCGTATGATGAGCTGAAGCACTCGGCTTAATGTCATTAGCACTTACAGGGAAAGCCAAACTTCACAGCCCTGGCGCCTTTGTAAGGAGTCACAAGGTTTTTACACGGGCAGATCCAGTTGATACAATCTCCTTACACTTCCAAATGACTTCCAAGCTTCTTACTATAATCTCTGAAGATATTCAAGCAACCCTTGCATAAAAAGGAAAATAGGTAAAGTAATTGGCGAAGAGGTAGGAAACAGAGAATAGGAAAATCCTTTCACTTGAGAGTGATCTCCAGCAGCGTTTCACAGTATTCTGCATCGAGACCTCTGATGCTTAACATATCTGCAATATCATAGGAATGTACTTAGTACCAAGGTGGCAAAATTTGTTGATGGTAGGAAGTTGTTCAGAGCAGAAAAGATAAAAGCTGACTGCAAAGAATTCTAGAAAGACCTTATGACACTGAGCCTCTTTGTGTCAAAAGGCAGATAAAATTCAGTGTAGAATAATATATGGCACACACAGTAAAAAGCAATCCTAACTTCAGAAAGAAAATAATGGGCTTTGAGTTGACCTTTACCAGGAAAGCAATCTTGGGATGGTGATAGATAACTCCAGGAAGCATCAGCACAGAGTTCAATAGCAGTCAAAGAGCAAATAAAGTCTTAGGAACTACAAGGAAAGAAAAGAGAACAAAAGAGAGAACTCCGGACCACTGAATAATGTGGTTTGGCTTTCCCATCTCAAAAATGACTGAGCAGATCTCCAAAAGGTTAAAGAAGAGCAACAAGGGTGACTGTAGATTAGGAACAACTTGAGTCCAAAGAACAATTAAGGTTAGGAGCTTTCATCCTGGAAAATAGGTGAGCGCAAAGGGAGGGAAGACAGACGTGAATGAAGAGCTGGCAGATCAGCTGCTCACTGCCTCTCCTCCAGTAGAAGGAGAAGGTATTGGCTGGTTTTCACCCAGTAGCAGGTGAAAAGCAAACAGAAGGAGGTGGCCCGTCGCAGAGTGCACAGCTCAACGGTGTCTCCTGTCCACGGGGTGCTGCAGATAGGTAAGATAAAAGTATGAGCATTCAAGAAAGGATGGGATGAGTCTTCTCTGACAACTTCTCTGCTGAAAAATCCACCGAGGGTTTTTGCATATCTAGATTCCTGGTCTGGCTTAGAAAGTCTTGGAGTCACAAACTGCTGGAGGGTGTTTGGGAGGGGTGTAACAATCTGGGTTTTCTCTTCTTCACCGAGCATTGGGTTTTACCCACCACCAGAGGCCCAGGGTTAGAGGGACCAGCCCTGTGTGGCCTTTCTGCATGTAAAAATGGTTGGACAAGTGCCACAGCAACTACAAGGAAAGCAGCAGAAACTCGTGGCCTGGGTCAGGGAGTTATAGAGCAGGGAAGAAAACAGGATTTATCCATTCCAGTGGGCTTTTAGAAGAATTCAAGTTCCAGCATGTAACCACGCTTTAGGTGTTTCAGTGAGAAGACTACTAAACTTAAAATAGCTTCATTCCTAAGGGTGTTAAACCTCACACAGGATGATCCAAAACACCTAGACAGAGTGTATAACCTCCAGCTTGTTCAGGTTACCTCCTTATTCAGGCAAAGGCAAGGCATCAGATTAAATCTCCACCGTTCATTTGCTCAGCTCACAAAGCATCTTCTTCACACAGCACAGACCCATCTAGAAATGCTTTGGTATTCTTGTTGCATGAGGCATCCCCACAGTCCTCAGGCTTCAGCTAAATTATGTTTTTATTGAAATCATGTTCTCAAAGCTCTCAGGAACCTTCAGCTGAACTGTGCTTCACCTGCATGAGATACAGTGTCAACAAATTTAGAAAAGTGTTGTCAGGTGGGATTGAAAAAAAAAAAACCAAACCCGATAATTTTACTAGTTTTAGCCCTGTAATCTTAAATTAGTTTATATTGTAAGCATACGAAACTGTTGCACATATGCCTGAGCAACAAATGCCACCCGCAAGCTAGATATAATGCCAGGAATATTTTATAATAAATATGTTTCATCTGCTGCTTCTATGCTTACACTTCCTAATCACTCTTTAAAAACATGGGAGGACAAGGTGCACTGTACAGTCTACGAGGGGCAGAGGAGAGTATGTGCTGTATTTCCAAAATTCCTGTGGCATTTGAGAAGCTTTAGGAAATTTTATTGCAAATTAGATAAGTAATGATCGCTTCACTCATTACTGAAATGTCCTGGAACCAGCATTTCTACTGGGGCAAAGGGCAAAGGCTTTTTAGTAATGCACAACACAATAGTTTAGGAGAAAAATGAGGAATATCTTTTCTAACTGAAAACAGCGAGGAATATTTTAGTAGGTAGAATGTCATTATCTGATTAAAATTAAGCCATGACATTGCAGCTTTCACCTCTCCTCTTGAAAAAAAGTGCCATGGGATCTGTTAAAGGGCTGCATGTGGTCGGGACCTCAGTTTTATATCTCATTCAGAAGTGCGGTGGGAAGGGATGTCAACTCAGCATTTAAAAATCCCATTTGTTTCACGTGCAGCTTGGGAATATTTTTAAGCTTTCACTTTTTATCGATTTGTTCTCAATACTCAGGGAGGAAGAAAAAGAGTTTCCACAAAAAGGACTGCAGGTACAAAATAGATAAGTGGTCGCTCTGCACAAGAAAAATAACACTGGCAAGAAGATCGCAAATGCTAAAAATATTTTAAAAGTACTCAGGAAACAGAAAAAAACTGAAACTGGAAACTTTGGTGAATACTCAACCATTAGGAGATATTTGTTAATATTTTATGTAAATATATTCAGAATAGAAATGGAAAGGATTTTCACTAGGGTCAAATAAACTGGACTTTTTCAGCCAGAGTAACGAGTTGGACATGAACAGTTTTTTAAAACAGCAACTCAGATATGCCAGTTGTGGGGCACATATATGCTTGTATGTTTTACTACAAATAAATTTCAAAAATGCTGAGTCTCTTTCCCAGAGAATAAGCATCATCACAGTGACCCTACCAGCTATCACCTTCGACTTCAGGTTTTAATTGTACTTTATTTGAAAGAATCTCATGTTCCTGTAATGTGAAGGTTGGGAAATCAAACAGAACATGGAACAGTGCAGAGCAAAGCTGAAATGCCACATTAACTCTGGTCACTTCTGCTTGCATCTTAAAACATGATTTCCATCAGCAGCATGAAGAGCCATAAATGAACGTATATGAACACTTCATTGTTCATTGAACACTTCATTTCTGAGTAGAAATTAAACCTGAAAAGAAAACTACTGCACAAGTGGAACATCTTCACAAGTTGTACACCACGCCTTGTAACAGGGCACACGCAGCTTCCACCTGTGCCTTGATCTTAACAGCAACCTAAGCTGGGTACCCTGGCTGCTCCTGAGACCTGGAATGTGACATTTCTTCCATCAGCCTGAGCTGTGTGCCCAGCCCCACCGCTAAGACAGGTCAGTCACTCTGATGTGATCTGACAGAGGGCACACCAGGCTCTTTCTCTGAGGAGATAAATTGGTCCATGATGACAACCTTAAACTTAGGGAAGTTCCTCAAATTATCCCCCTCTCTCAGCTCCGCTGCCCCACCAGTACTCCAGCAGATACCAGCGTGGACTGGCAGCGAGTTTAGGCTCAGGCTGGATTCTGCACTGTATATAGACAGTCAGTGACATCTAATAGCTAGCAAATATAAAAAAAAAATAATCAATTCTACAAAGCCATGGCTCCCAGTGCTTCGATACTGGGTCCCGGAGGAATCAGTGGGTTGACACGAGGAAGCAAGGGTTCAAAACTTTACAGGAATGGGTCAAAACTGTGCCTAGCATATTTCATTAAAGTACACAAATACCTACTTGCTAGTGAGGAATTCTAGTTTTTGCTCCCCCTTTTACCCAACATCTAACCCTCTCATGGAAACTCAAGCAGATGACAGTGTCTACTTATGAGAAAGCTAAAGTCAGCTGGAACTGGAAGGAACAGACCTGGGAAAGGCTGAATCACAAAATCTAGTACATTGAATAAATCCCCTGTTCAGATCCCACACCCAACAAGGGACACAGGTAGCGGCTGTGGATAAAAGGAGCTTTGCCACAGGCTTCATCAGGAACAAAGGCGACCTCTGCGTGTATCCGTAAGGTGAAGGCAGCCCTGAGTACCAATATGGTGATCACTGCCCCAAAGACACCTTCGGGCACCGCACAGAACATCCCTGCGCATCCCTGCGCATCGGTGCTGCACCTCCCATTCACAACCCATCGCACCTGTGTACGTCCCGCACCAGTGATGCGCGGGATCCTCCCTTGTCCTTGCTAGAAGAATGCGAACCTCCCAACATATGGTGCTCTCTTCACTCTGCCCTCCCATCCTTATGCGGTTTCGAAGCACGTCAGAACCTGTTCATAGTCGGCTGCCTGCTGCTTGTGATACACGCGGTGCTAACGTTCAGAGAAATGATGTGGCCAACACACTTTTCAATTAACCCATATCTTTAAAAACACATGGTGTAATACAATTTGCTGTGAGTTAGAGCTGAATTTTAATTCATATTATTTGCATTCTGGAAGTACGCGATGGATTTTTTTAAGATTAAAAATTTTAAATTTTGAAATGAACACTTCATTTCTGAGTAGAAATTAAACCTGAAAAGAAAAGCTACATAGGTGACACTTTTGCACCTCCAATACAATGGAATCCAAAGTGTTAGAACACAGCTCTAGAAAATACCATATATCAAATGATAATACCTAGAAACAGTCTAGCAAACACTCTCAGAGCTTTATTTTGTTGAACCCTATTAAAAGAAACTGAAAATATCTGTACCTGAGGTGCTTATACAAAATATACGCTTACAAATCAGGATCTGGAATGCAAACTGATGTCTTCATCTTCCCCATTTCAAGCATGATCTAAAAAAAAAATCTCTAAGTAAGGATTTTCTAATTTGCAGCATCTAAGATCAGTGGTCAAAAAGGAGACCAAAGCTCTCTCCCATCTCCATCACCTTGAGCCTATTTGGTATAATAGCTTGTTAGTGAATATGTGGATTTGGATTTCCTCCTTTTTCTTAAAAGTTTGAACCAACTAAAAATGGTCATAGAAGCTTTCTAAACTTGCTGAGGAGGCAAGATCATGAAAGTGAAACACTGCAACGGTCTCCATTAATCTTCCACATTACTCCATGCTTTATCCTTTGCTTCTGCTTCACTAATCCTTCTGTTCCCAGAGGTGATGACTCAGCCAGGTTTGCCTTCTTTTTGAAAAACTGTTCCTCTCCTGACTAACCAAGCGTCAGGCTCTTATTCCAATCTTTATGTAGTGTGCACAGGAAAATTCATCCCATTCTTAGCAGAAACAGCTACATGGACATAGTGAATATGCTTACATCAGCACTACAGCTCAGATCAGAAGCTTACATGAAACAAATCTCTTGTTTTACATACCCCGCTGTGGTTTTCTCTCTTTTTCAAGTCTTTCTTTTCCTAAAGCAACTTCCAGGCAGGTAACAAAGGAGCAGGAGTGGTCTTTCAAAATTTATTTCTGTCTGTACCTCTGATAGGTGTTGATTTTTATTGCCTGATATGGTAATGAAAGCCACCTGTACTATAATCTAAGTTCTCAAAAGGAATATAATTTCAGTTTCTTTTCAGCCTACATGCTCCTTCTTACCTCACAGCATGTTCACATGATGAAAAAAAAATACATTGCAAATAAAATCACATCCTTCTAAATTAAATCCTTCTGGAATATGAGCAGCAAACTCATGCAGTGGTTATTGCTATGAAACAACACTCCTGACAAAAAACAAAGCGTGAGAGTTTGTGTGTATATATGTATGTATATATATACAGTAACATTTCGAAGAGAGTAACAGTCCCTCCAGAAAACCTTCTAGCATTGTCTTCTGAGAGTTAGCTACCTTATTAAAAAATTACAAAGGAAAATTAAACCCCCTTTTTCAGTGTTCTTCCTGGCCATATGCATTTGCATTTCCTTTCCCAGCAAGTGACAGATTGGAACTGTGAATCCAAAGACACAGTATTTGACATTTACTACAACTAAGGGATTAAAAAGAAGGTTTCTGTAACAAAACTCTGGATAAATCAGATCTACCCCTTCTATATAAATGAAATTAATAAGCAAATATCTCCCCTATTTTCATCTCTTTCCAAAATTATTTTTCCCATTTTTATACCAAAGACTAGTGCTTATCCTTCTTAAAGTCCTTTCTTCTATTACAGCTGTAGCAATGTATATCACATCTGTTCTATATGATCTAAATAACTGTGGTCTTCCATCTTGAGCCAGAGATCTGAAGCCAAGGCAATGCTGGCCAAGCTGTGGTTTTGTCAATGGTAGGACAATGGGGAATTTCATCCCTGTTTTCAGTGCTCTGAACGCCTGGAGTTTATGCTGGATGTGAGAGTCTAATTGTAGGTACGCAGGTTTGGAAGTTGGAATCATACGGTCTGTCTTGCTGTCTGAGCAGGAGGTGACATTACACCATTTTAAAAAGACAGAGATCCTGAGGTCTATCTGACAATATAAGCATCTTTTTAAACAACTATATGAAAGCTGCTATAAGACAGCAATGGCTTTTTATTTCCTTCACATTTCATCCTTGTACCAAGAAAGGCAAAGGTCATCAAAACCTTCATCAATAATTTCACTTTGTCTATAAAACTGAGACAATGTTTGAAAGAAACTTATTACTGTCTATGCCTACAGTACGAAAACCATCCTTCACAAACATCAGCCCCAGTTTGGTTTTTTCTTTTCTCTTCTAGCTCAAAATTGCTAAAACAAGATAGGACACTGTTTTGGCATTCAAGGAATGGGGTCTTTGTGGCGTGAAGCCAGCGGTACCTTTAGCAAGCTGCTGGGCATGGCACTGAGGGAGAGGAGGTGCTCGACGATGGAAAAGCAGCAGGGGTAGCGCCTGGGAAGGTTGCAAGCCGCGCACGGTATAGCTCGTCCATCTTCCTGTGGCAAACTCTTCCGTTGCTGAATCACGCCTAGCTTTCCTGCAAAAACATCTTCTTGGGTCTGGCAGTGGGTTTGCTATTTCGGTCCACCCACCCATGAAAGAACATAGAAATGAGTAACTGCAGGGTGGACAACCCAAATGCTGCAGCCAGAGAATGAACGAGGACACCGTGGGTTATTCATTAGCATCCTGTTCGTGTCTACTCTCCTTCCATGAAAGTCCTCCATTCCTTAATTTTGGAAGCTGCCCAGCCACTTGTGCTTTGCCTTACCAACTGTGCCGGAAACCGGGAAGCATTTTACAGAGATGCTTCTGTCACTGAGGATGCTGCCTATATGTCTGTTTCAGACAGTTCCAGCTTTTCAGGGCTCAACACTCTCTTAATAAAAGTACCTGGACATTTTCATCCATCTAAAGATAATTATATTCCAGGACAAAGCACATTTCCTCGCATTTGCCTCACAAAGCACCACTTTATTTTGTTGCCTGGCTACCCTCCACTGAATTCAGGCAGAGCACTGTGTCTGCCCTTTAAATGTACTAATTACTTATTGCTGTAATTACAGCACACTAGTTTAAAGGTTTTATCATTACTTTGGACAGATTAACATGCTGTTGTAAGAGCACTTCAGAGCCTTTTGTTTCAGATTTCCATCATTAATCAGGCCGATGCTTCTGTGAAAATTCAATATTTATATTCCCGATAACAATATGTGTACTTATGGGCATCTGTGCTCCTAAACAACATATGAAATACAGGTAAAGCAGCAGTCACTTACTACGTAATACATCTTTCTGGAATTATTACATACTTAATTAATGTCTGTTTGTTTGTTTGTTTGTTTGTTTGTTGTCATGGCATAAAGAAGGAGTAGCAGGATTTGCAGAAGGGCTAGTCAATGCATTGCTCATCCTGCTCAGACATCTGCCTTCACTTTTATTGAAGTAGATGGGACATCACCCAGGGGGGCTGTGCATATTTGTGCGCCGTGGGCCAGCACACAGTGAGGTATTTAAAGCTCTGGCCATTTGGGAAAGGGTGCGGGGGACACACCGCATTGGCCCCCTGCCCAGCTCAGCCTGCCACAGCAGATTTCCAGCTCCTAATCTTAAGCAGCAGCTGTACAAGCAACTTCCCATGCCAAGCACCCTTCTTACAGCCAGACCCCACCATCCAACCTTGCTACAGCCCAATGTACCATGAGTTTTGTATGCAGGTGCATTATGCTCAGAAACACATAAAGAAATCAAGGAGATCATTGTTGGAGTTAAGCGTTTTTCACTAATAAGCTAAATATTTTTATTATGCGACACATAGCTTGTGGCATGAATTTATTACAACCTATCACATTTGGCTTTTACAGCATCACCTTTCATGTCCTTGCTCTCAGGTGGATGAACAGCTCTGGGTCGTGAGCCCTCAGTCAGGTCCCTTCTGCTCGGCAGCAAGCTGAGCAGCTGAGAGAACATTTTTTGCACCAGCAGAGACCTGAGCTCCTACAGAACTTTATTTATCATTTCCAGCAGTGTGAATTATGGGCAGACTACAGTAATCCTTAATTAACATTGTCTATCTAGATGTCTATTAGCATTAGCAGATCAATCATAGTCAGGATTTTCAATTAAGAACAAAACTGTCCCTTGGCCTGCATATGGAGGAAAAAACTGAAATTTCTAAATCTCTGAGGAGGGTGGGAATAAGCCCAGTCCTTGCATTCAGAGATCCCAACCCCGATAAACACAAGCTGACCACAATTGTAATAGCTTCTCCATTGCATACAGCAAGGAGTGGGGTAATGGTCTTCTACCAACCAGCTCCTTAGTACGGACTAAGGCTGATCTCCTGCGGCACAATTGCAGCCTGAAGGATGCTACAGAGAACACGTTTCATTAGGAAGCATAACCAGAGCAAGTATTTTCAAATTAGCTATTGTTTTTACTAATTTGTGCAACAGTCGTTGGGTGCTCATTAATAGTTACGTACTGTTAGACAAACCACATCCTATATTTCGTCTGCTTCAATAGATCATTGTTTAATAAAACAATCACTTTTGTGTTGATAAATTCCCAGCTGACATAAGAACTTGATTTATTTTTTTTCTGAAAAAATTTATTATTTTTAAAGCATATTTAGAAGTTTTCAGTAAGGGTGTTTCTCACCTTAAAAGCCTAAGTGTTGGACGGCTTTATTCATAGCAGTACACCTAGAGATCTAGCCCAACCTCGAGAATTCCATCCTTCCACTCTTTTTGAAGTCCAGCAATCCAGTTCCAGCATGTTTGGCTTTTCCATTCAAGCAAGAGTCCATTCCAGCAGCCTTATCTCCTTCATATACTAAGAAAATAATGAGTGTTATTACTCATCGAACCATTTACTGATATCCTCAGTGCTTTTACTCTCTACAAATATTCCTCAAAACAGCATTTAACTATGCTAGTACTCACTGCTAAGTGCTGGGGCGAACAGAAGAGCTAGAGCATAGAGCAAAATATTAAAATATTTCTTTTCATTATGTCTTCCCAGCTTTACCTGGCTTCCATATATGTGCCAAATTCCCACCGATAACAGCCTCTGACTGTGTGGATTCTGCTAGGGTCTTCTGCTAGTTAGAAGCGTTTAATTGAAACGCTACAGAATTGCTCTTTCTGCTTGATGGCCAAGCACTGTCGGAAGATGCCGAGCAGAACCACCAGGCAAAAAGGGTCCTGGGTCCACACACCTTCCTAGCCCTGCTTCCTCAACTCTTTGAGGGTCTGAACTCCTCCAGAAAACCCAGGCTTTTTTGTTTCACGATAAAAATGAGTGGGTTCCTTCCTCTGAGGTTAGGCACATCAATGAAACGAGTAGCTCAGTTTCACCTACTGACTTTCCTGAGGCGATGGCCTAAATCAGGATCACAAGACTGATAACTGTCTGGTACTGCGAAGGCCAAAATTAGGAAGGGTTTTCCTGAAAAAAGGATTGATTTTCTGTCTAAAGCAACAACGGACATTTCGTTTACTTGACTATTTTTCTCTCATTCCTGACATGTCATGGAGTTTTAGTCACTACAAAATGTTTCTGATCCAACAAAAATATCAAGGCTTTGGGTTGAGGACACTGAAAACTCATTAGAGACTATAGTCTAATACCGTCATTGGTAGTTACAGAAAGTATTTATATATAGCAAGTGTAACAAACTAGTTGTATCGAGGTGATAAACTGCTAACATGGGCAGAATACTTGAACAACATAATCATCAGCTTCTACCTTAGCTACTCAGTCCACAAGAAAAATGCAGCAAATATGGTTACAAGAAATTGAAATTTAGAGTTATACATAATTCCTATCACAGAAAAAGGTTAATAATTCAGGCACAGGGGGGAAAAAAAGATAAACATTTACAACTTGGCAACCAAATTCAATGCGTATGGAAGTAGAGTTTTGTCTAGAGAAATGTTTCAGCTGACAATTTTTGCACTTACACAGCATCTTTGTGAGGGTATGAAAGCACTTGCCAAACATTGTCAGAATCCCTCTCCAGAAACTGCTGAGGAACTGAAGTACAGTTCCACTATCCACCAAAACAGTTTTATATTAAAAATAATGACCTGATGGTGTAAAAACATGCTCTGGGGACTTTAAATAGAACAGGCAGACACACAAATGAAGCATCAAGCAATGTCTGGTTTCCAGCTGACCCACCTGGCTGGAATCTGGAATAAAAATCAGAAAAGGACAAAAAAAAATAAAGTCAGGAAAAGTGAAATTTAACACAGGACTTTCTAGGTCTCTCAGGTCACTTTAAGATATTTCTGTTTGCAAATAGCCTAATTTAGACAGAGCTCCTTTGCATGGAAACTTAATTTTGAAATATGTTTCGTATTCAGATGGACTTGGCTAGATTTGTAGATTAAGACCATAATAGTTTTAGCAACAGAAGTAATATTGGAACCTCACAGCTTAGCCTGACAGATGCCCTAGATCTCAGAGTTGCATAATAGCTTAAGTTCACCTGGGTGTTGAACCATACCTAGTACCTTGTGGAATATCTCAGTGTGCTCATTTTGTAACAATATATTCCACTCTTACATCTCTCCATTGAACTTGCTTTCCTCTTGCCCCCATCTAACAGTTCCTCCTTTTTGGCTTTGTTTGTGATTCACCTGAGTTTGAAGCACTAAATGAAAATTTAGGAATCAATGAGATCTCTCAGTATGGGCAGTCAGAAGAGCCAGGTTTAAACAGGTAGAATCCCTTCCCAAAACTGGCAAGTGCCACTGGTGTTCAGTCATAATTCCTGGGCCCAACACAGTTTCATTAAATGCCTTTAAGCAATGCTGCTTTTCTGGAGAGGAAGGGAAGGTGAGGCAGAGAAGAGTTATTAGTGAGAGATACAGCTACCCCAGCAGTGGTCTACACCTCCAGCAAAAATCTAGGGGGACAGAGTGAAGAAAGTAAAGGTCAGGTTCAAATCAAACCAAAGAAATTTCTTGAAGCAGGTGGGAGACCACCAACAGCTCTCCCCAACGGGGGCTAGGACAGCTGTCCAACACACCGACACGGTAACGGCACAGGCATCCATCCAATGGTCACTAAACACGTCAGACACCACATCTGACCCAGCACGTTCCTGGACAGAGCACTAGCTGGGTGCTGAAAGATGCTAAAAACCCTCCCCGTCTCTGTGCAGAAAGCATCTGTGATATACAGAACATAATGTACAATTGGCAATTCTAAGGTTAACCGTGTGTTTTCTTTGCTATTTTGCACCTCAGCTTTTTTCTTCTCTGAGTCAGTGTTTCAGTCAAGTACACTGCTTCTACAGTGCCACTTGGGGCACCCTGTACCTCTGCCTTGCTTTGCTCACCCATCTGCTTGCGATGCATATTGCATGGGGGAAACCTACTGAACCGTAAGAATGCACAGCCAAACCCAAACTGTGGCAGGTTCCAAACACAGTCGTGTTCCCAAAATAACCCATTTCATACAGTACATCAGCTTTCATCCTTTCCATCCCCACTGTATTCTCAAGTTCATTTTTTAAATTACTCACTGGTTCTTGATGAACGACAATTTATCGTTGGCTAAGAGAACAATCGTCAGCTGGACTAATTTAAAGGGATTTGCTTGTTTTCTCCCCTGGCCTGGGAGAAAGCTGACTTTTTTCCTGAAAAGAAAAGAGATTGTTTGTTAAAATTAGCTGGAACTGTACTGGAAGATTCACCAGCTACTGTGCACAAACATCTGCATTTTATCTAAGGTACTAAATGAATCACTCAAAACAGTTCTGGCCTTTGTCCTCTGCACGCACTATGCACTGCTGTTTAAGAAACAGTAATATTCATTTTGAAGAAAAAAGATGATATTTAACTTACCCAACATTCAGACTCCCTAGTTTCTGTACACCCCCAGCCCCCACAAAGTGCACTCATGAAAATCTTCCTGTTTGTGAGTATAACTTCAACATTAACTCAAAAGTTAAAACCACGATTCCAGCCATTCCTGAAGCTAATCTGCAGTTGGGAAATCAGTAATAACTTCATGCTTTTCCTGTACCTCATTTTCCCCTCAGTACACTATTGCTACTGCTAGAAATTTCTGAAATAACACCAGCAGCATGAGAAAATAAAGATGAAACCCACAAGTGGGGCTTTCACTTTGCTTTATGACCAGTGCCATGTGTTTGGCAGAGAAAGGCATGCCCAAGTTATTAATTGTTCTGCCTTAGTAAGGAAAGATAGAAACAGAGAAATAGAAATGCTCCTGTTATCTGCTTCTCATTTTTATTATCTTTTTCTCTACCAGTGTATAGTAATATATTTTACTTATCTCAGGTGATGTAACTTGTAACCACTATAAGCTTGCCTCCCGTAACAATCAAAATATCTGTTCCTTATTTTTTTGTTTACTAAGTATTTGGCTTATGCTTGTTTAATAATCTATCATCTGCATTTCTCCCCTTTCTTGCTATGTAACCGTGCAAAATTGAGAGTTATGTTTTCCGTAGCTCTCAATCTTTTTTTTCTTTTTTTTTTTTTTTTTTCCCTCCCCTCAAATTCATGGTAAATTAATTCCTGGGGTAAATGCATATGCCAAAAAGAAATCTTACTGCAATACAATACGTTAGTAAGCTCCTATAATTTTACCATTAGCTTCTTTCACTGTCTAAAATGCACTTGCCAACTGACTTGATGCAGGATGAGAGTTAAGCAATGATGTATTCAAATATATGTTGTTAAGTAAATGTCCTAGAAATAAACGGCAGATCATTTCTGGAAACGAACTTCTCAGACTATCTCCAGCAGCATTGTGGTATTAGGGAATACCTCAATTATTTTCACAGAGGTGCTTGCTGTAGCCATCAAAAGTGCATATCTGCCCAGGGAAGTGGCCGAGTCCCCATCCCTGGAGGTATTTAAAGGGCACGTGGATGTGGTGCTTAGGGACAGGGTTTAGTGGTGGGCTTGGCAGTGCTGGGTTAACAGCATGGCTGGACTTGATCTTAAAAGGTCTTTTTCCAACCTAACCAATTCTATGATTCTATCAATCACAACAGCGCCTATATGCTTTTTTTTTTTCCTACTCTGAACACTTTCTCTTTTTAGCTCATCTTTTTCCATGTACTTGCCTGTACTAGCTGCAGCTTTACGCTTTTCTTTCAAATTGCCATTCAATCTGGCAAGCAATGTGCCGATTTTTCGCTCAGATTAAATTTACAGCAAACCTTTGGGATGCAATTACCTCTTGTAGATGTTATATGACAATCATCGTGAGGATCCGTTCATTCCTAGCCACATTATTTTGTAAGATCACTTTCTTTTATCTTCATTTTGCGTGAGTTACCACCTTTTCTATCCCCCCTTCTCAGAATCTATCAGCATTTCAACTTATTAGTCAAACAGCACTTTTTTATAATGCTATGTATTTATTAACACCACTTGTGTTTCTTCTGTATTCATCACAGTTTTATGCAATGGTTATGATTATTCATCCTTTCCTGGACAATCCACTTTCTTTTCGAGGTGTGTTACTGCATGAAGCCCCAGTGGCTCCCACTGGAATTGATGGCTCACTCTGACCATCTCTATAAACATCGTCCTGGCAAGCGCAGGGAGCTCTTCCTTATGTTTCGTAGCAGAAGAGCAGAGAAACATTCAAATCATGTCCCTTGTCTGCAGAAACATGGCTGTGCTCATTCTGTTTGGATCCTGTTCAGCTTAAAACTTTCTAACTGTAGGAAGTTGCAGCAAATACATAACTACATAATATATACATACAATAATATATACACACATATATACACACACATAATACATTAACTAGAATGAGCTTATTAGCGGATTATTTTCTTCCTCTTCCTCAATAAAAACAATACCAACAACGGCTATTTCTTGATACACGGCCTACTTTGTAGTAACAGAGAACAAAACTGACTGCAGCAGAAACATTTTCAAAAAGCTTTCATATGTGAAGGAGTGTTTCTGTCCCAGGTTTTGGGTGTCCCCATCATCCACACATCCACCTGCCTCCACTGCCCTCAGACTTACACTGTGTGTCATTAGCAACTACCTCGACTCAGGGTTCGAGTATCTGGTACGAGACTGGCAGGGTTGCACAGGCTCTGGCTCTCTAGAGGCTCCAGTCTGGATTTTCACCCCCAAAACTATACCACTACATAACAGTTTTGTAAATTCTATATACTGATTAAAAAACCCCAGCAAACAACAACAAAAAAACCAACCCCCACACACACACAAAAAAAACCCCACCCCAACACCATGCAGGCATTCTTTTTCCTCTAATCAAGAAATGAGGTATGTTTTTCTTTAAATGCTCGTATGTTAAAAATAGGGAACAAACAACAGTTCTCTGTTTGCCTTACCTGTGTGCCTCTGCATTCCTGAGATTTCTGAGCACCTCTTGGACTCTTGTGCTGCTACGTCTGAGAGCACTGACCCACTCTGGGGTTATAGAAATAGACTGCTGCTTCAAAGACACTTTTTGCTCCATCTTGCCTTCTGGAATGAGAAACAAAAGCAGTCTTTGTGTAAAGAAAACCTGTGCTTGGTATAAAAAAGAAATAATATATTTTTGTATTATTAATAAATACATTTATTAGTATAAATAATAAATAATAAATAATAAATAATAAATAATAAATAATAAATATAATACCACATCAAATATACAATAAGTATAATAAATTAATAATAAAAATTACTCTTTATGTCTAGTTTTGACTTTTCAGTGTCACTGAGGGGTAGAAAACATTATGTAACCTTGGGGTCCAGCCCATGCTTGCTCTAACTCAGGATCTGGATATTCAGCTTTTCCAGAGTTAGTGTGTTACATGATGTTTAATTGAAAGTTATATATGTTCTGATAATTAAAAAAAAATTCTTCAGGTAAAAAAATATGAGTTTTGAGTTGTTACAAGCACGAAAATCCTATCCTGAAATGAAGGCATGGATTACCTAGAGATAGGTCTTGGAATGGAAAACTGTATCTCCATCTCTAGGAAGATAATTATCTGTTCTGTCCACCACAGAGCAGACATTACCTTCAAACCGAACTAATGCAATTAAAATGGCTGCACTGTTAATTGATACTTATGTCATAATAATTATGCATAACAGGGCCACAAAAGTTAATAAATACATTTTAATAGCCCATGGCAAATTCTCATCATGCATCTGACAGTAGCTAACAGATGTGTCAAGAAATTTCGTTGCATGTAAAGAGCCCTGCTGTGAAGAGCTGCTCAGTGTATCATTGCACTATTAATTGCTTTTCTTTCCCTCATTTTGAAAAACCCTACAGGTGTAAAAACCAGTGGCTAATCAATTGCAGGTACAACATTTTGAAGGACTGTAAGATGTTCAGCCGAGGGGCTAGGGAGGAAACGGCTTGTCTGTATTGATGTTATCTTCGGGGGGAAATTGCCCAAATTGCACACACAGTGCCTTCAGCCTCTGTTCAGTACACCAGCAAAATCCTCCTCGTCATCAGACACAGCAGCAGGTGTAATTCACATGTTGATTGTAGGCCCCTACTCTACACAACCAGTTGAGTGGGTCATAGAAATTACAGGGCAGTTTTGCCCCTGGAAGCAAAATGAACAAATTAAGACAGATCTTTGCAAAGGATAGCTACGATACAGCAGACAGATTTCCTCAGGAAAGTATGTTTACATCTAAGTAGAGGTCTGTGAAGCTCGATGGGGCTCTGAACACCTCCAAACATCGAGTTGCATGGCTGTGTAAAAAACTGCCTGGAGAGTTACCGCAGTTATTTCAGTGCTCAGCCTGCCATAAACTCAGAGAACATCCAGCGCTGGATGTTGTCATCTTTGATGAAGCAAAACATAAAGAATGGAGCAAACCCATATACTTCTAATTTCAGTAAACAACCATGAGAACGCCACATGAGCATGGCTGGTCTATTTTGCTGCTGTGTTTGGTGCAGTGCTCCAATACACCTTAGCGATGAGATTCCTTGTTGAAGTCCATTACAAAAGCTGGCAGAAAGACTTTGTTTCAGCAAAGTAAAAAACATTAATTTTGATTTCAAATTAAAAGTTTTAAAGCAACAGTTTCTAGTGAGAGCCAGAATAGATTACAGTCAAGTTCTTGTCTGAACTCCTTTGCCAGTCCAAGTAGCATTTGGGGCTACCAGCACATTTTCCAAAATGTTCCCTTTGGGTAGACTTTCCTCTTCCAGAATCTATATTTTTACAGAAAATTCCCGGTCCCACCAGATCCCCGTCCCAAGGTTGCATAATTTATCCTTATTCTACTTCTCAAGCAAAAAGGGTATTACAAATTAGAGTCACAAGCATCAGGGTGTTACAAGGTTGAAAGTAAGAGACAGTAGGAGAAGAGTGAAAGCAGACAACAGTCACCTTTAAAGCCGCAAATGTCATAATTGATTCACAATATATATTGCAAAGAGATGAAAATACTCAGCATATGTAATACCTCAGTTTTACTTAGGATTTGTATTAAGTACAGTGTCTGAAGCAAGAAAAGAAATTAAGACATATATAAATCTTTTGAAAATCTGCTAAGCTGGCAATAGCATGTCAGATTTCAGATAAAATAATTGGAACAACCGCAACCATCACGCCATCAAGAATTTTCCAGTAGCATTTTCAACCAAGATGAGTATCTCTTACACTATGGTGGTGGATTTTTAACGGTTGATGGTTTCAAAAAATAACACACACCTATCTGGACACACAGCACCGTTCGTCAAGAAAAACAAAATCCACTTGCCTTGTCCTTTAAAAAGACAGCTCCACGGTGCCTGCAGCACGCAGACACCCATCGTGCACCTCAGTGCCTTTTGGACACGCTGGCATATAAATGGTAAGAGCACTGCTTATTAGCATGTGGCTCCTACCCCTGCCGCCAAGGTTTCCCTGTGAGTACCTGCCATCAAGGCAGTGGAAGTTCCTCTGCATCTATTGTTATGTTATTTTAAATATGTGAGGGACTGGGATGTGTGAATGTATCGAAGGACGTCTTAAACGAGCATCTTGCCCCTCTGCCTTATGAAGTTTAGAAGTGAATAGAACTACTCAAAAAAAAAACCAACAACCACCTAAAAAAGTCATCTTTACAAAAGAAAACAATTATCTGCAAAATCTGAGCTTTGGTGTGGTTTTTTCAAGTTGGCTTTTGGGGGGGTGTGTGTTTTGGGGTTTTTCTCAGTTTGGGTTTCTGTGTTTTTTTGGTAGGCTTTGCTAGTCAAGACACACAAACAAGGACCAAATGGGACCTACTGCCCACGAGTCATCATTAAAGGCTAAAAGTTCTGAATTCAACATAACTTTTTTTTGGTGGGAGGGTGAGATTTTGTTCAGTCTCCGCTTCCTTCTGCTTCTCTTTTTACTGTATATCTTAATGCAGATTGCTTCTCCTGGTCATTTCATTGATGTCTAATTTTCCATCTGTTGAACATGATCTCACTTTAACACTGATACCTTTTCAGTTAAACTCTGGTTTTCACGGTTGAGATCCTTGATCAATTACTTAACATCATCTTATCCATGAATGAAATATAGCCCATAAATACATACTGGCTTATTTATCTTCTTTAGAAAGTCAAATAGGGGCCCTGTAAGTACTAAAGAAATACTCTGTTTAGAGAGCTTCCTGATAATATTTCATATTTTCTGAATATTTGAAAAATACTCTATATTGCTAAATAACAGGGACTGTTATTATGCAAACTGAACTACTTTTTTTCTTGATTAGTGAATTATCTTGATAAACCACTCACAGACAACTGTTTACATATATAAAGAATATTTCCAGGATTATTTTTGTGTTTGCACATTTGAAGGGAGGGAGAAGAAAGCTTTATTATGGCTATTAAGAAAATCTTGTTATTCCCAATGCAAAATAAGGCTCCTGCTTGGTTCACTGCCAGTGCAAGACAGCACACAACACATCTGACTAGTGTAATGTTCTTGTGCCCTTAGAATAGTCCACTCATTTTAAAAGAAAACTTATTTTCACTTACTGATGTAGGTTGACATGTGTGGTCTTACTAGCAACGTATTTCTCTCAGTGTAGCAGTCTCACCATGCAAGCTGGGGCTCGATGTCAAAGTCAGGTTTCACTGACCAATAAAGCACTGCCTCTAGTGCAACCTACCCCAAGGTACTTATTTGTATATGCAAATGTCCCTTATAATCTTTGGGAATATGGCCTTAAAGTGACACTCCAGTAATTGTTTCGCTGCCATCAAAAATGGCATTGCAAGCACAGGATTACAATTTCAAGGTGAGAACGAGCAGGTAGCAGACATTGACTTGCAAGACTCTTAAAGTGAAGAAAGAAGTAAAGAAAGGGGTAGAAACCTGGTGAGAATGGAAAAGAAACTGTCTCTGAAGGCAACGCTTTTCAGAGTTATGTGGGATGCACCAGTCTAGTTTTAATATATACCTTATCGTGCCAAGCCAGGCTGTGGGAGGAACAGACCTCAAAGACCTCTACAGGCATTTTTTTCCCTTGTTTTACTCCTTTTCTCTGGACCTTTCTGCTTGCATTCAGGAGAGAGCGCGTCTGAGAGGATCAATTTTTCACACAGAAAGGTACCATCCTGCAGACTGGCAGCCTCAGAAACTTCAACCTCCCTATACAAACACAGGCAGGAATTTGCGTGCTGGGGGGAGGGAAGGGCTGGCAAACAGCGTGGGGGCTTCCAAGCCCTCCGCAGCCCTGCCAACACACCTCAGCACTCTCCTGAACAAACCTTGAGCCACCATGATGAACTGAAAAACTACCAGCAACGCCAACGTGGATGCAAGCGCAAGGGCTGGCACAACAACCCCAGGCTTATTCATCTGTGGCCTAATTAGCGTTTGCACCTGTATCACCTGCTGACGAGATTTCTGCAGCAGATTCTTATTCCCCTGCTGTGAGCACTCACACTTCCAGCCCTCTCAATTACAGGTGAGAAGAAACAATAACAAAAATAACACCCTCAAACTTGGCCGTTTTTCAGAATTCAGCTGGTAGCAAATACAGCAGGTGCTCGTACCTCATAAATTTCAGTTAATTTGAACAGACAGCTTCACTTTCAAATAGGGACCATTCAGCTAGAAGATGTGTGCTCTGTAATTCCACATCACCAAGCTCTTGATCAGGCAAAAATAATTCCAGGTAAAATTAAGTCTTTTGCAGCTTCTGGGGATAGAGCACAGCACCAGGGCCAGCCACTCCGCCTGTAACGTCCTGCAGAAAGCTCAGCCTTTTTGCATCATCTGCTTGAAAATGGAAGCAGTTCCACCAGTATGAGGTGGCTTTCCAGTTGGCACTTACTGCCATACCACTCGAGCCCTTGCTAATGAGCCACTGCTAGTCTCCAGCATCAGCAACTGCTCATCTCACACTGTTCCATAATAGGAGTCTGATCCCAGTAATGGATTTTGATCAAAGTTTGTAGGAGTTTAAGCTGCATTTAATTATCACTAGAGGGCTGGTTGTTTTGTTTTTTTGTGGGGATTTTTTTTGTTTTGTTTTAGTACAACTCCTTATAACACTCCTTAGACAAACCACTCTTTCTGCCTGCGGCAATTCAAGTTTTTCTCCAGAACTTTCTCCTCCATTGTCTTCTGGGAATAATTCTCATCTCAAGACCGCTGATCCTTTTTCTAGCTTTGAAGTATAGCTTAGCATAAAACCAAAATGGGAAATGTATTTCAATCCCATGAGAGTTAGTTCATCGGAAGGCAGTGGGAGAACTGTGAGAATCCAAATGGCATAAAGCAATCCTTTGCTTTATTAGGGGTGTGCCGTTCTTCTGCTGCTGAAACACCAAAAATCATGACCACTTCCTACCACCACCCTGAAATATCTGCATAGTGTGAAATTACTATGAACACTGGTAAGGTGTCTTATTTTGTATAAGTCTTCATGAAATCAACGTGCTGACAAACCTAGAAAAATTCATAAATAAAAATGCAAATAAATATCACATAATTAAAAATAAATTTTTACACCTGGGCACACTGCACATTGACAGTTTGGAGCCAGCATTTGAATCCTCTCTTATCAAGACTGACGAACCCATTTTCCTCTCTTTTTATGGATTCTAAGGCCATAAGTAGCTACAGAGATAGTTTGGTCTCACTTCCCGCAGAACACAAGCCACTTCCAACTGCAAACTAATAATCACTAACAAGGCAGTTCAGGGGAATTTAAGTTAACAAAGTAATTTTTCTTTTTCTCAGTTCAGTCCTTCAGGCTTCTAGAATTCCAGAGATCCCTCAAAGATCACCAAGATTGGGCTTTCCAGAGGCTTGCAGCTGGGACTAAAGCATTCCAGAGAAATTTGCTTGCATATCATCTCATCTCTTTATAGAAAATACTACTCTACACATGCATTTCCAAATTTGAACCACCTTGTGAGTTATCTTATGAATTAACTAAAAGGCATGATCTGGTTCCTTTCAAAACAAGATGTTGAAAACGATTCATTTTTTGGATCCACCCAGAAAGGACAAATTCAACAGTCTCCATGGACCTCCCAGTCCTACAGAATGCAGAGTTATGCCTCAAGAATATTGCTTCTTCTATTATCACCAAGACTTCTTTCCACTGCCTGAGACATTTATTTTCCTATTTCACACACTTTATCCTCATGTGAATGAGTTTGCAGTATGCCCAATACCAAAAATACAAAAGCATTAAAAAGTCTTGCCCTGGATTATGTTTATTGCTTAAAATAATTTGGTTTTTATATATACACAAGCAGAATGCCTCTCCTAAAAAAAAAAATAAAATAAAATTAAGGTGGGTTTAATTGTCAAACTTCTACCTGGCACCAAAATGGGCAGAAATGTCCTTTTTATGAAAATCAAATTAGACATGAACCTAACTTGCATTTCAGTAAGGTGGGTTGCTGGCCTGACCAGAAAAAGCAGCATCTGGGAGCTCATGAAGAAATGTTTTACAAATTAAGGTTTTTCAAACCAAAGCAGCTTTGTGATAACATAGGTAAGAATGAAATTTTCCAAATCCTCATTCAAACCAACAATTATTACAATCACTATTTTTCTACATTCATAAAGGAGAAAAAGCAAGAATTTGAAAACCTTTAAGTCAAATTGTTTTCAAGGCATGTACTGGCATCCATTAGTTTCTTAGTGCTCCCTTTAGAGGAACTGTTTAAATGCTGTTTAGTACTTCTGACTGCGTAAACATTTCTCTCATGATGACAGTTACCTACAATTATCCTTAATCATGCTTTTTTGCTTTGTCAAGGTACAAATAATGTTCATTACTTATGTTTTCCAAGCCCTGCAGTTTAACGCACATCCTCATTTATATGGCTGTAAACATATTTATGAACTGCAGCTTTCATTCCAACAGTTAATAGCCTGTACATTGCAAAAACCTAACGGTCACAGTGACCTACAAAAATCTTTGGTTTCATTGAAAAGCTTTCTCAACAGTCAGAGGGAAAACACTGTAGCACCTTCAGATCCTAAAGCTTAATATCCACATAAACCACAATGAAATCAAGACCCTCGTGGGATAAAAACACACGCACAAACCCAGAAAGGAACAAGAAAGAATAGGACTCTTTATTTGAAATTTTGATTTTAAAACAGGGTTTTGATCCTGGGGAGAGCTGAGCTAATGTGTTTTCTCATAGCGTGGACTGAACAACTGGAACAAACTTGTAACAGCAGAATGCATAACAGCTCTTCATAAATGCTTTGTAGCTGAATGTCTGAGGACAAGGCAATGGCATATTCTATCCTGCTTCTTTGAAGGAGAAAAGAAGTAACATATGGGGCATTACTTGTTTTTTTCACTGCTCAGTTCGCAAGCAAAAATAATGAAGAAAATAATGGGCAATTATGTAATAAAGTTAATAAACTCAGATGGAAAACACTTTGCTTCAGTCAGCATTTCCAAGGAGAAGACGACAGCGGCTGTATGTTTGCAGCATCTGGGTTTATACAGCCACAGGGCGGCTGCACCAAAACCACAGCGGAGCTGGAGACGTGTCACTCACCCTCATTTCCCACTCATCCTGGCACTAAGTGAAATTTTCTCCTGCCCTCATGCTGTGGGACATGACTGACACAGCGTTAAACCGAAGAAGTGAAGGCTGCACGTTAAGGAGTTTGCTGGAGGTGTTTCCTTCTCTGTCCCCTCCTTCCCTGCCATGCTTGTATTCTGGCCGGCCAAGTGTCCCATCGGGAAGATGAACCAGAACTCCACAGTACGGAGAGCTTCATTCCTGCTTTTATGTACACATTGCAGAATTCAAATCCCGCCAGCAAGGAATAATCCCCTTTCCTTTCCCTTTCCACGATACGAGCCGATCAGATCAGTGGGGCTGCCACAGCCCTGACGAGCCCTCAGAAGCCTCTTAAGCTGCCTCTGCAGCTCTCCAGAAGGTATCTGTGAACCAGCTGTTTCCCCCTCTTACCATTTAGATTTAGGATTACATTCCTTCCTCTATTCCTGTCGACAGGCCTCTTCTAATAATCTAAGTGGGGAGGGATAAGCGGTGCGATTCCTTACCTCAAATAGTAAAAATTGCAACACGCTCCAGGTTACCGCAAGGTCATTAAAAAAATAGTTGTGGGGTTTCAATGGCTTTCTTCTCACTGTACACTCTCCATCAGCCCAGGAGCTGTGCCGGCAGGGATCCAGTGAAACCCAGCTCCATGTTTCTTGGGAGTCACTCTGCGCAGGGCGCTTGTCTGAAACAATAAGTTAATAACATGACGGCCTTGCACCCTTGCTATCTCTAATCCAAGGTTTCCTTCCTTAGGATACAACTTGGAGGAGGTTTTAGGCTGTTCAAATTTGTGCCGGCAGCTGAAAAGCTTCTAGGTAGCCTAAAGAAATTAAGAAGAGAAAGTCAGGTTGAATTTCTTCCTTCTCTCAAGTCCTATACTTCATACTTCACCTGCCTAACTTGAGGATTGCAAAGGCTGTCACACGGAGCATCCCAAAGGCAATCGCCTCTACAATCTCCAACCATGACATATAAACTCTCTCAAACAAGTCTAATCTTTCCTAAGTGTGAATAAAGACCATTGTTGGAAATTTCTTGCTTCTTCATATTGTCAGATATATTACTATTACTTCTGGAGAAAAAAAATAATCCCCACAGGCAGAAAGAGTGGTTTGTCTAATGAGCATTATAAGGAGTTTTACTAAATAAAAAAGACCCTGTATCACCCTGTAGTGATAATTAAATGCAGCTATACACACACACACACACATATATGGAAAATACCTTAGCACCCTTGCTACATCATTGTGTGCAACTCTACAGAAAGAGTGGATTTTTCCAGTGAAATCTACTCTGTGCATCTTGGTCATAACTACATGTCCGTCCCCTAAAGAAAGACCAGTCAGTTTTGGAAGTGATTCCCTTTTGTGAAGGGACATTTTCCCAATATGCACCAAAACTTTGACAGGACCTGACGTACTATAGATACATACACCTGTTAGCTAAACAAAGAACAACTTTTCAGTTGTATCCTGCTGCTTCCAGGGCTGTTTGTAGCATGGCATTAACAACTGCAGAGGTTTCACATGGACATAATGAAGCCTTGGCAAAGCCACCAGGACTCACTCCGCTCACCACCATGCCCCACCCTCCCCTTCACTCCCTCATGATGGAAGTATTATCTTGGGGTTTTTTCCTTTTACCTTTCCAAAGAGCAAACAAAATTAATGAATGCAAGTCTTACATTAATAAAACTCTACAAATCTCACTCCAAGCAATGCTTCAACCCATGAGAAAAGAAACACAGGTAAGACCATGAGCACTTCAACGACCTACAGAGCCTGTCCTAAATGGATTTATCTACCACAACAGCAATAAGAAATATCAAAGTCTGAAATACATCAGAATAAATGTGTCTTGTGTTAATGTTTAGGAGCCCCAGGGTGTGAAAGTGCCACAACTTCACTGTGACCCCAGAACAAAAATACAGTCTCTGTTTCAAGGGTTTGAAACAAAAAAATAAGACAATGGGCAGTAAGTGAATGTAAACAAACAGATAGGGAACAAGAACATGAGAGTAACATATTTCAATTAGAATTGTGCACTGTTAAAGTAAGAAAGCTTTTCAGGGTGACTGTCAGTTAAGTAAACGTATTTGCACCTCAAAATTTTCCACATAATTCTACATAAAAGAGAAAGTTTTCTTTTTCCCTTCCTGCTGTCTAAAAGCTATCTGCAATCAGTTACTAAATGTAAACCTAGGAAAAGCAATCAGACCCCATGTGGACTCATGTAGGTGTATAGAAAAGGTAGCACAGTTGTGAAACTGCCAGTCTTTACCCCCCATCAAAACTTTCTGACTGGGTTGGAGGCAATGGATTTAGTATGCCTTGAAAACACGCTGTAATTTGTCTTTGCTGCCTTCCATAAGGATATAACTCTAGGGGAAAAGCTCTCTGAATGGGGAAAAGGGCTAAGCATAATTCTAATAACGGATGTTAAGATCTGTGCAATCCAGAATGGCATAACATAGAAATGCAAATTGAAAAAAAAAGGAAAAAAGAGAGAGTGTTTTCTCTAATGCAACTCAGTGATGACATTTGTAGGCTGATATCCTCCAGTGACCCTACCATCTTGATTTTATAGTACCTGATGTATCAGCACCTGACTGCTAATAGAATTAAAACACTGTCTCCATTTCAAAAAAGACTGCATGAGAGGCAAAAGTATTAGCCAAAACAACGAGGAATTACCAATCCATTGCAACACAGCTGGTGTCCCCAGAGCCACTCCCAGCCTTCAAAGTAGCCTTCTGAAGTAGAGCGTCCCAAAGCATCCCAAAGCCATTGTCACGGATCTCCACACACATTAATGCATGTGCAATGAGGCCACGGTATTTTTGGATATCAAATCACTTCAGTTTTGGTTTTGGGTTTTGTGGGGTTTTTTTTGTTTGTTTGTTTTGGGTTTTTTTCCCCTGAATTGAATGGTAACTTTTCATATATCAGTTTCAAACCTGCCAAAAACATTTTGCATGAAAAATTAAAAATAATACAGAAGTTTAAAAAGGAGACATACCATTTATTATTGATGACATCTGTGAAGACTGAAATCTTGTACTTTTCTCCATCAATAACAATTTCTCCTAGCATACTGCCAATACACTACTAAAAAAGACCAAATTAAATATGTACAGGTCTTAGTCCCTGTGCAGAAGATGCTAAGCACTTGTGAAGTCAAACCACTCTTTTCAGTAATTAATGCACAGATTTACACATCTAGTGCTACATGACTTAGCTGGTATATACTGGAATTTCTTCTATATGAAACTCTAAGCATATTACAAAGCTACTGAAAAAGTTCTAACAATTGCAGGAGTCATCTAGAAAGTGGGGTTAAAGTTTATCAAGAATAGATCTAAAGTACCTAATTTTGAAAAAATATTCACAGGAGGAAAACCTGTCCTGTATTCGCTTCTTTGTTTCCCCCCCTGCTCTCTCATCAGTATTTAAATCTCATTCAGGACACTACTTTAAACTTGGAATTTATACATAACAGTATATGGTAATATCACTCACTGCTACACTTGATGAAAATTAAAGCTGAGTGCAATTTTTCATTGAAGTATTCAGGTCTGCAGCATTTTTGAATTTCTGTGGGATTTAACTCAATTGACTGAATATGAAGAACAAACTACAGTCCCTTCAAGACAGAACTTTCAGCACTTCAGCATTTTTATGATGAAACTTCAAGTTGGGTTTTAATTTAAAAAAAAATAATTTTGTTTGAAATATCCAAATAGAATGAAATTATTTTGGGGTTAAACAAAATATTTCCTTAATCTAGTAGCATTTTTTCCTAAAACTTCACCAAAAAATAATTTTCAGAACAGTTGAAAACGGTAAATCCAAAACTCATTTCTGCCATTTTTTTTCTTGAAACCAAGAACGAAATAATTCCTATGCTCCTAATTGAATCCTGATTTTCTTTGGAAGCCAACAACACAATATGCAAAGAAGCTTTGTTGACCTCTCCTTCCCGAGATGATGGTGCTTGTTTCATCCCTTTAGGAAAAGGAGAGAGAAGTGGCTGTCTACAGCTAGTCATGGAAGGCCACAATGAAAAAGGACCAAAAGTCTGGATCTGAGCAGATCCCAGCTAGCTATACTTACTACACAAGGTCGTTTGAGCACGCTTCTAAGCAAAAATAAATAAATAAAATAAGTAAATCTTTAGTTTCAGCATCAGCGAGATTCTACTGAAATCCCAGCACACTTACTGCAGGGAAACACTAAATGGCTATGTAAGTATTCCTACATATCTCCCTTTAAGCCTTCAGAAATCAGTAAGTTAACATCATGTTTTCCCCGCTACCACCAAAAATTCTAAAGAAATGTACCCTGAAATTTCCTTTACATTACCAGTATGTTTTATCTTGGAAGTTCAGCTTTGAGGAATAATATTCTACATGACAGTGTAGCAGATGGGGCATCACTTGCGGTTCTGTCATCATTTCATTCAAGTCTCTATTGCCTTCATTATGACAGAGAATTAAAATCAAATCTGAAACCTGCCACACTAATTTTTAAAAATCTTTTCAGATGGGACTTTCTTACAAAAGATTAAAAAGCAAGAGAAATGTCCAATGAACTCACACCATATGTTTGTTAAAAAACGCATTCCTGGGACAATACCCTTAAACAGTTGCTTAACCCAGCAAAATGAAGAAAAGCAACAACAATCCAGTTTGCAGGTGACAGATGGTGCCATGGGCTATTACATTCTGTAACTCTGCCAAACAATTTACTGCAGCTTCATTAAGCTATGGGCATGTGTAATTATAAACTTGCCAGGTAAAATCTAAATTCAGAATCTCAATTCCAAAATCAAGTTGGCGTATGTCAGGAAATCTTGAAATTCTGCACAATTGGAAGAAGTTAGCTAACCCCACTCAGTATTTCTTATCTGGGCAGTCCTGGGGATCAGTCAATCTTTGCACAAAATGGTATTTTTTTGAAAGTTTACAACACCAATAAAAAGCCTGAACAGCAGCCCTCCAAGGTACCATCAAGAAGTAAATGGAGTTGACCAAAAAGTAATGGTTCTATCTTGCCTTTATGTCTTGATTATTCTCATATTTCCTCTCCATCTCCTACTCAGATGCAGATGCTATGAATGAAAGCCAGTAAGACTGGCTGGAATGACTGGTCCCTGTGCATCTTTAACGAGGCTGGCTTCAGCTGTCATGAAATGCACTTTCCACTTCAAGCTTTGCCTTTGTGCGTTTCCCTGTTGTGGAGGAACATTTGCCTATTTGAGTGGTGAGCAAAGTTTCAGGTCCCATGCTCTCAGCGCGCTACCAGAAATCATGTTACTATAGCTCCTCACCCACTGGCATCAGCAGCAGTTTTCACTCAACTTTTAGAGAGGCACGTTTTAGCAGGGTTTGTTGAGATAGGACAAGGGCTAATGGTTTTAAACTAAAAGATGGTAGATTCAGACTAGATATAAGGAAGACGTTTTTTATGATGAGAGTGGTGAAACACCAGATCAGGTTGCCCAGAGAGGGTGCAGATGCCCCATCACTGGAAACATTCAAGGTCAGGTTGGATGGGGCTCTGAGTAAGCAGATCCAGTCAAAGATGGCCCTGCTCCTTGCAGGGGGGTTAGACTGGATGACATCTAAAGGTCCTTTCCAACCCAAACCTTTCTATGATTCTATGTTTTGACATTTAACTGGGTACAGGTAAAGACATACTTATTGCACTTAATGCATAAGGTAAATAAAAGTTCTCATAATTGACTTTATAGTCACCTAAACTTCTAACCAAGTGGCTCTTCCTAGCAGTCACCTGCTATCAGAGACCTTAGCTGGGAACACAGGGACCAGAGCAGGTAACTCCTGTTTTTTACTGAAAATTGCCTGTGTCTGGAACTCCCTAAATATTGTTATAAATCCCCTTTTCCCTGCCCGGGTGTTGAATTGGAGGAGACCCAGGTTACAACCAGTTGTTATCAGACTACCCTGCATTCACTAAGGTGTTATCATTGACAGACTCAAGCTGGTTGTTACTAGCAGGTAGCTATGCATACCATGCATGGCCTTCACCCCCAGGGTACACAGAGATTCACCAGGTGCCGGGTTTCTGCATCCACCCCTTCTTGCAGATAGCACCAGGGCAGGAGACACCGGAGCTCCCCAGTCCTTTGGCGTGCTGCTTATTTTTTAACTCTTCAGCCTGACGTTTTCAAAGGAGTGATACCTGCATCCTGACCTATGGGTACACAGAGAAACCACACAAATGCTCACGTGGAAGTGGCCTTTCTAACAATATTTCTTTTCTAGAGCCTTTGGCATCAAGAAGTTTCATCATATATGAAATTGAAACAAAAATTTTCTCATCTAATAAAAATGGGAATCTGAACAAGCAAGTAAATACGGCACATATTTCATCTCCCAAACCAAAGTTTACAAATCGAAAGATTTCCATAGGGAAACAATGTATAGTCAATATCAAACATGCTTCATTAATTGAACATATTTTTTTTCTTTCCCCAATTCCCTCCTAAACATTCAGTCACAGAACCCCCAAAATATTCGTTTTCTTTTCGCCACAAGCACATTGCACAGTAATATCACTTAAACCATTACTGTAAGTCTGAAGTTGATGATTTCTTGAGTTTTCCCTGTCATACAGATAAGCTGGATATTGTAAAATCCTTTTAAATCCCACAATCAAACATAGTGGCAAATATGGATACAATTTATATACATGTCAATCAGAATAATCCATTTCAGTAGGGTTCCAGTTTTAAGTCTGTTTTTACTTGCATGTCTTGCATATCTTTATTCCACATAAAAAAAACCCCAAAACCCAAAAAGCAAAAAAACCCACAACCCAGCAGTTTTAAGTCTCCAAAATTTCTGGAATAAAAGATAAAAGTATTAAATACATCTTTAATTACTATTTTAAAATTAAAAAAAAATCCACACAAAACATTGAAAGCAACTCTTCCCTAACATAATTTTCCTTTTCAGCAAGTTGCAACTTCAGGGAAGAAAAGTTCCAGCCAAAAGCTGCTGCCCAGTGCAGTTCAGCAGTACTGAGTCCCCGTCTCCCAGGATGAAAGCAAGAGCCTAATTATCACAGCTCACTCTACCTCAAGGCAGTTTCCAAGCACCCCAAGTTCCACAAAGCTTTAACATAGAAAGATCATGCAGGAACTGAGCATCCAAGCCCAAACCGCACTGAAAATCCCTGTTCAAAAGGAGCCCAGAAATTAATTCCCCTCAAACCAGTGGCTTCTCTCACAGGCAAGGTCCTCTATAGTCACCAAAAAGCTCTGCGTTTGATTTGCTGCCACAGAGATCCATGGCTTTTGTGATGCTTGACAGCTCATCAAAAACTCGTTCTACACCCTACTGAAGATGCTACATGGACACTCCTTCCTCCCCAACACTTTGTAGAATAAACGGTTCCTTTGCTAATGAGTTCACAAACAGAGGCAATGCTACCAAGGAAAGGAGAAATACATGACCTACAAAAGTTATCTACCATTTTCATCCCTGCCGATTCTGGAAATCTACGAAAATAACTTCACACCACGTAGTAAGGCTGCATCTCTGCTTTTATCTTCCACAACTGCAGTTGGCATGGCTGAGGTCTCATCTTTCTCCCACCTCCAGTCAATTGAAGTTTGACGTCAATTGACATCAGCTGGAAAGGATTCAGATGTAACTTGAAAATACCTTGCTGGGTGTGGGGGTGAGCTCTGGCAGGTCTCTTCTGATGATTCTCACCGTATTAGCATGGAAAATTCCTCATCTCTTCTGAAATGCTGTTAGAGCCTCTCTGACTTTAGACCATCTGATAAAAAAGAAGGCAAATGAAACTCTTAGGCATGCATTTATATTTTTGTAAGGGAATGAAAATTTTGGATTTTGTTTTTCTAAAACCAGTGAAATATGCACTTGACAAGTAATTTAATTATGTCAAGTACACAAGGTGAGTTTCTGGTGATACAGAGTGAGGCTCTAACAGTTAAAACAGAGACCTTTATATGCAAGTGGTTTTTGTCTCTGTTTTTTTAAACAAGCATTAGGAATATGGAAGTTGAAGGACTCTTCAATGCATCACTCAAGTGTTTATAAAGCACTAGCTTAACACCTGAAAAGCTCTAATTTCTGTTTACATATTCTTGCTGTCTTCTCTCCAGTACAACTCACTGCCTAAACACTTCATGAGCACGTTACAGACTTCATTATAGATGTTTAATCTCAACCTTTAAGTATGGTGATGCCAACCCCAGGGCTCCCAAGAAAACCTCCTCCACCGTCCCTGTACTTCACATTGCATTTACTGCAGGCACGGCCCCACTCCTTGGAGCACCATGTGGTTTACAGGAACCCCACAGCAGCGATGCTCAGACACATCATCATGCAGAGAGCACAAAGCAAAAAGGGAAACAGTCCCATAACCATCACTGTATAGAAGGGGAGGGTGAGCACAGTTGTGGTTTCTGTAGAGTTGCCCAGCAGGCCAGCAATAAAGCCAGGAAGAAAATCCCCTGCTTATACCTTAAGCTGCCTTCCTATTTCACATTCCTGGAAAGGAGAGAGGAATTCCGAGACTCAGGACCGCTGTTAACTACGCATCTGTGAATGTATGCACAGAGACTGCTCTCCAGCCAAGGATCGCTCAGAGGAATTTTCTGTTGGTTTGGCTGTTAGCTTCTTCTCTGGTTGACTGTGTCAAACCAGGGCAGGGAGAAAATGGTATAGATCTAGTCACAGCTGCTTCATTTCACAGGGTGTCCTTTTCATCTTGAAAATCCATAATGATGACTCCTTAAGCAAACCTCCTGGTGGCTCTGCACCACCCCACAAATAACAACTCTAAGTAGCAAAGGCTCAAGACCATTGTATCCCCACGAGACATGTTAGTGCTCTATTGAGTACCTTATAGCCCCTTCCCAATCCATAGGCTTAATTTGACCAGCAAGCTTACCAGAGCACCTAGCCACTACTTGTACTAGTAAAAGTTATTTTTAAAGTATTCTAGTTAATGCCTTCTTTGGGTTATCCCAGGTGTTTTTACTGTTCTATTTCCCTGATTAAAAAACAATTTTCTTACCATAGGATCTATCTCTGCCCAGTGGTGACAAGAGAAAATATAATATTTCTTTTTCCAAGATAAAAGGAAGTCTGAGGTTTTCTTAACTTTTGTTTTGTTTTGGAAATGTGAGGACTACACAGCCTTTGGATAATGCTGGACAATTGTGTATTTCCTTTTTAATCTTTCTATACCTACATTTGCTGAAAGTTCAAAACAAAAACTTATTTTGAACTAAGAAGACAAGGTGGGGGTAGATTGATTCCTGACTAGGACCAATCACAAGCTTTAAAAGCATTTTTAAACTGGAATTTCTTTTTTTTTTTTTCTCTCTTCCTAAATACAATGAAATCTGCATCACATTATGCCCAGGCTTGTGCTTTGCAAGAAAAATGGACAATAATGCCAATTAAGGCTATTTGTAATGAACTTTCATTACAATGCTGGAACATTGTATCTGAAAATGACAAAAATAAAGCTCTCAAGCATTCAAATACCAAAAGCTTCAAATACCAGCCTTGATGGGAAAGCATCACCTAAGATAACGTTGACATGAGTGGAAAAACCAGTATAGTTTTCAGGGATCAGGCCTCTTAAGATCAACTAGATCTGCTAGAACCTGCTAGAGCTCGCATCAGCATCCATTTTCCCTGATGGTCCCACATGTAACCCTTTGTTTCCAAATGTGCCCTTAATCCAGCTGCCCCCAACCAAACAGGGGAAACAGGATTTACGCTACCTTCTTCTGACACGCAGCTTCTCAAGTGCGGCAGGTACCACAGTCAGCTCCAGAACATGACTGTCAGCGAAGGGTGGAACAATAATAAACTTGTCCCTAAAGCTGGTTAATGGCCAAGCCCACAAAATTTTATTGTCCACACACCACAGTTGCTGAGCAACCTTCCTGCCACACAGCCCCGAACATACTTGAAGCAATCAAATTCAATTGAAATGAGTGCACTAGTAAACTGCTGGGACATTATTATTGATCCCTAATTAAAATGGACTACATGGAAAATAGTACAGGGGAAGGCTATTAAACTGAGAAACATAGAAACAAAAGCCCAGATCCTTGACAGCATTTAAATGTTCAGCTCTCAGGTGAAGCTTCCCTATTCCCACTTATCATCTCGCAGAACGCAAAACTGCTATAAAAAATATTAAATTTTTGATGTAACTGAAGCATTATCCCATTATCAACATAAGCAAGAAGTCAGAAGCAAATTCCAAAGGTTCAGGATCTGTAGTGGTGTGAATGCAGCATTATTTCAATCCGATTCCAACTAACCAGTCTCACTTATGAAATTATGCCCACACTTATAGCGATGCAGAATCATATAGCAGTTTTCAGGGGGGTTGGTTTTGGTTGGTTGGTTTTTTAAACAACACTTTCTTCAAACATATTATTTGACTACATGTAACGTTCCTTTTGTGTTATCTGATGGTAAATAAAACAGCATCTCTATTTGCATCCTTTTCAAGAAAAGGCTTAAATTCTTCCTACACAGTTCTTTACACTTGGTTGGAGTATCAGTGCTTTACCAAACTGAAGTTTTTGTGCCTGCAGATCCAAGCCTAGCCAGCAAATGTAGATATTAATAAGTAGCCCATTTCCCTATGATTTATCTGGACAATAAGCAGTAATTTTCTAGCAGCTGGGTCAAAAAACCCTGTGGTACATATGTAGGCATATATATGCATATACACACAACATATAAATGGAATAACACAAATAACTAAATAATTTTTTTTTAGTTTTCTTTTCGTGCCACTGTATCAATGATGCAGTATATGACATGATCCTTTGACATCTTGCAGCACGTGGTATATTTTCTTTTGTCCTCTAAACATCTCACCAGGCATTGACTAGAGGATTTTTACCTGTCAAAGCAGCTGTAAGTTCTGCTTGCTTTTCCAACATCTTTTGCTGGTAAAAGACCACATCATCATCATCTGATTTGTCTGTCATGGCTCTATCCACAGCACTTTTGTTCTGTGCTGGGGATGAGATTTTCAGTGCCTGATACCTCAACAAGCTTTTGACTTGAGCTGACTGGTTTATTTGTCTTCCTTCCCCTCCCCACACCACGCTGCCCATCTCTTTCTTTTCCACGTAACGCACAGCGGTCTAGAAGTGCTGCCATCAGGTATTTCAACAATACTTTTCCCCTTTTGGATGGTTACAGAGAAGCATGCCTGTGCTACTCTGCTGCTGCCAAGAGGGTACAACATGCAAAAGAAACACAAGACACTCTTCTCTAGTCTAAAGCGTCATTTGTATATGAGTCCAAGCTCCCGTGCTGGGAGAGACCCTTGGTTAATAATGCCGTGACATTTACATGACAGCTGACAATAACGCAGCCTGCATCCTTAGGCTGACTCAGGATGGACACGCTATTCCTCCCAGGTGACACACCATATTTGAACACACCCCTATGACTTAATTCACCCTGCTGTAAGCACTGAGGCAGTGCCACCCTGCAAAGGGCTTTGTGCCGCCCTGGGGGAAGCAGAGGATGCAGCCCTAGGTCCTCCTAGAGTGGGGACGGCCACGGTACCCAGCCTAGACACCATTCCTAAACGCCAACCCTCAGTCATCACACAAGAACTACACGTAAATTATTTCCAAGTTGGCAAACCAAACAAGAACCACCACCACCACATCTCAAGACAGCCACTAATGTGCTACAGGGAAGGTCAAAAAGAAATGCAGGGAGACAACTGCCTCCTCTCCGGGGAGATCCCCCAGCCTGCCAAGGGAACCACCAGCAGGCAGCCCCCATGGGAAGGCAGAAGACATTCCCGCTGGGATCAAAGCAGCTGAGAAGACTGCTCTGGGATGCTGTGTGTTTCCCACACAGTGTGGCTACACGGCAGCTTCCTGAAGTGTTACCCTGCAACTGGGATTGCTTGCTGCTCCTCCAGGAGCACCCCTAGGGAATGTGTGGGATTTTGGAAAACAAAGGAATTTTCATAAAGAGGTGACTTCCTAATGGGCAAAGCAGGAAGTCCTTCCGAGCAGAAGTCCAGTCTTCTATTTTTTGTGAAAATCCTCCAGAGATGAGTGGAGGTCTCACTATTCTCTTGATCCATATGAAATGTCTGAAGTGTTCTATGCAAACATCATTAGCTCTATGCTACACATCTAAATTCAGTCCTCTTTTTTTCCTCATTTCTCTTGTGCTAAGAAATTAGCAAATTTTTGATTCCTATAATTTTTAAAAGTAGTTTTGTCTTGTAGAACTTCTCCCCCTGTCAGCTGTCAGTACCATTTTATTTTTTTTTTTTGGGGGGGGGGGGGGGGGGAATATATTTTACAAGCAGAATTCCAGAGCTGACAGCATGAAGGAAAAAGCAGCTTACATTACTTTAGTTAGTCATGACAGCAAAAAATTTAAGACACGCTACCCAGAACATAATCCAGATTTAGTCAGTTAAATGAAAAAGATATTAACTGTCAGAGGTGCTAAGCAGGGCAGCATCATTTCTGGTCTAAAGTCACTCATAGTTTCCAATTTAACCTAAGCTGACTTCCTCCACCACTTGAATCCCGTCTGGCCTGCTCCTTATGGCAAAGTCGTGTTGCATCTTCCCTGAGAAGTGCTCGTGCAAGGATAACACAAGCCCTCTGCTGAGAAACATTGCAGTTTCCCAAGCTGTGCATTTCCATTAGCTGCTGCACTTCAGTTCTGCTGGTGAGAGCTTTTCAAACTTTATTTTTTCATCTTGAACAACAAAACAAAGAGCTGGGTGACCCAGATACCTCTTCGGAATGAGATACAGCATAGGCTGCTGCAAAAGCTTCTGTCATAGCAGCTTCTTCCCTCTGAAAACAATTGTTTTTTGGACACAAAACATGGGAAGCCTGGGCTGCCTGGGAAAGCCCAGGATGGGGCAGGAGTTGCATACAGTCTGTGGCAGCAACTCAGACCTTTATAAACAGCCTGGAAATATGAGATCTGTAAATAAACCCACTTGGCCAGGCAAGGGGAGGCTATCAGCATCAACCCTACCCCCCAATGTCTTCTGCACTCCAAAGGTCAACTCCTGTCTCCCCCTTTTCCTGGCTTTTGTCACCTGAATGAGAAGAAACCAAAGCACTCCAGGGCTGCTCGCTGCCACCGTCAGTTTAAGAAAGAAAATATTCTGATGTGGCAAGGTGGCAGCGTCAGGGCCACCCAGAAGCTCCATCCATCGAGCAAACTGTTGCCCTGATTGTGTTAAAATATCATATATTTGTTTCACAGGTCACCTTTGTGAGCATAGAGAGGCACAATGGTGGCTTGAACACACCCTTCACTAATAGCACAGCAGGAACAGGGACTACGATTTTCCCTTAGTGACAGGAATGCGCACGGCAGTGTGGTGAATAACAAAAACCTTGATTTTTATGCATGATCGAAAAATATCTGATGAAATTTCTCGTTACCTTATGGAGTCCCTTCAGTAAGTTGATTTCTATTTTGGGGGTGTTTAGAGGGCATATGAAGGAGAAAAGGAGTATATTATGATGGCTACACTGCACTTCTATGCTTTT
Source organism: Falco cherrug (assembly GCF_023634085.1). Lineage (NCBI taxonomy): Eukaryota > Metazoa > Chordata > Aves > Falconiformes > Falconidae > Falco > Falco cherrug. The sequence goes on along the minus strand of NC_073706.1, from coordinate 23,139,721 downwards.
CCCATTTCTAGACTTAATATAGATTTTTCCCTTAAATGCACCACCTGCAAAAAGTCTTTGTTTACAGGCAACCCCACATAATTTCATCTTTGCTACCATACACTGAGCTTCTTAACTTTTTTCTCAGGAGTGGACAATGAGTATCTATGTCAACATTTATTTAAATATTTACTGTGGATCAAAGCATCATCAAGTAGGGATTTAAAGCCTAAAGTAGTTGCCTGATGATTAATTTAGACTCCTTGAATTGCTGATTAAGGACTCATTTTACTTAAGAAGGATTCTCTGAAGTTAAGTAGATGCAGACCTCCTCAGAGAAGAAGATTTTACACATCTTTAACTATCTAATTAAAATGAGCAAATGGTTTCATTTACTATTTTTAAGAATTTATCAACTCCTTTTTTTCTTACTTAGAGTGAATAAAGCTGTCAGATTGGTCCTTTGTGGTCTCAAGAACATCAGACATCAGTAAATTAAGCTTCTCCTACATATTGTTAACATTACCTCTTTTTTTTTTTGGCATTAAGCACATCAATGCACTTATATCCTGGTCAATCATTAAAAAAAAAACCCAAAAACAACAACAACAGAAAAAAAAAGTGGAGAAAAATATAAATCAAAGCTTCCCTGCTGTGGTGAATTCTTACTGTTTTGGGTTTATTAGTTTTTTGTTTGTTTGGGGGTTTGGGGGCTTTTTTCTTTGTTTGTTTGTTTTGTTGGTTGGGATTTTTTAATGTGAAATTTTAAATATTTTATCAGGAACATTAACTCCCAAAAATTTTGCTTTTAAAAAGAGTTTATTCTGCATTTCAATTGGTATAAGATGCTGACACTTGAGTTTCTTTTCTTCAATCACACCGCTTTTTGTTTCAGATCAGCATTGCCAGAATTTTTCCTGTCTTATAAAAGACAAACTTTACAAACGTAACCTGGCATTCATTATTATGGGTTTGGTTGTTTGGTTTTTTTCCAATGCATCATATTTCCTGGTGGAAGCACGTCACTCTCTTTGGCCAGTCAGGCCTATGGCTACATGCTAAGGGATGCCATTCTGCAGCAAGACAGGCTCATGAGAAGATTGGGTACCTGAAATGCAGCCTTGGTACAGCAGAAGCAGAGACAGCGTCTGACACGTCAGCAAAGGAGATGCTGTCACTTATTTAAATCAGGTTCCATTTCAGTGACAACCTCCAGAATAGCACCTCCTAATGCAAAGGCTACAGCTTGAGTCATATGACCAAACCCACACTTTACATTTGGAGAGCTTTATAGCTAGGAAAGCTTAAAATCTGCTGGACTTCAAGATATTTTTGCGTTTATGCCTCTAGATGTGCTGCTGCAAAACCCAAACAACAGAACTGAGATCATCTGGTGCCATGATGATTAAATCTACACCTACATTAGCAAATGGCACATGTAGCAGCTGATCTGGAGGGTCTGACATCCATCATATCCATATTTTGGGGAGCTGCCTCAACCGAGCTCCAGCCTGGCACCCTCCGTAGACTGCTTGTCTGTGGCTGGGGTTCGTGAGGTGTGTGCTGAGGTATGGACCACAGCACAATGATAGGGACAGCTACGAGACTCACTTCAGAAGCACATACCTGGTCCAACCTACACCACACTTTGGAGTTTTCCACTGCATCTGCTTCAGCATCCTCCTACAGCCCAGCTGCTTCCAGCAAACTCACTGGTTATGCTAGTGTCAGCCACAGCATCATTGCAGCACAGCAATTAAACTGACACTCTACTTTATTCTAGGAAAAGTTCCAGATAGTGGGAATGTCAAAACATTCCAGATTTTTTCTGATTAAGGGCAAAATTCCATTATATGCTTTTCAGAGCTACTTACATGCTAAAGCTTTTCATTTTCATTCAACAGTTCAAAGACAGATTCAGTAGTTTCTTCCAGCTATCTAGAAAATGAGAAAGGAATATACATTCTGGAAGGGAAAACAGACTGTCATTTTCTTCATCTACATATATGACTCCATCAGAAAAACAGAGATAACAGGAAAATAAAACGGAAGAATAAACAAGTGGGTTTAATCTAATGTTTGATTTTATTTTTTTTTAAAAAAGCCGTCATTAAAATTTCCATCCTGTTTAAAATTTCTCACAATTATATTAAAAACAAGTCATTGCCATATAGTAATCAGATGTATACTATGGGACTACTGATGGTGAATTGCACTTCCAGTGAAGAAGAAAAATTATATTTTAGTGACAGGGAAGAAAGGTCATACAATGCATTTTCATATTTCCATTAATATTTTGATTTTTTTTTTCCACTAACATGTGCTGGGAGTTTGAAACAGCCAGGCAGAAATTTTCCAAGGGAATTATCTTGGCTGGAAAATTCTGACTTACAAAAATAGTTTACAAAGGCAGTACTGATACTGAGAAGCAATAGGATGGTGATTTTGCCATAGAAAAAGACAGTCTTTTTGAAAGCTGCTGTTGGAGGCTTATCACACAACCCACACACACCCCCCATGACATTTGTCCATCTTGGACTGCTGCTTATGGTCACCCCCAGCACCACCTCTTCACTGCTGGGCTGCTCTCCCTTCTTCCACATTATCTTTGACTCAGTGTTGACCCGGCAGCCCTCAGAACTATCGTCACCGCTTTGCTGTGCAAACCAGCCTGACCCCATAAGACACTTCAGTCTTCTTTTGTCCAGCATACAGTTAATGGCCAAGGAAATTTCCTTGGATAAGGTATTATTTTTTTTCACCTATGGCATTGGTATTCTCAGTGGGATCTATCAGATACCCAGGTATTTGTAACATCAGAGTAGTTACATGACTACACATATAGCCACCATACAAGAAAACCAGTTCTCCTTGTACTGAATAAAATCTCAATTGTAAACTGCATCCTGGCTGGCATCCTGAGCTACAGGTTAAACACAAAGCTGGTTTGTCATCTTTGCCTTTTTTCTCGATTCTGCCAATAAATTAAAGTGAATCTTTGTCAAATCAATTTATTAGTAGCATGGAGATAAAACTGCTTAGCTAGCTGTTGCAGAAATACAGACAAGCAGCACATTTTTATTCTTATTACAACTGTGGACTGTAACTGCGTGCTGTGAGCAGGACGTGATGAATGCGAGATTATTGGAACCACGACTGGACAAATAACAGGATGAACCTAAAGAGAAGAAGAAATACCACCAAAAAAACCCACAGAGATGAAATACTTGCAGTGTAAAACAAGGGTTTATAAAGAAGCATCAAAGGAGAGAAGACTGAGCATGGTTATTTAAACTTCTATCAGCTACTAGCATTCCAGGTTTTTTTTTCTCCTATGCTGTTACGGTGTTATTTCAGAAAACAGAGGGCATCTATTTTGAGAAATTAATCTTATTTATGATGTTTTGGAAGCTGAGGAGAAAAAAAAGTCTATTGATTTTAACTGCAGACACAAACTCAGAAACAAACCAAGGTGAAGTGACAAAGCTAATAAGAGGGCAAGCCATCACAGCAAAGTACAACCGAGCAATTCACTCAAGTCCTTGAAGCAGCCCATTGCAACAAGGCTGTGCTGCACAGTCAGCATTATTTGAGGATTTTTCCAAACTACTTGGCTAACACCAGTGAATGAAAGCTTACCTTGTAGTCAGATAACTCAGGAGCCATGAATTCAACTGCTACCAACAGATTTTGCTAAATTTAGTGATAAAACGCAATCCCAATTCTGATACATCTAACAGGATAATTCTGCCTGCTTTCAGGATGTCAGGCCCCTGGAGCATCATGTCAGAAAAGTCACCTCCAGTTCTCCACGCATGCATCTGCCCCTTTGCATAACTGAGAAAATATCGTGGCTGACCTTCTGGAGCCTGTGGGTATCCCATATTTCACTAGTTCCAAAATTCTGGGATATATATTTTAAGGACATGCATTGTATTTATCTTAAGAAACTGTAAATTCTGCATAGTCCTCTAGCAGTCCTAACTCGTGAGCCTTAAAAATCACTTCTCATCAGTAGGTGGCTAAATGGTTCACAGAGAAGCATGATCCTTATTTTCAGGAAAGAGAAAGGGAAGGAGAGCATCAGTATGAAAAGTTCCCCTGAGTCCTAGCCCAGTATTTTCAACCATCATACAGGTGTTTCCCTTTGATCACTGCTTTTTGGAACAAGTTACGGTTTCAAAAGAGTAGCAAGGTATGGTCATCCGTCGAAAATTCACTGCCAAGTATTATCCAGTACATTAAACAGTGTTGACTGGATTCCAAACTGTATGACACCCACATACCTATTTTCCATACTATGTGATAACATCCCTGCAGCTGCAAATAGTATTATAAAACATTCTCACAGACCTTCGCTCAACAAAAGAATTCATTTCAGCTCCAAGTCCAATCGGCATTATGACTACCAGCACCAGCTCAGGCACATGCTTCTCTGCTTCTCCAGATCAGGATCATCTCAGCTACTCCTCTGGAGCATTTGATATCAAATTGTAATGCATACGCTTGCGAAAAAGACATATTAACTAGGTGCAGAGGAATTTTCTCTGTGTAAAAACCTCATTCAAGGTCACAACAACAAACCAAGAATCAGCCAAATTATTTTGCAAGTAATCGGGGGGAAAAAACCCAAACCCACACCAGCAAAAACCAAACACACCACTCCCACCAACCCAAATATGAACTGCAAACAGTTTACCAACAGAAAGATTACATGTACTTGAATCTATTATTCACTATGAGTTATCACTCTGCTCTGCTGTAATTGCTTTATTTATAGAAAACAGCAAATGCGCTCTGCCTGCTGTCTGCTCTGCAGAGCCAGGCTGGCTGAAGAAGAAGCTGGCCTCCTTTCTTTTTAACATGATTATCAGAATTAACAATGCTCCTGCCACAGTCCTTATCGTCATTGTTAATCCCTAATGCCAAAAATCTGGGCAATTGATTCCTAGATTCAGGTGAAAATCACAGTTGAAACACAATGTCATATTTTTTGTACTGTAATGCAGTAGATTCTGTCTGGGAATCAGTGAGGGAGAATAAACGTGAAACACTAAAGTGATGATTTCTTTCAGAGACTCACCCTTCAGACAAGCTCTACAGGCAGAGGGTTTTCATTTATCGTAATGAAAAATGGCAGAACATTAACATGTCTCTAAAAACTCAAGGTGCACACTCCAGTAAAGATGTGATGACTTAATGGGCCCGCTACTCACCCTACAATGGTTTCTTCACTGCTCAGCCAGCAAACCGAATGAAAAGCCCATTTAACCAGTTGGCTGTGCATAGATACTGCTCTGGATAATCTGAACAGTACTTCAGTGATCACAAAACCTGAGTCGTTAGAAACAAAAAAGACCTTAAACCAGAAACCGCTCTCATCTTCTCTACAGCAAACTGGTCAAGGACTGCTGCTTATATGGAAGACCCTTCATCATCCCTCAATGTTACTTTTTTTCCAACCCATTTCAGGCAGAGCCAAGAATTTATCCCACTCACTCCACCTCACTCTGATTTGCCGCCTTTTTTTTTTTTTTTTTTTTTTTTAGAAGCAATATATCATGGAAGATATTTTGCAATTCCCTCGTAAAATTTAATCAAACATGCAATGTCCTTTTTCAGGAAGCATAGTCAGAAACATTGCCCATTAAATTAGCGCAGGAGGAAACATTTCAAAGGCTGTTCTCAATCCCCAGAACTGTTCATTCCTAATAAAAATCTATGCTGCTCTCAATAGAAGTTGGAACTAGTCAATTGGAAATGGAAGACTGAGTCTGGAAGCCTTGGGGAGGGCGGGGCACATAGCAGAATACAATAGAAAACCTTTTAAATTTGTTAAATTTCAGCCCCATCAGACTGACACATTACTTGAGTGCTCGCCTGCAAATCAGCAGATTATTTGAGCTGTCAGTCACATCGGTTTGTCACGCTCCCATGTGTGCACTGAAGTTTCAAATGCCGCAGAGATCCGTGCACGGACACGGCTACATTTTATTCCCAGTTCTGCCAGAGACCTGCGATGCAACACCACGCAGGATGCATCACCTTCCCCTGCCTCGCTCTTCTCACCGGCTAAATGCTGCTCCTAATCATCCCCCTGCTCCCTGGGGAGCGACCCAGAGAAGGCAAACTGTTTGCAAAGTTGTCACAAAACCACAAATAAATACACATCCGTGGTGCACAAATAGGTCTTTTACATTTCAGAGCAGACATTGGAGGTGGGTGGAGAGGCTGTTTGCTTCTCATGGATGAATATAACAGATATAGAGAAAATTAAAGCATATATTGAGTTCACGTCTTACGTCTCTCAGTGTGATTACATAAATATAAGTGTGGGGTTTTTTCCTGAAGATGCCAACTCATTTAGACACATTTTTTCAGATCCTGCTTATTTATAAACAGTAGCTCCCAAATACTTGTCAAGACACCAATGCTGAATTTGAGTAAACTGTTGCAGGCATTCTGAAACATCTAGCTTGCCCCATTATCCCCAATTTATAAAACATTTGCGTCTCAAAACTGGCATAGCTGAATCATTCCCTATTTGCAAATAGGAACTTACTCAAGCCAGACAGCTAGCGTGTCAAACGAATAAAACTTGTACGCTTTATAGGGAAGAGATATAGGCATATATATAGATAGATAGATAGATATAGGCATATCTGCTGCAGATATGCAATTGCACCGGCCCACAGAGGGACAATCGAACTAAGACTGGCACAGAGCTCATTGCAAGAGTTGGAAAAACTTGGCCTTTGCCTTGAGGGACCCTGCTCCAGGACCAGCATGGCACAGTACGGCACATCACAGCTGTGTCTCTGCCTGCCCCCCACCTGCTCCCCCTGGGCAAGGGCGCAGGTGAGAGCCCGGGCTCTTTTGCATCTTCACCACTGCAGGTTTGGGCCTTTATTTCTTTTCTCCTTCAGATTCTGCACTTCATCCAGCTGCAGCGGTGGAGCCAGGGCGGCGATGCCAAACCCAACATGTTTTTCTCCGCCTCTCTCAGTTTTCACACCAGAGCATCAAGACAAACGTTACCAGCTTCAAATGCAGAACACTTCAGTTCTGCCTCTGCAGAGGGGTTAACACTGAGCAGCTGATTGCTGCTCCCAGGAGAGCCTCTCTGGTGTCTTCAGCAATGCCCTGTACAGTCCTTGCATGAATTTCCCCGCAGTTCTCAGTGCACTGTAAATGCAGCTGCACTTCAGTTTTTATTAGGCCAACATAACTGTTGCTCCAGTTCTTGTCTGCTGCTTGTAACAAGGGAGAAAACTTTTTCAAGCCAAAGTGTTTGAAGGTTAAAAAGTCTCAAGACAAGAAGAAATATCCCTTATCCTTATGTTTTTTCACAGTTCTCCAAGCTCTTTTTCTTTTTTTTTTCTTTTTTTTTTTTTTCAAACCAGTCAGGAATATTGCCAATTTCTTCAGTTGCCAGAGTAATAAAAAACTCTGATCAATGCATATTTTGCATACACTCTATGTTCAGTTTCTCATCCATACTTAGTTTGCAGCATTTTTTAGTTTTAGGTTTAATTTTAAGCAGTATGACTTAATTTATTAAGAACAAATATTTTCATGTTAAAAACCCCCTAAAATATTTAACTATTCAATGACCAAGACCCCAAAAGAAAGTATGTAATACCACATACCTTCCTCAGTAAAAATCTCTTGAATTTCTTCTTCATCCCTGTGTTATGAAAATTTGCCTGTTCTAAAGCTAGTGCTTTGTCTTTGCAACTGGACTGGATATCGTAAAGCAGTTTGGGATTGCTGCCTCATTCCACATAGCAATTTTTGTGTCTTTTTTTATGGACATTAGAAGGGTACTGTTACTACACATCTGTTGGTACTTCCACCCCTTTTCCTGAATCCAGATATTGGACTGAAAATTTTTACTTTTCTTTGGTAATCTAGATGGTATCCTTGCCTGTAGGGTAATTTCAAAGTTATTACATTCCAGGGAAGGTCTTGTCTGGAAATACAACAAGGGCTCTTTCTGCCTGAGTTGGTAGCTTTTCAATACTAACAGGTTGAGCATCTATCTCTGTAACTAGTTCTACCCCACAAGTTATGCTTAAAATAAGAATGCAGAGTGATGGAAGAGAGGGATGTTTGAGATGGAACACGGATATCATTCACAAAGGCGGTTTGAATTCTACAGTGTTTTTTCCAATACCAGCTATTAATTTTTGAGGTTTTTTTCAGAACTGAAAATTTAATAAAATACAAAGAAATCATAGGTATAGTCCAAATAAGGCCCATTCTCATCAAAAGGATTACTAATTTTCCCAAAGACCAGAACTTTCTCTTCTCTTCTACCACCCTAATTAGCCATACCTCCTGCTGAGATCTGAAGTAAATGTATTTTAAAAAAAAATAAATAAAAAAGACAAAAAATTACCCCTGTGTTGTTCCCATTCCTGATGCTGTGTATAAAGCAATGCAGTAGTGTTTATGAACATTAATTGGGTATCTCCTCTGACAGAAAGGCTGTCTATACCACAGGTCTGAACAGTCCTGTAAATACCAAATCTTTTATCAGATACTTTGCTTTAATGTGATTTACAATGAAAAGTCACCACTATTAGTAAAGTTATAAAATGATTTTTTAAATATTCATATGTACTTTTGCAACCTTTTGCCAGCAACTGTTGACCTTGACTTGTGTGTATTTATTAGTGTTCCAAGAAATAAAAAGTTTGCAATTGCTGTAACTCAGATTTCCAAGGATGTCTAAACAGAATCATTTGTACTTGATTAATATTCAAAATGTCATCCAAATTGCCAAAAAAAAATTTACTTCATTTAGATAATGCTGAGACAGAAATCTGATCTTGAATCTTGAAATTATGAATTTGGTTCTTAAAAATGCCCAGATGCTTACGATTTCTCACAGGAAAACATCTTCTATTCCTAAAATATTCTTTGAGGCAGAACAAATTATAACCTTGCTCGGAACTCCTTCTTTTACAGGGGTTTTGCTGCCAAGACACTTTCTTTGCTGAATTGCTTTGCTTTGCTTACAACTATTTTCTCTCACAGTAATCATAGAAAGAAAGAAGCGGGATGAAAAGGTTTGGTTGTAAGCCAAGAGAGCTCACCCCAGCTCTACCGTACAAGGGGACTGGCCTGGCTGCCTCCATCAGCTCCCACTTACTTTGTATTTCTTGCACAAGTCTCAGAAGTTAAACCTCTTCAATCACCATGGAAAATATTTCAGTTTAAAAAAAATAGCAGACGAGTATTCATTCGGTAATTTCTGCTATAAACTATGCTCTTTTTTAGAAACAAGACAGAATTCCAGAAAGAGGAAAGTACATCTTGTTCTTCTTCTGATTATAACAGCATATTTAATTGAGTTTCAATCATTTCAAAGTAGATAAATCTGACCTTTATGCACAGCACAGTGTGTTACAGAAGAGACATGAATAAAGATTAGGTGACTACGAGGATTTCTCCATCAGCTGCTCCACAATAACAGTTTAAGAGAACATAACACGAACACCAGTTTCTCATAAACTTGCTTATCATAATCCAATCTGGTTCAGTTAAATGTTTAGTCTGTTTGCTGAAATTTCCTCAAATTTACAAAGGCACCTATTTGCCACTGCAGATTTTTTCTAAACATATGAAGTGTATTAATGTTTTTGTCACTTACATTCCCAAAGTAATTTTATTAAGCATTTTCAGCATGAAATATGATTACAAGCACACCTGTACTGACTTTGTACATCTGTATTTAGTAAAATTGTGCCTCACTACAATTTAATGGCAGTAAAAATACTGTAACACATTAAATAGGTGAAGGGGGTTGTGCTTTACTTTCTTAGCATGAGTGGCCCAGTAACCCATTTCAAATAGTGTCCACAACCCTGCATAGGGAGAAAGCACATATGATAAAAACCTTTTTAATTTAAAAAACAATATATATATATATATGAAAATCTGCTAGGTAGGACAGACTGACCCATTGTATTTTCTTGAGAAAAAAGCCCAATTTTTTCCTTGTCTTGCAATGACCCTATACCAAAGCGTCACACTTCATTAGAATCAGAAGATGTTTTAAAGCTTATACAGTAAGGCAGGTCAGTCAGCAGGTTCCCTATTTTTAAAGAAAATACAGTATTTCGGTTACATTATTACTAACAGATAAGGAAATTGATCCCTGATTTATACCCTGAACCAATTTCTTGTCTCCAAAGAGCATATGCAGAATGGAGCCCAACATCTCTGCTCCCAGAGCATCCCAACAGCTCTCAACAGTTCCCTGTTAATCCTGCCTGCTTTGGAGTTATCCAGACTTCTAGCAGAAGGCTCCTTTTAAAAAAACCCAAAACCCAAAAAACAACCCCAAACCCCCCAAAACAGACCTCTCCCCCGAAAAAGACCCAGCAACAAACACAAAACCTGAAGGGTGGAGTTGGGGGAAGTATACAGCCCATAACACACACAAACTACAGAAATGGATCTACTGTTTGTAATGAGAATTTCCATCGGTTTCCTCAGGCTCTCAGCCAGCTATGCCAAAAGCAGCATTTTCCCTGAAAGCTTGAAAGGCACCAGATCAATTTGCCTGTATGGGTGGGTTTTTTTCAATTCAGCTATAATCCTCTGTCATTAAACAGGAAAAAATATCACCTTGAGCTGAAGAAAATATCAATGTCAAATAGAAGGCCAGTTTTAATCAGTATGTCATTGTTTATCTTCAACCTTAGAATTTATTTAAGTAAGATTTTAAAAGGAACTAGGCACATCATCAGATTTCAAAATAAAAAGCAATTGAATTGTTTTGAAAATTCTCATAAACATCTTGTTGCCACTTTATATCCTTCTTTAAAAAAAAAAAAGCAAACAACCAAAAAAAAAAACCCCACCAAAAAAAACCCAAACAAACCAACAAACCAGAAGAAATAAACCCTCAGCTACTTTTGACAAAAAGCCTTTTCATCCTTTATGAAACAATTTCAGGAGCAGGCACAGACAGTCTGGGCCGATGCATCTTAGTGGCTTGCAAGCATCACGCATACGTAGATGCAACCAAACATAAGTGTGTAGGCACATGGACCCAAAGGGGTCCAAATTTAATTTTTTATTAGAGGTATCCCATGTTTACTCTTATTTTCCTTTATCTGCTGTGGAAAAGATCCTTAAGTAGAAAGCTAAAACCAAACTGCACCTATGCTTTACAAGGGGATGTCTCCCGACAGGAATGCCCCGTTCCTCCTAGCTAGACAGACAGACACTGACACACCAGAACAAACAGGGTTCATTAAACAAATCTGATTTTTTTCCTTCTAAGATAAGTTTGGCTGATGAAATTATTTTGCTCAGTTAGGAACCTAAATGGGAGAATATTTTAGGGGAGAATATGATTTCCACTAATAAATATTAGTGTAATTAAAGCCATAAATGAAGTTTGATTCCAAGCAAAGCTGATTCAGAACAGAGCATTTTCATTTACTTTTACCTCCAATCACTGGAAATTTCACTGTTCTTACCCTGAAAGAAATAAGCTTTGAAGGAAATTACTTAGCTTCCAAGGATTGTTTTAATCAGTAAATACCCATTCAGCCTTAATTTCAGAGCTGTTCTGATTCAGAATTAGTGTTTATTGTGGAGATAAGTGTCTTAAACATGTTCATAAGTCTAGTCTTGCACAACAATAATTTTTGCACTGTAAGAAATGCTGATTGAAATTGTTACTATTATATTCATTAATAAACATTTAATTGATAGATGAACAAAAACCAGAAATGGAAAATGTTGAAGTATAATTGAATCAAGGCTATTGTAAAGAAGGTCCCTCAGAAATCTACCCTTGAAATAGTGCTTTCATTATCTTTATGAATCCTACAGAAAAGAATAGAAATGCCGTGGCTGTGAGCCTTGTAGGCAATGCAGAAGTAAATAGACAGTTATTTCCCAAGAAACCTCATATTGCACAAAATGTTCAGCTTCGGTAAAAAATGATGGGGAATACAGTTCAATGCAAATTCCAATGAGGAGCCAAGAATGTACATTACTGGTAAGCTTAAGAATTCAACAACCGTAAATAAAGAATAGCCAAGTACAATAAGATGCTAGGACAATGCAAGTGGGAGCAAATGCAGCCCTTCACTGAGTTCACAGCAGCACATCAAACAAAAAACTGTTATTGCCATGCCATATCATTACTGAGACATTCCTGGAGCGCTGTATCTAATAATGGTGTCCAGATTTCTAAAAATTGTTGAATATAAAGAAATTGGGCAGTATCTTTTCAGTGCTCAACAGACAATGCAAAATGCAGTTTATTTTTAAAAAGCATATGGTAAATCAAATAAAATAATATGCCTGGCAGCACAGCAAAGTTAGATCTCATGAACTCCTCGACTCAGCATTTCTCAGCCACTTTTCTCCACAGGCAGTGTAACACTTGGATGTCTCGAAGAATTTCAGTTCACCAGGTTTATGAGGGACCACAGGTTATTAAGTCAACTGGGCATCACGGTTGAAGCCTCATGCTAATTATTTCTCTTTATGAGCACTGGTCCCTAGAAATTATTTTGTTGGATATGCCCCCCAAAAAAAGCACCAAACCCAAAAAACCAAACATGGCTGAGCTGTGCTTGACCAGGCATATTATTTTAGTCCTTGGCTATTAACCACAGCAGCACAGAGTCGATGCTTGATTTAAAAGAGCCAGCTGCAATAGTTTCCAAAGAACAAGCAACTACAGAGTGAAGTGATGCCTCGGTGCCATGTAACCAAGTAAGCATTTCTGCAGGGACAGAAAGCAAACAGTCAAGCTGCTAGACTTACTTTCCTTCTATTTACAGTGTTGCTGGTACACCGCATCCTCTCTTTTTTAAAAAAAAATCATGTATACACATGCACACATATATATACACACATACAGAAAACACCTGCAGAGACAAACACACGCTGCCTTTACATTTTTTCTTTTAAAAGAATGAATAATTTCAAACAATGATAATTACAGCAGCATTTGGTCTTTTTAAGGGTGCAGATGGCAAGGGGAACAACCCCCACCACCACCGCATAAGATAGCTGAAGCACTGAGTAGAAGGCTGCGCCTAGACAGCATCTCAAGCACATAAGGCAAACACACTCTATATAATGCATGGGGAGCGTTAAAAGCTCCAGTTTAAAAGAATCCAGACTAGGAGAGTTCGACATAGTTGGGGTGAAAGGTCAGAAGATTAGTGGCAGTCGGTCTGGAGCTCCAGGCGCACTCAATGACTGTTTCAAAGCTGACTGGAAATGAGGGATATTTACAAATACTTCCTCCAGGCGCTTCATGTTTTAACTTCAGCCTGAGTTATAGCACATCTCACCACCGTTCTTTGAGGAAAAAATGAAGTTCAGCTGTACTCACAATATATTCATTCACCCTTGAACTACAAACTAAGATGGGCTGTCAATTGCCAAACCTTTATCTTTTCAAGAAGTCACAGAAGTTGGTTCTATCCTCAGCATAATTTCCCTGGAAAGGGCTTCTGTTTCCAAATAAAAGGAGGATTGGAAAGACCAGCAGAAGCCAGGAGCTAAAAAATAACAAAATTAGAAGTCACAAACACAGAGGAAAAGATAAAGGAGAAGAACGGGAAGGGGGGGAGGGGGTAAGAAAAAAAGGTAGACCTAATAAAATAAATTTAAAGCACAAAGAAGAAGGAAACCAAAAATTATTTCTCGAGATTCCCTCTGAATTTTTGCAGCCCTGTAAGTATCCAGCAAAGCACCTGATCAGGAGGGATTTGAATATTTACAGGACAGAGATATAAGAGATAAGATGGTATATACGTGACAATCCAAGCAAGATTCAGATGAGGTTCGTGTCCCTGAGCAGATAAAGGGAGAGAGAGAGGATAATAAAGGCAGGTGAATATAAGGGTTATGAAGGGTTACAGTGGATGGAAAAGAAACATCTCTTTGACAGTGGTGGTAAAGGAAGCCAACCCAGGAGTTCAAAGAAATGCTAAATATCCTAATGGCACCCCCCTGGACTGCTACAGGTGGAGTGCACCGAGGACAGTTGGGTGCCACAAGGGACAAGCCCCCAGTTAACACATGGAAAGAGAAGAGGATAAAAATATCAGGGGTGTGGAGGGGTATGAATGCTGAATGTATGCTGTAGTAACTCTGTGTGAGAGTAGGCAGGTCAGAGAGAATACGGATTTGGTACCAAATGGAAAGACCAAACTTTTCTTGGATTCCTGCAGAAGAAATGATTTATTGGTTGAAACAACATGCCTGGAAGTCTGAAGCTTTTTATTCTGCTCCCAGCTGGGCTGATTGTTTCCCCCGTGACCCCAGGCAGAGAACTGCTCTGTGCCTCAGGATTTCCACTGCAAAAATTAGAAGAACGATTCTGCTGTGAGCAAGTGACCCTTTGGGCTGCCCAGAGCCACCCGCTCCCAGGGCACCAGCTGCTGGAGGGACCTGAAGAATGACCACTGCTGGTGAGATTGAGCCAGTTTCAAAACAAACAAATAAATCAAAGCAAACTTACCTTCATACAACTAATGAGACTGTCTCATTGGTTTCCAATTCAGAGAAAACACATTTAAAAGTTACATTATTGGATTCAACAGCCCTACCCGTCACTCCACCAGATACTGCTCTTTTTGCTGCATTTACTTTGTATGCTAACATCTCCTCCACCACCTCATCTTAGCCCAAGAAAGAAAACTGATAGAAGAATAATACAGAAGTTTCATGGCTAGGAAAAGATATGAATTAAAAATAGAGACACCCATACCAAAAAGTTGTTGGTGTTTTTTTTCTTTTTTTTTTTTTTTTTTTTTTAATGGAGAATTTCACCTTCTTTTGCAGTCTTAAAAGAGAAACTGAGATCCAGGTATTCAGGACAAATAACTGCAGGAAAAAGAAAGCCCCACAGTAACCCCTAAATTACCTGAATGAGGCACGTATACCAGTTCTTTTTTAAAAAGTGTGCTTCATGGAATTATACTTAATTTTGCAGCAAAGCTTTAAGGAAATATTTTTCTTATTCTCCACTTAATAATAGGAAAAAAGCCCTTCACATAACAAATTAGCAGCATATCAGGATGGTATTCGTATGAGGAGCTCCATACAAAGATCCATAATCCTTCTGGTTTTGTATAACACACAGAAATAAGCTGAGAGAAAGACTGTATGAGCTCTTAAAATAATTGTAATGTGTAAAACAGGACACAATAGTTTCTACATAATTCTGGAAGGCAGAAAAACTCTTTCCCGATCCCGATAAGAAATTCAATCTTCTGCCATCACAGAATCAAATTGCTTTGGCTGTTTTTGACTATATGAAAAGATTGAAAAACCAATTCTTCCCCTATATCGGGGCTAGATTGATTAGGGGTTGTTCATATTGATTAGCTGTAACAGCTAGCAGCTAGCTAGTTATAAACACAATAAAAATTCTTTCTTCCCCCTATGCTGACCTTATATAGAAGGCCTACTATGGAAAAATTTGTGAGGGTGCAGGGGAAGGCAGCAAAGGCCAGCTCCTTCACTTTTATAAGTAGTCTTTTAAGCCAGAGAACTTCATAAGGGATTATTATTTATTTAGAATTGCTTCTTGTCTTATGCCTTTTCTTCCCATGCCCTAAGTTAATTAAGCCTTTAAAGGAAAAAGGATGGAAAAAAATAATAATTGAGAAAGCAGGCTGGGGAAGCTGGGGGGGTTCAGCCTGGAGAAGAGGGGGCTCAGGGGGGACCTGATGGCTCCCGACAGCTGCCTGGCGGGGGCTGTGGGCTGCGGGGGTCGGTCTCTGCTCCCAGGGAACAGCGACAGGACAAGAGGGAACGGCCTCAGGCGGCACCAGGGGAGGTTCAGGTTGGGGGTCAGGGAAAATGTCTTCACTGGGAGGGTGGCCAGGCACTGGGACAGGCTGCCCGGGGGGTGGTGGGGTCACCATCCCTGGGGTGTCTAAAAGACTCATCAATGTGGCACTTCAGGACAAGGTTTAGAGGTTGACCTGGCCGTGCTGGGTTAACAGTTGGACTTGATGATCTTAAAGGTCTTTTCCAACCTAAACAATTCTATATACCACAGGTATTTTCACCAGCACCTGCAGAGCAGAAAGCAGCACAGAACTCATTAGAGAGTTTTACCATTTTACTCTCCTTTTTGTCACCTTGAGCCAGAATTGAGTAACAAAGGAACAGGTACATTAGCTAAACTGGAGCTCTTCCCACAAGCAACACCACACTGAGCTGCGTCACCGCAGCAGGGTGGCACGTGTGGCTTGTCCACATTCCTCTGCACTTTTGAGATTTGGTTCATTCTTGCATGTACCTTATTCAGAGGGCCTCTTACTCTCCCTTTTCTACAAAAACTAAAATACTAACAGCACCAAAACTTCCAGCTACAAGCACTACCGGCCAGCAGAGATATTAGAGCACTTCATCTAAACTACGTAGTTCAGAAAAAAGCAGGCAAGGCATCTCAAATTAAAAGTTATCAGGGCAAAGTTAATTTGACACCCCAGCCCACCAGAGTCATTATGCTATACCAGCAAAACAACAATCTGCATAAATATGCCACAATACGCCTCCTGAAGCTGGGATAGGCAGAGTTCCTTCACTCCCCATTTATTTAAGGAAGATATCAAGAGTCATTAGCCCACCTACACCTGCCAGGTAATTTGGAGGTAGCTGTGGTACAAAACCATTAAGGCCCACTCAGACCAAAACAGTGATATCCCAGGCTTTTAGGTACGTATTTACCGCAGTTTGCCTTTCTGCAAGTTATCTGAAAAATGCCAATAGACACAGAAACTTGATTAAATGGAGTTTTCTAGGATGAGGTAGTATATTTTAAGCTGAAAGATAGATGGAGAAAGAGCTTTTACTGGCTCATTTTTTTTTAAAATTCAACCTTATAAAGGCAAAACTTCATTTTTTCCAAACATATCTGGTACTACTTCTCTCACGGATCTTGTCTCATTCATATGCATAATCTGTCAGAGAAGGACAATATTGGTACACAGCAAAACTTATGCAAAGCACAAGGAGAACTGCAGGAGTGCAAAGGCGAGTGAGTCCAACCTCAGCTCTTCCAACATGGTTAGAAAGCACAATGTGTGCCAGTCTCAGATTTCTGGCACAGTTTTGCAAACCCCCAAAATAAGCTTATGCAGCCAGGGGTTTTTTTATACATTTATCTGAAAGACAGTTTTCTTCAGTTGGTTTCCTACAGCTCTAACAATTTTAGTAACAAAATAAGCGTACCTTCATTGATTTAAACAAATGATACTGAAGTTCCCAGAGTATTCATTACACCTCTGTAGCCTGTCAAGGTCCCTCTGGATGGCATCCCTTCCCTCCAGCATGTCGACTACACCATACAGCTTGGTGTCGTCGGCAAACTTGCTGAGGGTGCACTCCATCCCAGCGTCCATGTCGCCCACAATGACATTAAACAGCAGCAGCAGTTCCAGTACGGACCCCTGGGGAATGCCACTGGTCACTGCTCTCCATTTGGACATTGAGCCATTGACTGCAACTCTTTGAGTGCAACCACTCTGCCAGTTCCCTATCTCCCGAGCAGTCCAGCTGTCAAATCCATGTCTGTAGTTTAGAGGTAAGGATGTTGTGCAGGACAGCGCCAAATGCTTTGCCCAAGTCCAGGCTGGTGACATCAGCTGTTCTTCCCTCATCCACCAATGCTGTAATCCCATCGTAGAAGGCCACCAAATTTATCATTGTGTTAGATTAAACAGGGGAGCACTCTTTAGCAAATTCAAGCTAAAAATTAATGACACCAATCTGGTGATCTACTGAAAACCACAGTGCAAGATTGGTACAGCCACAGCCTTCTTGTTTCCCACTTCTTAGCATGCATTTCAGTATTTTCATTTAATAAACATTTCTGAGACACCAATTAAGAACTTATTTCACAGATATTTCTCTGTAACGCATATTTCCCCACCTTGTCCTGTCAGCTGTCTTTTATTGTTGTTATTTAGAAAAAAAAAAAAAATGTTGTAATTGAATGCACTAAAATTCCAAGCCGATCAGTATAAACCTATTGGGATACAACAGGAACAGTGTCACGTACCCCCAGGCTAGATTTGGTTAGGTACCTGGCCTCTCTCAGACATGATCCATATAAAAAGAAAGGAGAAGATGCTGGAAAATTATGTGTTCTTTCTGAGCCAAGCCACAGAGATAAATGTGCTGCAGCCCATTTCAAAATCTTTTTATGACTGTGATACCTCTGGGTCAGGGTCTGTTTTTGTAGAGCAAAGCAGATTTTGACAGAACTGTATCTCTTTGTGGCTGTAATAGAGTAATGTATCAAATTGGTGAACAAGACAAAATAGGATGCCGTTTATTTTCCCAGGTTCACTGAAAACCGTAGGGGTGAGTCATTACACAAATGAAAAACTCAGAACTAAAGAACTTGAATAGGGCAAAACCACCCTCATGTAACCTTGAAGCATCCTCCACTGGAATATACACTGGTTTACATCAGACAAACACGAAAAGGGAAGCTTTAAATTCCAAGCGTGACTTGACTCGCTATTAGACGTAACTGAATTTCTCATTTGTTAGGTAATAAACAGTTTGGTGATTACAGTTTCATTTACATGTAGGAGTCGTTTGCAGACTTCAGAAGGTCAGAAAGATGTTTCCAAAAAAACAGGGGCAAAATAAGGGATTTTGTAGTCTGTGATAATAAAGGCAATAAAATACAAGGAAGACTGGGGAACCTGGCTAGGGTCATGAATATTTTCACAAGCCTGCAGAAAACAGAGGAGTGACTTGCTGTGATGTTTTGCCAATGGACTCTAGCCTATGTTATTATTCACTTTCAAAATCTCTTGACTTCCAAGAGGGTACTGTGGCATTTAATTATACATGAATGTGCATGACTAAGCAGCCCTCAGTACTCTTTTTTTTTTTTAAATCCCCAAATAATAGAATTTTTATTTCAGATAAGCTTAAAGAAAAAATTGATCTGTTGTATTATTCTGAAGGATAATTAAAAATCGCCAAGAACAGAGCAATATATGCTTAATAGGAATTTTGTACAGTTAATAATCTGCAGATTTCTAATCCTTTTCAAGAGAAATATGAAATATTCTCCAGAGAAAGCTTGCTGTCCTGATTAGGTAAATGCAAGAAGTAGTATTCTCCTGTAGGAAAGGATGTGTGGATCACATCAACTCACCTTCACATATATATTTCAATATTTATACAATATGTATTTTTATACAAGCATACAAAGAAGTGTTTATTATAAAAATATTACACCTCAGGCTTTTAAAACATAATACCTCATGTCAGATTGCACCAGAGACAGAAGGACAACCCAGAAAGCCTAATGAGCCAGTAACAAAGTCTGCGTATGAAGTGTAAGAATATCACAAATTTAAAAGACCTTCCAGTGCGATTTTTGCTAATGACTCGCAGTTAAGCTCCAGGGCTCCAGCAACATTTATTTTCTTGCCTTAAGTAGGGAAATCAGAGCAGTGCAAACCCAGGAATGAATGTTTCTCTCTGGTCTGGTTCGCTGCTGAATCAAAGCTCCCTGCGAACCAGCCTGAAGAAGAGTGTGTAACAAGTAACATGCATTGGGAGGTACAAGCTGCCAACTTTTTATGAAAGGCTTACACACGTTATATAGCTCATATTCCCATATATTCAACTGGTTATGGCAGAATTTTGGGATAAGGCTTCTGATTTACTTTCCAGAACCCAAGTTACTCTGCTGCCTGTATTGTCCACTGAAATAACATGAAGATCCATTTGGACCCTGAAAAAAACCTTAAACCAGCTATTTCAGTGCAAGGCAAAAGAAAACGAGAAAAGAGAAATGCCTACGTGGAGCCACTCACCTGTGATCTCTCATTTAGGGGACAGGGAAAGTAACACCACTCACAACCCACCCCACCCCCCCACCCCCCGCTGCTGTCTTACAGTGGCGTTGGCGGGGGGCATGGAATGGAGCACGAGTCATCATTTTCCACAGGGAAGCTTGGACTGCTGTGGGATCAGGCAGAGAGAATTTAGCTCGGCACCCCGAATTTCCAAAGAGCGCTCTGCTACAGAGCGAGGTTATATTTCCTTTCTTTACAGTTCACGAGTGTACCACATGTAACGTATGCAACGCGGTAATTCAAATAAATTTTTCATAAGATAAAAATAACTCATTATGTCCCAGCCAGCTGCCTACTAAAACTAACCAGAAATAAAAAAAGTTTCAGAGAAGGAATTCCATTTAGTTTTTGGAATATTTCCAAGCCTTTTCTTAGATACATGAACAGCATCTGCTTATCTGCCTGACAGCGGTTACCATATGACAGATATTCCAGCACAGCACTCCTATCCTGAAGAGAAATGTGTACAAGCATTTCACGAAATAACCACAAGATCAATGTTTAGTATGAGAATTTTCCAATGCTTTTCCTCTATTTAATATCCCAAATGAGTACAAGTAGATGTCTTATGTCCTATAACTGTACAGCTACAAAAACAGAATGTGAATGACAGTCTTTCCCCCATCTGGGAAAACTAAAAACTGCATTACTGCTTCTCGGCTCTGAGAGCAAGACTGGTACAGCTACAAAACAAAGACTGAGTGATGATATACTGAACACTATTCCCACTGGGACTAATGGGTTTTGCCAGAATAACGCAGATTAACGCAGTGGTGCGAGGCACTAATGCCAGGGAAGCAGAACGGGACCAAAGGGGAATTCCTGGTGTGCAAATTCCACTTTGTGTTTTCTGGATCCTCTCTTAGAACCCGCACTTCCAACTCTGTGGAGGTTTTGCTTTCTAGTAGTACAGGAGAAGCAAGACTATTTCTCCACTGTTTGCACACACTGGACTCATCTCTGTGTTGCAAGCAAACGGCCTTTCTGAAGTCCTCACTGTCCATACATAGCATCTGCTTTCAGTTTGCCCTCCAAAGCCACCAGCCCAAGCCTATTACCACCTGCCTCGATCAATTAGCAACTAAGGTCATGCCAAGAAGTTCTATCCAGAGTCTGAGGTTTCAGAAAAATCTCTCCTCCTGCAGCTAAGGAAAAGCAATGCAATTTGCAAATGGATTTAACACACATTTAACTATAGCTATTAAAGTATTACATAGTTATTTTAGTGTATACAGCCACGCCAAACTAGAGCCCCGTTTGTTGTGTGCTATAGAACCAAAGCCAGTCTCAACACTCCTGTCTTGTCTTCCTCGTCTCTCTGGATCAGGCAGAGATAAGAACATCCTTGGCAGAGAAACGAGGTCCAGACACCACGAACAGAATCCATGCAGAGGTTCCTTCCCACCTTAGCTACTACTCAATTGTGGAGTCAGTTCAAAATCCACAGGACTTAAATTTTCCATGTGAAGATTCTTCAGGCACGTAAAACTTTGCCTAAAGCATTTCCAAGAGCTACACAAGTCCTGACAGTGCCCATCAGTAGGTGCCCATGTTTCTAGATTCAGCTTTGGCAAATCTGGGCGCTCTGGTATCCGCTGCCTTTGCCAGGACCCACGTTTGGCACCTGATCTGCAAGTGTATCTGGTGGACGAGGTGCCAGAGAAAGAGATGGCGATGGTGCGGCTCTGTCTTCTCTTCTCATCCCTCTTACTGCCAGCATTAATCCAGCGACAGAAGATATGGCAGATGAGCTCAGCTCCATCCTTTGTCTTACTTAAGCTGCCACCTGCTACAGAAAATGTTTAAACCTCCAGATACAGGACAGCCTGAGGCAGGGAAGGCAATGGTATCAATCTTTTCTACCAAAGCTAAACGGCTTCACAGAGACAAATTAAATATTCGTTGAGCCAAGAAAAGGGGAAAAAGGATTCACAGGCCACTGGTTTGGGTATCTGATCATTCGCCAAGCAAACACAGCTTTCTGTGCTGCTCTACTGAATGCTTAATGTAAAGAAAGTGTTGAACAACACAGACATGGGGATGGATGTCTCCTTATCTCCCAGCTAACCAACAGAGCCACTGGGCTTCACTGTCATGCCATCTCTATTTGCTACACCAACAATTATTTAACCTTTCTACACCAGGGAGATCACACGAAGGAGACAGAAGCTTTTTCTGTCTATGAGGGTTTATCAGCGCTTCAGAGTATAATGTCCCTATGTCCAATAAAGCCAAAAAATTTCTGAACAAAATCAAAGCAATCAGAAACACCCACAGACAAACTGAACGGGCTCATTTATGAAAAGCTGACGTATCTGGTCACAGTGCAAATTAGTAAAGAACTACCTAGTTGGTTTTACTACCCCAAACTAAATACTAATGTTACCTGCAACTCTTACACATGATTATTAGCATAATAAAATATTTATAAGTAGTGGATGACACAGACCCTGACATTATTTTTTGTGAAACAGCATATAGAAATAACAGTTTCCTACAAATCTCAAAAAATAATCCCTACAAATCTCAGGTTAGCTTCAATTAACATACATGTGATCTGTTAGAAAAACCCTCTTGCAGTAATGAGCCACTAGGCATATAGTCACAGCAGGAATAGCCACATTTAAATTTCCTCACTAGGCTAATGAGAAGAAAGATCTTTGTTTATACTATAACCAGAAGTCACTGTAATTATTTTCCTAGGGCTAGCTGAAGGCAAAAAGTCCACTATAATTAAAGTACACTGGCTTTGTCAGATGTGTAAAGTCATTTCCAGTTTGGTGGTGGAATTTGGTAGGTTTAATCCCCAAGGACTTGCTCAGAAAATAGTAATTTAGGGATGATCTCTAGTGATGCATATAACAAAAATTAAGTTCTAAAAAAAAAAAAAAAAGTAAGAAAAAAATGTTCTGCCACTGGGCAGACTGCTGAATAAAAAGCTGGAGTTGCACTAGTTCCCTTTATCTGTATTTGCAAGCTGTTCACAAACAGCTAGCTGAATGGTAGGAGATGGTGCTTAAATATTCGCTTCACATTTACTGAAAAAAACATCGTAGTAGTTTGCTATCCAAATTGATAGTAACTATTTTCTCTAGAAATATCATTTTCCGATAAAAAATACAACCATAGGAAAAGGGGTTATTTGGGGTAGAAAAGAGCAGAACCCATGCCAAACTATCAGCTTTGTGCACAGACCAAGAAATGCTCCAGTGCACTGGAATGCAAATTTTATCAAGTCAGTCAACACATTTCAAATAAATGTCATTTTCATGCCCCCTTTTTTCATACTTAAGCGAACTAGGACCAAACAAGCAATAGAATACCAGTGAAATAGAACTAATAAACCAGAAATTACATGCTTTTTTTTTCTTGCAATGTATCTCCAGGGCATCAGAAATTCAGCTGTGGTCACTGAGGACTCAAACCCATTAGAGTTTTGTTTGTCTCTGCTGTTATGTGGCACAGATTGCAATACACAGCTCCATGAGGAAAGTGATTTGGAAGAGCACAAAGGACTCCTCCTCCCATATGTATTAAAGAGCACTTCAATGATCAACCAGATCGTCAGACCACTGACTTTAAGCATATGATAGCTGGTAAGTAGGTCACAGCAGCACTCCAGAAGAGCTACAGTGAGCAGGTTGATACAATTCAGTCTTATTCAGACCGACAGACATAGAATATTTCTCAGGCTCTGGGATTTACAGAGGGAGGTTGGATCCTCAGCTATTACAAAGCATCATAGTTTCATTCATATCAATGATGCAGGAAGCATGAAAGCCATTTACACTAGCCAAGGATCAAGTCTACAACACCTGGCTCATGGCCACCGAACAGTTTACAAAGCTTTGAGTGAACTCATAAAGTATTGCCCAGCAACAAAAAAGAAATCCACCCCTGTCCTTGAAACATGCGGTTTTAATAGGAATTTTGCTTTGAGATGAATATATAAACCTAAAACTGGAAGGACAACAGTGACAGGGATCACTGGTGCATAAAATCAACTGAAATAAAAGAACTGAAACCATGATTTTTATGACATGACCCACATGCCTCACTCAAAGCCTGGTTTTAAAGATTAAATGGCTAGTACACAGTGTTCAGAGGATCATAAGGCCTCCAAGACATAGGATGGAACAGCAGGAACTTGGAAATTGCACTTGTTCTTTGAGAGAAGTGGAACCCATGGCAATGCTTTAGATGTGTAGAAAGTATTGTTAGTTAATATGACCCAGATATCTAATTTGCAGTCAGGCTAAAAGTGAGGGAAATGGTTTAATAATTGTCCTTCCCCTTACAGTCTATCAATATTTATTTCGTTTGGTTTTTTTTTTTTAAAAAAAAACCTCTTCCTATGTTTTCACACTTACATTTTCAATATGCATATATGTGTGTATGAGTGCATGCAAGCTGTGCAAAAACTCAAGCAGCATCCAGTACGTTAAGTTATTATGCACCACGGTGAGCAGGGTAGCCCCATTTAATCGTGAGAACATCTGTTGTCCAGTCAAATAAATAGGGAAATGAAAAACATATATAGTTAATTTTATCATTCCAGTCACTTACTACAAGCAAAAAGCTAGCAAAAACATTTAGAGCGTTGACAGATGCCTTTAATCAGCCCATAAAGAACACCTGAACCACGGGTGGTGTGGGGTAGGGTACACAACTGACGACGAAATGGTCATGCAGGCCCTGAACGCCCAGATAAATTGAGAAGGGATATTAGTTCATTACCCTGAGTTCCTGTAAAGCCAAAGGCTTTAGTCTTTCGCACCATTGGTCCTGCACTGAATCCAGTAATGCGCATTTGATAAACTGCATCTTCCACGGGTGCGGTCAGTCTTGAATTAAAACAACATTTTAAAATGAGATTATGTAAAGAACCACAGCTTCCGTGCTAATTAGCTCCAGTGGTTGATTACCACATTGCATTGAAGAGGGAGAAAAAAACCAAAACAAAATAAATCTGATTCCAAGACAAACTTGTCAGGTTCCAGCTTCCAGCTGCTGGGTGCCACCTGACCAAAGCACTTTGGTGATCTGTGGGTTGATTGTTTGGGCTTTATTGGTTTTCCTCCTGTTACATTTTTATATATTCTATCACTTCTCACTTCTGTTTTCTTCTTTGATTTTAAGCTACCAAATAGCCTGACCCTTCTCTCATTACAAAGAATTTTCATCTGCCTTCAAAATGTCAGACCTTTTTTTTTCCTTTTAGATCATCGATTGCGCGTCACAACATTAAAAGAAGTTACTGAAAACTCAGCACCATATACCAGTATCGCCACTCTCATTAGTGCTGTAAAGAGATGAATCGTTTCCTTGCTCCTGTTTACTACTCCCTTATTCATCCCCCTGCAGAGCATCTCACCTTGACTGGTTACAGCATCACACAGACAGCATATGTTCTCTTACACCCAGGTCCTTTTAGTTGCTGCCTTCCAGGGTAATTTCTCATTTGAAGTAAGCTCACACTCCTTATTTCTACAAGAATTGCTTTACATTTGGTGTATTTAAAGTTTATTTCTTGTTGCAATGAACCTCTATTTATCATTCTTTCAACTGTTGATTTATCTGAACATTTGCCCCATATTGATTTGATAGCTACGGTTGCAAAAACGGTATAGCTGAGCCACGGTAAACTTAATAGGACGATTCCATATAATCTATTCTGGAGTCCCGGGGACTGCTAACATCCATCAGACCAGGAGCTCAGAGCACTTCTGGCAAAGACAGGCCATTCTGGCATGCCCACAAAAAGTAAGGAAGCACTTGATCTTTGCTATAAAATAAAGTAACAGCAAGAGAGCTCTCTACTGTACCGTCAACAAAGGTATGTGAAAAAGAAAGAGAGCTCAGGAGCCACGAGAGGTTAGGCTACCCCAAGTGCATTCATCATGGGGAAAGTGTCCATCCAGCTCCCAGCTGCCACGCTGACGCTAGTCTTACACACGGAACAGCAAGCAGCATTTGAATTGGTTTTCTTCAAAAGACTGAAGATTTCAGGCTGGGTGGACTCGCTTTGTCACCAGAGGAAGCCACGAAGCGGATCAAGGAGAAAGCCAGGGAGTTCATTTTCAGGCTGGTCCCCAGCCCAGCTCACAGAAGAGGGAATGGCTGACATCCCAGCCCCAGCAGGTACCAGACATGAAGCACAGGGACCCACCAGGTGAGCTGAGCCCTGCCTTGGGACGCAGTCAGGCATAGCATGTCACATCCTAGAGACGTCAGTGAGGAGCAGCATCTCAGTAATTCTCCTAACTATGAACAGAAAGGAGTGACTTTCTCACTGAAGAGAAATTCATCATCTGGCCCGCTAAGCATGGGAGGTAACTTAAGAAAGTCAGGACAAGGCCGCCTACCACACACTTATCTCCCAGATGGCCACCATCTCCCTGCCAGCCTTTGGCCGCTGTATTTGCACCAGTACCAGTCTAATTCTGACAAGAACTGGTGCCAGCCCAGCACTGATGATCAAGTTTGCCGCCTATCCCTCTGACCTGCCCCACACACTGCTCCATCAAAGCCGTTTATAATTATCACCATACATCTCGCGGATCCATTGGCACTGCCGCAGAACTGCCTACTCAAGGCTATCTTAGTGCTGAGTAAAAAAGGAAGGAAACCAAGCCTCAAAGAAAATGGTGCAGGTGATTATTTTGTGCTTGGCAAAAGCAGCAGCAAAAGCTCAGCAAATCGTTCTCGTACAGCAAATCCACAGGCAGAGCTGCAAACAAAGGCTCAGCTCAGCCCTTGACTCTCACACATTGTCCCTGCCTTTCTTCCTTTCCCAAAGTCATTTTGAAACAAAGCAAGCAATAAAGGATTTAAGTGCTTTGAAGTGACAAGAGATAATATTAATGCTTGTTAATCAAGTGTTTAAGAAAACTAAATAGTGCAGGAAGCTGCCTGTATGGACTATATTTTATTTGAACTGACTTAATCTATTTTGCTTTATGAAACAGTTGCCTACATTAGAATAAACAGAAGAATTAACGCAGTGCCTTAATGTCCTGGTAATCTTCAACTGTTCTTTACAACATTTGGTGGGGTTTTTTTCCTTCAGAATTTCAAAATAATTTCTAATAATTTGAAACATATTCCCAAGCAGAATCAGTCTGCCTCTGCTCGGAGCTCTGCAACTCCACCTGGGACTTGCTTCCTTTCCCATGTTATTACTGCAAACAGAATGTCTCCTAAACTAAGAAATCCAGCATGAAAAGATACTTCATTACTCTGTATGGTGATGAATACCAAATTTCCCTTGGGCTGTCAGGAAGTGGAAGTTTTCTTTATCTGTGTATCAAAACAGCAGTCGGATTTCAGGAAAGCTGCTTACAGAGGATTTTCCCCCCCACACCTTGAAGTTCTTTACAATTATGAACATTTCAGGACAGGGAGCATATATAAAACCATTTCAGATAGTTCCATTTTAAAGATGTCACAGTCACTGTAAGCAATTTCTCTTCCCCAAGACAACTTACACAGGTTATTTTCAAATACTATTAATCTTTATTGAGACTTCAGTGTGGTTTTGTATCAACACTGTAAACAACTGTTTGTCCTGAAAGTTGTTAATTACCTTTCATCAACAAATCCGCTTATTTATTGCTATTCACAGTGTTCGTTCCCATACTGGCTGACATGGGAAGCCAGTTTGTTTTTTTAAAACTTTATTTTACTCATTCAACTTTTGTTAAAATAGCATTTATGTCAATCAAATTAATTACACTCACATTTCCCTTCCTTCACATTTGTATCTCACAAAATGATGATGGGAGAAAAACAAAAGCACCTTTTTAGACCTTTGTATGTTTGTATTTGTCCAGCTACTCCACACACAGACATTATTTTCAGACAGGACTTCAAAATATTATCACCATAGTGATCACAGATTGGAGCTAGAAGCACACAAACTATAAGAGAAACATAATAAATATAGGATAATGATCAGCAGGAAAGTTTCCCCTGAAGCAAGTAAACACGAAGTCAGCAAATATAAATCATAAAAACTATCTGCCGTGTCGCTTTGGTAGAGCCTAAGAGTACTGCTTTACAATAAATACCTTTCAGTTCACAATTCATAGTCACGTAAACACCTTGGATTTGCATCGAGCTACAAAAAGTAATACCCTAATACACCACCTCCCCTGTCGATCAGAGGTTTTGTGCAGGAATAAGGACCTACACTGCACTTGAGCATAAGTTTGCTGAACTGGCTTTGCTCGTTTATACTGTGCTCTTAGAGGAAATAGTAGATCAAGGAGGATCCTTAAACACAGAGCCCTGTTATTAAAAGCTCTGCATTTCTCCAGGCCAGCTGCACACCCTGCATCACTGTGATACATCATCTACCCTGCCCTCTAGTAGATAGCCAAGACTTTCAAATGCATTAAGAATGTATTATAAAAACCCACAAAACCAAACATGTAGGAACAGACAATATGGACAGCGATCCTTTATAAACAGATGATGAACAAAACCATCACAACTTCCAAGGTGTGAACATTTTTTTCATTGCAAGAAGGGAAAGCAAAATGTCATTACGAATTTAGAAATTAAAAGCTTCTGCAGAGTCATCAGAGAAACCGATTATCTTGACACATGTTGAAGACAAACGTGACAGTTTTTATTTATAACCTTACAATCAGAAGCTCAAATAAGCAAGTGATCAAAAATGTAGTAAAACTGTGGGTTAATGACAGTATTAAAAAAAAAATAGATTAAGAAGTCTTCTAGATTCCTGATGCACACAAACTGTTCTTTGTGATTTAAGGAACTTGACACGTAAATATAGAGTACTCAAGAAAAATATTACTTTTTCAACAGCAAAGCTAACCTGCTGTATCAGAATAATGGAAGAAATAAGATGATTTCAGCACCCTTTCATCATCTACTGAATATGAATCTACAGCGATTCTTGTCTCCATGCATAAAATCCTAGCAAGTTTCCCCTGAAGCGAAAGATGAAAGATATAACACACGCCTATCCACCAGTGAGGTTCAAGCATTCTGAAAATCAAATCATAAACCATGGTGCCAAGTTTACCCTCTTTCAAAATTCATTAGAAAACCTTTTTTTTTTTTTTTTTCCTGGTGTTAACAGAGAAAGAAAAATCTCCTTCCCAAGATACTCCCATTCTCTATTAAAATGCATATTGCTTACTTTTCTCTTTAGTGAAAAATACTGTTCTCTGACAATCTTTTAAACATCATTCATATATAATGGATTTCCCCAAAAATCAGTCTTGATACTTTGCGATCACAGTGGTTAGCACTGGCAAGACTTGTTCACAACATCCCTGCTGTCTTCCATCTTGTTTCAGGCTTATGGCACATTTACATTAGCCAGATATTTATCAGGATTTTTAGATACATTCAAAGTTCCTCTTCTATGTTCAAGGAGCAGCAAAGAACATATCACGATAAATAGCATGACACATCGGCATCAATCTACCCACAGATATACATGACTCATTAAATTTCCTCCCAACATGAACAAATTACTGCAAGGGAGTATAACAATAACTCAGCTCTATTACTTCCAGGGTTCCAATTCTTTGTATCCCTTACTATCTATCTATTTCTACATACTACATCATTGTAAATGTATTCCTATTGTAAACTGCTCCCAAAGGCTATGTGTACCCTTGCAATTTAAATGGCTAGGAATTGAAACGCTTACAGATGGAACTCTAAAAATCAACTTCTGTCTTTAAAAAAAAGAAAAGAAAAAACACCAAAAAGAACATGCCCTCAATTAGAGCACTTTTTATTTAAAGCATAGCTCTGAAAATCTGTAGCATTTGGCTATCAGTCTCACAAAAACAATCTGTTGAAAGATTTCCCCTTCCTGCTTCCAAGTGGACCAGAAATACACACAATCTGCTTTGTGATATTTTAGTATTTCTCATCTCTGCTGCATGAAGGTACATTAATATATTAAGGCATGCGACAACTGGTTTGGAAGAGGACAAAGATTCTTCCCATCCTCAGAAAGCATGGTTGGATAAACCTACTTGTATTTTTAAAGGAAGAAAGCACCACCAAAGGATTACTTCAAAATGAAAACTGTGTTGGCGACGTCGCGGGCAGTACTCAAATCCCTGATCCTTCTAAACAGCAAGAACTGTGCCGGGGACCCTTTGCAACCTTGATTGTTAAGACAGCCCCAGGCTCTTGGACGCTTTCAAATCATTTCCCAGTTTAATGAACTGTTCATTCCACAGTAGTTAAAATCATTTCTGGCAGAAATCCCCCCGCTAATGGAAACACTGGAACTCATCTTTTAAAGGTAGCAAGGACAGGGCAAGTGAAGTAAGTAACATCATGTCTGAGGTAGGGAATCTCCAAAACAATGCTATTTTGACAGCTCTGAAAATGCAACAGATAAGCTGGTTAAATGATGACATGCCAGAATTATTAGTACTACATCACTAGAAACCCTTGGGTGTACATTCTCCTAATCAGAACTTAAAAAAAAAAAACAAAACAGTTTCAACTCATAAATGTTTGTTGGTTTGTTAACTTGTTTATCGGTGAGCTACCAGCAGCTCCCCAAAACTAAGGATTAATAGATTTAACAATTGCAAACCTTCAAGTTGCGAATGATTTGATCTCAGGACAACTCTAAAGGCCTGGGCTGTGCAGGTCTCACAGCCAAAGCCGAGCAGCACAAGTTCGACACTCTGTTGTGCTCTCCCCACATCACTGTAAGCCTGGACTGAAAACCCAAGGACCACTCTTGCCTCACACTCTTGCAAACATGTGTGACCGACAGTTCACACCCAACTGACGTTATTCTTGAGCAACCTGGGCTAGGGAAAGGTGTCCCTGCCCACAGGCGCGGGGTTGGATCTTTAAAGGTCCCAAACCGCTCTATGACTGCACTAAGTACAGGTGCCTACGCGTGATGTTAGGCATGTAAAGACCACACTTTGTTTTTTTCCTCTCATAGTTCCCATCTTTTTAATCACCAAGTCTAAAGCCTCCATCAAAGCACCAGTAAACTCAAAAATTTTAAGCTGGATAAGCCCACTCCTCCAGAACCAAGGTGAAGGCAGCTAAATCACAGGCCTTCCGACCACCGCTCCTTGTCCATTTCTATAGCCAGCCAAATGCCCAGCGGTACGGTTTTGGGGGTTTTTTTTGTAGCATAAAGACTTGCAGTGTCACAGTCCTGATACTTTTTCTCCTTTTCCAGAAGCAGCAGAGTATCCTCAAGGTGCAGCCAGCAACATTAATGCACGTCCACAGGCAGCACTTGGGGAAATGTCTTGTTGCAGCTCTTATTTCATGGAGCCAGTTTCTCTCCTGCACAGATCTGGCTGGATTCAGAGAAAGCGATAGGAACGCGTCTGCCCTTTGACTGACTGTTTGTCAGAGAGACTGACACATTTAGCTTTGAAACCTGCCAATATTTCACAGCCTCTGGAAC
Source organism: Falco cherrug (assembly GCF_023634085.1). Taxonomy (NCBI): domain Eukaryota; kingdom Metazoa; phylum Chordata; class Aves; order Falconiformes; family Falconidae; genus Falco; species Falco cherrug. Next base: position 23,108,410 of record NC_073706.1, on the reverse strand, counting down.
AGACAAGCTGCCAAATTTCCTTTGGGAGAAAGAAAGGAGGGGACATACATCCACTGAATAAAAATTACTAATACAGGGCTGGATCCAGCCTCAAACAAGCAGACTCTTCACTGAATAAGGGCTACAGGTCTTGCCTTACTGATTTTAGGTGGAAAACAATTCTAGGATTTGGCCCTTACATTTAAGCGTAAGACTATAAGATTTACTTGCCTAAAACCAATAAAAGACTGGAAGTTTGCATGAGCACAAGATGCATACAGAACAGTTTCAACGCCTGAAAAATAACTCATCAGGCACACAACCGTTACACAGACCAGCAGCCATCGCAAGCTCGTACTGTTTAATGCAACAGCATTAAAAAACCGGGCTTGCAATGCTGCAAAACATCACAGAGCTTTGTGAAAGGCTTGTCAAAAAGCACTCACTGTGATGGGTAGCTTATTTCATTTTTAATGACATATTATACATAATAAATCTATTTATATGGAACAGCCAATACAGGAGAACACGTAGATGAAGAACAGCAATTGCTTTTCAACAAAGGAATCCTCCTTTTTCTCCCCAAGTTTCTAGAGATCTCCATGCTTCAGCATGGAATTGCCTTCCACTGTGCAAGGATCCCTGGCCCACAGAGAGTCCTTCCAAGTCTGGGATTTAGAGCAGAACAAAGTGCGAGCTTGCAGCACAAAGCTGGTACTGTCCAGAACTTTTCACTGAGATTAGGCACCTTTAATCCTTGCCTTTCAAGGTATAGAGGGGTTCCAGAAAGGGATTTACGCTTGAAGGAGCCTTTCTTCCACAAACTGAAGTGGCTGTGAGCGCAGCTTGAACTTGTCCTAAGCAGAGACCAGTTCTGCTTTGGCAGGATTTTCTTTTGGGGGTGGGGGAGAATTTGGTTCATTTATTTTATTTTTTTTTTTAATGCACACAGAAAATACAATTTAGATAACAGCGGATAAGCTTTCTCTGACTTTTGATTGCAAAACCTATTTCTGTTACTTGCAACTTTGTCAAGCTGAAGTTTATCAGCACAAGGCAGAAACCTGACATAGCTGTTTCAGGTTTTTTGACAGAATCGCCTGAAATGTTACATTGGTTTCACAGAAAAAGGTGGGAGAAGGAACCATTCATAGATGTAGAAGAGAAATTACTTCAGCAGGTGTTTTAATGCAATGTTTTGAAAAACAGGTCTCCACATTCATCATAAGGGTCACCTTTCTTGTCAAGGAATCGGCTTGTGGGGAACATTCTTGAAGTAGGAAAAAAAAAATGAATCCACAAAGATAACGAAGAAATGAGCTACTGAAAGAAATTACCACACCAAGGCTTACTGCTGCCTTTCAAAAACCTTATGCTAATTTACAGCTCCTCCATTTTAATGAAACCACACCAGCACCAACCTTTTTGACTGACTATGCCCCAGCCCGGCAGGGCAGGAGTCAAGCAGCTGCCAGGCACAGGATTTCATGGAAAGAGGCTACTCCAGGTGTTTCAGCTGGACATAGGAAGAGCAACCATTTTTTCACCTTCACATAAAAATATGGGTTATCATAGCGAAGGGTTGAACAGCAGCAGAAACAGCAAGAGAAGAAACTGGTGCATCAGGAGGTAGGTCTGCCGCTGGGGCTGTTCACTTAGAAAAGACGTGTGGGGCAACCCCCCCCACGGCAGAGTACCACTTGCACACCCACACACCCCTTGCAATCCCACAGCATGGCATGAGAACAGGGCTTACCGGCACCAGCCAGTGACCTCCCACAGACCCCCAGGGGAAAGGAGTCTTTTTTTATTTATTGCCTTTTGCTGAGGGAGAGAAAAAGCAGAACACAGTGGAAGACCAAAATATTCTGAAATGTTAAATGTTAGGCAGCTAAACGAACGTTTTGATTCCTGTAGTCAGATGTGATTTCCATTAAAACAAAGAGGAATAATTCTGTTATCAAGTGGGGTAGCCTACCTGGTTGACTGTCCCCACATAGATTCGGGTACGAAATGCTAGATACTCTGAAGAGGATGAATCATTAGCTCAAGGAACCTCGATTACTTTGAATTATCCAAATTACTGGCTAGGTTACTTACATGCCCGTAGGCATCCTCCCCCAGTGTTAGAGCCTTAACCTTTAGTATACAGCTCTTAAGTCTTCTTTGGAAACACCGGGGACTTGCACAAAGGATTAAAGTCTTCACTTCCTCATAGTGGTCGAATTACTAAAATAATTTCAGGACAAAGCAGTAAAGGGCATCCAGGAGCAGGAAACCATGCTTTTCCATGCCTGCAGCCCAGGGGTTTGAAAGGATGCAGGTGCTAGAGAGCCACACAATGGAGGCAGCAAGCATTCCTATATTGTAGGATACAGTGCTAAGAGAGATAAAAGAGATAAATATCATTTCATTTGTTCTAAATCAATGCATAATTTCAAGAGGATTCACATTTGTATCTGAATACAATATTTACATTGTCGGTAAGTGTATTTTCTCGACAGATGTCTTATTGTAAACCCTGATCTGATTCAATCTGCAATCACTGGGGCTATTCACATGCTAAAACACTACGATGGATGATGCATTTTAAAGAGTAATTGAAATGGGAAATAAAATACCTAGTTCTGAGTCAGAAAGGCTGCATTACATACTGAAGGAGCATTAGGACTGAACATCAAGCGTTGTTATGGATGGAAAGACTCCATGTAGCTTTCCCTGGCCTCCAGCTTACCATCGAGCCCCTAAAGCTTCCCTGAGCAAAAGACACAACTCTGGTTTCATGATAAAAGCATAGCAGCAGTCAGGATTTGCCCCACCACAACGAGTATGTTGATGTCAACTAGGAATCTCATAATTGCTTTTATGTTTTAAAGCCTTATGAAATCTGGCTGAGATGACCATGTAGTTCAGGAGCGGTCACACCTGAGATGAGGTCCTTGGGCCTGGGGCATTTGTGGACCTCTTGTCCTCACTTATCTCAGCTGGCAACCCACACGCTGCAAGTCCTTTGCAGTGAAATATTAGTATGGCAGCCAATCTGAAAAATACTTCCGATTGCAAACAATAAACTTCTGGGAAAGAAATCGATATTAGATTAGCTGCAAGGTTAGTGCGCGGCTGTGAAGGACATAAAAGAAACAACAACAACACCCCCCCCACACAGAGCAGGTTACAGAAGACAAGTACACAAGGTCAAGATTCCATATTAAGGGCACCCTGTTCAAACCAGAAAATGAAACTCTGTTTTATTAAAGGCTTATACACACCTGCTTTGAAAAATGAACTCCAAAAATATTGTTCACACATGAGTACAGACAAAGTATTTTGCATTAAGAACACTCAAAACAGCCAACGGGAATTAGGCTGAGAAGAAAAGCCATAGTGAAACTAATGGGAAGGTTTTAAATGAGATTTTTATTTTTAAATTGTAATCTTTTGATGGGATTTTATGTCTTTTCAATTTAGTCAAAACTAAATAGCATACTGATCCCTTCTCAGGTCTCCTGGCAGGGAATACTGCAAAATTCAAGGAAACAGGATGCACTTCTTTTCTACTTTGATCTTCAGAAATATTTGCTCAGCATTTTGTCTGTTAAGTCAGGGCACCTCAGGTACAAAAGATGCTTGCAAACAATCTAACACAGGACCAAATCCAGCCCGAAAAAATTCTCTCAAATTGAATGAGCTTTGCATGAGGACCAAAAGGCTGAGTCCCAGATGTCACTCAATGGTGGCAATGCAACTTGAGGATGGTGTATTTATAAAGAAAGATTACAAGTATTTCATACGTAGAAGCATTTCCCCAGGTGCCTCCGTCCCGAAAGCGCAGTGATGAAGATGGAGATGGGTAGCGATTTGGTCTATGTAGGAAGCAGTAGGGTCAATGGCAGGACATTGCCAGAAGCACACAGAAACACGGTGTGGTGCCTTGCCTGGGTTCACAGGTCTGAGAGCCCACAAGAAAATTCAAGTCAGCCCCCTCACTCTAGCACCATACACCCCATCGGCTAACAGGCAGGTCTGGCCGTAATACAACATTGTGCAGTTTCCCCACTATACTAGGCACAGGTCTCCTCTGTGACTATTCTAACACAGCATTGATTGCTTGGGTCCGTGGACTAAACTCCACGAACATACCCATAGGAAGATCACTCTTTCAACAGAAAAAATCCCCGCTAGTAAACCAATAACCCAAATTCATCCTAACACCAAGTGCACAATTTGGCTCCGAGTCTTCTTATTTTCACAAACACAAACTTCAGCTTCTCAGTACGGGCCAGGGTGTTGCTTGAGTCCCTTAGCTTTATGATGCAACAGACAAAGGAGAAGGAGCAACATTAGACACTGACCAAGCACTAGGGGTGTCCATCGGCATCTGGCATGAACCCCAGCTTGAGCTTTGCTCTGCAAAGCACGCCGGCAGCACAAGCCTCCTTCACAAAACCATATCGACCAGTGACCACCTGAGCACCACAACCCCTTCCTTCCTCATCCTAAGGCTGTTACTTCCCTGGGCTCAAAACTTACGATTTCCTTTACCCTGGAATCTTGCCAGAAATGTTTAAGAGAGCTATTACTCAGGGACTATTCTTACCTGTTGGATCTTTGCTCTCTAACAAGGGAAGAGCAGTGCGACAGCACCTAGGGCAGCTATGCACCTTGTGCTGTACTGACACAATTATGTTACAGATGCTGCTGTTCCACAGAAGCTGAATATTCAACCCTTACTGCTGCTGCCGGCTTTTTATAAATAGACACGTTTCAGAAAAATCATTGTTATCTCCAGTTTATCAACTCAAACTTGGTGACAAGAAAGAACTGGGAGGAAGCTGTTTTGAAAAGACTCGCTAGAATAAGAATTATTCAGTGCAGGCCCACAGCTGCAGGCTGTCATGCGTGCTGAAGTCATTCTGTACCCACAGTGACAGCTGTGAACACTGGATTAGACTGTTATCGGTCTTTATATAGCATAAGGACTCTAGCTATAAAGTGATTTTGACCTCAGAAATGGCATTGCAGTACCTCACTTAAAAATACCCACCCTGAAAGCCTTGTGTTAAGCAGAGGGATAGTGAGTTGGGCATCAAAGCAGGCCCTGGCGAGGAGAAAGCCACACTTTGCTAACAAAATAAGGATTAAGTGTCTGTTCAATTCTGCTCTCCGGAGCTTCAGCACCTTGCCCTCGGCTTTTCCTCAGATCAAAGATCTGGAGCCTTTCCGAGAAGGTTTGAATTATGTGTTTTCTCCTAAAATAGGTTCAGGAGAAAAGGGTAAAGGCGGGATGGAGATGGATTTTTAAATAGCAAGCACCGCACACCCTTTCCCTAAGCACGGGCCAGGATTGAGGCACAGGCCAGGTGGTAAAGGATCAAGACAGGACTCAACTTCCTCTTCTTAAGATTTAAAACAGTACTTCCAACCCCTCAAGACGATTTTCTGACACCAAGTCTCTGATGGGAAGGCAAGAGAGGAAGCACTGATGCTGAGGATCTGTTCTCAGAAGTGATGTTTCTCCTGTGACCAGAGCAGTCATACAAAATAATTCACTTCTGTCCACAGTTCAGCTGAGTTCCCGTAAAAGCAGAACCAAAGCTTTCCCTTGCCCTGTTACACACACCAGGCATCACATATTTTTTCTAATCCCCACGAGTGACATCCTCACGGACACAATCCCAGGTCCCTACAGCTCATATACTCATGGGGGTTCCAGCTTTACCTTATGCTCTCTTCTCCTGAACAGTCCAAGCCATTAGCTGACCTTAAACCTCTAAGTATGGATGGATGGATCAAAAATATTTTAAGGCCAGTATCTTAGGCAAACCACAACAGCTGTGATACCAACGGACGAGACAGAACAGCTATTTTCACAAGTTGACTGGGCATAGTAAAGTGAAATACAGCCACAAACAGAAAAAGAGCAATAGTTACTCTCTTACGAATGAAAAAAATAATTCATTTTTATTTCCATATATGCATGCATCTCTTGTAATTTAACAGAAACTCCAAAAGACGTTTCTGTTGTGTGTTTCACTGCCTATAGGCGAGAGCGTGCCAGGCTACATTTCACTCATCTGTCACGTTTAAGTGCTGGAACGACTCTGCCCGCAGCCAGTAACTTTCCACGTAGCCCAGTGCAGTTCAAAGCAGGTCACAGTCAGCCAAGATATGACTCATGCACATCTTAAATACCCAACAGGTAAAATTCATTCCTTTCCTTCCCCTTCCCTGCTTTGCTATGGTTTTACTAAAATAAAACAAACATTTTTCACCTCTTGTTTAAATTAAAATCTGCAGAACATCTGACTCACCTGAAAGAAAATGTCATAAATTGCATTATAGCGGAGTACCTTATGATGGAAAACCTTGTTGAAAGGTTTTATTAAAATATCAGAAAATAAATAGTCATCCTAAAGTATCTCCTGGCATTGAAGGAAGAGTTCTATACCTACAATACAATTTCAGAGAAGAGTTCAAAGCCCCTCTTTTAAAAACAGATAATTCCTTTAAAATATGCACATTTCTAATGTAATTTATGTAGAAAACCTTACTGGTTTCATTGCTGTTAAATGCCATAGGACTCTCCATAATGGAATTAATTTCGGAAAAAAAAATACCATTTAAATTTATTTAATCCCATGAATTAATAAAACCATTTTCTGACCTATATTAAAAAGGACAGGGCTAGCTAGCCTAAAACGAAAACACAACTCCTCTGAGATTTTATCACTAATTTGTAAATTACACAGCTAGTTTAATTAGACCTACATCATTAGACCTGAAGTTCAACTCAGACCCACATCTTTTCATTCACACTATCACTTCAAGATTATCCAAAATCTTGAAATGGCTCTAATTTCTTCTTATGGAATAGCAAGTATATAAATATTCTGTAAAATGCGTACATTTACAAGTAAACAGAAATGCAGCACTGCTTCTACTACAATTCACAGAAAGTCTCAAAAATGACACTTTCTACACCGAAGAGAATTTAATCTATGCAGTAATCCTAAAAGTCACTGTTCAACCAAGTATGGGGAAAGAGGTGAAACTTAATAGCTCTCAAAACAAGCTCTGCAAATCAGTTTAACAAGTTCAGTTAATCCAGAGATTAACAGATCCGATAAGAAGTAAATACAAAGCAAACCTCATTTAAGTGAGAGGAAAAATAGCAGGAGCTCTAAAAATGGAAGTAAAGCCCCAAATACATTAGATGGATTACCATGTGAAACTGCAGGATGCGCAGCCATCATAAAGCAGTTGTACTTCTTTCTAGAAAAATCTCAAGACAATAAATAATATCTCTGAAGAACAGCATCACCTGTTTCTATTCCAGTTAACATTTCCAACCTCTTAATTATCTTCTCTTAAAAGTATATGGGTGTATATATATACACACATGTCTTTTTCACACCCTCTCATTTGCAAGCCATTAATATGTATGTCATATGGAAGGAATACATATTATATCACTACCACTACCGAGACCTGAACAAGGCTGCGGGAGAAGCTAATGCGAGCAGGAATTTGTAGTTGTTTTAAGAAGTTGGTCCTGAGGTACAGGAACCAGGCTGGTGGTCCTCAGGAGCTTGGCATCCTTCCCCTTACTTCACCAGGACCCTCCTGCCGAGACTGCTGATACACACTGTCCCTCTGTTTCTCCATCCATAAAGCTGTATGTGTGCTTCCTTGACCTTGTTCTCAACCTTGGTGGCATAATACTGTCTCAGTAACAACTCTGCACATAAATGACATTGTGTAAGAGAACCCCAATCTATTTAGGATCACTAAGAAGCAGTCTTGTGTCCTCAGCATCCGTATTTCGTAATGGGGAGATAAAAGGAAAGCATGAGAGCTCATGGAAGCACAGGCTTGGAAACTAAGAACTCATTACCATCAGCAAGCCTCCAAGCTCCCTAGGTGCTAGAAACATGCAATTTCCTGCAGTACGGAAGGGCAAGCTTCCCTGCAGACGCAGTTCCCAGGGAAAGACCTTGGTTTTATTTGGATATAATGTCATATCATTGCTGTAGAACATGCAGTTAATGATAAGCAGCCAAAACAGACATATTATTAGAGTAAGTGGTCTTATCACGACCAGGAATCGCCCCATAGAACTGTTTTATGTGGATGAGTGTAAACATTCGCGTCTTACTGGTTTCACCAGGAGTGGATTTTATTGTAAATATTACTATGACATCAGCGGATACAAGATGTTATTCCTGTAGGAATATGGAATATAATTATTAAGAGAGGGAAAGTTAATTCTTCCTTTCATCACTTCTAATTCCTCAATTTAGACTAATAGCTCCTATTCTTATGGTGCTGATATTTTATGTAACATGGGAGTAGCTCTACATAGCTTCTTGTCTATTGTATTCCAGGAGTGAACAAAGAGTGTCTTAGTCGTAAGTTAAGTATCGTGTGACTCCAAGATGTATAAACACAAGCTACTTTACATTAAGCAGGAGGTAACCAAAGCAGATGGTATTCTGCTAATAATGAATTTCAGGGTAATTTATCAGTATCTTCCACCCTGAGAATGGACGCGTACGTAAAAGCATGGTGAAACTTTCTGAACAGCACAAAGCAAAGCACTGACCTCGGAAGCTTTAAGATTGTAAAAATAAATTATTACCAACCAGAATGACTCTTCAATACTGCTGAATTAATGCCTTTAAAAAGCACGTAGCTTTGTATTTGAAGATTTTAGGTGGTTAACAGAAGAAAACACAGATATTATCAGGCAGGTATGGGCTTTTAAATCTTGCTACATGAACTAGTCAAGAGATATTTTTACTTACAGGACTTCAGTTAAGACAAAAAAGATCTTGCTCGAGAGGATACATTGCAGTGTTTCATTAGGAGAACAGCAGTCAAACGAAGTGTCTTTGACTTGTTACCCACTTCTCCTTCATTGGAAAAGAAAGCTCTGGTAGAACTAGGGAGTACGTGAACACACTAAAATCTCACCGAAATAGAATTTCTTCACCAAAAGCAACTAAATTTAATAACATCAAGAAAGAGCAAATGGTGTGACTTAACTGGAAGAAAACCATGCTCTAACTCATGGGCAACAGCAACTTAAACATAAAGACAATTGCAAAATCTTCTCCCCACCATGAAATATGGCATTTGACAGTTCACTGGGGCTTCATGAAATTTCTCATTTCATGTCATATCACTTGGGCCACAGGACAAGATCTTCCCCACGAAAGACATCAAGGTTTTTCATCTGCTCAGTTTTGAGCCAGAAAGTGTGTTCTTCAGGTTCTAAACTGGTTTCTGGCAATTGTAGTGCATAAATAGGCCACAGGAAATTCAAGAATGAAAAAAAAAGCCACCAAGCAGATATTATTAATAAGTAAGAAAATACATAAAGTTTACTTTAATGGTTACCTTAACGATATGTGTTCTGTGCTACTGTTCATACTTAATAGTAGGTTTTACACCATGAAGTCCCCAGGACAGCTTACTTTGTGGAACATCAAGTAGAGTTCTGGGGTCTTGTTCATTACAAACTTTTCTTTTGCCCAGACAATCAACTGCTGACTTTTAGAATTACATGTTAAGAACAGAGATAGAAGCCGTTCTTCAAATATCTAAATGCAATTCCTGAGACACTCAGAAACATCTGTGCTCAAATGATACACTGAGTATTTGCTTGCCATTGAATTCTTCCACAGATAATCAGATATCTAATGGTACTGTGTTGTTCCTCTTCTGTTTCTTACATACCAGCTTATATTTTCATGGTTGAAAGATATTTTCCACTGGTATTTTTCCAAGTCACGTCTTGGCTTTCTGGAGTGTGCTTACCAGCATCCCTCTTCATTTGCTGTAATTTGTGCTCTTACCAGCACCCAACAGAAGATGTGCCGCTATGATAGCGCTTGTCATAACATCACACTTGACACTCATGTGCATGCGTGTGGGCACGTATATATACACACAGAGAAAGAGAGAGGTAGTAAGATGCATAGATTCCCTTACAAGATTTATACATTTCCATTTCAAGTACCAAATATAAATATATTCCAAACGTAACGTATGTTAAAAGGCACCAGGCTGAAAATGCTGTGGAAAATCGTTTTCAGTTTATACAAGATATCAACAACGCTGCCTTGAAAGACACCAAGGCACACGTCTCATTTATCTGATGCACAACTACCATCTTGTGAGTACAGTTCGTAGCTGTGAGATCGGTCTCTGGTTTTATAAATTTCTTAAATACAGCTATAAGTTAAACCTCTCACCCTGGCAATCCAATTGCATTTTTTCCTTCTAACAGATATATTAAATACAAGCTGAAATTAGTCATTGACAAGTTAGTAACTAAAACCAGAGACAAATAGGAAGCATAATAGCAGTATTGAAAACACACCTCAGCAAGTCAGTAGTACAAATGTTTTGCAACAGTCAGTTAGAAAGATGCATTGAATTCATCCACAACAATGTGCTTATTACGGTTCTTTCTTTGTTATTTTGTCTATTTTCAGCAAGTCACTGCAGTAATAGAAAGACCCGCAGCGTTAACAGTTTCCACAGTGCCATATTAGTGCTTGATTGTTCTGGTAATGCTCATCTGTATCTCACACCGCTGCAGTTCAATGGCTCCTGTAATCTGGTATGAGGTTTTGATAATGCAGCCAACTATTTCAGTTGCACTTCAGATTCACACTTTGTGCACCTTCATTTTATACACTGCTTAAAATATATTGGGATAAACTTCGAACCTGAAATCATGCAAAATGTATCTTCATGATTAATTTACAGCCTGGTTTTCATTGAGATTGCTTGAGTCTTAAAAGATAAGGAGGAGAAGCCGGGCCGTTCTACAAAGCATGTTTTTCTACAGATGCCATTACTGTGACTTGTAGCAGAATACGTGTAATTTGTAGAAACATTTCTTTTGTAGTATGAAGTGTTGCTCATAAAGGAAGTCTGACTGATAAATGGGAATTACAATTTTCTCTAGGCTTGCCCAGTTATTTATAGTCAACTATCTGTTGGAAGTGACTCGCATTCAGTGTTAAGACTGATATCCCACCGAAAAGTACATCTCGATCTACAGTACCTGTGCATAATTGTTTTAATGCCGTTTTTAAAATTACAACTTGTTACTTGCATGGAACAAAGTCTGGCTGAATCCAAAGTCCACGTTCAATTGTACAGAATAAACAGGCAAAATGTTGCCATGGAAACATTACACTAATGAGATTCAGACTTGATCTACAGTTCACAGAAAGATGGCATTTTTTTTTAAATGCTGCAGCCAGTTAGCGAGCACTGCTTCTGAAGGTCCAGTCAAGAATATTTAAGTGAGAATCGGCATGAGGCAGTTCTGTTTTCCTCTTACTCTTCCACCTGCACAGCTTTTTCTCCACAATCAGTCATCAAAACTCCCACGTGTTCCCAGTGTTGATCAATATCTAGAGTTGCCGAGGGCTGACATCTTATCCTAGCACAAGTCACACCCCTGACACCTGGGTTAAGACCTTCATGCTAAAGAGCTTTGGCACACAAAAGTCTCAGGGCAGTCTGCGTTGAGCATCTGACTTGGGGCAGCCCAAATACTACCCGTAGCAGCTCAACTTCTTTGCTGAAGCTCCTCAAAGAAAAGCGGCCCGAGGCAAACACCCACATGACGAATTTCAGTCCAAGCAGCTCAAGTTTGGCAGTGTGAGGAAAAGATGAAACCCAAATCCTGTCATGATAAGTGTCAGGAAACTTTAACAGAGTGACAAAACCACTTCTGTCTATAATAAGCACTCGCAGAAATGCAGTATTCTTCCGCGGGGTCAGTATATGGACGGAGGGCTTTGCAAGATCACCCCTGACAAATGCAGTTAGAAAATTATAAGCAGCTGAGAGAAAAGAATGTGGAAGTTGAAAGGCTGGCGAGACACAAAACATGGGAGTATCAATGTTAAAATGTCACAGGAGGAAGGAACAAGGTTATTCAGCACTACTACATCGGCTTCCCCTGACAAGGTGGCCCCACGCCTCCTCTGTGGTCAGCGCCTCCAGCAGGGACCGCGGTTCCCTTCGCCAACAGCACCAAGGCATCCGCTCCCCAGCACGTCGTCAGTGCTGTCATCAGTGCTCCAACCAGCCCGTTTCAAACTAGCAAACTTTCTACCTCGGGGACAAAGCAAACTCTCAGCGTGTCTATAGCAGTGAAAAATCCCCGCATTACCCTCCAAGCAAACCTCTCACTTCTTGCCCATTAAGCATTTATGTGTGTCTATAAATACACACGTGCACAGGCTTCTGCTCTAGTTGAAAAAGTGCTTCCCTGGAAAGACTCATGGCCCGCTGCTTTGCTTTTTAGTTGGTAATCAGTAAGAAAACGCTTGATTCACCATGAATGCGTATCAGAAGACAGTAAAGGGCTGGGAACATGAAATCCTCTTCCCATTGCTATTCTCTTCTAGCACGGGATTAAAACATTAACAGTCCCAGAGACTGACTTGTCCTGAAAACTACGGCAACCATTTCTGGAAACACCAGTGAATAAAGACAATTTATTGCAACAAGATTTGTTGGCAACACAATACACAGGCAAAATTCTATGAGTTTACCACCTCTCAACTATTGCCTGAATTTCACTGTGGTTATGGGGGTGCAGCCTGTGCGGTCTGCACAACAATTTCTGCCGAGTCATTCCTAGAGCCTTCATTAATGTCACCTACACCAGGAAGCACACATTTATAAGGTCATTATGTATTATTCCCCACAAAACACACTATTTCAAGTGGAATAATAAAGAAATTACATGGTTCATTTATTGTTAAGCAACATACTAGAATTATATACATTTATGCTAACAGTCTGGCTAATGTTCTTCTTTTTACATATAGCTCTGAGAAGTTTAATTATTAAAATTTCCTAGAACTCCATTATAATGTGTTACCTATCAACTGTTACCTATCAACTGTTACCTTTAGTTTTCCAATTTCTATTTATTGGACTATGATGTGGCACTACACTGTAAATGAAGTCCTAAAATCATTACCTGTTAATTTATTGCTAGACATAGCCCATGTGTCTAGGTAAACTTTAGGTGTGTTCTTCTCTTGTTTCACAGAGATAATTAAGGCAAAGAAATATTGCTGCATTCGTGGAATCACACAGACAAGTTGATTCAGCCATGTGACTGAAGAGACCATGAAACATCAATATTGCAAATACATGCCAGAACATGCACCCATGGGTGTTGGTGACATAACAATTTACATATCACTAAAAGTTTTATCCTTAAGATCTAGTTTGATACTCTACACAAAAAGGAAAAGAAGGAAAAAAGATAGATTTCAGCCAAGTATGCTGTCAGATGCTCCAGCACCTGCTGACTGCAAATGTCAATTTTTGATGCTTCGTTTTGGTACAGGAAGCACATATTACTTTTTTCTTAAGGCAAAGGCTTAATTTTTAAGTCATATTTCCAGGATGAGAGAAGAAGAAATACATGTTTGTGTCCTTCACCTTTGGGGTTTCCCCTGCCCCTGTGATACTGATTTAAAACGGGTAAGTGAATCCAAGTGTTCCCCACTGAGACGATGCAAGGTGTTTAAAAGAAAACCAAACACAGACACAAACAGCACGAGTGCACTTACACATGAAAATACCATAGCCCCATAGAAGCTCCTGCTCTTTACACACCACCCTCTTTGCAAGGGGCCTAAGTGTTTCTCAAGTCTGAAGAAGCAACTCTACAACAGGACCCACACCAGCGAGCGGTCGACCTGTGAAAGACCCGAACATCAAAGTGTTGGAACAGATGTATCAAGGCAATCTTGAGCAGAACAAAATTTCAGCAAGATTATAATCTTTTAAAAGGGTACGTTAAAGCTATACCAGTCTCCGGGGACTACAGATGCTAGGGCAGGGAACAGAGCGTGAACTCCTCTGTCAAACTGGTGAGGTTTATTTGACATGCTGAAGCCAGATGTGAGAGAGCTTAATTCCATTCTGTACCCAAGATGTGAAACTGGTGCCCCAGGCAGGGCTACAGAGTATCGGGTGCCTGCGGAAACCAAGCAGAACGTACAAAGGCCAAGAATCATCTGCTCCCATCCTTACCTAATTGTGGGAAAACGGTCTGTATTTTACTCGCTTTAGAAGTTATTTCATGCCAAATAACTCCAAGCCTATCTCCGCTAACATGCTAGAGGGAGAAAGCATATGCATTGCTGTATGTCTTGTAAAGGAGTCTATTGCACAGCGATTTTTCAAACTGTGTAACAGTACAAAGGCAAGCAGAGTGCAAATTGACCTTAAAAAGCAGCGAAATCTTCCTTCTCGGTTTTAATTGCCCTTGTACTCAAGCACAAGCTACTTCATGATGCAAATTTATCCTTAGAAGTGGTGACTGTAAACAGATGTTCTTTTGGCAGTCCCTAATTACTGTCTAACTGAGGTATTCTGGACTGATAAATGCATCATATGAACACGCTCAGCACAGTACCTAAAAGCATTCTTTGTTTTAGCTAGCAAAGAAATCGGAAGGCGCTTTACCAGGATGCAGACTTTATCATTACATGCCAGACAGTCAGTCGAGCACGACTTCCACATGCTTTTACAGATTTTATGCAAGGATATGATGCTACTGAGTTGTACACCAAATTCTCTGAAAAGTTTCAGTGCTTCATATATACGTTTGTTTTGCACAGAAGGAAAACATATAGACAGGAGGCTTGTATGCAGTATGCATGTTTTTAGTCACCAGCTAGCAACATCCTTAAAGCTGAAAATCTGTCTTGCTACTGCGGAGCAGATCATGACAATCCATGAAGACAGACATGGAACTAATGGAAAGGGATTCATTGCTAATGAAGGAAAGGAAACTACCATGATTAGCTCAAAACCTGTGAACTAAGTTAAGCTGTAGCTTAAGAAAAGCTCAGCTTCCATGGACCTCAACAAAAGCTGTACCGTCAGGGATCATACAGAGCTTGGACTGCAGTCTGACATTCACAGTAAACCCTAAGTTAAAATATAAAAAGAAATCTGAGAAAAAACTTGTGAAGTGAAAACTGAGTATCTGCATCTGTAACCTATGACTATGCCCTACACCATATTTGCTCACCTCTGGTTAGAATAATAAATTAAAAAACAAACAACCAACCAACAAAAAAAAAAACAACCCAGCCTTGCTACATTCTTTAAAAAACACGCCACAAAGACATATATAAATGTCCAGAGATGCTGCAATTACTTTTCCAGTAGACATCCCGGCACCAAGCTGTTCCATGCCTTTCCTGGAAAGGGCCCCAACGTCTTTGTTGCTTTAAAAGCTGCCTATGCTGAAAGCAAGTACTGCTGATTCCCAAACCAGTTGCAGCTGAGCCACAGCCACTTGTCCTTTCTTGAAGAAAGATTCCTAAATTTAAAAATTTAAATTCATGGTTTTATTAGCTGGAAGAGAGGTATGGTAAGTAAGATTCCCGAGTTAAATCTGAACTGGTTTAGTTCTACTTTTCTTTTTAAGTAATTCAATGAACATGACAACTTTCCAGATGGGAAGTCAGAAACGGATTCTCTCTCTAAGATTACGTGCAGTACCAGTAACGGGAATCCTCCATTATCAGTAAGCTCTTACATTCAGAAGTCAACACTACCTCTGCCCCTTTCGACCTCCTACTCCAGACTTTCTCTTTTGTAGTGGCATAATGCTGTGAAGTGCTTCAGAAGACAGAGGTATTGAAAAAGACATTTATGGGGTAGAGCAAGTACGTGTGAAGACTAATTTTCATCCTGAAAGTGAAACTCGTCAACCCGTGAGTCACTTGGCTGGGGTTCTTCAAGCAGTTTCCCTTCTACCTGCATTATCCTGAACACACAATAGTGCAGGGTAAAACGGGCCGTTTGTTTCCCGCAGTCCTTGTCAGTTATCCTGAAAAGCTTTCTGACACATCCACAAATGGAGCAGACAGTAGCATCTTCATTCCTATTCAAAGCCACACTGCCTGTAATATCACAACAAAACAATAAATCGAAGGTGTGGTTGCAGAGTTGGGAAATACAGAAAATTTTTGTGCTAACAGTACCATCTGCTGGATTTGGAGCTCTCTAGCTAGACACGTCAACATTGACAGAAGTCAGTAAGACGCAGTTTGATACCGTTCTTGCACAAACGACACCATAACTAAACCATTACAAATCAATAAATAACAAATTGCCAAACCTTCCAGCCAGCTGCCAAAAACCTGCAGAGAGGTCACTGACATTTTCAGTATGTATTTCTTGCTAAAGCAGACACTCAAAACTCAGTACACGCAATTTGTCACATATCAAAAAATCAAAAAATTCAAACTGCTCAGCCTAGCAGCCCCACTTAAAGGCAAAGTGCTACTACTACTAATGTCAGTGTTAAGTGTGTGTGTGTGGTTTGTTTTTAAAGTTTATTACATAACTAATGTGTTATTCCACTACAGTATTATTTGGCAGGCTGTGGGGAAGTGGACAAAAAGAGTCCCAGAGCACTAAATCAACCAAACCAAAACTCCCTATCACCTGTTACTGTTGAGCTACCAGGCACTAATACCTCTCATCTCACAGCATCAGGAAATACTTGGCATGCAATTAATCAAACAGTACTGCAACCCGTAATGGTGAAGAGCACACTTCGTTCTGTCAAGCGATCACTGCTGCGTTTGAGAAGATGAGCTTAACCCTAAAGCTGAGAGGGATGCGCTGCATTATTCACACCCAGCACAGGGAGTAAGTTCCCAGGAGAATGAAAAGCAGAGACCAAGCAGGAAAGGTTAGACGGCTCTTCAGAACAGAGATGGGTAACTGCCGCTGCGTGTGTTCAGATGCTCATCCCGAGGCAACACAGATTCATTGAGCCCAAAACCACGGGACAGATGTGTTTTACTAGCGGTATCACTACAGGCCAGAGAGCTATCAATCCTCACCCGGCTCTCAGAACACAGCGAGGCTAACTCCTTGCTCATACAGAGCCCAAATTACGCCCAAAATCTGAAGTTACATCTAATTTCCCAGCTATCGCTGGTTGTCAGCGTATCTGAACACACTACCTTGAGAAATTCATTTCAAACTATATACCCCCAGAATCTCTTCAAGCTCGTTCCAGGAAATCTCAACAAGAACCTTTTGTTAAAGGACCACAATTTAAGTGACCTAACTGAAAGCTTATCCCTAAAACTACAGCAGTGAAAACATCAGCCTTGAAAACCCTCAGTAGAAACCTACAAACCCTTTGTTATAGAACAAGAAGTTGTTACCCTGTTGCAGGCTACTTCTCCATGAACAACTTTACCTACTTTATGAAGGCACCTCAAAAGAACCAAAATTTTGCTTGAACCACCCACCTTTTCAGTTACCTGTCTCACCAGCTCATACTGCCAGAAAGCTGGGCTCTCTTTCTCTGTGCAGTTCTGTTCAAGCGTGCTTCAATTTTCCTCTAACTATTTTAGATGCAGCAAAATGTATTTCAGACACCCTCCGGGATTATCATCTGTTGGATCAAACAGGGGCCGGCAACCAGCCAGGAACGCCTCAGTTCCAACCTGAAGCTTGACAAACACTAATCCACACAACCATAAAACAATAGCATCTTGATACTTAAAAAATCAATCATTAAAAAAATATATATCTTTCATTATAAAGCAGAAAGTCAAACCTTAAACACACCACACAGCAGGGAAGCTGCAGCTCCTGGGACAACACAACCCAGCCCAGCTGCTCTGCTAGAGCTTTGGTGTGCTCCTGGAGACCACCCCAGCCCCACCAGCATGAGATGGGCCACAGGTGTGCTCCCACCGGCCCCCTCCCACCACCCCAGCATGCTCCCATTGCTCCCACCACTCCCCTCCCACAGCCCCAGCACACTCCCACTCTCCCCCTCCCACAGCCCCAGCACTTTCCCACTGCTTCCACACACAGCCTCCCACAGCCCCCCTCCCACAGCCCCAGCACGCCCCCACTGCCCCCCAGCCCCCCTCCCACAGCCCCAGCACGCTCCCATAGCTCCCACCCCAACTGCTGATGGCCAGTTCAGAAAGCCCAGGTTGCTGTGCTGTGCTTTATGTGAAGCGCTGGTTTCAGCGAGGCTGTAACCCTCTCTGAGGGCTAATTAAGGTGCACGGAACAAGCAGAAGTACTTAAATTGGTACTTTACAATAACAGACAGCATCACAGGCTCGTGGGATAAATCACAGGACAAGAACATTGGTGCAAAAAGATGTATTTGTGTTCGAAATCACAGAGGCAGAAAAGAAGCTGGGTAAACATTGCAGTGTTTATGAGGAATAGGTATTTTACTCTCCACATAATCCTTGGGGATGGGCATGTAGGCCAGCACTCATACTCTGGGAATGCCATTCAATAGGGTAATGCTGGGGTCTGCTGGCAATAACTAGAAGAAAAGGTGGCAAATTTTTAAGAAAGAGCTGTAACAGAAAAGCCAGAAAAGAGGGAAAGACTGTCGGTTTCCTCTTTTTACTGAGTTAACCAGCGAGGGAAGAAATCCTTGCAGGGCCGCTCCTGCTTGTGAGGCACAGCAAAGCATTCCCACAAGGACGGAACAGCACCCGCACTGAACGGTTAACGCACCGAGGCCGAGGGGCTTGCGAAATGACACGAGCATTTAAAAATATTAAGCCGGGGGATAATCACATCCACCTCGGGCTGAACATCGGTGATCAGCCCAGACAGCCGGGTGGTGCCTGCCTCGGCTGGGCGGCGGGCCGGCCCTGAGGCGGGGAGTGCCCGGGGTCGTCCCCTGGGGCTCGGGCCCTGCCACGGCATCGGCGGCGCCTCAGCCCCCGCGGGCACCGAACCGCCCGGGGGGCGCCACCGCCCCAGGCCCGGCAGCGCGGCCCCGCCGCCCGCCCCTCAACGCAGCCGAGGGCAGCACCGGAGCGGGCGGCTCGCTGCCGGGACTGCCCCGGCCAGTGCAGACCCCACTGCCGCCCCCCGTGCCCCGCAGAACGGGGCCAGCCCGGTTCGCCCGCCGGGGCAGCCAGCGCCGCCCTCCCCGCACCGCCCGCCCCCCGCCGGCCCCATGACGGGGCGGGCCCTGCCCGAGCGCGGCGCCGCCGCCTGGTCGCTCGCCGCCGCCTCCCCCGCGCTGGCCGGCGCTGCCGGCGGTGGGGCCCGCCATGGGGCTGTGCCTGCCCTGCATGGGGGGCGCCGTCAAGGACGTGGTGGAGACGCCCGACCCGGTGAGTGCGGCGCCGCGGGCCGTTTCCCTCCCGCCGGGCTGCGACGCCCAGCGGCGCCGACCCTCCCTGCCGGGGCGGGGGAAGGGAGCGGGCCGCTTCCCGCAACATGGAGGCCGGGTCGTAGGGCCGCGGGGAGAGGCCTCGGGGCTGCCGGACCCGAGGCCGCGGCCGTGCGGGGGGAAGCCCGGCCCTGGGGGGCCTCGGCGGCGGGGAGCGTCATGGCCGCCCGCAGCCGCGGCCTGTGCGCTTGGGGGGCCGGGGGGGGGCAACGCGCGGAGGGGGTGCACCCCACAGCCGAGCGCTGGGGACCCGCGGCCGAACCGGACACCGGGAGAGCTGCGCTTTAACCGGCCCGGGGGGGTGGCCCTGGGCCGGCGGCGCCCCCGGCCTGAGGGACCCGGGCGGGAGCGAGGGGCAGCGCCCCCTCCCCAGCCCCAGGAGCCGTCGCGGCCCTCGGGGGCGGCCCGAGCGCTGTGGGGCGATGGCGGGTGGCGGGGCTGGGCCGGGCCTTACCGAGGTTCCCCCGCCGCCCCCCGGCCGGCTGGCAGCCCTCTGCCCCCCGCCGGCCGCCGCCGGCCGCCCCCGGCCCTCCCTGGCGCGGCCTGGCAGGGCGATGCGCCCTGAGGTCGGGCCGGCATCTCCTGGCAGCCCGCGGGACACACCTGAGGTGGGCTGGGGGCTTCCAGAGGGGTGCCGGCTTGTCCGGGTATAGAATGTCACTGTCTTTCGCCTTTTGTGTAGGAAATAAAGAGGAGACAGCTGGCAGAAGCTGCTGAAAAGAGGCAGATGGAGGTAATGTGATAAAACTATTTATTCAAAGTAATTTAGGTAAGCAGTTTATGGGGAAAATAGCAAGGGCTTCTGTGGGAACACTGGATAGCAGGCTCAGGATTGTGGGAAGTCATTAAATATTTTCATAGTAGTATTAATGTTTTACCTTCTTAACACTTACTACAGATACATATTTATGGACCAGTTTCACAAGCAGGTGCTCAAAGACCACTGCAAGATAAGTGAGCCTGTTTGGATGGGAGAAGTTTTGCAGGAGTTGAAAAAACAACCTAAGAATTGAAAGAGCAAGTTCATTTTTTTCCCTCATGATAGGACCTGAAAACAAGAGGGTGAGAAAAATTTCAACCCGGAGTTGCCAAACAATTGTGGTGGCAATTTCAAGCGGTACAGTGCTTGTAGTTCCCTTACAAACACAGGTTCTGGGCTCTTGCAAGTTGAGTTCATCAGTGTGGCAACAGCTGAGCATGTTTCTCACTAAACTCTAGCAAGGAGGGGTTATTAACTTATTTTTGTATTTTTTTAAGGTTGCTAAGCTCTAACTACTTAAGTATCCTTAAATCTAGAAGCAGTAGGATGCAGATGTTCTAGCAGGATGTGGAAGTAGAACTGTTTCTTCCTTCCCACACCTCTCAAAAAGGCTGATAACATACACCATACAAAATCTACAATAAGTAACACATGTGTCTTAGACACTACAGCTGAACTATGAAGAGAAAGGAATGTGTTATTTGTATGACTGTTAGTGTCGTTACATGTGGAATTAAAAATTGACCATTATTGATGAGGAGCATGTTGACCTGATTTTAAGAGAGTTCGGTGAATAATTGAAGCAACAGCTGACTGATGCTTCAGTGTCCTTCTTTAAAACTTCTTGATTTTGTGTCAGACTACATACTAAAAGCAATTCATATGTAATCTTAAAAAGGGTTTTTTTAAGTTTAACTTAACTATACATTT
The DNA here is from genome assembly GCF_023634085.1 of Falco cherrug. Classification (NCBI taxonomy): domain Eukaryota; kingdom Metazoa; phylum Chordata; class Aves; order Falconiformes; family Falconidae; genus Falco; species Falco cherrug. The sequence continues at coordinate 23,087,489 of NC_073706.1, read as the reverse complement.
GAGAAGGATGTAAAAGGGCAGGGGGGGGGGGGTGTCCCCATCTAGCACTTAAATTGCTAAAAAACTTTTTCCTGGGAGGAAAGAGAAATGAAGCAACTTGGCTTATGGATGGCTTTGAAGTTTTGGGATAGCCATTAGGCTGCTATAGAAAAATGGAAATATCACTCACTTACATTTTGTTTTCTTACAAGAAAGAGATAAAACAGCTCTACCAGGATTTGTCAGGACTATCTTAAGAGCATTTTAGCCTCTGAATGTCAGGTAATGGAGGTGTCTTGCAGGCAGCCTAATCCAGTTTCCCCCTCGTGAGGGACAAGGGATCAGATCAGATGTCCTTCTCTGCTTAGTGTTTTCCTGTACATGCTTAACTGCTCATTGTTCAGCCTGAGGTGGTGTGACGTGTTCTTCCTTTTGGGGTGTTGTAGAGACAGTCTGGGTACCTAACTCACTTGGAAGGCTGGTTGCCTAAAAGCTAGAACTCACAGCGTCTGAGTTGGTAACATGTGCCTTAGTAGCCCGTTGAGATTTGAGCTTGTCGTCAGGGCCTTGAATTTCAGGTGAGAACATTGCTTTTTTCCCTTGGTAGATTTTAACATCTCTTAGGCTGTAGCATCATAACCCTAAACTTAGCTAACGATCAGGTTTAAAACATCTTCTTTTTAGATTTAGAGTGTTCACTGTAGTTCTGTTATTCCTGCCATCTAGGCTAGGTCCTTATTAAACCATCCCCATGAGGATGTGAAGCAGGTAGTTGTCAACAGGTTTCTCATCTGTGTACAGCTGCTATCTGCATGTCCTATGGAGTTCGAAGGGTAGTCTGTCTCACAGGTTGTTTCTCACAGATGGCAGTTTAGAAATGGATTTCTTAGGGCCTGGGCTAGCACTACAAACACAACCTTTTTCCTCCCCTGCTTGTAAATTGCCCATCGATTTCTGTAGCGGCTATACAGAGCTTGTGACCTTCTCTGTCTGCTTATTGAGTTTTGGAATAGAAGCTGTCATTATGATTTCCATCATCTCAATTTTATCTCTAAGTAGCCTTCTAATAAAAAGAGATGGAAGAAGTGAATGAGTGATGAAACAACTAAAGCTCTTGCAAGTTCCGTCTGCCCAAGTCACCTCTCCCCAGTTAATTCCGTTTGTGAGGGCAAGAATAGGCCCTGACAGAGAGAAACACAGGCTAAAAATTTACCGGACTTTTGGCAAGGGAGGTTCTGGTCCTGCATCTTAAGAAGCAAAGCAGGTACATGTAATTGCATTAAATACATTCACCTGGATGTGATAACGTAAAACAGAACCACTCTCATATACCTATGGGATCAAGAGCTCAGAGTATGCGGAAGTGTCCCAGAATGTCTGCATTTATGTAATAGTAGCATTGATCACCATTTCAGTCTTTTCACACAAACCAGAGTCCATAAAACTGCATTGTCAAGAGTTGCAGTTTGGTTTCTATCAAAAGAAAAATGGCTAACTAGTCTTACCTAAATGTGTTTTCTCCCAGGCTTCCTCTCGAGGTATTAAGAACGCTTACTCTGTAGAGCAAAAGAAAAAGAAACAGGAAGAAATGGAAAAAAGAATTGCGGCTTCGGGTTCTGGAGGAGAAGGAGGACTGAGAGTAAGCTTAAAAAAAGAACATGATGCAATTGTCCATATATTCGCTGAGAAAATCCTGTTTTGTTGTTGTTTACAAGATTGAATAACTTGAGGAAGAACCAAGAGGAAGGGAAATGGAATAGAAATGGAAGCAAGTGTCATTATTGCGCACAGTGTTCTAAGTGAGACTTCATTTCTGGGACACACAACGACGGCAGAGAGCTTTTCTTTTTCCTTCCCCCCAACTCTTTTTCCCCAGTTTCTGCACCTACGATGCGTCAGTTTTACAGTACTTGCAGCACTGGGGATCTCCTCACTGACTTGACCTGTACCACTGCCCCTTTTCAGTCCTGGTTGAGATGGTCTCTCTTCCCTCAGAGTTTATAGAAAATGGCTGAACTAAGTAGGGTAATAGCTTTGGGTTTCATTATCTATCTCTTTACAGAAGAAATACGCAGCATTTGCGTAGATAGTGATGAACTTGACTGCTGCTACTGCTTTTGTAATGTAAACTTTGTCTTAGAAGGCCAGGCAGAGATGTAACTAAGAATGAGAATCTCTCCAAGGCAAATAATGCATCAATTATTCAAACACAGACTTCCTAAGCCTGCAGCTCTTCCTCTCATTGCTCTAGATGACTCAGGGGACTGGAGTTTGTATGAGCTGCTGCTGGTGGGCTTCATGTCCCTCACCTGCTGGATATAAAAGGTGTTAGAATGGGGAATTTACTTTATTTAGACAATCTTGTGGTGGTTGGGTTTTGTTGTTGTTGTTGGGAGGCACTAGATTTTTTCCTTTCCCCTATTCATACAAGCCTGTGGTATGTTTTGTTTTCTTCTTCAGTGGCAGGTTGGATAATGAAGTACAACTGCCCACAAGAAGGTTGATGTTTACTGCCAATAACTTGCCAGTTTCTGCGGCTGAGTGGCACTTACTCATCATGTGGCTTTGCTGTTTGCATATGAAGACTCAGCAGTACTTTGCCATCGTCAGAGAACAGACGTGGAAACGTACACTAAGAAACTTAAGAACTAACTCTGAACACTAGGTTTTGGCCAATTTTTTTGTTTGTTTTATGTGCATGTTTGATTCTTTCTCTGTCACGGGAGGGAGATGGGTTTTCTTACATGAAAGCAGCCTCCTTACCTGCAGTCTGACAGTAGGCGTATGATGTCTGGTCAGTTGATGTATGTATGTCTGTGTGACTGGTTTAAGCGCAGCTCAGGTGCCCATGTGTTGGTTTTGACGCTTACTTCAAGCTCTACAATTAAACTTTTCTCTTAAGTCCTCATGTAGAAAATTGTTCGTAAATATATATATTTGAATATGTCAGTGACAGTATTTCTCTTCGGTTTCCTAATGACTTGTCAACTGCTTAGGGATTTAGTGCCTTTTTCATGAAAGAAAGTGGATTCATGGTGGTTCCTTACAAATGGAAGCATTTTGTGTCACCAGTTAAAAAAACAGAAACCTTTATAAACCCTGTATGCCTATAGCAAGAAAGTTGTTTTATTATGAGTCTAATAACTGTTCTCCTTGTTTTCTGATGTGGATTTATTTCGAGTTTAAATATTTATAATGAATACTGCAAGTTAAACATTAAATTATAAATATTGTTACTAGTTGTTCTCCTTTATTACCACAAGAGGGCAATGCTGCACTTCTCAGGATTTTGAAAAGCAAAAGGCTTACACTGTGTCTTGTCTTGGACAGTTTGTTTCCTAAACTTGCTGTACGTTATAGATGGGTTTCTTACGGGGTGGTAACGCTTGCTCGGTGCCAAAAGCTCTGTCACTTTTATTCTGTATTCAGCAATGTCTGTAGTCCCTTTGCCAAAGGTGAAGCTGCCTTTGATTATTTAGAGCTATTTAAACTGTGGTGTTAAAACCAGGCTTTTGAGCTAGTGGTCCCCAGCCACTGCTTTGATAGAGGAGGGAAGTCTGTTGCAGCATGATCAATATTAAGAATCTAGCTCTTACTTTCCCTAGAGACCAGTAGGCTTGTCCTTAGTATCTTACTGACCCCATTTTTGACCTGGTTTAGGCTATAGAGGAGTGCTTTTTCTTCCCTCCCCCCCCGCCCTTGAACTAAGTGTTTCTTCTTTTACCTCCCCCAGTAGTGTCTCATGCTGTCTTAGGAGTGCAGTCCCAACAGGTGACTTTCCTGGCTTAGCCTGAAGAATTAAGAAGGGAGACTTTTTCAATATTAATATAATGGTGTCTGGGCTAGAAAGCTGTGTCCTTGGCAGATGGGTACCTTCAGTTTCCTTTGCTGGCAATTGCTCTCTTCCTTGTATTAACTGGTAATAGTGATTTTTGGCTTTTTTTTAAACTCTAATGAAAATGCATTGAGTTATAATAAAATACACTGAACCGTAATTTGAAATGTGAATTTCAGTCTTAGATCTGTCACAGTGGGTGTCCTACAAAGACACTTAAGCCACACTTAAGCTTAGTCGGTTGCTTGGAATGTTTCAGACTTAATACATTCTTCTCTTCATTCTTGGTCACACCGCTCCCCACAAACCTAAGGGGAGGAAAATAACCCTCAGTCTGTTTTCCTCCAAGCCCCTGTAGGAAGGAGCTCGCACGCTGACCGAACAGGAGTCTGTGCTTGCATTAGTATCATGAAGACTTTCATATAAAGCCACTGAAATAACCTAATGAAACAACCCACAGTTCCCATCAGCAATCCAACGCTGCCAACAGCATGAAGCAGCCATACTGCTGCGCTGCCCATCCTTGCTAGGCGGCCCAAGGCAAGCCTGTTCTGCTCCAGGCAATGTCTGTCACCAGTAAGGACGCTCAGCATTCAAGTAGAGGATTACCACCCTGTCCCCAACATGCACGCTGCTCTTTATCCAGCTCTTGGTCCTGCTAAGAGAGCTGGCTTGCCTGTGGCTGCCTGCCCGGCAGCTGTGCTGGAAGGCCCGAGTTGCCCCAGGTCAAGGGTGCCTGTCAGTGAAGAGAAGATCCTTGCAATTGAGAACTACCATGGAAGAAAACACTGCACTCCCTCACCATCCTTTAAGTAAAAACTAGGTATGTCTGCCCTTTAAGTAAAAACTAGACATGTCTGTGCTGTTTAAAAGTCCCCCCTGTGAACACCAATTTTATTCCTACAGCCAAGACACATCAGAGGATAGGGGAGTGTACAGTTCCAGATTACAGATCACCAACTAGTAAAGCTATTTTTAAAGAGGTTTCTCTACCATACCCCTGTTCAGATGGCCAGTCTGAACAAAATCTAGGAAGTTACTTCGGTAAATAAAGTCACTTCTTGTTGTTTTAAGTTTCTTGGTAACATAAATTTCAGTTGAGAAAGCAAGCAGATGATAGTGCAGTTGGGTAGCATACAACTGATAGCTACCTGAAGTGTCCCGTTAAATGACACGGCTCAGAGCTCTATAGGTGAGAGCTGCTCTATTCTTGTAGAAAGAGACACCTCTCTCTTTCTTACCACTTAGTGCTGCACTACATAAATACGAAACATAATGGGAATTCTGTCCTTACTTCCCCTAATCCTAGATGTTTACTTCCCCTTAGAGCCTGTTAAAACACATCCATTCACAGCCCTACGAGTACACCTTTTTTTCTCCACCTTCTGAAAGTTTTCTTATAGCTCACTTGAAAAACTGGCAGTTGGGATCAGGGCTTACGAGCTGCAATGAAAGGGCTGACTCGGTGACCGCGATAGCATAATCTTCCTCGAGGCAACCGAAAACGAAACCATCTGCTATCGCCTGTTGCTAAAGTATGTGGGTTACGCCAGGGAGGGAGTGTTTGGGGCAGAACGTCCAGAGGCTTGGGAGGACGCAGAAGCCGCATCTCCACAGGGATGGATAGCACCACTGCGGGCCCTTAGGAAAACAGATGCCTTCAGCATGTGGATTTGGCACAGCGACAGACCAAATCGCTGGGACGCAGCTCATCAGGCACAAACGGTGCCGGCAGTTGGCCTGGGATGGAAAAACCTCTCCAGCCTCATAAACGTTCGCGTGATTCCACGTGTCTGTTTCACCTTACTCTAGATTCCTAACATACCACAGGCTAAAAAAAAACCAGTAGGAGATGCAAAGAAAAAGCGCTCTTCCCTCCTCCCCTCTCAGGTAGTGCCTCTCAGCAGCCCACAAGACACAAGCCCCAACAGGACCAGACCCTTGTCAACATATCCAGCAGATGCTTCTTAACACTGGGCTGTGGCAAACAGCTCCTCTCCCTGATCTAAAATGAACACATATAATACATTCAGTGTTGTCTCTTAAGGTATCAGAGACTTGCTATGCCTTCCCACACACATATATTGACACCTCCCCATTTCACTCGCCCCTGCCAACAGCCTTGAACTAGCTTCCATAGATGTTACGTTATCAACTCTAAACTGCAGTTGGAAAAAAAGGTGGTAATGCAAAGGAAGGAACAATTATCACTGTAACAGATGAGAAAAAACCCTATCCTCACTCACTTACGTAAATAAGCCTGCTTGGAAGAAAAATTTCAGGTGAAACAGCAAGGTGACAGAAGGTACCTCCTGTAGCAAGCGGTAACAGATGTTACATTTCCAAACTAATTCTGAATTACTTCCAGCATGATGATATTTCTTTGACATTACACAATAATAATAAGTTTTACAAGTAATCTGACATAATTTAGCCATCTTGAGTTGAGCACAGTTACTTATTCCCAGTCAGCAGGAAACCCCGTGGGGTCTGGTCTATGACCCAGCCAGGACTTTGAGAAGCAGCTTCATTGCAGCTCACGACTGTCCAACTTTCTGTGACTTCCAGCCTCCTCACCACCCACATTCAGCTGAGGCACACAGCGACAGACCAAACTAAAATCACTGCACAGCACTCTTCCTTACCATCACCATCCACGACCAGCCCAATATCGCAACACCTCATCTCCTGCCTGCCCAACACACAAGTATTCCACAGCCTCAGCAGAGCCTCCCTACCACCAGGACAAGGGATTTGCCGCAGCTACTCCCAGGTGGTACCCTACAATTCAGTTCAGCCTTCTAGAAACCTACACTAGATACGTTAATCCCATAGCTTTTGGCATAGAAACTTCGAGCATCATACGCAATACCTGGGCAAACAACAGGGTGGTTTTCCCTCCCCAGATACTTTCTACACAAAGTTTGTTCTGCCCCAGCACTGCAGCAAGAACCACACGTCTTCAAGCAAGATTTTGCTGCTTGTCTTTAGCTTTGTAAATTGAGCCTCAGGCTCTTAACAAATTCCCCAACTCCTACGGTGCTATAAGACCTAATACACTCAAAAAACACCATTGACCACACTAACCTTGCAAATAACGTACTCCCAAGCCCTTCCTCCAAAAGAAACTAGCTTACTACATCATTTGTTTGCTTTATTGATGCTCCTGCTCTAATTTCCTCCTCTGCTACCCACGCCCACACCAGGTGCATCACATGCAGGAACCCCACCTGCAAGCTTTTCACACAGATTAGGTGGCAGTGGCAATACATTAAAAAGTCCTTTATAGGCCTTCCTTTCTGGAATTAACTAAATTGAAATGTTAAGTTAGGAAGTGCGTTAATGCGAATTTTTTTTTTTTTTTAAGAAGCTTGATTAGCCTGAATCAAAAAAGGTTATTTTGATAGCTACAGTCCAAGCACATAAAGCAGTTCATGTTTAATTTAAAATTTTGGTTTGGATTTACCAAGATTATTTGTTGAAGCTTAATCTTAAAATAAACCTAAGAATACTTTTAAAAATAGCTATTTGATTTATTAACATGTAAACACCTTCAGATATTTTAAAGAAAGAATATAATAATAATGCCAACTTAATTTTGGGTGACGGAAATACATCTCTTGATGTTTTAAAAAGTAACCATTATTTCAAAATAAACATCTGACACTTTCACAAGTTTGGGTTTTTTTTTCTTTCTCTGTTCATTCAAAAACAGATCTCTCAGTGCATGTTTTAAAATCATGATTTTTTTCAGCTGTGCTGCATTTTTGCTTTTAATAATGTTGCTTATGACCTGTTCTCCACTCCCACAAGAGCCTTGTATGAGAACTGGGTTTTCCTATGGCTTTTCAAAAGATTTACTGGTTGAGTATACATTTCATCCTCCCAGAAAGTACCCCAAAATAAGAACACAAAGGCTGCAATTTTTCTTTCTAAAAACATGTTTGGAATTAGGTACTTGCTGTGTTACTTCGCATGGTGCACCAAGCAACTGTGAAATGCTCATATGTGGCAGATATTTTCAGGTGGTGGGGTAGAACGGTTCCACCAAAGGGACAGACAACGTGCTGGTTCTGATAAGGCACGGAACATAAAAGCAGGTCTCGATCCTCTCTAGCCAGCAGATATTTTGCTGTTAATCTGCAAGACCACAGCAGCAGATCATAACTCTATGTTTTAAAAGGAAACATCAAAATATACAGAAAAATACCAGTTGGAACTTTAAGAATGCTTTTGATTTTTTTCTTTCCCTGCAAAGTAAAATTAATTTTCAATAAAATCTGGGTATTTCCGTGCTATCCGTAGTAAGCAAGTGCTTGCCCCGTTCACTGTGCAGCTCATGATGAGGTTAGCAAGCAGCGCTGGGTGTTGCAGGCATCCGGGCAGTAGCAGCAAAGTGATACTACAAAGAACACAGATTACAAATAAGACTTGCAAAATGTATGAGTACTTTAAAAAAATTTATTTCATTTGTAATGAAACAACTGAGTTCTGCTCAAATTTATACAGTCAGTGAAATAATCCTATAAAATGATTTTTCTAGGATGTTACAAGGCACATAAATTACCAAATATAAACATAGAAAAGTAGCCAAAAGAATGAACTAAGCCCCCATATGCTTTTAGCTATTTTTGAGGTGCATGAAGGATTTACAAGAATGTGAATCACTCTACTGACAGCGTAATGAATATCTCACATTTGGCATGACCAACAAAATTAAAAATAGGGGGAAGGAAAAGCTCAGATTCGAGAACAGTATAGTGATTTGTGACTTAGGAGGGACTAGCATCTCCTGAAGCTCCTCCTTGGGTCCAAGGGCTGTGCATCTTTTTTTATGGCTTCCCTTGGCAGGCTGCAGCCCAGCACCCCACCAGTCCCACTGACCACCTCTGCGGTCTGGAGGAGGAAGGGGCAACCGCTCAGCTTCCCCGTGCTTCTGTATCAGGCACCTCGGGAAAAAACAGGAAGGGTCTGCACACAGATCTAACGCTTAGCATTGTCTTTAGCTTGAAAGAAAAGAAGGTGGGGGCTGGTGGGAGTGGTGGTTGTTCTTGGGCTTTTTAAATTTTGTTTTAAAAGTAACTGCTTTGGGAAGTCGTTTGGCATGCAGTAAGTCTTTATGTTCTACTGGTTAAGAAAATCTTGCAACCCATAAAAATAGTCAATTTTTATTTCATTTTCAGAGGCAATACCAAATAATTTCCACAAATACTCATTTCCCACCTGCATATATATTTTTCAACTAGTCTAACAGTCAAGGATTCAATGAAATACGATTTTCATACAAATATAACGTATTGTGTATTTTATTCCATTAACAGGAACCACTCCTTTATGTAACTCTAAGTATACATTCACATATTAAAGAGTAATAATTTGGCTAAAAATATATGTCTATTTCTTATCTGATTGTAGTAATTAGCCTAGCAAGGGTAATTTGCTATAAAAGATACAGTACTAGAAATAAATAGTTCTACAATTCAAAGATCTTCAAAATGGGTTGCCATTTCCAGTCTGTCTTAAATTTTCCAAAGTCCTTTTAAAGCATAAACTAAATTTACTACACTGGAGAAAGTAATTTGGACCTAAGTACATAGAGTCCCAATCACATGAGAAGCTTATTTCACTTAATCTCCTTCTTGGTTTTGTAATGGGCAGAAACAACCAGATAATTGTCTGGATTCATGTCCCTGAGGGTTGGACTCTTGCTCTGGATTGGAGAGGTTTTCCCATCCACTCGGGAGATCTGCAACATTCGGCACGGGTCATGCTTCAGTAAGTAACCTGCAAATGTCTCCCATCCTCCTCCAACACGAACCATCACGTGTTTGTTGTGCAGCATCTGAAATTACACATAAAGGAGAAAAAAAAACCAAAACACCAAAAAACTCTTGAGAGGGAACTATTGACTGGAAATCACTTTTTTTCTACTAGGAAAAACTGTGCTTACTTTAAAAGTCACAGACATATGTTAGTCTGCTTTACAATAAAAGGAAAGGAAAAGAAATAGTAGAATGGTTTTTATTTTAATAAATAAATTAAACCAACTGTAAGAAAATGAGATAGTAGTTAAAACTGAAGAGTTTCGTATTTTATTTAAACAACGCTACGTGGTTTTCTAGTCCTGTGGCACCAAGCGATCCTGTTCTTCATATGCTTACTATAAACGTTAGGGAACATGAATGGTTTTCAGATTAATTTTTTTAAAATATGTTAGTAAAGCCACCATTTTATACATCTTGAAGCTGTCTTTTCTTTATAGGATAGTGATCTATATGTAGCGAAGGGCGAACAACCAAAACAATCTCCTCTATCTCCTAAAATATATATTAAAAAAATCGTCACTTAAGAAACAATTTAGCATTGCTGACATACCTTCTAACTAAACTAGTCTAATGTTGTCATTACATTAGTCTAATGAGGGACATCAGAAATAACGTATCTGGAACTGTTTGGAGATACCTGAATTTATGCTGACTTGGGGAAAAAAATACAAGTCAAGTGCCCAGGCTCTTACTAGCGGGCCGGCTCAGCGCTTGCTGCCTTCATTCCAGAGCCACCAGGGCTTGACCTCCAAAGGAATCTCAGGTTGCGAGGAGTATCCAAGTGCCAAATGAGGTACCTATCTCTGATGTACGTCATCCAGATCCATGCTCATTTTTTGCCTAAACTCAAATAAACTTTTTCCCCGAGAACAAACGTAGCTTCGCCCATGTCTGAGCCTGTGAGCTCAGCTGGCAATTCCACTGTTTTCCTCTGGTTTCCCATGCAGAACAGTCAAATAAATACCAGCGAGGTATCATAAAGCAGCACATTCTATAGAAGCCACATTGTAAATCACACATTGAAAAGCGCTTTGATTAGTATGGCTCAGGAAATGCTAAACATCATTTAGCTGTAGTGCCAGAAATTAAAAATTGGCCCTGTAAAAGGCATGCTAGAAGATGTTTAACATAGTCTGGGTAATAACATTTGGATTTATGGCTGCGATGTGCATATGGGGTCTTCTACGTGTCCAAAACTCCCTCGAGGGCTAACAGTATTTGCAGTTGAGAGTTATGTGGCACATAAGCCTTTTGTAACATAGCACAATTTAGATTAGTGCACATAGCCTAGACAAGGAGAAAAAATCTCAAACAAAATCACAGATAATAAAAGGCAAAAATGTAGCTCTTAAATAAAAACCACCCAACCAACAAACACTGCATCTCAGCCTAAAAATAATGTTGATTGACTTGTTAGTTACACGAGGAGACAGACAGCTGGGGTGAAGAAAGCACGGAAAGCTGTTCAGCTTTCTAAAGTTTGAAAATCAGGGTAAGTTTATATGGAATCAAACTCTTTATTTCAATAAGCAACTGCACATGAAATCGTTTGAAAGTTTTCATTTAGAACATTTTAATGCAAGTAAATTATTATCCCTGCATTTGGGGTTTTATGTGAAACACATCGCCCAAGCAGCTTCTGATTTACGCCACTCAGGTACTCTGTTTTAATTAACCCCTCCCAGCTACTAAGATTGTGTTGTTGCTACGGGTTGTAGGAGCGTTAGCCTCTGCTCTAGCTATACACGAGCGAGGTTTTTCTCTAGATTTACGTGGGTGTGAAAGCAGAATCATAGTCCCATCTTCACCAATCACGCTTTTTGTCTCAAGCTTTGTATTTAGGTATTTAGTCAAAGACTTCACTTTGAACCGACAAGGGTATGATCAGCCTTCAGCGGGATGAGATTTGAATCATGTCTTTAGTCTGGGCAATACATCACGCAAGCAGCAAATGGTTGGTACGTCGAGTTTTAAAACTGCAGTTCAAACGGTGACACAGCTTTGAGACAACCGAGAATGGTATTTAGCAACTTTCTCCCCTTTGAATACCTAAAAAAGCATTTGAGCAATGCCCCAAAAACTTCACATGAAAACATTTTAAGCCCAACCGGTCCACTACAACAGGGGATGCTGCTGTGGGAAGGACTTAACTGTTGCTGAATTTCTGCTTCCACATATTGTCACAGAGGGGTTCATGTTCCAAGAGCAGTTAGTATCTGGACTTTTGATTAAGAGTTAGGAATGGAAAGTTAGCAGAAAGTATACTTGGCTCAGTTTCCCTTAGGGACTACTGTGCAGACAAATAAAACCTACTGCTGGTATGTTATTTCCTGATGCTCAGGTTAAAGGTACATCTTCTGTCTTTCCCCTCTTTTTTTCTTTCTCTTAGTATTACAATACTATTATAAAAATCACTGAATGCTTTTCTGTAGAGACCGAGTTTTCCTACATCCTAAATATAGTCTGTTCATGCTGTGCTGTGCCACAAAAGCACCATTTTACTTCTTCGGCCATATTTTGATGTTAGGAACACCAGCACTAATCCTGAATTCTGGATTGCTTCAGGTTCACTCAAGTATAAAAGATTTCTCACCAAGACAAGAAAACAAAAGAAAAGAAAAAAAAAAAGGGAAAAAACTTGCTGTACTTTGTAACTGATATAACTGAAAAGACAGTTTTCCCCCTGACATCCTTCGGCTGAAGATGAAACTTTTGAGCTTTTATGATCCACCCAATTCAGCTTTTGCATTGCACGAGATTGCTGACAACAAAACAGTTGGATTCTACAATAATAAAGTTTATTAGTCAGTTATCGATGTAAATAAATTCCTGACATACATGTACTTTCACACTGCTATCCAGCCAGTTGAAACCGAGAAAACCCTTTCTGTAAAACAAAATCAAACATATGTTTACGATTGCTGTAACTCTTCATTATTTCAGTTGTGGCTGAGGCAGGGCTGTCACTAAAGCTGTTCCTTCTAGAATCTGTGTTTAAATTGAGTCTGTGGTGAAACAACCATATGAGAAAACAGATGACCAGACAATAACATTGCAGAGGGAGAAATTCTGGATTGTTTGGGTATGCACTGAGGCTGTATGAAGAGATAACATGAAAAATAGTCAAAGTTCAGTGAACTAAGCTGTCATTGCCTAGGACTTTGGGCATCAAAAAAGAACCTTAGTCTAAACGGTTCTGGTTTTTACAGAAGTTGAGAGCGCTTTATGGCTTATTAAAGAGATGTGAGGCTGTATGTAAATATCTTAAGCTCATGTAAATGAGCATAGTTTTACTGACTTGAAAAAAAATCTCTTCTGTTTTATAGGAAATAAAAATCTAGCCCAATATTGTTATTCTTCAAATTATAACTTTCCTAAAGAACATTTCAGGCAGGGGTAGGGGATGCGGGAGGAAGAATTACACACCACGGATCTGATCCAAGCCCTGCAAAAGCCAACAGCAGGAGTCCCACCGTCTCGAAAGGCCCTTGGGCTGGGCTCCGGGAGCCAAAGGCAGCAACCTAAAGCACATCACGGCCTGGAGCGCATCGGTGTGATTTTAAACCAACTTCAGAAACAACGTAAGCAACATGCTAAGAGAATATTGACTATGAAATCCAAAGGTGTTTAAAAAAATAACACTGTGCATCACACCAGTGGCAGTACAAAGCAAATTTTGCACTACAGAAGTGAAATTTTAAAAGAGAAAGGGAACGGAACACATTTCAATTACTTTTGACTGAATATGGGCCACGTAGGCTCATCGTCATCAGTAGATATAACCCTTGTTTCTCATATCTTAGCATTTAGAGGACCTTCTTTGAAGGGTGTTGAGAACTGCATCATGAAATGGGTTTCTCAGAGCCCACTTCATCTAGATTTCATTCTCTACATTCATCTAGAATTCATCCTCTAGATGAACAGATTTTCACAATGACCCCAGACACATCAGAGGCCAACACTAAAGGAATCCCAGTGGTGTTAAGACTTGCCCAGGTTACTGCATCAGCCCGCTCCCCACAGCAAGCTGGAAGGTCTTGCCACCACCTCTGCCAGCTTCGAGACCCGAGGTGCATACAGGCTCCCACACGCCATGCTCTGACATTGCAGCTCTACTTTATGATTTTGCTTCAAACCTGGGTGATGCTATTTAGTAAACATTTTGCTCCAGCTTGTCTGTACCATTTATGTTGATGACCTACCCTCCTGTCTATCCAAAAAAAAAAAAAAAAAAAAAAAAAAAAGGCTTTCTCAAACCTCAGCATTATTCATGAACCATTCTTAGTTAATAAAATGTGACAGCAGGACATAAAACTCAAACCAGGAATGAGATCCCTATCTGGGCTGTCCGTATGTCCCTGGGCCTGTACCTAGTACATGGTATTGTCAAGTAATGACAAATTATTCCACAGGGACATGGATGTTTTCATGGAGTAGGACATCTCTTCCATACAAGAGACTATGGTCTCTCCCAGCATCTTCCTAGCTGGGACCTGAAGAGCTTAGGAGAGAACTTGCAGCCTGTGGCTGTCTTTGTGGCTGACAGAAGGTGAAGAGTTCTTGGAATCTGGTATGCACATCTATATCAAAGAGGAAAAATATTATCTGGGGACTTGAGGCACTATTGCTTCAGAGAACAAGGCTCGTGTCACCAAGCATCAACATTTTATTCCTTTTCATGACAACAACTTTTCATGGTCAAGCTCTAAAGCTAGCAAAATCAGTCCTCAAAATCTTCAGCAATTCCGAGGTCCTCTTGCACGTGGCCACTGGAAATTCTCACATCTATTGTTTAATGTGGAGACAGGTCTAGCCTGGTGAGGCCCTGGGAAAGACTCCATCAAAGACTGGCAATGTGCAGAGAAGCCTGTCTAGCCGCATGCCTTCACAGAAGCTCGGGGGATATTAGTTCAACATCCCCAGCAATCACCAAAACACACAAAAGTTCGTGTTAACAGGTGATGTTAATAGCCCATTCAAACCGGTGATGACAGGGCGCTGGCCAAGAAGAGGACGCTGAGAACACGACACAGCGGGCCGTGACGACTGGTCTGATAAAGGTCTGACAATGAGTCTGCAGATGGGTTTAATTAAAAAAGACATTGAGGGAAACCTCACAGATGTGCAGTATGTATTGAGAGCGGCAGGGCTCTGCCGGGGCAAGCCTGCAGCAGGCTGGAGTTGGGACCCCTGCTCATTCCACGGAGGGTCTGAGGAGACCTGATGTCACCAAGGGCCTCGGCCAAAAGAAAAGGAGCTGCAGTGCTGCCCTGTGCATCACGGATAAGCAGCACTTCCTCGTGATGTTTAGCCATCTCATGCCTCTGGAACCACTAATGTTATCATATTATGATGACAGTTTACTTATTTCCCAGTCCATGCCCATGCAGTAAATGCAGTAGCAGGCAGTATTTACACCAAGTCTAAATACATTCAACTTGGGAAGTGAATTTTCAGAAACTTGTGGGTAACTGGTGCTGCAGTGGAATTTTTCTACTTCCCTGAGAATTCAGTGACCTGAAAACACCATCAAGAACATGCAATAGTCTCCTGATTCATTGCTACAAGCCACGATTACAGATGTTAAAAACACCTTGTGAGCAGAGATTACGCAACTTCATCCCTAGACTTAAGGTAAAATTTATAGCCAAATCCTGCACCACTATCAGATAAAACGCCAGTCAGGTTAGATTTAGATACATTCCTATTTTAAAAAGTTTACAGCCACTGTAGCACATATTTTATAAAAGGCATTGCTGCTGCTACGTACACAGGGTTCACCCTTACGGACACAAGGGATTGTAGGAGCAATTCCCAAGAGGATGTGGAATAAAACCAACTTCCAGCTGGAAAGCTAGAAAGCTTCCCTCCAACTCTTCTTTTTTCTTGGCTTTCATTCTCCTTTTGTCATTGGATTTGTGTGTGAGGTCTTCTTAGAGCAAAGTAAAACATAAAGCTTATTTTAGACTTTTAAGAACTCATGTGCATAAGTGCACATCTAAGGAATTCTAATTAAACCTCAACTCTGCAAATCTGAAAAAGAGCAAATTATGTACCCAATCCTAGAGATTAGTTATTCATCCACACTGAATTAATCTACTTAGAGTATATTAATGTGTATTTTGACAGGCACCAAGATATTAGTCCCTTCCAACCTGAGTTATCCTATGATCCAATTAAGGAAAACCCCTCAAAACTAATAAAATCTTTCCCCAACTGTAAAAAGAGGAAAAATGCACTCCTCATTTTTCCTTGTCATCCCTTGTTAAGTCGCATTTTGCCTCGCCCCTCTCTTGATACAGGATTATACAAAACTGTTTTGGATTATGTCTACTAGTTTTAAAAGTTCCAAATGATACAACTGGTATCGCTCCAGTCATTACATATGGATTTGTTTAGGGACCTCCTCCGAGTTCCTCTGTTGTCATTCTCCAACCCCAATAAAGGAGCCTGCACTTCCCCTCTCTGCAGACACCATGATAATGACATGGAAAACTGACAGCTCGCTGGATTAACATCGCCCTCTCATTTTCAGGGATTTATATGCAGTAAATCACACTAAATGAAT
Organism: Falco cherrug; assembly: GCF_023634085.1. NCBI lineage: Eukaryota > Metazoa > Chordata > Aves > Falconiformes > Falconidae > Falco > Falco cherrug. The sequence continues at coordinate 23,071,282 of NC_073706.1, read as the reverse complement.
CTCAATTAGCTGGAAAAAGCATGATAAAGATGCTCAGCTTGAAAAAAAAAAGATGTCAAGAGCATACGCTAAGTGCTTGTCACAATATTCCTAGCTGTGCTAGAGTTGGGGTTTATAACTAACACACTTTCTTAATTATAAAGCATTTTAACATTATCTCAAGCTGTATCAAAGGCATTAACAGGTACCCACTCAGTTTATCAAAAAAATCTCTTACACTATGTTGTATAAAAAAAGAATGGGATGGCATGATACTTTATAAACGATTCGTAAGCTTCACGGGTTCAAGTCTATATTCCCCAAAGAAATCACATGCAAACTTTCCTGGTTTTGTCTCAAATATATGTGGTGGAAAATAAACCAGAATGGAGGCATCCATCAGAATCCCTAGAACTCCATTTTGGGGCAGAATAACCTTTAATGCTTTGCGTCAAGTGGTATTTCTCACTGAACAAGGAGCTCAGCTTTCATGCAGAACCTAATAAAGTTCCCAGCCACTCCAGCAACGCCACCACGCTTACATTCTCTGTGTCTATTGACTGACACATGGGGTGGGGGGAACTGAAAGAAGTATTGACTTAAGTAGGTGATACAAAAAATGCTCATACACTGAAGCCTGACAGATTTTTCAGGTGAGGCAGCAATAGAGGTTTGCAACTATAGACCTTTTAAAGCATATATAGACCAGACCTTACACTACATATCGATCAGAAGCCGCCTACAATTCATTGAGTCTTTTTTTTCCAGTTTGCCTCAGACCAAAAGAACAAGCAGGCTTTGTGTATGCAAATAATAATAAAAGAATACCTAAATGACCATTTGCACACGTAAAAACCGAAAAGGTAATTTAAGCATGAGAAGTATGAAACAAAAACTGGCAGGTATAAATATCTGCTTTTCTTGTCACTCAGTCAAACAAAATTCATTAGAGGACTACAGATTTATCTCTGCAGACAGGACTTTCATTTAGGAGGTCAGCCACAGTTAAGACAGGTTTTTAAAGTGTTTTTAAGCTCATCCTTATGTCTTTTGAAGTTAAAAACCACTAAGTGAGGCTTTCTGCAAAACTGAACCGAGTACTAATGTTCACACATCCTCCTAGGCAGGAACTGTCATTACGAGACTACTAAAGATAAAAGAAGGAATGTTAGGTGTGTAGTATATTATATACAGTGACATCTTTAAGGCAAAGGCTGCCTTTTACTATGGCAAGATCCCGGACCTGTGCCTGCTGCCCAAAGGCAGCATCACACAACAAAGAAGCATTTAGGATACAATGACATATTTTGGTACCATTTTCCATGTTCAGTTCCTAACTGCTTCAGATACATTAATGGTGAGGAGGTTTCTTTCAGCAGTAAGAATGAGATAGTAGTATTAATTAATAATGTCCTCTATCACAGATCCTGTTGTATCTTCAAAAAAGACTTGATCCTAAAAAAAAAAAAACAACAACAAAACAAGCCACCTATCTTCAGATAAATTAAGACATAACGAGACACTCATAAGGTTTAGTGGGAGATCAACAGACACCTTAAACGGTCACTATTCTATGAAGGGAAAAATGTTTGAATTAAAATTGTGTTTTCGTTGACTTGTCTTCCTTCCCCAGACTTTTTTCAGTTTTCTATTACATAGTTGAACCTCAAAATTGAGGTAGAAATTCTTCAGGATTTGTAAAGTGATAGCAGCTTGTAGTATTATTATTACACAGGATAATATTATCTATTATATTATTATTATATAATGTTATTGTAGTATAGTATTAAATAGGTATTACCTATTGTTTCACACTTAAATCTATTAACAGATTTTGCAATACAGTAGAAATGGAAACGTTTCAATATATAAATAAAGTGAAGACCCACTCTCCAAATTTTGGAAGCCTACTCAATAACAGATACACTTTCATCTCCTACCCCTTCTCCAAAATTAGTAGTGCTTGCTATGTGTTTCCATTTGTCATTGACAAAAAAGCCAAACCAAACCAAGCCCCAATAAGAAAAAAAGTTTAATATCAATGAAATTGATGCCTCTCTCTGATTAAGGGGATTTTTAAGGATTAAACTGGTAATTAATAAACTGAAAACTTGGCACAGAATGTAGTGAATTTGGGTAGACAGCACCTGGAGATTTTCTTACTTTTACTTTGCTTATTCAAATCTGACCTGAAAGGTCATTATGTGTTTTGTAAAACGGCTGGTCTCAAAGCTGCGAGCCCTTGCTCAGCTGTAAATCATGACTTCTTTTTGACAATGTTACTGAAAAGATCAGAGAGACTCGGCTAGCCTCAACTCTTCTTGTCTGAACTCTTATTCCTCAAAATGCTGCTTCCAGTTTATGCCTTTGCCAGTCTGACGGGGGAAGTTTCGGAAGCCAGAGTTGTATCCTATTGTTGTTCTTCAACACTGTGTAGTAAACGTGGCCATTACAGGTAAGAAGTTATTTGACCGTGTTATTTGTGTATCCTCCCTTGCTCACAGGCTTTTCTGTGACAACAGAAGTTGACTTAAGATGGTTTTGCAGCCACGTGAAAACGCCAATCTTTAAGTGGCCAAGGGTGAGGTCTACGGCACATGATGAAGCGTTATCACTTTGCCACAAAACCAGGAGGCTCACTAACAATCCTTACAGCATAATGCTTGCAAGCTTCAAAATACTTCAACATCAATATTAAAATGATCGCCGTGAGGTACGTAAGTTAACTCCTGGTCTCCTAACAGATTAACTAACATACGCACCAAAAGGTCTCAGAGGAAACTTAACAAAATCTAATAAAACCAAATGAGACCAGTTACACAACATTTTCATTAAGTGACTCATCTAGGTGAAGTCAATGGGAATTTATCCAGTTGATCAAAATGTATTTTGGGTCATGTTTTTCTGAAATCTTAACCTGACCCTTTTGCTAAAGTAAGTATTTTATTTTTTTCTTTTCTGAAAAAGCCCCAAGGATAACAGCTTTAAAACCGTATCCACCATGTCCTTTGTTAATTAAATCCACTCCTTACAAAGCAGCCCTCTCATTCTCCTTTTCACCACACAGATAATTCTATGAAACGATGCCTAACAACATCAACTTTGTTGCTTCACTAAATGACACTGCAGAGAGGTCTCTTCATGCTGAAGATGAAGTGAATTGCTTTCACCCAACTCATCCTTACAGAACTGATCAGTCAGTCATTTTGCATGCATATTAATTTCTCCTTTTTCTAGGCTGACATTACGGTCCATTCATCAACTGTCCATTTGGCAAGCGCTTTCACTTGCAAAAATGCTCCTTTCCGTGAAAAACTTAAGCAAAAGGAGAGTAAGTAAAGCTGACCTAAAATGAGAACGCCTTTGCCTCTTGGGACTCTCTCTCTTTTCAAACCTTCTTTATTCCATTTGCACATTCCTGCTAGAGGATCTTTGGATCTCATTTGAGATTTGCACCTCACAACTTTCCAATTTATTTTCCGAATACTCATCCAAGTTGTTAAACTACCGTATCAGTCTAAACTCTTTCTTTATAGTGCTTATGAAATACTATTTGAAGATGTCACTTTTTCAGCACAGGGCTGACAATGCAACTAAAGACATCTGTATCCTGCTAAGACAAGAGAGGCACAGAAATAAGTGTCTAGTGATTCCACTGAAATCAGACTGCTGTAGCGCAAGAACAAAGGCTTCGTATATTAAGATACCTTGTTGGTTTGACCTATATTACCTGGACACCTGCTGAAGTTCCACCTCCCCCCTCCAGCAGAAAGGCATGTGGAGCTTGTATAACGCTTTACAAATCTGGGGACAGTGCTAGCAAGTATCTCAAGTCTTCCACCTTTACACCGAGCTAAGTCCTGCTCCTCTGTTATTGTTTAGTCAGGAGGCAAGTCCTTCTCACCAAGCATCACAGCAACGTGAAATGAAAACAAAAATTCATTCAGATTTAGTCACAGCTCAGCAAACTAGCATGTAATCAGGTGAGAAACCCAGTACCAAGGGGAAAAAGTTGATTAATTGTTCCTAGAGCTTTCCCTCAGCAGAGGTACCTATGTGGAAAAGTCAAGATGGCTTCTTAGTTACACCCGCGTTTGTAACAAACAGCTGCTCCAAGTGGGCAGTTTACGAAGGTCTGAAAGAAGCCAGGAAACATATATTTGAGCATGAAGACACAGGGTGTCTAAGAAAACAATTAATAGCATGCTAGATGACTAAAGCCTCATACATTGCAAAGGAAATATCGGAGGATAACTAGGACCATGATCTCAAAGCAGTCTGGGAACAGCCAGATGGCATGTTTGCACTGGTACGAGGCATGATGTGCCAGATTTTTCCATGTGATATTTCAGCAGCAGATGATACTAGCACAGCACCCAGCCTCCCAAAAGGGGCAACAGCAATTACTGAAAACAATGCGCCTGTAAATCTAATCTAGCAGCATATATTGGTAGCAATGAAGATCAGCATTTGTGGATTTATCAGCAGTACAGTACCAGCAGGGTAGAGCCAGAATGGTGGAGTAGAAAACAGGGTGTCCCAGGATGCGGGGATGAGCGTGAAGGCAACAAATGCGTGACCCAAAACACCCAGTGAAACACTGGAGACAGTAGGACTTAAAGGCCTGGGGAAAGAAAGTTTCTTTTCAGCAGGCATCTAACCGTAAGCAAGGCTCAAGCAGTACACTGAAACCCTGACCTGATGCGAGACAGGGAATATTGCAGGATGGAGAGCAAGATCTCAGAGCAATTAACAGCAGTCACTGGAAGTATTTAAAGACAATTTAAAGACTCAAAGAACAAACTGGAAGTGTGACTGACAACACTGTCCCATAAATTATGGCATCTAGCACAGAGATGATTTCTAGCTGACACCCAGTCATCTGAAGAGATGGAAGAGACCAAATTATGGAGCAACGATCGAGAGAATTGCACGCGATACCTGACATCAGGGCCTGAGATACGTACAAAGCCACATGTGGAAGGTGGTGTCTGGGGAACTGGGAATTTTACAGGGATAGGGTAGCAAAGAAGAAAGGTCCACTTGAACAGTGAAGTGAATGGAAAAACCTCATTAAGCCTGAGGCACTGAGGAACAATCAGTTGATTAGCATGGAGGTCCGAGCTTGAGCAGCATTTCCACGGTCATTCCACCATTAAAGATACTTAGAACCCATGAAATAACATCTTGCCTTCTGCAAAAGAAATAATCAAGCGAGTAAAGTGGATTTTTTCCCCTTTCACCTTGCAAAACCTTAACCTCCTCTCTCTGCTTGTTCTTGCCACGAGATGAGGTGACATGTGCTTGGTATAATGGCATAAAACACTAATGCACAGGAGTTCAGCCACCTTTCATGTACCTGAAGCCAGGAATTGGCTTAAAGGGGGAAACCCCAGCATGACAGACACCTTAAGGTCACCAGCCTATTTGACCTCTGGAGGTTAAAGAAAAGGCAAAGTTGCACAGAACATTGTGACAAAGGGAAAGCACTGGGGAGCATCAAGTTAAAGTATTTTCTATAGCATAAATGTTGCACTTAATGAAAAAAAAGTCTTTATTTCTGTTTTCAGAATATACCAGAGTCATTGAAATAATTAATCCAAGTATTCCTGCCCAAGTAACTGAAATCCAGATATATCTTTCGTTCTGTTCTGATATAAACAGCATGACAGTTTGGACATTTGGGATTCTTACTCTTGATTAAACTTTCCCTCAAACCTTACTTTTAGTTTTTGTCTGACACAATTTTATACAGTTTGGGAATAATACACATTTGGTGTCTAATTAACACTAGACCTTGGTTGCTGCTTGAAAAAAGTATCCTGCGGAGGCGAGCACTTTGTGTGTGAGAAATTACTCAGAGGCAGACATAAGTAAACACATTTGTCTATTCATTAAAAGACAAGTGGATTTCTGACAAGCGCAGGCTTTTATTTCTTGGACAAGGAGGAATAGCATCAAGGAAAATTAATTAGATGTAGGAGTCGGGTTTAGAATGGCATCGGTAGGTAATGGCACTGAGCATTTCCAAGTACTCTGGGTGAGACCCTGCACTCGGTGGCTGTGAGGGCAACAAGGGTGATGCTTTCTTGTTGCTTTCCCTCCAGACATCAATGTGTGGGTCAGCCACAAAGACTTATTCCCTACCAACCGAAAATGTGGGATATATAACGGGGGCCTCGTTACTTCTAGCTACAGCACCGACTCATAAGAAACATTTTATGCAATGCTCAGCAGAAGAGATGATATGGCAAACAGATTAAAATACAGAAAAAGAAATCAGACAGAGTTTATGAGGTTAAGCGAAAGAGAAAGCGTAAACTGGCAAATGCTGTCTCTGGACGGAGGCATGGAAAACCAGATGTACTGAGATCGAATCATGGGGGCAGGGGAAGACTGTCCTTCAGAAAAAAAAAAATATTTCAAAAGCATAAGCATGAAGCAGCCAAAATAAATCTAGGAGTGATTGCTCAAAAAGAAGAAAAAGCCTTTACTCTTACCTTTGAAAAAAACAGAAGTAAAAAACAGAGTTGAATTTCTTAATATTAGACAGTTAATGTTTCAATCAGCATTTGGAGCCTTGGAAAGTCTCTCTTAAAAACAAATAGCTAAGGGGACATTTCTGTCTCACTTTCTAAAGTTCAGTATGTTTTTACCTCTCAAGGAGTACCACTGAAATCATATATTGGAGCAGCGAAATACTACTCAGAATGAGGTGAAGAGACAAAAACCTGATGAGAAATAAAGATATGAGTTCGGCTCATGAACAATGTACAAATTTAAAACAGAAACCTCTCTAAGTACAAAAGGAATTAAGTTTGCCCAGACTATCAAGATTGTCCTAACTGACATTCCTTTAAGGATATTCAGTCATTTACAGAGTGTATTCGTGCACAGAGTGATCGTCCATTTAGATTTTGCCACTGAATTCAGCGAAACTAGGATTTCACCATGCAAACGTGCATGGGTTGCATGTGAACACACTCGTGTTACAGCCCTGCAGAAGTACATGAAAATGTTCTTTTGAACCCTGACGTGCCATCTGTTTTCTAGCTATTTCTCAAGACTTATTCCGTCCCTCCCAATTTCCTGAATAACAGCCTCAAAACAGTCAAATGAAAGAAAATATTTCCCACAACCAAATAAAAACCCCCACACCTTCAGCTATAGAAATCTTCTAACAGCCTGCCTATGGAAATGATGTGCATGTGACAAGTGACACAGACATGTTCTAAGTCTAGCAGAGACTGATGTAATCTATCACACGCATCCAACAGCAGCAACCTGTGTGTTTCCCTGACTCTGCCTGAGGTTTTTTTTTTTTCTTTTTAACGTTCCAAATTGCTTCAAGCAGCTACTTCCAAGTATATGCAACATTAACGCAGACACTGGAGTTAAAACGTTCAGTGTGCTTCCTTCATTGTGCATCCACATCCTCGGGGACACCAGTATAGCAGACCCAGCAATAACTTCCCTGCAGCTGTGATCGTTGTAATCACAATTACAGTCACAACTATAATCACAAAAGTGACTGCAGGCCATTTTCCCCAAACCACTATTTTCCTCCATGGACAAGACAGGCTCTGACCTCTGTAGACAATAAACCTAAAAGGATGCTTTCAGCAGCAGTGTTCACAGCAGGAGCTCACCCTATGTACATAAACGCAACCAAGTCAAAGGCCGTTTCTGACAAACGTAGAGGAAAAAGAAGGGAAATTGCATTATCAGAAGTCATTCATTCCACCTAGAGCATATGACAATCAAACACGTTGTAGAGATTGGAAAATCCCTGAGTAGAAAAAACATTTTAGTAAAGTAGCTGAAAATATTTTTGCCAAAATAAAGCTTTCAGTATCTGTAATTATATTTTTCCTATCACACAGAGGTACTGATCTAAAGCATTCACGAACACAAATTGCTCGGAGCCAGAAGGTGAAATCTCTTACCTTACCTCAAACAAGGGGAGTTCCAACTCCATTTCACAGTCTCTGATTCACTAGCGGCTGTTTTAGACCACCAGCATCTAAAGGCTGTTCACACTGCTCCCCATAATTCTGGTCCCCTCATTCCTTCCCTGCTTACATGTCTGGGTCTTCTTCCAGTTGAAACCATGTTGTGTTGAAAAGTAATATATCCATCTTTTGCCTCCTATTGAAATAAAGATGCTGCCAGCCCTTAGTGGTAAAAATCATGACCCATAAATTTTAAAATTATGTTTAAGGTATTTTGATTTACCCAACGTTTAAAACTAACTTGCATCGAGAAAGGTATAGCAACGTCCTCAAGTCGGCTGTTAGTATTTCAGTTTAACGTGTAAAGTCCAAAGTCATAAGACTTTGGGAAAAAAAAACCACCAAAAAACCAACAAAACAAATCACAACCCCCCACATTCAAGCATAACTCCAACAACTGGTGCTTTTAAACATTTTTCCAAGCTGACTTTCTGAGGTACTACAGACCTCAGGTCCAAGCAAGTCAGTAGGACAGGACGGATCAAGAACTGGATGTGCGATCGGCCATTATTCCAGTCTTTATGACTGACCTTCTCCATGACCTTAAGAAATTAGTTCCATGAACGCACTCTTTTTACTTTCACTACCCTTCCACTTTGTCTAGTCTGATCATCTGAAAAGCTAAACGGAATCAGCTTTTAGTATGAGTTTTTACAATGTCTAACATGAGTAGCCTGATCTTGGTTAGGTCCTGCAGACCACTGCACCATAAAACCAGAACACAACGTTAAAGAAGTCATAAACCAGAACCACCCTATTTTATTATGCTGCATACCAAAGATTTGCAAAACCATCAACACCCTGTCCTAACCTTTAAACAAACAGACATATACCAGAACGTTTATTCAGAATTCCTACAATTTGGGATTTCTTACAGTTGGATCTGTTTCCAACCATTTTATTTGCATCTCTTTTGTAGTGAAACAGCTACTTTGCATAGCTGTGCATCCCATGCTACAAATTAATACTACTTAAAACAGAAACTGTTGCTGCCTGGAGTAGCAAAAAGCCATGCTCAAAATGAAATCACTTTTAGGATAGTGTGATGTCTTACTGAGTCACACAAGTCAGCATTGGGAAGGTATGATAGCATCAGCTATCACTTACATGAATAAAAAAAATGATGACAAAGTATGGGATAACACTCATCCGTTCATCAATGAGTCTCTCAAGGGCATCGCTCTTATGCATTTCTAAGAGATAAATAAAAAACGGCATGTCTACAGTCCTCACAATGCAATGCAATCACTTAGCAGGGCCTGTGCGAAACAACTGAAAAACCCCCCAAAACCCAAACAAAACCAAACCCACCAAACACACCAGAATTGCAATTATGAAGAAAATCACAAGGAGGCAGACAAATACCACAATCAATTAAATGCATCAGAAAAAGGAACCAAAAAAGGATGTTCAGAAGTGAAGATCTCACAAAGGATAGTTAGAACTTTTTCACTTGCTTGTGTAACGAAAACTAACAGAAACTTTAAGTCTCCAGACACCTTAAGCAGATTACAAGGAACTGAATACCATGTACTGTATACTTTCAGAGTATTTTTTGTGAAGAACTAAAAAATATTTGACACTGGAGAGATTTTCTGTGCAGATCAGCATAACCAGTACCTTGGCTTTAGATATTTTTCTGCAGTCTATGAGCTCATTTGGTATTGGTACTTGCCTCATTTGGTTCGACACTATCAGGTTAAGTGCAAGGAAAGACAATAGTCCGAGGTGTCTCACAGGCTGGAGAAAGGAGGCTGCCCAAAGGGAACAAGCCGCGTATCTGAGCCGTCAGATAGCGACCGCAAAGACCATACGCTCCTAGGATGGAACTGAAGATGTAATTTCTGTTCGACCATTGGAGACATCGGGAAGTCTTGTCTCTGGGTTTGAGCCAGAGCACAGACCCACTGTTTCAAGCACAGATACCTCAAAGGGTGGGCATGTCCCTATTTTCCATTTCCAGTCAGGCTTACCTTTAGCTTGCAGAGATTTTTGAAAAATATTTTTTTTCTCTCTTCCTATATCCACATATTTGACTTCCACAAGCTGACTTCTTTCCAAAGGCACCACAGAAACAGTGTTATACTGAACTGGAAGCTGATGGCAAGAACTCCTGCTGTGTGTCTGGGCTTAGAAATCCACCATGAAAAGCTTGCTGCTGTGCCAAGGGAAGTTCTCACAACCGTTATGTCCACCGCTGCACCTCGCAGCATCCCTGCATCGCCTTCAAGCTGTGCTATATTGAGAAGAGATTGCCTTTGGAATTTACATAGAAAGTTATTTCATTACATCTTTTTCCAGTAGAGCAGTAATAACACTCAAACAAAAACCCTACAGAAGCATCCTGCAGTGGGGCCCCAACAAAAGAAGCCAGTAAGATTTGTATTCTTCTGGACATTTTCAGAGTAACCTTCACATTTTTAGGTGCAGTGGTTGCCTGAAATGTTTTTTATGAAACATTCAGTAGTGCCTTTATTACTTTGACTTTTTACCTCTTCATGGCATTACTTTCGGGACTGGCAAAGTGCTGGGGTGTCTGATCCAACCCATCAGAGTAAATAATATACGACGACTGTAACACAATTTCACTTCCTCAAATTTATGAGAGAGATGTAGGTTTAATTATAAGCCCTAAGACATACTTTTTGCATGACCTTCAGCAAGTAAGTACACTGTAATTCTATACTCCAAGTCTCTAGGCTGGGCATAACAAGACTTATTTTTTCCATTTCTTCTGTGTACTGGCTTTCTGGCTAGTGAAAGACAGGATCTTTGCATATATGTGGATAAAACGGCAACAGTAGAAGGTACAGTTTCAAATAACTGATGTAAACCAATGACAGGATACTTACGGTTGAAATCAAAAGCAGTTTTTATGACTAACACATGCATTGTCATGACTCCTCACTGAATGTCTGCAGATGAAATTGGTCTGTGCTTATAACTATGGAGCTGCCCACACGCGCCTGGGGGTGCAGCAACTGTAGCGCGCAATTCCAGCGTGTGCTGGGCCGTATCTCACTGTGACTGCACCTTATAATAAATAAATAAATAAAGCTGACAAACACAGAAGTACAACACCAATATGATGCATTGCAATCATAACAGTTATGAAATTAAATTGCAGTAGGAAATTTAAAACTAGGCAAGCCCCCAGCCATGTGACTACATGGGCCCGGGGAGATCATGTGCCAAACCCCAGAAATTATACAAGAGGAGCTTTAATAGGCTTACGATCCATTTATTCCTATGCCAAAGAACTAAATTTCTTTCAAAAAGCTTTTAAAAGCAATACAATACACCAGCCAGACACAAAGCCATTTGTCCTTGGTTGCTTAGTGATCCTAGAACAGAGATGTAAAGACATTCATTGGACCTTTACTCTAACTTATTCAAAAGGTTACATGCTATTATCTAGTCTTATCCTTAAATATATTTAACAATATGGTCTGTTAGAAGGAAACTGTTCCTTTATACAATCCTCTATGAAAAAGACTCATTAAAATGTGGCTACACTGAGGATACTGCTTATAAAATCTCTTCTAATAGCAACAGGAATTAGTAACCACCACTGAGGTACATTTATCATGTTTAAGGATGAGGTACACTTCCACAATATCATCCATCTATTTTTTCTCCACCTTTCCTCTACAAGACGGTTTTTTCCTTGAATTTTCACAACCAACAAACTTTAGGGAAATCTGCTCTCTGCATTAATAAAGGTGACAGAAAATTAAACCCTGCCAAAGAATGGAAGCACAAAGGAACAAGTACAGAAACAGAGAAGAGCGCAAGCCCCATGGCCTACAAGTGCCCCATGGCAATGAAGTACTCCAGGATGGCAGGGAGGAGAAAGCAGGAACTGTTCTCACTCCAGGCTTCTAGCTCTCCAGTATGCTCAAGCTGGAATATTTCTCAAATAGGTGCAATATAATTTTAGCACCAGACCAGCAGGGACTATTGCTTGACATTTACCTTCAGGTGAAAGATTGCATGTGAACACTTGTTGTGGAGTACTTGACACGCTGCTCACTCACACCTAAAAGTAACTTGGTGAATTTGCCCAAAAACTTAAGTAGCATAATCTTAGCTCTACAGAGATGTAAATTAATTCCCAATATACTGAAACAGATCTTCTGGTCTGACTCTCTTCCAAAAAGTTCTGGACCATGGAGTAAAAGCTTGGCCTCCAATTGCTTCCCCCCACGGTGTAGAGCAGCAGGAGCTGCAATCCCATCTCCTCCCACTCCCCACTCACGCTTGCTCTCTCTGGCAGGAATGTTTCCACCACTCCAGACTTCACCTCCTTCCCTTGATGAGTTCCAGGAAAGCACCACATCCCATTAAGCACCTTACACCCTTTGCTACTTATTGTAAGCAGCATGGAACTCTGGGCAGTAGGCCAAGGCCACTCATGCCTCATCCATGGTACGTCGTGTGCATAAAGAAGGGTACGTGGACAGAATAGTTAAGAAGAGAAAAAGACTTCTTTATTATTATCCATATGTATACAGTTCCACCTCTACAGTTCTGTTCAACTAGGTGTCCTTTTCCTCTTTTGAAAAATATTCTCCTGCATTCATAAACCCTCTATGCCAGGGGTCCTCAAACTTTTTAACCAGGGGGCCGGCGCGCAGATGAAGTGGCAGGCAGTCATCTGCGGCTGCTTGGTTTCCCCTTCAACCCCCGGCGGGGCGGGGCAGGGGGGTTCTGTAAATACCGGGGGCTGGATTGAGGACCCTGGGGGGCCCTATCCAGCCCACGGGCTGTAGTTTGAGGACCCCTGCTCTAGGCAGAGTATGGCAAGGTTAAAAGCATGAGCAGATCCACACTGAAGATTAAAGGTCATGACATGCATATATCTAGATCTCTATTATTTGTCGTGTATCTGGTGAACAGATAGTAGTCAACAATTGATATTTAACAATACTCAATTCTCATCTACACTCACTCTAGCAGCTATTTTTGATTCATTTTAGTCCAGGTTTATATGAGCTTTTTTACTTGTACAGCAGTTGCCTTTGAAAGATGCATTTTTTGTATGTATTTTTTTTTCCCACAGTATCTCTCCATCTCAGTCCTCAGTTCCAGCAAGTCTCTGCGCTTTAACTGTCCTATGGCCTCACTCCAATGTAAATTCACAAAAAAATGTGACCCTTATCTCTTTTAGCAACATTATGTCCTCAGTGTTGTCAAATTCCAGCTCCATTTAGACTGTACCACATATGTACAGGCAAATAGAAACAATTTTTAGTTTCATGTAAATCAGAATCAAGTAACACAATAAGAGAATAAACATTATCTAAGAAACCTAAGGTCGCAAGAAGGAAGTACACTGCCAACTCCATCCTGCAGTACAAATGCTTAGATTGACCTACGACTGGAAGCGGCACAGCTATAGCTGTTACGGTAAAATTTTCTCAGGGAAGAATCTTTTGGTTACTAGCACCTGTAATAGAGATAAAGGGCTTGGGGCAAAAATATGAGTGAGCTGACTCTATATTTAGATAACATCCCCGCAGCCACCACTGACTGATTTTCTTCAGAACTGTTAGGACTCTCTAAGATACTTCAGAAAACCTGTGCAAAGCACAAACAGCCTATGATACTGGGTGGGTGCCTATACAGAGCGCTTCAGATTACTTGTTTTGCGATTCCTACTTATGCTGGAAACCTTAGTCCATGTGCTTTTAGATAATGTCTAACAGACAATGAACACAAAAGTCTTGAGATTTGTCTTTCACAGTCTTATATATGAACAGTTCAGGGCAACACCAAAATTACGAAAACAGTCACAGATATCCCAAAGTAAGATGCAGAGATGTGGAAACTGCCTCCCACCTCCATCCTCTGTTTTTTAAATCATCAGATCTACATGCACAACCAAGAAAATTACATTTGGAAAGTATCTAGAGACAGATTATTTTATCAGATCTTGCTTGAATTAAGACTAGAGATTATTCTTTTCAGTAAACACCCCCAAAATATACTCATTTAACTCCACTGGTTTCATTAAAACGTCCTAATTTATACTGGGGTAACGAGGAGGGAACAAGCATAGCATAATTTCAATAATGTTTATACTTAGGCTTAATTTCCTTTAAATAGTACAAAGCATCCTCTCAAAGTTTTTGGAGTTATGTCAGTGTGAGTCTATGGGGTATGATGTTACGATGTTGGAATGAAATTATGTCACTGCAAATCTATGAAAGCAACATTGTAAGTAATGAACCAAAGCTATACTAACGTGTTAAAAAATTGTGAAAACAATCTGAATGGAATAAACACCTTTGAAGAAAATTACAGACAAGAAATTATTTATCTGAGACTGCAAGCACTCTTGACTATAGATCCAAACATATATAAATATACATATATACAGCTACAGAGCCAAATCTAGTCAAGTGCAATCTGTAGTCTATTACCTAAATTCAAATGCACCATAGCTCAAGTGACTGAAGTGACTGCAGCTTGGATTCAAGTCTTTGGGCCAAATTTGGTCGAAGTATAAATAATACTGGAAATTACATCCCAGGTACAACAACTGGAGAAGAATGCAAATGGTGGAGAATTTAAGCTAGCATGTTAAGTGGATAAAATTACTCCTGGTAATGTCACTCCTGTGAAAGGAGGAAATCCACATCTGGTCACTCTCCCAGCTTCTAAAAGACAGTCATCCAAACGCAAATCAGAGGTAATTTGATTGTACTGATGAGGGTAGAATAAGCACAAATTAACACATGACGACATGGCTGCATGGTATTTCTCTATTACCAACTTCTCTTGCTCTACTTTTTTCCTTTCTTTCTGGGATCACATTAGCACTTGCAATCATCATGAATCAAACTGCCAATGCACTTGATACCTAAAACGGGTTTAATCAGAAATTACAGCACCACAGAGAAAAGAAGGATCTGCATTTCAACTTACAAAATGCATGAGTTTTACATACTGAAGTTGACCATTTCATTTCACACACAGAAATACTTTGTCACAGTCATTACACCCACCTTTGGACCTCCTCACCACCACCTCATATATAGTCTTACGCTATTACTCCATCTATACCGAACATACAAATTAAAGTGGTTTCAGTTCTCAGGAACATTAATAAACCTTGCTAATGTTCATACATATATGAATCATCTGAGGTTTGGTTTTTTTAATCAGGCATTTCTTTTAAAACAGTTTAGCCCAAGTCAAATTCAGCTGAAATTACAGTCTCTTCTAGCTTTATGTTTAATGTTGATTTTTTAATTGTTTTGACACAAGACTATACATTTTGCATAAACGTGAAACTGCCAAGATTTACCAGTTTGGTAAATTTGGGAAGAAAAGAGAAAATACTGATGTTTTTGTTCTCCTCAGCTCTACTTTGACAGCACATCTGATATTAACTTTGTGCCTAATCCTCACTTTTCCATGGGACAGCTCCAGGAAAAATCATGGTAATGCTATCACTTTTGTTCTGTAGAATTCCAGCTTTATCTGTGGAATGTGTTCCAGGACAGTTTACTGTACTGTACTTCCATGACGCTTGTGAGGGGCTGACCAGGTGCAGGGCCCTGAAATCCATGGAAGTGCTCTGAATGCTACCGAAAAAAGCTGCTGCCTTGGTGTGGAAGTGGAGATAAAGAACTGATGGGGTCAAGGGGAGAAGAAACCAGACTTCAACAGCGCACAGAATTTTCATGTACTGTTCTTTTTCTTTGGGAAATTTAATAATTTTAAGACTCCGATAACTCTCTCGACAGAGGAATGAATTATTTAAAGTTAGTATTAGTAATTTAGTTTAGTTTTGATAGCTGCCAGCTGCAACCTGACCGCACTTAGATTTAGTCACATGGAAATCCCCTGTTGTATATATTCTAGTATGTTGGATCTCTTTGCACTCATCAGTTTTATATCTTCCCGCAAATACCAGAAGAAAGATCTTTTTAGGTTCTGGCAAAGATCTTGGAATGGGAAAATGTGCTAGTTGCCAAAAAGGCACTGATTACTGTAACAGAGTAGCCTGGAGTTTCTATCTTTTCCCTTTTAATATGTAAACTTGTTTCTGATTTAGAACTGACTCTCCTGGCAAAGGTGTTTTCCTCACTGCTCGTTTGTGTATAGTCATTATGTATATACACATATGCGTATATGTGGCTCTGCTGTCGTACAGTACAAAAAGTAGTTTTCATTTACTTGGAAGCACAACTAAATTTTATACCATTTAGCCTTACATTGCAGGAGATAGAGTGGGGACAGACAACAGGGACAGAAACAGTACTTCTATTGCATGTATGCTTTTTAACCATGATTTCAATAGCAGGAACTATGGAAAAGTCATTCAAAAAAAAAAAAAAAAAAGAAAGAGAAAAAAGGAAAGTCTTCCTAACAAAAGGAAGAACTGCCTTTTGACAAGCCCAGTATGCAAGGATACTTACATACATCAGTACTTCATCCTTAGATTTCACCGCTTCAGAGAAGTGCTTTTTGCTTACTCTGAGTATAAATTGATTTTCCTTTGATAATGCACCAATAGATAATTTAATGGATGTTTACAAGATGACCTTGCATAATGCTGACATTTACTTGTATGATGGGAGATGAGTTTTGAGGTGGTTTTGAGGGTTTGGGTTTTTTCTTTCTTTCTGTTAAGGTGATGCTCCAGTAGAGGCTGAAAAAGCTACAGAAACATTCTTGGCTGAAAAGCCTTCTCAAATCTTCTCTCTCATTCACTGTGCTACGTCTGAACTGTGGGGTAGAAAGCACTTCCTGTGTTCCACATGTGTGTGGTGTGCCCTGCCACGTTTCAATCCATGAGAAAACAAGACTCTTTTTTTAACCTTATCTCTCCTCTTGCTTTCAGGTTTCCACAGCAAAGAAGCCACAACAGCTCTAGCTACATACCCCATCTGGACATTCAAGAAACTCCCCGTATCCAAAGTTCCACCTACTTCATAATCTAAACATTGCCAGAGCTGATTAGAAGGAACTACTGTTGCAGTTCTGAAAAGCCTTAGTAGAATCTACAGGTCTGTTAAATCCCTAAAGCCTTATTATAATCCCTTTTTCCATCCACAGTGAATAAATTATGATTAAAAATATATATATATATAATCTAAGCATGAAGCACGACAATTCTTGCCTTCTTGAAATCACACACTGAATTTCTACAAATGTAACGCATTGAGTTTAAACAGCAAAATTAAGTGGATCCTTACAAATGAGATGCTAAAGGCCAAAGTCTTCAGGTCCAGACTCCTGCAAAGAAATCCACTGCGACTGGATAACACGTTAGATACCTTTACTATGCCATATCTGCTTGAAAGGAGATCCTAAAGGCAGGCATCTCATGGGAAAAATCAGGTCTTACTTCCAGGGTACTGTTTGAGAAAACAGCTTCCCAGCTGGCACTGGGGAGATGAATTTCTACCGAACCCTTGTGCGCTGATCTTTGTCTTCACAGCACCTCTCACCAAGCTCTGTTTTAATTGATTCTTGTTACTACAGTGTATATGTTCTGCAAAACAGTTTGACTAGATTAGAAAGTGGCATATAGACATAAATATATCTGTTTCAGGGCCAAAACAGAGAAGATTTAATCAATGTTCCCTTCTTAGATTTAAAATATTTAAAGGGCGCAGTTCTCCCTTTATTCACCCTGGGTGTCTAACAAACATCCCGATAATATATGACCCAAAAAACCAAGAAAAGCGGATTGAGTACAACTGTCCTTGAATATTGTAAAAGACTTAAAAAGGCATATTGAGGGAGAGAAAAAATAAAAATCAAAGCATGTAATTTCACAGGTTTCTCTTCAAGGCGGGCATCTGGCAGGGTGAGGTGACCCCAAGAGGAGGGGGGGATGCTCAGGTCAGTCAGCGCATTGAGGTAATCAACTTGTGCGTTGAAGGAGAGGGTCGGCTAGCTTCAACTTGCTGGAACCCACAGGCGTTTTGTGGAGTAGTCAGGGCAGTAAGCATGCCTTTAGGATAGGTCAAGAGCTACTTCTCAGAAGGACAGTATCTAAGCTTTGGAGATTGGGGGTACAATTAAAAGTCAATGGTAAACATTGGAGAAGGAGTGGTGAATTCCAAGCACCAAGGAAAGTCAGGAGAGTACTTCTAGATTTGAACTGATTTATCTTCTTGTCCTGTGTCTGACAAAGCTCACGACTGGCCCCACAGACTTTGCTACCAAAAAAAGTAGAGCTCAGAACAGAAACACATAACCACCCAGCTGACACAGGAATCGCACCTGGGAGCACGTATAAGCACATATAAGTAAAGCTGTAGTCTGATATGCAATTCCAGATCAGTGTCTACCCTATGCTTTGATCTGAACTGCAGTCATTGTTCAGCAAATCAAGCTACCAGCTGGATACTACAGTTCTTTGATGTGTTTTGAACTGACACCATATTAACTTTAGTCACAGGACTACAGTTTCACTGATAGAAGTGTGGCATGTGTGCTGTGTACACATGCATACCCTCACATAAAATACGCAAAGTACCCTGTGGCCAGGTAACACTGTGTATAAGGCAGACAAGTGTTCCTAAATGCAAACATATGTATTTAGTTGGAAGGTCAACTGGTTCATGTATTTTCATAACATTTTTTTCCACTTCTGTATTATGACTCAGGCCAAAGAATTCTGTGTTGTAAAACAAAGCTTCTTCAGACTGGAGAAACTATTAAGCTTGCTTTAGCTTTCATTCTAACAGACTTTGCTTTTAAAACAGTTTTATGTTAATCTTCACAGTGGAAACTGATCGTTAGGGTAAGACTGTTAGTGTTAACTTTTTACCTGGTCATGGATAACACCGAGCAATAGCTCCAGACAGGGACAAAGCCACAGACACATTCCTCTCAGACTAGCACTGCTGATGCTAAGCATGAGTTCTGAGAAATTCTGCCCAGATTATTTTCTGCTCAAAACATCACCTAAGCAGCCATTATGAATTTTTAACAGCTAAGAAAGATGAAGTAACTCCTTTTGTGAAGATGACAGTGTAAAAATGTAATCACATCAGTATTGTCTTTTATCATCAGTATAGCCTGATTTTTGTATTGGACTCCACTTCAGTATTAGCAAAATGGGGATATTATGTAACAATTCCTGAAGTATTAAATGCCAATACATTAATATTCACTAGAATCTGCAAAAAATTACTTGATGGCTTTAAACCAAATACAGCCAGACTCTTGGCTTCCCAGAAGAAGTCACTGACCAACCTTTTATACAAAAGTAGATATGTTGCCAGACACCTGACCTCCACATTTCCTACAGCAAAGATTTCATACCAGAGACACAATATCACAGAGTATAAAGCTTTGAGCTTGAAGGCATCTCGTCTGGCTTAACCCTCAAGGCAGCTTTTTGGACAAAATTGAAACTACGGGAGAGAAAAGACAGGTGTTAGAAAAGTGGGATCACAAGCCTAGTCAGTTCAGAGCATTTTGCAAAGCTTTCCACTAGTGGAAAGAAAGGATCTGGGATGCTTGGCACATTTAGCAAAAGGTCTTTCCCCTCCTGTTCCATACATACTCAGGTACTCCTAACCCACCAGCATTTTACTTATCCCTATTAGCTTTTTTGTACTGGGGGGATTTGCTGAAGCACTGAGAACCAACTTAACTCCACAGAGAGATTTTCTTTTTGCACTGCTTACAAGGGAATCAGGGCTAGGTCAAGACTGAACACTTAAATTACATGAATATATATATAAAAAATCCACACACACCCCTCCCCTTTGATATTAATTTCTCTTACTGGAAAATGTGTTCTAAAATTAAGCCAGTAAGACAGTAACCCTGAGCAAATTAGCTACATTATACTCAAATTTGTAAGATACTAAAATATAAAATCAATACATGCAGGCCAGGCTTTTATTATATCCTTCAAAATCAAGGCTTAGGCTCAGAGTTGTCTTAAGCAGGACTATCTATAGCATCTTTGCAAACATTTAATTTTTAAAAAAAATTTACAAAAATCCCACCACTCTACCCATGCAGACTAAAGAGAAGGAGGGAGACTTGAGAACAATGTACACTTTCAGCTTGAAAGCGCCATGATATCATTCTTTGGCTTGCTAATATATATACTTCGAGAGTCTGGGGTGGGGAGGAGGGAAGGAAACAGAAACAGGGTTCTTTGTACCTTTATGAAATTCCAAATGACTCCTTCTCCCTCTTGCCCCTCAGTAAATCATGGGGAAGTAGTTAAGTAACATGAACCAAGAAATTAGCACAAACAGCAAAGTCATTCCTGAAAACCTGGTTTAAGTAAAATGCCAGCCTGTCATTTTACCTGATTTATGTGACTCTGGTTAGAAGGTTTTACACAGAATGCTGAATGCTGCTGTGGTTCTACACCTTAGACACAACAGAATATTGAAGTCTAAAATACATACTTTTTGCAAAGAAGGTTTTTTTTAGGCAGCCAGGATTCTCCTTATGTTCTTTGTAATAGATGTCTATGTTTTAGACATATACAGAGAAGTAATCATAATAGTAACCATGCCCTGACATCAGGAGTGGGGGGTGTGTTTGGGTTTTTTTAGCTCAAGCTGTAAACTGGCTTAGAGGTTACTCTTTAGGCATTGATTTTAATTCTCACTCGCAGATCCCATTTGCTTTCAGTACATAATTTTTTTTTTTTTGTGCATTTCAACACGGAACAAGCTGGAAATACAGTTGGTTGAATGCAGAAAATGGACACCATTTCAATTATGCCAAGAGAAAGAAAATGACCTTGTTT
Source organism: Falco cherrug (assembly GCF_023634085.1). NCBI lineage: Eukaryota > Metazoa > Chordata > Aves > Falconiformes > Falconidae > Falco > Falco cherrug. The sequence goes on along the minus strand of NC_073706.1, from coordinate 23,050,543 downwards.
ACACAGGAAAATTATAACCTGTTGGCATTTAACAGGCTGCTGCATAGCAGCCAGGGACAATTCAGCAGCCCAGAGGCAACATGTTGCACTTACTAATTTTTGCTATGCTTTGCCACGTACAGCAAAACTAGATTATGAAATTTAAGATGGTCTAATCACAATGTTTGGTTAGAAAAATCCACTGACACGATCTCTGCAACAAGTTTAGCAGATATCTGTTTTGGTTTCCACCTGAAAATTTTCCACACACCAGGAAAAGAACCACGTTAAAAAGCTAAACAAAACAGTTTGAATATTTCATACTAACAAAAAGCAAAAAAAGGGAGTTTCTTTTGTTCACTTTATGTTAACTTTTGCCTAACTAAAAGATTCCAGATTAATATTTACCTTCCCTACTTCCTTGATAAATCTCAGCCAGCTAACACAGTATCAGACCGGGAATACTGCTCATCATAATGAATTTATGCTGGATTTCACTTCCCCTCCCCCCCATAAGTACCTTTTGTGGACTCGTTTTGTCCATGCTTTCAATACTGAATTCTACTGATCTAATTTATGATGAAGTTGCAAAACTTCCTAATGTGTTAGTTCTTTCCTCTAATTTTGGTTTACCTGCCTGCTGATCCTTACACCATAACTGTGGGATCTCAGCAACGTCCATCTTAATGTTGTAAAGTGCTTACTAACCTAGAATGACAAGGAAATTGCAATAAAACTAACTGTGAATGATTTTGTTGTGGTCTCCAGTTGATTCTCCACCTGACTTTGAATATCCAGGGAAGCAAGTGATTTGTTTTGCTTGTGTATGCAACTTTACGAAGGGTCAGCTTCACTAAAGCACTACTGTTCATGACTGTTTTGCTACGATACTCCTTCCTGGGATTTAAAACAAGGTTTAAATATACGGAGGATGGGACCCAAACCAAAGCCAGGAAACAGAATAGGAAAACAGCAGTAGTTTTGTGAGACTGTCTGAAAGGGAAACAGTTGGAAGCATTATGAATCAGATCCTCAGCAAGCCTGCCAGGTTCTGCAAAAAAATTGGCTCATTGGTGTTTAAAAAATAAAAATAAAAACTATCTTGTCCAATACAGTGAAGACAGATGAAGAAATGAAACATTACAGATCATTGCTCTGATGATCAGATAATAAAAACTAAAAGGAGTGGCAGCAAGATAAACTTTGGGTATTTTGGGCCGGGAAACTTTCTAGGTTAGAAACTTTAAAATCCTATCATATAGTTAAAAGAATTCAGTTCACTTTTCAAAACACTATTCAAATATTATGACCAACTACAGTGTCTGAAACTAAGTGAGCTATGTTAGCTTAACTGGCTGGGTAACAGGCTGGCTAATGGCAAAATGTTTCCCAGGTCCAATACTGAATGAGAAACCCGAGCTGTAAAAAGAAAAACTACTAAAAATTAAGCTTTTTTGAATGAGTTCCCTTGAAGGAAACAAGGAGAGGGTTTGGGACCCAAAGTGATACCATATGCCATATCAGTTAAGTTGAGCTCAAATGTCTTCCATGGAAAGCAAAGCGTTAGAGTAAAATAGTATCAAAAAGATCTGTGTCAGTTAAAAAAAAAACACAAGACTTAGCTGGGTCATCTTTAAGTGATCTATTAATATGCTCCGTGTAAAATAACACCAGTAGAAGGGGACCAGGAGACTGTCAGCTGCTGAGCTGGAAGCCCCTTGCCCATGTGCCATGTCCTCAGGCCTCCCTGCCACCCCAGAACCGTTTGCAGCCAGTACACTTACTGCAATACATTGGTGCTCTAATGGAAACATTACAGATTGTCGCTGTCCAAATTACACCTCCATCTCATCCCAAAAGAAAAATTAAGTATGTAGGGCAAGGAAAGGTTTCAGATGGGGGCTGCTGGGGCAGGACACAGATGAGGTAGAAATCAGTTTTTACATGAAGCATGGGTAGACTAACGTGTAAAACTTTGAGCTTGAGGCACAAAACTGCTTTTTACATTGAGAAAGTTTTTGAGATTGTTAAATCTTCCTTCAATTGAGACAGGAATTTATTATGGCTGTGCATTTGTCAAGTAGTTACAAACACGTCTCCTTATGAATGAATAATTACTCTTAATACAGTAATTTTCATGTGAAGTTGAGAAAGTCACGCGTTTAAGATGATATGAGAAAAGCCCAACTTTCACAGGCTTTCAGTAGCAAATACAGCAGAGGAAGCAGCTGGTTTGCCCTATGCTGTATTGTGGTAGAGTTTAAAAGATGATCTTAAAGCAAATTAAAAAATCACTTATGTTATTTCAGCATTGTTTACAGAAACAATCCCAACCTAATAACTAACAGTAAATGGCACGTTCAGGGCAATGGTTCTGGCTCTCTTTTGACTTTTAAAAAAGTGCAAATAGATGGGCAGGCAAAAGGCATATTTTTAACTGCAAAACTTGAAATTATCTAATCCGTTCTGATTTCATTTCATCACTTGTCGCCATGACTGAAACACTAACTTGATAAAATAATACAATTTTAACAATCCAGTATGGTGGGTTTCTTTTTTTATTTTTTGGTGTGGGTTTGGTTTTTTTTTGAGTTGTTTTTTAAACCTTAAGGTAAATCTATTTCTAGCAAGTCGAAAACAAGGCATGACAGCACACGCCAAAGCAGTCTGAATCAACTGATGGCGATGTATGACTTGGGGAACAATCTCTACCTGGTCTTCAGTTCAATAGTAGTTGTTTTTTGGAAAATACCCTTCAGATAAATAGTTGAGTCTGGGACCTCCAGAGTTTACTCATCTTTGCCAAAGAAAATGTTTTCTGTATTTAATACTTCCTTACAGCAACATTCTTGTTTTGCTCTGAGTTTCAAATATTAATGACAAGAACAGAAAAGACGCCCCTAAACTTCCATTAAAATACACACATTATTTAAAAAGATCAGGTTTACATATATTAGGTCTCAATGAGATTTGTAAAACAAGCTGATGTTAGAAGAACTGGTTTAAAAACATTTTAGAAATTTGTACATTCACCATTTTTAAAAACAACATATATGGGAAAATCTGTTCTCATATACAGCTATCCCTCTATGAAAGAGCTCATTACCACAAGACAATCAAAAAAAAAAAAAAAATCACTTCTGGACTTGGGTACAGAAAACAATGTTGTTTTCAGAAAAGGGTAATTAATGGCATTGGGTACATATTTTAACAGAATTTCATAAGCTACAAGTTTTACCCCTTGGCTTTTCTGGACTACCACTAACTTCAGTGTTTGTCTACAAGCTTAAATCTGTCTAACTTAGCACTTATTGTGTAGCATACATGTGATAAATAAAAAACTTTTCATCACAGCAAAAAGAAAGTAATTATAGCCTTTTTCATGTTCCACCGCCAAAGGCTTAAAACCAAGTAGAAAATCACGTCTGTGAAAATTCATTATTTGATGCACAAAGCCTGTAAGTGGACTTGGACTCAAAAAATGCTAATTCTAATGCCAAGAAAAAATTAAACAAAAACACAGAAAATAAAGTCAGGCTCAAACGTTGACCTTGGTTGATGGAAGAGCCATGGAAGCATAATTTTGGTCCCTTGAGAACTAGCGCAGTCATTTGCTATAACTATTTCCATTTGTTTCACACAAAGAGATCATACATTCAAGAAGCAGAGACAGTAACCAATGCAGTCTAGGGTCGGAGACTTATCCATGGAGAACTAGTAAAACCTGTATTTTAACCTGGGGTTTTTTACCATAAACTAGATTTTATATGTGTTTAGCATAAACAGCTTGAATGGGCAAGATGTCATTATATGAAAACAAAATATACAATTAAATATATGCACAGAACCTTAAAATCTTTCCTTAATTGTCTCTTACCATAAGCAAGAATATTTGCCAACCAGTTTTTTGAAGAATTAAATTAGCAAATGAAATTTAAAATATGAAGTAAAAATAACTGTTAATATTGTGCTAAATTAGCAGCATCAAACTACATTTTAAAGGAAAATTTTATTAAATTGTAGTTACATTAAATCTAAAACCCTGCACTTAAAAATAATTGTACAATATAACCTAAAAGTATTATTTCTATGCCATCGCACATAAAAGACAGATACATGGAATTTATGATGACTATTTCTTAGTCTTTGGCTCCTAGACAGATAAATAAATAATCAAGGACATAACTGTTATGGATAAATGTCTTATGGTTTTATCCATTCTCTACCATGAGAGTTTATTCTCGATAAATACTTATTTTGGGGTTTGAAAGAGAAATCGATTGCTACTGACTCAGATGCAGCTGAAGTTTTTGTTGGTTTTTGGTTTGGTTTTTCGGTTTGTTTGTTTTTTTTTTTTTAATCTCTTTAAAAGCTGGAACATAACGTCTCAGTATAGAAACTTAAGAAATCCATGTAAAAAAAAAATCCCATAATTTAGAACAGAAGGTATCTCAAACTGACAGTTTACTTTGTAAAAGTTAAATAATACTAAATATCATATAATTCTCTAAGTTGATTAACAATCCAGTTAATAGCTATAACAGAAAGAGAGAGGAATTGCTTGTTCCTCTCCACTGAAAGAAACCTGTAGGCATCAAACCTAGGTGAGATGAATGCAACCCTCAGACTCTTAAAAACAATATTCATTTTTTAAAAGCAGAAAAACCAAAAATAATAACTCAGCTTCCCCCATCTCTTCAGGAAGAGTGAGCATCTCACAACTTCTGCTAGAAAAAAAATATCCTAGTGGAACAGACTGGTTGAGAAATTAATTGGTATGCAAACCATGAACATTCTCATTAAAATACAATGGTCTACATTTCAAGATGATAAAGAAAACCGGGAAATACAGTGTTGACGGCTTTTCTACTCGTCAGAATTAAAAGGCAGCACAGAGTACAAACACATGGGATAAATTCTTGCCACCTCTCTTTACGGTAAAAAGGACTTTGTGTACATCCTGCGTATTGGCACAGAGGTGTGGTAGAGCTTCAAAATAAAATACAGTAGATATAAGTAGTTTTCAGCGAACGAGATGAATGCATACAAGGTGTAACTGGATGCAGCAGGAGCAAGAACCATTGCTTTCACACTGCTAAGATAATGACAAAGAAATAAAAAACTTTTTAAAATGCACTTCAACTTTTTCCTGTTATTTCAGGAATGCGGAGGCCAAACCACACTGTATTAAATATTTAAAAAGCCCACATACCTTTTTTGTTAAATCAAGGCCAGTTTAGTTTCATGCAGAACCATCATTCCTGGGCCAAGATACAAAGCCCAGCTGAACATTCCCATGTAAGCTATGAGTTCATTAAGAGTATTACCCTAAAGCTAAAGAATACTGCAATAGGTAATAGATGCATTCTTACACATGAATGCTCTATGTTCAATGAAGACGTGTGATGAACAGTGCAGAAACTTTGGTTTACTGATGCCATCACACAAAACTCGTTCATTGTCAGCTCTCTAGATGGCAGCAAGAGTTATGTTTATACTGTAAGTGTAAGTGTATACTCTACACCAAGTATTTTGCAACAAAGCAGGGTGGGTTTTTTTTTTTTTTTTCATTTTGATGATCATTGTATACTAATTATATAATGCTACAGTGAAGAAGATTGATTTAATTCACCCTATAAAATATTGCAGCAGCATCCTATAAAAAATAGATGAGCTTACCTTGACTGTGTTAAATATGTTAATCAGATTAGTGTCACACAAGACCTTTTCACCTCATCAAGAAAGAAGTTTAAACAAGACAATGTAAAGCTCAGTGCCATCCTTCTTGAAGGGCAACACCAGAAATAGCTGCAGCTTCAGTTCTAACGTGTCAGGCATAGTTCCAAACCACGAGCATTAACTGCCATTTCATTGTTAATTTCAGATGTATTAATCTCTAGTAAAGCATTAAGTGGATTCTTATGAAACGATTGATCTAGTCAACAGAACCACAGCAAGTAAATAACTGAAGAAAAAGGTAATACTTTCCCCTAATAACATTTTCAGTATGAACTTATGGGACCCAATCTGTGGTTCTCAACAATCAACTACAGAGGCTTTTTCATTCTGTAAATTCTTGTCTGTAGCGTACTGGTGCAGTGGATTAGCAGTCTGTCTGTGCTCTTGGATACACAGATGCTGATCCGGCACCTTTCATATAAAAGCAGTCAGAGGAACAGGGGAAAAGAAAAAAAAAAAAAAGGCAGAGGGTGGAGGAATGAAAAACAGGTAGGAAGGTCTATTAATTTGTCTATTTTTGTATTCTCAGCATTCTAGGGGGGAGGGGAAAGCCGGAAATAATGAGATTTGTAATACATATTTATCCAGCTTTGTTACTCATCTTTATCTTTAAAGTATTGAGAATTTTTTTGTGTAATGAAGTACCACACAAAAAGCACTGCTGATCAGGGTGTGCGGGGCAACTGGACCCTGGCTTGTTCCTGCCAGAGGGGACACTGGCACCCAGGGAGGTCTTGTGGTGCCACCTGTCACCCCTGCAGGACTGGCCGCCTTAAGATCCAACCAACTTCCTCCTAAGCCTGAATCTCCTGGCAAAGGAACTCAGCTGAATTTCTGGCTGGTGCTTTTAAAGACATTTACACACACAGCTTCAGAAAACCCTACACGGGCCTCCTGTTCTAGGCCACCTCCCGAGGGAGAACTCTTTCCACTGAATACAGGGAGCCTAATATTGTTGTAACTTTGACTCTAGGAGCCCAAATTATAAATACCTTGGCAGGAAATTACTGCAGGTGTATTAGTAATTTCAAGAACTAGCATGTGACACTTGTTGAAGACGCATTATGTCTTAGAAAACCACAAGATGATTTGCTAAAGATTTTTCAAGCACCCAAGTGGAAATCTTATTGTACAACACGGCATAGGGGGAGACACTGGGAATTACAGATGACACAGTATTTAATTACCCACAGAAGGAGGTCACCAAGGCAAACAGGCCTAAGTTAGTGAGGAAGACTGCTAAGCTACTGCATAGCCTGCCTGTTCCATGGAATCAGCGTACTGCATCACAGATAGTTTTGGTTGAAAATGCTTTGACAGAATGTAACAGAAACACCATTTGGGTGAAAGTGAAAAGGAGTAACTCCATCACTGTTGCATTAAATTAGTAGCTAACAATTTGACTTACACAGCTGTTTTGTAAAGAAGTTTACAATGAATCCTTTCAAAGCATCTTTACACATTCCAAACTATCTCCAACACATGCAAGTTGAGACACTAAATTTACATGAATGGCCACGCAAACCCTGTGTGTAGAATAAAAATTACAAGAAATAAAATCAAGCAGTGGGGTAAAAAAAAAATAAAATTATTTGTAGTACTGTAGTAGTAGTGAAAGTCTGTCAAGCATTTAACTAAAAATGTCTAGGCTTCACAGAACCAGATAGTGCAACTGTAGCTGCTCTTGTGTTCAGCGCAAACACAAGGATAAAGTCAACAAGAGAGATGTCCATGGGCTTGTGGCTCCACGAAGGCTGCTAGGCCTCAGTAAGAAAGGCTCAAGGAAGCAAGAAGGAAAAAACCCAAGTAAAAAAGGCAAAAGCAGAAGAGAAAATGTAACTATGAGAACAATCAAACTGTAAATTCAGGTGGGGGAGGGCAGGGGTCTGCCTAACGTCAATCAATAGATTAATGGCAGAGTAAAGATGAAAATAGATTTCCTGACTGTCCTATTGGCAGCACTGGACTCCTGTCACCCCATGGATACATGCAGTGTCATCTTGTCCAAGAGCTTTTGAGTCTCGTGGACTGAATTTTACCAGCCCTTTAAAGACTCTTTTTAAAAAAACAAAACCTGAGAAGGTTGAGAAGAATTCCACCTTCACTAACACAAGACAGACTGAAATGTGCTAACTACTCCATGAGCATAAAGCCATTGGAGAGGAATAGGCACATAGTAAAAAAAGTGTTCAGCCACCCACTGCTGGAAGACGACTAAAAACACCTTACCTGGGACATAAATTAGGACTGGACTTAGACATGCTTTTCCCCTGGGTCTTTTGCCACCTGGTGTTCATAATTAGTATGTTTGTCTGTAAGCATGAAGAGACTGAGATCAGAAGCCCGAAGAAGAGAAGAAGAGGCCAGTGACAGTCACTGCCCTGAAGCCCAAGGTGTGTTTTCATAATTCCCTCACAAGATGACTCCCAGGCTTCCCACATCACCTCCTTTAGAGTCAGTTCAATTAAAACTCCTGATCTACCTATGTTTTTGACATTGGAAACATATCCTTGAAATGTATTTGATATGGATAAAGCTCTAGGGAAGCAATTTCAGTGCTGAAAAGGTGACCTGTGTGGTAGACTAGAAGTGAAAGGGCCTGGGGAAAGCAGAACAACTGTTAAAATCCTTGGAATAAGGAAGACAATACAAGTTAGGTAAATGATGCTGAAAAAAAAAAAAAAAACACCACACAGAAACACACCAAGCAAAAGTTGTGAGTATGACTTATGTATTTGGTTTGGGAAAGCAGAACTAGACATTTGAGTCTTGATAACTGTATGATCAATCTGCTTTCCATTTGTACTTCCAGTTCTTAGATGGTATATCATTCCCACCTGGATCGTTTGGAGTAAAGCGGGCGTCCGTGTTTATATATGAGCACATTTTCCCCACCAGGAAGAGGCAATCATGTACATCAAACTGTCTGAAGAGTGATTTTACATATATATATACACACCAATATTACACACACACCCCACATACATTTTGACAGCAAATCTCAAAATAAAGTTCTGCAGAGGAGCTGTATCAGGCAAACAATGCCTTTCATTTCCTGGGGTTTAGAAGAAGCTAGCATTAAGCAAACATTTTATTACTACTACAGCAAAATAATGCTAAGCAATACTAATGATTTAAAGTACAAGGTCAAAAAGTGTAAGAGCAATCACATGCTTCTCTGGTGTGCGAGGCAGAGAACACCTACAAGTTCTAAGAAAAACGATAGGCTTAAATTAGATGATATAAAGTGTTCTGGCTTTAGACTCCTGTTGCACAAAGAAATAATTTTTCCATCATGCAGAACCCAATAGTTTGAATGCTATTACGGGTCCAGACCAACAGGACAGATCTTTCTGAGAGAAGCTTCCTGGTGTGTACAGCAATACGTGCACACAATGTAACAAACACAAGCTAACTCAAAATAAGAATATTTGCCACGAAAACTGTTTAAAAACAATCACCCTTTTTTAAGGCCTGACAGACATTTCTTACTATAAAATCTATTAATCTAAACTCCTTTACTGCCTTCTGCAAGAGGTAAACACTTCAAAATCGGTGACGCTTTTTTCCAAGATATAACTTACCTTGCACAAATGCATGTTTTTTCATGACTTGTTTTTTTTTTTTAAATGGTCTGGTTCTACTTTGAAAAATTAAGGCTTGTTCTCTAAACCACTTCATAGCATAAGACTAGGATTAAGAGTGAACAGGCAAATAATTGACTGTATATGGCACACGTATAGAGATCACACTAATTCTAAACCAATGTTTCTGTTTCAAATAAACTAGACATTTCATTTACTTCAAGTTATTAATATAATCTGTTACTGTAAAACATGTCTTCCATCATTTCTTTGGAAGGGGAATTTAGACTCTTTCATGCCTTATAGGCAGGAAGGAAAAATAATTCACAAGCAAATAAATTTTTATTGAAAACAAACTTTTAGCATCTAAGTCACCACAGCATTATGGCGATCGTGTTCAGTTTATGCATTACGGAATTATTTCATGCATAAAAAACTACTTTTGTGACACTCATTATTATCAGCAGACTTAAGCTTTTTAATGTTTTCATGTGTTTTCATCATTTCCATTGTTTATTTTCATCTCAAATTTAAACATTTTTCAATATTAACAAAAAATAATCTTTATTCAAGTAATTTTAATGGGACCATTACCTTAAGTTACTACAGTACAAGAAAAATTTTGAAGGACTGTCCCCCCCTGCATTTTGCTGCACATTCCAAAGATTATTTTTTTTTTTTCCCTTAAAATCACTTTAGATTCATGTGTAGTTTTTTGGTGTGCTTTTTTGCATGGGTTCTATGTTCTGCCAGGTTTTATTTTTCTTTGCTGTTCCTTTTTCAGTTGTTTCATACACAGATATAAAGTAACAAAATGAGGGACTGGGACAATTTTTCCTTTTTTTTTTTTAACAGGACTTTCAGAATCAAATAAATTTGTTATGCATATAATATTATTAAATATTTTATGAAAAAAAATAAACCTTAACCTTCACTGAAAAGGTGTTAACTCCACTTTTAACTTAGCTCTTATAATGTTTTATCACATGATGTACTTGTAGCATCCCTGAAACCAAATAGGTTTTAAGTCCTGTACAGGTTACTGGAGAAAGTGAACAGAGACGGTAATGGGTAGTCTAAGCCAACTTAAAACAATGAAACTTTCAGTCTCCATTCAACTGGAACATGTTGGGTTATAAACAAATGGCATCTTTCTGGCTGTGTAAAGGCCAGGTCAGGCTGTGTAAAGAACATAGAACACAGGAGAAACTACATCAGCGACATCAAATTGAGTGCCAAATATCAACAAGATTAAGTGTCGGCTACACATCTTAAATGTGTTTTCTAACAAGTGTCCAAAGAATTCAAAAGAAAAGCTAATAAATCTACTTATATACATAATAGGAACATGTAGAATGAAGAGTAAAAACTTACTGTGATCCAGTGAAGCGTTCCAAACTGAGGTTCAAACCAACCAAAACCAAAAGACAACTGACCTAAAACCTAGGAATATGGACTTGCTCCCATTGAAGTTCATGGCAAGTTTCCATTGGTGTCAGTTTTGTAGGAATGATCTCTAATACTGCAGTTTAATGTCTAATCTATATTACTGTTATTTTTTGGCAGAATTCAACTTGGAATGCAGTAGCGTGATATGAAAAGGGTGCTTTGTTTGCAAACTTGGAATGGAATCTGACTTGGACTAGATTGCACAATAAAGAAGCCAGCAAAAGGGAATTTGACACTCACCATTCTGGCAGAAAAACAAGTTTCTCAAAACTAAAAGATTAAAAATACTTTTATATTGTTATTTGAAATTTAAATCCAAAGGAAGAAAACGTGAGTGTTAAAACTGTGCCAGATTACTGGGATCTTTGGTGAATGATCATTACCTTCTTCAAAGTCGTTTGAAGCTAGTAAAAAAGCCTGTATCTAAAAATACTGCAGAATTTAAAAAAGTCTCACTGGCTACAAAACAGAAAATCTATTAATCCTTTACACCAGTATGTGCAGTCTCAAACTGTCTGTGACAAATCCTGTATTTCTTCCTCTTTCTGAGGTACTACTGAATTAATTTCAAGTTCTCAATCCCTATTCAGCACAGTACTTAAACGTGTTCTCAACTTCATACACATGAGAAAACCTAAATCCTTATCTAAATTTGACTTCATCTTAAGTTAAGCATAAGTTAATGACAGAACAAGCGCTCTGGTGTTTTGTTGAACTAGGAACTTGACTTCTACAGATGGGAAGGAGTCCCTCTGACTTCTTTTGTTCTCACAAGTGCTAAATCCTCAGTTTTATCAGGTCACAGTTGTGTGCCTTTAGCAAGATAGGAATAACAGTTATTTGAAAGCAAGAGCTACCATTTTGTCAATTCATTACTCAAGGATAGTACATGTGGAGAGGAAAAGGGAAAATGGGAAGAAGCATAGCATCAGAGTCATAACCTACTACTGCAAATTGATATGATTAGCATATTTTCATTATTATTACCATAAGCATATACAGAGAAGAGAATAAAAATTAAGTTTGGATAGTACACTCCTGCTAAACTCACCCAGATACTAATGCTAGCAAGTATTTATATTGATGATTAACTTCGTGCTTTGGGAGTTAATATATTACATATGAAATCAGAAACACAACACGGGGATTGGAAATATCTGTTAATCAAATTAAGTACTACGGACATTAATGGTTTCCTCAGCCCAGTTCGGCAATAGGTCTTAGTCATGACTTGGCAATTCAGTCATCGTGAAGTCTTTGATCTGTTTCCTGACCCGTCAAATAGTATCACTCAACACAAAACAGGAGAAAGGCTATTTTAATGCAGTGGATGTTCTTTCCAACCAAACTGAGAGGAAGTTATCAGCTCCATTTCTGAAGACTTTTGGTTGCCACTGATCAAAGACAGAGCAAATTCAATGACCTGAAGTTAGAAGGAACTACCACATGCTACTAATTCCTTGGGTCAGTTAACCCACTGTAATTTATTTATTCCCCAACAGCATCATAAAAATAAGGTGGTGCTGGTAAGCCAAAAAATATTTTCTCCTCCCAATCAGTGATATCATTTGCAAAGTGCAAGGCAGCAGATACTAGCAATTCACTGCAAAATAAAAAGTAAAATCTTTACCCTAATAAAGAGGATCTTCTCTCCAACTCTGTATCTTCCTTGTGAAAGACGCTCCACACAGAACTTATTAGGGCACTTACAAGGTGGATCTTCAGAAATGTGTTTAACCTGAAAAACCCAGAGGTAATTAATAGAAACCACTTAAAATAGGACATGTAGCAAAACATTCAAGGGGGCATTTGCCATAACACAGTATCACTAATCTAAGTCTCCATTGATGATATTTTATTACTTTTTCTTAATATTTCTGTAATCCCAGGCTAGGGTGCTTCCAATATCAAGAACGATTTCGTAGCTGTGATGAGGTAAAAACAGAGACCAGTATCACACAGTTCAACATGAAATTTGCACTGTTTAACTGAAGTCAGACTGTTAATTTGAGTTCAGCAACAAAATTTTGTAGGTGTGTTCTCAGTATTTTGTGATTAATCAGCTCAACTGTCACAGTGCTAACATAGCTGACAGGCAAAACGAAGCTGTCCTAACAGAGTATTTTCCCTTATAAATAAATATAATACAGAAGCATCTTGCTTATCAATAAAAGGTGCTGCCCAATACCTTCTCTTGGCACTTTCAAACAGTGCCCTAACGTTAAAAAAAAAGTATACAGAGAATAATACTGTGACATAATCACAAAGCTATGCCAAGATGCTCCCTAGTGTTGTTAACTACCTTTTGATGATCTCTGCCTTAGGGCATTAGTGCAATCAAGGGCAATTTAAAGCCCTCTCAAGAATATTCTATCACTGCCAAACCTAACTATATAGCCCCAACAACAGGGGCTGAGAAAAGACAGATGAAAACCACTTTCCTGCTTTTTTTTAGTTGCATCAGCTGGACTTCTGCCTGTTGTGAAAACTTGACCCTGCACGTGCTACCAAAGGCATTAATATTTCGTAGAGGTGTATTTTGGACTTTTCGGTGATTTGAAAGCAGCAGAACTATCAATGCCAAAATAGCAGATCTAGTTGAGAAACTCTTATTTGACATTTAAATTGCACTGCTGCATAGGAACAGCGATAACAAGTGCAGCATTTTCATACGCTGCAGTTTTCTTGGATGAGTGCTGACCTAGTATGTCAGTGTCAGACAATACAAAATGCCAGAGGAACTTCCTAGAGTTTTTGACCACTTCAAATAATATTTCAAAGACCTCTTCAAATCCAGTTTGTAAACTGAGGCCTGTAAAAGTGGTCTGAGGTCTGAGAAAGGATATTCTTAGAATAGCTAACAAATTATAGTCTTAAACTGATTCAGAAGAGAAAAAAAAAAAAGGAATCAGGGCAAAGCTACGGCACTGTAATAGGTGTTTTGGTTATCTTGAATAAACGAACAGAAAAGCTTCTGAACTACAGCAAATGTTTTTCAGATCTGCTTTTAGAATAAAGTTATAGTATGTTAAATACACCAGAATGAAATTAAAGGTTAACCAATTATTGTTTCTATACTACAATAGAGAACAAAAACACTTTTGAAACTAGCCCTGTTGACCAATTTAAAGGCTTTCCATTTATTTCTGAAATTGTTCAATGTTGTTATTTGACTAACTTTATTACTTTGTGGAGTATTTTATCATCATTATCCTTACATAATTTTTTTTTAAATCAGAGCATAATATTTTTGTAAAAAATTTCATTCCAAATTAACGCTTAGCAGAAGAACACACACACAAGTGTTTCTCAAGTATCAGATGAGCTGTCCTCAATTTGAATGTACAATCACTCAACTATTTTATGATTTATTATTCCACTGATTTTCATCAACATGGGTGAGTGTCAGGCTCCATTTCTGGAGAATCAAACTATTTAGGCAGTCAGTATACAATAGGGTAACTTACACAAAGTCAGTGGTTGATGACTTAAATCCAAGCGCAGGCTGCTGAGGATGCAAAAGTTGCATTCCTGTATCGCTTGGAAAGTGGTACCAAGACTGGGACTGTGCCTACAGGACTGTTTGGCAACAGCCCTCTGAACGCTGCCCAATAATTAGCGATTTCTGACATAATACCTTATGGTATTTAACACCTCTCTGATTTGGAAACTGAAAATGGATAGCGTGAACTATGCCTTAAGAGCTGTTTTTACCAGGGTTCATCAAACAAAAACCCAGAACAGCCAGACGGAATATGTCCAAGGTTGTTTTGAACTGTGTAAGCAAAATAGAGCCATCTCTGGCCGGTAGAGAATGGAAGCCAACAGATTTATACTGGTGTAAAACAGAAGATAATGAGCCCTTCACTGCTGATCCTGCTATTGAGGCTTCCATTACATTACTATCCCGAAGGACACAGAAGTATTATTGAGTGGAATTTGGAAATCGAATAAGGAAGCAGAGGGAAGAATTATATCCTATTTTATTTTGTGTCTGGACTGTATGAGCACTGCTGCTATTTTATGGTGTGAGTGTCTGGGGCAGAGCAGGTCAGGAATCTAGCTGGATGAATTCCACGCTGTTTCTATCCCTACTGCTTTCTAAATTAAAGGAGGTGGTTGGAGACAACCTTCACACTCTGTTCTGTTCCTATAAGATACACGGTCTCCACCCTCCCTCTACACATAACTGTTCTGAATTCTGTTGAAACTTAAGCAAGTGCTTTTGCAAAATTGAGGAAGAAATACAAAATCTAAAAAAACATTAAAGGTAATTATTTGCATCAAACAGTACAAAGTATTTCAATAAAATGGATGACCATAATATTCCATCTGTTCTTTGTAACAAAAAAGTGGCACATGGATTTTTCAAGAAGTGCTCTGTAACTCCCAGGTGGCACATCTACCTTGTAATATAGCAGTTACTATAGTAACTGCTTCTTTTTATGGAATATATTTGTACTTTTCAAGTTTAACCTTTTCATGGTCTCAAAATGTATCCTTTTCATCTAATTCCAGCTACTTCAAGTGAACCCCTCTAGGGTTTGTATCAGAGAAATGAACACTGCATTGTAGTGCAAAGACTTTAACAAAATTCAAAGCAAGATTCTTTCTTCCCAACGAGGCAAAAAAAAGCTTGTTTTTTTACCACGTGAGAAACATACAGAACAGCAGCATAAAAATTAGGCTGAGATAACTTAGAAGTGTTTGTTAACATTCAGTAGAAGTCAGTATGGGCCAAATCTCCTAGTCCTGACTCAGTCCTTTTTCAGACAAAACACGAAGTGGGAGTTGATGAATAAGAATTGAACAGAGAAAGAAAACGGAGTAATAAGAAGGGAACTTGGCCCTAAGCACAAAGCTAGCCTGAACTGCAGATCTCCTACACAGTGTGACATTTTTTCCAATCTTCAGGCATAAATAATTGTGGTCAAAAATAAATTAACTCTATCAGTCTGCAAATCTTTAAAATCCAGTCAGATGTTAAACTCAGCCTTCTGTGTGCCTTGCGAGTAAGCGCATACCAGAACGGGTCAGATAGGAAGAAGCTTCCTCCCACAACTTACAGCATCATCCAACAGTTTCCCTGTGCTCTTTTTCCCAGGAGACTTTGTTGGTGACGGTGAAGGAGACGGAAGAGGGGCTGAAAGTGTTTCCTCTTGTTCAATTTCTTTTTCCAGCTTTATTAATCCAGGAGGCTCCACGCCAAACCTTTTGGAAACATGCAAACAAATTACTAGTCCTTATAAAGTATTACGTATTTTAAAACAAAATGGTGAAAAGAATTTATACCTTCTATATTGCCCTACTGTGCAATAACAGAATGCTACACACACTAGTAAACATGTATAAAGTTTATCTAATATTAATGCCATCATTCCCAATTAATACAAAAATTAATTTAGATGGAACCTCTCAGTTGATCAAATTGACAGGAAATACAGGTTATTTCCAACTTTTCTGTCTGATAACATATATATTGGTGAATGACTAATTTATGACCAACAAAAGGCCTTAAAAATCATTATGCCATGTAAGACAGATTCAAGTTCAGTACATTTTTGTCTTTTTTCCCCCCCACTTTTTTTTTTTCCCCTCCAAACAACCACCTTTCAAATTGCTCAACAATTTATATTTTGTGTTTGTATTTTTCAAAGAAATCCAGATGAAAAGGGATTAAAAGTTATCCTTGTCTCAAATATTGCACTGAATTTATAGATAAATACATTGAGACATGGCCCCTATTTTTCAGAAGTGGCTAATGCTTTTTCTAACTGATTTTGGACAGGTAATCTTCAGATCTCCGTTTACAGTGGCAGAACACTTGTACCTCCAACTAAAACAAAATACATGCAACTTCGGCATGGAGCATCTCAAACACGGCACTTGGAAAGTAAGTTCTTTAAAACAACCTCTGCTTTTGGAAGTGTCACGCAAGTGATTAAACCAGTATCTCACAGCAAGAAGCAGAGCTTGGACAGAAGTCTAAAAGCCCATCTCATTTTCCTAATCACTGATAATTCCTCTCTGGTTTGTTTTGTTTTTATTTTGCCAACACTGAACAAAATCCAGAAAAATAGAAAGATTTCCTTTTTCAGAGGAGGACTTCAGCTTGGAAAAGTAATCATGCCAGGTAGGCTTCTCACAGCAAACCACTTGCATAAGTGAAAAATATTTTCTTCTGTAGCAGAAAAATCCACAGCCTAGATGCAGAAATAGGCTGGTTTATCTAGGTAAAGATCTGGACACTAAAATGTTTAGCAGTAACAAACGTTTTATGAAAATCTCAGCTAAATACCTTAATAATGTTAAAAGTGTGCCAAGAAAGGGCGTAAGTGCATATATAATCTTTTGCATTTTCCTGATAGCTTTTAATTTAGTTACACTACTGCCTAGAAATTAATACAAAGAAAATCAAGAACCAAATCTGTGCTTGTATTGGCTTCTAACTGGTGCGGTCTGCCTAATGAAAAGCCAGCCAACACTGAAGCAAGCACTTATATACAATCCATTTACTTCCTGTCTGCCTGCAGATGCCGACAGGCTGTAAATCTTAAAATTCCCACTAGGCTCTAAACCTACACCTGCATGCAGCCTTACTCATCAAATAAAACTCCTACACTCCAAGCAATGCTGCTTCTTTCTTTCTACTGCTTCCCATAATTTCCAATTTTTGTCATAATTACTGAGTTTTAAAGTTCCCTGTACTTCCAATATTCTGAATTCCTCTGGTGATGAGTTGAAAAATGAAACCAACGAACAAATATACACACACACATTTTTTCCCAGACATTGTATCAACCTGCGGAAAAGTTGCTGGAAAGCTGAAATGGTAAAACCCGCATCTTTTCTGGGAGGGGTAGAGGTGCAAATTCTGTTCTGGAAGGTACTATGAGAATTTCCTTTTCTGCTCTTTCCTAGCCTGCCTTCTCATAACTCCAAATGCAGCAACATTCGACTGTAATGTGATCTCCAACAGACTTCTTAGAGCACCACTTCCCACTTTTACCAAGGAAAAACTGAATACAATAGCAAAAAGGTCTTGAAATTGCTCAACAGTAATTTCAAAAGACCTGTGGGTATTGTTTAACACACACACCAAGCCCCCTAGTTACCCAAGAACTTCATTCTTTCTGCAGAAAAGATAATTTAGCTGTTTTCCATTGTATCATCTCTGACTTGAAAATAATTTGGGATAAAGTTGGACCTGTGCAACCCACTGCAATAGTCCCATGTATTGTCAATGCTCGCTTACACCCTGTGGGACACTTCCCTCTCTCATGGGAAGTTCTCTACCCACAAAGTATCTGCCGGTGCATAAAATGGCCCATTTTAGCTATTGAAATTTCACAGATAACCTCAGAGTTTCGTTTTCATAAACAACTGGAATCCAGGATAGTTTATGAGGTGATGTTATTTTTATTGGTACCTAGATATGAACTGCCACACTGTGAGCCAAGTGGTCACACAGTTTTCCACTCACTGCATAGTCCAGCCAGCCAGCCCACGTCTCTAATTTGGCTAATCGGACACTATGAAAGAACATGCTAAAAGCACTGCTAAAGCATAGGGCAGTTATCAGCTGTCTCCTCATCCGCAGAGTATCTGTGGATTGGGTTCAAGTTTAGCAGAACAGAGCTCAACTCTACCTCCTCCTCAAACAATCCCCATTCCTGCTCACATGTGCCTCAATCCCGAGGTTATTTTCATTAAGAAGAAGGGCCTAAGATGATTTATAGGAATACTAGACCCTAAAGACTAACAGTAATCTAGCTCGGCAAAGTGCTAGGAGCTGGCTCCTTGTGATGAAGAAGCCACAATGAACGTCTTTCTGCTTCTAAAACAGAAAAGGAAGAGAAAAGAAAGAAGTTATTCAGCATCTCTTACTATTTTCATTCTTTAAAAACATACTGAGGCACCTTTTCCAAGATCTCTGCAGCTCCTGCACTGGAAAGCAGACTCCTAAGACTGTCAAGTGACCCAGTTTGCCTTACAAATTTGGCAAGCATGCACCCTGCTTCTCTCCTGTGTAAAGCGGCACAACGTCAGTTTATTGTGCTCTTTCCTACGCTTAGTGGAGGCAACTATCCATTCTCCTTTTCCATATAGTTCTAGTTTACCACACAGCTCAGGCAAAATTGGCATCACATATGTGCTTTTCAATTTTATTAACCTCATGTTCCCCTTCAAAAGTTTCTGTGCACCTTGGAAACTCACGAGATTATAAATGGGGTTTTGTTTGTTTTCAGAGATATTAGAGCAGGAACAAGTAGAGACACATACGTTATTAGTCGTCTAAGCTATAAACAAAAATGAAATACAGTAACATAAATATAATATATACAATAAATCAGTGGCATGTGACAATATACATGTATTATAAATAAAAAAGATATCTCAAAGGCAAATGGATAGATACACATAATAAATGAAAACACTGATTGATTCAATATTTGTTTTCATGCCTGGAACAGAGAATGTGAGACACGGAAGCTTGAGACAAAAGGCAAATATAAAGGGTAAGATTCTATCTTAAGTCCCTTGTAAATCTGTTCAGAAATCTAATTTCATTTCGCAATGAGATTTATCTAACTCAACCGACTTTAGCAAAATAGAAAGCTGTCTAAACACTGGCCTGCATTCTCTGAGGAAGCTGGATACTATCAAGTAATCAACCCATGGCAGCCATTTCTGACAGCTATGCCCTGGGCATACGGTCTCTGAATGCTGGAAGGTCTACCTCCAAGCTGAGGATCTTGCAAGCACAGTTTCTTGCTCATGAATTAAGATTCATGAACATCAATTTCATTGAGCACCTACAGATCACAACACTTCCTTATCCATGGAAAGTTAATTTTTTTTTTTTTTTTTTGACTGGATCTAAGCTTTAGAGATAAGAAAAATCTTGCAACGTGGAAATCAACCTTTTCTGGTCAACACAATTCCTATGCAAGCTTCCACTGGCACAGAGGGCTTTTCTGAAACTTCACCAAGAGACAAATTACTAGTTAAGCAGCTTCCCAAGCAAGTTGCATTCACAAAACAGGAATACTCATAACGCAATTTTAATGTGAAAATGCTAGTTCTTAAGCTAGAAATAAACAGGCATCTCCTTCGCCTTGATTGTAACCACAAGAAATTCTTCTGAAATTAATGCAACTATTTGTATGGCAAGGCAGTCCAATTTGATACACATGCATGAATGCAACTGCAATTTACTTGCAAGGCTGGGCAGCAACACTGCTGTCCATGTATGTTTCAGCAAATCTTATGCACTGTGCTTGTTAAATCTGCATCTGCAAAAAGGCAAAAATCACATTCTCATTACTGTCATTTTGATTGTCTAGCGAAAGTCACTTGCCTTGACATCAAAGATAATACTACGATGTACTGAAGGGCCAGTCTGGCTAGAAGCATCTGACAGTGATAGAATGCAGACTGTTAACTCAGTTCTCGTATTGCTTCTGTTGGTGAAAATCAGATCTAAGTTTATTTAAATAAGAGTCAGTGTTGCTTAGGTCAGATTTTGGTTATGTGAAGATCAACTTATTATCAGTGAAGTTAATGAAATCGCAATTGTCTAGAGAGAGATCTGACTGTCAGAAGAAGAAACAGCTCAAAGCTTTATTTAGAAAAAAATTCTTAACTCTTTCCTCTCTTAATAAGTCAGCCAACAAATACCTTCATCGAGGTGATGGGACAGAGATTTCATTATATTTGTTAACAACTGCCCACAAGCTAATCTTGAGTGACACCAAGACAAGCATTCTCCTTGAACTTAATGACAATAAAAGTTTGCTTGAGATGTGCTGATTTGGTAAGTCTCTCAATAGCCACTGCTGTGAAGAATGCAAATATTTCTTCATTCTTTAAATATTTTCACCTACCTTGCTGCAATCCTTCCAAGTTCCAACAAACAAAGGCACACTTCTCTTGGCTGCTTGTGGAGAACTGGAAAAGCAAAATGAAGATGGAACACATTTATAAATAAAATTTGTTTTAAAGATCTTAGTGATTAATAGAACCTAACTGTCAACTTCTCTAACTCTTGTCTCAGAAAAAATTTGGTTTTCTTTGGCTTGCAGTGGATTTTTACTGGAATAAAAAGGATGGGACTGAGGAGTGGTTCTCAGAGTGCAGACGATTTAGGCAGTTCCCACTTCATAATCCTTTACTTCCTTTGAAAACACCATTCTAAATCTAAATCACTGAGTAATTATTTGGGCTATTTGGTAACATGCAAGCCATTCATAACAATTTTGAAAATAATCAAGAGCTCTGGCAGAACACTACAATTTGTAGAATGTCAAAAATAAATGGAAGTAATACTTTTCTCACAAACTAAAAGAATTTCTATCCTTTAGATCACTATTTTTCTTAGATTATTTAAAACACAGAAGTAATGAAATTGTATTAAGACAGACATATTTCATTACAAACTAAGCCCTGAATTCATTATACATCTACTCTTAGAGCAAATATGAAACTGGAATACTTGAAGAATTCAGCTCATCATAAAATAAAAAAACCCAAAACCAAACAAAAAACCCCTCTGTTTATTTACACACATCTATGCACATTTTCATGCCTGGATTCTACAGAAGAAACAAGGTTTTAAGCTTCAAAAGCAGCTGTAACACAGCACTAACTTCTCTTTAAGAAATACCACCATCATCCAAGATAATTCCTTCCCCCCCTCCCCACCCCCCATTTTGTAGGTTATGTTCTGTAGAGAAGTCCAGCAAAATATAATAACAAAATCCAAAATCAGTAACTGAGGAAATGCCTGTGGCTGTTTGCATAATCCACTCCCCAAACGTCCAGAAAGAAGAAAGGAATAAAGAAGGAAGAGGGGGAAAAAAACCAACAACAACAAAAAAGGAATTATGAGTACGTGGTCAACTTCTCTCCAGAAATACTTGTTGCAGTAAAACCCTCATGTTGCAGCTAAAATTCAGGTTTTAGAAATTTCCACAATAATTGAAAGATTTGTACTGTATAGTTCAGATTGGTGTGTGAATATTCATACTAATCAGAAGAAACAGCATCAAAACTGATTTTTTTTTTTTATGAGGTAAGGTCAAGACATCTGCTGTATAAGCATTTTGGTTATCTAAACACTCACCTAACTCAAATGCATGAAGAAAAAAATACCATGCCTGAAAAAGATATTTCAATGTCTAGTTAAAGCTCTAAAAGTTATTACTTTGTCCTATATTGTACGCATGAGACCCAGAACAGGCATCCACAGACGTAAACACCTCTAAATGCCCTGGGGCAGATCTTCAGCTTCTTCAACTTCCAGCTTCGCGGACTTGAATAAATATATGGTAGTTTGTGGAAGCTGAACGCTCATCCCAGTATCTTTTATTAGTGTACATGTAGGACTTTGAGATGTATGCATTCTTCCTTGCTAATCTCATCCAAATACATTTCCAGAACTGAAACTGCAGAGCACGAATACTAAAAGGGCACTGCACTAGGAGAAGTATTTTTATCTTTCAGCCATCTGTTATCAAGAACATAAAAGATGCAGGCTTGGATTTTCAGATATTCTCAATATTCTTCCTTGCCACAACACAGTAGTTTTATGAAACATCTACCTTTACTAGCAATCAGTATTTTTAAAGTGTTACATCCATGACCCTAAAAATGTATTGCGCTGCTTTGGTTTTAAACCAGTTGGGACTGCCACAAAGTAAAACTGATTTTAAGAAATAAGGCATACCACAAAATACAAATGCAATAAACCAGTCTTGGAACAGTCAAAAGGAGTTCAATATTTCTGAAATGCAATTCAAACATATGCAAATATGAAGGACTTTGTAAGGGAGAAGAAAAAAAATGAGGCTCAAGTTTTATCATTTGTGAAGAGATCCATAAATGGAACTAGAAGAAGATTTGATTCAGAAAGGTAAAATGTTTTCCTGTCAATGCTTAAAGCTCTTCTACCCAAACAAAATTCAAAGTCCTTTAGCAAATCTGACCCAACATAATCCAGAGATATTTCATGCATTTCACATCGAAGACATAGTGAAATCATTGTTAGAGGATGAAGAGCTGTGCAGGCAATTACTGACCAGAAAAAACAAACATCTGTTCATCCGATGAGAAGACGGTGACACAGCACTTCTACCAAGAAAATGTTGGCATTCCTGAGGACTATACCAGCATATGTATTCAGGAACTTCAGAGACAAACAAATGTTATTTTGTATACTGCAATACCCACTGGAAATAATTTAGATACTCAAACCCAAATTTTCATTTTTTCCCAAAAGCAGAGCTGCTTAATGGGCTACTAGCTCACAAGAGACTGGGAAGGAGTCACAGCCAAAGCCACAGAGACACGAGTCTGTGTTTCCACACCTATCTTGGACCCTCACTAGAACCTTGAGTGAGCAAGTAGCACTTTCGAGTGCCTTGATTTCTGAGTACTTATTTTGAGATACTTTTCGCCTGAAAGAAAAAGCTACCTTTATGCTTTTTTCCATACATGGAACAGAAAGAGAAACATTTCTTACACTTCCTTTCTTAGTTTACTTATAGAAGTTGAGTTGCTATTTTCTAAGCAGTTTGAGACATCTGATAAAAGATATGGCAAAAACTATTTCAGAGGCACTACACAGCATCAAAATCATTATTTCATTAATTATAACAAGTATGCCACTAAACCCCCCAATCTGTAGAAATCCTAATATTTCACATATAAATGCTCACTGTACTGTTAATTTGAATTTTCATTTAAATTCTGATCGTACTTCAGTTTATCGCTAAATATACTACATATATGTACACAGTTTTATATATACATATAATTACATTTTCAAATGGTAATAATTACTATCAGTTGAGGACTACAGGCAATTCATTCGGAAGCTGAGGTTGAAATGGAACACCTGTACCCATGGTATTCTGTTGCTCCTGGGGGAACTACATCTACGATTTTATGAATTACTTACTATCATCTATATTAATAGTGGCATTTCAGTCAGAGGCACCACCTCCACTTTTTGATCTGATCACTTAACCCCAGATAACCTATATGGCAAACAGACATTTGTTAAGCAACACATTTTCTGTAATTGTCAAAATTTATGTGCAGTTAGGACAGAGTAAACACTGGAAGCCAAAAAATTATTTTGAGAAACCACCTTCATTCTGTCTATGGCCACATACGCAATTCACTGCGCATCGTTTAAAGTTTACAGTCAACAATTCATTTCCACAACAAAGCTACTGTATGCTGTGAAGTATTCAAAGAAAAAGCAAAAATTAAGATTCCTCTAAGACTTCTATGAGTTAAGTAGTAGCACTATTCCTATCTTATACATGGAATAAAGGTATAGGTATTAGATACAAGAAAAGCACACACTTATCTAGGTGCTATTCTGAAATACGTCCTGCCTGATCTCCAGGGTACTGTTGAGTTTCCTAATCCTACATTTTGTATGAAATCCAAGCCAACACAACTAGTGATCCCATTACAAAGTCCAAAATGGATCCTCCCACTGCATGTAGGTGCTATCTAGTCCCTTCTTCTGATGCTGTTCAGTAGCAACAGCAAAATATCATCTTTCAGCATCCTGCATCACTCTCCAAACATCTTCAGATTTTTTCCAACAAATAAGGCATGCAAGGAGAAAATAACATACCACTAAGAGTTTCTTTCACTTCATGAACCATATGATACCAAGATGTTGGCAGAGCACGGGCTGTTCTAAAAAGAACACAGCTCTCTGGGGAAAAAAATAGCCCATGACCACATGAAAGGCTGGTCAAAATAATTAAATAGTTTAACTAATGTAGTACAGTCAGCCTTAACTGTAGCCCAAGCACTTCACTTTGCATCAATAACACAATTTTTTAATGCAATTTCCTGTAATTGTTCAAGCTTATATATTGGAAGAAAATAATATTCCTGGAGAACCAGTAGCTAATCCTCCCCTACCAAACATTAGCAAGATGAACTGCCCAAGCAAGTGACTGTAAGCAAATGGCAATTTGTAAATGTAGAAGACATGAGCACTATGCCGATCTACTGCATAAGAGGAATGGAAATATTCACCTTGCCAGAGAATCTAACTGATGATATTTGCTTAACATAAAAGCAATGTGAAGATTTAGAACTAGCACATACAAGTCCAGCTTATTTTAGGTGTCCTGACTGTTACAGGCTCTATTGCTTGCCATCTCATTTATTTCAAATCCTCACCTGCTGTCCTCATTGCTTGCATCTTTTCAAGCTACTTCCAGCCACTCTTCTTTAACAATTCTTCCTTTTCAGCTCCTAGCAAGCTTTTATCCCTGTTCCTCTCTGGCTATAACTGCTTGCTCCACACTGCTTCCGTCTTGTTGCTGGCTCTTTCTCCTTTCACTGGTCCTGCTCTCATGATCACTCACCCAGTGTTCTCCTTCCTTGTACCTCATTTCTTTCCTACTCACTGTTCACCACACTTCTGCAGCCTTCATCACTCCCTTCTGCAGTGCCTGGATGCTACCAGGAGAAGCGGAGAAAGCAAAGAAGGAACAGCCTCTGCTTTCAGTGCTGATCAGACCCTGGGGCTGTAAGGAGACAGAACACACCCTGCACATGGATATCATGTCTTTGCTGCACATATTTAAACCAGGAGTGTTCATAATAACCAACAAGAAATTTCTTGTTTCTGGTTGGTTGGGGATTTTTGTTTTGTTTTTAGCAGAATTAGCAATTAGCAGAAAGCCCAACCACGACACAGGAGCAAAGTTCTTACACCTCCCTGCCAAATTTCAAGCCTTGGCTCCTAACATTTTCATAAACCATTTCAGTGGAGTCACTTTTTTTTTTTTTTTAAACATCTCAGGCATAGCTGAATCAAACAAGTGAGTATTATTTCTGCTTCTAAACCAATTTTTAGCTCACTAGAAGCAAAGGGATTTTCCAAAGGGGCTTAGTATTTACTATCATAGGCTTCCAATTGCTATCAGAATTCACACACATTTAGGAAAAGTTTTTTAAAAGCTTGATCCTTTCATCCTTCTTCCTACTGTCTGTCACTTTCTCCTTTAATACTTTTTCTTCTGATGCTATGGTAGTTTTTGTTGGTGTTTTATTTTTTTTAACATTGCTTTGATAACACTTACTTTGTTCAACTAACTCCACATGTATCCTTGCTTCTGCATCAGTTGCACTATGACATACTTAAATCAAGGAGTTCAGCCCTGTCACTTATGGAAGTCTCAAAAAAAGTTAAGGTTTCAAACACAGTAGATATAGGGATAGTAAATAACTGATCTAGAATGAATATAAAGAACATCTAAGCACTAATCATTTGTTGGAATTCATTAATTTAAAATGAAAATCCAATGGTAATAACACAGTGTCCAGGATGCTTCTATAGTCCTCAGAATGAGACACATTCAACAATATTATGAGTTGTTTGGTAAAATATTATGAAAGATATGACAAAGTCTTATTCTGATGCAACTAAATGTATTAAAATGTAACATGCGTTACAAGCTGTAAATGAGTCACTGTGAAAGAACAGCCAAAATACTTCCATCTTGTAATATGAAATTAGATAAACTGGAGTATTAGTTTAAAAAAAAAAAAAATCATTTACCCCACGCATAACATTTTTAAGCTATCGATGTTTGAGTGGTTTTTTCCTATGTAAATTCAAAAAAATCATTAGAATAAATATCAGAGGTGTTTGTGTTTGAGTCTATTACTTCCACTAAAACACTAGATGCTTTTTTTTAGGGAAACAATCAATTAAACTCTAATCACTACGTTGCATCAAAAGAAGCCCATGTCCCATGTTGCATGTACACACACACACACACAGAGTTACATAACATACAAGCACAAAACAAAAATGCAACAATATCATCCAACAACTCCCAAAACAGACAACACACATGGGCATGCTGGTACACTCGGTGGCAAACCCTTTTCTTGCCGGGTAGACTCTATCATAGAAGAGGTGTGGACTATTCGTCGATTCCAAATCCTACAATCATCCAACAACACTACATTACCAACAAAAGAGTTCACAAATTAGGCTTTAAGTTCACTTAACAAAAGCAAACATAGAAAATCTTACCATTCTTACTATTCGGCCAAGAGTTTTCTTCAAGTATTACACTCTTCAGGCTTGAGCACCATACTTACAAATATCTCCACCTAGAATGCTTCCATAAATTGAATTACCACAGCTGTGTGGATCTGCTGCCCTAAAAACTACAAAGGGGAACTTAAAAAATATATACATTATGGGAACAGAGGAGTTACAGACAGTATTACTTTTCTTAGGCTGCGAAGAGTTAATGCATGACATTCCAAGTCCTAGATACAGGACAAATTTTGACCTCTGATACATTTAAGAACACTGTTCAAAGACAGGGTATCTCAAGATTTGCCCAGATGATGAAAGTCTGGACTCTGGATGATAGGTTTTTTCACTAACAAAGCTAATTTCTTCTTCTTTGAAGACGCTGACTACACTAAATCGATCAACGAGCACAGCGAGCATGCAGAGCCTCCCCCTATTTTGCAGCATTCAAGACTATCCCCACGTACCGTGTTGCTATATTTGTTGCAGATGCTAATGTCTTTTCTGCTGCTTATACAAGACAGGTATGCCATCCGCCTTTTCTTTTGCAAAGGCATTAACTCTGATATTTTAATGCAGAGACGTGGCAAGAAAGTAAGTTCAAAGGGCAATATATATAGAGATTGCTACCAGTCAGCTCTGGCTGTATCATAAATCTTTACAGAAAACTATGTCCCATTTGTTTGTATTTTGAAATATGTTAAAGCATAGTTCAGATGCTTTAGATTCAACTTCAAAAAGGTAAAATGCATCATATTATGCAAGTGCATTGTTTTCAAACTTTTGAGCTCTGTACTGATCTCTTTCAAAGATATGTTCAAGTAACTCTACTGATTAGGAAGCATAATCATATCTACCAGCAAAACAAACACCACTTCCCCGCCTCCCCCCCCCCCCCTTTATTTGCTTTGAAGACTTTGATCCTGTTTCCTGTTTAGCTTAGCTAAATCCAACAAAGCATTTCAACCCTTGCCTAACTTTAACTAAACAGACACTATATCAGTGCATATGTGATGGACAAGGGCACCAAGTGACATGAGTAGGTCTACTCACCTACTTGCTTGGATCAGCCCTAGAATGTTAAAACTTTGCAGCACCAAGCCTTTAGGGACACTCAAGATCGCCCGCGAGCTCCTCAGGCACAGACTGCACCTATCTGCTATAGCATCTGTCTGACACCATTCCATTCCCATGAGGAATACCTTCACATGACTTCAGTCTGAGCGCTAAGAAACCGGGAGTGTCGGGTGTGTTTGCGTGCAGTTATACTTGCACGACTTTAAAGGCTACAGAACTCATCAGGATGAGAACATATTTTTAAGTAATGAGAAATGTTATTAATTTTAGTTATTTAATTTAGCAATTAATAGTTTCTTACCTAGTATTTAACTAAACTTGCTGATCTCTGGATAGACTAGGGACTTTTTTTTTTTTTTGAAATCTGTAGCATCACAAATCCATCATTCAAATCTTTCAGTGCTGTAAGAATGATTTTGAAGATTTACTATGTCAGAATACAAATTCACCAAAAAAAGGCCTCAAACATTTTATGTGATACAACGGCATGAAGAGAATATCACTATGTGCATTCAATTACATAATACAGTATTTACATACCATAAGGCAGGCAGAATAGAGTAAAAAAGGAGGATAAGCATCAAGTCAGTCAGGAACATTAACACCATAAGGTTCCTCAGTGTAGACAGAAACAGTTGCTTCATCACTAGCAATTTACACATCAGTACAGTCTATTAGCCATGGGGAAAACCCACAAAAAAAACACAAAACCCAGTTACCTCCGCAACCATACCTTCACCGCAATTACTTATCAAAAATACAGCAGAATTCCATAAGGCAGTGGGAATGCTTAGATGTCACTCATACATGTTTCTCACCACTTTGAGGAGAATCCTTGATATTACTTACCTTTGCTGAGTTTTTATTTCCCAAGCAGCGGAGAAGTGATTTGTTGGAGAGAGAGGAACATCAAAGCTTTAGATTGGCAGCTACTATGAGTCATCACCATTTCTAATGCATTAGAGAAACCTCAACTGAAACCAAAATTTTAAAGAATTCTAGCTCCAAGCCAGGGAGAATGATAGTTTCTGGGTGGGTTGTTTTTTTTCCCTTCGGTGCTATTTGGTTGTGGGGCTTTTGGTGTGGTTTTGTGGGTTTTTTTGGTTGGTTGTTTTTTGGTTGGTTGTTTTTTTGTTAGGTTTTGGTTGGGTTTTTGGTTTGCTTTTTTACAAATGCCACGGCCACTACCCCTTTCTCAAGTTCAGAAAAATAGGTCAAAATATTACCAAGTCCTCATCTTATTTCCAGCACCGTAAGTCTTTTAAACAAGTACTTTCTATAAGTAGTAACACTCAGAAAAGGAAAACAACAGAACCTAGTTTTCAATCAGTGAAGAAAATCAGTCACTAATCCAACAAATCAATACAGTACAGGTTTGTGCACTGTATATATGGGCATGTTTCACTTCACTTTTCTGAGAGATGAAGTCACTGAGAACATCAACCTTCCAGGTGCATTTACACTCAATGTTATACTGTAGCAGGCAAAGCACTGCCTATGTGTAAAAATTAACTTCTCCAGGGAATGACAGGATTTCAGCTATGACAATTCAATCTCTAAACAAGATCTGGTTTCCTAAAAATGCACGAAAAAACTCCTTAAAAACATGCTTTCAATTACACAGTTAACTTATTACTGGAACACCGGTAAACTGCTGGGTTTACCATAGCAGTATAAAGCCTAAATCCATTTAATTTTTTGATTAACCAATCTCAGACATTGGAGGTCTGTGTCTCCTTCCTCCTTGTGTTTGCACATTTCTTGGTCCTAGGCAACGATCAACCTCTCCATCATTCCAAAGATTTGGAAATACAATTACTGTTCACCTTGCATATGATATACCACACCCCCAAAAAATTTCATCTTAAGGATTTGAATAGAAAAACAGAGCCAATACATATATATCCTCCTTATGATGCATCACCTTTGTGATACTGATTTCTTCTCTGTCAAGCATTTTCTCCTGGAGATACAAAATAATTTGTTTTCATTATAAAAAAAACCCTCACTATTTGTCTGTTCTTTTTTCCTGTGGGGAAAAACATCGCTTCACGAATAGTTGTGCTAGAAGAGCAAAACTATAAAAGAAGGGGAATAGATCAGTTGCAACACAGATAAGAACTTCAAGTAGGCAGTCAAAGACCTTTTGAGCAACAGAACAAAGAAGCCTCTTGATTCAGGACAGTGTTCATTTGTCTTCCACAGACACTGAGCTGTCTATCATCACAACTGCTTTACACTTTTATCTGAGTTCAGATAACCAACAAACATTTGATTCCCTTCATTTCACGATATTTGGCTGAAGGACTCTCGAGGTAAGATTCCTAAGTTTTCCTTTGAAGAGAGAAGAGTTAAAATAATGAAGAATATGTAGTATTAGAACAGTGATTTCCTGAGCAGTCCAATTTTTATGATGAAACACCCTGAAGCACTAGTGTCGCACAGCTTTGGTCCAGAGCTGCACAAGACAATAAGCTGGAGAAAAGGTCAGTACAGGAAGCAAAGAAAAAAAATAAATCATATTTTCTGGCCTCTGGCACAATCCATTGAATCTGCACAAACAGCTAAATGTCTACAGCCCAAACGGCATGCACTTGCATCCTACTCCCCTGAAACAGAAAAGCACCACCTTATACAACAAACGTTCCACAATCAAATAAGATGAAAAAATCATCTGCGTGCAAGAAATCATAGCAAGATTTTTCTCTCATTTAAGCTCCTCTTAAAATTGAGTGAATTTTAAGTACTGCCTACTTTATTTGTTCATGCTTCAGATAAGGGGCAGAATTAACAGAGTCAGACAGGTCAGATTTGGAGTCAGGATCTGTTGAGAGCACTATTCCATCTCTCAAGGCAAAACACAGAAGAAAAGTTATTTACAATTGCCAAATGTTATATAAATAAACACTTACCCAAACCTTCGGATTCAAACAGGCAAGTATCATCTACCCCTACATCTCGGCACCAGGACAAGAAATTTGCTGTGTTGTCCCGTGCAAAAAAAGACCCTGAAGGAGCATTGGCTTTGCATGGAATCTTCCGTACTGGCAAGGTCTGAAAAACAGAAATTTTCTAAATGAGTGATACATGCTAGCATTATCCTGAAATACTATGAAATCAACATGCAGATTTTGCATAGATAGGTGACTGCCACTGACACATTTCCTTGTCCATTAAAAATTCCAAGCAAAGAAGAAGAAGAAGAAGAAAAAGAAGTAAATTTAACAGCATGAAGTTGTCAACCACAAAGTTCTTTCACAGCCTCACGACACACTATGTGTTTTGAAATTCAGAGCTAAATCAATACTAGCAACTTCTTGGGAAGATTAGCAACTACAATTTCGGGATTTTGGGTCCAGTTCACTGAATAAAAATTAAGAAAATAATAAAGACAGATTTTAAAGTAGGAACTGAAGTTTCCCAAAATTAAGGGTGAATTCAGATCTACATTAGAAAGGATACATAGTATAAAGCAATAGGTCTTAAGCCCTAAAGACTGTAAATATTTCAGAAAGCCCACTGTCTGCCATTTAACAATACAGGGAAGCCCCCTTTCCACAACACAGAAACGTAATCTAGTAGCTACAAGATCAAGGTCTACCACAGAGTCAGGCTTTCATTGTATCAGAGTAGTTCCATTTACATGATTTCATTATCAGAAGAGATGTTACTGATATAGCTGAGCCAAACAGAATAGATTACCACAGCAAGTTTTTTGTTTGTATTGGTACATTTACTGAGACACATAGAAAGAATACTTCAGCATTTAGTTCTCATTTAAGTTTTTTTTTCCTCAAACGAAAAATAGGCATCATCCTCAGCAAAATGAAAAAAAATGAAATATTGTTACTATGTAACTTTAGAAATCTCTAACCCATGGAGGAATTCATACCCCTATGTTGATTTGAATGTGCTGGTTTTCTAATGCTGATTTATGAAATATTTGCTTCTGTTCAGGAACCTGTAGCTCCTCAATGCCAAAGTGAGCTAAGAGGTAGAAAACTGGAAATGGTGACTCTACTAGTTCCTAGATCTATGTCCAAAATTCTGGGTTTAACAGTCCAAAATAATTCTTGGAAACGTGGAAAGAGGAAAAAAAAAAGATGACACAGGAACAGGCGTCCCCTTGCCACAGCTGCTGGTAGCATACCAATGTCAGTATTTAAAGGCAGTTTAGAAAGACTTTATATATGATTTTATATTAGACATCTGCAAGTACATTGCTGCTGTCATAACAGATCTACAAGCACAGAACTACTCACCTTTGTATACCTGGTAAACCAAAGAAACTGCAATTAGAATGGCTACAATAATAAACACCATCCTACTTCTTTTACCAGTATGTCAATGGAATCTTATAAGTTGTTTCAGACTTACACACATGCCTTGTAAATATTTAGACCTGTTCCTAGCCACCTAGCTCGCATTCCCCTATTATTTTTATTCCAATTGTACTCTTTTACATTTCCTTGTTTTCAAAAAGTTATGCTTATGTTTCAAAGTATTTACAAGAAAATACTACTACTTTTCTATACTGTATTAGCAGAAAACACTGACCAGTTTTATATGTTTTAAAGCAAAATCCAAGCAAACCTTGTGTCACAGAACAACATCACCTCCTGGACCATCCTGGAACAAGGGAGGGGAAGGAGGAAGGAAGGAGGGAAATAAAGACATTTATTCACTAAATCCAGAATAAATAAAAACAATGAAACATGAGTTCTTCCAAGGGGCTCTAGATATGGAAAAACCTTACAGATCAGAGCACAAGGAAGTCGTTAACTATTGTTTGAAATCCCTTCACATTATTCTGGGGAGAAAACAAGGGAAAAAAAAAAAAAAAAGAAGTGCTGTTTCTCACAGACGAGGGCTTTTATTTTCTTCTTTTCTTAAGAGAGAAAAAAAAAACAAAAACAAAAAACAAACAAACAAAAAAAAAAACAAAAAAAAAAACCCTAACTGTTATCACTAGATGCATTTCTAAACTAGCACCCCTTTCGCATTACACTAATTTCTTCAAAGAAGCAATAAGCATCTGTACCCCGAGGCAAGTTCTCATTATCCTCTACAGACTTCTTCACACCTTCAGTTTCCCCCTGTGACTTACAGTCTCTAGGAAGTAGTAATGCAGCATTCACCCATCTCTGCCCCTGCTGCATCCTTTCTCAGGAAATTTTAATTGGACAAGTCTAATAACCTTAAAAGAGCACCCGCTTCTGTTACAAGGAGTCACACAAAACTCTGGCAGCCTGCTGGAGCAAGGTCAACTGGTCCAGTCTGCATTTGGAGAAAAGCTGTCAAAACAAGCCTTTGGCTTCGTGATTTTCTACTAAAAACTTACACAAAACATTGTAAAAACCTTAAAGAAGTTCCCACTTCAAAATAATTTCCCCAGCAAAGGTCTAACCTGACCTTACCTCCTCCAGTGCAGAAAAGGAACAAGCAGCATGGGCAGGGATGTTTGACTTACCAACCGCAGCACAGGGAAAGATGGGAAACGGGTAGGGAGCAGCAAGAGTTGGGCTGCTCCAGGAGGGGAGGACAAGCCAGGAGCCAAGGGTGACCCCAGCACAGGGGTGGCAGCCCTCACGGGCAGCAGTGCAGTCCCACAGCACCCAAGTACAGCAGTGCTGGTGACATACCAACCTTAGCCAACCGTCCCATGACAAAATGGGGCAACAGGTCAGGTCTACTGTCTAGCAAGACAAGTCAGAAACAGCAGAAGACAAGACAGGGCTGGACACAAGGCTACAGCAGATGTGAGGTTCCAGCCACAAAGCCCAGCCAGCGGGAAGCCAGGCTGGAGATGGTCTGGCCACAGCACGGCTCAGCCAAGAAGTGGGGTTGAGGTGAAAGCGAGCTCCTGGGCCATGGGCAGAGGGTGAGGTTGAGGCCCCAGGTGAGGCTGCTCATGACTGCTCAGGTATTTTGGTTCCCTCAGGTCCTGGTAGAAATTATTTTGCAGTTTTTAGTGTTTCTGCACAATTAAACCCTTTGGAAATACATAGGTAGTTGATACTCAATGCTATCTTGTCAGTAGATTCAAAGAGGTGCCATTTCATAGTATTATATCTTAGTCTAATTACATAAAAAATCCACTGTACATACAACGTTTTATCATGTTCTCACAGAATCAAATTTAACACCATTTAAATCAAATGGAGTGAATTTCTTTTCCCATAATACCTCTGCTTGGACTAGAGTATGCAAAGTGCTAACATGGATACATAGATGTGGAACCAACTGACTTAACAAGCCAACAGTCAAGAGACCAAACATATTATACCTGACAAAACTATACTTTTTGGAATTTTTGAATGATTACGTCTAATTTAGAGCACAAATCCTGGATGACCTTGTAAGTGGTTAGCAGCAGCGACAAGAACAAGTTGACAAGAAGCCAGCTCCAATATTCCTGGCACTTGCATAAGCTACTTCAGAGAGCATGAAAAGGAGATAAAGCTACAGTTACTTTCCGTGTGAAAGCAGACCTGCAGTGTCAAATCATGTCACCTCCCAGTTCACTCTTCAGTTCTCACCTCTGGATCTTCCACAGTGCCTGTACATTACTTTGCCCTCAGGGTCTCCTTTGCAGAAAGCTAGGAAGTCTTCTCCAAGACCAAACCGGTTTATAACCCCAGGAACAGCCCAGAACAGGTGAAATCATACCAGGTTTGTTTCCTTCCATTCCACTCAGTTCCCTAACTCAGCCCAGACGATTCCGTGCCTCGAAACTACTTTGTCCTGCCACATTCCCTGCTAACCAGCCTATATTCTTTCATGGTGTGCTAGAGGGTATTAGATGCAGTTCTGGAAATCTATGATAAAACCCTCGTATTATTTCAGGAAATCTGAACTAGGAGAAGAGCCACCAAAAAAAAAAAAAAAAAAAAAAAGTGTGCTATGTGGCTGGTGGCTGCCTTCTGGCAATTACAGGAAACTTGGGCCCAGCGCAGGCAGAACCCATCTGCTCTACTTGGCCCTGAGCCCACAGGGCATGAGCAAGTCTGCAGCACTGGTCCTGGAGACCAGGAGCTGCTCCTTGGCACAGATGCCCTCAGCAGTACAAAAGGAGCTACAAGTGAAGAGATAGCCAGGAGAATCTGCAGTGCCTTTCTTTCAAGGGGCTGTTGGGAAGGCACTGCAATGCCAGGCAGGAATGCTGAAAACTTTAGCATTCCCCTGGGTCACCACTGCTCCCCGGTACTAACAACATGTGAATAAATCTGGTTCTACATGTTTTATGTCTTCTGATTTAGGTAGATCGTAATGACTTTCAAGGAAAGCAATTCAGAAGAGATGGTTTATGTGTCAGAAATCTATGCAGTTAAGAGTCAGCAAATACACCATCTAAAACATCATGTACCTGACAGACTATCCATAAATTACTATACCTTGACAACTAAGACAGACCTTTACACACATCAGTCAACCTAGCTTCACTACGAAGCTCAGACATCCACAGAGCTTGCAACATTTCTTTTACAATTATAGAGATTACAGTGTCTTTTAGAAAAATACTTTGGTGGTAAAAGCTACGACAGCAAATACTGAGTCTAGGTACAGAACTATCACACTTAAACCCAACTTGTGACATCCTGGTTTAACAGTGACAGAAAAAATGTCTGTTTAATGGGTGCCCTAAGAAACTCAAAGGGACCAACACCCAAATGTAAAAAGAAGGCATGTCCTGGGCTACAGAAGGGAAAAAAACCTATATTATTGAAAGGAAAAAAAAAAAAAAAGGCAAAAAAAAGAAGCTTTAAGTCATTTTATGGAACAAATACTACACAAATAAATATCCGTGGCATCACATGACCTCACTGAAATGTACATTCTGTATCTCATCCCACCTCCCACAATATTAGGGTCTGGCCAAAGAGAACAGCAAAACCACCCCTCTGCTCTATTCAACAATAGCACAATCAGCTTTATCACAAAAATCACAGGGTAATACTCGTATTTTCTTATCACCTAATAAATTTCCCTACCACCTTTTAAATAGAAGTCTCCTTTTTTAATATTTCCAAAAGTATCACTGTAATGTTCAACCTGTAACGCATGAAAGCTCTTATTTAAGAAAGGTTTCATGCACAAATTTTTTTTACTGATTCGTATAAATGGCCTGACTATCTCAAAAGTGCTTTCTAACAGATCATTCTGAAGTAATTAGGTTTCCATCTGGCAAAAGTGACTTTTGTTGACATAGTATAATATAACCGCAGTTGCTTTGAAACAGCAGTGGCCGCAATTACTCCTACCAAATATCATGAAAACAATTCCCCAGTTACACTCCTTTTACAATCTTGTCTTGTTGATGTGCATGCATGTGGTTTAATGCAGGATGTGAAAGTGTGAGTGAAACATATGATGCAATCCTGGAAAAATGCTCTCAGGTTAACTTCTAAACCCAAAAGGGACTCTCTTACACCAATGCTCTGAAATCACATGGAAAAATGTATTTTTTGTACTGATTTTCCAGAACGAGGGTCCACAACAGTGTGTTACATATCCCATCTTTTTATAGTAGACTTGAGCCACGCTGAAGATTCCTACTCATACTTTGTTCTTCGAATAGATAATTTCACAACTTTTTGAACTGTCACTCACATCTGAATAAAAGAAAAAAGATTAGCAATTTTGTTTGATATGGAGGAGGGTTACAGTTAGCTAAGCACTCAGCGGTAAAAATTGCTTTTATTGACAGATAACCTACATTAACCAAAATGGGGAGGAAATTACAGTATGGAGATTGCGGTATCTGGCTGCAGTGGTGCCTTTCATAGGGCTATTTAGTGTTATGTGAGCATAAATTCACATTGACATGCAACTATATCAGACAGAACATGTACCTGTTTCAGAACTCTTTACAATTTTGCCTTTAACTTTGCTACTAGCCACAGAGCTATTTTTCTTCTTAAATTCTCCTCTCATTTTGTTCAGCTATTCTTAGCAAAGCCCTCCTCCCCCTTATAAAATCTGATTTAGCTCATTAGCACACAGAAAAGAAGTGCTGCTACAATCTTCTCTGTAAATATGATTTTGCTCCTCATCTTTTATTCATTTGTTAAGCCTAAGTGAACTGACACGCACTGCTACAGGAACTTACTCCTATTGAGCTGTTAAAATTCACCTCACCACTAAGGGACAATATCCTTAGCCAACCAACACTGATTTAGTCGCTATCATTAATTCTTCAAGAACTCAAACCTAAAATATTTCGGAGCCCATTTATAAATCACAGAAGTGGTGTCCCAGACACTCATTTCAGCAAAGGAAAAATTAAGTTTACATTAGACTGCTTTGCAGTGCCAAAATTCAGGTTTAGTGAATAACCATTCTAAGAACAAGTATGAACTAGGTATTAAATAAATAAAACTGTAACACCTACAAGGCCAAATAAATGCTCCTAGGCGGGGAAGAGGGGGGGGGTGGTGGGCAGGGAGGAGAGGGAAGGGCAGCAGTTTTGATTTCCCCCTCCCCTGTTTACTACGGGAGAGAACACTTCCCAAATATAATGACTGGACCAACAATCAAAAGAATGTGTTAAACGCATATTCAGAATGAACAGAAGGAATTCCAAACATGGAGATACATATATAGAATTTAAAATCAAGCATCTCCCACTGCAAAAAATAAAATGTAAGAAAAAAAACCCAAAACCACCCACCCTTCCCAAGGCCACAATAAAAGTTAAAATCCAGGAAAATTTAAAAAACAAAAACTTAGCATGAAAATTTTGAAGGCTTAGGAGAAATCAATAAAAATTGCCAAACTCTTCAGCAGACATGGAACCAGGAACAGCTTCCAGATTAATGAAAAAGACATTGCACTTACAACCAAGAAAGCACCCCTAAGTAATTCACTTAACAACTGGCAAAACATTGTCCTTCTCTGAAATACAGTCTTTGCACTGTCATATTAAGTACTGTAGATAGATGTCATTTTAATGGAACAGCAGGTTGGATTTACGGTTTCAAAATCATGTGCTGACCAGATTTTTACCCTATGCAAACACCGCAAAGATCATCAAAAGCCAAAAATCACTCATTGTCAACTTCCTAGATGCTAAGAAAGCATTTGTGATCGCTTTGAAATATCTAACAGATTTAGAATATGCCAATAAAAATAATGAACTTCACCAATGCTTTACATCAACATACAGACTACAACGTTAAAATAAATACAAAACTAAGTGAACGGTTCAGCTATGCTATTAGTGTCAATGTACCAAATCATAGAATGGTTTGGGTTGGAAGAGACCTCAAAGATCACCTAGTTCCAACCCCCAACCCCTCTGCCACAGGCAGGGACACCTTAAACCAGGCTGGTCCAAGCCCCGTCCAGCCTGGCCTTGAACACTGCCAGGGATCCACAACTTCTCTGGGCAACCTGTGCCAGTGCCTCACCACCCTCATCATAAAGAATTTCGTCCTCATATCCAATCTAGATTGCCCTCTTAGTTTAAAACCATTATGCTCTTCTGCTGTCACTACAGGCCTTACTAAAAAGTCTGACCCCATTTATAAGCTCCCTTTAGGTACTGGAAAGGTGCTACAAGGTCTCTCTGGAGCCTTCTCTTCGCCAGGCTTAACAACCACAATTCCCAGCCTGTTTTCATAGGAGAGGTTCTCCAGTCCTCTGATCGTCTTTGTGGACCTCCTTTCGACTCACTCCAACAGGTCCATGTCCTTCTTATGCTGGGGCTCCAGAGCTGAACGCAGCACTCCAGATGGAGTACTCCAGCAGAGCAGAGGGGGAGAATCACCTCCTTTGACCTGCTGGCCATGCTAGAATACATTTTCCCACTTCTTCTACGTAGTATTAGCTTCAGCTTCTTAAGAGTAAGCATAGATGGAGAAGAAATTTAAATTAACGACGATGTAGTTTTAAAAGTTAAGATTTTCTTCATGGCTTTGTTATTCTCAGTGTTCTGTCCCGGACACAGCTTACTGGTCACACAGCAAAAGATGAATATGTTGTTTATAATTCCAAAAAAGTTTGGGTTAATAAATAATTACAAAACCCTAATTTAACAGAAACACTGCAACTCCTACTTCCAGGAGTGCGTTAGAAAACCAAGGAATCCAAGAGATGATTCAGTTCATGTATAAGGCACCTGACAACTGGGATACCCAGTTGTAAATCATGTCAAAAATTGGCAAGACTAAAGCTTCATTCACCAACTTAAGCACATTTGATTGACTGACTAATAACTAGTTTAAATGCAGCCAAGGGGCATGCCCATTTCAGCATAAGGAGACAAAATCACAACATCTGCCAGAATCAGGCGGCCACCCCTGAGAGGCTGACTAGTGGGCAGCTGGATAACACACCGAGATCAACAGCCAGGAACCTTCCATTGGAGAGCAAGTGACGCACAACGAATAGAAGCTGACAACAAAGAGCCCATTTAAACAGATGTCAGACCCTTTTCCTGTCCACTCAATTTGTGTGATTGAGGATGGGATTAAGTCACTACAGTCCAAAGTCTTGGAGAAATCTATAAATTGACTTTCAAAACTTCCAGACATCTAACTCTATAACATATCTTGGCCTACTGACAAGTTCACTTTTATTAATAGTCTTTCAAAGACCTTGTCTGAGTAACTTAAATTCCAGGCAGGTGTGCACCACAAATTAAAAGCCATTAGTTCTACTTACCTACAATCTGAAAATGCTAGCAGGCCAAATGCAAAAATCAAAAGATGGTTTGTTGTTTGGTTGTGGTTTTTTATCTAACGTGGTAATAGTGTTAAAGAGAAAGACTACCAGTAAAGCAAGAGACTGTAATTATTAAAAAAAAAAAAAACCACAAAACAAAAACTAACACATTTATTTAAAATTTTATAAACAGAGAAACTAAGACAGAGACATTAAGGTAAGTCATAGCATGGCATGGCATGACAGAGATCTCCTTTCAGTGTTCCTGAAAAAAAAAAAAAATAAAAATGCAAGAGCCAAAGCCTGGGATTCAATAGCTCATTTCCATTCATTAAAAGCTCCATACTTTCTCCTTAGACCTCTGGTTTTCAGAATTTATGTTTAAAGGTGTTTTTTTAAAATTAGCACCTCCTAATAGGTTTCTTAAATAACGTTATTAGAACAGAATGGGGCAATTCTCACAGTTGCTCTTTCAGAGGACAATTACATCTTATCTTTAATACATGGTTGTGAGCTTCTCCCCACCACAACCACAGAAGCCAGAGTTGAATTAATGTAGACTTAGCTGAAGAGGTTGAAGAATCTTAGTTTCTACATTTTCCTCATTTATGTTGTAACTTAATGAGAAAAACACTGAACATGAGAAAAGCATTACCTTTGACAAAGTTGTTTGTGGCTATTTCATTGTCACACAGCACAACCTCTGAATGAGCATGGCAACTACATCCACAAGTAGCAATTATTCCACAAGATACAAACCGATCAATACTCAGTGGATTTTCTTAGGGCACATTTCAAAAAGCATCTTAACCCACAACCATGTCTTATCAAACATCATGTCCTTTAAGGGGATATGATT
Source organism: Falco cherrug (assembly GCF_023634085.1). NCBI lineage: Eukaryota > Metazoa > Chordata > Aves > Falconiformes > Falconidae > Falco > Falco cherrug. The sequence continues at coordinate 23,010,099 of NC_073706.1, read as the reverse complement.
CTCTCAAAATCAAGTTAAATATGACAAATAAAAAATTTTGGCAAAAACAACCCATTTGAGACACAGAAATTTCAAAATCACTTTTTCCCCTTAATCATTCGAGGAGAACTCAAGCTAAGGACAACGCTTAGAAAATTTCAGTCTGAACAGCTGAAAGTCCACCGTAACACATTATAGATCCTAAGATTTCATACCAAAAGATGTTTCTATATGTCCATTTCCAGTGTGGAGCAATATAGTTCAAATAGCCAACATATTTCTTTGGAATTTGTGGATAACCTTCAACGAGAAGTCTGAATAACAAGTGTCAGAAGCCATTCAAATTCCTTCATTTAATAATTACAGTGCTGGGTATACTGCTGTGTTACAGTCATCCCTCTTCTTCCCTTTCCTCCAGTTTTTCTCTCAGTGATCAATCTCACGCTTTGTGACCTTCTGAAGTGCGAGGCAGGGCTGGGGGGTGGGGGTCCCAGCTTTTTCAGTAAGATTAGTTCCAAATGGTGCTTTACCTAACATGAGCCAAGTGTCAAGGAAGAGTGTGATAGAAATCTACACAGTCTACAGGAAGACAGAATTTTTACAGATGCTTCATCTGTTCACTTTTTGGATTTCCAGATGTTTAAGATACAGTTTTTATGCAGATGCTGAAAATGCCCAGAAAAAATTTCACATGTAGGTCACTGCAGGTAAGTCTGATTCTCTAAAGCTCTGTATGTCCATTTTAAAGAAAAGCATCTTTGCCTTCATGATAAACAATGTGATTTCCTGTGAGCTTTCCAATTAGAACCCACAAGGAAACTGCTAGAGCCCTGGGAATTCTAAGCTGGCATAGAATTTAAAAATGGCCCTGATTTGAAAAACATGTTGGAACATTAATCTATACAGCCAAACTTCCAAACTATCTTTAAATCAGCTTCTAAAGTTGCAAACAAAACTTTATTGTATACTTGAAGCAATTTGGGCCAATTTACAAATACAAGCCCAAATAGGAATACATGTTTATTTAAACCAACAGATTAAACCCAATTATGATACCTATAAATTGGTGTCTATGATTCAGTGACTTCTGTTTTCTCCTTCTGCATTGCAGTTGCTTCTTATAGCTGTATGTTCACTGTTTCCGTTGCTTCAGAAATTTTGGCTTATCATTTTAAGTTCAAGACTCACTATTGGTAAATGGACCAAATTCTGTAGTTCTTACTTTATTAATTCACCAAAAACTAACACTAAGTTTGCCCTAAGAATAACACAGTTCAGCTGAAGATAGTTGGTCTAAATTACATTTTCTCAAGCTTTTAGAAATATTCACTAATTTCTATTCAAATCCCTCATATTTCTGTTCCAGACAATTCTAACAGTCTAAATAAAAAGATCCATAGAAAGATCTGTTGCAAAGATTTTTACAGTTTGATTTAAAAGACTTAACAAAATAAATAGGAATGATACAATGCATTTCACATAAGAGGCAAAATCCAGCAAATATATAAATGGTTGCTTACGTATTTCTCTCCAAAAATATGCCACCTCTGTTTGCAATGCCTGGACTGAAGTAAAAACGATATAAAAAACTTCCAGGTTTAATGCAGATTTTGTGAAGTATGTCAGTATTAGTATTCCAAACAAAAGCAATTGTAATGAACTATCTCTGGAAAAAAAACTTGAGATGTTTTCTAGTTCAGTGGTATCAGAAATCCAAGTTTCCTTCTCCTCTTGACCTGATTTGCCATCTGAATCATTATATTTTCCAAAGCTGGAGCTAACAGGCAGTTAACAGGTTAAATTTGCACTGCTTTTTCCAGGACCATTACCTTGATGCACATTCTGATGATTTCCACAATGTCAAATAGGAGCGGAGGGAGAATCCCTACCTCATTTCTACATTACTGAGAAGAGCAAGGCCAGTTCACACACGGATTAATTGTGCTTCAGTCAAACAAGGCAAGAAGCCATGTTTTCCCAAGGAAAACAAGAATTAGTGGGAGGAACAATCTGAAGAGCCATGAAGTCTTGGTGCTCCTTCCAGGATAGTGCAGCTCTGCCCCCAGCATAGGGCATGGCTTAAAGCACACCTACAAGCTTATAAGAAGTTCCCCAATGATGGCACCACTTTCAGGTGCCAATCAGGCAACTACATAATATCCTAAATTTCTTCAGAAATCTCTTGTTATGGTCTGGTGGAAAACAGAACTCTACCCTACCATGTAAGCCTCATGCAAGCAGAAAAGCTTTAGTTGTAAGAGTTATTTACTGCAGCATATAGGGTTTGTCCACATGACCTATTTCAGGCAAATCTTACAGTATCTGCAAGAAACCTGGTACCAATCCAGTTGAACACGAGCTCAGCAAGCTATGGACATGTCTGAGAAAGGTACAAGGAATTCTCTAACAAACAGCTTTACAGTCTTGTGGAAATGATTCCTTCCAGATGGATTAGCACTTGTGAGTCATTTCTGAAGATTATTCTTTTCCTCTCATATCCACACTAGTCTGACGCTAGAAAGATTAATACACAAAAAGACAGTGCTGTACTTTTTCCCCCCTCCCTCAAGTAACCGAGGGCCGTATCTATATTTTATATGATTAGAAATTGGCTCCACAAGCTTTTAACTGCAAAACAAAAGTCGCCAGCAAGTACAAGTGTGCAGACAAGCAAACTGCTGACCCAGACCACAAAGAATCTGTTCATAGCCTAACCACATTCATGCAGTTCCCAACTGGAGAGTCAGATTTATAACTTAGAGCACCTGAACATGGCTCTGCTATAGCTAAAGACTCTTTGCACTGGGCAAACACGCTCAAGGCACCAAGCTTACAGAATACTCTATTTGCTGGGAATCCATCCCATCTACAGGACACAGATAACATTGAGAAACTGAAACCGACAGTGAAAATAAAACCACCACATGTTTAGATCGGACTTTCAGCTTGGTCATCCAGGGTCCAAGAATAGCAAGATCCACATACTTCAGAGGAAGATACTTCAAATCAGACAAAAAAAAGAGGAAAGAGTGTCCAAAGAGAAAATTTATTCTTAGTCCTTTCCATCTGAACTTAAATTACACCTTTGGGCATGAAAATTTATACCCTTTCCAAAATAAAAAACCATCTAAGCAATTCTCTGTATTGTATCTACGGATGTTCTCATAGCAATCTCACATAATTCTGTTTAGAAATCTGTTTTGTTCTTATTAAGAACCTATTTTGAACAGTAAGTTCAAAACATATTATTTCAAAAAGACCAATTGAAAGAAAATCATAAGTTTATGAATTGTCATTGCACAGCACCTCAATTATTTCTTGTAAGGAAGATTTCCTTAGGGAAGGGCCTCTTCTACTTGAAAAGGGAAAATAAAATTATGGTTTGCCCTATTTTTTGCATTTTAATATCCTGAATAATTTTAATGCACACCCACTCTTTGACAACTCCAGTAAGGGAAGCTCAAACAGCTTAGGTGTTGGCTTTATAAACTACAATATCTAGCCCAAATAATTTTTTACTAGCCACCTCATTTTTAAGAGCCTTTCAAAAATACTGTGGTCTTTACTACTCGATTCAGGTTTAGTTGGATCTTAAACCACCTACTAAGTCTTTGAATTCTGCCAAGCACAGCCTGCCTCCTGTCTACCAGCCAAGTTAGCTGTCTTGGGAAATTATTAAATATTTTCCTAGTTCTCTTCCTGGTTTGTTATTTGGTCAGTTTAAGTGAAAATATACTAACATGACCTATTAGACCTTCTACAATTTGTCAGATATGTACCGCCTTCTGTAAACAAAAAAACCCCCACAATTTCACCTGACAGTATCTGTACAAGTATCTCACCTTATCCAAGACTTGAACATATCTTCCTGGATGACTTACAAATGAGAGTTACAATAACATATTCATTTCTTATTTAACTGATGTGATAATACTTGAATAGGAACATACAAAAAATTTCTAAACTCAAATTTCCTCATTTCTAAACTGCTGCCAGACACTTTGCTTTCTTTGATGATGTGTGCCTTGCAGACTCAGAAGCATTTGTTACTCCTCGTGAACCTCCGGGATTCTGAGAATTTCTCCATTTGCTTAATTCCCTTTATGCAAAGGAATAATTGAAAACATAGAACTAGGATAAACAATTTTTTTTTTTCTCATAAATTGTTAGAGCCAACTCAGAGCTGTTACTCAATCCTGACTCTCACTGGTTTGGGAGATGAGGCAAATGCTAAAGTCATTAGTTCAGATTCTCTAATTCAGGAGGACTAGGTTCCCTACATTTGCTTGCAGTCCCATAGGAGAGCAGACACAAAGCTCTTTCAAGCAGTAAATTCATAAGCAAAGGTTTGTCTCCTATCTACATTTAGAGAACCATAAGTTTCCACGTGTCTTGTAAATGAGCAGAGTCAAATATAAATTTATTTTCATAATGGGTACTACCTAACACTAATCACAGACCACCAGACGGGGCAGCAATACTCCAAGCGCTCAAAGCACTTTACAGTGTTCACAGACCAAGCCCCTGTTTCACAGAGACCAGTATTCCCAAGTTACAGATGGGGAAAATGAAAGCCCAGGCATGTATTCTCCCAAAAGCAAACAATAAGCCTACAGGCGAGATGGAAAATTAACTGGGCCTCCAGTTTATAATCTTGTTCTTTTGCCACAAGCCCCTTCTTTCAATATTGACAGGATTAAAGTCAATTCCCTGGCTTTTCAAGTAGTTCAGTTTACAGGATTCTGCTTCCACAGATACACTCCTCAGAAAAATAACCATCTTGAAATTTAAAACAAACTGAGTTTTCAGCTGTGAAACTGCTGAATTGTTTCACCTCTTGGATCCAACTTCAATATTGGAACTTCATTACGGGCAAAAAAACTTCAATCCCAAGTAGCGGTTTAGATCTCTTAATTGTAACTCTCAAAGTTCTCTCACTAGGCCAAAAATGTCACTTGACGCAAACCTGCCTGACCCTGAGAAGCCAATGCTGTCACAGAGCGAACATCAACTAACAGATTTGCTAAATAAATTTCCCAGGAGTAAGTGAAAGCTTTAGATGTGGGACAACTGCAAAGCACACTTCAGATACTAGGATTATGGGTAAGAGGTGGACAGAATCTCTTAATGTTAGGAAAGACATGAATGTCTGCGTGTAGAAATTATTGTTTCATAGACTGTTTTAAGTGAAGTGCACGTACACATCCTAGGGCAAAATTTACTCACCGTTTTTTACACAACAGCTTTATTTCAGTGCACATTCAGTTTAATCTCACTAAACCAGCTCCCATTGGAAGGATAAAATCCAATGCGTACTTGAATTAAATATTTGCATTTGGATTTCTTCTGCACTTACTTTATTTCTTTAATAGGCCAAATCAAATCTAGATCTCCGCTTCCTAAATATGAGGTTGAATTTTAGATTCTGATTGATTATTCACAAGTACTTCTGAAAGAGACTTGACTTGAGATCTATCTGATTAACCCATGAGAACTCAGAGAAAAAGGATGATTCCACCTCAACCTGTTTTCATTCATTTGCCATGAAAATGTAGCTTTCAGTGGAACGTTCATAAATATATAGGCAGCTTCAAGGATGGTGGGCAGACTACTATGCTCTGCCTATTAAAAGGGCGATAACTGTTAACACAATTTATTTATGTTTATTTTTAAGTCTTAATTAATGGGCTTACTAAACTAAGCCCAAACAAATGTGGGCTCTGTGCATACTGCACATGCCTTGATGCTCTGAATTTGTTTGTACAGCTGGGAAATTCTCAAATTAACTGTCTGTCAGGAAAAGTGAAATACTGCCAGGAGAGCATGGAGATGAAATCCAAGCCAATGGGAGAAAATTACAAAATGGCATCCTGTGACACAAATCACTGCTACAGAATAACACCTGCTATAAATAGTAAGTCTGTAGTTTACAAACAGTAGATCATTAGCAGCAGCAGTGGTAGGTAGTTCCAACAACTCACTACCATAGAAACTTTTAGCTCTTAAAAAGACTGGTATCAGTCACCTCCTTGTCATTTTATGAAGTTACATGATTGGATTCATTTATGACTGTAAAATCTCCAAAAAGTGGGAAAAATGACTTCTTTGAAAATATATCATACAGTCACACCAGTCTAGTACTACCCTCCTTAATAAAAATTTCCATTTTCATTTAAAACTCAAAGTTGTTTTTTTTGTCTGAAGCAAAGGATCAGATACAACATCTATGTTTTCAGAATCATCAGGTTTTGAAGCACGGTTTTGCTGCTTAACAATGAAGACGACTGTCTTCTGGGATTTGCAAAAGAACCTAACGCCTAACATCCTTTGAAATGAACAACTGTTAAATGCCTCATCTTTAGAAACCAAAATGCTTTTAAGTTATTACCGAATGATTAACAAATCAAACACCACAAGGTTAGGGAGCTAGACTCGTGGAGGACGCATTCAGAGTATTTCTTATGATACCCAGAAGTGCCTGTTAGGGCATTAAGATCAGAAGGGCAAAGAGCACAGACTGTGTAAATGGCATCGGAGGATGCCGTACTCCAGTGCTCTCAATCACACATAACTCCTCTGGATAACAGATACCAAAGCGGAGGGTGATTTAGGTGCTATTTTTAGTTGCAGGGATTCAGTCCTTAAGAGGCGTCTTTACAGAGAAACAACAAGTAACGACCTGAATTTAAAAACATTTCTTTGAAGTTTGACCCTTGTGAAAGGATAGATTTGCCCACATCTACCTGCACAACCAGCAAGGCATTCAGCCCCAAGACACAATAATGTACAGAACACAAGAGTGACCCTCCTGAGTCAGCTAAAGGTTCATCTAACACAGATGCAGGCTGGCCATAGCAAACACGTTACGCCTCTCAATACTTTCTCAAGCTCGAACCAATTTCAGCTGTGGGGACTTCCTTGTCTAGATGGGGTTCCTGTATATGCAGCCTTCCAAGAGGTGTCTCTTCCATTACTTCGAGTATCTTCTTGAACCCAGGTAAACTTTAACACTTACTGGCAAGAAATTTCCAGCCAGTTCCTCAACAAGGCCTCCCTTGCATTTGTTTGGCACCTACTAGCTTCATTCAATGTCCCACATTTTCTGTATATAAAAGACTGAACGCCTACCATGCCATTCCTGGTTTTGCAGGTTCCATCGTATGCCCCCATGTTCTCTTTCTGTACCGAAGAATACTAACCTCCTCAGTCACACATAGAAAGCTACTCCATCGATCTCCTCAACTTATAAAAAGTTACTCCTTCATTGCCTTCACTCCTACGGAAAGAAGACTTCACTTTTGCATTGCACATCTAATTTCCTTTCCAGTTTGTTAAAGCTGTATTCCCAAATCATGCCACTAGTACTTTCCTAACTTTTGTAAAAGGTCCCCCATATCCAAAAGTGCCTCCACATGACACAAAAAAGAAGTTTTTGTATCAATACCACCATCTTCCTTCCAGATCTGGAACATGTTATTTTGGGAGGCACGACTTTTTTGGTTTACGCCTTCCCAATTTATTCTACACTCAAAAAGGTTGATTCTGACCTAGGGGGTCCCTGAAAGCTGAAGTTCAGTGCTCCCTAGTGAGAAAGAGCACGATACAGTTTTGTTAAGAAACAAACTGCATAACTGACTATGACTAGAAACATACTGCACAAGCCGTTCACCCACAAGCAAGGGGACTGCACCTCCGCCATTCTGTACAGTATTGCAATATGAACTTAAGGAATTATGGCAAACAACTGATGAGTCATTGCACGCAATATTAGTTTCTGATGTCTTCATACATGTGTTGCCTGTAGCTGCTAAACTGGCCAGACAGCCCCAAAGAGCTGCACAAGTGAATTCATGATCAGCGGTACATATACATCAAGTAGAACACATTATATCATCATCTTCCAAGACAAAACCAAAACCAAAATATTTCATGGAGCTCTGGCATCTAGGAAGTCGTTTACAAGCAAGGAAAAACTTCACTTATGAAGCAGACTAAACCTTCAGGCTTGGGGAGGGACTTCGCAAGATTACAGACAGACACAGCCCCCCATTATCTATAGCCTTATCCTGTCTCCCTCCCTCAGCTGCAACCTGGTGCTGCGTGCAAGCTGATCCTTCTGGCAGCCACTCATATCAGTCTGCTTCTGTCTAAAAAAAAATAAAATTTGAAGTTACATATATGGATAGAAAAGCATGTTATCTATTTTGACAGAGACCAAAGTCTACAAAAGTCAGCAGCTTCTTCCAGCTGCCAGTGAAGTCACCAGGGCACCTGGGTGAAAGACCATAACGATTCCCTTTTCCTGTGCACAGAGAAATGGCCAAATGGCTTCAAAATTCCACATGTATTATTAACAGAGAGCACAATAATGATTCAGGGGAGGATTGTGGAATTCTTACTATGCTAAATTTCATACAGTATAATCATCTTGTAAGTTTCCTTGGCACTACAAGTCAGATTTTCCAATGTGTAGACTAGTACTATTGCCTAGGACTGCTACACAGGCAATTAAAATCTGAAAGGATGAATAGCTCCCTAATAGTCTACAATGACACAAATCTATTACTCCGCCATTTCTTTGAATTCTTACTATACTAAGCATGAAATAACATACATTGAGGAGATAGCAGCAGAGCAGAAATTTCCCCTGTAACTGCATTGCCCATTATATCAGTTTGACCTTGTAAAGACCAAGAAACCTCAGTTAATTACAACACACGGGATTACAAAAGTCTAACTGGCTTTGAATGTAACTTAGGTTCAAAAAAAGGGATTCGGCTAACTGATGTCAGGCAGGCCATAGTCTCAGCTGAGGACGTTAATGAAAGAAAGGAGGCGTACCTCTTTTCAGTGGCAAAACCCAGAAGTACCAAACATTGGCACATTTCTGGGACATCTTTCCAAATGGCAGCTCTCTTCAAATGAGCCACCATCTGACAAAAGTCTGATGATACAAAAAAAAAAAAAAAAACAAACACCCCAAAACAAAACAACCCAAAATCCAAACCAACAAAACAACCAAAACCCCCCAAAGCAATAGTTAGATACCTAACAAAAACATATTCTTGGAATTTCTGAATATTCCCTAGGACTTTGTAATGGAATTTATGACTATTATTTTTCTTGAGATTTTTATATTAAATAGACATAGCTTTCTGAGTTGTAAAGCATTCTTTTACAGACTAACATTTTATAATTTAATTCATTTTCTAGTACACTAGCCGAGCAAGATATGAAAAGGGAATGTTTTAGAACAATGTCACCAAGTTTACCTTTTGCGTATTCACTGAAGCTTTTGGTCATTTTTGTCAAGAATGGTACCTTTTGCTTGCTTGTTTGGTAAGCGAAAAAAACAAGACAACAAGTAACTCCTCTTTTTGCCCAGCCAGTTCCTAGGCTTAGCCAAAAAGACTGCCAGAAGTGCTTTCTCAGCTTCGGAGCTACCATGATGCTAACAGGCCACCAGTTAGGTGAAGACAAGCTGGACCTTATCATAAAGAGGAAATCGGAAGTCATCCAGTACTGATGCTTATAATTTGAAATATAAAATATGAGTTCCAGCTGGCTTTTCCTCCTTTGTGAAGGAAGGCTTCCTTCCCGCTCTATTTTAGTTCTTATCTTTCTTCCCAGCTACCTCATCCTTTTTCTTTAGAAAGAAAAATCCAAAGCAAGCAAAAAACAACACCCCCTACACCCCCCACAGAAAGTTCAAAAATAATAAAATAAATAAATAAATAAAACCTGCCTTAGTCCATTTTCTTCTGCAACACAATTACGAGCTTGGAACCAAGAAAAACAACTTAAACAGCTGCAGCTGACACAAGGCTGTCAGTCCTCAGAACTGCTGACAAATGTTATGCCATGCCTCAATTTCTGCTACAGACAAGTAATGAAAACAAGTCAAGAATAGAAGATGCATTATGCTATTTCTGCTCTTGGGCTCTTTTTTACTTGATGTGTATTTGCCTGTTTTAGCTTTCAAGGAAGACGTATCTGAATTCAACAAAAATAAAAGCAGTTTCACAGTAAATGCAGTAGTATGTCAGCCATTTAAATTCTCCCAGAAAGAAACTTGCTACACCTTTGAATTTCTCCCAATAAGATTGTCCTACGAAAATAATTTAAATAAAAGGGAGGTTGCAGGCAAGCAAGATCTTAACCTTATCTTCACAAAGTTCTTCAGCATCTTCTGAAGGTTCAGATTTTCCACATCATTCTTTCAATTCTTTACTGAGCCCCTTCCAGTACACCAACAGGACCTTTAAACTCACAGCACCAAAACTAACTACAGAATTTGATTATTGGTCTCGCTAGAACCGTTTATGGAAGAAATGGCACCTCCCACAGCTACTTAATATTCTCCTTGCAAATAAATACGAGGGTCACATTTTCTCCATTAGCTACCACATCACAATGCTAGAGCTTGTTTTGTCTTATCCCCCACATGTTACAAGTCATTTTTGAGTAAACACCTCTCATAGCTACCTTTATCATCACCCCTGAAGTATTTATTCGCCCAATTTTGTATTGTAATTTTTCTACGCAGACCAATTACCTGCCTGCCCATTTGCAGAGCTCCCACAAATGAAATCTGTTAATTGCACAAAAAATTTCAGTCCCAAAACAGTCAGACACCTCAGATACTGATAAGGCATGCTAGAACATTTACGGACACTTACTTTGCCAGGCTTGTTTGCATCAAAGCTGTTTTCTTTAAATTTCTCCTGCAGGGTCTCAGCTAACCGACAAAGTAAGGCACCATTATCCAATTTCTCCATAAAGGTTTCTGCTGTTATTTCTCTACCTGAACAGCAAACAGAAAGTTAACATGGCAGAAAGCATGCAATAGTATAGACTGCACATGTGTAAAAAGAGAAAGAAATAGAAATCTTAACAATTTGAAATATGCTTTAACTATAAAACTTGCATTATTTCAAATATTTAGCCAATAACCTCACTACTACTTTCCTGGTAGATATACAGAAAATTATACAAAAATAACATGCTTTCTTTGGGAAGGCACGTGCTATTTGAAAAACAACTCTAGCATATCAGACTCCACATACCTCATTTTACTCATGAAATCCCAGTGCTTTTAACATCGTGTTTTTAAAACCAGAGTACAGGAGACAATTGCTTTACACCAGTGTGCACGGGTAGCTATAGATTAAGAGCTGCTAACGCTACTGCAGTTGATATTGTAAGAAAAGTACAAAACCATGTCAAGAAGGACTGTATTTTTTAAAAAAGACTTTAAGACTTCAGTTCGCAAAAAATTGACAACATAATACTTGTGATGGCAACACTCCTTTAAAAGAGCTTTTTCAGAACTCGAGTACATTTTAAAAAAAAGGAGAGACAGAGACATTTCACGTTATATAACACTTGACACACATTAACATTTTCACCCAAAGTACAAAGCCTAAATACTCTGATTTCAAAATATATCAATTATTATCATGCCAGATGACGCTGTCCTTCAGTTGCCACAGATTGTCCTCCCTGGTTACAGCAGACCAGATGACCTTCCGTTACACCATAATTGCTCCTGGTGGAGGAGATGACAAGAGTCCCATGACAAGATGTGCATTCTGACAAGGCTGGACTGGCCAGATGAGAAGGGAATCATTTACCAGCCTGGATGAAACGTCCAGGATCTTAACATCATTTCCCGGTAAAAACATTCCTGTTTCTTATCAAAGGTTTTCAATTTTCACATTTCTGCTGGAAAATTTGCCTTCTGTTTGGACACTTTTTTTTCGACCAAAAAATACCAGCTGTATTTTTTAGCCCTCTTAACTCCTACAAATATCAAGAGAGCATCAAGGCATAATTCTTGCTCTTCCTATTAAGACAGGGTTTATTTCTTCTTGGTGATATTTACATATGTCATTTGGGAACAGGAATAACACTATCAATTCATTTTTCACAGGCTATTGCACAGTGATCACCAGTAAAAATAGTCTACTCTGCTAAAAAAAATAATAAAAAACCCTTAAACTGAAGTGAGCGTGGTTCCTCATCCCATCCAGATCCACTCCTGCTTCTCAAAACCAGCTTGTTTGCAAGCAGGACAATGGCTAGCAGTCTGCTCGCTGCCGGTTGGGGGGGGGCTGTCAACAGATTTTTGACCAACAAGCAGCTCCCTGACTAAACGAGGGGTTTTTTTTGTTTTTCTAGTTTGGGGAAATCTATTTTCCATGAGATATCTAGAAGCTGAAAATGTTACAGGCTCATAACATCATTTTGGTCAAAAAAACATAGGAAAAGCAGGTTTACAAAAAAGAAGTAAAGCTTTGCTACATCTTTTCACTCAGAAAAGAGGAGAAAACTAACATTCAATAGTAAAAAAATAGATGATCAAAAATTGATATTTTACTCCTGCAGTATATTGCTGGTACGTTGTAATCTGACAGCCAATATGACGTACAGCACTGAAGATAGTAGCATTATAAAATCATATAAATATGATCACAGAACTGTTAAAGGAAAGCTGATTTCTCTAGGTCCTTCCCTGAAAACTTCACATCCTTTGGGCAAAATACTATCAGTCTTTTCAGCTTGGTCAGTTAAAATCAAAGACATAAGGGCCTTTGCAGCAAATCATCTTCAGATACAACAGTAGACATATTTTTGGTTGAAGTTAAACTTGTTTTTTCTAACACATTTTACTTCAGAAATATATGTTTACTGTGAAGTTTTTTTCCCCTTTTTATTCCCCCTTTATCCCCTCTGTCACACAGCCCACTTCATAGCTCCTGTAGAGCGACATGACTTCTCCCGGCAGAACAGCAGTAGCAGCTCTGCAGACGTTCATTGGTAGCCTGTGCATAACTGACAACATTTTAGCAGGGCCCCCAGCTCAGCTGAAGCTAGACCAAAAATACAATAGCCCACAGACACAAAAATCTAACATCGCTGCACCTCAAAAGCCTTCATCACCATTCCAGGCTAAATATTTCTCCCATTTGACCCATCAGCGTTTTTGGCAAGAGGTATAAAGCTAGATTTGAAAACTGTCTATGTTATAGGTACTCTAATATAGAGTATTGCCATTCAAAACAGACTCATTTTCTTCTAAAAAAACACAAACAACCTTTATTTCAAATGTTTTGAACCTACTCAATATTTTTATTTTATTTTGGAAAGCGTAATTTTTTCACACAGTTAAAAAAAAAAAAACCACATTCTACGTAACTTTTCTGTCCTACAATCTGCAAGTTTATTATTTCACTGGTCAAGCATTAACAAACCTACAACCTCTTTAGACGTATTTTCTCTTTACACAGACATGGGAAAATTCTTCTAGCTTCTTCTGCTATTTAACAATACTTTTATACTATTATAAATGCTGAATTGCATTAGCAGTTTGGTCACTGCACATTGTATGCTAAGCTGGAGGATTTTAGTTCTGTCCCCTTTTATGAAAGCTGAAAGAATGAGTTTTGCATTGAACATCTGTATCCAATGAAAAATATATTAGGTGTCAGCTTTCAATTCACTGTATTTTATGGCTCCAAAAGGTGGCATTTCTTTGCTAAAACAGACACTCTGACATATTTAACAGTTGAAATGTATTGATTCAAATCAGAGTAATGTTCATAGCCTGAGGAATAAAATGGCTCTATATGTTTGTATGGAAAAAACATTAAACTCCATTAAAAATGTATAACTCCCCCTATAATTACAAGAAAGCAGTTGCAATGTTTTTACAGAATGGTAATAACATTAAGTATAATAAAAAAACAATACTGAAAGTATAAAAAAAAAACCAAAAAAAAAACAACATAGCCAGGAATATGAAAGCTTTCTCGAACTTTGCAAGCACTGCTTACCCTCTCTTTTACCGCAATCACCAGATGCCCCTGTAAAAAGACGAACTGTTACACCTGAACACCTACCACTTGGAAACAGTGGGCAGCTATCTGTAAGGCCACCCAGTCCTGGGGGTCCTAATGCAACCAGACTGGGAGGTCTGTGAAAGAATAACTAAGAAGAGCCCACGCCAAAGGCGTGTGCCCAAGAGGTCGAAAATCAAACATTCCCTAAGGGCCATCTCAGACAACCAGAGCTTTCAGAAGAAGGTGGAGGGACTCAAAGACTAGAACAAAATACCAAAATCTAGTCGGTTGGTGTAATACCTTAGTTTAACAGCTATAATGCAAGACACTGACTCCAGCCTCACAACTAGCTGATTGACTTTTTCAATCCTATGCTTCCGTGGTAAGACAAAACCAGTAGTTTACAAATAGTAATGTTTCACTTGGGTGAATCTCTGAAACGCATTGGTAGGAAGAGCTTCTACGATACTGAAGATCAGTGGAACAGCTCCTCCTGACCCTCTCAATTCTGTGGCATTTGAACCCAACATAGCAGAAAACAATAAAAATAAAGAAAACAAAGGCAAATAATTTTATGCACATGCAAAACTGGTTCTCTTCTGACAACGCTACTCTGTTTCGTACAATAGCTGACAGCAGGAGGAACAGTCTTGATAGCACTGCAGCATTACCTGAAATGGGACATATAAACAATCCCTAAGGCATGTTGATATTCAAGAAAATTGTAAAGTTACTCAACTAAATAAACTTGTAGTAGTTCTGCTGGCACTGATGCAGTATCAGTATTATGATATGTCTTGACATTCAGATATTCAAAACCTGCATTTCCCACTGCCTTGAGCTGAACCTGCCAATGTTGAAAATTAAGGTACTGCTACAGCATCCTCTTAAGATAAAAACACCAAGCAAGATCACCGAGATGAAGTTGGTTTTGCTTTTATTAAGAATCAAAAGACAGTTTTCTTGCAGAAGACTTAGCATGCTTTATACTCCAAACTTTCTGCCTCCTTCAACACACCTTTAAATTCCAAGCCTGGTCTACAGCTCAGTGCCTCTCCCAGCATCCTCACCTCTCTGTTCCTTTTCTCCATGCCGACTTCACTTTGCACGCAAGCAACCTTTATATGCCTCATACAACATCCAACATTTACATGTCCAATTCCTCAGCATTACCTATGAGGTCCTGAAGCCCAGAAAGGTCTCCAAGGAAGAGGCCTCAGTACTGAAACCTTGGAGGCCAGGCATGTGCCCAGAGCGCATCGTACAGGTCTGTTTCATGGTCCCATGTGCTAAATGAAACTGGATGGATTAACTGACAATATAACCCTCTGCAGCTGGTAAATGGACTCTGGGAATGGGAAAAACTATCAGAGCTCTACACAACAGCCAAAGGGGAAACAGAAACTATTCCTCTGTACCTGTCCCCAACTACAGACTGGTGATGAGGCTCACTGCCCCTGATGTCAGCCCTTTCACTTCTGCAGACACACAAGACAAAACAAGACAGTACCGGAGAGTACAGCAGGCAAACCAACCCAGTTTGCTTTCAAATTACCATCTTGCCTCTGCTAGATTACCATGGCCCAACTGTGTTAATTCCCACATGAAGCTTGCTCAAGGTGGAACAGTAGTTTTCAGTATCCACAAGAGCATTCTAATCAATATTTAGATCGTGTAACAGATTTGGACTGTGTCAGCAGTGAAAGCAATGCCAAGCGCTTCACAAGCTCTAAACCTAATAAAAACAAGGCTGAGAGATAATCATGATTTTCAAGATGGTTGGGTAGACACATCTCCATAACTTTGTCACTGCAAGAATCTCTCTACTGAGCCACCAGCTCTCAGCAAAGGGAAAGGAAATTAAGAGGCACAACATCCACAGCTCCAGTCTTCTTCCCCAGCCTGCAAACCCCAAGCCCTGCAACACTGGCATGCCCTGCTTTGAGAACACCGTAATGTACAATATTGCATGAGTTAATCCCATCTGACACATTGATTTCAACTGCAATGTCCTTTTTCCAGCCCCCAGAGTACAGACAGCTAAAATCTATTCAGCAATGGAGCTTTAATGACAAACGATCCTCTCAGAAGCTCTGAGTTTCTCTGACATGGTTCCAAAAATAATTAGCAAAATGTGTACAAAAGTACTAACAATTACTAAATAAATCCACAACAGTGTCCATGCTAAATGAAAATAAAACATCCAAAGTCTCAGGGTTAAGAATTCTTACAGTGTTATTTTTGAGCTGCGCCATGTATCTCAGTCTTCCAGTTTATCACTCAGGCTAGATCAAATTCCAGCTATGCATAATTTCCATCCAATAGCAAAACCTTGCATTTGTATCGTTAAGTGCAATATCCTTCTAGCGTTTTCCAGTTTGCAATTTCAAATCCACACCAGGCTTTGCTGCTGCAAAACTGTCACCATTTTAGCTTCCAGAAACACTATGTAGAACCTATTTGCCTCTCCACAAAAATTTCCAAAAATACCACCAACTGATCAAACTACCTCAGAGGTTCAGCCCTACTCCTGCCTAAAGTACTTTTTTTTTTTAATCTACATTTATTTGAAAAGATTATGTGTCCTTGTTGAGTCACAGTACCAATGACTGAACCAAATAGAGATGAAACGTGAATCAACATGGCAAAGACTAATTGAAATGTCTATTCATTTTCTTTATGAACTGAGAAATCCTACTGCATTAAAACTGGCATAAAGACACATTGAGGCCACACAAGTTACAGTGCAGAGCAAACTAGGGTGTGGATACACAGAATATTACCTGCATATCCATGCATGTGAAAAATCTACTGACCATTAACGCAAATTACATTATTTCTCCCACGGAGGAAATAAAAACCAGAACAAACCAAAATCTTCTTTATCATTTTATCCTTTTGAATGCTTGAAAGCGACAGAGTATAAACAAGTTTTTACCACTAGGCAATGGCATGCTATAAATTTGTACCTATTTTATCGTACAGCAACGTGCTCATGCGTCCTTCCTCTCATTATAGTTAACCTAAATTATACAGTAATTAAACCAAATTTAAATTCTGAGTTAATATATCTATATGAATATTAATTACTTTAATTCAGTTACACTTAATTTATTTTGAATATGAATTTTAACCTAATTGAATTATTAATTTGAATAACAATGTCTATACAGGAATTCAAAGCATTTTAACAAATCGCTATAATTTCAGTTCTTCAGGACAAACTCTGAGAAAAGAAGGGCTTGGTGGGAGAAGGTGCAGGAGAACGCATTAAGCGAATGAACTCTGTATGCTGCTTAATTAAGAGAAGGTTGTGCCCATTTAGTTCTGCAGTGCCAAATTTCGTTTCCATATGAAAAATCAGATTTTTAATTATAGTTGGCACTTCGGAACCTCCTGCTGGTTGCTACTTTCTTGCTAAAAAAAGTGACCCCATTCCTAAACATGTCACTGTGAGAACTCTGTTATGAACTGCAAACAAGCTTCTATTTGTTTTAGCATGGTTCACTAAAACTTCATTGTCTAAATCGTTTAAACAATACATTAAAACCTTAATGGAATGTGGTTTTTCTAATTCAAAAAACAGCCTTTTGGATTGCTGTCTTGTGGCAATTGGAACGAAAGTCAGGATTTCTAGATTTTGTTCTGGCATTGCCTAGACAATTTCATCCTCAAAACTCATTAATTTAAATGCAAGTACCACACAAAGACGTAATTTAAAACAAGTCCACTACTGAAGTTCTGAATTAACTATTCCAGCTCTAAGAAGGGTAGCTCCTACCTGCAAAATACCACGTTCTTGCATTCTACTAACACTGTATTTACTGACTACACCTCTCATAACATAGTGATATTTCCCTTCCTCTTAAAAAGAGGAAATACAGCCATGTGGAACATACAATGAAAGGTGCTAGGCATACTCTATTATTGTATATCACTGAGGCGGTTCAGCTACGGCATTTGCCAAGACAAGACACTGCCGATGTCTCACCAGAACAGACTTCCAAGGAAAAAAAAAAACAAAACACACCACACTATAAAAACCAGCAAAAAAACAAACAAACAAAAAAAACCACAAAACCAAAAACCCCCAAAACCATACACAATAGTTTAAAAATGCTCATCCAACCTCTCCTCCAAAATAACGTCAAAGAAAGCTTCATGTAAACATCATCTCCTCTGAAATATTTTCTCCTCTTTGTTCAAATGAGAGGAACTGCTGGCACGTTTCCCTTAGGATAGGGTATTGTGCAAGTCATCACACAAAAGCCACTTTCCCCTGAACGTTCTAACAAACAACAAGCTATTTCCAGGCTCATAGCTGTTAAATTCCACCTTCTTGAATGAGTCGTATATCCCAAAGAGCTGTCTCTCTCCTTCCTGCCAGGGACATATTCTCATTTGCTTCTCCTCATGTGTACCTGATTTTTTTCTTGGCTTTTGCATCCTCTTTCATCATTTGGCTTCACACACTACAATGTACAGCTGCAACCAGTAAATACCCAGGTCCCAGCTGCAGCCACTAGGTCAGACCCCTCTACACACAAGCTTCCACAAGTCTTAGCATGCATTGCCTTGGGCTGCAGTTATCAATCACTGGACTGCTTGGTCAGCAAAGAACTATTTAATGGCTCTTTCTGTTCAATACAATCAGTACACCCATACTCTTTAGGAGGCCTACCAAAAAAAATGGAAGATGGTGATGGCAGTAGTTAGCACCCTTCAGCTTAATGATATTAATACAGAAAACACGTGCAAAAGAACATTTGAAAGGAAATTTGAGGAAAAATAAAGATGAAATTAATAATACAGTTCTGTTATGCTACTCACAGAAACACCGTGGAGGTAAATAACTCATCAGCTTTATTATTTTTTTTTTTTAGCTTGTTAACAGTTGTACTGTGTGGAGGTAGCTACCTCATCCGAACTACATTTATTTTTGAAATGCAACAGTGTGAAGGACTGACTTCCCAGTTAACAGGATGTAGAGTTCTCTTACTGCCCAGTATCCGCATTCCACCTTATTGTATCTTACCCAGTAGGTTTGTGAGCCACAGGGCCAAATCCTCTTTCATTGGCAACAAGTTGGCCTCATGTCGACTTGCAAGCCACTGACTGTATTGATGCATATCTGAGAGGCCAGGGCCACGTGCCTTCGGGCTCAGAGCAGTGCACATTGCTTATCCACTTGCTGTACCTGTTTTCTTATATTAAAGAAAAAAAAAAAGAAGGGGGGGGGGGAAAGTACTTTATTATACCAACTAAAGTTTTGTGGGTTCTGTTTTTAGAATTGTACTCTGTAACAGTAGCTATAATTCTAAGAAATTAGATATCAGACAGACAGATGTGGATCTAACACATAAATACAATACCGATGACTGAAGTTTTGTTTTGTTAATCTATCACATGGCAAGTGATTAAACCACACAGATAAACATCAACTTCATTTGTACTCACCAAGCTACACACGTTGCCAAGACATAACCAAATAGTCTGCAAGGAATGATTAAAGTCAAATCAAAATAAACATTTTACACAAAGCTAACAACTCACTATGGTGCCTGATCCAATATCCATTCAAAATAAATGGAAAGCTTCAGAGACTTTTTGGATCAGACCCAACAAAAACATGGGAACAACTGAGTTACACTACTACAGCAAAGTTATTAACAATTAACAAATGCTGTAACCAAAAGGAATCAGTCTGTTCCACAGCTTCAGAAGAATTGAAAAACAAACCCCACACCAAAGACAGTTAGTGAACAGCGTAATTCCATCAGAAAGCAGCACAACAGCTAGTGCTGGCCACCCATGCCTCTCACTTCCACTTTTTATACATGTGCTCCTCGGCTTCACTGACAACTTACTGAAACTTCACTTCCAGGTAAGGCATTACGTCATGCGATAAATATTAGTTAGGTGTTGCAAGGCTTGCAGCAGCCAGAGACATTAGACCCACTGGACCTGTACCTCTGCTCCTGAAAGACTAATTCCCTCACCTGCGGCAGAAGCGTGCTAAGGGAACAAGGTTATTTTTCTCTCTAAAAAGAAACTCAGACCTGGACCCTGATGCTCAGAGCAGTGACCTGAGATAGTGCCTTGCCTGGTAGGCTGTAGCCTGCTGAAAGCCCAGTCCCACCAGCTAGCAGTCACAAGGTGTTAAACAGGTGGCACTAGACAGACATTAATGGGGGTGGGAGGTCCACAAGGACTAGTTCTTTGCCTACTGTCACCTGGCTGATCTGTGCCCACTGTGATTGCACAACTCAGCTGGCTTCAGCTTATGATACTCTGCAAATAGCTTCTGTCTGCCCTTTGCATACCTTTGGAGTCAGGTAAGAGGTATCTGCGACTTCAAAAACAACAACAAAAAAGAACATTTATTATACTATTTCATTGGGGCCTGGAATAACAATACTGAAAATAATTATTTTGCCAAAAGAAGGAAAACGTTTACTGAATGTAAAAAGCAAACGCCTTTCCATAAAACTGTGTTGTAACCGACATTTCCAAATACATGAAATGCTATGTGGCGTATTTTAATGCTTACATTAAAATACTCCAGCATTTTTAAACCATACCCTGGTTAACTACACTACTTGTTCACAACAACCTCTACTTAAGCTCTTGTTGAGGGTACCTCACCCCAAATCTTGAAGCCTGGCTTGCCCTTGAGATAGATGCAACTTTCACTATGAAGATATTCCTTACTGAAATTAGACAATTTTCTCAGTTGGGTAGGGGGCGAAATAAACATTACAAAGTCTTTATTCCCCTGTATAAATACACATTTTGAATTATCAGTAGATTTTAAGTTTTTTCTAACAAAAATACCATATACATCAAAGTTCCTTTGAAAGCAGAGTTTAAGGCAGACTGAGGTATATAATTTAAGCAAAGCTCCACTCTGAAAACTGACTGTGTAAAAATGTCCGCTTGGATTTATGGTTTCCTGGTTAAATGCAAATCATACCTGCTCATTTGGGGTGGGGTGCAAGGGAGCGGAGGGATAAGATTCAGCCTGTTAGCTCTGCAGAAAATCACTCTCAGATTCCTTCAGACTAGATGATACTAACAGCTAACAAACTATGATGACCGTATATTTAAAGTTGTTCTTTGTCACTCAGGACTACACAATTTAGTGCTTCAAATCACTGCTTCATTTTGGATGGACACAGAGGCAAGATGAGTAACTGGCACCACCTTGATTTTTCCCATATAACCTTTGAAGACAAGTGTAAATACTTCTGCCATATACTTTCTTTCCAGAAAAAAAAAAAAAAAAAAGTCTTAAAATAATTTCTTTTTACTGACTTCTGGAGTCTACAAACTCCATTGATACTGTGAGAACCAGAACTGAAACTAGTTTATTCTCTTGAATCACCTCTGAAATGTTATCAGTAAAAAGTAATTAAAATTTTTTCTCATTCCTGAATGTTCACTTCATATACAATACACAAATACAGCCAAATAAAAACACCTCATTTTTGGCACAATTTCTTCAGTTTATTAACACCTACGTGTCTAAATGTTTAGGAAACAAACTCCTGCAATTTGTTTCTTTTGACATACAGATAGGAAAATACACCTGAAAAAAAGAAGCATCATTGTACTAAAGGAGCCAGTAAGACACTGCACCTCTTCACTGGAAACAATTTCCCAGTTCCTATATACTTTGAGGAGAGGGCTAAACTCTGTGACTCCTGGAGGTCCCTTCCAACCTAAATTATTCTAAAATATTATATTTCAAGGATGCACACAGCAATATTCATCATGGAACCTGAGGCAGGGTCTGCCCTGCTAGGAGTATAACACATGACACACATGCCGAGTTGGACTGTCTTAAGAAGAAAACTATAGAGGCAAGATCCTTTTCCTTCATCTCATGAAAGGTCCACCTACCTTATCACTTGCAAGACCATGCATAAGTACCCTGTGAAATCTGGAGCTAATTAATAACCAACATCATGATAATATACCTGACAGACAGCCAGATACAATACAGGCTGTTGCCACTGGTGGGGCTGAAGTAATTCTAAGGTCTGAAAGCTGCAATTCTTTAAGACTAGAAAAAAAGACAGGGAAGGATTCTGGAGCAGCTACATGGAGGCAGTTTGGGTTTTGCCATCAGCCTGTAAAACAAGCACTGCAGTCTGTTTATGCTTCAGGCTGACCTCTGCAGAGATGCAGAGCATGGAATTTGAGATGTTACTTCAGTTTGTCTCTAAAATACAGGGCAGTCTTCAAATCTATCTCATGCTGACCTACCTCTGATTTCATAAAACCCAGCAACCAGGCTGTGTAAAGGTCTCAAGAAACTTTTGAGACTCACTGAAGGAAGAAAAGCAGGAGAACAAAAAGCTCTGATTTCAGAGGAGTCTCGGGTGCTTGAGCTTCATAGTCACTGTGGTAGTAAGAAGAGAGAAGATCCAGAGACAAGAAGGGTATTCTGAGTTTAAGGTTGTTTTAATGGGACATGGGTTCTCAGGGCAGGAAACTAGGAGAGATGACAAAAGGCAGATGACAAAATCCTCTAGAAGCTGAAAATGATTCAGGCATCTCTGTACTGGGACTAGTTCTGCTTGACGTAGTGGCCCTGAATTCACAATAATGTCAATACATGAAAGCAGGCAAGCAAAGCAAGGAACACTAATGAAGAGTATCCACTGAGAAGAACCCTGAAGAATCACAGATGAATCACAAACCGACCTTACCTCTGTGTAAGTTTTCCTTAATTCCATTTCTGAAAGAAATGAATTTTCCCCTTCCAGCTACTTGTCTGAAAGCCTACCATATCCTTCAATAAAATACCTTCTTGTTAGAATCAAAACAACAAAACTCCTACTTTGGATTTTTAAAGTAAATAAAAATCAGCCTTCAAGGAGCAAAGTGCAATTTGTCCCTTGTAACTCTTGTCACATATTCTGTGTGGTCACAAGTGATATTGTGGGTCAGTTATCAAACTGCAAGCATCAGAACCTATCAGACCCTTAATTATTCTTTATGCAAACACTGATTACTACTGAACTTAGAACTAAGTTTAACTTAAGCCTCCACAATACTTAAGTGCTCCATTAAAATGTTCATCTGCTTCATCAACTGTAATAGCCCATACATTAACTATTAAAACTTCATCACATGCTAGCTAGGATATGTGAAGCCACTCAACTGAGTGAGTCAGGTGAAGGTGACAGCAGGGGGTCCTGAGCTCCTTCAAGACCCCTTTGAAGACTCTATCTGCAGCCAAGGCCAGGCTCTTGAACTCACTCGGGTACCACCACAACACCTCCTTAAAACATCTTAACATATTTGTTTTCTTGTGAACTGGAGAAAAGTTGATGGGCAATTTAATAGTGAGCAGTCTGGTCAAAGAAATGGACCAACTTGCCACAGAGGTAGACAGTAGCACGCAAGGATAGATCACCAAAGCTGAGGCAAGCCTCTTGGGCTCCAACAACTACTTCATCTTTTGTTTTGGCAGACATAAGGTGTGAACAAAGTAGCCAAAAAATATTGGTTTTCCTAATCTCACTACTTTCTAACAACAACATCAAATAGTCATATATACAGCTCTCCAATACTAGCCAACACAAACACATCAAATATTTTACAGAATGTAACACTTCTTTATGAACTGTTGAGGCTGATGTGATATGTAGAAGCATTTTTCAAAACTCACCTCTTAACTGCTTTGTTCCTCAAAAAGCAACTTCTTCCCCCTACTATTCTGAAAGCAGACAAGGAAAGGTCTTCAACTACTCTTCATTCTGTTTTGTTACACGTTATATTTATGCAGCATAGCCTTTTTTTCCACCTCTGTCAATAAGAGGAGGACATCTCAAATTCTTAAGACTTATTGTCTAGCTGAAGAATTCAGTGTGGGATAGTTTACAGTACACCCAGTGACATGTAACAGATTCAACACACTGAAAGGTTATACTTCGCTCCAGTTGCTTCTACCACACAGTGAAGTTTTTATTTTGCTTTACAGTAGTACATTTAGTTTTCTGTGTATTGCAGCTCACTGTATTTTGCCAGCAGTGTAACTTACACTATCTGCTGATTATTGTCAGTGATCATCAAGTCAAAGCAATGAGAATCAAATGAGTAATCTTCTGTAATTCCACTGGCTTTTGTTGGGGTTAACCGGTAGAACAAAAGGATTCAAGAATGATACACTCTACTCAAAACACACAGGAGGCAAAGACTGTTTAATTCAAAAAGTAAAATTGGCTGCACAGTTAGGCACTCACCGTTGCAGATCCCTGGATTCACTTACATTTCCTATTCCAACCACTTTCCTTACCTGCAAAATTGTGGTAATAATAGTACTCTTCAACTGTACAATTGGGGGGGGGGGGGGGGAATTATTCTGCATAGTGAAAATGTATATATATGTGTGCATGTATGCATAGATATACATACAGAGAAAATACATGTTGTCCATGCTGTGAGTTAATCATACAACACAATAAGTTTTTACTCCAAATTACCCATCTATCTGCATCATACACACATAATGGCTTACACTAAGTAGCTGCTGGCTACATGGTGTGCTCTCTGTATTGAGTGAGTTTCACTGTTGCCTCAGCCTGGTTCCTAATTGCAACATGCGCATTAGTCCCCAAACAAAAGGAAGCTTGAATCACTCCTTTTCACTTCCTAGTAGGCACAAATCTTCCAGGTGAGGGATGAAGTCTTGCCGAACCACTTGATCTTTACGACTTGGTTTAAGCATTAGCATAGAAATTAAGTATCCAGCAAAACAAGCATTTTTCTTTGTATCTCTATTCAGTTAGAAAAGAATAAAAAGATTTTACAAGTTACACCGGGGGGGGGGGGGGGGGGGGGGGGGGGGGGGAAGGCAGAAATAAGTCATAAAGCAAATGTAGAACTCTGTATAGAGATCGATCCAATCATCTCTGATGCAAAGGCCCTACGCAAAGGCCCTACATGATGTGCCCGTTGCACCATACCAGCGTGACTGAGACACTGTGCCACAGATGTTGTTTTGGCCCACCCCGGCACTACCACCTAGCAGGCAAGCCAATCGACTGGCTCTGTTTAGTTGACAGCTAAACCAGACTTATCCAGGACCAAAGATTGGCACATACGCCAATTCAGTGGCCTAGTAACTCGACAAAGCTGGAACAACTGGAACAGGAGATGGCATGACTCTACTCGGACGCTGGGTTCAAAGAAGCAATTTAAAAGTCTTCATAGAATTATATTTGCAGGCTTTAAGTTTGTGAAATAAGGTCTGTTGTAATATGATTGAGGAAGCGCAGTAGCTATCAGTTGTAGAAGAAACAAAACATCATGCATGCAACTGTGCAATAGCTTTACAGTCAGTGGCTGAGAAAGCAGACAGCAACCTAGACAAGAGCAGCAACAGTTTTTCTCTGAAGGAACTGGAACTTGAGCACTAGACTGCACATTGGCTTTGACAGAGGGGTATCGGCTATAACTGCAGACAATCTCCTGCTGTCTTAGAGAGAAGGTAATGCTATTGGAAAGCTGCCATCCTGGAAAGAGAGGAGACAGGCGATCAAAAGCCAGAACAGAGCTCATGAGTATCTGGCAAGGGTTTCTGCTGGATCTCCCTGCTAGTTCTAATCACCTCAAACAGATGGAAAAGAACAGAACTTTTGAAACTTTACTAGTGCTTAAGTGGACTGTGTGAAGCATGCACTTACTGTAACTGCAAGCTGGGTACAAAAGAGGCTTAAATAAAGAGATTCCATGTTCATAAACAGATGAAGTTGCAGCGCACATTTGTGCAAGCAGAAACGAGGCTGCCCACGATTTGGGACCCACAGTTGCAGTCACCGCTTTCACATAAACAAGTGCCAGTTTTACACATGCAGCACATCCAAGCATAAAGGCGTTCACACTTGAGAACTGTTTCAGTTTTTCTGTCTCAATGTTGGCATATTTTTCACATTTGGAGAGTAGATCATCAGTCCACAAACTAAAGGCTGCTCTTGCTTTTCCACCCTCTCACCCATATACATACCTATGTGTATACACACACATATATGCAGAAAGGGCAGGGGGGAAGATACATGAATGCCTTCCTTTGAGAGCCACAGAGGTAACTAACAGCTTCTGTAATTGATATTTTTAATGTTAGGAAACTGTTCCCTATGGTGAGATCTGCTAGACAGTGGAATAATTTCCCTAAGTGAAAAGTTAAAAGCTCCCCCACTTGAAATCCTTGAAATGGACTAAAAGAAGCAGTAGGGAAAAGCACAGAGACCTGTCACTCACTGATAGATGTTACTCAGTCGATCTTTACCACCTGCAATTTCCAGTTTACTACAGAATAGTAATCACTCTCACTGTGTCCTTTTACAAACGTAAAAGCAAGCAGAGTCAGTTTTAAAGTGATTCTGCTACTACATCGCATAGCTCCTCTTCAAGAGCTGCTGCAGAGCTTTCCCTTCTGTAAGACACAAGTCACTGTCTACATCATCCTAAATACATATATGTGTAACCTTACTTTTCTCACTACCATAAACAAGCAGATAAAACATAAGCTCACAAATGCAGCAAGCATATTTTGTAAGGAAATGCAATTTTTCTAGTTATTTTATTATCCTTATAAACTATACCACAACCAATTTAGCCCAAGGTTTCTGGAGCTTTCCCAGATTAACTTGGAGCATACTGTACATGTTAGGAGCAGGGGGAGGGGCACTGGAGGGGAACCACCATCTGAAACTCATTAATCAATTAGAATTTTTAAGGGCTTACATCAAAATGTGATCTACACTGATAAAGTAAACTTTAATCACAAGAAGCCTTTGTCCTTTACATTATGAATATATGTGTTACAAATGTGTGCAGTGCTTTGAGCCGAGGATGAGGAACCTGGCACAACAGCTTACCAATATTTTGGACCTGTAAGGCCTTTGGTCTGAAGCCAGACCAAAATGAAGTTAACCGCACTTAAAAATCTGAGCTAATCATTGGAAGCCTAAACGTTTTCAGGACTATGCCTAGTAGAAACAATTTTGTTGCCTTGATAATGTCTCCTCTACCAAAAGGAAAGCAAAAAGTCCTTCTCACATAGACCAAAACAAAACTTAAAGAATGTTCAATATCTACTTGCTCATAAAATTACAACTTCTGGACACTGAGCCCGATTCCTAACATGGTCCAAAAACTCTCAAGTTGACTTCTCTTTGCCTGGCTCTTACGATTACGTTTTTCTGCTCATCGAAGCAAAACAGCCATTAAAAATTAGTACAAAAGAAGTTTCAAGCACCACCAACTAGAAAAGGAAGTACACTTTTAAACAGACATATCACATCTTCCAAGGAGTATAAACATGACTCTTGCTGCAAGCACACCATGCAGACAGTATTACAAGCTGTGTCTCAATTATCAGCTTTGGTTTTAATTATGAAGTTCTATTTCTAAATCCCATCCTACAATTAGTGTGAAGCCTAACTAAGAAGTGTAAAGGGGAGCTGAAGTTGTACTTAGCATAGTGAGCGTGCAAATTTAAATAAGGCTGTAAGTAAAATACATGAAATAACCAAATAGGTTAGTAGCTTAAAATAAGTAAGATCTAGAACTTAAGGACAGTACTGACTCTTCCTCACCTCACCACCTCCATCTAGGTTTGGCTGTGGTTCCAACACGGGTACCACGCTATAATGCTGATCAGATGGCCTATGGTGCCATATGATACGAATTTGTGACTGTCAGCTAATTTCCTATTAAATCACAATCCACATCACAAAACCATCATAAAACCACTACACTTGGAACAGCTTCTACTCCACCATGAAGGAACCGTTCATAATTTAATGTAGATGGAAAGCAAAGAATATTTTTTCTGTTCCATTTTAATTTCAAAGCAATGTCAGAAGCGTGCTGGAAGTGCGCTGGGGAGACTGCAATGCATCCTTCCCAGCACCCCAAAAGCAAGCCAGCGGGCTCGGCTGGCACACACCAAAGCAGTGGGATGCTGATGGCAACCCTAGGTAAGGCAACCAGCAACCTTCGTTTCTTACACATTAAGCACCAGCGAAAAACACAGCCCTCTTAAAGTCAGTCTCTGCCCTCTCGAGGTTTGAATGCAGAAGCTGAGGAGGCAAGCCAGAAGCTGGAAGGCCGGCTGTCGGCATGAGAAGGGTCTCATCCCGCCTGGCCTTCGGGGCAGCGGAGGGGGCCGGCCGGGCGCAGCCACCCGCACCGCAGCCGGACTTGGCCGCCTCCCACCCGACACTTGCCGCAACCCCGGGGCTCGCGTTCCCCGTCCTCCCGCACCCCCTCCCCGCGCCACCAGCAACCCGGGGTTACCCGGAGCCTCCCCAAAGACCCACCATGGGGCGCGGAGGGGCGCGCACGGCGGGCGACAGCCAGCCGAGACGCGAAGACCCCATCGCCGCCCGCGCGTTTCGCCCGGCGGCCGCCCCCCCGCGCTCACCCGCTGGGGAGCCCGGCTCCGCGCCGCGCCGGGATGCGTTTGTCCTCCTCGGGGCCCCTCCGCAGTAAGGTTGAGCTAATGGCTTTGCCATGAGTGCTAGAAGCGCTGCTTCCAGCTCTGCCCCTCGGGGGCAGGACCAAGCAAACCCGCCGCAGCCCCCGACCCTCCGCGGGATGCCCGGGGCGGCCCGCCAGCAGCCCCCGGGCCAGCCGCAGCCAGCCCCGGCTGAGCCGCTCCGGGCTCCCCGCGACGCCCACGGCCGCTCTCATTCCACCCCCGCAATGCGTTCAAACGCCGGACAGCCAGAGAGCGGGAAAAACAGTAACAATAACAAAAACCCCCCAACCACCAAAACAAAACCAACAACAAACTAAAACCCCAAACCTACAGCAAAACCACAGACCCCCCAAACAGAAGGAAGCCCCCAGCGCGCAGGCCGTGCGGGGCCCGGCGCCGAGCCCTGCCACTTCCCCAGCGGACCCCCGCGGCCAGCCCGGGACGCGGCGGGTGACAAAGAAACGACAGCACCTACTCCACAACCGCCAGGCGAAGCTCACCTTGCCGCCTGGTTCCCCGGGCCCTTGCTCCTTAAACTCGAAGGCAGCCGGCGAAGTGCACGAAACGCCCTCGATTTAAAGGAACCTGGGCTGCGGGCTCAGCTGTGGGGCCGGCCGGGCGAGCCCCCGCCGCCGGGGCAGACACGGTGCTCGCTGCCGGGGCGGGCGGGCTGGCGGGCAGGCAGGGCTCCCCCCGCCGCCCCCGGGGCTGCACTCGCTGCCCCCCGCCTCCAGCCGCCGCCGTGCCCCCGAGCTGAGCAGCGCAGACCGGCAACAGCCGCGCTGCCGCTCTTCATACTTCTGTCCGCTCCGCGCTCTCGTTGGGAAACCTTTTTTTTTTTTTTTTTTTTTTTTTTTTCTCCCTTCCCCCTTTTTGTTTTTTGTTGGTTTTTTTTTTTTTTTTTTCCCTCTCCGAAACCGATTTCCTATACTCCAGCAGTCCACACAGACTGAACGGAAGTTACAAACTTACTTTTTTTCAGACGGACGGCAAACGCAGTTCACACTGATTTTACCCTTGAAATGCTGAGATATTCTATTACAGCCTTTGGCAGTGAGTTGGTGCTTGGGTCCGTTTCTCTTTTATTATTATTATTACTCTCTTTCCAAGACTATTTATTGTGGAAAAAGAATGAAGGGTGGAAGGAGAAAGGAAAATTTCACATCCAAAATAAAACTCTCCTTTTCTTTAATTTTACTGGTTGTGTCTGGAATTTTTTAACACTTAGTAGCACCTCTTTTAATTGTCACTCCTCCACCCCCAGCTAAAGGAACATCTTGGGGAACTGTTTCATTGTACATTTCACCAAAACAATTACATGCTACCTGGTAGTCTCTTTTGAACAAAAAACGTATGCCGTTCATACATCAATCATTCTTAAATTACACTTTAAGCACAGTGATGGGTAAGGGTTTTGCTTCTTCTTGTATGCCTGCGCTTTGATTGCCAAGCTAACTCTTAGCACACCTTTATTTCAGTCATTTCGTTCTCACCTTATATCATTTTCGTGAAATTTCAACATTTTGTTAAATGTCAGGGATAACCTTCTCCAACTGCTGTTTATTCACTCATTCCCTGCCCAGAGAAGCCCCTTTTGTGAATTCAATAGCGGGAAACAGATGTTCAGACTCCTGCATCTCTTAATGCATGGATGTAGATTGTCTTGTTCAGTTTCCTCATGGTATCATGTTATCACTTTCCATAGGAGTGCTCCAGTCAAACAGCACATTTATTTTTCTTTCACAGTGGTATACCCACTTATTTTATCAATATATATAAATTAAAATAATTAAGTTGTTCTAGGAAAAGCACATTACGTATAATTATACTCAAAGAATTGTTTTAACCTGATTGCTGAAAAGCACATCAAGCTGACCCTTAATTTTTAGTTACATTCATTTCTTTGTACTCTGATCTGCTGGGAAAACATGATTTGCACAATTAATGCCGGGCTATTTTTCAATAATTGCACTGTAAGCAAATTCCTTTTCTCTGAGCAGCAGATGTTCATTGCTAGCCAATCAGAATACACACATCTTTCGTTATTTATTATATTCCTATACTCGTATGATGCCGTTCTGATGGACTATTAACTGCTGTGATGAGTGCTACTTAAATGAGAGCATTCATCAGTGTGCTGATGTATTTAGCTATGGTGAGCTCTAGCCAGGTACTATGTGCGTAACAGCCCAGAATTAAATGAAATCCTAGTTTTGTTTTGTTTAGATAAATCTGGATGTCCCTGGCCATGACTGTTTTCTTTGGCTCATCCAATTTCTTGGTCAGGGAAAGAAGGGGGGTGGGGGGGTGGGGGGGGGTTGTGCGCAGAGGTAAGAAAAATGTCCTCAGACATCCCAAAAATGCACTGGGGTGGAACAGATGTTGAGCTGATGAGCAGATTCCTGTATGCACTTAATTATCTTACAGAGGTTTTATCTGACCTTCAGAAAGATTTTTTCTAAATAATTAGCAACAATTTAAATCCAATTTATGTGTCACCTCAATATAAAAACCAGCTTGAGATGAGACCAATTCTGTTAAGGTGTCCTCTATACTTAAAAATCCTGTCACTTTATAGAGAAGTTGGAAAATGCTC
Source organism: Falco cherrug (assembly GCF_023634085.1). Classification (NCBI taxonomy): domain Eukaryota; kingdom Metazoa; phylum Chordata; class Aves; order Falconiformes; family Falconidae; genus Falco; species Falco cherrug. The sequence goes on along the minus strand of NC_073706.1, from coordinate 22,979,186 downwards.
CCCTCCCCTAAGCAGCAGTTGTGTCGCCAGTAAAAGCTTCTCAAGGTTCATGTGTACTCTGAAGTTACAAGATTTCTATCAATTTTAGGAGCAATTCTATGCAGGGAGTTAAGCCAAGGCTTTTCCAGACGTCATGCAATAAATCTTGTGTGTGAATTTGCATATGTACCAGTGGGAAGGGCTGAAAAAGCAGTTGTAAGATTTTGAAGCCAAAATTGGTTATGCGCTTCCTGATATGGTCAGTTTGTACCAAAGAATAATCTAAAATCAGGTGGTAGTAAAATCGCATACATTCATAGATACACAACCTATGGATCTTCTCCTACCTCTTTTTATTTCAGTTATTAGTTTCTTACCATCGTTTCATAAAGAATGTATCTGAACGAGCAATGTGCAACACCCAGTACAGCAGTTAAGCAAAATAAAAAAACCTGAAGGTCAGATCAAGTCTTATACAAGCAAGACTGAGAGGAGCACAATGCCAAATATCATCTGAAATGTATAGAAGTATGGAAGTTCCAGCAGTGACACCGCAGCTACGAACGCAAGGACTACAACTTCTCTGTTTTGCACTTAAGCATTAGAATTTAGTTTTCAAATTTGGCACAATAACTTTGAAGCCACAGTACACTTCTATTTTCTACATAAGGCTATTTCAATAATATACTCACTAACCTTTGAGGAAGAACTCAAAGTTTCCTTCTGAAATGCTATTATTTTCTTCGCCGCTTCTCTACATGAACAATCTTAGCTCCCCACACTTGCAACTTACAGTGTCTACAGGTTCCAACAATATTTTTGACACAGTCTTCTTCCAAACAGACAACACAATGATCAGGCATATGAATAAATGATCATTTGAAGACAGACATAGGAAAGAGAGGGGAGAGAGGGAGCAGGAGAACGTGCATTGACTGTGGAAGGTAAAGCTCATTTGGTAGTCATATGCACATGAAGGAAATCTGAGCAAAATTACCACCATGACTAAGACAAAATGGTTCTACACATTGTCATTTAGATAATTTTAACAGTAGAAAGGGAATATTAACTCTCAAAAGAGATAGAAGATGTGGATAATTGGCTGAGTTGCAGCAAATTCTATCTAAAGATGTCATAAACTTTCTATGATTTGGGACAAAAATTCAGGATTAAAGATTCTGCAGTATTTAATCTAATTTGGTTGCACATTATAAATCTTGATGCATAGATAATTAGAGATCAAATTTGGGAATATGAGGTCAGCAAAGATGATCACAATGGCCCATTTTAAGCCATTAAATTCCTCAGCCCTTTTCTAAAACTGACTTATAATAACCATCTCTGGTGACCTGTGGATGTTATATCATCGTGCGGATTTTCTTAAGAATGTACCTTGCAGGTCACTTATAAATGGGAAAATTACCTAGATCAAAGGGTTATCAATGCACAGGGGGCTGAAGGAGTAGCCACTGAGCAGGAGGAAGAAAACAGAGCAGGAGAGAGAGAATGTAGAGAGAAGGATGTAGTTCTTAGTAGGAGAAGACATACAGGCATCTGGTTTGGCATATCTCTAGATCACGCTTTCCTAGTGACCTTGCAAATTTCCCAAATACTCCTGCTTCATTATGTACTTAGTGTCCTAACTGACCAGTGTAATGTCAGTCAAATATAATGATTACTATGTAATTTATGATCGGCATCCCAATTCTGTATCAACTCTTAAAGCACACACAGCCATTAAACAGGACATGCCTTGGTCAGCTAAGAAGACATGGATGGGAGACAGCAACTGGGGTGAGTAGCAGAAACTATGAATAAAATGTATATTGAGTAGAGAATGTAATACCTGTTGATTTCTTGCTGCTAAAGGGACTGAACAATTAAACTATTTAACTGAAATTCACGCAGATCTGGAAGACAGAAATATATTTACTCTGTTCTTTCTTTCATTATATACCACAGAAATTAAAATTCAAAAGATGTGGAGTCAGAGGTGATTCAAAACTGCCAATACTTGAGTCAGCTTGCTAGAGTATGAGCAGCCACAATGAGCACAGAATGTTTCATAAACGACCAAGCATTGTCCCAATGTTATAGTGCTTGGCAAAAAAAAAAAAAAAAAAAAAAAAAATTAAAAGAATTGACTTTTAAAAAAGGCAGAGTAGTCAGTGACCTTGCTGGCCTGTGATCAATAAATATCTCCTTGTGGAACTCACTGAAATATATTGTACTAACTGGTACCAGGTACCTTTTAATTTTACATTTTTTCCTAAAACTGTTGGATTATATTATGTAAGTCCTACTTAAAATGTATTTAGTATTTGGCAATTTGAAGAACATGTGGAGAAAACATGAATAGGTAAAACTTAATATTAATTCAGTTACACATGATTTTTCATTTTAATTATCATGAAAATAAGGCATGCTGTAAGTTAATTTCATCCTCTGATAATTCAGTTCAACACACACAGACTTTGTAATCAATTGAACTTTCTTCAAACCTGTGGTAGAATATTCATTTTAAAGGTCTACGAATAAACTGCAAAAAAATTCCTTCACCATAAATATAGTATGTTCTATTCTTCCATCTCACAAACTTACTCTGCAAGAGATGTACTTTCTATTTATTATACGTGACTTAATTACAATTTTCTTTCTTTTTTTTTTTTTTTTTTTTTTTTTTTTAAATCTTAAATGCGCAACTGACTGCTGTAATGTAAGAACAAGTTTTGGTCATTGTAAGCCTAAAATCAAGTTTACTGTCTCCTCTGCATCATATTTACTACAACACACCTGCTTCTAATCTTTCAGAATAATATTCACCAATGTTAAGGAAAACACCTCAATGAAATTTGACCCAATAACAGACAGTTTTCTGTCATCATGGAGTGCACATACTTGAATTGACATACTGTGACATATGACCAGCATATATAAACTGCTCAAAAGCTACAGGTGTATAATACATGCATCACTGCAACATACATTGTGGAATATGCACCACTGTCATGAAGACATCACAATTCACATTTATATAGAAAGCTGGTTTTCAGCCAAGTGTCATAATAGTTTATTCATGGGTACCGAGCATGCAGTTGATGTGCCAAAAAACCACTGGGGTTAACACAGTGATTACCAGGCCAGATTCTGTGTTGTGTCTGACAACTAAAGTGCAACGATCTGTCTCTAAACCAGCGAGTTAAACATTAACAAGACAGACTGTTATTATTTTTTCCTTCTTAAATACAAGGATCTCAGATACTAAATGGATAGAGATCATTTAAATGACTAGATAGATTAGACAGGCCTCCTAACACCTTCCTTGAAGTGAAAGCAACTCACATACAGAACTGAAACGTTGTCCAACTACAGCTCATACTGCACTGTGATCCCTACCAGACAACGTAGCAATTGGAAGTGACTCAGGAGACAATATAGCGACTGAAACCAACTCAAATTCCTATCAGAACTAGCTCACAGGTAAATGAAGTGAAGGGGAAATGCTCATTTGATCTCTGTTCCTTATATTTTACAAGAAAGCCAGATTTTGTGGTTGGTTCCTACTTGGGATGGAAAAGTCACTAAAAATAAGGTGCTAAGGTCACATAGAAGCATCAGATTGTAAGTACCAAAGGCACAAAAACAGCAATGAGAAAAAGAGTATCTAAGGAGGCCAACACCTACCACAGCAACATTGTCTTCTTGTATCACAGGTGTTCTGGAATCATTTTATCAGCTTCTTGTAGCAGCTGACTCAAATACACAAACTAATTTTCATAGGAATAAACAGATGAACACTGGCTTTGGGAGGCAATTTACAAGCAGTCCAGATGTCCACGTCACAGTTTCTCACAAGTCACAAATTTTCCAGACCATGAATACGAGCAGACCAATTCATTATTCAAGAACTGAAAAATTCTTTTAAACAAGAAAATGTTCTAACAGTGTAGTGACATCTGACCACGTTGGCTGGTCAAAACCATCCTGCCTTCCCTCTTTTTGTCTTTCAATGCAGTCCTTCTCCTGACACATACCTAGGTTTCTCTTAAAATCCTTAATATTCTTTGTTTGAATTTCCCTTCCTATTAACTTATTCCCTTTGTTAGTGGCCTTTGTATGAAAATATTTTGTTGACTTCCTATTTAGCATAAACCAAGGCCCAATTCTGTCCCTAATATTACCTACAGTAAAATTCCTTTTAATGTTAATGAAATCAGATGAGGTGGTTTTTGTACCTAGTTTATAAGAACTAAATTATCAGCAGTGATTCCAAATGTGAGAGAACTGTAGATACATATAGCTTTGAATCTTTTCTTAACAGCCCTATGGACCCCTCTCCAGGTCTTCATAAGCTCATCATATCCGCACCAATACTTTCCCACACTACCCCGGTCCATACTTCTTAAAGACATTATCACTATATTTTATTGAATGGGGAAAAATGTATTTCAAAAGGCTAGCTAACGATCTGATACACCTAAATGGAAATGCTAAGCTCAAATCAGAAGCAAGTCTGGTTTGAAACATACAGAGGTATCTCTGTACAGGCCTCTGGAAGACAAATACGTCTTCTTACTTCCCTACTGGCTACCTAGTGAAAATATAGCCATTTCATAGAGATACTCCAGCCTAGTCACTGGAACAACTTCTGCACGGCAATTTAGGACCCTGTTTCCATATGAAAACTCCATAAAGCAGCAGATTCTTTGGCTGTCTCACAAGTTCACTTCTTTTCTCACGTTCTCTGTCCATGTAGTAAAAAATGGCAGATAATTAATTCTACACCATTTGAAGTGACGCACGTTTACAAAACAAGTAACTTGTAATAAACCTGCCTTTGTAACAATGAAATTCAAGAGCTTCACTGCCTGGCCAGCAACATAATGGAAGTGACATAGATGGGTCCTTACAGGAAAAACTAGGTGTTCATTTGCATTTCTGTGAGTTTAATTTTCTTTCCACACTACCCTCACATTTCTCCCAGCCTCTGTCCTGGTGTTTCTGACACCACTCTTCAGCATTTATGCATCAACCTTACCCTCCACTGACTTTACAAATTAATTTTCCTCCGAAGGTATAGTTGAGATACTATTTCTATTTCTATTTTCCTGGGTTTCTTTCTCCAGCTGCTTAGTTCAAACAGTCAGTCTTACACCTTAGGGAATGCTTCAAGTCCAGCATTCCTTTTCATTCTTCTACTAAAGTGGCATCATCGAAGCATTCCTAATGGAAAGAACACCATTCCCTTCACACTGTATTACACTGCCAAATGAAACAGGATGAATGCCAGCACATTTAATGACTATAAGTTATTCCTGTCTCAAGGGGGTTGGGAGACTCCATTCCTTTTCCCAGCCCTGCAAATGTATCTGTCACATGAGTTTTGTCGAATCACTTTTTATTTCAGATTTCCCATCTGTAGAATAGGCATATTCATAAAAACTTTGTCTTGTAAAGTATTCTGACGTTAGTGGGCAGCGAGAACTATATAAAGATGGGCTTGGTTTAATAATTCAATTTATAGAACAGTCCTGCATATACTTCCCTTCTCTCTCTTTCCTTCTTCCTTATCCTGCAAACCACATATCTGGTAATATGCTATTAGAGAGGGGAAGTAAGGTGTTTTGGGAATATTCTTGGCTCTGGTTATCACTTGCTGTCATAACAAAACAAGAAATCTGTGTGTGATCTTGGGAAAGTTACTTAATCTTCTAGATGCTTCAGACTTCCAATACATAAGATGATTATTAAGTGTATCTCATGAGGGTTGTGAAGTAAGAGGCAGCTATTAAACATTTTGATGTCACAGACTGAGGAGTCAACAGAAATGATAAATATTACTTTAATGTATTACCTCTTTTGCAAGCATTCCTCTTGCTGTGAAGAAGTTGCTCAATTCCAGAATCATCTCTGTGACATAATTCTTCATGCAAAGGCATGTTGTGGAATGGCAGTTTCCTTCAGAAGAATCTTCCCAGTTCATAGCATTACAATCTGAAACACGATAAAGTAATATCTAATTGCTGGCAAAAGACAAAGTCTTTATTTTTTTAGTATGTTTTTTTCAGACTAAAAAATGCTTCTGTAGTTCTGTACATTTTTTATTTAGAAAGTGATTATTTTGTGTAAATGTTTCTTCAGCACCTGCAACCCACAGATCATCCTTTTCGTTTATCTTCCTTCTTCATTGGGAATGATTCTTTATCCTTGCTGTTAACCATACCAATGTCAAAATAAGGAGTTGATTTTGTCCAACAGGTTTCTTGTTCAGAATAAAAACAAAGCATCATTGCCAAGTGTACACCATTGGTTTCCTTCTAGGGAGAAGCCTGACATACCTCTGTTTATGCTATAGCCTATGCCTTGGGCATGTTTTGCTAATTGGGGCTGGCCAAAACTGTTCTGCTTTCCTGCTGCCTGTCATAGGCTAAATTGCAAACAATGGTGAGACCCAGCTCCCTTCGTTAATGACATATGTTGCTGAAAGGCATTGAGAGAATTTGAGTAAGATCAAATTTCAGACCAACCTTGAAACCAGATGCCCAAAACCAACAATGAAGAGAGAAAGCTATAGATAGAAAGCTAGTTTTTTAACCTTGTGAACATTATAGCCATGCTTGCTATAAAAGCAAAGTCAGAATTCCAGTATTAAAAATAATTTTCTGTGACCTTTAATTTAGTATGCTGCTTTTTCCTCATCTGTCACAAGTCACAAGAGCCCACAGGACAGTGAAATTAAGAAATAATTCAACAAATCTGAAAAAATTCTTTTGCAAAATATCATAGGCCTGATAAGTGAGAAGAATTAGGAACAAAGTAGGCCAAGGAACTAAGACTGAATATTCAGATCAGTTATCTGAATAACATGATAGCACGAGATATTTGGATGCTAGTAATTTTATATGGAATTTGCTACCAAATACTGTACTGTCTATCTGTGGCCCTCAGGCTTCATTCAACAAAAAACAAGATGAGAAAGACAGTAATATGAAATATTTCAGTTTTAATATATGCCAGAGTTAGGGTCTAAATCCATCATAAGGAACTTATTATTTCCAGTAGCTATGCATGTGAAATTTTGCTTTGTAGGAAAAAAAAAAGTCAACAAAAATACGTAGTGATCTACCAAGGCGTAAATGGTGATACACATCTGCTGCTGTAGCATACACTAAGCCTTACTGGACGTAGATAAAAATTATAACTTTATTTGGGTAACTGTAAATTTTATTACTCTAGTAATAAAACTTAGATTATTAACCTAATAATAAATATGGTAGCCTAAGTAGAACAGATAGTCATACTTCACATCATGTGGGTAAACAGAGTTCACTGGCTGCTTTTTCATGAAATGCTATACAAGACAGAAATCAGGAGAAACACTAACTAAGCCAAGAGTTTTACACTACTGTGTAAGTGGAGCAAGTACAAAGAACGCCAGGCCCACAAAGGGTACGTTTTAGGAAAAAAAAGTCTGAAATATGTCTCCTTGAAAAATAAAATAAAATCTCACAAAACTCCCGGTTTTGCAAAGTTTAACAAAATTCTCCCCAACAATCTGGAAAAATTCCATGGATTTTGCTGAACATGGCAGTAATTCGTATACAGACCAGTTACAACCGAGCAGGAAAATTCAGTGAGCTGTTAAGAACTGGGATGCTGAATCACTTTGGGGACCAATGTAATGGGCAATCTGTGACCAAAACTGATGGACTAAACTACTATTATGTCTGCTAGTATTGTAACTGGAGGAATACTCAAAATGGGACCAAGGTCACTGTTTGCAATTTACTAATTAAAACAACATGTAAAAATAAAAAAAATTGAAAAAGCATAATTCTTGAAATAACATCATTTGAAATAACATGATTTTTGACCAATATCTAAGTCAGTACCTCCCACTAAACTAGTTAATCCAGATTACCTGAGATAGCGATGGATTAGCCATAGTAGCAAGTTTGGTAAAAGGTGCCTATTTGCAGGACAAATCACCTGGAGCCAATGCACTCTGCATAACTATGAACTTTACATGTTTACTATGAAACAAACACACATGCTGAAATCATGCCAATGTGAAAACTTTGCAAAAAATGTAAAAGAAAAGGACTTGGAAACCAGGAAGAATTAAATGCTACGAGAAACAGTTATATATTCAGAGAAACAAACAAGAAAACAATATAATGTAAGCAAAAGCAGAAAGATTTCCATTTGGATATCGACCCATCATGTTAAGCCTACTGTTTGAGAAACAACTGCATCCTACCAGGCAGCCACTACATTTCCAGTTCTTTGTCTCCTGCAGCTCTTCCCACACCAACAAGAGAAAGGGTAATTTTGAACCAGGCCATGTATCTCTATCTTGTCAATAGGACAGAGACTCACAAGACCCTTTCTTTTTTTCCAAGTGCTTTGAATAGATCCAGTCTGGGAAAAGCAGCGCAAACCAGTGAACATCCATTCAAACTAGTAAGAGAAGGTTCAAAATATTTCAATGGAAGGCTGGAAAGACCCTTGAAGTCAAACCTCCCAAAGAAATTCTCCGCTTAGAGTAATAACCTGTCGGGGTGAAAGAAACTCCCCTTCCTCAACATTTTTTTTAAACAAATGTTTCATTTTTTAATTTTTAAAATAATTTAATTCAAAAATATTCACTTGAGTCAAAATATACAAACCATACAGATTTTATCTAAAGTAACATTTTTAATTATCCCAAGTCATTTTATTTGAAACTTAATTCAGTATAAAATTCTAACCCCTCATTCATAGTGAAATCACTGATAGCAAAGATCAAAAAAAATAGAAGCAAATTTAATTTCAAGATTTAAAAAATGGCTCTGATTACTCCCATGGAAATTCTCTGGACTATTCTCTTGGATAAACAATTTCTATACTATAGTTCAGAGCAGCTATCCACTAGGACTGCAGTATTTAAGCAAGTTACACCCAGATTATAAACTGTTAAGTTTCCAGTGTAAACCTTCAATCATGACTATTGCCAGATGCACAGAATGCTTTTGCTAGATGGATGAGGATCCCTAACTTGGACACAATCATCTCTGCAAATACACAGATTTTTGAGAGCTCTTAAGACCCTTAGGCATCTGGTTCCCATTGACTTGCTATTGTGGCAAGGCGCCTAACTCCCTTAGGTGTTTTTGAACAGTCAATCATAGGCAAGTTTTGTGTGGAAGATTTGATCTGTATTGTCCCTTTTCTAAGAACTGTTAGATCCAACTCTTCCTACAAAAAGCAAGGGAACAAACTCCAGACCTCAAGGGTCATAAGTTATCAGTTAACAGATCTTCACATATTTTCTAATGCTGGTGAGAATCAGCATTTCACAGAAAGAAAAACAAACACAAACAATAAATTTCCATTGTTTCACAAGTGTTATTTTCTCCATGCAGAGCACAAAACTCCAATACATTCATTAGAGCATAATTATTCCTTGATGCAGTTACAAATGTATTTCTCTCAAACTAAGGGTAACTATTGTAATATCAATAAATATGAGGATGTTTGCAGCAGTGGTTTCAGCTAAGAACAGTGGTTTTGCTGAAAAAAAATTAATATGAAATTGATTATTTCCAGGTTTAATACTGGGTGTTCATTACCTTCTTCTTACAAAAAAAAAAAAAAAAAAAGAAAAAAAAAAGAAAAAGAAAAGAAAAGGGACCTTTACTAAAGAAGACCTGCCTTTCAGACTTTTGCCTTAATTCTAGGAATTCATCTTGACCCATCACCTTCATCCCATCCAAACATATGAATTATAAAGAATTTTTTTCCTGCTGGCTTTTAGATTTATGCAAATATCCTTTGTGCTAGAATCTCATATCTGTTGCTTTTTAAAAAAAATAAAATAAAATTGCTATACTTTTCTGCAAATACAATTCATTGGTTTAGTACTGCTATTTTCCTGTCTTATTGAGAAAACCAGTGGCAACGTCTCAGGTTCAGGTATGAAATAGCATATTCTAATCCATATATCACCCATATTGCGATGCCTTTTGGATATACACAAATTCTCCAACCTTTGCCATTATACAAATAGTTCAGCACTGGGCCAGGAACAAAGTTAGACAACCAAAATAACATGGAATTGATACGAAATACACAAATCCCAACTGCTGTGGAAAACTGCAACAGTAGATCAAAATATTTTGTTTTCTGGCCATTTGTCTAATTAAATACCCGTATTTTCTATAAAATGTGGGGAAAACCTCTTAAAGAACACCATCAAGTTAGAAACTATGGAGATAGGAAAAAAGATTAAGTCTGCATTTACTTGGCCTGTCCCTTCTGCAGAAATTATCAATATCAGGACAGTATCACAGTTATGGTAGTGGTTTCTGTGATACGAGAAGCTTACTGTCAGGAAGGTCCTACCAAAACCTGCCAGAAGCATTTCCCAGAGACAGGTACACAACTGACTATCAAGCAGCCTTCAACAGAAACTGAAATTATTTTACTGTGCTATTGATCCTATAAGCAGGTATAGCAGTTTTAATTATCTCCTTTCAGGGGATGTTATGACTGTAGATAACAAACTAGTGTTTTTACATGTGTTTACATAAATAAACAAGCAAAAAAACCCTTAATTTTTTTTTTAAAGGAAGAAAAATTCCTTTAAAGTTGTGTATTAACATTTGCTTGATTCAGCCATTTATCTGATTTTTTTTTTCCATTGGATGTTTTTCTTGATGTACTAGGATGGAGAAAAGTAAAATATTTTAATCATTAATGAGATTAACATATAACTCCACCATTCACTTAAGTAATGACTCTTACCATCCCACTCTCCCACATTTGCTTCACAGCAAAAAGGATGTTAATATGGAAAATTGAATTCCTTTGTAAATATTAACCAGTGAGCTTCTTAGCAAAGACTGAAAAAAATTTATGTATATATTCTGTGGTTTCCATTTCCTTGGCTTTATTGTTTTTATGTACATTCTCCCAGGACATTTCAGGTTATATGTCTGGAAGCCCCAGCCATTCAGCAGGGGAAAGGCTGAGCGAATAATGAGAAATGTGCTGGAAGAATTCACATAAAAGCTTTGGAGACATGAAAATGGAAACAACAGATACTTAAAAGCCTTATTGCTCAAAAAGAGAAATGTCTATCCAGCATGTGCATGTGTGTGTTATAACGTAGCTATCTCTGTATATGCAGACATGTATTATTTGTAAAGACAATATACAGAGCTATGAAGGAGCAATATTAGTGTATGTGATAATTTAAGATGTTCTCAGGATATTAGGGCAATGAAAGTGAAAAATCCAAGTAACTTAAGTTATTAGAACCCAGACATACATATAAATAGCTCTATACATAGTCGTATTGCATTGAGTTTTATATATCTTCTTTGTAAGTGAAAAATATAACCAATTCCAACATGAAAGTGTGTTTATAAGATCTCCCTGTACTCTTGTGAATGACAGCAATTTAACTGTCATGGAAAGACACAGAATCTATGAGTAGGAAAGACTTTTGGGTTGCTGTTCTGAAATGTACAGATTTGCCTCTACCCCACCCCAGCACTTGTAAAAGACACTTTATTGTTGAACACTAAACCCATGCTGCTATAGACTAAGCTTAGTCCTAGTATGCTTGACTTGATACAAGCACCACGGCATTATATGTCAAAGTTACAAACCTTTAGCCATAGCCAGTGTTTTATGATTCAAGCTTTATGGAATATTATTTTCAGAGGATTCTGACAAGATACTCTATAAAACAGATAGCTCTTTAAGAGACATCTTAACAGGTACCCTGAAAAGGAGGGGATGCATTCGTACTGCCTTAGAAAGCTGAATTTGTACACCTGATCCTATAATAGGAGCGCTTAACATAAGTCACTAGGAATTTTCTTGGTTCAACAGAAAACAAGCCTGGAAAAAGGCATGTAGACAAAGACTCTAATCAGTATATGCTGCAATCTATCAAACCCACTGCCACAACAGACAGCAAATGAAACCTCCACAAAAGGTATAACAAACAATGGCAAGTGATCAAAGCACACAACTACTACCTTCATGTCCATCAGCTGGGCAACATTAACTGACTGCATGCTCTTATCCCAAAGCAAACATAAGCTAAAATGCATTAGCTTAAACAACTTTAAGGCAAAAACAGTTGTAGGTAATACACACTGAACAACTGCAACTGATTTTAGAGTGCAAATAGGATCATTTAACATGGCTCACCTGGTGAGAGGGAGCTTCATAAGTGTGTAATAACTCCACTTCTAATTGACTATTCACAGTTAGTAAAGAGTGGTGTGATTTGCTGCTCAGTTTTACATACATGTATGTCTAGAATACCGAAGAGCTACAACCTAGCTTAGTAACTTTGCTAGCATAGCCCTGACTCAGAGCATCAAAATTACAAATGAGGCTAGGCAGCAAAGTCTGTCTGTTTATATCAGTTCCCTGAAAGTTCAGTTTTGGTATAGCCAGGCATAGGCAAAATTCCTAAATTGGAGTGGGTTTTAGGTTATCTCAGTAGTGGCAGATATTATATATAGCAATCTTTCAACACAAGGATTTTCAATCAGTTTTCACTCTAGTGCATTATATAACTGCTGCTTGATCATTGACATCAGCTACTGAAAATCAGAGGTCTGACTCATGACAACGGGCATTGCTATTAATACACTGGTGCGCTACAGTCAGCACGTGCAGGACTTACTACGCTATCCTAACTTAAGCATAGCTTGAAGAGGTATCAAGGGAAATCCCCTTGCTGACAGATATGCCTTTTGTACACTCTGAGGCTCACACTGATGTACAAATAAGTAGGTTCAATACCTTTATTATGCAGTTTGACCTCATACTAAAAACCCTCCACAGCCTTCCTAAATTTTGAGCTATCAGAAATTACGTTGCTGAAAAATTATAAAGCACCTCACCAGAACTTATGGAAGGGGTGACGTAGTCTGCCAGGTACTGGCTTGGCTAATAGCCTCCTTTTTCCACAAGGTTTGTTGCAGAAATAGGAAGGAAATCTGCAACAATGGTCCACAAGTTCACAGACCTCAATATACATAACACACTCCATAATGAGGGGGGCAACTTTGTGCCTAGCATGCAATTGTGAGGCAGATAAACAAACCTCCTTACATTTAACAACGATGCCAGAATATAGAAGATGATCACACATCTCTGTCAAGGTATTCATTTTTGTAATTCGAAGCAACAGCTCCTACCTAAGGAAAGACCATTTTGGACTTTTATAATGCTAGCTATACTGAGTAAAGACTGTTCCAAATTTCTGTTCAGGAGAAATGGTTTAACTGTGTTACAGCCAATATGGCTTCTAAGAGGAAGGAAAACACAACAATGGAATACAGACTTCTGGCTACTTTGACCAATTTTGCTTCAAAACTGACATTCCCTGCCAGGGTGAATTTTACTGGCTCCATAATGAGAGTGAAGAAACTCACCAGTTGCATAAAACTTCATATGAATATTTTACTTGACTTCTCAGCTTAAATAAAACAGTGCAGTAATTCATACAACATGCAGGGCTTGTGAAACAGTTTTGCAGTGCTTCACTGAAAAGTAGGCTTGTTTTTAGAGAGCTGTAGAAATGAATTCCCAGGTTCTGTATGTAACAGATGCTTTTCTTACTTGCTCAACAGCTTTCTCTGTCATGTATCTTATCGACCAAAAGCCGTAGCGGAGAAATACTACAGCTCAACACAGTGGTACATGAATACTCCCAAAGACCTTTAATTTAAAGCTCGTTTTTAAAATGAAAACTAAAAAAATAGACTTTTGGAGAAAACAAACAACAACCCAAAACCAAAACCCACAACACAAGAAATACTGGTTACTCCTATTCAAACTATTATAGCTACTTGCAAAAAGCATATAGCAAAGAGCTTCAACAGTCCAACATGTTGCAACTGTAAATCTGTGCTCTAGCCTGTCCTACAAACTATGCCCCATTCTTCTTAGCTTTTATATCACACAAAACAAAGATTACTTTTTAGTAACAAACGTGTAACTGAAGTGACAATTCTTCAAAACAGTTGAAAAATACTACTTTAACATATTTCCCCATTTTCCATAGAAGGAAACCTCACGCACTGACACACATAGTCTTTATGATTTTTTTTAAGATAGTTTTGTGGGTTCCATTTCTCATTAGGAAAAAAATAGACTGCATAGCTTATGTGCCATTAAATACACATAAAACCACAACTTCAAACAGTATGAGAGACTACTACAAGTTACTAATAAGAGAAACAGATTGATATTAAACAACCAAAGGCTTATGTAAGGCCTAGAAGTAAACTTTTACGTGTTCTTTTTAAAAAGTAATCCAAGTTGAGCAGGAAAGCTCACGCGCGCGCACACACGCGTGCATGCATGCACACACCCACCCCTTTCCCCCATCCCTTTCCCTAAGATTAACAACCTCCCCCCCTCAGCCTTGCAGTACTTGCCTCTTAAATGTCTCCCCAGTATCTCATAGATGTTTCTCAGATACTATCTGTACACCTCAACATTGTATAGGTACTTAAAACAATGCCTACACAACTCAACAACAATATCAAGTACCAACAAACAACGTAAGTTCATAAACAATACCTACAAAATGCAAACTTCAATATTTAGTAATTTTGTTGTCAGTAGGGAAAACCTTAGGGCTATTAAAGCAATGATTTGGCTACAACTAAGACTGTTGAGAAAAGACAGAGTACTAGCATTTAAAAGTTACATTAAAATAATTCAACTGTGAGAAAGAAACCAGATTAGTTCAATTTAATTTGATTACTATATGGCACCACCACCAGCAGATCAATCAACAGATAAATAGATTCCAGCTTTGCCATGAAAGATCCTGAAATATGTTCTGAGAGTGGTCAGGTTCCCAAATACCAACACAAAATTCAAAGCTGAAAGGGAGGCTCCTCAATGGTGAGTGTGGAAAAAGAATTACCATTTTTGAGGGCTATGTAGTATAACAATTTATTACATGAATCATTACTGTGTCAGTGCTACCTTGTTTTTTTCATTTGTTCCTTGAATTCATCTTCAAATGCATTCTTATGTAGAGCTCTGCTGATTCTTCAGATGGGGGTCTATTTTTCATTATACGTATTTTCATCATGACTAGAAACTTCCCAATGCAGCTGCAATACCTAGAAATACACAGATGTCTGTTTGCATAAGCTATTTTATTACAGAGATGTCACATTGTACCACCTTCCTGAAAAATGCTGATATTTGGACTATTCACCATAACTTGACATAAAATAAAGTGCTGAAATGTTCAGTTTTTCATAGAACAGAAATTACTTTTTTCAGTCAGCTCTACAGAGACCCATTAGAACATACAGACCATCTCTCTTCCCATGCAAGAGTATTCCAGATACCATATTACTCAGTGCTTTTTCCAGTCTGGTTAGATTTTCACAACGTGTTTTTGTTAGTTTCCTCCCACTGCAAATGTGATTATTTGGTTTCTTTCAACTGAAACATACAGAGATATTCACAGGATTTATACTTTACCCAATAAAGAAAAAGACCAGTTATGTCAAAGATGTCCTGTGAAAAGTTTTCTAAAGTAAAGGGAAATATCTCTATGACATGGAGCATATGCACCTCCAAAAATATCACTCATTAAAATAGAATGTGGGTCTGGAATTCACTGGAACTGTTTTCGTCCTTTATGTCGCAGTACTTAAGTGAAGAGATACCGTATTAAACCTAACCAAGGGGCCAAAGGATGTAATCATATGCTAACCACTTCAGGTTTCTGTCACTTTTCTTTAAAGTAAAGCATTATGTAACATGTCCCAAAGTGTTGCACTCAACTGTGTGTAACTGAAAAGGTCGCATGTTTTATCTTCTCTTCAATGTATTAGTTTATAATATGTTTTGGAATATATGGGCGAGGCAGATGATAGGTAAGTATGAATTTATTCATAACAAAAGCACTGCCATTGTTAACGATGCAACAAATCTCTAGCCACCTGTGGCCAATATTACATTTATTACCTAAGAAATAGTTGACAGAAAGCTTAAAAGATTTTTTTTTTCAGGAGAATAACATCAGTTTTAGAATGATACCTTTAAATACAATTCATAGACACTGAGGGATTGTTATGAGCTACTTCAACCAAAAGTGCCATAGAATTTCACTCTAATTCCTGTATTAGGCCTTTAACCTACAGGTGATCTAGAACATCAAACCTATAACCCCATTGGGTTTTTTTAATAGATGACTGAAACAAGAAAATAGGATAAGAACTCAGATGAGAGCTCTGTTTTCCTGAGAGAACTTGAGAAAGACCTTTCCTGAACAACCATCTCTCGCAGTCCAGGAGAGGGTTTGAAGAGGGGAGACTAGTATCTAAACTCTTACTTAGAATTTTTTTATTCTCTCTTTTGCTTTATTTTTTAAGTATGATGTGAACTAAAGAAGCCCATCCCCACCAGCTAGCAGTTACCTTTAGGGCAGTGGCCTGTGGCCAGGGGACAAGGTCTGAGCATGTTCCTAGCAAGGCAGGGGACTCTAATGGGTTCAGTGGCTCTGTTGACTTGCTTCAGTTTTGCTTAGTGGAAAAGAAAGCGCTAGAAGCATGTTGTGGGCCACTTTCTTGTCAGCCATCTTTGTCTGAAGTCAGGTATACCTCGGAGGCTCCAAGACTTGTGTTCCTTATTATCTGAGCTGAAGAATATTTGCTACCAGGAGTCTGTTGCACACTCCATCACCCAGAAATGCAGTTCATATAGATAACAAACAGGGGGAACCATTTGCAGCACCAAGATGTGTGGAAGAAAACCCGCATTCTGCCTAAGAGTGTTACGGTTTGCTTTACAGTATTGCAGCTTGCAGCGTTACACTTTGGTTTCTGTTGCTGGTTCCTGCAAAATTCCGGTCAAAATTCATTTACTCTGCCAGGTGTTGTTGCTCTTGCCTTTCAGAAAGCCCTGACCAAAGCATTTGATAGGCAGGCTGGCAGGGGGATTTGTCGTTCCCCCACTACCGTGACCCCAGAGCTGGGCCACGGGGCCACATCCTGCCCGGCGCGCGTAAGGTGGGAACGCCTCCCCTCAGCCTCCCTCAGTGCAACCCAGCCCCGGCGACTGCCCTCAGCCCCCCGGCACTGCTGCAGCCCTGCTCTGGGCCCAGACAGCAGCACCAGATGCTCCCCGAGTCTCTCTGCTGCCTTCATGCAGGCTCAGAAGCTGGGATTATACAACGGGGCTCCTGAGCTCCCTGAGGAGCACCCGGCAGTTCCTGAGGCTGTGCCAGCACCCGCCGCTTTCCCACCACTGCCTCATCCCCTCAGGAGCGGGCACGTGGGGGGCTCCTGTGGAAGGTGCCAGATGCCAGGCCGTCCTGCTCCCTTCCACGCCATGAAGGAATGCTGAGCTTCATGAGTCTGTTGCTCCCTTCCACGCCATGAGGGAATGCTGAGTGTAGCGGGTCTGTTGTGGGGATGAGGATGGAGGGAGAGAACCCATCTCCCCACCAAGAAGCCCTCGAGGTGGAGGACATGAGGGAAGCACCCAGGAAGAATCGCTCCAACAGGTAAGCTGCGTCCTGTGAGCTGTGCCTAATAGCCCCAGCCTGCCATGTAAAACTGTTCTTCAGGCGTCAGAAGCGGGAGAGAGGGAAGGGGTCCCCTCACTAGAAAGCAGTGCTTGTGGCATGTTTCTACCATGTCCATGTAGGAAACCATGGCTGTGAGGGCTAACGCCATAGGTGTTAGCCATTACCTCTGCAGGCAGTCAGAGGCCTAGCTCTGGTACGCATGGAAGGACAGGTACCCTGAGGAGCCACTAACAAGTGCCAGAGCCTTTAGCTGGCAGGCCAGTGAAGCGAGCCCAGCTGTGTGGGCTGGGCAGGGTTTGGCCCTGGCAGGGTGCTGAGCTGCAGGCAGCGCTGGAAAGCCAGCTCAGCTGAGCTCAGCCACAGCTTATGGATGTATCACAGGAAACAGGGAAATACCCTCAAATGTGAGGCATGGGACATTTGCTCCTGAAGAACTTTGTTTTTGAAGGGGAATTTAGGGATGTTTTTCTATGGCTTATTCCAAATCTCTTGGCGGTTTCCTGCAGTTTGTTTTAACTTCGTAACCGCGCTCGCTTTTTAACTTTGATTCGCCTCGGTTTCTGCCGCCGTTCTCTGAGAGATGCGAGACAAATGCGGGAGGGCGGTTAAAGTCTCCTTTAAGGGAAGATCCTCGTACATCGGCTTGACGTCCGATTCAGCCAATAGAGTTACAGAGGCCCTCCCTCCCAGGCGCGGGATTGGCTCTGGTTCCCGCCGAGAGGCGGCAGTTCTGCTCAAACCGGTGGCGCCAAGACCGGAGCCGCGCGCGATGGAGGCTGTACTAGCGCAGGTGGAGCAGCTGCCCGCGCTCCTGGCTGTCTCCCGCTCCGCGCTGGTGCGGGACTGGGACGCTCAGATCCTGGACAGGGCTCTTGAGTGGGGCCGGTATTTCCAGCATCTCCACGATCGCTTCCTCACCCGGCCTCGGCTCCGGGAGGCCCTTGGGCGGCGGCTGCGGCGGGGTCAGCCGAGCCTTTTGCTCGGCTTCCCGCAGCTGGGACGCTGCCCGCAGCTGCTGGGCCTGGCTCTGCTGGAGAACCGCGCTCTGCCGCCCGCCGCCTGCCGCCGCCTGCTGCTCTGCCTGCTGCAGCCTCCGGGTGCGGAGGCCGACGCCGAGCCCCGCAGCCTGCCTCTCCTCGCCCGCCGGAAGGCCGCCTCCCGCCTGCTGGCGCTGCCCGGCGGCCCGCCGCGGTCCCTGGAGGGGACTGAGCCGCAGCTGCAAGCGGAGGCGCAGCTTCTTCTGGTTCGGCTGCGGGAGGAGGAGCAGGAGATCGTGCTGGCCAGCGAGGCCGAGGGGCGGCAACGCTGGCTCTCAGGTGTCCTGGAGCAGCTTCCCCAGCCCCGGGCCTTCCGGGTGGTGGCGGCGGCGCTGCTGCTGCTGGGGCAGGGCAGTAGCTCTGAGCAGGCCGGAGGCGGGGGTCGGGATGGGAACAGCCTAGACGGAAACCAGGCGAGTGCAACAGGAGGTGAAGGTGTTGCCGGGCCCCTGCTTTCCTGGCTGCTGGGGAATCTCGAGCGATTTTCTGCCTTCTGCCGTTTCCTCCCAGGCTCCCTTCTTGCTTCCCTTGCTGGTCACTATTCCCAGTTAAGCAGACCTTATTTGGACCTCTTAACCACCTGGGGAAGCCTCTTGCTCTATGACCCCTTGCAGGGACGGTGGGTTAAAAGTTGTCTTGACAAAGCTGGATTGTCCTGGGAGGAGCTGAGGGAGCGCTTCGGGTACCTCTGTCGGGGATCTGTGCTACTCGGGGGACAGACTCAAGCCGCTCTGAAACTCCTGAAGGCACAGGATGGAGACTTTAAAGTCTGTGGCCTAAGTGTGTGGACTGACTTACTGATGGAAGTAGAGGAATATCTGAGGAAAGAAGCTGAGCGCTGACGCGTGAATGCAAAAGCAATGTGAAAACTTCTGAAATCCAGCAAATTTGCTTAACTCTTTGATTTGAAAGATAAGAAAATCATACCTCACTTGGGGTTGAAAACCAAGCACTGTTGTGACTGCTGTTTCTGACTGCATATGAATTCTCTCAGGGAGGCCTGGTGCTTTCTTGTAGTTGTGCTCTCATTTCTGGTCACTGCAGGAAATGTCTTTTCAGTACTTTCTGCTTACCTAATAAAATGAAGAAAATGCATTCTGTTTCAAATACAGAATAGTTTTCTGTTGAGAATATATTATAGTTCAGATATGGTCATGACAGTGGAGTGTCTAACTGTGGGAGGCTAACCAAAAGCTCGAAGGGAAGGTGGAGTTTCAAACATGAAAACCCTAAATACAGAGTTAATATAGTCGTGGTTATCTTCATTGGGCTGTCTGCTCTGGTGGCCACTTTCGTGCTTGTATAGCTCTGGCACGTGACTTGCCCCCTGGGTCTAAGTGAAGGTGAGAGGAAGCCAACTGGGAAGTTTATTGAAAAGTTCCAAAATTAGAAGGCTTTATTAGTTGCTCTACTATATGATATGCAAGTATTTCTTAAGAAAATGGCAGTAAAAGGTGGGGTGTTCTGTGTGGTTTTCTTCCCTTTTTGATGATCTGTTACATGATTTCTATTGTGGAGCAGAAGTGAGTGGGCAACAAACTTTTTTAAGAGATGACAATTTTTTTTTCTTTATTCTTTTCTGTTTCATCAGTTTCTGTGGACAACACTTGATCAGGGTAGTTTCTGTCTTACCTTATCACTGTCATTTAAAAGGAGTATTGTAATGCAGAGGTAACGTGTCCATGTATATTTAACTCTGTAAGCAATTATTTCTAAGAGTTAACAGTGTGATAAGAGAATAGTTGAGGAACATGGGAGAAATGTGTGTGAATACCACAGAAAGAGGTCTTCATTAATCTTTTGTGTGGAGTACCTGTCAAAGAGTTCGTGTAGCCCCTGTTCTTAAACTTGCAAGATCACTTGAGACATCTCTTTCCTCTGTTGCTGAAGTCTCTTTAGGAAGAGTTAAAGTGCTTTGTTACTGCTTATAAGCTTTAAAACTAACAAGATATTAGAAAGTATAAACTGGATTGAAGGTAATTAATAGTTTGTATTACAGCATAAACCAGCATATACAACTATGGCAGATATTTTTTCACCACAAAACTGGAGGGGGAAAGATCTTCTGAATCTGAAAGGGAAATGAGTAGTTCAAGGGGTTGCATAGTGTTTATCTGGGAAAAGAAAGAATGCCTACTCTAACATTTATAGAAATAGTAAAAGACACATGTAAGATCTTATTCTTCCCCCTCATGTAAAAAAAGATATGCTCAAGGGTAGCACTCTTTAAATAGTTAAAAGGACATGCTGCTAATCTCCTATCAAAAATATGGCTATTTTCTTTGGATTCTTTGCTACATCATGTCAGTGAAGCAGTGAAGTTGTCAAGATTGGCAGATGAACATATTATAAAAGCAACAGCTAGAGCTGTGGCAGTTCTCTTGCTCTTTTTTTAAATGGGATTGGCCCCCCTTCTGGAGCTTGTGGTCCTGTTCAGTCTTAAAAGACAGCACTGTGTTAGTGGACCTCAGGACTTGGTCAGTGTTTCTGTGGTATCGAAAGGAATATGAACACTGTCTCCTAAGTGTTTAAAACTGCTTGGAAGTATAAAGCAAGAGGTTTGAACTTACGTTGTCTAGCAACAGTTCCCTGCGTTATGTAGTTTTGGCATTTGGTATGGAAACTCCACTTGAGCTTGCTCTTAACGCTTTTAACAGGCATAAGGTTTTTTGTCTGTTAGAATACTTTCCGCTATCAGCGGTTCCTAATGAATGATATACCCAAAGATACTAGTGCAAGCCATTCCCTTCTCTATACAGCTATATGTTAGGGATGAATATCAAATGTTGAAGTAGTGTTACACATGTTATAGTAACAAAACTAATTTTATCGGTATTCTTTTCTTCTGCATGGAGACCTAATGGGACAAGTTGGGTAGAAGCTTCTGGCATTCCCTCTCATAGTGAGGGATAATTGATCTCAACTAGTTAAGAACTTGCTGTTCCCTTGTACCTGAGTCTGTGACAAATGCCGATGAGAGTCAAGTTTTGGGTTTGCTTGTCAGGGTAGATATGTTTCCCAATGTACTCAGCTTGTTGACCATGAATTAAATCTCATAGCAACTTTTAACTATTTCTTGGAGAAACCTGATGCTTGTAGTCAGTTTATGCTTGCACTATTTCAAGTCTTGCTTTTTGATAAGCTTTCTCTTATAAAATTCAGTTGCTGAAGACAGATGTCGTCTTTCCAAATAATTATTACGCCTTTTAGTTGCTAACTGCAACTGCAGAATCTTCTACTAGAGTAGCTAAGAAGTAATAAGCCCTTCAGCGTGACTTTATTAAGAAAGAAATAATTGTAAGGGGCAGGCAAGGCATAGGCGAGTGTAGACCATATATATTTGATTTCCAATTCTGTCCTCTTCATAGGAAACCTGAATAGTAAAAGGTAGTTTAGCCTTTGTGAGGCAGAAGCACCTGCTTATAGCAATTTCACAAAAATGTTCTAATCTGTCCCAAATACATTATAAAGAGGTGCCAGATCCATGATTACCGAATTCCAAAATCCATATGGCTTCTATTGAAATAAATGCACCAGTCCACATCCCCTATTATTTCAGCATGCTCGTCAAGTTTGCCAAGTAGCTGTGCAAATGACGATTAATGAAAAAATTTTGGAACTCCTTTTTTAATAAAAATATAAACAGGAAAGGAAGAAGTGTGATGTCTGCAAACTCTTGACCTAAACAATCTCAGCTATCATGCTATCATGGGAAGTACTACAAGCTCTTCCCCTACCGCTGCCTTCTCTTTTTTTTTTTTTTTTTTTTACTAATAAAGAGAAACAGATCTCTACTATTTTTTCTGTTAAAACAACGATTAAAAAAATATCAATAGTAGCAAAATGTATCCATCTTAGCTAATTATTGGGCAAGTAAAATTTTCCTGATTCATTTCTCGACCCTTACCACCCTTCAAAAACAGGAACACTTTTTTTTTTTTTTTAAGTAGTAAGTGGAAACATTTTACCTTTTATCAAATGGTACAGTAAGCCTCCACAAGTGATAGACATACTAGGAGGTGTCTGGTTACTTGTATACTTTTTAAATTATTTTTCTGGTGACCTGTCCGTTTACCTTGTAATAACCCTACTAAGCACAGTCTAGAAGAAAACATGTTCTTTTGGTAACTGGCAGTATGTATCTTGGTCAGGGGTCCTCAAACTACGGCCCGCAGGCTGGATACGGCCCCTGGTATTTACAGAACCCCCCTGCCAGGGGTTGTGGGGGGAAACCGAGCAGCCGCAGATATAACTTTCTGCCACTTCATCCGCACGCCAGCCCCCTGTTTAAAAAGTTTGAGGGCCCCTGTTCTCGATAGTAGAATAAGGATAGACGGTGTAGAATGAATTATTCATTTAGAAAAAAAAATATAACCAGAGTACTCTCAGATGAATACATGAGCCTGATTGTGATTGAAAAAACGCATGTTAAATTCAGAATGTCCAGTCAAAATGTTCAAATTTAACAATGCATTTAAGTGAATTCTTGTTTTGCACACAAGGTTTCTTCTCCCCACCCCCGAAACTACGTGAATAAGGATCTAATCTTCTTCAGTGACAATGATGAGTTTTGGGGGTTTGTTGGGTGTGTGTTGTCCCTGTCCCCCCCTGCATGTAAGAGAATATTTAAGGTCATGAAGACAGACTAATATTTTGATCATATGGCAGTAGTATTTTCGGATACTGTTTATCTAGAAAGCAAAGTTGCAGTTGTATGGTTAACTTTAGTTCTGCTGTCTTTGAAAAATTGAAGATTTGAAGCTAAAATATATTTCTCTTGAATAATTTGGATGAATGACCCATTGCAGAGTGCCAGTGAAGGCCCAACAGCGTCACCATGCAGAGTACAGCAAAGAGCAGTAGCATGGGAGTCACCTGCTTGAAAAGCTTGCTTAGTTCAATTGGGAAGAGTTACAGAAAAATGAATAAAAAGCAAGTGGAGATGGTGAGGAGAAAAGGCAGAAAACTGCTCCCTTATGAAGGCCTTGGAGAAAAGGTAGATTTCCCCTTCACCAAAACTGAATGGCTTTGCTACTGCTGGGGACAGCTTTGGCTCTGAATGTTCTGATTAAAAAGAAAATAAATCTAAAGGCTTTTGATGTTGGCTGCTCTGCTAAAGCACTCAGCCTCTGGGTTCCCTAATGACCACTTGGATCAATGGTTTAACAGGCAAGAATATTAAGGTAGTGAATGAGAAATGTAGCTGTATGTTACAGGGTAGGAAACTGCTTATTTAAATAGGGTTGCTCTTGCAGGGGTGAGAGCAAAAGAACAATATCCTATCTGCTCTGATATAAAATAGATTTGAATAATCACAAGTATGGTCAGGAAACGTAGCTTTTATCAGTTAATAATTAATATAAATCCTTCTCACAAGCTGTTTGCTTCCACTATTGTATCTGTCTCGTGAGGGATTAAATGTTACTTTGACCAAACACATCATTCTCGATTAATCAGTTATGTGCCTGTACTGAATTTCAGATTAAGAGATGACAGACAACCTGGAAACAATTATGAGTTTGCTCTCCCTTACCTACATATTTTTTAAAATGTCTCAGAGAAAAAGATGACCGTAACAATAAACTAGACTAGTGATAAACACATAGTTAACATGAATTCTTTTTTATCATTTCTCAAATGTAGCCTCCAAAGATGTTAAGCTGGTTAACGTAGCTACTACTTCAATATTGAATTCATTCATGTACCAATACCACTTTAAGTCCTTGTGGGCCTGTACCTTAGAGTTACTGACACAACTTTCTATGTTTACTGATATCCTAATAGTGTTTCATTGCGTCAGTTTTTTAAAAGCTAGTGATCTTTGTCCCTAAATCTCTATTTAGGGTGTTGGCATTTTATTTATTATTATTAGTGTTTTGAATCTTCTCAGATACCACAGAGGGTGGCAGCAGAGTCTGTCTGCGCAGATGGGCTTGGACTTCTGATCCAAGGGGAGTCCCAGCTTGTGGCCCATTTCTAGAAGCAGAAGAGATGCAGGGAGTAAATACCCACTGTTGTGCTACCCGCTCAGAAGTTTCCAGTTGAAAAACCCCATTGAGAGTTTATTTTGTCCTTGCAATTCTGACTTTACCAGCCCTTTTATTTTCATGTAGGATCAGGTAATAATATAAACTGTATCCCCTAACTGTCTCTATCCACAGACCTGTTTTATTAGTAATATTAGGTATTCAGCTCTTAAATTCCTTTCCTATTGCATGATAAATTCCTGTAGTATTATGTGATCAATTTACTGTAACCCTTAACTAGGACATTTTACCAGAAATGATAGCAGTATGCACTGAACAGAGAATATAGCAATCAAATTCTGAATTTCATCTTAAAATGCTCCTTCGTATTATATTTCTCCCTCTGGGAAGAAAGTCCAGAATGAATGCTCAGACATGGGCTGTTCATAGTGCGTAGCTCACAAAGAGGCTAATCCCAGCATCTGATAAAGCGTTATTTAAGTTTTTGGCAGTCATTGTGAGTTCTAAATCCCACCACAAAGATTCAGTTTGAATGTTTTCCGAAGGATCGTTTCCAGGAATGAAATGATATGATCTGCTTTTACCTGCACATTTGTACCCCTGTTCTTCTTATGGCGTGTTAGACTTTATGACTATCTGAACAGGAAATCGTAATTGTGGTCTTGAGTTTCTGTACATAGCGCTTCTCTTAACATAAAGTTAGCAATGGACGAAAATGATTGTGCTTTCTATTGTGTGTGATAAAAGTTACACCCATGAAAATAAGCCAGCAATATAAGACTAATTGTTATATGATCCAATTGTCAGTTAAATGTATCAAGAAATACTTTATTTTAATGCTGAATATCCGGGGAAAGTTGTGTGGGTTTATTTGTTCTGCTCTCATAGGAGGCAATAATGAATCTTCTAGAAATACTATAAGGCCAAAATGTAAATGCAACCTGCATTTCCAATACCTTGAGGCAGTGAAGTCATTAATATTTGCTTATTAATGTAAATGAGCTAGGTAAGAACAATTGATTTCTTCTAGGAATTAATTGGACATGATCAATCCCTAAAACGAGTGTGACAAGAAGGTCATTCATCAGCTGCTTAATGTTGCAGTAGCCTAAGCTTGTCCTTTCAGCTAGGAAAAGATGCCATGCCTGGGGGAAAAGGCTTTTAAGTTGTTTTAATGACAAAGAAAATGTGTACTGTTGTCACTCAGAGCCTCACCATTCTTGATGTTGAGGTGAAAGTTGCTGAGTTGATGTTTTTTGTAATTTGCCTTGTAAATGGTATATCTTTTCAAGCTTAAATTTCTGTTACATAGTAAAAATAGAAGGTGTAAAGAAAGCTAAATACAATAATACATTAAGAGTGACAATCAGCTGCTTTGTCTGGCCCAAACGTTTGAGAAGACAAGCAGAGTTGTCTCTCCACCTACAGAAACACCACCAGGGTTTGTGTCCTACCAAAGCAGCTGTCTTTGTATGCTAGAAGGGCTGATGGTGCCTGTGAAGATGTGCTTAGCATTCTGCCGACTTGGAATTTTTTGTTGGGTTGGAGGAACATTTTTCCTGCCTGAAACTAAGGGCCTCAACAGCTACACAGGGATCTTTAGGCACTGGAAGTGATAAGCAAGAAAAAGTCATCATTTAATTTATGTCTCGATCTTTTTGTGAGTCACTTGTGTAAGAAGATGCTTTTTAGTGGATTCTACCAATGAAATTACCTGACCCATCATTTGTTTATTTGCTTCAGGTTACTTTGAGCACTGAATTCACCTCCAATTTGCCTAGGTTTTTTGCTTTTTTGATCACAGATTTGCTTTCCCCCAGATGCAACAAGCACCTTCCCTTCTGTTCCTCATAAATGTGCACAAAAACCTGTTAAGGCTGAAAGATAATATACATTAAGGGAACACCAGGGTGACCATAGTGCAGAAAATAATTTCTATAATGTGAAACTAGTATTCCTTACCACTACTGGAGTAGTCAAGTAAATACGTTTTCCTAGTTCTAAATGTTTTTTACAATAAGTTACTGCATGAAACAAAATTTAAAAAACTGGCAAAAAACCCCCACACCTTCAGATGGTATGTCAAACCATCAATTAACCTAAAAAGCACAGATAAGTTGCAGCAGCAGGAAGTGAAAGCTTGAAACCGTTAAAAGAAGGATTCAGTTTTCTGTAACAGAAAGATTATTAACTCAATGGAATAATTTTTGAACATTTTTTTGTGGTTTAAAGCGCTTGCTTGCAATCATTTGCAGACGCTTGGTGTTTTCCTAAAATATGCTTTCTTATTTCAAGCTAAAGTTTCATGGCTAGAAGTAGGACCAAGCAAGAAAAGTCCTATGGCCTGTTATTGGGAAAAGTAAGGATTAAAAACAAAGATGAAAAGCAAAGAAGCAACAATTTATCATATTGGTTATTGGTATGAATCTGTATTCTGAATCTTCCTGATAAAAGAATTGCAAAGTTATGTGGCTGTTCTCAAGGCTGCATGTTGCTGGGTTGTGGATTTAACACCCTGGATGCTGCACAAGACCATGATGCAGCACAGACCTGCGAGACAAGCAGGAGTACGATCTTGCTGTTAGTACTGGTAGTGTTGTGGTAGATACTGATAGGTTTTGTTTGTGTTCTTTAAAGTACAGGTTCTTGCTGTGTGAGGCAGAGAGTGTGGCTCTGTTACTAGTAGCAGGCCTATGATCTCCAGAGGAGGCACAGGTTTAAGCTGGGCATGTGTTATTATTCATCCTGCAATTCATATTTGTCGTAAATGCACGGATATAGTTCAAAGTCCAAGGAGACAGATGCAGCGAGAGAAGTGGTTTATATTGCCGGAGGACTTCTGCCACTATTACTAGAGGCAAGGCATTGTTCTTTGTTTCAAAGTCAACAGAAACGTTGAAGTGTGTGGTAGCACAACACGGGCCAGGAGGTGACACTGGCTTGGAAAGCATGAAGTTAGTGTATGAATTTTGCATTGAGTTCACTGTGCTGCGTCAGTACCGTTGAGCACAAGCTGCTGTCGTCTTGCCTCCTCCCACTGTTGTCCTACTTGTTGCTCTTTCTGATCTGACAAAAAACCCTGGCTTATCTGCACAGTAGAATGTCTCTCCAAAATATCGGTCGGGTGCTGTACTGGTACATGCCCTTTCCCACTGTTAAATTCTGCATCTCGCTGTTTGTCACACCTCATGACCCTGATCTTCTGTGAGTGGTGAGCATAGCGTAGAGTGTGTGGCTTACAATGACAAAAGCTGCAGTTGTAAAGTTTTGAGGTGATTATTGTTTAAGACTGTTGGAGTCCATCTAGTAAAAGTGAAAAAAAATTATCTTGATCAGGCTTAATACTGCTTCCTTTTGAATGTAGTTGGATTTTTGTCAGTGACTGTCATTGAGTAAGATAGAGCACAGATTTTGGTGTGAAATGTAGCAGACGATATCGCCACCAAAGGAGGAAGAAACGCTGTGCTTATTTTTGAAAGACTGTACAAATGTGTGGGGCAGGGGTTCCTCTGTAAGGAATGTATAATGTGAAAATCAAGTGTTTCTTTTAAGTAACTGAGGAATGATTCCTAAGGTGTTAACTCTGTTAACATAAAAATCCCATCTTCACACCTTCCATCTAAGTCAAGTTTTCTAAAACTTTCTCTTTGTCCTATGACTTTATACATATGACAGCTTTTATACTTGTTCAATCTGAGAAGGGGAAAAATGGCATAAATCATTCTTGTCTGCATTCTCAGTAATGTCAAAAACACGTGTCACTGACACTGCCAGTTCAAGACTGTTGTTTGAAACATGAAATAAATTGCAGAGGACTAACAGGAACAATTTAAAGAAGGTGCATTATCCAGACAGACACATGCATGCTCCACTAGTCAGCAGACGTATGGTTGAATCTGGAATTACTACAGTAACTTAAGGTAATTGTGAGCATGCACTAGCCTCTAATTACAACAGGAAAACACTGGGCCCTGTGCATTGCACTGACAAATTGCTCCCAGTGGTATCTGAGCTATTTCACTGCTGTCATTATAGCCTCTAGCAAAGTCAGGATATTTGAAAAGAGTATGGTGTCTGCAACCTATTAAAGATATTATATCCCTATTTATAGTTCAGTTCTACGAATAGAAGTTTCCAACAGAAGAACATTCACTATAGAAATTTTGGAATATGGAGCTTTTAAAGGCAGTTGCGTTTAGTTTATGGGCCAGGTATTTAGAGAAAAACAATTAAAGCCACCTTGCTCATTAACCTTTCAGTTCCTCATAGAGCACTTTAAACATGAGAAAGAGATTGGGTTTTGATTTGTAATGCTTCTAGTGAACCGGACCTCTTTTCTGCGTATGTGTGCGTTGTATTAGAGCGCAGTCTCTAAAAGCTTGCATGTGGTTTTGTTCTACCGTGATTTAACCGATATGATGATCTTCTAAACTCTTTGAGCTCATGGAATCCAATCACTTTTTGCTATGTGCTTTGTTCAGTCCTTTTCCCATTTGTTTTGCGAAGGTATCATACCAGAAATGCATCGCATTGCTGCATTACCATGGTCATTGTTAGTTTGCAGTGATTCAGAAGGCTCAGTGTATCATAAGCAATGGCAAAAGCAAGACTGATTTATAGAATGCATATTTTGACTTTTGCATTATGAATTGGAAGAAACGGCAGCATGAGTGTTATCTCTTTCTCGCTGTATGGGTATGGTGAGCACAAGTCATCAAATTATTACTCCTTTTGGAAGATATCTGAGGTGGGGGAAAAATACTATATCCCATTCAGCTGGCCCAAGAAAGGGGTTAGATAACCAGAAACTGCTATTTTAAAATGTACAGGTTAGGAAAAGACGCAGCTTTCAAAGTAGTCTGGTTTTCAGAAGCTACTAATTAGAGTTAGTGTATGTTGGTGGGGATGATGGCCGTATGTTAATCCTTTCATTTTCTCCCAAAAGCAATTAAAAATAACAGATAAAACCGATCAAATAAAAAGAAAGATTTTTGCTGTCTTCTAGTTACAGAAAAATAACCTGTATGTTGGGTTAAGTTTTTAATCCTTCAACCTCGAAGGTGTATCCAAACGAATGTAAAATACAGAGCCTCTTAAAATGCAAAAGTTTTTGTCATCTTGGCAGCTGTGACATGCGATCATAACACACCTGATGAGTCCTTGTCACTACAAAAGCTTCAGGCACAGTGGCATTTTGCTCTTTATGCTGAAGATCATGACTTCAGTGTTTGGTGAACACTGCACATGTACTTGAGGTAAAAAGTTCAGCTATTGATTAAGGTCTGGAAGGAACTACTTTGCAACAAGATTAGAAGAGGCCTTAGGTTCTTATTTTTCTTTGTATTTAGTTTTGTATTTTGTAGTGTGAATTGTTGCTGCAAAAGCTGGAAATGTTGGTTCTTTTAGTCTCCTGTTTTGACCCTGTCATATGTGGTAGTACAGCATAACTTAAAAGATTTGGTCCATCTAAATCACCTGGTCTCAAGAAGAGAGTTCTTGAAATGTAATAGTAAATATAGGGTTTTCATATTCTTACATGAATTGCCATGCTGTTTGATATACTTCTAATATATTTTTTGCAAAGTCTCAATCTATAGGCCTGCCTGTACTTTTGGACATAACAAATATTTTAAGGAAAAATAATGGTGTCACAGCATTTTTGCTGCTGAATCACATTTCTGGATTGTGAAACTCTTGATTTAAATGTAAGATGCACTAACTTTAAAGTTATGAGCCAGAAGTTATATCTTTTAATTGAATTAAGTTCTAAAGAAAGTAAATAATGGTCTTGTCAGACTGTCAAGTGAAGGGAGAACTTGAAGTACGCAGAAATCTAAAGACTGGTGCAGAGTCATGCACGGAGTTTGTAGCAGTTGGCCACTTGATGCAGCTGTTTGTATTCCTGGGTCTAATGACAAATCTGTCCATGCTTAATTATGAGACTGAGATGTTTTGAGTGTTTCATGGCAATTTAAAGGCAACTTCTAAGAAAAAGCAAATAGCCATTTGATATTACCAACAAAACTGTGCATCACATGCACCATTGTAGACTTCATCTAGGTGACTTTCTTATTCCTTTGGCACTCCTATGGTAAAAAGTAATTAAATTCATATGAAGCAAATGGAAAATGGTAGTTTTTTCCACCACAGTGAAATGCTGAAATCTGAATGAATGATGAAGCCTTTAGAATTAGTGGCACATTACTGTAGTGAACTGAGGGAGTGACCTGCCCTGAAGGAACAGGGAAAAACAATAATGTTCATGTCCCATCTGTCAGAAAGGTGTAGGAGACATTTCTTGTTACATAATGGCTGTCCCATTCCCTAAAATATTATGGGGATTAGGAAATACCTTGCATAATTTATGTACACCATCTCTATTCCAGGACCATACATTACTGTTCCCACAGACAGATTACGCTGACATTCTGAACCATATGTATGGTTTATGCAGGTAACATAATACTTTCAAATTATATGTGCTATGAGCCAATAAAATTAGTATGGGGTACTTATGCAATAGCCTCATAACAGCTAAACTAACAAAGGTTTATAAAATACTTCTCTCCTAATTTTTCATGGGGCAGTCATTGGTTTTTATTTTTTCCCCTTAGCTTTACTAATGAAACGCAGCATTAGAAACCAACTCTGTTACTAGCCAAAATGCCGGTGTTCTCAGGCATATATGGAATTCCATTCTCCTATCTCTTCTTCTCAGATGCGAATTTCAAGGATTCAAGGACCGAATTTTCAGCTAATATAGAATTCCTGCAGAGCTATGGCAAATTACACCTGGTTAGAATCGGGCTTCTTGCGAAACAGGATAGCTGGCTGTTTTAAATATACTTTCTGAGATGGCATTTTACTGTTTCGTCAGGGTTTTTTTACTTCTGCATGGGCAGCCTGTATTATTTTTTCCAAATACCTTCACTGGTTCACTTCCAAAACAATTTCTGGACCATTTCATTCCATTAAAGCTTTATTTCTTTGTTTCTGGGAGGGAGGGGAGTTGCTTTCTTTTTTGAGAGAATCCCACTGGTGCAAAACCACTGGCACTATCTGAGTTCTTGGAAGTATGTTACCAAACCAAATAAATCTATCCAAGGGTCTATGAAAGGACAAGAGGATTGATTATTTCTGTCGTATCAGGATTGTCTGCTTCTGAGCCTGGAGAGCTGAAGCCAAGACATGGCAGTGGACAGGCCAGCAATGAGAACTTGTTCACAGAATCACAGAATGGTCGGGGTTGGAAGGGGGGGACCATCTAGTCCAACCCCTTGCTAAAGCAGGTTCAGTTCTAGGTTGCACAGAATAGCATCCAGGTGAGTTTTGTATGTCTCCAGAGGAGGAGACTACACAACATCTGGGCAGCCTGTTCCAGTGCTCTGCCACCCTCACAGTAAAAGAGTTTTTCCTCATATTGGGACAAAACTTCCTGGATTGCAGTTAGTGCCCATTGTCCCTTGTCCTGTTGCTTGACACTACCAAAAAGAGCACAGTCCCACCAGGCCACCTGGGAGCTGGCACGTGGTGCTGAGCTGTGCTAGCTCAATGGCAGCTTTGCTATTTTCTCTGTGCAGTCTACTGTGTCCTCATGAGCAGCCAGCTCCTCTCCTGCCCCGGAGGATGGTGCTTTCCGTTGTCTCGGCTTCCAACCCACTCGTGCTGTGCTTCTACAGACCTGCGAGCCTTACCACTGCTGAAGGAGGTGGCCTGGCCAGCCGACCCGCTCTGAGGGGGAGGCCAAGCACTTGTGTGGCCATGTTGTTACAGGGGCGAGAGTCCCTGCTAGCCCAGCACACCTTATCTCCAGAGTGCGTGTGCTAGAGCAAAGGCAGAAGATACAGATGTAGGACATACTGCTGCACATACCTGCCCCGGCTGTTCCTTCTGGCAGAATCGGTGTTTGATGCCTTCTTCAAGTGCACCCTTCGGTGTGTATTTCCTTTATTCCTAAACAGCAGTTGAGAACATGGGTAGACTCAATCAGGTGAAAAGCACTGGAAAGGAACGGAGTTTCTTCTTCCGCATTACTCCATTGCAAAGGTGCACAAGCTGGGCTGTCCTAAAGAATTATTTATGTAGTCATTTCAGATGTGATACGCTGAAAGACAATAACTTTTATTAAGTTTTGCTGAATCAGCTTAGGTTTATTCTAAAAGATACATTGTTGTGCTCACTTGGGTTAAGTTCTTTTTCTTTTTTTCAAATCCTGTTTCATAATTTGAAAATTAAGTTGCTTATTTTCCATTTAGAAATGCTTCTTACTGTACAAGATGACTTGAGAAGGATATAATAAATTAGAGAAGACTAGGTCCACTTGTGTTTTGCACCACCTGAGCAGTGGAACTGCCTGGGACACAAGGCATCGATCTACTACTATCTGTTCAAGACTTTCAGGATTGACATTTGTTAAAATTCGTGTTTCACAGTTAATTTCAAAATTTATTTTCTGGCCATTATAGTACTACAATAATTGAAATAGGTGTAACGGGCTGAAAGTGACATCTTCCTTTACTACTATTTTAAATCTGTAGCAGAGTTTACTAGCACTAGGTGTGTTTGCTGATAAACTTTCAGCTGATTAATTAAGCTTTCCACCTAAGCAAAGACACCCACACACAGAGTTCTTAAGTAACTGAAATCTGTATCTTTTCCATGCTGTAAAATCAGTAGGTGTTTGCTGTGAGCAAAAGCATATTTGTTTTATGTTTTTATGCAACAACCATCAGTCTGGAAAAAAAATTATGAGAAATTTAATTCTACACAAATAAAATGGGAAAAGGGCAAGTTTGATTTTTTTTAAAAAAATTCTAGGACATGTGAAAATGATACTGATTTCCCTAAGCCATACTATCTATCTGAAGTATTTTAATATTAATTTATGGACTTGTTAGATAGTTTACTTTGCTAGCTTTGTACGTAACTGTACAGACAAAGGTTTTGCCATCCTATCATCAGTATTCTTAATCTTAAAGGATTTTTGGTGATAAAGATGTATGGAGATTAAAGCTGTAGGAATTTAATGCCATTTCACTGATATATGTGAAAATCCCCATGGAAACTTAGTGGCCTTTTCATTGATTGCTGTGCCTTGATTTGTTGAGTGTTCCTTCATAAAAATGGCCTCAGGTTTTTCATTATGTTTGGATGCTGCTTGCTTGTGTGCTACCCTGAACACCTTGTAAATCAGCAGGTAGGCTCATTCGTTCTTCTTGTGTTAGAGAACTTCGCTTATAGGAAATATCTAATAATATCTATTCTGAAATTGTCATTTGTGAATTAACTTATGCTTCAAAGAAAAGAAATATTAAAAATGAACCTTGTTTCTTCTGCTGTTACTGGTATAGACCAGTATGGAAAGGACTTAAATAGTTCAGTCTTCCCCTGCCACCCCAATAACAGCAAGCAACTGCTTTCATTAGGTTTCTTGTATTTTATTATTGTGTGTTGGAAACAATAATACGCAGAGCTAAATTACGGGTGAAATCCTGACACTGTTGAGTCACAGTAATGTATCTGTTGCCTTAGAAGGGGTCAAAATTTCCTCATCCATGTTCTTTTGACGTGAACAAAGCTATGGACTCCACAAAGCGCTACAGAATAGGACTGCCCGGGTGGTCATCTAAATACATGAGTTCTTTTGCAGGTGTATTTTCCCCACCCAACCCCAGGCTCTGTAGTTTGGGACACAATCATGCTCTTTCTGCCACATCAAATAAGAAAGGTCAGAATATCTCTAGTGAAAACAGATTATTTGGAGCCAAGTTGTGTTTCTGCCTTAAATTCTATTCTAAAATATCTTCATTGAACTTGCAGTGTTCTGCCTGAATAAGGGGCACTAGCATAAAAGGCTTCCAGGAGAGAGTAAATCAAATATTTCTTTTGGTACAATCCAGGGAGGTTTTTATGATCTGGGAAATTAGATTACTAATTCTGCAGTCCCCCTGATGAAAGTAATTGGTAACTGTTCAGGTGTGTATAATGAGTTCATGGGAACACTTGTTTTTAGCTACAGAGCTTTTATTAGAATTAGACTTCATTGCGTTTCAGATGGGTGCTATTTGTATGTGGCAGGAACTTTGTATGATGAGTGGTCTCTCCTTTCTCAGGTCAGTTTTTACCCCGCTACTGAGCAGGAAGTTAGCAAAGGGAATTGATTGAGTCTGCTGGGAAATTGGGAAGCTGGTGGGGTATGAAAGGCTGAGTCCAGTGAGGGCAGGTGACCTGCCACACCACAGGCTGGAGAAAGACTTCTGAGACAGTACAATTCAGCATCTACTTGGGATGAGTGCAACAGGGATCTATTGGAAGGGAGGGAAAGGTGGGCCTGGTAGTGGGTGACAGGCTGGTGCTGGTAAGAGCAGAGGAAATGGGTGCTGGAGGCTGACAGCGAGCAGGCACTGCCTAGCTCTGTGCGGGGGCGCTGGGCACAGCTGCTGCAGCTGAAATCTTAATGTACTTTTTTCCATTTTTTGAATTACTTTCTTTTTTTCCTTATTTAGTTCCAGGATGTCTTTTTCTGTCGTTCTCATTATGCTTTTGAACCCATTTAATTATTCTACCGATTTAGACATTCTTTTCCTCCCATGAGTAAAAACCTGCACAGATTAGATGTAGATTTTTATGTTTTTTTAATGGAAGGTGGTGGCTGGCTCTAACAGGATGAACAAGATGACATTTTAAAGAATGACAATTTCTCTCTATATTTTGCTGTAAGGCTGAAACAAATCTTGTGCAAAAGGCAACATAAGGTCTATTCACACCTTATTTTCACTTAAAACATTTAAGTTAGAATTAAAGTA
Source organism: Falco cherrug (assembly GCF_023634085.1). Lineage (NCBI taxonomy): Eukaryota > Metazoa > Chordata > Aves > Falconiformes > Falconidae > Falco > Falco cherrug. Next base: position 22,943,806 of record NC_073706.1, on the reverse strand, counting down.
AGGTCTTGTGTGGCAGCTTACTATTGAACTGGTCTTGTAAGAATGGCTTAATTGTACAACAAATGCACGGACTTTTTTGAACGTGTTCTTAGCATTTCACACTTAGGTTACTTAAGTTATTTAATGTGTTTGGATCTATCCTGCTATAACGTTGTAGCTGAGCTTTCTTACTATTTTATTATGTTGACTTTCTGTCATTCTTTAAATTACTATAGTCAATATTATCTCTTTTTTCTTTCTTTGCCTTTTTGTTTCTTCCCAGGGTGGATTTCTGTCTGTTTAAATGAAGAGTTAATCAGCATGTAAATCCATCTTCAAATGCTTTTACTTTATTGCTTTTTAAGCAGAAAGCCGTAACTGGCGCAGTATTTGGTAAGAATATATGCAAATATACTTAATAGGCACAAAGTATGTGTAGTATTAAATAAGGCATCTTTGTTGCTTCTCCTAAGGCTTTTCTATGTGAAGTCTGTACATTATGATTAAGCAACAAGTTTTTCACAGCTGCAGAGAAAAAAAAGAGGAAAATACTATTCAATTCATCAGAATAAACTTATTCCAAGACAAACTTGGAATAAAATTATGGAGTTACGCTGGTCAGAACATGAAAACAGGGTTTCTGATCTACCCTTTAAATGCATATTGTTTGCATGGCATAAGTAATGAGTTACAGAGTCATTTCACTAAAGGTAAATGCCACGGTAGAAAAGTTGCATCGTTATTAGTAATGGTGAAACCCAGTAGCTATCATAAGTAAAAATTTTTGTCATTCTCGTAAGGTGAAGAGGAAGATATCAGCAAAATGTTTGGTTTAGTTGCTCCTTTCTCTCACCCCTCAATATTTTAATCTTTTCATTGCTGTCACTTCCATTGCAACAGTGCTGTTGGCGCTCGGTTAGCTTCAAGATCCCAGTTTTGTTGTGGAGCAAGAGGCAACCGGAGAGATGAAAGGAGCACTTGTGTCAAAGTGCTTACACAGCTATGAATATTGTTTGTGACCTTTTACAAGCTTTGTGTGCCCCTAAGTGCAAAAAAAACCCTATGTTAAGATAGGTTGAGCTGTAGGCAGCTGTTGATAGGGCTGGTTAGCTTGGTCTAGGTACCACCAGGCTTATTGGAGAGATATGTGGGGTCACCTGGCCTGACCTGCACGGTGGAGTAAAACTGCAGTTTAAGGTAATGTCAAAGGCTATTGCAGTAGCAGAGATGCACTAGATCCTTGAGTCAGAACTGCTGGCCCACTAGTCAGACCCCTAGGCAGCTGCGTACGGTGGATATAAAAGAAGGAAAATAATTGAGGGCTTGTACCATAGTTATTTCAGGCCACTAAAGCAACATACCTACAGCTAAGGAATCTTAAAGCAAAAATTTACTAGGTGGTTCATGATATGGTTATTACCAGCTACCATAGAAATCTTTAGGGCATTTAATTATTATTATTTTAGTATTCATTATTTTGGTGACAAATGAAAATTGAGCTCTGTTAAATGTTGTTTGTTTTATTTCCTTGGGGTCTTTACCAAGAATAGTAATTTGTCTGTCTGGGTTTTTTTTCGGTTGGTTTTTTTTTCTCACCGCCCCCCCCCCCCCCCCCCCCCCCCGTAAGCCCCATGATGAATTCAAACATTCAAGTTCATTAATTAAAATGTTTCCTCCTCTGCTTATTTTAACATGACACACAGGGTTGATTACCTTTTACCTGAGTACATTTTGGAAGACTGATTATTCGGGTTTGATAAAACATAGCTTTTATAAGGATGTTCTCTGAAATAATTTCAGTGGCAAGGGTTTGTTCTGAAGGTATCGTACTACTTGAATCATGATAAGCTATGGATTAAAAAATAAAGACTTTATGCTAATTGCCGCTCTCTGGAATGTAACAGAAGGGGGAGGCAGAAAAAAAAAAAGTAAGATTCTGTTTCCAAGTTTTGCTGTCATGAGTAACAGATGAAGAATGATAAAGCTGGGTAATTAGTGGGATGCTCTGCAGAAGAGATCTAGTAGCGGTGGGGGGAGCACTGCTCTTACTGTTTTAAAACGTACTGCTTTGCTGTGGTGCCCAGGTGAATTCAGGAGTAATTTGCAAATCTGTCCTGTTGTGGATATGTGAAAATGTTATTTGTCTAGAAAAATCTATATTTGAAAATTTTGACTGTTTTAAATAGTAATGTGAAAATTCTTATGGTTCTTTGAGCTCATGAAGATGCTTCCCCTAATTCAGAGAGTTTAGTTTCTTTAAGAAGAACCTCTTTCCCCTGCTTATGGAAAGCAAAGAGGTATTCAGTAGTGGTTAAGAGGCAGAAGGGCCAAGGCTTTTGGAATGCTGTATGTAACATGAGAATCCCTCGAGCAGAATGGAGGGACCATGCAGTCACTGCCTCATATTCCCACTTGCCTACAGGGATATAGTTATGCAATTTTAAATGCACTTTTTATTAAACTCATATTTTCCTTATTAATTCTATAACATTTCAGAGAATATTTTTTCACATATTTACATACAGTGAGGTATATATAATTTTTGTATTAAATTCTTATTAAGGATTTGATACTTGAAAAATATTTTTTCAAATCCAAACCCAAAAGTTATTTAACTATTAGAAGTGCAAATATAATGAAATCACATTTTGAAATACAGTTGACAAAAATTTAGGACCAAACAGTTTCCTAATGTGCAAGTTGAAACTCATTAAACCTTTTACAGTTGCTGGGCAGCTGTCACAAGTAACCTGCTGGCTGGAATGCTGCTGAGTTTTGCTGCTGGAAAGGTGGGTGCCAGAGCAGCTGACCTCACTGTCAGGGGCCAAGGTTTGCTGTGAAGGGGGAGGGAAAGCAGCAGCTTGTGCTGAGCAGACATTTAGTGCCCTCAATGCTGTGGTCCAGACACTGCTTCAGGGAAACTTTTGCTGTGCTGGAAGAGTGTAGTTTTGCTGTGTTTTTGAGGAAGCGAGCATGCCTGCTGGTGATCTTCAGAAATGGCCTCTGCGCTTATTCATAATTTTATGGTATTGTTCTTTGAGCCAATTCCCGAACAAAGTGAGAACAAGTTCAGAATGGCTAATTTCTCTTACTCAGACTGGAGGAATCCTCTGCATTTTTGAGCCATCTGTGTTTCCTTTTCATGTTCTAAGACATCTCTAAATGCACATTTTGGTGGGGTTTTACTGGAATTCCTCGCAGGTTTGTTATGTGCTGGATCATTACGGATTCTGTTATTGCGGACTGTGTCCGTTGAGTTGTGGGACTTGTGGGTAGTATTCACATTTATTTATTTCAAGTCTACAATATTGAAATAAAGTGTCTCTCCTCAATTTTGATTACAACTTTTGGCTCCCTCCTGATATTGGCAGATTGCAAGTTTCTTGGGTTTTGTTGTGGTTGTTTTTGGTTTGTTTTTTTTCTTTCCATATTAATTCCTTCGTATCCATGTGCCGTAATGTAATAAGCCTTTTGTGTACTCCTGGAGTGTTTTCTCCGTTCACTTTATGGGCAGCCTTGATGAGAAGGCTCTCGCAGTTTGCAGCTGTTTTAAATAGGATTGAGATCAGAATTTTGGAGGGCTTCAGAAGGGTCTGTCCTGCTGGGACGCAAACCCGTGTGAGATGACTGGAGAACTTCCAGGCTAATATGGAGTAGAGATATGTCCGTAAGAATTTTACAAACAAAGACCTAATGAGCATTGAACTTTATATGCTTTCAATATTGATAATAGAATGCACATTGTCACAAAGAGCTGTGCTGTGCAGATGTAGCTTGCTTCAGTGCAGATGAATAACTTAAGTCTGCGCCACAAACCTAATATGGACAAGTCACATATTACAGATGTAGGAAGAGGTCTTCACCTGTTGAAAAACAACCCCTGCTGCAACAAACAGAGCTAGGCTACAGCTGTACTAGCTAATGATCTAGCCCAGTGAAGATTTAAGACAGTATCTTTCTTTTCTGGTGAATGGTTTAAAAAAAAAAAAAAGTTTTTCATTTTGTCTGAATTGGTCTTAGTGAGTGGTGAACTAGTTTTTCAGCAGTCACTGAATTAAGGAATACAACTGAAGTTCATTGCACAACGGCCAGATACTGCAGTGCAAAAGAAGCCATGCCTTTTGTTTGCATAAGTAACACTGGTCATAAGGAAAAAAAATTAACTTGCTTTATGTAAAAGACAATAATGAAATATATTTACATTAAGACCTTCAGCTGACACCATTGACTGAGACAGATTAGAAGAGCCTTTTTTGTATATTAAATATGAACACTCCTACTGAGAACGAAGAAGAGGTGGTCTTCATCACAAAGGCTTTTCGTTCTCTGCTATTGCAATTGTACTTTCAAACATTGTGCCACTTAGTCAGCACCTAAAGGCTAATCAAGCATATGTTTTGATGACTCTAGAGCATGGCAAGTATCCTGTGGCAACTGCTTGTTTGCTAGCCTTGTTCTTTTCAGATGCAAGGCTGACTAGCTCCTTTTCGTCAAGGGATAAGCTATGCCATGTTTTTTTTAGGGTGAAAGGACATTTTACCTATTACCCTGGAGTACCTAATGGGGATATCTTATATCCTGGTAACTTATTTTGGATTTAGTTTCTATGCTACCAGTCTAAGGCAGGACATGAATTTTCAGTTCCATAGTTACGTCAGTATAATTAAAGGTATGTGCAATCTTTTTTCAGAGTTTTTTCTTTTTTCCCCTTAACTACTTTTCCTATTTTTTTAAGTTCATGTTGAATCTTTAAAAAAAAAAAAATATAAAGCCACTCTTTGTAATCAAAATATTAATGTGGGGTAATTGCACTGGTATGTTCTTAACAGTTTAGCTGTGCTTCTAATAAAAGTACAGCTCTAAAAATTCACTCTATGGACAAGCATGTAGATACATTACTTCAAGGAGTAGGATTTCTCTTTCTATTGTTCTGTTCTAATGAAATTTAACAGGATCAAAATGGGTGCTTACAAGGCTGAATGGCACTTTAAACTGTTTTCATAGGATCATAGAACGGTTTGGGTTGGAAGGGACTTGAAAGATCATCTAGTTGCAATCTTGTGCTGCGGGTAGAGTCACCTTCCATAGACCAGGTTACTCCAAGCCCCATCCAAATTGGTCTTCAATACTTCCAGGAACGGGGCATCCACAAATTCTCTGGGTAACATGTGCCTCCACAGTAAAGAATTTCTTCCTCATACCCAATTTAGATAACCCTCTTTTAGTTTAAAACTATTCCCCTTTGTCCTATCGCTACATACCCTTGTCCAGCTTCCTTGTAGGCCTCCTGTAGGTACTGGAAGGCTGCTGTAAGATCTCCCTGGAGCCTTCTCTTTGCCAGGCTGAACAACCCCAGCTTGCTCAGCGTGTCTTCGTAGGAGAGGTGCTCCAGCCCTCTGATTATCCTTGTAGCCCTCCTCCAGAGTCGCTCCAATAAGTCTATGTCCTCCTTATGCTGGAGGTCCCAGAGCTGAATGCAGTTTTAGCCTGCCATGTTTATCCAAACAGGTTCAATGATGCTAGCCTGCTTTCTAATGGGCTGTTTGAATTGTGTTACAGTAACCTGACAGAGCTAACATAATCTGTGAAAAAACATCAGTTTTACATATTGAGGCATGCCAATAGATTGTTATGCCTTTAGTATTTGAGGCTGCTTTGGTATATTTTTTGTTTAATGCTAGTTGGCTGAGGTACATCTCATCTTTTAGGGGACTTAAATAAAACCCAGCCTATTGGTTTTTATGTTGTTTACACATTGCTCCATCATCTGTCTCCTGTCTTCCCTTCCAAAACATCTTTTCGGTGAGGGAGACTGTGCTAGGACCATTTGGATCAGGTGTAGGGCCAACATGGGAGTCATACAGCTGGCAAGCATTGAGCTTTTTTGTGAACATCAGAAAAGGGAGAACCCTTTATCCTGTGAAGAGTGATTTTAATAAATGGAAGAAAGCTCAATAGCTATTGAAAATAGATTAAAAATTAAAGAATAATCCCTAGATATTCTGAGACAAGTGTCATGATGGACAAGACACCTATGCTACTTGTACAAAAATAGCATGAAGGGGGGAAAGAGATGGGCCGCAAGCATCAATGTACTTATCGTACCAGAGACTGTACTCCATAGAAAGTCCACAGAAGTTTTCAGCAGAAAAATAAGCTGCATTCAGAGATGAGAATTTATCAGGCCAGCCAGTCACGCTATTAGCCTCTATGGTAAAGCCATGGTTATGTTTCAATAGCTGATGATTGTGGGGACCCATAAAAGAAAATGCTGTGCACTCAACTGTGGGAAAAGCTTTTGAGAGCAACTGGTGTGTTTGGGGTGCATCAGTTTTTGAAAGAGGTATAAACCAAAATTGGTGAGCCTGTTTTTATGGCATTGGCTATGGAGATTCTGGCCTTTACATGCTTTGTGGTAAGCCTTTCCCTGTTTCACAGAAACTGCCAAATTGAAAATCTGTGTAGTAGTTATCCTGTAGTAAGTTGGCATTTGGAAGTGAGAAATGAAACGGCTTACTGAACTAAATGACCATGTGGGGGTTACTGGTGCATTTTGTGTTGTGGCGCAGTCCCTGTCAAGGCCGATCGTCTTAAGTTTTTAGCTGCTGTGGATTTCTCAGTTTCCAGGAAATCCTTATATATCTTTCTAGCTCAGGCTTTCAGGCCATTTGTTAAAGAATGGAACAAAAAGCTTATAGCAGTTTATGTAAGAAATTAGGTATCACACAAGCAAGCTGTTAAAATAAGTATTAAGATGTACTGTGGATAGTATTCAGTGTAACCCAGCTTTTAGTGCCCTTTTTTAATAACCTGTAATATGATTTTTTTTTAACTGAAATATCAGACATCCAATATGTGTGTCTGACATAAATGTGGCCCATTCAAAATGAAATTCCTAACTATGCTATTATATTAGAAACCAGTGTGGCAGTGCATGTTGGGAAGTTCTTTGTGTAGATTACTTTCACATTTGTTTTACTACTCTTCTAAAGTTTGAGGACCAAACTCAGGGCTGATATGAGTCAATGAAGTTATTAAAAAGGGACTATTTAAGCCTAATTTTTGAGGTTTCTATTTGAATAAAATAATAAAAGAACATTAATGTAAAGAACAAAATTGTCTTAAATGGGTTTAAGCTTTTAGGTATTCACTGTACAGCATTTTTCAAGTTTTGAGTAATTTTGAAAGAGATTAATGATCTCTTGTATCTTCTCAATGTTGCATTTGTTACTTTTGCTGCTCGGCTAGGACACAGCCACTGAGGGATGTTTGTCTGGCTTCTTTCTTGATAGGCTGCAGCTTTACAAATAACTGTTCAAAAGTCCTACTCTCTCAGCTGCATTATAAATACTTTAAGATTCCCAGCTGTACTGTGCCTGTACAAACATCTTAAAATTATGAGCTCACTGGCATGCAGCTGGGTTGAATGCACAGTTACGAATGGTTTATACCCAAGGAAAATACGTGAATAACATCAGAACTTTTTATTTGTTCAAGTAATCTAACATTAGGGAAGCAAGCCCTGCAGATTTTTTTTTTTTTCACCATTGCTGGCATATTTGTCCTTTCATAGCTTGTGATCTGAGATCCGTGAAACTATCTTGTGTCATTCTGTACACTGTTTTGTACAAAGCAGGTATATAAAATGCATACTCTTGCTGCTAGTTTCTAGAAAGAGGTGATGAAGGAACAAGAAAATGCTAGCAGTAGTCTGGATTATAGCACAAAGTACTACCCAGTTTTTGTTCACTGAGATTTTTTGGGATAGCTCCCTGTTACAGAGTATGCCATAATAAATGATGTTTCTGTTCTTACTGGATGGTCTAGTGGACTTTTCGGTGGTGATACCCTAACTGGGGAATGCAGAATCCTCATATTTCTAGAGGGTCTGTGCATAGTAAGATCATGACTTCTTGTACAATACTTATATGCTTGGAAAAGCAAAACTAGTTTAAGCATGGCTACCTTGAAAGTAGCTGTGAGGAATCCTTGTATAGCTGAAATCAATAGTAACTGCATATTATCACTCCCTTGGAGGTGCCTGTTGGCGTGTTTCTACATTGGACAATATTTAGCATCTTCATCTTTCTGCATCTTTTTCAGATTTAAGGTCCCTTATAGTGCAGTGCTTAGTCTGAATATCATATTACAATTTTTTTGGTGCATCTGTATAATAAAATATGGTGTGTTATTTTTTGAACTGCATTGTCTACATGACTTGCTTTTTGTTAATTTTAATGATCTACTCCTTGGGGCAGAAGAGTTGTTCTAAAGTTTCACAGTATTGAGCACAATGATAGAGATTAAGTATGTGGAACTGTGATGAACTGCATCCTCTCTGGCATGAAGTCAAGAGCATTCAGTTTCTGGTTTAGCAGTTCATGAACCGGCTTTTGTTTTGACTGATGATGTACTCTTTCTTTTCAGACATCTGGGAGTCTCAAGATATCTGCTAGCAAGCTACACTTCCCTGTCTCTCTCAAATGGCATTCTTTCACATAATGTTGATCTCTGGGTTTCACACTACTTCATAACTCTTGATATTGATAATATGCTGATCCACAGAATTACATAAATGAATTGTAGGCAATACAGATATGAAAAATCTTCTATCAGCCAGTCAGTCTTCTGACTCAGGCAGAATGGGATTTAGTTTCTGCTGTATCGGTCTTATTTTCCTAAGGAAACGTAAGGGTAGACTAACATCACTTTAGACTAATAGACATCCAGACTTTTTGCAAACAGTTGTTCTTTTCTGGTTTCATCATGAGGCATGTCTCCTCTTATCTATATGGCACCTATTGACTAAAGACAATGCAAACAGGCAATTCTTATAGTTCTATTTTATTTTTATTTTGGTAACAAAATTAAGGAAACCCAAATTTAAAAATTCATTTATAGTTAGCTTTTATTTTTACTTTTCAGGTTAAAACAATGTTTACGGTCTATTTATAAAAAAACTAATTTCAGTTAATGTATGTATATATCCATATATTATAAGTAAATGTAACAATTTATTGGTGCATTCATTAATTTATAGGTTCATTAATAGCTATAGTGAATTGTCAGTAAGTTTAATTCCATTTATTATATTTATGAGGTGATCTATTTATTACAGTGAAGTAAACAGGAAAGAATAATTGCTCATGCTTGCAGTGTAATAATCATTAAAACTAAAATGATCATGTTAGGCCTGCTATAGGTCTTGTACATATGACAAGCATTTATGCAGTAAATAATCAAAAAATTTACTGCTTTTGGCACTAGTACTTGGAAAATACATTCAGCATTCAAATTTTTTTCTCACTTTCCAGGGTGTTTTCTCTATAAACATTCTGCCAAATGTAAAAAAAAAAAAAAAAATCCACTCACCACTTTTTTGATTCTGCCCCTGTGCTCGAATCTGTTCCATACCTGTAAATTTTTTGTTCATGCTGTGCCCTGGTGGTTTACGGGGAATTTATTAACTGTGATTGTTCAGAGACGTTTCATACAAACAGCTCTTTCTTGGTGTGGGACCTTGGTCTTCCATAGCTGTGTAAGGATTCAAGGCAAAAAATAACTTCATGTGGCCAGCCTATTCAGTGACCAGCAGAGCTGCTGAGCAAAGGTGGATATAAGCATGTATGATAGCCACTAGCCCATTTCTGAGTGTTGAAATTATATTCTTATAACTGAGTCTGAAATACAGATGAAGAGTGGTTTGGGTTTTTTTCTGTTGTTGCAGGATTTTTGTGACATCACACACCAGTTGATGTTTGGTTAGGGTTTTTTAACTTACAAAATGTTGATAATATGTTCCTTATTTCCTGGAGAGCTGTGAATCCAATTTAATATTTTTGCAAAATGATTTGGAATCCTTAAATGTTACAAAAATACTATTAATTAATGAAACAATCCTTTTGGTTGAAATATTGGGGGAAACAGTATTTTCTGGGTATATCTTGTCAGGTTCAGTATACTTTCATAGTAATTTAAGAAAATGCACTAAAAACATATTCTAGCATTTATATTAATAGTTTTACAACTTAGCAGTTAAAATCTGTTTAGCATAAAAAATTCTTCAGTATTACTCTTCTGATTTATCTTGTGTGTTGTTTGAAGTAAAGGTGTAATTGATTCTTTCACAATAGAAAAATAGACAGGTGACTTAAATTCAACAATAGAACTTTTTCACAGGAAAGAATTGCAAGTTTATATGACAAATGGAAATGTAGGTCAACCTCAGGGAAGAAACAGTTTGGTCTGGGAAAAGGTTGGGCATATCTGAACTAGTTTGTGTACTTTTTCAGTAAAGAAAGACTGAAGGTAAAATTTTGTTTCCAAGAATTCTTAACCTTTTGACTTTTTTAGTGCAATATATATATATATATACACAAAATATATAATCAAACATGATGAATAAATATGATGTTCATGCTTGGTTTGAATCTAGTTCTGTGTTTTATCACTGTTAAGATTGATAACTAGCTACAGCAGTAAATAGGCCATTTTGAGGGAATAGAAGCTATCTAATATAAGTACCAGATAGATGGCTGAATACTTTGTCATATACCTTATACTTTAAGTGAATAGACTAAATGAACTTTTAATGCAGATTCATATTCCAGGAGGTAACAAACAGAACTTCTGTCATTGCAGCTCTTTTCCATTAAGAATTATCTGAGACAGCATACACTCATGCTGTCTCTGTTTTTAAATGAAACCAATGAAGAAATCCAGGAGATAGAAAAGGTTTCTCATCATTCAGCAATACCAAGATATTTATCTTGAGCTTTTGTTCCAGAAGACACTTCAATACTGTTAAATTATTCAGGGGGAATTTTTGGAGCCTCTAAAATAATCGGATAGATAAAGCACCTTGTTAAAAACCTTTATTTGGCAGCCATTTCCATTGTTGTAGCGTTACCCATGCAAACCAGCACCAACGGATTTCTGTATTTGGAAAAAAAAAATCCCAAAGGAGTAAAAGAATTTGACAATCCTTTACATTTTGATGAAGAAAGGGCAAAAAGCAAAACTGACTGCAAAATCTTCATTTCTAACTTTAGAAATAAAGTATATCATAGTGGAGACATTTAAATAACAGGAAAAAAATAAATGCACTTATAATATTACACAAGGAAAAATAGTTAATTGCAATACTGCTAATTTTTAAGAAATTGTTCTCTGAATGCCTGAGATGTAGAAAAATAGATTAAATGCTAAGCTAATCCATTTGTCGTAATTGTAATGTCATTAGAGGCAGGATTGTGTCCCTGTTATGCTCTCGTCTGTTGGAGGGAAGGATGAAAGGGTCACGAGGAAATGGGAGTCCCTGTGAGCCAAAATTCTTTCTTATAGTTTCTGCATGCAAGCATCACAGTGTCTGTAGTTTGTGTCATGCTTCAGCTTACTTGCCAAGTCGTTTCATCAGCTTTTGGGGTGGGTGCAAGCCTGGCCCATCTTTTATCCCATTCCTTCTTGCTCTTCCTCTAAAAGCTACTGTTCATGAGGTCACAGGCAACAGCTATCTTCCCCTTTATGCTCTTGCCAGTTTTGCTAAGTATTTGGAATTTAGGATTTTTTTGTTTGGTTTTGGTTTCCATTAAGGCTTCCAGGTACATGATTTTTCTTAAATTTTCCAAATGCTGGGGAACACACTGCCACGGCATCTTAGAGTGTTTTAGAGACTGGTAACATTGGAGAGCAATAACCTGTTTATAATTATAAAACAGGCAGTGATAAGTTTCACTGCTCTGCTATAATGCTGGTGGAGGTTGCGAAGCATGTTTTAAATGGAAAGACACAGAAGAGCAGAGCCTTCAGAACCACTTTGCACTTTGTCTGGAAACTGTAAGGACATGGAAGGGCTGACTTTCTCACCCATGAGAACCATTGACAAAATAAGTCTCTTAAGGAAGCTGCTACGGCCATTGGGATACCTGTTGTTATGCAAGTTCCCTGTAATGAAACCTCCCATTGTATTTAAATAAGGACTAGTTAAACTGCTGTCTCCAAAAGAAGGTTATAAAAAACCTAGCTAGCTTAAAATGAATATTCCTTGGAGCAGGGCATGTGCTGAGTGAAGGAGGACAACTGGTCTGCTGCGAGGCAGTTCTGACAGCCAGTTTTCTGCAAGGTAGAATACTGTGAGCAGCGGTGGGGGTACTGTCTGATGAACTTTTGGACCTGCTGTCATGACTTGTTCTGATATTCCACAGCTGGAGTAAGAATATTTATTCCGTGTCCTGTGAAGTCCACCTTATCCAAAATCAGGTTAAGGATGATACATTTTGTCATTGATTTCCAGTTCTATTATGTTTATTGAGCAACTTGACCTAGTGAAAGATGCCCCTGCCCTTGGCAGGGTGCTTGGACTAGGTGATGTTTAAAAGTTCCTTCCAACCCAAATTATTCTGTGATTCTATTAAGATACAACAATCTCTAGATCACAAGGCAATCTAGCCATTAGTACGTTAGTTAGCTGATACCGTGAATCATTTTGAGAAATTCAAATACATCATAAACATGCATGCAATAATACATATTTTTGGAAGAAACAAGTGTGCTTATTGTTTAACCTTGTTTTATAAGACACTTTTAAAGGCAGGAGATGGTATCTTAAAAGAGCTCTTCTGAAAATGACCCTAGGCAATGCATTTGTAATTGAATGAATCAAAAGGCAAATGAATATTAATAGAAAAAAGTACAGTCATTTGTATCTGAAAATCTTCTGCTACAGTTTCCACTACAGCAGGTGAAAAAAAAAGTGGTCAATAACATTTACTGAAGTGGAAAAATTTGATTGCAATATACTTTTTGTACGTGTGCTCACATTAATGGTGCTACATCAGGCTATGCTGCCTCCATGTCTAATGATATTTTAAATCCCTTTCATTAATATTGAATAGTAAAATGTGTTACCTTTTCTAATCCAGTTTGGTGGAACTGAGAGGGCTTATTGTGTACAGCTGAAAGAAACAAGACTGTGAAAGCAATTGATTGATAACTTTTCCACAGGATTTTCTTTTCTTTTAATGGAGTGTTTGGGTTTCCTATTAACTGATACGGTAAGGGTTAAATGAAACACTTAGTGAGATCGGTAAGCTCTGAATGAAAGTAGCCTCAATGCTGTCCTGTCCTTATGAAAAGGAACTTAAGGAACTGGGAGCTCATCGTTATTCGTTATTGTAGCAGGGACATTGTGGGCTGCTGAAAAGAAAATGAAACAGCTGAGACAAGACAAAACCCTTAATGCAAGGGGGAAATGCCCAATGTGTATATAAAGGTTCTTTTTTTCTAGAACCTTTGAAAAACACAGTCTAGTGGCAAAATATGTGCCAATAACTGGAGCTCAAAGGAGCAAAGATGTTGCTAAAATACTGATGTAGTTCAGAGTGACACTAGACCCTGTACTGGGGAAAAAACAATTTTAACAGGCTATTTTTGAAAATTTCCTTTTCCACATTTGTAGAACGATTAAATAATACATAAACTACATAAAACACAGCATAAACAAAATCCTGTTCCATTTCATATTTATTACAATGCTGAGTAGTTGCAGCTTTGGTATTTACAAGTTTAATCTGGACCTCAAATCATAAATTTGGCTTAAACGTCTATGTGTTTTAAAACAATACATTTTTTCTTTTGTCAACTTCCTTTCTATGCTAGTGCCTTAAGGCTTCTGTTCTTTAGATGTATTTTATTTCCCTATGTCCAGAGGGTTGAGATCCTTAAAAAAAAAAAAAAATACTGTATGAGATTGGATTATTATTTTTAATTAAGCAAATAAATGATAAATCACCAATTGATTAAAGATTTAGGATTAAAATTAAAAGATTCGGCAATACTGATTTCCAGTGAAATCAGTGGAAATTAAATTAGTCCAGAGTTCGGCACCATTTCTTTAAATGACACTAGGAAAAATCCTTACATGCTAATAAAAATTTAATTCTGCCTTCTGATGTAAAAAATTACCTTCTTTTGATTGTGGTATTCTTAGTATTTTATCTCCCAAATATAGTAGATAATCTCCTGTATTTTACTACATAAGTAAAATATTTTACTACATTTTTAGGAGTCGGGCTCTTTTATAGAACTGTGAAGTACTGAGCTCTTTTAACTCTACCAAAGAAGCGTTCTGCAACATCTGAACAAAACATTGGTCTTTTTGGCCTAAATCTCTGAATTGTTCCCTGTATCTGCTCAACTGATCTTGCTAGAGCAGAAGGTCACAAGAAAAAAGGCGATTTCTCAGGTTCCAGAGCAAGTTGTATCCTGGTCTGAGCACCAGCACAAATTGATGCAGTCTGGATGCTGTTCTCATGCATCCTTCCTCCTTCCAGCCTGGAATGTGCCATCTGCCAGCTGGGAACTTGCTGCTGTAGGGCAGTACTGCTCCAGTGTCCCTACAGCTCTTGGTGTCCTGTTCCAGGTGAGTGTAGGTGCCAGTTAGGCCAGCTGGAGACTTCTCAGTGCCAGGTGAATCCTGAGATGGAAAGATTGAGCTGCTGCTTGGCCTCGTCCTACTGTCAAATGAGCAAAAAATGTGCCAGGATGAAGTCCAGAGCTTGACATGCTATTTAATTAATTTACCCATCTGTCATATATGGATTTGTCAAAGGTGTTGTGAAGCCTTCATGTCTGAAGTGCTTTCATGCAGAGGGCCTTTGTGTTTGGAATTACTTCAAGGTCCTCCAGTGAAAAATGCTGTATTGGCAAAACCACTGCAAGTAGGAGTAAGTCATTTGTAGGATTCTCTAGGTACATGGCATTTGATTACTTTTAGGTGCCTTTGTTTTTTCATTGAACTTCGATGCCTTTGCAAATGCTGTTCCTTGAAATAGAAAAGAGATTTTCAGTTTTTAAACCAGACAATTGCTATTCATAGAAACAACTTTTCAGGCAATAAATACTATAGAAGCCTGGATTGAAAGGTCACTACTGCGATAGCCAGTGAGGGTCTGGTTTTTTTTAATGGAAAGTAAGCATTATGTGGCTTTGCTGCATAATGTGTTTTGCTGGGAGGTGAAGCTGTGCAGCAGTGAGCTTTCTCTAGAGGCCTGTTCTCTTGGCTTTATGTCGAGGACAGGCTTCAGCATTAAATGGCTTTAAGCTTGTCAAAGAAAGGTTATTAAAAATGTTCCTGCCTTTCAGTCTCCATGCTCAATAGGCACAAAAATGCAATACTATAGGGATTTTTTTTCTATTTAGTCATGTCATTTGGCATTTTGCCTATAGCTAAAAATGAGATACCATCTGTTTGAGGCTCACTAACAATTCTGCATTGTGATTTGAGCCGGTTCACTAGTTTATTGTTAGCACTTAAGAAATAAACTTGCCTTCTGCTAATTGTCTTTTGCTACTAGGTTTCGGTAAGATTTTAAATCTCATTGTCTCCTTGACGTGGGGATCTGAAGTCGCAGTTATAAAACTTCCGTGCTGGGACACTAGGTAATGTGTTTGTGCTGTCTTGGCACTATTCTTTTATCACAGTAATTTCTTATAACATAGTTGGACCACATCTGCCTTAGGGCCTTTTGAATTTCACTCATTTCTGTTTTCTGGGGTGAGACGGCAGGTAGGAAGTTGAAGTGCAACTGCTAAGCACAGCACGGCTGCTTTGCTAAGTGCAGGTGTAAGGTGAAATAAAAGGCAGGGGCATAGTTGTGGGTTCCCTACAATGGCAGCTATTGGCACAGGAGCTGCTACGGGCACTATTGCTCTCTATCAGAGCATGCATATTTTAGTTACAGATGACGGGAGGTTTCCTCAGAGTTGTGCATAAAGCCTGCTTAGAGGAGTCAACCAGAATAATGATCATCCCTGTGATGATCTGTACTCATGCGGCACATCTGGAAGCTATTACTCTGCTCACTGCTGTTTTTCTGATGACTTCTGTGACCACTTGTTGACTGACAAAAATGTTGCTCTCATTGTAGAAATCTCTCAGATGTGAATCAATGAGCAGCGGAGCTTTGTTCAGCCCATTGTGGAGCAGCTCCTCGGGACTGGGGGGCATCATAGCATTTCCTGACAGTTTTACAGTCTGCTGATCATTTAGAATAGTGGAAGTGCAGCACAACCTTTATTTTCTGGATATTTCTGGGTATTATTTCCTGAACCATTACCCCACAATCCAGACACATAGTGCATCTTTTCCTACAGGAGCATGGAAAATGCTACTTTTCCCAGCGCTCAAGCTTACTCCAATAGCAGAGCTCCGAATCTAATATTTCAAAAAGAGATACTAGAAAGCATTAAGGGACCCTTTTATATGACTGACATCTAGGAGCAGTGTTTTTATGGAAAACATTGAGCAAGGACTTTTGTTTAGTATCATCAGAGCTGGAACATGTGGCCGTGTGCACAATATGAGTTCAGGTCTTTCAAAGACTGTCTAGGACTTTCAGAAAAGTCACTTATGTGATCAGATCACTGACACCTTGAAAAACAATTTGTTCTCTAGAAATCTCCCTCATAGTGAGAAATGAGATGCTTCTCTTATTATGAAACCTGATTTTGTGAGGTTCTTGCCCCAGCTGCTTCAGATGGAATGAAGTTAAAACTTTACTAGTCAGCTTTTCAGCACGAAGGCATTTTTTAAAGCCCCAAATGCTTTTAATATCTTAAGTTATGTTCTAGTTACTGAGCAGTGCAGGAAGGTAATTTAAATACTGTCCTGTTTAATTTTTTTGCCAAAATCTACTTGCTTAAGCAGCACCCCTCTCAGAAGAGAGTCTTAAAAACCTTGAAACTGCTAAGATATTTCAGGATGAACACTGACTGTAGTACTCATATATAAGTTATTTCCAGAATATTTTATTGTCTTTAGGCTGTAATATTGACGGTAATCACTTCATGAAGTTGTGTTAGAATATGAATGGACCACTTTGGTGCAAAATAAGGACTGTTTAATGTTCTTTGGGTTAAAAGTTTTTAAGTTAGATGTTTCAGATCTTTTAGCTACACTGTTTTTTAATTTAGTTTGTAGTACTGAAGTATATGTGTGCTAATTGGTTGGTATAATGATGTAATTTACAAGGATACATACTGTTTCTAGGAAGAATCTTCCTAACTGTCTGAAAAGTTTTACATGTAAAACTGTTTAGAATGCTGTGAAAACATGGTCTGCATTTAGTTCTGACAATTTTCAAGTAGCTACACAACACAAAACTGAGATGGGTTTATCCCTTAAAGGCTTTGATTAACACACATTACATTTTTAACCTGGAAGACCATGTAGACTTTAATACAACTTACCCTTCTTACAGTTAGTTATTAGTTGTATTTTAGCCCATGATTAAGGCCTTGCTTTTTTAGGTATTTAATTTTTAGAGTAACAGTAATATAGTTCTGTGTCAGTTTCCAAGAGGACTTTTGCTGACATATTGAACTCTCTTCTTTTTTTGTTTTTTTCTGAACAAGTCCAAGCCACACCTACCATAGAAGTCGTCGTGTGCGAATAAGTTACTATGTCATATTTCTAATGCATATTGCTTTTTTTTTTACTTTGCTAAGGATATTAACGTTATTCATAGCTCAGGGCAGAAATGCTTTTACTTAGCCAAATGCAACAACAGAAACCGTGAATATACATTATTTCAACTGTCAAAATCAACTCATCTTATTAGACTTACCTTCTGCACTCATTTTCTGTGGTTATTGTAGGAAACTAACTTAGTGTCATAACTATTCACTAACACAGGAAACCTTAAGGGAATATTGTAGGATGAGGGATTTGGATTTTGATTATGAAATTGCAGGGAACTTGTTTTAGGAACGTGATTATCATCACATCATTGAAAATAAATGTCACTTCTGTGATTGACTGACTTACATTTCAGCACATAGGTTTTTGATGAATTTATGAAACAAATCTCAACAGGAATCCTTAATGATGGATTCATTGTCGAAAAGACATTTTAGAAGATTCAGCTAATAGTTTCCTATAGACATATTTGCTAAAATGGAGTATTTAATGAATAATTCACCAAGGGAAAGAAAAAAATAGCAAATGAGCTGTTCTTTAGCTGGTGAAAAGGTCTAATAGCTTTTGAATAAAGTAGTTGAAAATATTTTCAAAGATAATGGTAGACATACGGTATTGTTGAACAGGATTCAAAAGGGAGAGACAAAGATCTGTGAAATAGCACTGTGGAAAACCAAAGTAGAGGAGTTTAACAAACTATAAACATAGTAATAAACAAATCACATCTATCACATGAAATGCCAATGATAAGGACAACATAACTTAATTCATGGAATTTATAATAAGCATAAATCAGAGAAAGCAAAGATAAAAATATCAGCAGGGAAGTTGAGAAATTGAGATGGGGGAAAGAATGAGGGGGAAGAGGAGAGCAGACTAAAAGGGCAGAAAAGATAAATGTGTTCAGAGTATTCCCCATAGATTTTATATCTGCAAGTCTTAGATATCGGTCAGAACAAAATGTTCTGATGAAGGGTTTGTACGCTTACAGGACACAGTTTACATAAATTGCTACCCTTGCTGTTGACCCACTGGAGCCTTCTTTGCAGCTCCACAAGCTGAAGCTGAGCAGGGCTGCCTGGTGGATGTATTAGAGTCAGCAGAGGAGGAAATCACCAGCCCATGTGGGTGAAGGTGCCAGAACCTATCGTTAAGCTAGGAAAGCAACAAAATGCGAGTCTGTCATAGCTGTCTCAGCTGAAGGTGTGAAATCCCAGCATGGCTATGGAGAAGGTTTTGCAGGGTCTGATGGGACTTTTGTTATTAATACCTTTCACTGTGGTTCTCAAAGCCTTTCATAAATATGAGAGGGTCCCCAGTGTAAAAGTCCAGATCTAAATCCAGATTTCCTAATAAAATAAGGCTGTCTTGATCCAAAGTTCTGGACTGGCCAATTATAAATGGTCTTGAATCATGAAGTTTGAACCTCAATGAAGCTGTTTGAAACCTGAGGAGTGAGTAATCCTGTGGAATGGTCCAAAATACTTGATCTAGGTAAAACATTGTGTCATTTGGCAAAGCATGAGAGAAAGTTCTTTAGCCTTCCTTTCTCACTCTAGTCCCAGACCATGCTCTGTTATTTTGGAAATATTGGGAATATTTTGTCAACTTGATACCAGCCTGAACAATGTGCACTGCTTTTTGTATCAAGTTGGTAATTGCACTCTTTTAACCAGTAAGTCTATGCTTAGCAATATTATTCAAGCAGTTATTGTATGCTTAGCATTGAGCTCTGGTTACTCCAACCTTTTGAGGGCTTTCTTTTTTTGGTTTTGTGCGTTAATAGTCCTTCTAGGTTTTGTTCTACTTCTTATTGTCTCTTTTTGCCTAGATATTTATAGATTCTATATCTATTACCATGCTGTAGGGGGATGCAAATGCATCCCTAAGTGTCTTTGTAATTAAGTGAATTAGACTGGATCCTAACTTTACATTAGATTAAGAATACAGAAATTTATCTCTCTTGTCTTTAGTTAAAATTATTCTGTATCTGCTGAGAAATACTTTATATTCTGTCTGGTATTTTCTTTGTTCTGGGAGATGGCGAGATAAACACAAGCAGGAAACATCAAAAAAGCTCAGTTTATCCGGTCCTTTGCCTGCCTGTTGCTGCCAGCAGGAAATGGCAGCTCCCTCCCGTTGCTCTGTGGCCCAGCTTCCCCAGGCTGATGGACTCCTTATCCTGCAGCTCTCTTCTCCAGAGTTAGCAGCCACTCCTGGATTATTTGTCTAGGACAATTAGATTATACTGTATGGAGTCTGTAGTTTTTGATTGCAAGCACCTGCAAAAGCAAATACGCAAAGTTATCACTTTGTGACTTAGAACCCCCAAAGCAAAACATCTTGGAATTGAAAAAAAGACCAGTTAAAGACAGTATTGCAGCATTATGAAGTGGAAATCAATGCAATCTGAAAATTTTCCAGGAGTGAAAGCAGCAATGGTTATTAAACCCAAAATCATGCTCGGCTTGTTACCTTAACTGAATACTGTTCACACCTCCACTGAACCCATGTCTAAAAAGGGGAGAAAAACCTTCCCCAACATCATCATGTAATAGGCATGTTCCAACTCATGTGATAAAATTGCTAGTAATACAGTAAGTACTCATAGCATATGCATTCGTGGTATCTTTAAAAGTTTGAGTTCTTGTAGCAAAAAAAGAACAATTTTTTTTCTCTTTATTCTGCTTCAGTATTCCAAGACAAGTGTAACAATCTGGCACCTTTTCTTTAGGGATGTGATTGCTCATTAAAAGTTTGCATCTCTGTTTTTCCTGAATTGTATTTTCACATCAGGTAGTGGATTTAATCCGTATGTATCTATTTAATGGACTGAATCTGTCCCTAAGGCCTGACCCTTACACTCAAAGTATATTTTAATGAAGATGCTCCTGTGCTTTAGTAAAGGAAAAAAGACTTTGTTCATTAGTGTAGTAAATATACTGACTTTTGGCATCTACTTCCTTTTCAAACTCACTTAAGACAGTAAAAATTGCAATCAATGGTCTTCAGATTTTTCCTCCCATAACTCAAAGCCTTACAGGAGCCAAGCAAAGAGAATGATTTTTTTTTTTTTTTAGGTTTGGTTTTTTTTTTTTGTTTTTACTTGAGTCTACTGTCTTGTCTGGATGGTGAGACATTTTCCATATGGGAGAAACTCACGGCAACCATTGAGATTTTAGGGTAGGATACACATCCAAAGGCTGTCCAGACAGTTCACAATTTCTCTTCAGCGCTGCTCAATCATCAAGGAATGAAAAATTTCCCTTGCATAGCAGAAGTACTAGCCCGCTCTGGCATCTCTTGCAGATTAACATCCTGTGGGCATTCGCAAGCTTGAAATGATGTTAAAAACTAGTTATGGCAACAGACCTTGGGCTGACTGCTTTAACTCCTTTCTTTTACTTAATTTCAAAAAAGGGCCAAATATGCTTAAATATAGTTTGAAACTACTATTGCCATGAACACAAATACTCTGTTGAATAAGGCAAATAAAATTCTTCATGTCCTCAGGTACAACTGCAAAGCCTCTTTGTTCTCTGCTGTTTCAAACTTTCCTGGTACCTTCTGTGAACCGATTACTTTTCAACACCCTAGACTGAGGATGTGTGTACCTTGTGAGCAGGACATACTCCTGTGTCCTTTTGGCTGGCAGATTATTGGCACCTAAGTGTCTCAAAGCCTGCAATGCAGCTTGGGAAAGCTGTTCTCTAAAAGCAACAGATTTCAGGCATAATAGATATATTCATTCTCTGTGCATAGAGCACTTAGTGCTTGTCTCATACCACCACTAGTACAGCACCAGCACTTGACTTCCTCCCACCAGTCTGGATAGCTACCAACCTGTAGGCAACATCCAGATGGCATGAAAATATCTTTTTGGAATTGGTATGTGAAACAAGTTCCACAAACAGCTCGTTCTGCTCCCCATTTGAAAACTACGCGGAAGATGGGGAACAACATATTAGTGTAGGACGAAGTGAGAATCCTAAATGAAGGCTGCTTCTATTTCCTTTTTTTATACAGCAAAAAGCACTATAGGTTTCATGGTCAGGAATTATATTAATATATCAATTTGTTTTTAGAAGGTTTTAAGATACTGTTTACAGATATTTTTAAAATATTCAAGAGTCCTTTTAAATGAACTGTCTCAAAACTTTCTATGTATTCATACATCCTGAGTACTTGGGACAGGCAAGCAATTGCAAACAACTGCAGTTTAGTAGAATAACGCAAGAGTGTGAGCTTTCTGCTCAGTGAGAAATGACAAACAACATAACTTGACTGATAAAGATTTTTCCCGTTTTCAAATTTTTGTCTTGGCAAGTCAGGTGATGATACTGTGAAGGAACATCATGACAATCATATCACCTTGTGTCTTTGTTTAACTGAGCAAAGAAATGAAATTACTCATATTTCTATAGTACAAAGTAGACAATCTTCAGAAGCAACGGTCTAGAAGTAGCAATGCTTATATTTATTCCTGGAAAAGTAACTACTATCACATTATGGCTTTTGTGTATGCAACTGATTTTTTTTTTTTCCTGCTGTCCTTCAGGCAGAGAATCTTTGTTTAGTTCTTGTCCTGTGTTCTGGCTTATTTATTTTTAATCTTTAGCTATGTAACTTTCTATCATTTCTCAGAATTTTCACAGACTTCATGAAGATTAATCTTCTTGATTTAAAGCCTCAGTTCTAGAACATGTAAAGACATCTGGACTCCTGTTTTTTTCTTATTTTAAGTAAGCTTCAGGGAGAAATCTGTGTGCTTTGAAATAAACCGTACCTAGAAGTTCAGAGGCTAGAAAACAAGTGAAAAGAACGTCAAGCCTATGTATTCGAGAAAAACTGGCAAGTTGTGTAACGGCTCTTGAATGCTTAGGGTGGGCAATACAGGTTATTTCTCCTAATGCACCTACTCTTCTGGGGA
This sequence comes from Falco cherrug, assembly GCF_023634085.1. Taxonomy (NCBI): domain Eukaryota; kingdom Metazoa; phylum Chordata; class Aves; order Falconiformes; family Falconidae; genus Falco; species Falco cherrug. Next base: position 22,921,421 of record NC_073706.1, on the reverse strand, counting down.
AATAGAATAATAGACATTTATAAAATATCCTCAATCACCAGCATCTAACTTGTGCCATATAGCAGTTTCTAAACAAGAGTTCATCTCAGAACCATTTAGAAAAATCACCTGGAGTCATTATGGTAAATATAGTTTCCACAGAAGTAAGCACCTTCCATTATGTTTTCAAGGTAAGATATGTGCTTTCACTAAGAAGGATTCTTTATTGGATAAGTGCTGGACAGGAGCTCGAGACTTGAGATCTAGTTCAAATTTGCCATTACACAGTGAAATTAATTTGGGCAAGGCACTTCATCTTCCTGCATCTTAGTTTCTGTGTGTATGAACTAGCAGTCTAGTTCTGTCTGTGTGAGGCACTGCAGGTAAGAGATTTTGTTTGGTTTTCCTCATAGGGGCACAATATCCCCTTTCCCTCTCCTCAAGATATTTGAAAATTCTTCCTAATAAATCCATATTTAGCCATTAAAGATAAATAAGTGCCTTTTTAATTAGAAACCATTTTATTCTGTTAACAGCGAGAGTATTGTTCATACAGTATTTTAGCCCAATTTTGGTACTGTTTTTAAAGTTTCAGAATATCATACCAGCATACGTTTTTGTTGTTTTTTGAACAGGTATAAAATGAGTGTACCTTAAGTATGCACTAAGTACCTTAATTCCCTTTTTTTGCTTCTGTTGTCTCCCAAGTTTTTGGCCTTGTTCAGTTTCTGAATGTTTGGGCATTGTTCAGTATGCACTCATGGTTTCTTTTCCCTTCCTATGTTACAGTCCTTTATCTAGTATAATATTTTTACTTCCACGTGCACATGTATTGGTAAACGCAGGTGTACATACAGTTGTGCACGTGTGCCTGTATATACCTGTTATATCAACTATGTAGTAGCAGTCATGGGTCATAAAACCCTGGAAGTGAAAGACCACAAACTCTAAGTGGGAGGAGAGAGATTTGGAGTCCAGACCAGTGTGATTTGCATGTAAGTGGTGCCTGGCTTGTGTTGGGATTAAGCTTCAAATCTGAAGCCTGTCAGCTCTACAGAAAAGCAGTTATCAAGGGTTCTTTGTCTCTTGACACTTAGGAACACTCCACTTCTCCCCCATGTGAGAACATCAGTTGCATGCAGTACAGGAAACTTTAGTTATCGGTACATCCAGAATAAAAAAAAAATAAAAAAAAACCACCCCAAACAACACTGAAATTCTGTTTTTTCCAGGATTTAAAAAAGCAAATAATAGCAAATCTATTGTACATCCCGATGTTCTGCCACTAGAGTGCACCAGAACGTTTGGTTGCAATGGACTGACAGCAGTAACTTTCCTCACTTTAAAATAGTGTTATTTTATGTTGTACAAATCTCTGTGAAAATGTCTGCATGATTTTAACCCCGTTTTAATATAAATGTCTAATGAGAAAATATCTGTTTCTAGGTGTATTGTATCTGAAGCTATAACTTAAAGTTTAGGCTTTCAATAGTTAAAAAACAGTTCTTCCAGTTTCTTCCATAAAAGCTAAATTAACTTGCAAATTCTGCCAACAAATATTTTGAGCTCTTGAATTTGTAACACTGGATTTTATTGAGCAAGTTGAAATGAGAAACACAAAGTATTAGAGACACCATTCTGACAGGTTTTCCTAGTCAGAATTCCAATTAATGTGACTATAATAGCATTCAAGTTGAGTCATAAAAATGGGATCATAATTATTACTGCCAAATATGAGAAACACGCATTAAAAAGACTGGAAGGTCGAGGTGGATTTCAGGTAGGGACTTTTCTGCTTGCATGCTTCTTTGTTTCTTTGGCAGTGGTAATATTGCAAGCTTAATTTGAATGGAAGTGCTGATTTAGCTGTGCTTGAAAACAAGAGAACACATAACAGAATTAAATTTTGTTCCCATTTACAGCGATAGCAAAACCTATGTTGATTTTAGGGAAGCCAGGATTTTATTCTCATTTTTGGGGAGAAGAAATACCTTTAGCACAAAGGTAATGCTGTGGGGAGGGAGCTTATGCTTCGAAAGGAGCTCTATGTTTTCTTTACTCTTCAGGAAGGTTCTCCAGATCCTCATCATATATGTATCTGGTATTCTCTTCCCTTGTTTGCAAGGCTGACCTTGGTGGCCACAGTATCGCCAACTCCGTTCTGTTACCTCATGACGTATGAGAACTAGAGCAAGCCGTGCCCCTGAGGGGTAAGTGAAAGTCCTCTTCAGAAAGTAACCTTAGGCAAAGGCTCTCGGAGAATGCCTTTGTGTAGTAGAGTGCAAGACACTTGCTGTAGTGCAAGACAGCAGACTGAATATCCAATTAAAATGTGTGGCAACAACATCAAATGTGGTTGTGCTCTGAGCCCTGACTTGTGAAACTTTAGGGATACTGATTCCCTGAAGAAAAATTCATATGAAATGTTCTGGACTTTTAGAGTAATGAAAGAGAGATTTATGGGTGCTTTTATAATAACCAATAGTCTGTATTTCTAATTTGGAACATTAGGTTTTGATTATTGTTGAAATAAAGACCCAAGCTATTAGTCTATCAAGAATACTGGTTTCTGGAATTTCAGTTTACTCTGGGATTTTTACCTGTAAATTCACAAATAAAGAAGCAATAATATTGCAATGCATTAATGTCACAGCAGCAAGCAACGCATCATTAGATTCCAAGTGTCTTTTAAAGTATTTTGTAGTATTTTGATCTACCTATCTTTCTTTCTAATGGAAAATGTAACAGTAGGAACACTGTTTATTCTTTTTCAGGACTCATTAAACACTGACTGTTCTTGAGCTAAACACACTCATTTTAGTGTTATAGGACTTAATTAATCCATGAAAGGCATACTGAGACTTTAGTAAAATCTACGTACCTAATTGCCTAACGGTCCAATATAATTAGCATTGATTGAACAAGTAACCGATAGATGATCCTGTTGGATTTTAGACCTACCTACCCTTGCTATAAAAAAAAATTAAAATTGTCTTAAGACCCCTAAAAAGGAACAAAACCCACAAAAATAATCACCAGTTTGTTACGTGGATCATGAGGATCTGCAAGACCTGATATTAATTTCAATAGGTTTGGTTTAACACCAAGTCCTCAGTCCAGAAAATAAAGAACACAAAATACTAAAATGCTTGAGCATATTAAATGTACTCAAATAAATCTACTTCAGCAAATCCCTTAAATAAAATTTTCATGTAAGCATCTCCTTTGGTCTCATTCAGTAGCAGGAGACTTGTGTGCTGAAATTTAAGCACTTGATTAAACGCTACGGTGAATAGACATGATTTGATAAATGTGGGCCAATTGCCTCATCCAGAGTCCAGAAAAGGTTCAAATTCTTACATGCCGGTTACCTATTAGGAGGAAAAAAAAATGATTTATTTTTTTTCTGGTGATACCACAGCAGCAAAATGAAGTCACCCAAAGTTTTCCAAGGTGACTAAATGATTTTTTTTTTATAGAATGCCATTGTAAGAATACTATTACAAGTAAAAGAGGAACTCCTATGTGATCAGAAGGGGGTTTTTTTGTTTGTTTTTGGGTTTTTTTTTCCAAAATCTCAGTTTCTTCAGAGTATTCTCTAGATGCACTTTTTGGTTCTTTTTTTACACCATTGATTTACTGAATGTGTTTACATTGGAATAGAGAAGATTTAAAGGATCGTTTTCATTTATGTTTTAAAACACATTATCCAACTGTTTCTCCCCAAATCATGTTTCTCTCTTGACTGTGCTTAACTCAGTTTGCATCTGTGGCAATAAATATCAAATGAAAGGAAAAAAAAATGTGAAGGAAACTCCATTGTAGTAATTTGATTACTCTGGAAATAAAGCGGTGGATTACTAAAATCTAATTTGGAAGTGATGAAGTGCATGTGATTGCCAAGTAATTATTTCTGCACAGTGCTTGTCCATGGGGAGAGCAGACTTATTGGACACTACACGATGTTAATGATGCCATAGTTTGACATTTGCACGAACATGCAGAAACACTGGTCTTTTGAGTATATTTTATGACAACGATTTCTATCCATCCAAAAGTCTGTATTAATATGTGCACCAAAATCAGTCTGGTTTAGCAGCTTTTGTTGCTGTTTTATTTTTGCAGAGTAAAACCAAAACATGACCTTATGATCAGAATTCAACTTTATATGTTAAATCATTTGCAGAAGATGAGGTATGGGGAGAGTTGTAGAAAGAAAAATGACACAGGAGTGAAGCATGGAACATTTTCAATTAAATATAATTTTGCTTGTAATACTCTCTGAAAAATTTGCTAGGCAATGGCAATTGCAAGAATTGCTGCCATGGGTCCATAACTATTAAATGTTATTATATTGTAATACTGAGAAGTTTTTAATTCCATTTCAGATTTATATTTCAGATGCAATTTTTACTAATATAAAAGAATGAATTCTCCTTCAGCAAGTATCACAAAATCTCATTGCTAATTACCAAAAGAAAGGCCAAAGTAAAGGGAGCGGATTAAAGCACAGATGCACTAACCCTATACCTAGGGTCTTGGTTCCTTAAAGCATGTAACAGTATCAGAATTTTATTTTTTTATTTTAAAAAAAAAGTTATCTCTTTTATGCTCAGTTTGTTTGCAAGCTTTTTTTCTAAATAGCAGAAAATCTGTTGAGTGTTCAAAGAGCTTCCAACAAGCTACTGCCACTGGCTAAAAAGAAGTTCATTGTTAGGGTGATGTAGAATCCCTTTTTAAGGTGAGAGACCAAGCCTGCTCTATTCTGAGAGCATTGCATTATTGATGCTGCTTGAGAAGGAATTAATCTTTATGACATTTGTTTGTGATGGGGTTCTTACTTGGAGGCAATGCTGCTGTAACTGTCCCCCGTACCACAGTTGCAATGATACCATAACATGAACAACAGTGAGGAACCATCCTACCCGGATTTGCTCGCGTTCTGCTAACTGGAATCACAGAATTGCAGGAAGGCTGAGGTGGAAAGGGACCTCTGGAGGCTATGTAGTCTATGAAGGCTCATGCAGGGTCACCTAGATGAAGCTGCCCAGAGCTGTGTCCAGGTGGCATTTGAATCTCCAGGGAGGGAGACCTCCCTGACCTCTCCAGCCAGCCTGTTCCAGTGCTTGGTCTTACAACCCTTAGTGGCAGACACAATGGTGCTCATTTCAAATGTTCATAGGGACCTATTGCCAACTTACTCAATACTTACATTCGGTAAATACAAAATGATCTCTAGAAATTGTAAAAACAAACAAAACTACTAACAACAACAACAAAATTGATGTTGGAGTCTGCATTTTCTCGTGCTACTTAATCAATTTGAGGTCAAAAATAGCACCAGGTTAAAGCAAGCTCTACTTCTGCAAACAGTAGCCACTACCATAATTTAGAAGGTTTCTAACAGGAAAAAGAAATTTTAAAGAGAGATATTCTTCTAATAGTTCTCTGTTATAAGTTAATATAAACTAAGGAGTGCACTCCTCTTACTTTAGAAGGTTTAGAAATTATGCTGGTGTGGTGGTTATGAACTCCTTTGGAACAGGCTTTGTATGCTCCAAGTGGCTTTGAGGCTTACGCTTATTTAACACTTACCTTGCTAATGAGATAAGCTTTGTGGAATTGCTTCATGCCTGTACCTGTTTCTTCATCGGTGATCTAAAATACTCAGAAGATACTCTATAAAACCAATAAAAGGTTGTCTGGAGCAAAGCTCTGATCCATTAATAGAGAACTCCCTAACTTTATTCCCAATAGATGATAACCCACTGACTAAAACTACCTTTCTGTGTTCTGACTTGCACCAAGTTCGTTGTTTTATCAGTGAGCAAAATTAATCCGTAAGGGGTAAAAAGCTGGTCTAGGGTTGTGGCATGAAACCACTCTGTATTTTTAAATGTTTTCCAAATTATTGACTTTTGCCTAGCTGTTTTTACCCTATTTTTCATTTTAAGTGGTAGATTTAAAGACCCTGGTTCTCATTTGTAGTCTAATCTCATGGAGATGTTTCATCAGCAAATTCATTTCCCAGGGTTTTGCTTCAGTCACCTCCTTCCTTTTGTATGATGGTAGATGGTGATGCCTAAAACATTCTCTGGCATGGTTGGCAAAAATAATATGATCAAAAAAAACCCACAAAAGATAAAGTAGATATTACAGATAATAACAGTAGGAATGTGTATTGCATGCATATAATCCATTAAAGTTTTCTCTGACAAAGTCCAGTATATATCAGATTGAGACTAATAAAAAAATCAGGTGGTTTTGGGATGTTCTGTGTCTGTTTTAAACAGCTCATCCTGCTTTGCTGAAGTCATTGAGAGGTGTTACGACAGAATAAGGGTTTAAAATTTAGGTTTCCTAAGCAATCTTTAAAGTTGCAGCTGTTGAGATTTACATGCATTGTTTTATGCACATATTTGTAGAAATGAATTTCAACTACAATCTGCATTTAGAAAAGCAGGTTTTGAGTAGACTGTTGAATCACTTTATGTTACATTTAGGCCATACAGTAAGGTTTAAGAAGTACGATACCATGGTACGTAACCCAGTTATGAGATAACCCGCTGTACTGAAGTGACAAAGGAGCAGACTTTATAAGAACCAGTCATAGCTCTTACTGTGTATCATGCTGCTCTCTCTGTTACGGGATTAAAGGGTAATCACACTGAACAGAATGACCAGCAAGGGTAAGAGTTTTTTATAAAAAGAATGGTGTATTGAAACAAGTGAAAACAGCTGAATTACTTTTGGATTCTGAAGGAATTCTGAAAAAATCACTGTCTCTATTGACTGTCTTGACCAAATCAGAGACAGTATCTATATTCCATCATTTTCATATATTAAGACGTTCATATGGGAAATGTTGTGATAGGTGCATTGTTTTCTTTCATTTTGTCTTCCCATGCTTTGCCTTTCTGCTGAGCTCCCTGCCTGTTGCGCTTCCAGTCTGTGGGTGGAAGCAAAGTGCTCCAGGCACTTCCTGGCCCCAAGAAAAATCTGAGGTAATACTCCTGCTACAAAAATTTTGGGAAGCTGTGTGCAGCCATCTCAGGAACAGTGCCTTCCATGACCCTTTATATTACCAGTGAGGAAATGAGAACTTCTGAGTTGATACGGTTCCAAAATGAGTGTGTATACTCCTATGCAGGAATAAGAGCGAGTCAGTTCTCCAAAATTAGGTGATATGAATGCTATCTAAATGACATGTCTTATCTCATTTTTCCTGTGGCTAGAAAAATAACCCAAACAACCTTGTAATTAAAACATTTGGATTTCATTTTATAAGTGGCTAGGATCAGATCCTTGTCATGCATTTTTACTGTCACTGAGAAAATAAGTTGGAAAGATACTGTGCTCTCCTGCTTGCAGAACTACTTTGAGGGTTAGGTCAGTAGATAAGGAATGTGCAAGCAGCAGAGACTTGTAACATGAATATACCTAAGATTTGTTATCTAGTTGCTAGCACAGTGAGCAAATGAATGTTAGCTTTGAAAATTAGTATTTCAGAAGTTCTCCAAGAAGGCATTCCTATGAAGTAGATGTTTTGCTTTCCACTTAAAAGAGACATTGAGGAGGTTAAGAATATATTTATTTACTGTTGTCTCATTTATTTATAAATGAAATATCTAACAAAGTAGCCTGTAAAGCCATTGTCCATAATGTAGTACAGGACTGTACACTAACTGTCCCTTCCACCTGCAGAAAGTAGTAGTAGGAACTATATTTTAACTTAAAAGACTTTTTAAAATAGGTGGTTGTGCATTTCATTCTACCTCTCTGTAACGTATTCATTATGAGCCTAATCCTAAACCCAAGGTTTTAACTGGCTTCAGTAGGCTTTTTATCAGGACTCAAATTGTTGTTCTCCCACTACCCGAGCCATATCCTTGTCAGGGATGCTATGTCCTCTCTTCCACCTGCTTGCCCTCTATCCTGTAACCCTTCCAGGAGAGAATGGTTCTTTTCATACATCTTGTAGAGCCTGCAGTATTTGCAGGTGTTACTGAAACTAGTAACAAGTAATCATGGTCTGTAATTTCATGAGACAAAGTCATATTCTTATGAATAAGTAAACTAACAGAAGGACAGGATTTTTAAAGCATTCAGTGTTATCTAATTCTCTTTCCACTTATTATATGGAAAGAAACAGAAGCCAGGACTGCATATTTTGGAAAATCTCAGCCTCAGTACGATAGACCAGATCCAGCATAGTATTAAGCCTGCTTTCCTCCACATAAGCTGACAAGCGGAGAGTCCTGCTTTGGGGATGATGACAGCCGTGCAAAGGAAGTAATTGTACTATTAAATTCAGTCTACTTTGGAGCTGACTTAGATGTTCTGCATCACCCTCTCCTTCCCCAGCCCAGGTACTTCTATTTCTCCATTGATTAAATGGAGCCCAAAAGATTTTACATATAGAAAAGAGAGGTTCAGGAATCACTAAATATTTCAGAATCCTTTGTTGCCAGAGATCTTACTTTGCTTTAGTATCATCATTTCCCTTGCTCTGAAAAAATGCTTTTAACAGTGCTGGGAAGGAATCAACACTTTGCTTTGCTGTCTCTGGAGAGTCTAGCCGCTCCAGAGCATGTAAACGATATGGTGAAGGCACAAGGAAAGCCACAATTTCAAACATCTGCAAATACTAATCAAATATATCATTATGAGAAAAACAACATTTACCAAAAGATCAATAAAAATACTTTGAGAGTCCATTTTCCACCATCGCCATGTCAAAGGTGGAAAGGATCTCCAGTGTCTGTGATATGATTTAAATAGATTTCTTCTTTGTTTCTGGCCTGCGACTTTATGCACTTTCTATAAAATAAAAGGTATTTTAAACAGAAGACCTAGACTGAATGTCCTAACACTGAAAGTTTATTTGTGTTTTATAGAATTACATTTACAAGCATGGTATACTTATGAAATGTACTTTCTTAAGCCAGTTATGAGACTCTAATGGGTTAAATTAACCAGGCTGTATAAATGTGAGCTGAACATATGGTCGGGCCCTCTGAGAGTTTTAAAAAGCAAATGTCTGCTAAAACAAGTAAAGTCCAGCTTTTTGTGAGTATGTTGTCAGCATGAAAAGGGTCCTCCTATTTACCACAATGAAAAAAGGAGAACATCCACAATTATTTCACCTCTCTGGTTGCACACAATGAAATGGGAGGAAAATTAATGTTTAAATAGGGACAAAAAAGTAAAGAAGTGGAAAATCCATTTGGGAAAGTGGTGTGAAGCGTTGTGGGAGAGAGAAGAAATATTTGATGGCGGGTCTTGTAATCACAAAGAGAGGAACTCTAAAATGCAGTTTCTCAAACTGCTGCAGAAGTTTTGATTTCTAAGGAAATTATTTTGTTTTTACTCTTCTTACAGCTCCTCAGACCAAATGAAGTGAATGTGGCAAAAAAAAAAATCTTTTAAAATGAAATGTCTGTTTTAAGATTCTTACCAGTTCTTGAACTGCAAGTTTTAGAACTGATCAAAAATATCAGAGTTTTTTGTGCTATTTGAAAGATGATAAAATAAATGCCTGACCTGTGACATCCATATGATTTCTGAGTAAAAGATATTTTTATCTCCTCTTTCATTCATTGTAAAGAAATCGTTTCTTTCAAGCAGAAGAGTGCTAGTGTGGATATTTATTTTCGTTGAAATCAGTTTCAACCTAAAATTCTCCTTTTTAGTTTTAACAGCAGCCTTCGTTGTTCTGAAAATCTATTTCAAAAAAAGCAAATATTTTTTTCTGATGTCCCTTTGACACTGTTCTCACCTGACTTATGAACTGAAAATTAGTTTAGGTTGATAGTGATTGAAGACTGAAGAAGTCATAGGTCTTGTAAACAACAGACAAGTAAGTCTATTTTTCCCTGTTGGATTTTCATCTACAAGAGAAAATTACTACCATGTTGTCTCTAAGTTGGCAATTTGAATGGAGGCCACAACAAAGCAGTCAAGGACACAATAGCCTCTTGAGAAAGAAGCATCCTTTTAGTTTCCTTTCCTACACATTCCTAATTCTCTCCAAGCTATGATTGAGATATGAGGACAGGAAAGTGCCTGTGTTTATAGAAGTACTGTTTTTAAGTCATGCCTGATAAATAAAGGTTTCATTGAACCTCATAATCAAATTAGTGCCTGTGTAGGGTGAGTCAAAACTAAATAATGTGAACAAAAGGATTTTGATGATTATAGCTGATGCTTAATAATTTTATTTCTTTTAACTTCCATGGGAAGTTTACTGAGGGTACTTTCACTGATTTTGTCTGCTGACATGTAAGTAATGTTCACTTTATTAGAGAGAGACCTAAGACAAGAAAAAGCATTCTTGCTAAACAAAACAGAATAAGAAACAACTCTTCAAACAGCCATTAACCTCTAAAACCCTTCTTTTCTTCTTTAACTTCAACTTTTACTTATTACAAAATCTGGTATTATTTCACTGAGTTCCACTTTTTCTCATAAAAAAAAATGAAAATAAAAGTAATGTCAGCCTTTAAGACACCTTTTTGCTCTTTGGCTCTAGCTTTCATTATCAAGAGTAGACCAAATTATTACCATAATTTTAGCTCACTCGGAACAGTACTTTAAATGCAAAATATTGCATTTAAGACTAAATGTCAGAGTCTTGCTCAGGGTCTTTAAAACAGTTTTATAGTAGCTCATAATAACACAAGTGTGTTTCCCTATATGACAAAATGGGGTGATAGCAAAGCAGCGTGGGGATGGTCGTGGAAGGAATTCTTTGCTGTCCAGTTTAACACAGGTCTGTTTAGTATCTGTGAAGCTGTTCTGAACTTGCCAATCCGCTTCTATAGGCTAACATGAAGTTTAGCAAATTCTCTGTAACCAATTGAGAATTTTCCTTCTGCTTTTTACTTCAGTAAGTGAAATCAATCAAAATGAATTTTGTCAGTGTCTCATATGTTGGAAAAAGAGGAGTGGACTGGGCTGGCTGTTAAGTAAGCTGAAGTCTGGAAAAGAGCAGATAAATTCTTGTCCAAGCCTTAATTCCTCTGAAAGTTCTTGGAGTTTCAGGACACAGACTATAAGTCCATAAATGCCAAGGAGGGTCATGGAGCAGCAGCTTTATGTTTTATCAAAATCTTTCAGGGCTTGTAACAGTACGGTTTTCTTTGACTAGTTCCACTTGCCAAAATGTTTAAAAAAAAAAAAAAAAAAAAAAAAGGTTCATGGAAGCAACATTTATCCCTTACAATATTTCATTTGGGACCCATGGAGGTCATGCTGCTGGGGTTTGATTTCACTCTGTTGGAATCAGGAACTTTTTTCTTCTAATAAACACTGTAGTTGCACAGCTGTGGTTCAACTATAGATTGTTCTTCTGGAGACAGCTACCCTACGTAAGAACTTAATAGTTTAAAGGTGGGATTATTTGGAATGTGTATACCAAATACCTGAGAACTGTAGCTCTTGGAAAATACCATTTTCCATATTCACCCTGCCAAAGCTGTGACTGTACTTTTTCCAATTTGAGCACACAAATGCTCATTTGTATTAGACATATTGGTAATTTCAAAGGTCACATGATTTCTGACAGCTATTTCATTCACCAGTCTGATATAAAAATCAGGTGTGCACAATTCTGCAGATTAATGCAGTTTATCAGTCACACTCAATGAAAACTTACAAAGTCTGGGATAGAGAGTGCTCTTCCTATGAAAATAATAATTTAGCTTCTAGATTGTGCTTTTCAGACTCTTTATTAGCTCTGGGCCAAATTTCATTCTCAATTGAATAAATATAAATCCCCCTATGTATGAATCAGTAGGCTAGGGCCTTTAATACATCCGTTTTCCAGAAGTTGTCTTCAGTTCAATTTCACACCCTGTGAATAGCTTCTTAAAAATTAATTTAATTTATAATTTTTAATCAAATCTCTTCTTACTCCTGAAGTACTTGGAAACCTCAAGCTTTTGGCTGGCATTGGATATTAATAAACCAGACCTTTTTCTAGTTGTGCAGAAACAGATGATTTGCCTTACATCTCAACTTCTGTGTTGGCACTCAGGTCCTGGAATTGTTTGAATTCTTGCTGGCTCACTAGTCATTTTTTTTATGTGCTTTCTTTTCATCTGGAGATGTCTGCATTCAGGTTTGTGATGGAGTGTGAAGTGAATCATTGGAGAAGCTACAATAAGCATGTGAGCTTGACTTGGGGTAAGGAAAGGGGGATGGTATTTTTAGTGCTTCAGAAAAGTTTGCTCTGGTCCTTTCTCCAGTCATCTTTTCCTATTGCCAGCCTTCAAATAAAGTCTGCTTCTCATGTTTATAGGAAGACAGTTCATCAGAAAGTTCAAAAACATGACTCGCAGCATTCAAAAGTTTTAATGGAGAGCATTCTTAATACCAAAATTTGAAATGCCGTAGCATTCAGAGATGCAAGTCTGCATCACTCTGACAGGGTGTATTAGCGGCCAGAAGGGTTTAGTTTCCATTCTGAATAACTGGGTTTTAAGCAGTGTAAAGATTACACCCTGCAAGATCTTTCATCTCCCAAAAGCACTGCCGGGTTTGAATTATATAGGCTACATTTGTCTTACTCATGGAGATAGGGTTAGAATTTCTTCTTGTGAAAAATTTTGGGTTTACCTTTTGCAGGGTCCTTCTTTAATTTCTTGTGTATCTTCTTCCCTTTTTCACCAGTCATACACAATGCCAGTAGTCAGCCAGCCTGGCCACTTTTTCAATGGCCTTCACTTCCCTTTAGCACAGCCCTTGGAAGAAGTATTGACTTTGAGTGACAGAACTTATGTGTATCTCAATGTGGCTAAGATTTCTTTCTCTTTTCAAGATTACTGAAGAAATTAATTGATCTCTGAAGTTTTTAATGTCCATGTTTAATATCTGCACTGTGCTAAAAGGTTTTCTCTTGGGAACCAGTGAAGCAAATTTATGTTTTCCTCTTAAGAGTCCAAAACCCATTTTCCTGTAAGGTTGCTGTATATGTAATATAATTTTAACTCATTTTTTATGGAGTAAATAGCTTGTGATATGCATCATAGTTTTTAAATTTCATATATATCACTACAGTTTTTGTATTATCTTATGATAAATTCAGATAGTTTGTGCAGCATATATAAAGCTCTTCATTGCCTGGATTAAGATTATGTGTTACACTAAGACAGTAGGGATCTCAAAGGCAGAAGTGGCATATTATTACTTGCACAGTAAAATGTATCTTAGAAATTAGCAATTAGTCAGTGTTTTCAAATGACCATTGATCCTTTCTCCATGGAAGTTACTGCGATGATACAGCAGGAAGCATTGAATACCTTGAAAAATCTCTTACCTGTAATAACACAGAAGGACGAGCCTCTTAGGCAACCTGTATTAAACATCTAGACAAAATCTAAAGCCATCTTGTTATGCGGGGAGGTGCAGAGACGTCACAAAACTCACTGACTTGCAAATATGATGCTGAGAAATTTGCACTCGTTTTTACTCGTATGCCAAGACAAAACTAATTGACAATCTTTAAGGACAAGCATATAATTCTTCCTTTTGTACTAAAACTTCTTGACATCAGACCTTGGCTATGCATATCATCTTCCTAACTCTGCCAATATTTAGCCTTTCAGGTATAAAGAAAAGTGTATTTCTTATGATTGAGTAACAGTGTAAGAAAACATTAAAACTAGTAAGATATTAGTAATAGAGGAGTCAAAATGATACACACACACAAAAAAAAACCCCCAAAACAAACTCCAACATTCAGAGTTTTAAATTACATATTCAGGTTGTCTTCTGAAATAAGCTTTGTGAAACATACCCAATGGCTTATAATTTCTGGCTGCCAGCCACTGCATATAGTTAATACATATGTTAAAATGCGCACAAAGCGTCTCACTTTTCACTAATGATATTTCAAAATCCATCCTGATTTGCTGCTGTTTACACAGGGAAATTAAAAAATTGATTGGTTACTTCCTCCCCTGGATTTCTCCACCTTGCCTGGCCACTCACGGTGGCTAGGCAACCGCGCAGCCCCTTTGGAGCAAGTAGCAGACTTCATAGCAGCAGGGGCTGCGAGGAAAGAGGCTCTGGGATCAATTAAAATGCCAGGCTTTTCCAGGCTGGTTTCCAGAGCATCTGTGCATGATTCCACATAAATTCAGGGAATTAAAGATCAGACAAAGGTAAACATTTCCATGCTTTGCTTAACATTGAATTAAAATGAGGGGATGAAATATGACAAGACCATTCAGACTGAAGCTGTGTTTACAATCTCCATTTTCTTTATTTACATCCAGTTGCTTTATTATTGCAGGTATGTCATAACTATAAGCTATTGGAGTCACTGAGCGTGGAGTATATCTGGAAGTTTAAATCAAAATGCTCTAGTTATTGTGAAACGGTATGTGAAAAAATACATTACCTTAACAAAGAGCTGATTTTCTTTATACGTCATATACTTTGTATGCACAAAAAAATCCTTCTCAACAAAACCCAAAATCAAACAAATAATAAAAAAAAACCAAAACCAAGAGAAAATGTTTTTCTATTAGTCACACACTTATCTAATTCTGGTATCCTATATCCTGGCGGACAATTTTGATATACAACATCCTGGCCAGCATGCTCTAACCACAGATGCTTAAAAAAGCCCTTCTGTGTTTTGAAGTAAGCAACAATACCTCTGCAATAAATGAAAGGTACTGGCGTATCTTTACATCTTCATCCCAACAACAGTCTGTTCCTGGAGCAAAGCAGGCTTTGTTTCTTAGCTGCACAGAGCAGAGCTCGAGCCCCTCCAGCACTGCAGCACTCTGTACAAGAGATCAAGGTGAAGAAATAGGCACCACCTTTTGTTGCTGGGTATAGGTGGGGAAGAGAAGCAGATGTCATAGGGATGTGATGGGATACTGCCACTCAGCTCAGAGAAGCCACTGCCTACGTGAATAAGCAATTCAGAATGAGAGAACACAACACAGAAACAGACCTTGGATTAACAAATCTTGCAACGCTGCGTAGAAATAATCAAGACAGCACTTCAGTTAAATCCAAAAAGATAAAACAAACCGAAGGGCATACAAAAATACATATAAAAAAGAACAATTCAGAGGCAGAAAACAGTTTACCTGGAAATAAAGCCTAGTAACATGAAAACCATGTCTGTGGATCCCGTTACCAGATTCTGATGTTTATCTCAGAATAATTCTTTAAATAGACTGGTATATAGAAAATTAATTCTTTAAATAGACTGGGATTTTCAAAATTTCTTGGAGGCATTCAACTCTGTCAGTCACTTTTCCAGCCTCCTTCAAAGCTTCAGCTGAAACAGTTTTACCACAACATATCATTCTATCTCCAGAGACCATAAATGAACCGTAAAGAAGGTTCCTAATTGAACCTGACCTGCTGAAGTAAGTTTGGTGAGAAGGCAGTGGTTTAGGTTTCTCAGAAACGTATACGACATGATACAAGTTTTATTATTTTATATAATGAACTGTATATTTAGGAAAAGAGCAAGAGATATAAAGCCCAGGTACTGATCCCAACAGCTGACGATTTTCTGCAGAAACAAGGAATGCAGGAGAGAAATGCTAGTAGGAGAGGGGGAATAAAGATTTCTTTCAGATTGTGGTAGTTTATTTTGTACTGCTGCTGCCTTCTCAGGACTAGATCATAGATCACATCTAGTACTAGCAAACTTCTACTGCTCAAGAAAAGTGGTGTCTTTTTTCCTTTAATACAGATTTATGGTCCTTTGAAATCTGTGATATTTCTTTAAAGCAATACCTTTTTGTAATAGGATTACGTCCATTTATTTTTTCCAGTAGTCCAGCTACATGGACTTACCAGCCTTTGATATCTTCAGCACTATCATCGGGCTTTCCAGCAGGAAACTTGCTTTACAATTGTATAGAATTTGTGTTCTCAAGCTATAGAAAAGTGCTACCTTTTGTTTGATACTTAACTAGATAATAGCAGAAGGTTTGTCAAAATCCACTATCTCAGCATCACAGTAAGTTTGCAAAGGTTATTTGTAGTTCTTAATGCTTAAGTGCTAATTTAAAATATTCCAAGAACATAAAACCAAATTGCCTAATCCTTCAGATGAGTACATATGGGTACTTCGTATTATATGGCTTACCAGTTATATTGATGCTGTTTTTACAGGCTGAGTGAAACTATACAAAATGTTAGCATTGTATGATTGTATTTCAAATGCAGCCTTCAAAAATCTTCAACGCCCTCTTCTGTTTGTGTATCCCACTTTGAGCTAAATTACATGTACTTAAACCAGGAGTCACCACCTTAATAGAAAAAAAAAATCTATGAAGTGGCTCATGAATTAGTAAATTCAACTACTTTTGTCTTTCAGTATTGAAGCAGTGGCCTTTGCTGGTGACTGCCCTAGTAGCTTTCGCTTTCCCCTTTCTTTTCAGAGAAGAAAAAATAGTTTATTCTGCCTTCCTAGAGAGCTTTCAGAATCTCCTCAGGTTGGCATATTTTCTGAGCTGAATGACAATATCATTCATTTCTTCCGTCATTTCATTAATCCAAACACATGTTGGGAGAACAGTCTTTGCTCCACCCTCTTCTTATCTGGAGAAAATCATGATTCATATAAAAAAGCAAGGCTGGAACAAAGGGTACTGACTTCTCTGCAGCTTCTTTAGAGCCAGTTCAACGTCTGTGGTTATACTAGGATTTGGAAAGAAAAGTAGTTTTCTAAACCTCATAGATTCTTACACATGTCCAAATCTATTTTTAAAAATGGCACCGGCATGTGTACCAAGTGAAGTGTACAGTTGCCGTAGAGCTGTTTTACATAATGCCTCATTTGCTTATGATTAAAACTGAACTTTTCCTCCAAATACTGGGTGAAAATTGCCTAAAGCAGCATCTGTATCCATGTTAAATAGTAATTAACACATCGAGTTAATACCTTAGACAATGTATAGCGACTGCCTCTCTTTTTCTGCAAATACAACTCCTGTGTTCTTAATATTTCACATAATGAGCACTTTCTTTCAAAAAGTATGAAAATATAATTTAAACATCTTCTAGCTAGCACATTTTCTATCATAAATAGACTTTTACATCTTAAGGAGGCCAATTTGAATTCCAAATTGCAAATGTGCTTTTAATTATAGATTGAAATAATAACATTCATTATGCTTTTATTGCTTTTATAATTGTTATAAATTAAAATATTTTCTAATCGCTGTTATAGGAACAGTCACAAGATCTGATATTCTTTTTACACAAAACTTGCCCATAATCAGGGAAATCTGTGGATTTTGGGCAGCACAGTAAGGATTCCAAACTTGTGGTGGCTGCTGTTTTGCCATATGTGGTTCAAGAGGACACAGTCCCTGCTCCAGTCCTTCTGTTTCGCTGGCTAGCTCTCTCTTTGTGAGCTGACAGGATATTGGAGTTGACAGGGTTTCTGCAGGACTGAAGCCAACAGGAGTACTGAAGGGCCTGCATGAAATATATACTCTTGTTTTGTTGATAGTGGGCCATCCAGCTTGGAAAAGGACATTTTAATATCAGCTTAGACATCTTCTCAAACACACAAATTAGAAAGGCAAATGCTCTGAAGCAAAAGTGTGACTATTTTGGAGGAAGACAGAATACTTGAATAGGGGGAAGGGGAAAAGTTACCCTGTTAGTTTTGAACATATTTCTTTGACCATTACAATTGGACCTGATTCTTCGACCCTTTAGACTGCTTTTCCAATGCCAACTGGACTCCAGACTGTACCACAGGAGGATTCCTCAGACTGGAGAGGATCCTCAGGTGGCACAGAGCTTTTCCTAGCCAAACCAGAGAGCCAAAGTTCTCTCAGTATGTCTTTCAAACTGTCAGTCATACTAACTGTCTTAACAATTTAGGGGAAAAAAAATCAGACATTCCTGAATGTTCAGAGGAAGAAACTGTATGTATGTTTTTTAAAGCACATTGCTCAGTTTAACACATGCAGCTCCCAATAAAAGCAGTTGCATACCTGGCCAAAAACCTTAGTAGCTCTTTGAAAATTTGCCCCTAATGTGAATAACCATAAAGCGTATTTAAGTGCAGACGAGTATGCTTCTACCGCACCAGCAATTGTAAAAATAAAATGTCTCCTGCTGCTGCCAATGCATTACCCTGAAAGATTACTACAACACATGTGCTCACAAATGCAGCAGATATAGTCTAAACTTGGCTTCCTACAGCAAACCACAGAACGCTTTCCAAGAAATGGTTTAATGGTGTTGGCCTTAAAGGTTATTCATACTCTTGGCAGACGACCCAAATAACAGAATGCCGTGAACACACAGGCTCGCTGCTCACAGAGCGGCCATGGCTGCTCTGCTCTCTGTCTCTGTGCACCACCCAACATGGCATCTAATCCTTCTGTGTGCAATTGCTCTGGGCAATGGCTGTGCAGCTGTTTCTCTAAGTTTTATGGTTTCTGAAACACAACATAATGACGCTATTCTGCTCGTGTTCTCCTCGACAGGGTGCTGAAGGGGAGTTGGTACAAACATTTGCCAATGGCATTGACTATCAGAATCCTCAGCCTGCAGAAAATTGTTCATTCAAGCATGATATCTCCTCTTGGTCCAATATCGTGAATGCTGGTGGCAAGAATCAAAGAGTACACGTTCTCTCACTTTGCGTTAAAGTTCATAATGGGCCTGAGAGTACCATAGACATGTCATTTTGAGTTAGCAACTTCTCTGTGGAAGTATGCTTAAATGGAGAGGAAAAAATATTTCTTACATTCTTTGTCAAAGCACTACAAGAACTTCCAAAATTGTATTAGCTTCTTGTACTTTGTCGGTTTGGTTTTGTTTGTTTGTTTTTAAATTGAGAAAACAATGCAATTTGGGGGAGAAGTATGAACAGCAGAACATTGCTACATTTCTCCACTTTTGACAGCTGATTGTTTCAGGCTGGGCTAGGTTCTTAACTTGTGTAAATAAGAATATATCATCACAGTAGTTCTGCATAGTGTTCCTCTCTATTTGTTGAAAAGTTCCTGAATGGATTTTCTCTGTACATTCTGTTCTTGCATTGCTCTTTAAATTCTTCAACTGACCATCACTGACAGAAGGTTTTGCCCTTAGACAGAGCATTTAAGGCAACCAGTGCAGCACTTGGTATGCTTTTTTGTCCTGATTATTAGTTTCAAGTACATCTGTTTAAGTTATTAATTGGGAATAATACCTTCTGTCATCTTAGCCTGTTTGTTTTTTAAATATATCTTTTGTGAATTGATTTCAGCTCATGTGGACTCTCACCTGCTAGTAGCCACCAGATAGAGAAACTGCCTACAAGAGGGGTTTAGTTTGTGGTTTATAAATTATCCTCATTGTACACATCCTGAACATTATTATATGCATTAAATAAATTTGATTTACGGCAAGTAAAACCTGCTGTTTGACCACCTGTTATTAGTGGTACAGAAGTGGTAATTTAAGACTTTTTTTTTTTTTCCTTCTCTCAAATGACTGTCATCTTCAAAATGGAGAAACAAGAGACAATACCAAATAATGAACATCTATCTTTTTTTTTTTTTTTTTTTTTGTGTCTGGCTCAATGACTGAAAATTAGAATACTGAAAATACATTTACCTTTCATTATTTATAAACTGGATCTTGATTAGCCAGCCCAGCAGTTCCAACTAATTATGAATAATGAATCAGGATGTGCCAGGAAAAAAAAAAAAAAAGTACTTAATGAAATTCAGAATAGGGATTTATGAATCAAGTTTTGATTGTTTTTGCAGCATTGATTGGATTTTTTGAGCAGCATAGCAGTCATTTCACCTATGTCGAAATTCATGAAGCTATGTCATGAATTATTTCCTTTTTCTATCGTGCCTGAGTTCCATGTTATACTTGGAGTTCAGATATCTCTTATCTTGTCTAACTACTGAGAACAATTTTGTAGTTTCCATAATACAGTCCATGAGCCAAACAAATGAAAGTGCCAGTTTTGCGAACATTGCCTATGCTCTCAGTCATAATGCTGGTTTTCAGAATGGCAATGCACAGAACACTCAGGGTGGAGCCAGGATTTCACTTAGAGGTATCTAATTTCAATCTTCACTATTGTTTCTGAGGTATTAAAGGAATGAAATTAGTCATATATTCAACATCTGATGCATAAACAAGAGTTTACAGGATTGAGGCTTTTTATAACTCTGCTCTATAAGGTCTGTAGTTAGCTTAAACACTGTAATTTATTTCAGGACATACTTGATTTCATATCCCCTTTTCTTTACTCTTTTTTCCCTTTGTTGTTTTATCCTATTGGAGTATATTAGTCAAGAACTATTGCATTTTAATTCAAGGGGATTAAAAATAAATTTTCTTCCCAACACAGCATCAATATATTCATGCTAAAATCTCTTCGAAAAGAACAGTGATGTCTACCACAATACTCCACAAAATAGCTAGTTAAAAATAAGATTATCTTTCACTTATTAGCTAGTATGCATCTAATTAATTAGTATTTAATAAAGTGGACAGGGCTCCCAGTTGAGATCATAGCTCTATATAGCCTGCTGCTACAAAGAAAAAACATGGCTTTCAATCTCAAAAATTTTATCAATTAGTTAATGGTTGGCTGGTGTCATGATCCTGAAAATTAGGAATGATATAACTTTTTTCTGTGCACCTGGCAGATGCAGGAAAACCCCTTCTTTACTATGGAAAGAAAAAAGAAATCCAGTTGAAAAACTATCTGCTAAGATAAATAAATGAACATTGACATTAATTCACATTTTAAAATGTCCTCTGAAATTGTTCAGAAGAAACACTAAGTATAATTTAGATTCATTAAAATGAGAACTTGGATTTTTGAAAATATTCTTCATGTATAGATTTTGAAGTATTTTGCAAAAAGAAACAGAATAGTTCTATTGTGCAGACAGAAAACTGAGGCTGAGCGGAAGTAAACCATCTAAAGTTAGAAGACAGGCCACCGGCAAGGACAAAAAAAATATTTGAGTCCTCAGTCAACGTCCTATTCCCAAAATCATATTACTCCATACATTCTCTCCTTTTATTTGTCTTTCTTTAAACCTGGATCACATCACCGACCTAGTTCAGAACTCAGTGTCGCAAACCCTTGCTGTAGCTGTCTTCATTTGAGGAGCAAGACCAATGAGGACTGAAGAAAAGTAGGTGCTTTGCTAATGTAGCTTTGCTTCCAGAGGTATTGCAGTTTTGAGACCCATTTTCAGTATTAGTAGGTATTTTTCTGCTATAAGTCCAGAAATTATTTTTCTTGGTGAATTATGGTTATGTAGTCACATGGGTCTTCCTGTTTTTATATAGATAGTAATTGAGAACATACATATAAATGATGGAGTAGATCGACATGTTTATTACCTTTACATG
Source organism: Falco cherrug (assembly GCF_023634085.1). Taxonomy (NCBI): domain Eukaryota; kingdom Metazoa; phylum Chordata; class Aves; order Falconiformes; family Falconidae; genus Falco; species Falco cherrug. Next base: position 22,900,067 of record NC_073706.1, on the reverse strand, counting down.
AAAAAAGACTAATACGCGAGGGTAGAAAGTTGCTTACTGCCAGTTCTGCCAGAGGCCTAGGCTCTTTCCTCATTTAAATTGTAATGTATTTTTTCAAACTAGGAAAACGCCTTAGCCTCCACCCTCTTGTCTTCACGTGGCTGCAAGTCTAAGCTGAGCTGGTCACTTCAGTTTGCAGTAGGATAGGATGAAATGGTGCAGGTCTTTTTCCTCTTGACTCTTCCTGCTAGTGATACTGGAAAGTTCTGGGAAATCCATGGAGGGGCGACATTCAATAGGCACTTTGAAGGCAAGAGGCTTTCAGTACCCTCTAGATACTGTGTATACTGGTGACAGGCATCCCCAGATATGCTGCATTTCTCTGTAAGTAGCTGCTCCTTCACTAGAACCAAGTGTCACCTAAAGAATTGTGCTATTTTTTGTATCTATAGCACCTCCGAAAGACATAAGCTCTTGTGTAAGAGTATGTATCTGGTGACAAAATACATGCATCGCTTCTGAATTTTCGTATTTCTTGACTCCTGTGGAGAACATTGTCTGGTGATTTGAGTCCCAAAACATTTAGTCATCTTATTTTCAGTATCACTGTATCATCTTTTTAAAACACCTTAAAGAAAATCTGTACCATCTGTTACACTTAGAAAGGATACATATTAGTCATCTTCACACCTTCAAAATGAACGCTATAAGCAAAGCAAAAAAGATGGCATAGAATATTGACAAACTGAGGATAATTTTCTATTTTATTCCAAAAGCTATTCCTCTTTTCAAGTCGTCTCCCCACCAGCCCCTCCACACAGGTGCTTTTCTCCCCATGCTTGAACCCAGAAGTATGGAAGTACTGCTAAGGCCCTCTTTTCTCTGTCTTTAGGTAAAGACATTTCTCTTCTAGTGCATAAGTACCGAATAACCGATTTTCAAACTGACCTGCCCTTACTCAGAGAATAGCAATAACATAAGGCCACTCTTTAATAGCCTATAAGCAATCACTGCATATCATGCTTGCTTATAGAAAAGATAATGTAGATGAATGTGGGTTTGGTTAGTAGACTTGCAAACGAAAATGTAACGCTTGCACATCCACTGATGCTTAAGTTAAAGCAGGGAATATCTTCTGAATCCAAAATCTGGTCTGCAGTTACCAGATGGAGATTTTAGAGTTTTTGCATATACATAGCTAAAGATAACATTTTGGGCCAAAGATCTCCTATGATATTGTTTTCTAGTGATTTTATGGAGCCTTTTGTAAGGATAATGATATTAATGGACATTAATTACACTAATGCCTTTTTTCACTACATTAGTCATGCAAAAGAACTTTAAATATTCCCACTTCTCATTGCAGCCTAGAGAATGAGCCAATGCCAGCTCCCACAGATACCGTGTAGTGCAGGAAAGGCAAGGGGAACCACAGCAATCAGATAAAATTGCCGCCTTCTAGTCTAAATTGTATTTTATCATCCAAAAGTAATACCTCAATAGGGAGTGTGAAAAGTTACTCACATTCTCTACCCTCTTTATTCTCACAAAGCTGCTGCATTCCTCTGACTAAGAGCACGCTCATGTGACAGTCAACGATTTCACGTGTTCTGGATTACATACTTGTAGCAAGATCCTACCACACACACAACCAAATGGGCTAATCATGTATTTACAGAAAGCTGCAATGTATTTTGTGTTCAGCACTTCCTCAACCATATTGCCACGTGTGTTTAGAGCAGCTATTTCAAAGCTAGCTTAAGCCTGTAGACAAAATTCTTAAGTACCACTTTGACATCAATATGTTGTCTGGGTAAAGCTACACAGGCTTTGAAAGTCCTGTCTGGATTCTAAAGTTATACACGTCTACCTGAGGGACAGGAATAATTTCTTTTTATTAATATTTATTAATAGATATAATTACCCCTAATGGCTTCAGAATTTTTTTTTCAATGTTGTACTTTTAGATTGTCATAGGAAAGTGCATCTAACAGTCTGTACTTTCAAATAATGAGCACACTTACAGGTCTGTGAACAAATTTGCTGTAAAGAAGATATATTTATGCTCCAGTTCTCCTCTTTGCTCCCCAAAGACAGGCTTTTGTGCCCTTGCGTAGGTTCTGTGTGTATTGCCTAAATTTGTCAAGTAAATTACTCACCATGAATTATTTCTTGGTTGCAAAATGTTACAAAAAGGCGACTGCAAAAGAAAAAGAGGTTACACCAGGGTAGAATATATCTAATCAAAGAAAATGGCCATATACCAACAGCTTCCCACACAGCTTTCATAAAATCAATTTTAATTGGTTGAAACACAATACAAGCAGGTTATGTCCTGTGGAATCTGTATGGCAAAAACCTAGAGCAGTATACCTTAGTTGTAATTTTCTCTTATCTCTGAAGGTTAAGAGATATTTTACCTGAGACATCTTACAAGTGCTTATCTGAGATAATGTGTGGGTTGGATGTGACTTCAGTAAAGCTGCATATCTGACAATAACAAATTTACATCTACTTAAATTAAGTTGTTGACCTGTCATTCATCACATTGTCTCTACTGACTTCCAGTGAAAAGTTGTGTCAGTCCTTTGGGAGAAAATTTAAGTAAGAAAAAATGCCTTTCATGTTAGATTTCTCCTAACAACACTTATTTGGCTATACTGAAACTCTGAGAATAGCACATTCATCTTAGGTAGTTGGGGTTTTTTTGATGTTCATGTTATAATTGCCCACTGAATATGTGGTGACATACGGTGTTACTTACAAGTAAATTATGGGAGAAGGAAAATGCCACTCAGTAATTGATAAAGTTATTATAGCAGACTGTTGAGTCAAATATAATGCAGTCTGTATTGATCATCAATTAACAGAATTACACCCTTTCTTACTGTATTATATAGCAGTGAATGTCAAAACGTAGTCGAGCAACTTAAGTGTTTCAGCAACTGACATGTAAAAAAATGTTTATAGTGCGTGAGCTACCTAATGGTTACACTTTTTTTTTTTTTCTTTCCCCAGCTGCATTATTTAATTATAGGAATGTGTTTGTTTGGAAGCAATTGATATTTTTCAGCCATTTGGAGTCAACTTATATACAAAGCTAGTTATCATGCAATTTAATATTAAGTGAACGTTTCCTCCCTTCTTTTCCTCCCACCTTTCCTCCACTTGAAGTAAAGATTATTTTGGAAGTAATTATCAGCTTTTTGCATACGGGAAAAATATAAAAAATGTTATTTGAGTGTTTCAGTAATTTGTTTTTCTACATAGAACCTTGGTATGGCAACATGTGCTTACGTACTTCTACCAGCAAGTGTCCATAATAGTTTGTTGGTGTACAGCACTTTTCTTCATATATGGGAGGAAGACTCAGACATTAAATGTAAAGCATGTCTCATCTGGCTTGTTGACAGCTATTTTTAAAGACACAATTTTATATATATATATAGCTAATTTTTTCATCAGCAGTTCTCAATATTATTTGCAATTCAGATCTCTGTTGTCCTCCAAGTTCCAAGTAAGGAAGCTGAGGCAAGAGAAGGTAGGCAACATGCCTTCTGTCCTCAAGCACCTGCTGCAAGGTAGCAGCAATTGCTAAAACCATGTTTTCTTGCTGACCATCTTTTTCTGAAGGTTTAACACTCGTCGTGTTGTTAATGTCCTCTCATCAGAAAGGAGTGAAGGGGAAAGGGGAGGAACATGTCTTGCCAGCAGAACTAATGGCTTGGGGCAGACACTTAAATGGAAAATAACTTGTGGTTTGTTTGGTAAGCCAAGACATAACAGATAATGCTTAATGCTTCATAACCTCCCTGAAACTATTTCTGTGAGAGTTTTTTTTTAAACAGTGCCAGCATGAGAGCTTGCTAGGAAAACAAAGCATTCCTGCATGGGTAGACGAGAGTAGGACTGCACTAAAGCAAACATAATCTCTTAATTACAATCGGACATTTGGAAATGCTTTGTGTCTTTGGGTGTAGTTTTTCTTTAGCACTTTTAGCCAAAGAGGAAGAGAAAAGATAAGGGGGGAAAGAACATGTCTTTTCCAGACTTACCATCTTGTCTTGTTGTTCCAATCAGTTATCTGACTTTAAATCTAAAACTCAAAGTTTCACTGTGTGAGGAATTTTTTCTCTTTTGAGATAATAATCTTTTTTATTTTTATTAAAACTTTTCGTTCTAGTAAACAAGCAACTCAATTCATTGTATAGGTCTAGGTTTACTGTACAAGGAAATCATACATGAATCTGCACAGAAGTTTTGTCTATGTTTGTCTGAAGTGCTTTCAGTCTGAGCAGACTCTGTTTTCTAGCAGTTCATTTGTCAGCCTTGCTACATTCTGATGAAAGGAGGATTTCCAAATACATTATAAGAGCTTCATCTGTTCATAAATCTTGTTTATTTATTTTGGGAAAACAAAGAAACAAAAAGGCTTTTGCTTCCTTTGTACAGTCTGTGGTGTATGTTGCCTGCATTGGTGCAGAAAGGATGGGGTGAGGTGGTTGAGGCTCTGTTTTGCTTTGAAGACAGAATGAGTCTTAAAGATTATTTGCTGTTGCTTGGCTACAGCCCTTGCTTTTCACCTCTCCAAGGGATAGGTTGTGATGTTAGAGAAGGCAAAAACTGGGTTTTTTTGAGAAAACAGTTTATATTCAGAGCTTTAGACGGAGTTCTTAAAGGCTCTCTCTCTTAAGCGTGGACATCCTAAGATACATTGCATTGTCTCGGTTTTCTCCCATGCTGTACATCTATATAAGGATGGCAGATGTCTGTTCTGAGTACCCTCTTGTACATATGTACAGCCTTCATTTCTCCTTTCAGTCTCCTGCCGACATTCAATGAATCCACATATTATAGGCCAGAAAATTGTCCTATGTGACTGCTGAAACTCATACACACTTATGCTCTCTGCACTTAGTAACAGCTGTGACGTTTATAACCTTATTTTGATATGAAACAGGTAAAAGGGGAAGCCAGCCTTTAGAAAGATATATGCAAGAACAAATAACTAAACAATTATAACCTGATACATTGTAAATAAGAATCAGTGGCAGTTCTTTTCTGTATTAAAATGAAATTAAGTTAGTTTAATGTACTACCTAGGTCTTCTAGACTGGTGGTTACTTCCAGAAATGCATTAGTGATACTCCTCTACAAATAAATCCTACCTATTTTCCTTAATCCAGCTTTCTTTTGTGCTGCTTTAACATCTTTTGCATAGCAGAAGTTTCCCTGTCTCCATCTAGTTAAAGAGCAGACAACTTCTTCCATGTGATGGGAGATTCTGAACCCAGGATTATCCAAATTCAGGACCTGGACTAAGCAAGATACAGTCTGCGTCTAGCCCATGCCTCCTTCCTGCAACAGCAGTTATACACAAAGGTGGTTGTAAATGCTTACCCTACAAAATCCTAAAGTCACAGAATGGCTGAGTGTGGAAGGGACCACTGGAAACCATCTAACCCAACCCTCTCTGCAGCAAGAACTTGTTCAATTGGATTCTTAGTATCTCCAGTGATGGAAGCTCCACAACCTTCTTGAACAACATGTTCCAGTGTTTGACCACCCCCACAATAAACAGGTGTTTTCTTAACTTTAAATAGCTTATTTCTTTCCATTGCCTCTTCTCTTGTCACTGGCACTACCAAGAAGCATCTGGCTCCATCTTCTTTCTCCTCTCCCTACCAGCCAGCACTTATACATACTGATGCATTCACCCAAGAACATTCACCAGCCTAGACAACCCCAGCTCTCTCAGCTTGCCTTGTGTGACAGATGCTTCAATCCCTCAGTCGTGTTTGTGGCCCTTTGCTGGATTTGCACCAGTTATGTCCATGTCTGTCTTGTGCTGGGGAGCCCAGAACCAGATCCAGCACTCCAGTTGTGTTTCTTCAGTGCTGAGCAGAGGGGAAGAATAACCTCCTTTGACCTGCTGGTAACACTAAAATGCAGCCAATCTTAAAATGAATATATCTGTTCAGACATCTCATAAGAAAATACTGAGATCAAAAGGCAATTATGCAGAATTGCTACTAATGCACATTCATTTTATGCGAGTTATTGCCTTACCCTACAAACACTTTTTTTTATACTTTCCTCTATGCTTTCTTGTTAAGGAGAAGGTGATATAATTCCATCTTGTTTCCAGCTGAGTTGTTGGTGCTGATAGATTTAGAGGATTTTATTACCAGGCAGAGGTATCCAAGTATCTGTCATATCTTTAAAAACATCCTTCTTTTTGACTGACAAATGTCACAAAATAGCAAGCTTTTTTGTTCCCTCGTCTCCAAAATAGACACCCAGCCAGCCCATTTCATAATGCTTTGCATTTCATCATTCATTTTCGTGATGAAATTCCAAAGTGTTATTTTTTCACCTGTTGGCTAAACAATTTGAAGCTCTCCGTTTAATTCAACAGTTTCTGATCACAGGCTGTTGTTGCTATGATGCCTGTCAGGGGGTGCAGCTGAGGCCACAACAAAAGAAAATCACAGACCAGACGGATGAGATTCTGTTTCTGACTAAGTAACAAAATGTGACTGAGTTCATGAGGCCAGGGCTTTGCCCCAAGTCTGTTACATTTTTCCATGTTCACCTTCCTAAATCTTAAATTCCCTTAAAAGAGTTCCTGATGAATTGGAAATTTAGCATGAGACATATAAAGCTGCAAATTGTTGGATGTGGATTACACTTCAGTGATGAAAGCTAACCCTAAAATGCAGACATGAACTGTGCCCACCTCCATATGTTCACACAGTAAGTCCCAAATCAGAGAGATTAAGGGTGGGGTTTTTTTTCCTTTTTATACTGTCTGACACTTCTTTGAATGCAATGATCAGTATTGATAGCTCCCCAGCAGACAGATAGTGGGGGGCAGGGGGGGCTGTTGCTGATAAATGGAATAAACCAGACTCAAATACATCTTCCAAGGTCTGGCAAGCAGAGAGATCATTAAATTGGGATTTAGGAGGTATAAGAACTTTCAACAGGAAAAATTTAAGGAGTTTTCCTTACAGAGTTCTGCCAAATATTAGAATCACTACCTTTATTTCTTAAATAAAGCTTTAATTGCTTTTCTTCATGAACTATTATTAGGCATGAATTCGAGATGCTGCCAAACCTTTGGTTAATTAATTTGACTGATTGGTTGATTAAATTGATTTATCTGTTGTATTATAGAGAATTGTATTTTAAACAAATTACGTGATGGAAACACAAACTATATTAGTGACACACTGGTGGGTTAAACCTTCCCACACCTTAGTTTTCCTTCAGTAAATTTTTTGAGATTTCAAAACCATACCTGGTTTAGCATACATTGCAGAACTGCAATATTTTAGCAGTTTTGTTCCGATATATAAGTAAATTAGAACAACCATAGACCTCTTACAGGCCCTTTGGTCATACCTCTGCTCTTCCTAGTTAAGCACAGAGACAACTGGTTTTTTTTCAGTTAAAATTCTGAGCTCTCTGTAGAAAGCAAATCCTTTTGGTAGAATAATAATAATAAAAATAACTAAAATTAGAATTTTCAGTGGAACAATTTGGATGGTTTTCTAGCGAATAATTTTGATGAAACACTTCCTTCAAACCTAATTACAGGAAGATTTAATATATGAACCTAGCATTTTCCTTTATTAGATCTTCTCATAAACTTATTCTTCCATTAAACTTTCATTTTGGTTGATTTTTTAGTGTTGTAATACTAATGTAATCTACAATTTTTAGAAGCAAAAATGAGAACTGCGGAGAGCAATGTTAGGTGGAGGTACACTAATATTAAGATTTCCCAGATGAATTTTTAAGCCTTCCTGTAGTTAACAGTATGTTTTTTGAAATGTGGCAGGGAATTAATCTTGCAATCTGCTGAATTTTGATTTCCCAGTGGAAATCAACCAGGAATGGGCAAGGCTATGTAAAATTGCTCTTTGCACAAACGAGTGGTCAGGGCTAGCTCTATGTCAAGGCAAAGTAAACCTTTGGCTGAGGAGACCAAAATTCTAAGAGCTCTGGAAAGCCAGGCTGGCTGTGGTCCCCACTTGGGAAGAAAACTATAGATGCACAAACATCAGTTGCCATCTTCACCTTTCAGTTCCTATAGAAAAGGTAAATCTGGCTCTGCAGCTCTGTCCTTCTGCTCTCTTTGGCATAGCAGAAGTACCTGGGCCACAGTCGCACAGCCTTATGGTAGCAGAATTTAGCCTGCACCACAGTTCGCGCACTAAGATCGTGGGCATGGGCTCCTTTAGTGCTGCAAGGTTCTCCTACCAACCTAGCTGGACTTTCATCTGCTACATCACCACTTCAACAGAGCACTCTTCACCATGTGGAAAAGAATACTTATTCTGGGAAACATAAAACTATTAATCCTATGCCAACTACTGGTAAAAATATTTTTCATAAAATACAGACTCTGTAATACTAAGTATGAAATTCCTATCCAAAGTTTTCTATCCACCCCTTTGGATGTAGGCAAGGAAAAATCCTTTCCTGTGTAGTAGTAGCTTAACTAAGAAGCTACGGTAAGTTTATTCTCTCATAGCTGAGCATCAAGCACTATCAAGTAAGATAAAACCATATCCACCCGGTTAAAAGGAGTTTTTCTGAATCATTGTGATTAACTCTGCTGTCTATTACCACTCGGCATCATTCTCACAGGAATGGAAAAGGGAAGAGAATCTGGTAATCCTCTCAGAACTTCACTGCTGCATGGCAAGGAGTTCCGCACATCTGTGGCAAAGAGCTGGTCCAGACGGAAGCTGATTTGTAACCACCTTTAGTTACTCCATTCTGGCAATACACAGGGGAGCTAAAATTTGTGGTTCAGACCGTGGGTAGGCTGGCATGTTGGGGGGTCAGCTTTCTTGCATATCCTGTACAGTTACCATTCACACACAGCAGGAAAAAGCATTTCTTTGCATTTACAAGGTTAGTACCTGCTGTAGTTTAACTGAACAAGGGCTTGACTAAATAACTCTACTACTCACATAACATACAGATGTTATCTGGAGGTTATGTCAATTTAAAGGCAATCTGTTTACTAAGTAGTGTAACATGCTGTATCTTTAAAATCAGACAACGCCTATGTACATAAAGTGTGCCTTTAGTTATTATCTGCAAATAAACCTTTAGTAATAAGGTTTCAGATCTATCGGTTGAGTGTTGATAATAAATTCTCCGTGGAACTGACTTCAGCCCATTAAGCAAGCCTGCTGCTGCTCTCCTGATTGTTAATTTGACGGGACTGTGTCACGTTAAGTAGAACAAACATGTTTTCACCCACTCAGCCATCCAGAACGGACATGGCTGTTACTCTAACAACTGGATATTGATTGGAAGCATTCACCCTTTCTGACCTGGGGCTGGTACATGCAAACAGAGCCAGGACTGATTAAGAAATTGCATGTGTTTGTGCACATGTGTGCAGTGTTAACGGGCCACATAAATTTCAAGCCTTTTGAATTCATGTCATGTTAATGCTCTGAGCATGAGATCTGTCACTCATTTCCTGCAGGGGCTGTGAAGCCTCATTTATCTTGAATTATTTATTTGTCTGTATGCTTGTACCCATCTGGTCGGACCATGCTTTCAGGGTCCACTGCCCCATATAGAAAAACTCGTTTATTAGCTGTAGCTCTAATAAAAATGTCTTGGGAAATGTGGAAGCTGAAGAAATGTTGGGATTTGTCTCTGGTTTTAATCTCATGTATGGCATAATTCAGTAGATAGTAGTGTGTTATTTTGTATGTTCTTGTATACGGAGAATGTCTTTAAGTGGTCATATCTGTAGGCAACCAAGAAAAAAGCTAGAGGGGAGAAAAAAAAGGAGAAAGGTATTTTTATCTATTTATAAGAGCAACTTATCTTGCAATACAAGTGGTCAGTATACTGCGCTTTCTTCCTACGAGTTTTGCTCTATTGCTTACATTATGTACACATTTTGATGTATACAGGATCTAGTTTGCAGCTCAGAGAGGAGGAATTGGGGTCAACTGCTCCCATACACCATGCTGGTCAGCTATGATGAGCCAGTGTGGAAGAAATACACTAACTTGCCTTGCCACCAGATGTGTAGCCGGCAGTAAAGGTGAATCATGAGCTTATGGGTAATTCTCCTGTGTTCATTGAAGTTGTGTACTGTCTCTCACCTCCTGCAGACCTGCCTGAATGAAGTTATGGGTCTGTTGATGGCTTGTTTTCCCTTTGATAGTCTTCTTTCAATTTGTTTTTCCTGCTGCCTCTCAGAATAAGGGTTCCACCAACTGTATTCTATCACTCAGTAAAGGGCTGTGTTGCATCTTCTCATCTTTGCCATTTCTGAAAATACTACCAAGAGATGATCATAAATTTTTACTTGTGAAAGTAACTACCACATACTGTCTTGTAATCAAAGATCAAGTTGCAGCAATCAAGGTGAGAATTTAGAGGTTTAGGCAAGAAAGCAAAAATGATCGGGGCTAGTTCTCTCTATATTTTTTTTCTATAAAATAAAATATAAAATATACAATACCTACATTGTTTTCCATAATTTAATATGGTTCTTTTCTAGCTCAATAATATATATATTATAAAATATAGACATTATAATAAGTATGTTATAAAATATTTAAATGCTTACAAAAAATGTGGGTTTTTTTAATTTAAATACTTCTGTTTCCTATATAAGAGACTTAAGAAACCAATATAGCATTATGAAAATTAGAATTTTCATTTCAAAAATCATTGGTTTGAAAGATCTAGCAAACAGAAACTAAAATTTCATTGCTCTTTCACTTCTCTCCATTATGAAGAAGAAACATGCAATACAACAGTGAAGAAAACAACGATGCTTATCTGAAAACATAAAATAAAGTTTACAGACACAACAAATTAACATAAAATATAATACAGTGATGAAAATTCAATAAAAAATGGGGGAGAAAAAGCTACATAACTAAATAATAAAGGAAAGGTTATGATTTGCAAAAGATAAAAGCTGATCAAAGATAAAAACAAAACTCATGTTACGTATAGAAACCTTTCTCTTTTAGTGAAATATTTCTACAGTGAAAGAGCTTCTAATAAGTTATCAGTTTCACGGAAAGAATTTTTCCAAAGGATCTGTTTTGATATTGAAAGGGCTTTTATTTTTCCACCTTGCTATACTCCCAAGTATTTGAAACAATCAGAGGAAATATAATTCGAAAACCCTTTAATAAGAGTATGTGGAGTAATGAAACTTAATGTTCTTTTATTATGGCTCATAACTTGTGAAGCAATCAATCTCAGAAATATATTTTGATACTCTATTTTGTGGAGATCATTGGAATTCAGCTGAGTGGATATGATGATGAGAAGTGATTCTGGCATTGCTGACTTAGAAGGGAATTAAAGATTCATGGGAGCTTTGCAGAGGGATGTAAGGCTGGAGGAACACCAGAATACACAATTAGTCACAGGGGAGAATTCTGCTGCAATTTTAAAATAATCAATACATTGCTTTTTCATACTGTTAAGCTATAAATGTATTACCCCAGAAAATCAGACTTTTCATTACAGAACAGTAGTATAACAGCATACAATATACATATAATTATGTATATAACGAAAAACATCCATCAAATGTGACAAGCAATTAGTGTTCAATTGTGGCTAGTCAATATTACTGTTCTAATTTTGCTATGAGGTTGAATTCTGATGAAGATTTCATTTGGAAATTTTAGAGAGATGTTCATTTATAACTCACTTGTAAAATTAGCATATTGCTTCCTTAGTAAAGGCACACAAAATTATTGTTTTCATTTATACTGAAATTAATGTGTTCAAGCATTATTTAGCAGATGAGAAGATCTCAGGAAAATAAAGGCATTGCCTTTGGAGAGTTCATAGGAAAGGAAGCCCTCCTCTTTTTGGCTTTGTCAAGGCAAGCAAAATAAACAAAGACCCTTTCTCTGGCACAGCAAGACTCATATCGATAGGCTTAGATTATGTTCCTCCCTTTAGAGGTGGCCTTGACTCACACTCCCTATGGAGAGTTAGCCCTGCCCGATGCTGTGCCTCCTATCATGCCCAAACATTTTGAGAATGCTAGCTGGCACTGAACAAAGCTGTGTCAGGGAGAGTCCTAGCAATTAAACACTACAAATATTTTTATGTCAGTGTTTGATCCTGTGGCTTGACACGCTTCAGTACTGTTCCATAAGGAGCCTGTCAGCAACAAGGCAAAGTGGGAGCAAACTGAGTGTTGCAAGGAAGGACCTGTGGTGACCTGGATCTGAGGGTCCCACTGCCTATGGCCTGAGGACATGGTTTGCCCAGCTTGAAGAACAGATAGCTAACCTTCATGTTCGTGTCACTGATTCCTGAAGATTACTTTTACTTCTGGTACTACTGAGTGTTCTCATCCACAGCACCTTTCTGAATGCTGTGTTTCAGACTAAAGAAATGCTCAAGATGACCATATGATTGTGAAAGTAGCTAACACACAACTTTACTGTGCACTCTTTGATCATATAATAAAGATCCAAATGAGAATGGATATAATGATAGCAGTATAAGAACTCTTCATGTAAATGTCCTCTCTGGTCTTTAAGTAAATGCATTTAACTGAGCTCAAATCCATCCCTTTTGTAGCAACTTTACAGAACTGAGCTTTATTGATACAAAATCTTTCAGGCTCTTAACACACTTTTGTAGAAATTAAAATTTACAATTCTGCAAAGGAGCATTTGTGCCACAATAAAAGACAGTATAAACCACTTATCTGCAAGAAAAGAAGACTATATATTAGTAGAAATTAGTAGTATTTATTTTGACTTTCTATGCAGGGACACACAGAGGTAATAAATGACCCTCAGAAGATAACCTTTGCATTTTAATAACTTCTATTATTTGCAGAGACTTCCTTGAGTCCAACCCATTGAACCAAAACTACCTCCCAAAACAATCATGGTGTACCTGTTAATAGAAATCTTTCCATTAACTTTAGTGAATTTTAGATCAGGTAAGTAAAGATTTTTAGAATATCATGATCTTCCTGAAAATATTGCATGAAGATGAGGAGGCTTAATTCAGTTGATATTATTAATTGTAAATTACCCATTGCTTCTGTTGTATCTTTATAGAGGAAATGTCCTCAATCAGTTGTTCCTTTTACCTGTTGTCTTAGCTTATTCCTTCCTCACTGAATCTATTTTTTTTTACTTTTGAGGCACACTGAAATGAATCCCTGTTTCCTAGTAGGGTATTTTTCTGAACAAGACAAAGAATGAGCTGAGAAGGGAGGCATCCTGTTGTGCTTTTTGGATCTGATAAGATGTTATAGATTGACTAAATCTTCCAATTTTGTATAAATTCTGATACTGTACACCTAGTATTATTTGGGTAACATATAATAAATGGATAGCAAAACATTTTGGAGAGAGGGCTAAAATTTCATAGGAATCCACATTGACATGGGAGTAGTCAGCATAAAAAGGTTACATAGAAAAATATGGCAGAGACCATAACAGAACCTGTGCCATCTCTCTATGCTGTTTACTGGATTACACTACTTTTTCTACAGTAACTGTTAATGATATTTAATTGATCTCAACTCCATTTATTAAGTATCTCTTACTTATTCGTTACATATATGTAATACATCTTCGTGAGTTGGCAGATACAGTGAATAAATCACTTGATCTAGGGTTTAAGGTTAACATTTGAATATGTAATACAGTAATAGGAATTTAAGAAGCAAATGCATGATTTTTGTAACACATTGGTCAAGGTTATTTTGAAACAAATATTACAACAAAAATGGAAATAAGTTAGATATGTCATAGATACCTAGCCAAATGGAACAGATAACAGGTCAGTAATTTGTTATTATCCTTTTATCTTGATAGTTCTTGTTGGCTCCAAATCAAATTTTGAGAAGTGTAGAAAAGCTTAAATCATTATTTCATTACCTGTTCTAGTTGGTAACCCCCAAATTTAAAGTCAGAGAAATCTATACTTCAAAAACATGCACAATGTGCATGCACAAGAGTGACAGAAAAAGCAGTGGTCTTTACAGTTTATGTGAAAACAATGTTTGAAATAAAGCTAATGGTCATATCGTATATCTGCAGTAGAATTGACAGACATTGAACTAGGGATATAATCCAATGCAATCATAGAAACAGAGAATAATACAAACTGGAAAGGAGTTTTAGAGATCATTGGATGCAACCCCACTGCCCTCAAAGTAGGGTCAGCTTAGACCTGTCTCTGGTGCTGAGAAGATTGTCCAGTTAAGTTATGAATATCTCCAAGGGCAGAGATTTCATAGCCTCTTTGAGCAACCTCTCCCAGTATTTAACTACTTCTGTGGTGAAAACAAATTTTCTGACATGTGATGGCAATTTCCATTCTTACAACTTTTCCCATCGCCTCTAGTTCCACCAGTGTACGCTCCCTAAGGCTTTGACTCTGTCCTCCCAACAGGCAGTTGAAGACAGCCGTAAGATCCACCCTTAGCCTTGTCCCAAACTCATTTCTCTGAATACTTCCACCTTCTCATGATACATAACATGTTTCAGTCCACTGCCTATATAGATGGCTCTCCGCTGGGCTTGCTCAAGTATGTCAATGTCTTTCTCATACTGAGAATTTCAAAAGTGGACACTACTCCAGGTGCCATCTCATAAATGCTGAAAAGTGGGAGGAAATCCCTCCTTTCAGCTTTCTGGCTACACCCTTGCTAACAGCCTGGTGCCACTGGCCTGTTTTGCTGGATGAGCACATGGACAACTCACATTCTGCTTGTCCACCACCAGGGCCCTCATCTCTCACTGTGCAAAGGTCCTTTCTGGTCAGCAGTGCCCAGTCTGGGTTGCATGGGTTTATTACATCCCAACAGCATAACTGCGTTGGCACCAGATTCCTGTGTCCCACTCAGAAGTGTCCCAGTCCCCTCAGGTACCTCTAAAAGACAAAAAGGTTGATTCTGTGGCTTTTATTCATATGTTCATTACAACTGTACTAAGCTATTGATGTTTTCATTATCAGAAGTGTCAGAGTGTGTGAAACTAATATGTCCAGCTTTGAGGAAAATAAATTGTAGTTGAGGAAGCTACTTGAACTAGGCCCTGATTTGAACTGCTCTGCATCAGTTCGATTAAATCAACACTGCATGAGGCTACCAATAACATTGGGTGCTTTTGATTAAATCAGAATGCCTCAGACAATTATGAAATACATTTTGAGTAATAAAATGTTCTACTTTTTGTCCTTTGCTGCACTTGACTTTATCTGTGTCAAGGGAAAATATTCTTTCTGTATCAACAAACAAAACAAGCCTTAAAATTCACTAGATCTGTTCAAGTGACAAGGAGAAACAATTAGCAACTGTTATTAGATAGGTATTTTGAAGTTTGGTTATGTGGGTAGTCCTTGGATCTGTGCCTACTTTTACAGTAGGGCAAGACCTGCAAACTAAATAATTCTTTTGTTCTTTTGTAAAAAAAGATACCAATCTGATCTCTAGCAGAAAAGGATCAGAATCTGATCTTTATGTTTCAGGTGTGCTCTTTAATTCTGTTGTGTTTTCTTTATATTTAGGAAGTACACAGCCTTGTATCTTCAGCCTTGTATCTTTCTTTCAGCACTCATCCTATCATTCTTAGCCAAAAACTCACAAGGTTTTTTTTTTATGTATGCCATAGGCAGAAATAATTATGTGACTAGAATGAGAACAAATCTGCCATACTAACATAATTTTGATCATGCTCAGAAATCCCAGTAGTCGCTTTTGTCTTCTGTACCCATTACTCGAAATGAATGGGAATAAAGATGTCTATCTTATCGACCTAAATATAGTTCCAATGTGATTTATGCTGCAAAGGAGGTTAGAGCATCTTAATGGTATGATGCTGCTTTTCCTTCAGTGGAGAGAAGTAGTTGATAAAATAGATCTTTAAAACCTCATCACTCAGTATCTAATAACAGTCAGCAATTTAAATAAGAGTGTTCACATTTGTTACAGGTAGTGTCTGTGTCCCTGACAACTGTCACTGCACTTCGTTTAGGGTTTCAGTAGTTTCTTTAAAATCTCAGTAGCTAGAAAAAATGCAGGATTTAATTTTGAAGTTTACATTATAATCTAGTGTATTTATTGAAGCTCAATTTTTTTCAATCAAGTCTCATTGGTTTTGGGTGCCCATTGAAGTAAATGGATTTTCTGCCCTAACTACAGACAGATTCAGGTATATCACCAAAATTAATTTGTAGATAACCTGTAACTTAAATCTATGACGTGACAAGTATATATGTTTTCCCCCTTTTCTATGTGACAACACCATGATTGTTTAGTTGTTTCTTATAACAGTTGGATTACTGAGGTCATGATCACTTCTAAGAATTTCTCCCTGTGTAGTGAAAGACTGGTTTTAAACATAAAAACACAAATTTATGTTTGCCAGATACTTTCACATTTAGGGCACAAATTAGATATACCCAGAGTAAGCTACTAGGATCTGTGCCATACTAGCACTTACCATACTGAATATTGTGTACACAAAAGACAACCGAATTTTGCTGTTCATGCTTTTCAATCACACTGCATCTGCTTACGAAAACATGAAAACTCAGTAAGAAAATGTGTTCTTTTTCTTTAGCCTTCAGCTGAAGAATGTGAAGTGTTAAGGGGGCAGTGCGATGTCTGTGATATTCCAGGTGAAATTTTAACAGGGTTTTAAAGGTATGGTTTCTCTTCAAATTGGGACAGTTGAGTAAATGATTTTTTCAAGGCAGAACAGTATTTTTATTGTAAACATTAAGCTCATACCTATTTTGGCTGATTTTTGTGGGTTTGTTTGTATTCACAGAAATCAGGATTCTGCAGCCCATATTCCATGAACAATTCTGTTGAAAAGAAAGATTTGGTATGCACCACGAAGTAAGTAACTGACTTTTTCCATCATACACCACATCTTTATAATTGACTGAGTTCTGCCTTTTTAACTAGTTAGTTATATTTTTGTTGCTGTTCCTGTGTGGGAAATGGTGTGTGATCTTATGTCCTATAAAAAACTACTAAATTTTTTTTAAAGTCTCTGTCTCATTAAGAGACACAAGTCAGGTATCCTAATGGATGCCCCTCTGTCTGAACAGGATCCTTACCATTAGATATCAATTACTTCCTTGTGAATGAGGCCTGCTGCTCGATCAGTCTTTTGGGCTGTTAGAAGTTCACAGTGTGATGTGACACATAATGCTATCCGTGTTGAACTCTAGAGTGAATTAAAATTATTAGCAAGTCTCCCTTCCAAAGACCATTAGCTAAGCAATAAATCAACAAAAGATGCCACAGCATGATGAAATTGTTGCAGCCCAGGGTTATTACAACACATGGGGAACCATCAGAGGTTTCTAATCCCTCTCAGGAAAAATAATTTATTACAGAAACATCCTCTGAACTTCCCTTATTGATACAAAATAATTGGGATGAAACATTTGACAAAGCAATATTAGCATTGCTAAACAGGTTGCATGTACTTACTTTCCCTTTATGAATTCGCCTAAGTACTTCCAGCAGTGACTACAACTATGTGATTTTAAATCAAAGATACAGTGAAAGCAAAAGTCTTATGTTGGATGCAATTTGTGAATAAAAATATTTCCTTTTAATTTTAATGGTAAAAGATCAGACGAGTATACCTGGACTAGTTTTGAAATTCTTTATTCAGCTTTAAGGAGTGCCCCAGTAATCCCACTGTGTATTTGCAGTCATGCAAAATAGTGTTCTGCAGGCAGGATACTTCCGAGCTTGGGAAGAAGATGTGAAAGTGGGATTCGGATTGTAACTTTGACACAAATACTTTCTCTGGGAACGGCTGGAAAGTATTAAGCTATCTTGAAAAGACTTCGGTGTCACCCAGTGCTGAGAATTTGCACTGTATTAAGCTGCTGTCGGTGGCTGTGTGCTGGTTTCTTGACAGACACCAATACAGACATGATGTGCCTTGACTGAGGATATGGGGAGAGATCAGTATGTCAGGCTGAAGAGTATGTGGGTCACTATATTTATTCTGTCTGGGCTGAAGACAACCGACTGCTTTAACAAGAATATGGTAGCTGAGAGCAGTTGTGTCAAGAAATACTTTTACTGCCTGAACGTTCAAGTTTCAAAGAGCATAAAAGTGGCTTGGAGCGAGATCTGCCCCATATTAGTTCCATATGTTGCCTGTCCTGAAGGGAAAAAGCAGAATATCTGCTAGGCCGTGTGAGAAAGCTGGGGAAGAAAATCAGCTCAGAAATCTTTTCCACCTTTTTCAGTATTAGATGAAAAATTGAACCACACTTCCTGAGTGTAGGCCTGCCAAAGCTCAGATGTGATGAGGTATTCAAGTAAAACAAGATAAATGTGGGCAACTGAGAAATTACTTCTGTAATCTAAATATGCAGTCATTGAATGTACTTGGCTTTGGGGTCTTTTTTTGTGTAGCACCCTTACTCCAAAAGGTGTATAGAAAATGAAATGGAAAACCTTTCACCTACTATATAACTTCTGATTACAACAGAGTGGATTCACCTGAAGACTTTTGTCTTTTTTCCCAACTCTTCCAGTTCAAACCAATCTTTTCTGTAAAGTGAAATGCCAGTAGTCTGTTCTGAAAATAATGCCAAGCCATATGTTCTCCTTCCCCCAGTAACATGACTACAAGGGTATCTGTTAGGTGACCAAATGCAGACAGGCACCAGCATGCAATGCATGTACACTGAGACACACAATAGCAAACACAACTTTGTTTTCATGAATACATGTAAAAACTTTCCCATCCGATGATGCTATAAACACCTGTCCTAGTCAAGGCTGTGGCACTTCGGGACCCTGAAGGTCAGACAGGCTGTATGATAGGTTATGCCTGAAGGGCTTCCTGGGAAGAAGGAATTGGATTACTGCACTGAATTACATTGGTGAGTCAGACCCAGCCCACAGCCAAAGGGTCTGATATATATTTTTCCATATATTGAAATATTTACTCTGTATATTGCACTACTCATTTAGCTAAAGTTATGCAAAAATATATCTGAGCAGTCATATTATTTCTGTTCTTGTTTTCTGCAGTGGTCAACATCTAACAGTTTTATTTTCTTGAGTAAACATTTTAATAACCAATGTCTCCTGTAGCTCCTAATTCCGTCTCTAAAATCATATGTATTTCAAATTCACAAAGAATACATTTTTTGGAGCTTCTGGATGCACAGACCATTGGAATTTTTGGCCCCTACTCTGTTAAATAGGCCCAGCTGGGCAAAAGTAGAGAAGCAATCATGCATGGATACACAATCAGATTTTTAAAGTATTGGCCAGGATATGCTTAACAGAAATACCACAAACCTGTAAAAGAGTTACAGCTATTCCTGGTAGCAACAGTAAAACTTCAAAAGCCTTCAGTCTACCCTTGTCCTATAATTTCATCTTCTGTTTTTCCTTTGTGTATATTTCTCAGACAAAATGCTAACAGCAAGATCATTCCAGACATGTGTCTCCTATTAACTTGTTGAACTCAAGAAACTTATAACACTCCATTAGAATGATTTCCCCTCTCCCTAAGATGCCCTGCCACAAATCATAGAGCAACTTTAAGCATTACTTGCTTGTACCTGAAAATACTGTAGTCCTGAAAAAAAATCACTCTCCCTTTCTAAAAAAGAGTTAATTCTGAACTATGGCCCAGAGGCATTGCACACTTCTGCTCTGAATTATCATAGATGAATTTAATAGCCTGAGGTTGTGTTAGTTGAGATTGATTGAAACATCAGTTGGGTTTAATCCTGCTGCTTGGGAGAAAGGAATATAAATTGCAAACAGAATGGTAGCCCTGAACGAGATGATCAATAAATAAGCTCTCCCAGAAATCTGAGGTATTACATTTCACATGAACTATGAACTTATTTAATAGAAGCTGTGCTAAAATTACTATGATCCATATCAGGAGGGAATTTTTAATATGTTTATGATGTTTTATTAGAGTAAGTTTAAGTTCATTTTTCAAAACCATGATCACACTTGCTATTTTTATATGGCTCCTTGAAAGTATTTCCTCAGAATGAATCCCATGAATTTTCTTTTGTGTGAATGGAATTGAGCCTTCTAGTTAAAAAATGATGAACAGTAATTAGGACATAAATTATTTAAAGGTCTTGTAGTTTGAGCAGACATAAAAACTGGCAGGCAATTAAATTCATGGTAAACTCTAGGGGATACTGGTGGAAACAGGTGGAAGCAAGTATTTTATGAGACCTGAGGACAAGCTTGAGGGCTCAGGAGATGGTGGTGTGTAGATGAAAACTGGCATTTTTCAATCTAATGCTGGCTTAACAAGATGTATAGGAAACCTTATTGCACTGGTGTGCACGTCCCCTGTGGGGCAGAGTGAGGCTCAAACTCCATATTTAGAGGTCCAGATGGGAACAGCCAGCCCCCCCTTTGAAAGCTTTCTCTTGCTTCCTTCCCTTTGTATGCATAAATATCTGTGGTGTGCGTAGGCTTTGGAGACCAGCTTCACAGCTACTGTGAAACCAAGCAGAGCAAAGAGCATTCTGACAAATGAGCAAAGCTTGCCAGCACCTATGAATTTAGTTTAGAAGCATAAATGTTAAGGTCTCTAATAGATTGTATCTACCCTGCCCCCAAAGAGGTAGGAAACTTAGGATAAGTAAATATTGCCTAATTAAAAAAAACCCACCAAACCCAAAAAACAGAACACACCACTTTTTTAATCTTCAATAAAAAAAAAGGTTAATAGCCATTTGCTTTTTTATGCTAACTTTATTCCATCTAGTAAACAGCTTACCTAAAAAAAGAATATGTGGTGGAAAACCTGCAATTATTTATAAATTTGTAGAATGTTTGTAGAATAATCTGTATTTCTTTTTAAGAAATATGTGGCAGTTACATTGAGCCACAAATCTCTCTTTATTAGCTGTATGACTACGCAGTGTGTACAAATCTACACATCTTTATTCTCCTTATGTATGTTTTACATTTGTAGTAAGCAGCAGGCACTCATAGGTCTGGTCAAACAAGCTTGTTTAATCAATGTATATGTAATCAGTATTTTCTTTGTACGTCGAGAAAAAGATTTCCTTTCATCACCTTATGCTACTTGCCTTTCATTATGTGAGCAAGCTGAAGACACACAACTACAAGAGGCTATACAATTATTTTCTTCAGGTAGCTGAGTCTTTCTTATCATTTTAATATAGTTCAAGACATTGATTGGTTGGTTGGTTTTTATTCTCTGAGCTTGGGACTGCCAAACAATGAGACAGTCACCTAATGTAACATAGCACAGATCTTATGGCTACCTTATGTGACAGCATTTTTGAAAGTATTATCAAGACTCTTCTGGAAATTTAAAGTCAGACTATGGATGTGTTATTACCTTCATGTGTCACTGTTGTTTTCATTCTCCCAGGAGAGTGGAAATTGCAGCTCAATGATACAGGTTTTTAATTGCTTCTCAGCACACCAGTCCAATGAGGATGTGGACTAAAGATAGTCATTCTTTTCTGAGAAGGTGCAACACTTTGAATGCTACACAGAAGACAGAAAATCCAGCCCGTGAAAAATCAAGAATTCAGTAGTTATTCCATTTTGGGGAAAGACGTAAAAATTTTGGGATATCTAAAATGGAAATTCTGGGGGGAAAATAAAGACATTTTGAAGCATTCTATTTTGCTTCTACTCCCTGTGTAAGAAAAGCTACAGGCTTTGAGTTCAGAAGTGCCAAAACATGGTGCTTTATTCTTGACACCTGTTTTAATTTCTCAACTGAATGATATTTCAAAGAAATCAGTGTGTTCCAGCTTTGGGCAGAGAAGGGCATTGTTATGCAAAATATTTAAATTAAATATTTCTTAACAGTTTCATTTTTATTTAGTTCAGTTCTCCTTGCCAAAAATTCCCTACTCAAAGTCAGGTCCCTTCTGTTGGAAGCAAGCTGAAAAGCCTTTGGCTCTGACTCCACAGAAAGGCTCCATGGAAGGTGTCTTCAATGGACAGCATTAATTTCTCTCTGTTGTTTCTATTTCCCTGGATATACAAAGCTGTAGTCCTGAAGCATTTGTGTATAACTCTTTGCAAATAATGAACTTTTTCTTTGTAGAAACAATTTACCAGTCTTAGCATTTCTAGAGATTACAGTATATCAGGCATCCACATCACAGGCTGCAGATTCAGCTCTATGGACAACTAAATGGCATGGGGTTTAGTTCTGTTCTCAGGGTAACTAAGAAGAGATGGAACCCTAATGTATGTAGCCAACATGGCCTGACATGTCCTCCTTGGGAAACTGTAAAAGGCACCACTGAGGTAACTATCTTTAATTGAACTATCAGCATTTTGGCAAAAGTGTAACCACACTTAGCAGTTTTGCTGAGGAACTAGCCTCCTAATTCAGACAGTTCAGTGACAATCACAAACTTTCATTTTTTTAAAAAAAGCCAATTTCAAGTCCTCAGGCATATGGAAGAAAGCTGGACAGCATAATTTAATGACATTGTTATGATCCAGAAAGCTAAAAGCAAAAAACCACAGCACAGGCAAACAGCTGATTAAACTATATTTTAACTCATTAAAATTATATTTTTTTTCTCCTAAAACCTTAGGTTTTAAGGTCTGACTAATGCTTTGTGAATGTTATTCTGGATCCTCAGATTCCATATGCTCAAATGTTGCACTAAAATATAGTGATCCTTAATTTGGTGGAGGGGCTCAAATGTAGTAATCCCTCATTTAGTAGAACTGCCCTGGTTCACTGCCAGGAGGCCTCTACACCTTTTGCATCAGAGGTAGACTTGGCCCATGTGAAAACTCTGCTGCATTGCACAGAATACGCTAATACAATACATGTCATTGCAGTAAAGTATGTTACAGCCTAAAAATTTTTACAATAGCTTTCTGTCTCTTTTGAACAATTTAAATAATGTTGAAATCAATGGGGACACATAGAAGGGCAGATTTTGGCCCTGTGTTATGGAGTATAAACACTGAATTTTACAATTTTGTGATGTAAAATAATATTGTAAGCTATTAGGGGACTGTTTTCTTTTTATAATCCACATCAGATTTCTGTACTGCAGAAACACACTTGAAAGCTCCATAACCCCCTAAAGAATTGATTATTTTTAGGTCTTTGGAGGGTTTGTGCCCTTTAAATCCAGCCATATTTCTTTAACTAAAGCTGGTTGTGTGCAACTGTTAGTAATAAACTATTTTGCATACCAAGAAAAGCTTTTAGCTTGCATTCAGCTTAGCACAGAATGCATAGAACACAGCTGAGCAAAAGCAGTTTTGCCACTAATGTAAACAGTCCTATATTTGCCAGGAATACTAAAAAATAAAATCAGTCGGCTTACCAATATTTTCTTCTTTGCTGGAGAATGAAATTACAGCTAAATACAGAGATCAATAATATATAATACTGCTGAGGAAATAATTTCCTTTTTAGCTTTTTAGATGTTGTCATAAATCTTAAGATAAATTTTTCAGAGTTGCACAGGGTATTTGACTATTTCCTTTTATTTCAGTGGGAAATGAACATATAAATCCCTAGGCCTGGATTTTCAAAGCACCTTGAAAGACTGATGGTTTTATTCAGGTTTCTTCTTCACATTTAGGGAAGAAAATATTTTAAGTGAGTATGCCAGCAGTGGTGTTCATAAATACCACCATTTTAAAAGTATTTTTCTCTCTGTGAGAAAGACATCATAAAAGTACATAGGGGTGACTAAACAGGCTCATATAGAAATGAAACAAGTGATCGCTATATTACCAAAGCTACTATAGTCCATAACAGTGATTAGGACCCCACTACACTAGGTATTGTACATACAGTATAAAATAATCTGTGTCCCCCAAAAAACCACAAAAGCCACATGGAAATGAAGCATGAATGAAACCATTACCGTACCAACCTTACATGTGGGAAACTGAATGAAATGATGTGGAGGCTTTTAAAGTGCTACATATTAAAAATACGTTATTATGGTTTCATCCTCTGTTTCAACATCTACCTCATTAGGGAATTTAAGTTTCATGTTAAAAAAAATATTTACTCCACAATCTTAAAAAATAATTAGCCATTTCATTTCTGTTTAATAGGAGTCTAATAACGTTGAAGATCAGACTTCAGACTGTTGAACCTAAATCTATTTGATTTTCAGTTAGAGACTACAGTGGCAAGGGGACCTTGGGTCTCATAATGCCACACCTGGCAGATTCATTTGCTTTGCCACTGCTTGGAAACCACAGCCAAAGTCCCCCGGGCCTGGCACAACACAAGCAAAGTCAGGCTTAGTGACAATATGCTGTGCAAAAGCTAGAGTACTGGCCAAGGAACTGTAAAATGCCAAAAGGAAATCAAGATGAGAGAGACATAGCTTGAAATCATCTCCTTTCCAGTAATTGAAAGGATGTCAGGCATACTGATCAGGTACTTTTCTCAGTTCAGTCCTAAACTCTCCCTGGGAATCAAACATTTTGGCTTTTTTCTGAGGTGAGGCCAGTCTTCTTTCAAAAAAATAGAAGAAGCAGGTGCTCCACAATTTACCTGATAACTCAGTAGTACAAGGACTAATATGGGCTAAAGACTTGAATTTAGCTCCCTCTCTTGTGTAAAAATGTTAACTCCCTTCCTTCCTTCCTTTCCTTCCTTCCTTCCTTCCTTCCTTCCTTCCTTCCTTCCTTCCTTCCTTCCTTCCTTCCTTCCTTTTTCTCTCTCTCTCCCCACTTCCCCCTTTCCACCCTCCCTCCCCCTTCCTTCTGTTTCTCTCTCCCTCCCTTCCTTCTGGTTTTAGTCATCAGCCAGCAAAATACTGTGGAACAATATGCTGTCAGTCCCTCCCGCCTGAAGCTGTCCTACAGTGAGCTGAACAATTAAATATTTATGGAGGTCTGAAAGAGAGACAAGGCATGTTTGAGACGAGGGAGAGAGCCTACAGCCTAGTTATAGCATTAAGTTAGAAAGAATGAGACATGTTTCTTATTTCCAATCAATAAGTAATATAAAAATTTAATTATTTAGTGGAGTAGGTATTAGGAATCTGATCTCTTTTCCATGTGACACTGATTGTGTTACTATTTCTGGAGTGAATTATTTATATATAAACTATGTATGAGAATTAGGTTTTCTTTATGTGTAAAGTGTTCCACATGGGAAAGATTGTCCTACCTTCATATATAACATGGTGGCCCCTGAGATGACCATTACCATAAGGTATTGGAGTCATACTATAGAGATGCATGCTATGTCCAGTGCTCAGCAAAGGTCAAAAAGAAAATCAAACATTAAGAATTACTAGAATAGTAAAAGATAATGAAAGGTGCATTAAACCATTGAATATATCCATGGTTTGCTGACACCAGATACGGACAGTTATGGTCCTTTGACCTCACAAGGAAAAGTTTCAAAGAAAAGGAATTCAAGAGAATGGAATGACTTCCATACAGATGATGACTGTGTAGGCTAGCAATCATCAACATGGAAATAAAGACAACTTAGTCAGGACAGAAGTTCAAAATCATGAGTAGTGTGGTGAGCTGTCATTTGTCTTTTCCAGCACAAGAAATCAGGACCATCAACTTAACGCAGTAGAGGCTGACAAAAAAAAAAAACAAAAAACAAAAAAAAACCAAACCCACACACAAAAAAAAAACAAGAAAAAAAAAAAACCACCACCAAAACAAGAAGGGAAGGAAGTTGTATTAGACCTGTGAAATTCTTTGGTTTAGACATTTTGGATGACAAAATATATTGCATCGAGAGGGCACTCTTAAGTATTTGGAAGAGACATTCGTTGAGGATTACTTACTAGACAAATACCAGCAGGCTTTGGGAATTTTCCAAGCTGAAAATTGTTGGAGGCTGGGAGAGTATTAACAGGGGAAATACTGCATATACCTGCCTTGTTTGTACCCTTCCATAGGTGCTCACATTTGTTTCTTGTTGGAGTCAAAGCAGTAAGCTGTGCTCTGAACGAGTATGGTTATTCTTGTGTTCTTCCGTAATCCTTCGTTGCATGTGGAACCAGCAGTAAAGATGGGTTGAAAGATTGTGCCCAAACCAAGCCTTGTTCCCTGATGACCAGACAACTGTTCTGAGGGAACTGGAAACAAATACCCCCATACAGAGGAGAAAGCACAGATTTTCTGCATCGCATTTGAATGACCTTCATAACATGCACGAGATCACACAGGAAGCCTATATACTAACATGGGGCTCAATTTAAATCCTCCAAATCTCAGAATAATTCTTTAGTCATTGCCTGGCAGATTTTGTTAGTGAAGATTCTGTGGAATCAATGACATAATTTTGATACCTGATAATTTTGTAGCCTGAAAGTTAACAGCAGTAAGGATAAAACATTCTGGAGTCCACCCACATGTTCATTGAAATACGTGTGTGTCAAATGATTCATCTTGATCCTCACAGACTCTTCGATATTCTTGAAAGTCATTTGGTTATTTAGAGAATAAAAACTTTTTTTCATGACCAGAAAACATATGGCGAAAAAAGTGAACAGATAATGTTGTACCTGTCAGTCTGAAAGAGTTGTTATGGAAAACTGCCTGGTATTGCCATGCTTGGTCTGGACCCGAAAGCCAAATAGACACATCTATGTCAGCTCCAACACACTAGCAGGCCGAGTAGCAATCACTAGGTCAGTAACATTTGGAGCAACCTTTATTCAGCCAAATGGTTCATTCTTAGCAATTCTGCCTCAGGAATTCACTGTAAAAGAAAACCAAAGACTATTATCTCTACAACAGGATCCAGCTTACTAAAAAAAAATATTAATAGCATCATATTGTGGATGTAAAGTGATGTTGAGAGGCCTGCATTAAGAATATTTCCCATAGGTATTTTTTAGTCCTTTAAAAATAACCTTAGTTGCAAGGACTAGAGATAAACTTGTGAACACTCATATGTACTCTGCTGCTATTCGGAAAACCACATTGCATATGCACTTCCATAAAATGGTGAAGCTTCATCTTAAAAGTATTAAGCTCTCTTCTTAGCATCCATGCAGAAAGGTAGCCCAGGATCATAGCGGTCTGATAGCTAGACAGCTGATCTAAGTTTTATAAATTATCAATGAGTTTGTAATTTAGTCCTTATCTTACACTGTCCCAGGCTTCATCCACTCCCCAGATTCCTGTTACCACTGGAGGATATTGAGATAAATCAGATCTGCAGATTTCTACAACTAGAGAATATATTCATAAATATCAGTTAGTGATGGATGGAGGGTCCCATTTACCCTCATTTTTAACAAAAATATTTCACCACTTTCTCCCCACAGTCATTAGTACCTTAATGTTCACTGTGGCTTATTTTAAAGTCTCAGTATGATAGTTATAATCTAAAGTGTCTTTGGAATCTCCGTGGAGATTCTCAGATATATCTGTGTGGGAGTCTGGCTGATAGGTGAGTGTTTCCATTCTTTTAAGAATTGGCTTTGCTCTAGATGTAAACCAATTGCGGTCAACGTACAGAATCAACAGGCAGTTTAATAAAAAATATTTTAAAC
The DNA here is from genome assembly GCF_023634085.1 of Falco cherrug. Taxonomy (NCBI): domain Eukaryota; kingdom Metazoa; phylum Chordata; class Aves; order Falconiformes; family Falconidae; genus Falco; species Falco cherrug. The sequence goes on along the minus strand of NC_073706.1, from coordinate 22,872,545 downwards.
TTTCTGACCTGCCTTCTGTTATTTTTTATCACTTTCCCACTATCTCCTAGTTTAATCATAACCTCAATTTTTATTTTGTTAAGTTGTGGTGCTCTATCTTTCCAAGAGCTAGAACAACACCCATTGTACTGATTATATCTAACGGCCAAATCAGTGGCATTTCCTCTTTCTTCAGGGATCTCAGTGTTGGAGTTCATATTAGAGGACTTCAAAACTTTCTCTTCTGACCTCTACTCCAGTTTTGGATCCATCATATATTCTAATATTCTCAAAATGATCCTTGAACATCACATTACAATAATAAATTTTTTCTTCTTTCTTCATCAATGTTCTTACACTCCATTTCTTTCATGATCTGATTCATGGTAAAGAAAGAAAAAGGGTAAACTTCCAGTGGTTCGTTTTAGGTGCTTTTCAAGAGTAAAGCTGTTTTTCCACCTTGTCAACTGGCATTGACATTATACAGTGCTTTAGGAGGTGTTCTTTTTATGGACAATACCATGGTGACACAAACCAGAGCAGCAGTGGCAGCAGCAGAAGCAGGTGAGGTGGTAGCATGTTTTTTAGTGGATGAAACAGAAGAACTTGCCGAACCTGTGAGAATGTGACCCATAGGAGAACTTGTTGCCAAATTTCTCTCTTTTATAACTTTTCCTCTTTCTTTTTCATTATATTTGACATTTTCCTGAGACTAAGTTTTGTTAACTGTAAGTAGCTTATGGCAATGAACAGGAGAAATAGGGTCTGCTCTGATATGGAAAGTAGACAAAGAAAATTTGTGAAAAGAAAAACATTTCTAAAGCTGGAAAAAACATTTGTGAAGTGCTTATGACCCCTCCTTGTCGTCAGATGCTGGTAGAAGCTGAAGTTCTCCATTCCTTGCACAGCTGTCTATACTCAGAATCAAATGTCATTAATTTTTATCCCTAATTAGAGCCGGTTTAATTTTCTGTCTCTGTCTTCACTTGACAAAGAGCACCAGTCTTGGCTTTCAAGTTAGAAGTTACCCACACTCTCTCAGCTGGACTTCACAACTATCTCTACAATCCCTTTTTTTGTGTTTTTTCCTTGAAGTTAACTAAAAATTGAGGAAAAGTGAAAAACTTAGTTACTCATCAGCCCTTTCACACCAAACCTATCACACCTGGGCTCATCACATGTGTTGGCTTAAATCCAGATGCTAACTTTCACTTATGTGGCCTTGAAGAGTCAAGAGCGGGGTGTCTAGCAGACTACTTATGTAATGCTGGTTCCACTCAGAGAGAAAACCCAAGTTTCCCTAGGCTTTTACAGTGATGGAATTTCATCACCATTGCTCTTAACTGGGATTATGTGGGGTAAGCCCTGACAACAGCAGTAGACTCATATGGAATGCACAAATGCAGTGTATAGTGTTGTGATTCACTGTGTAAGATTTTAGTAGCTTTTAAAATAATCTTAATATTTTCTCTTCTTAAAATACATTCAAAATTGCTATCGAGTTGTTACTAGACCTTGAGAAGTCTAGGATGCTGATTTCAGAGATGGATTTAAACATCAGACGTACAGACGTGAGGTAAACTTAGTTAATTTGGCTGTGGAACTGATTGGAATTAAAAGGCAACCACTGGACCATCAGGAGAGAACAGCTGGATTACTTTCATTTTCAGTACTTTCAAATTTGTGATAAATCCTGGTAGTAGACAGTAGTGGTAATATCACTTCAGCTTTTTTGTATTGAATTGTTTCTCTATGGTTGTTAAGGGAGAAGAGGCCAGGCTTTTATACTAAGCCCACACTTTATTGTATGCCTGGCCCAATGGGCATAAAGATTCTGTGAAAAATCACTGTCACAGGTTGTAATTGATGTGAAATAGAAAAAGAAGCAGCTCTGTCTGCCTCTATTGTGCAGAGAACAGCAACAAAGCTGCCTAATGGGCTTTGCTGCTCTGCATGTTGCAAGCCACACAAAAACTCACTAGTTGTGTTAGTGAAATAGGAAAGGTGATGAGAGAGAGATACACTACCTTCGCCTTCTCACCTTGCTACCCCCACATCTGTAAGCAAACAGCTTTTAATGAATCATTTTGTATTTCTTCCATCCTTTCATGTCCTTCCCCAGTCACACACCAAGCATTGCTTTAGATCAGCCTAAATGAGAACTTGAGAGAGCAGAGAGAGAGTTGTCTGATGAGGGATTGCTTCACAGTTAAAGACAAGCTGCTCTAAAAGCAGAGCTCTGTTCTCAGATGCAGAAACTGAGGCTAGGGCACACTCCTAAGCTTGAAATGTTTTTTGGTGTTGTTTTTTTTTTTTCCTGTTTGTGTAGCTAGGATATTTTCTTCAGGCATTGGTGTTTAGGTTTTGACCAAAGACTAAACCACACGTTTAACCAATGAAGCTCATTACTTCCATATTGAAAAAAAAACAACGGAATTTCAAAATCAGATTAATTCTACTCTTTCTGTGTGGCCACATAAGTTTAATGCATACAGATACCTTCTTAACATATCTATTGAGTGCTTTCAGGTCTATTTTACAAAGGAATTCTTTTTAATCAATTTTTTTTTTAAATTAAAATAAAAAATATTTTTATGATTTTTTTGCAAAGTATATGCAATAGTCTTTGCACTGTACAAGAAAGTAATGCAACTGATGTCCTAAGGTTTTAAAATCTAATTAACCCTTTGTGCCCACTGAGCTATTAACAAGCAAATGTGTTTCAATGTTACAGTTGTCTAGCTTGGGAAGTCCTGACATGATCTTTTCTGTGTTAACGTTTTCCCATTTGATTTCATTTAAGATGTACTGAACAAGGAAGTTTTTCTAAAATTTCTTGTCTGCGATCTATGTGCACCTATGCATGCTTCTTTAAGAAGATGCTTTATATCTCTACAACAGCTTGTGATTATCATGTGAAGCAGGAATTACCATGGTAACTACCTGTATGCATTTTCTACTACAGCACAATGAAAAGGTAAGAAAAGCTGCATAAGTTGTTGGCAACACAAGTTGCAGCTGCCCTTGGTCTGTGTATCTCAGTCATTCACTGGTGGTAAAAGCATTGTCATTGTCTTAGGATAGAATGCTTATATTTTATACATTAAATCCAAAGGAGGCATCTTTTGTTGGAAAGTTGGTTGGACTTCTTGTATATTTGTGATTTATGGCATGGAGGAATATACTTGCTTATACTTGGGAATTAGCAAGAAAAAGTCGCTTTTGCTCATTTATCTGAAAGATAAACTCTCAGGCATTTTGTATTCTTCTGTAACGTTTGGGAAGAAATGAACATATTTCTCCAAGAAAGGAATTCACAGACTGATAATCCTTAAGGAAAATATATAAGCAGTGTTTAAAGCTTTTTCAGAAATACGAATGCAGAAAATTCAGTAAAATTTAATTTCCTCACACAGAATTACTATGCTTGCTCATACATTTTTCATTTAAATGCTACATTTTGAGATGTGTAGACCTGAAATGCAGATGCTAGTTTTTAGGAGATAATAGTTTGATTTAGAAATGTATATGCCTGTAGTAATATAGTTCTAATATTTCTATCTTCTAATAGATAATAATAATCTAAATTCTCTAGAATTCCTATTCATGAGTGCTGCTAAGATAGCAGCAGGATGTAGCATGTAATCTCATTCACTGCCAGTTCCTCTGATCCTTCAAGAATCATTTGTTACTCATTCATTGCATGTCTGCAAAGCCAAGAAGCTCAAAGTGGTTTATTGAAAAGCCCAGTAAAATATTGTTTCTTGCAATTCACTGCTTAAAGAAGAACAATAGAAGTTTTGTTAGTGGAAAAACAAGTCTATGCCCTTGAAGGGAACCTCCAAAAAGAAATAGCGAAATATTTTCCCATCAAATTATTTAGAGCTAAACATGATGGCTTAGTTTTACATCCTGCTGAATGTCTTCAGTGCCCACAGCCTGGTGTTACAGAAGTCCTGTCTACAGAAATGAGAGTAGAGAATTGTTGTGCCATTTCCAGCAGTTCAGCCACAACTTCCAGACTCTAATGAGCCAGTGCTCTGTCAGAATTAAGAATTTAATTGTGCTGAAATTAATCAAAGTTCAATCCAGTTAATCCAAGTATATCTATATGTGCCTGGTTTTTATTTCTTCACCAAAAGGGTGCCATAGTTCAATAGTACGTTAAAGCTGGAAACTGCGTTCTGTTGCTAGCTCTGCCAGTGGTCTATCAGATAAATGTGTCCTGGTCCTTTCAGCTCACTGTACTTGGATTTTCCTACCTGTAAGAGAGCACCATGTTTTCTTTTCTCTATGAAGATGTCTTTGAGGTCACTCAGGTAGCATATAAACAATCAGCAGCTTTGCTGTCATCATCATAAAACTAAATATTAGGTCAGTTGTAAGGTAGACACATCTTTCTTCTTTGCTATCTGCTCTTCTTCCCACCATCGTGGACCCAGAAAAGTGAATCAGCTGTCCTGCATGGTCACAGAACTCAGGTCATTGGACACTAGTACCTTTGCTGGTCTCTCAGCCCAGCATATTCCACATCCTATCTTCAAAATGTGTGCCAAATGACCAGCCATTTCACATAACAGAGCAAGTTGCATAACAGAAAACATTCCCAAGGAAGACTTTCCAAAAGTAGTATAAAGACATAAGGACTACTTATGTTTTTCTCAAATATTCCTTTAAGGAAAACCATTATTATAAATGCTGCATTGACAGTGATTTGTGCTTGTATTAGCATTTTGTGTCAGGGTTAGCACAAATCTGCAATTTGAAATAAATTATAATAATAAAATTTAAATTGCTGGAGTTCCAGAGTTGCCAGACTTGAACCTAGAACAATTGACTCCATGTAAATGCCAAACTGGCAGAGGGCAAAGAAAAGGAAAAAGAAAAAAATATTAGAACTCTCCTGACTTTGAACAGAGAATTCTGACTTTAAAAATGAAATAGCTCTTGCTTTTCCTCCTTGCCAACATCACAGTCTGCCACCTGCCAGATTTAAAAGCCCCACAGGTTGCATTATTTTCCAGTACTGAGACATTGACTGATGTCACTCCTTACATAAGACCACAATTAACTGTGTTTTTTCTTCAGTTAGTTCCAGTGATTAAATTAGTTACATTGACAGTGTCTGCTGTACACGGTAACTGGCTCTACTCAAGTGTCTCTAATACTTACCAATGTATTTTTTTTCCAGACTTGCACTGAATTTTATTTAGAGAAAAAGATATTACTATTAATCTACTAATATTTATCTTCTCCTCCCATTCAGGTAGCCTTACACATACCTTTTGAAAGTTGCCAGATATGATACTGAATTGTCAGGGGTCATGACATTATGTGAAGTTTTTTAGCATGAAGTTACATAAAACACTTGCTAATGCTTTAAGGAGAAAAAGGAAGCTGGATGTGTCTGATGTTTTCTACAGTATTGATCCTTTTCTGAGTGCTTCAGGGACCTCTTGGCATATTTAGAGTTATAGAAGAATGTTTCTCTGGGTGTAAAAGCTTTTACTGAATATCAATATATAATACATGTAAAAATGTATTTTAAAAAAAGCTGTTTAAGTAGCAATTAAATTAGGTCTTCAAATAATTTAAAAAGCAAAATTTGAAATAGTTTTAGAGCTCTTAGCAATGTTGTCTTTGTGTACAGTGTGTGTGCAAAATGAGTTCAAAGTACGTCAAATGATCCTTGAAAAATGGTATTGTACATGTACAGAAAGATACAATATTTTCTAAAGATATAATATTTTCTAAATATTGCTAAATGCTATTTCAGTTATATCATGTGTATAACAACTATGAAATCGATGTTTTTATATATGGTCTATTTTAAAAAGCACCCAACCAAAACTAAGGAATTGACGTAAATAAAACAGCATAGCTACGTGGTGAAGATCTGTAAGATACATTTTGGAGACACATGTCTAAAGCTAATAACCTTACACCCCTCCCCATTTCATCTGCACTTTGGCCTCCAATCTGCCTCCACTGGGACCAGTATTCATATTCCAAACCACAGGGTAGCTTTCAGAGAGGTCTCATTATTATATTTTTATTTTCAAAACTGCAACTTGCCATAAAACATGCCAAGTATTTTTGAATTGTCACGTGAAGGGAGTGATGAGTAGCAGACACACGGTTTGAAGGCACTCCTTTTGTAAGGAGTCCTTAGTTCTCCCTTGCTGCTCCAATGACTAATCCCTTCCCCTCCAAATACTGAATTTGTCAGCAGACCGTATGACCGGGGGGAGGTGGAGGAAGCCACGCATGCACACTTATTTTTGGTGATGCAGATTGAAAATTAGGTTGCTATGGATTTGCAAGACCTTTTTATGCCAGAGTCCTGACAGTAAGATTTTGAAACAGAGAAAAGGGGGAAAGATTTGGGTTTAGGATACCTTTCAGGATACAGGGGAACGTGTGCTTGTTGGAGAGGACAAGTGAAACTCAATACATTTGACATATTTGATGTTGAATTGTGTTTAAATTTCAGGTCAGACAACTATTTCTTCTCATACCAATGTAGTCTGCAAATCTTGAAAGGAATTCAGCTTGTTGAAAGGGAAATCATAATAGTTGTCATGTCAAACTCCTGTCCTTAGTGTATATGATTCTATATTTAATCAACTTGACATAGAGTGGGTAGATTGGCAGCTTCCAGGAATCAGAAATGAAGGATGTGATACACATGTCAGAAGTATGGAAAAGTAGGAATAACTAGAAGTATGCAACTACACTTTGAGAGTTTGACCATTGTCACAGTGTGTTGCCAGCTTTTGTTTTCTGTTATCTAATACAGTAGCCACACTGCTGGTTTTTGTGTACTCAAAAAATGTAGCTGATGGCAATTTTTCCTCTTTAAAGCTAGCTGTTTAGACAAGCAGATACTACTGACTAAAAGATGGGGATGCAACTCAGAAATACCAGAGACAGATTGATGACATAATTCATGCCTCTAGCATTTCATTCTTTATGTAAATAAAGGACAACATCTTCAAACTATATATTTCGCCGCTAGATTGGCAGCTTTGAGATAGAAAAATGTTTTCATATTGTCAGCTACTGTTTATTTTATATTCGGGTTTTTTCTCGGTATTTGGATGCCAAAGTGTTCTTTGTCAGTTGTACGGTATGTACAATTCTCCCCCTTCACTCAGAACCATTAATAATTCATTGTCTGGATTTGACTAACTATATTTCTCATGAATTTACAAAGTGAAATTTCTTATACTCTAGTGGCTCCTTGTGGAGTTGCCTTTTTTAGACTGAACTGCACATGATTCACACATGACTGTTGAAGGAGAGTTTTTTCTACATTTGCTTTAAAGTACATACAGGTTTTGATTTTGAAGTAAATAGCTATGAAAAATAACTCATATATTTGAAGATAGAAGTCCTTCATCAAGTAGCTCAGCAGTGTCATTATATTCACTTACGAACTGATTTGTTTCTTGGAGTTTTGCCTGGATTTTTTTTTTAACGTGTGTTAACTCATAAAAAATGCACATAATAAAGTCTTCCAAAATTTAAATGGCAGATGTATAGGGGATGCTCTTACTTGTATTGAACTGGCCTGAATCATCTGAAGACAGTAGAGCTACTCCACCAAAGTTGACCAAATGTCTGTCTCTTTGCAAACCTGTTGCTTTGTTACTATCAACATATCCCATCCATATCTGTCCCTTTCTGCAATATACATGACAAAATGACATTCTTTTGCAGAATAAGAAGTGAACCTACCAGAAACTGATAGTTAGTAACTTAGACAATTAAATCAATATGCAATACTTCGCAATTTTTGAAAGCATGTTTTCAAAGATTTGTGCTTCAGAGTAGTATGTACAATCGTTGTATTTGTCCACTGAAATTTAGCAAAACATGTACCACCTCATCATACCTAAATGCACAAATATTTATCTGCATGCACTGAAATAAATCCCAATGGGGTTCCAGCTCATGGAGAATCCCTGTGAGAAAGGTTCCATGGGTGATGTAGACCAGTATGGCTGCTCTTATCATCCATTTAAAAGGGTTGGCATGTGGGTAGGTTAGGTACAACAATTTTGCTATGCAAATCGTCCTCTGGACTAAGGAATCAAATGAAATTGAGATAATAGATTGGGACTAGTAATTGCAGTCTGCAGATCTGGGCTGATGGAGAGTGAGGAAAGGAACACAGGCTGGGAATAAGGCACTACTGTTCTCATAAGATCATTGACTAATTCATTACACAGAAAACAGTTTCTGTAGATAAATAAAAGTGACTTGTTGCTTTACTTGAAAAATGTGTGATGACCAAGGCAGAGGACTGCTGGCAAATTACTAGCAAAGGAGGTGATGTTTTATTTCAGACTGTTGAATAGTATCCCAATGAACTGATTTCCTTTTTTCTTATTCCAAAACTTCTAGACTGAAACTAAAGAAGTTATTAAACAAAACAAATGAAACGTCCCATAGATATTAAATAAATGTATTTCTTATTTCTGAGAGGATAGTGTGAGATGATACAGGCTGATTATGGTTAGGTAATACATACAACATTAGAGCATTTGTAACTGCACCTGATATAGGAGGCTGTATTATAAATTTAGTTAGTGTCATTTATCACCGATTGTTCTGAAAAATTGGGATTAAATACTCTCAGATCTGTGCCCTATTAATTAGTCATATTTTTTTAAATTTTTTTTATCTAGTTCTCTACCTAAGCATGCAATCAAGGCCCTTTTATGTTACATAGGTGCTGAGGAAATGTGGATCAGTGTCTGAAGCACTAGAACACTGTAGTGATGAGTATTACTGAAGAGTAAACAAGGAAATTAATCTTCCTGTCTTCAAATCAGGATTTAAGTGGGGTGATAACATTGAACAAGGAGGAGAAAACAACATATTTTATAGCTGCTCATTAGCTTATCTTAATCATTTGTGTACTAAGTGACATGGTGATCTCATGGAAAAATACATTGGTTCATCGTGCATTGTTTCAGAATATATGTAGAGAAGAAGACTAGGATTGTACAAGCAAATTTTAATTCTTATGTCTCCTAACTGTTAATACTTGGTTTTGTAATCTTTAATCTTTATACACATACACACATATGTATATACATATAAACATACAGTGTACGAGAATTTTTAGTGAGTGTGTGTTGCATGTGCTCGGTTTGATGTCTGAGCATCACCTGGAGGCAGTAGAAGGCAGGAGGAATTACAAGGATGAATGTACTCCTCTGTCTGTGGACTTAAACCTGCTTTTAAGCCTCAAGAGAAGAAGGAGAAATTATTTTCTGTTCTTGAAGGTATAAAAAATCTAACAATACTAAGCAGTGAAGTAATTGTGAATGTTAATGCAAAAACCCTAATGTGAATATAATTAGTATTAATAGAGTTTTTAAAGTAACAAAGATAAAGAAATTAGAACTGTTATTTCAGGTATATATCTTCATTTTATTGATTTACTTAATACATAGATTATGTCACATTTTTTCTGTCATATTAGAGTAGAGGATCATCTGAAACATGTTGCCTTTAAAAACAGTATAAAAATGAATTGGTAAGAGAGGATCCTGCTGAGAGATGATGATTTGTTAAGTCTCGTTTTGCTTACCTGGAAGTGTAGCACCATTATGGGTTACTCAAAACCTGAGATCAAATCCTAATGGTAAAGTGTGACACGAAGTTTGTGCTGGCAGCACAGGCAATCAGGCTTCTTATTTTAAACTGCCTACAGCCAAAGCTCTTCTTTGAAACGATTGTTTCCCACGGCAAAGGGAAGAAAGGAGCACTGCTGTGGCAGCGCTGCCCACTCAGCCAACAGGGGTACAGTGTCAGCAGAAGCCTTCAATGGAGCTTCAGCTTTGCTGCCATATGGTAGTAAATGCTATAACCTAGCCTCAGTGAGGTGGGGAAGAAGAAAGGAAAAGCAGAAAGGCATTATCAGTATATAATCATATGCTAAATCACTATTTTACTACTCTAAAATGTCTGGGGTTTCATTTTGACTGTATTTTCTTAGTAAAGCCTTTTATCTGCTGCAAAGCAAATACTAACATGCAGCTAAATTTACCGCCAGCCCTGCCTTCTGTCAGAGTTGTGTACTGACAATCTCTGTTCTTTCTACAGATATAGAACAAGGAGAATGATGTCTGCAAACCAAAATGTTAAGTCGCAAATGCTTTATTAGGAATATAATGCAGATTTGTTTTCATACACTCAATCACAAGAACAGCAGAGGACAAATTAAATTTGTGTTTATTGCATACAGGTTAAAGTGTGCTGTAGATATTAACTGTAAACCTGCTCTAATTAGTGCCCAAAAGCAGATCAATAATTCATCTGTATATATCTTCCTGTACTTTGCTAGTAATCACAAATTAAATTAATGGTCACACACAACAAATGAAATGCTGGGCTGCAGCATTTTTCCCTGGGAGATCAACACCATTTCACTGGAGACAGCACAGGGTCTCAGTGGGTCCTAGGATGTTGATTCAGGCAAATGAAGCACAGTCACACTTTGGGGTGTCAGGCTTCAAGCTACACTATGAACACTTTTTGTCCATATAAGCTCTAACATATGCACATCAAAAATTATTTTTAAAGAATCTTTAGCTCCTAATAAAAATTACATAGACCTTTTATTTTGAAAGCAACTGAGATTTCCCAAAAGTGTTTGGTTACATAACATGTCTATACTCTGTTAAGATAGTTACGTTTCAAACATCAACAACACAATTTTGCTAATTGGTTTTGTTGTCTTCTCTGATGTTTGGATTTGCAGCCTGTTTTGATGGTGACCTTTAAATCTCTCCTCTTTGTCAGCTGGGGGATTCTTTTCTGTCTTATTCTTTCACACACTTTCCTTTTTCTGTATACCTTTGTGATTATTTTTATGAGATTATCCCAGGATGAATCACATGATTTGTGATTTTATTCCTGAAAAGAAAAGCCAAAGTTGTTTGAAATTAAAGAATCAAGAAAAGAAATAGTAATCCCACCAGGAATGATTAAGTCATGTTACCAACATGTTGCTGTTAATCAACTTATATATGATCCACTATTTCATTTTTATAACATAATTGAAAGTGATAGATTCACAAGATTAAGTGAATCAATAACAAAAAAGGAAATAAGCATTTCCAAGCAGTGCCTCCAGGTTCACTTACTAGTCAAATAGGTATGTTTTTTTTTCTGATGACATAATGCCTCTAGGTTTTTTCATTTGTTATTTTATGGGATTGTCTTTCTTGTGTGACTTACCATTATCACTACTGACAGAAACTTAGGTAATACACCTTAACACACATCTAACTGCTGCTGGAACCGGAATATGTGGAACATCTGGCGTTTGGGCACCATGGCAGGCGGGCATGGATACATCCCTCGGTAACCAGGAGCTGTACCTTCCCCACTTCGACTCTGTGGCACAAAGACATCATTTCTCTTTTCTTAGCAACTTGTGCTAAGCAAATAGAACAGATCAGGAGATTGGAGAAGATGAACTCAGTGACAGAAGGATTTGAACATTTGCCTGGAATATGAGAGGCTTATATCTGAAGCTGTGATTCACTGCAGCAGCAGCCATAGCCCAGCACTACCCTGGAGCTGATCCACTTTCATTGCAAAGTCCTGTGAAGATAAAGCTTGCATTCTGACAGAGAACTAATGCCAGCAGCTTTGAATTTGAGGAAAATATAATTAGGGCTTTCTCTCTAGTTCAGTTTTTCCATTCTGTGAAATGGGAATACAGACTGAAATCTAGTGAGAAGCAGCACCGCAGACAATCTGCTACCTGGTGGTGGCTCTTCCAGAACAGAAGGTCAATGCTTGCAGCGTGGCTGTTACATAGCACAGTGTTCAGTCACAGTCATGACAGTTGCAATTTTGAGAAACTTGGTTTATCTTCCTTTTATTGAGGTCAGTGTCTTCAAAACACACTGCCCCTGTAGGGAGCAGAACCAGGTGTTTAGATAGAGGGTAGGTCCCAATTCTCAAAGTTTCATGGTCTCTGCATTACAGTATTAGTTAGGGAGTAGATCTTAAAATCATGCCAATAGTTAAATGCTAAATACTGCTGGTATTGCAACTCTACAGCAATTATTCCAGCTTATATGTCTTCTGCTAGGTAGTTTTTCCATCCTCTGACATCAAATTAATGCACAAGAACAATTAAACCACTGATGGCCCAAAGGATTTTATTCTAAATAAACCATGGAGTATTTATTTTTAGTAATATAAACAGCAAATGACAGGTGCAATAAGGTTGGCATTGTATGAACAAGCTTCTAGGCTAGAAAGGATATTCTAAGACAGGAACATAAATTAACTAGTAAATTATTCTTCAACATATACCCTTTCTTTTTACTCATGTGAAACACACACACACACACGCAAACAGTCCTTTGAAATAATTGGCCTAAAGAAGTAATTCTGGTTTCTTAGATTTTAATTTCTGTCCCATTCATTACTGAATGTGTTCAGTATATAAAAATTATTATTTGATTTGACAAGAAATATGTATTAATTTATGGAAAAGTCAAATTTTAAGCTTCTCAGCATGACCCAGACCATATCTGAAAAAGAAAGAGATATCTGGTTTAAATTGGATAGGTACAATAGAGATATGAGAGAAACAGGGAGAAAAGTCCAGATGTTTCTTGAAGCAATATTTAATATATTTAATTCAATTTTTAATGTATTTCACTTTCAAATGCTTAAAATGAGCATTTAAGTTTTTGGTTGTATACATACATGTTATATGAATTAGCTCTTCTTTTAGATTTTAGGCTGATATTATTATTACATTTTTATTATTAAATGGCATATGTCAACAGTTATTGGGATTTGCATCTTCATGCAATGGAGAATACTAGCTCACAAAGCACAGCCAGTCCACTTCCTCGTAGTCACCTCTTATTATACACCATCACGCTACCAGTCAAGAAGTAACTGTCTTCAGGACTCCTGAGGTAGACCTAGATGGTCAGTCTTCAGCTTACAGTGCTGCCGTGGGATTTTCTGTGTAAAATGGGTACATGCCCACAGGCATCTTTTCATACATCACATTTAATTTGGTGCTTCATCCATACAGGGTAAGCAGTTTGTGCTTTATTGATCCTATGATCAGACATAACTGTACAGAAAAACAGTTGGGAAAAAAAGTTGAGCTTTAGTTGACCTTGTCTTCATTCAGTTCAATTTTAATTCCACAAAACATTTGCAAAATAGAAAACAACATTGTAGTTTTCCAGATTAAAACTGGAAGCAGATCTGTTGATTGTTCTGATGTTTATCTTGAAGAAAATTATCATACACCCCTCACAAACTTATTGAATTCATGGCCATCTATGGCAATTATCCAGTGTTGGCACATTTAATTATAAAAGACAAATTCTAATTAAATGAAAATCTTCCAATGTTAACAATGCTATCCTTTACTTTTTAAATGCTTTCTAATCTAGTTCATTTTCTGTTTCCAAGCATCATTTTTGCTTTTTTTTTTTACATCTGTTTGTGGCATAATAGTGACCTTTCTCTTTGATTTGCTGACCTTCCCACATGCTACAGAAAGGTAGAGAGAAGTGAGTAGGGCTATCATATATGTTTCTGGATTCTTCTAGATACAATTCCTAGTATCACACAAATATTTTTCAAAACATGAGAAATTTTTTCCTCTCTCTGGATCCTTGGACATCCAGCCATCCACTTGCATCTTCTGAACACTGATTTAAACCAGACACTGTTTTGTGCGGACCTTGACACATTTTTACAGTGCATGTGTTATTCACCTGTATAGCATGGAAATAATAAGTCCAGCATTTTCTGGTATCATTTTTACTGTGCATGTCCTATTAAATCAGTTCAGATTTTTCAGTGTGTGATACACAGGAAGCTTGAGAACACTGGCAGGAAGATTGCAACTAATTGCATAAGTGAAAGAAATTCCATTCTTCAAGGAAAGTTCTTTTTAGTATTTCTTTTCCCAGAGAGATTCGAGATCCTTTGAAAAAGTACAATCTGAAGTCAAAAAGATCCCTTAAACTGGGGAATGTTATTAGGCTATTCATACCTCTAGAAATAGTATGAAACTTAATTATATCTGCTTAAGTAAGTACTAAATACTTAGTTGCTGCTATAGGGAAAATAAATAACAGATTATTTCACATTTGTGACCTGGAAAATGTAATGGTGGAAGTGTCAGGATAAGCAATACAACACCAAATGTTTCCTGCCATTATCCCCATCCAGGTTTACAGACCTTTTTCAGATTGTTGTTCTGATGTTCCCTCAAGCTATCAGACTTCAGGATCTTAGAGAGAGAACAAAGCCAGCTAAACTCCTTATGTACAATTTAAATTTGTTACTTGTTGCTGATGTCCTTGTTAATTGTAGGTTGTAATGGCTTTGAGAGGAGACCTATGTAAATGCTATTTGAACTTGCTGAGGATACATTAGGATTTTGATCAGGTCATAAGAGAACTAAAATCTTTCTGTGTACGTTAAGATTTCTCTCCTAATACTACTCCAAATATCTGTTTATTACGTACATATATATGTGCATATTTTATGGACATGTATGTGTATGTATATACAAATCTAGAAGAATACTCTAATGTGATTCATGTTCAGTTCTAAGTGAAGTTTTGCAACTGGATTAATCTTAACAACCATCTTTTGTGTGGATGGCTGGTACCTTTCTCATATGTTTATGATGTGAAATAAAATTCTTCCTGTTGCTGATCAAGTTAACCAGTTTAATTTGTTAGATTGCTAACGGCACGTGTAATCTCTGTATTTTCTGTAAGAAAAGCAGTAAAGGAAGTAAATTTACACATGTATAAATTATACATTGAGTGTTCAAGGTGTCACAGAGTAGATATGAATGAATTCATACTACTTAGTATGAATTGGAACCTTGCTAAACAAGATATAGCTGTACTGTTTGTCCATGTCAAATGTGCATCTCATTCTCTATTCTTTGTGCATGGAACCTGCCATTTGATCCCCAGGGTACAAGCAACACCTTGTCATCAATATCATCACTTAGGACTTCATGCCCAGTTTTGCTCTTCTCACTACTGCCATGAGCAGACATGAGGAAATTTGGTAACTCTTCTATAAGCTTTTCCTTAAATTTCCTACAACACTTTATTTCCTGTAATTTCTAATGTATTTTGTGTTTGACATCACATCTGCCTTTTATACTTATTCTCTGATTGCTTCCTGATAGATACAAGCATGCCAGAGGTTGGACTATTGCTCAGAATCTTACTTTATATTGTTTTCTATGCCTCACCCATGGCATTTGAGAAAACACAACTTGACCTAAAGCAAAAATTTCAAGGATTCTATGTTAATAATGTTAAAAGCCTTACCAAGGAGGCATTTGCAAACAATCATTTTGTAACATTAATTCTCAAACATGGAAGACACTGTCTAAGCACCTGACCTCGGTATAACTAAGCACACAGGCTTCGGTATATACATAAATATATCATACATTTCATTCTTCTCTGTGCTTTGGGTTACAACCGCATGAAAAAGTGTTAAGCA
Source organism: Falco cherrug (assembly GCF_023634085.1). NCBI lineage: Eukaryota > Metazoa > Chordata > Aves > Falconiformes > Falconidae > Falco > Falco cherrug. The sequence continues at coordinate 22,857,017 of NC_073706.1, read as the reverse complement.
AAGCTAGAATAGGATCATCAGACATATTACCTGGATCAGAGATGACATACATAGCTATTTAATTAAAATATCTAACTAGTTCTAGGTCCTTTGATTATTTAGCCTTAAATCTCACAGTGTGATGAAAATTATTCAAGCAAAAAACACAGAAAAATTCAAAATCAAATGGTGTTAAGTAGTTAATCTAGACTTAGACTAGCCTTCAAACTCCTTCACAGCTTATCCTGAAAAGAACAAAACGTTTCATCTTTCAGAGGCAGCAACTAAGACTGTGATGTTATCTTTCTAACATTACAGCTTTGAACTGTGACATTTATTCTGGCTTCCACATTCATTCCTATTCCTAGCTTCATGCTGAAAGAGGACTTCATTCATATTTGCAGATGTTCTTTTGTCACTGTTATTCAGCCTTTACCTTGAGGCTTTCTTTTCCCCCATAGAAAAGTGTTTCTATGAAATTTGGTCCATTGAATTTCATGATCACTTCTGAAAGCAAAGAGCGCTTTATGATAGCTTTATCTCTGCAACAAAGAGCATGTGCTAACAGCAGGGATCTGACCATTGCAGATTCAAATATTTAAAAAATTGTCACTGGTTAAGTGATACTATCTATATGAAATCATTTGAGGACATAAAGGTGAACATTTGAGGTGATATTCTATCCTGTCTAAACTCAAAGGTTTTCTATTTTAATGGAGCCTGGATTCTTTCCCTTCTTTTTACTTATTGTTCTTCACTGAAAAAATAACCAACTGATAAATAAAAACGTGAGAAATAATTCCTTTCTTTTCTTTTTTTTCCACTTTTTTTTTCAACATATTAAGTGAGCAGAGAGTACCAGATAGGGGAAGAGAACAGAAACAGGTGGCAGGACAAAATGATCAAGTGACTGTAAACTGATTTATCAATTTTTTATCAGATTTTATCAGTCTGATAAATGGGGATGGTTTCAGCTGCTAAGAGTTCCAAAAGAAGAACACTGTGCCGCACAAGTGTGGCACGTCTTTGGAGCTAGTCTTTCAATCGGAGCACAGAAGAGAAATCGCTGGCCAGGAAAGGCACATTTCAAAAGAGTGTGAAGAGGTATATTTTAGCAATGCTAATTTATAAAAATGAAGTAACAAGGGAGACACATAAATGTATTTACTGAAAAGAGGTATAGGAGTTTAGATGAAGGGTCACATTCCCTCAGCGCTCCTTTTCCCTAACACAGATCCAGCTCTTGTTGCTTGTCTTCGCTTAATCATCCTTTGCAAGACCCCAATTGTTTTCTCCATTCCCCCTTCTTCTTTCTCAGTACTGTTCCTGATGATTGGTTCCTGTATTTTTCTGTGAATAGGAGTCTGTGAAGAAGTAAAAATCTTAAAGACTGTCATGCTTCTCTTCCTTCCTGGAAGAATGTATTCCTCTGCACTGCAATTTAATGAGGAAGTAAAGGAGTCAAAGCAGGAGAGTGCTAGAAAGAGTATGTGGAGGATCTGAGAGTGGTGTAGCATTTAAAGGCAATTGTTGAGTTCCCACTGAATTGTGCATGGCTGAACAGTGTGGCATCTAATACCTGCATTAAAGTCTCTCTTTTGTTGTAAGTAATTAAAAGGTGTCAAGCTAATAAGAAAAAAAAAAATTTACCTCTATTTAATGAAAGGAAATTATTGAAACAACTCCAACTGCAAGCAAAGAATTGATTTTTATTTTGTTAATTAGTTTTCATTTTCTGAGCTGTCCACTTGCCGCAATAAACACAAGAGTACTTTTACAACCCCTATTTATCCCACTTTTAAATCTTTCAGGAATTTTCCATGGCAACATCACACCAGTCCATCAAAACAATTAGCAGTGACTTTGTGTGTTACCTGACTCAGCATCTCATGACAACTAGCCTATCGGTGAGAAACACGAGGCCCATTACTGTTCTGTCTAGTGTTTTGCAACCTTTTGTTCAGTTTGATGTTTCTACATTCTTCTGCTTGGTGCAAGAAAATTACTGAAGAACAAAACTTTTGTTAGAAAAAAACTTAGTTTTAAAACAGATTTTCTTGAATTTACTGATTCCCATATGGTCTACCTAAAGATGGAGGGAAAGTAACATTATGTTTCAGTTAAGGAGTCTTGTTGCAGGAGCAAGGAAGGAAAGAAATTCTGAGAACAGCAGTCTGTGATGCTTTTCATTTTCTTTGGAGAATGCTGATCCATGCCAGCTCTTTAGCTAACACAGACTAGTCTGTGTTTCTCAGTTTCACTGCATTGGCTGCCACACTGATCCCTCTGCTCCTTTCTCTTCCACACCTACTCCAGCCATCCTTATGAGAGGAGGAACAACAATTTGGAGTTAGGCCCCTTTCCCACCACACACCTGTGCATGGCGAGAGGAGAGAGTAGACAATGAAGGACATCGGGTATTCAGCATAGCTCCCAGCTGGGACATAACATATTATCTCCACATCAGTAGCAGAATTTGTTCTGCTGTTACTATAATATTAGTCATCTATATTAAAGTGCATCTAAAAAAATGACAAGAAACTACAATGGTCCTTTTTTATATAAAAGGATAAATAGAGCATTTTATTAACACTTTTTGCAGCAACAAAAGTGACACAGTCCACATCTTTTTCATTAAACACAGCAAAAGCTATGGTCACATTTTACATCACTTTGAGGCACAAAGCAAAATACTTTTTTCTTAAGGTCAAGGTATGATTTGCATTAAAAAAAAAGGAGAAGAAACAATCCTCAAGTTGTATATTGCGGTAGCAGGGTTTCCAATCACTAGCACAATACAATGAACAGACCAAGAATCCAGAATGGATTATTACATACAATAATAATCATTAGATTGAATTAAGAAATGGATCATTGTTGTCATTTTAGAGTATTAAGAAGTGGTCTGGTGTTGCTAACTTCAGTTGGTTCAGTTTGGTTTAATCCCAACAACCCCAAATATATACAACAAGCTAAATGAAGGTTAATATATAGTCTAGAAGATTATGCACTTCATAATGCATTGCACTTATTGCTTGGTACACTAATGTTGCAGTCACTGTTGAGTTATGCTAAAAAGACAAGCGTGATGCTTGTTGGCTTGTTTCAACCCAACACTAGTTATTTACCACTTTGGTTTATTGTGAGTTTATATGTTACTCATATTCAGTGTCCATTATTATTAGGTTTAATTGAAAGACAAATACATTTTTTATTTCAGGGATTTCTAAAATAGCAACATTTTCTATAATTACAGTATCTTCAATAAACTTATATCTATGTATACAACTGTGGCACGGTGTGTAAAAATATGAAAGCTATTAAGGGAAGAATAAGGATTAAATTATTCTCTGTTTCTTCTATTGGCTTCAAAATATTCTGCAAAACAAATACATCCTTTTTCATAGGGCTACTTGCTCATAGTAAATTTCTCTTTGGAATTTTGTAAAAGACTATATCTTTTTCTAGGTTATATCGGGTTTCTTCTCTCTAAAGTCACCAGTACAAAGTTGGCATATACTGCAAAGAATAGAATAGTAAAGCTTGTTTTTTAATAAAGGGATTTGACAGTCTGCATGTATAGTCAGACTTAACATTACATATTGGTTTTGTATTAGTTGATAAATACAGGGAAGAACATGACAACATCCATAATTTCTTAAGATTCTGTAAAGAACAGAAATAAGAATTTGTGCCCAAACATTCAGTATAAAACTTCTAAATAACTCCTTTATTTATCACAGAGTAGCCTGCAGCATGTATTCACAATAAACATACAGTATGTCCTATTTTTTCTTTAGGCTTGACACAATTACCATTAAAGGAACTGGATCAATCCTCTGTAAACGCCTAGGACTCAGCCTTTCTTTGTTAAGAAAGCTCTTGTCTTAGACTAAACACACAATTCCTACATTGCACTGAGTAAACGTGTGTATTTAACACAATCTCTTTCAATACAGTGTAACAAATATATAAGTGCATTTTTAATGATCAAGTAATTTTGGCTTTCTGAAAAGAGCATTAGATGTGCCAACTTGGTTGCTTAGTTGTGCTTTAATCCTTAGTTATGAGTTTTAGCTCTTGTATACTGCAAGTATCTAATTGCCTCTATAGTTTTGACCAGTAAACCCTTAAAACTCTAATGTTTATAGAACAAATATAACCTAATGAAAGTGATGACATGTCACAACTCATACAGATTGCACTTTGATGTATTTTTTTTTTACAGTAAGACCTTCCTGTTTGATATGTGTTTACATGTTTATACCACATTTTATTTCTGTGTGCAAACAATCACAATGAATTTAATCACAAACACTACAAAATATAACCAATATTTAGGTTTGTTATGAATAATCTCCTTCCTTGTAGTTGTATGAGTCTTGTACTTCCTCTTGTACAAATTCCTCTTTTTTCTCCCAACCATTAGGCCAGCCACCGTTGACCTGGGTTGTAGCACCATAAGACTTGGTGGTACCATAATTTACATAATTCTGCGTAATGTCCCCTGTCTCTTCAGCAAGTTCATCTTCATGAATAAAGCCACATTTCTCTTCACTTGTCTGTTCAGGGTCTGCCCAGGGTTGTTTCTCTCCTGAAGCAAATATGCCATAGAAGATAACACCTCCATAATGAACTAAAGCGGCAATGAGGAAGACATACTGCCACTCTTCACGTGTCTGTAAGAAGAAATTTGCTAAATCAGACTAGTGCATAGACTTATCTAATTCTTCTGAGCTGAAAGATTTAAATTAGGGATTGAGGCTGTGATAGTCAGCACAGCTAAAACATCTAAGTGTCCAGTTTCCTATCATTTATATGCATCTTTCTTTCAAAAAATCTCTTTTCTTTAACCTAAAAAACCTTGACCTGGTAAGCATATAGTGAAGCATGCTTCAAATTTCCACATTCCTGGATGCTATCCCCTGGAGGTCCCAGACTCTTAATACAGATGCCCTGGCAAGTTGTATTATGGAAAAATCTTTTATTTGAAACCTGGATTCCCGTATTAAACTGGAAGTTTTGAAAACTGTACTGCCATTTACCTTGTTCTTTGTCATTGCTCCAACAATTATAGGGCAAACCATTCCAGACAAGGTCCCGACTCCATTAGAAATCCCCATTAAGATACTGGCATACCTTGGGGCAATGTCTAAATGGTTGACATTGAATCCTGCAATACAAAGGTCAGCAAACATTCACGTGAAAAGCACAGCATTACTTCAGTTCTGAAAAGTAATGCTATCACTTGACAATTTTACTATGACGTATTTGGATTGGTTAATTGCACTTCATTTTCCCTAAAAGGCTTGTAGTGGTTAAATAATCCTAGGGAGACTGGCTTTTCTTTTTCTTGCAAAAATATATTGTAAAAGCATAACTAATGTATTTTCTTCCCAAAATTGCAGTTTAAAAAAAAAATAATACCAGTAGTGACTGTGCAGAGCAGAGAACCCAGAAGATACTGAAGCAGGGATAAAGTTCATATTTCACAGTGTCATTCATGACCATTCCATGCTGTAAATAACATGTCATTTCTTCTTCCAGCTTGTACCACTTCCCTTTCCTGTTGCCCACATTTTTCTTTTTGTCACACAGACCAGCAGAAGGGATTTCCCTTCTGTTCTTGAGTGGTAAAATGAAGGGAGCAAAAAGACATTATCTAGACAAGATTTGTTAATTATTTTTATAAATATTTGTTTGTTTTCTTGCATTTCCAGCAGCTTGATTCTGTTGAAATTTAGGCAGTAACTATTTAAATAATCTTAGGAAAAAACACTTCTCTGAAGTGACAGAACTCATTGTCCCCAAAATAAGCACTTGAGTAAGTGAAAACAGAAACTAAAATGTGTTACTAATTGTACATGCCTTAGTAATGATCATAAATAATGTCATTTGGAATTCTGAGTTTTGTTTAACTTACTATTGGTGAATAAAAACCAAATGAGATGTTCTATCTCATAGGTTAAAATAAGTTACTAATAACAGTAATATAATCTTACCGGATATGGCAAATCCACTAAAGCCTACAGCAAGCACTAAGAATGAAATAGCCACTCCTTTACTGTGAGAATATCCCACCACGAGAAGAAGAGTTGCTTCCATACCAAAACCTGGGGAAATCATAAGGAAAACCAAGCATCAGGTTTAATTCCCTCTCACATATCACAGGCCTTAGGATATGATAATATTTCATAGGAAGACAGAGGCAAACATTACCTCAGAGTGGAATATAATCAGGTATTTCTTTCATCCCTAAAAATCACATGCCCTTGCTATCTCAAATAATCCTTATTTTGTTCTTTGTATGCTAATTTATTGTTACTTCCTGTCAGTCTTAAGATGAAAAGAAATACTTCTGATTTTGTTAGGTCATTCCAGCCAACCCTAATGGGAATATACACTTAATCAGCTTATGAATTTTGCAGCCCTTATCACAGCTAGGATTCAGCTCACGTAACTTTAACCTCTCCAGTCAGCTATGTAATCTCAGGTAGTCTGGGCATTTTTACTGCAGAGGGTGTTTAGCTGAGGAGCTAAGTTTCAGTAAGTAGCTAAGGTTAGGCAAATTACCCCCAAAAAGCTCATCTGTTTCTTTAACAGTCTAAATGCTTTTTCAAATACCAAACATCTATATTGAACCTGGGAATATGAACAACTGTGTTTACTTTTATTTAGGAACTACATCTGTAATGCACAAAAAATGCACGAAGCATTGCTTCATAAATACATAAACCCATGCAGTTTGGTTACTGTATACAGCATCCTATATGGACATTGAATCTGTACGAGAAGCTTTTTAATAAAATAGGAAGACTTACCTCCACAGTTCATTATCTTTCTCACAGTAGTGGTTGAAAGAATCTGCCTACTTCTTAAAAAGTCTGCAATTTGTCCCCCAATAGGAACAATAATTGTCATCACTAAATGCGGCACAGCAGATAAGATACCCACCTAAAATAATCACTAGCATTAGTAGAGTATAAACCATAAGAAAATATTGATTCTTCATTTTCTGAAGCATTCAGCAATTAATTAATTGTTTCTCTTCAATGTCAGGCTATGTGCTAAAACTGAAAATCTTACCTTTGTTTATTAAGTGAACAAAACTGGTGTGATCTCAAGTTGTCATGGAAATTTATGAAGGACAGGAAGAGTTTTTAAGAACCTCTGATGCCGTGACACTTTTTGTATGCAATCGTTTTCAGTTTATGTTTAAGCTAATGGCTTTTTTCCCCTGGCTTATAGTCCCTCTGCCCTTTCTTTTCAGAAAATTTATGATCAAATGTGTTGAACTGAATTACTACATTTCTGGGGGTGATGTGTTTGGCATAGCATTGCCCTGCAAATCTAACATGTCCAGACAGATTCCTCACATGCACAATCACCATTTGCCTTTGACTTCTGACCACCCCTCAAGCTTCAAATTTCACGTGGGCAAAAGATATGTCTGAGAAACTCTGTACGTAGTGAAAGATAACTCACTAAATATCCATTGACAACATTAAAAATGCTATACATACTAGCAAAGTAAGACACAGTAATTATGTGGTGACTGTTCCAAGATATAATAGCATATTTGAAGACCGTTCCTTCAAAGCAGGACAGGGTACCTGTGAGCATGGCACAAACTGCCACTTGCTATCTTCTGTCAACATAACTGCCTTGCAGATAGTTGGGTTTAGTACGCATAGCTTTTCTTCTAACAGGGAATTCTGATTATTGAGTATGTCTAAACAAGTGCTTAAGCACAGGGGGGTTTGCGTAATTCTTGTCTGGAGAGCATATCAGCTGGCCCGGAGTCTGACTTGAGTTACACCAGCATGCAGAGCAGACAGACTCCATGAGAACAAACAAGTTTTCTCTACTTTTCAATTAAAGTTGTACAGTTTTGTATTTCACTGCAGTTTATATGTGGCAACTAGGTTGTGACAGCTAGCTTCATGCTAATAGGTGTTTCTCCCAATCAGCCAGGTATTAACTATGAGGTAACTATGGTGTTGCAGTTACTGCTTTGAGGTGTTCTTGGCTAAATGACAGCTATTCATTTATGAGCATCCATATCCACAGCAGGTGAAAACTGACTTTGCTGTCATTCTTTACAAAGTTCCACATTTCTTTGAATACACTCTAAGAAAAACCTCCTAGAACAAAATGATCAGATTAATTCTATAGGATGTGACCATTTTATTCCATGTGTAACAGATGATGTTTCAAGCACAGTGAAGCTTCTTGATATAACTCCAGCTACAGAAGGAAACCCATCTTTAAATGCAGGATAGCGTTACATAATTTTGACAATATTCCATAATACGGTGAACCTTTGGAAGCTATGCATCTAATTGTCACTTACACCACAATTTAGGGTGACAATACCTCACAGAACAATATCAAAACAATACAGGTCTCTCAAAAGCACAAGCCCCCATCACTTTCACAAGAAGGAAATCTGTGTTACAAGAAAGCTTACTGTAAGCTCTGAAGGCTTGTTTGCATGTATCCATATTTACATTACAGGTCTTATTCAAAATTCATATGAATTATGTGGAACCTCAGATCATCCTTATGTGTCATATTTTGCCACCATCTCTTTTGCTTCCTAAGTGAAAAAGGAGGATCAGTTCTCACCACATTAAAGTGGACCATAGAAAGGTGATAAATTGTACTATCCTTCCTAAAACTAGGTGGTCCTGCTTTGTAAAATGCGCTTGGAAAAATGGAGCCACTCGTCAATGCTTTCTTTACAGCTTCAGTGGGATCCTGCATCCCCTGGGGTGTAAGGGACAGAAGCGTAATGGGTCTCTCGATACCTTACTAATATCAGGCATGATCTGGTTTCAAGCACTTAGCTGAAGGTCTTTTTGCCATACGGCCCCAAGCAGATCATCACTAAATCTCATCCTGCCTTCAACTTCCCCTCTTCAATCCTTTGTCATTGTTGTTACTTCACTTATATGTGCTGGTCAAGGGAACAGGAATGGGGAAGGATAAGATTTAAGACTAGAAAACCCATGATAAAGATGCAGAACACTTTTCTTTTTTCTTCCTAATAAATATCACAAATGTAGCTCTGATATTTACTTTGCTAAGTTAAAAGCTTTACATTATTTTTACATACCTTGCTTATTTCAAATCCAAACACTTCCTCAAAGTAAGCAGGCTGACTAATAAGTAGCAAGTAAAAAGTCCAGCTTCTACAGAAGTTTGCAACAATTATTGCATAGACTGGCATAGATGTAAAAAATTTTCTCCATGGAGTTTTGTATTTCTGAAACATAGAAAGGGGAATCCAGTCACCATTTCAATCATTATCAACTGTCTTTCTTCCCTTCCCCTATCTGTTCTTTTCACCTGTACTCCAAAAGACTCATCAATCACAGCTTTATGTATCTGAATTCCAATGACAATAAAGTACATGCAACCAAATTTGGATGACCAAGATTTAATTTCAAAACATAAGCAATTAAAAATAACTACAAAATGCAGAAGTCAGAAACTCAGTGATACTCAGCTATGTCACAACACTCATGCACAACTGCCATTATCTCAATCACGTGAACATGATTGTCTAAGTCCAAAATAATAATATATCTTCAAAAGACAATGTTGCTGTATCTAAGGCAACAGTCATATTTTACACTGTAGGTACACAAATTCATCCAGATTTATTTTAAGCATGTATTTTAGCATTTAAATCTTAATCCCAGAATTCTGAATGGTTTTTTTATCAAGCCTTAGCTGAAACTGCTTGGTCAATATATTTTTTGTTTGTGTTATTGTATTTTTAAAATAAATCACATAATGGGGTGAAAAAAAAAAAAAAAGAAAAAGACAGATGGGAAGAACTACAATCCTGCTGAGTCCCAGCACCTCTCCATGAGCCCAGGGTTCTGCCCATCTGTGTTGATCCAAATACAGGATCCAGCCCCAGATGAGTGTTGGAAAATTGCTTCAGCAAGGTTTCAGGCTGAATTTAATCTACTGTCAATTTGAATGCTGGCTTTTCTTCAAAGCAAAACAGCCCATAGATGGATATTTGCAATACCTTGCATACGGATTAAATTACACTTACGTGAAAGCTAAGGATCCATTGTCACTTAATGAGAAGCCAGCCAGAAAAGCTTACTTGATACAATGGGAAGAATTTCAGCCTAAATACTCTGGAAACAACTGAACTATTGATACAAACTAATCACTTCCAAAAAATGTTTAATTAAAAAGCAACAACAAGATAGAAATTATCCAGCCCAAGTTATAAATGTATGGACATCCTCTGAAGTATCTCACTTCATGTCAGATTTTCCAAGGCACTTACAGGTATAAGAACCCATGAATACTGCTGAACGCTATTGAAATATCAACCCAGACACTCCCTCAAGAACACCTAAAAATGTCAGCTATCAAAGAAAAGACTCCGTAATATTTCCAGTTCCCAATTTAATCTGGATCCAAGTTTTTTTACTAAGAGAATTTTTTTTCCCCTGAGTTCAGTCAAGAACCAATGTTCTCACCAATTAGAAAACATAACGAAGAGTGGTAGTGAGGGTCTGCTGGGAATAGATGGTGTAAAAATTTCAGCAGATGAACTGAGGCTTAAAATTTTTTTATATATATTTTCTTGAGTCAGTAAGCATGGTGACAGTTTCTTTGAAGCTTTTCAATAGTTAGAGAAATAAGAAAATTATTATTTTACACGATAGGATTGTTTAGTGGCTGGATAATTCTCTGAGGTAACAGCTGTTTTTTTAGGAATTCTTGAGAACTAGACCAGCACAGAAATAAGTCAGATCATAAGAAGTTTGATTGCATGTTTCCAGCAAAATTAGCACGATAATGGGGAATATTTTTATGGATCTCCTAGTATGCTGTATTGTAACTTGTAGTCTTTCTCGCAAATAGAATAGTCAGGATTTGCTTTTTCTGATGTTCTGAGGACTTCAAGAGACACTGAATAGTGCTCTTCCTCCAGTTTACTTTAGGAAGAGGAAAACCTTCCAGAAAGGATTATATAGGAAGGAAATTAACTGCTTAAACTCAAGATACTATAAAAGTCTCAATAAAGTTGCAATTTCAAACACAGCTGTAGCTCTTTTTGATACTTTGGAGTAGAAAAAAAGGTATAATTTCCATGAGTGATCTTCTAGAAGAACTGGAACCTATATTTTTTTTGTGCAGAAGCAATATCCACCCAGAAGTTCATCAGCAGATTTCAGATCTCCCTACCCCAAAAAAAATTCAGAAAAATGCTTTTCTGTCCTAAAGAGGAAGGGTGCTTAATTTTTTTGTTTGTTTGTCTCTGTTTGTTTGGGTTTTTTTAATGACTATCTCATAGGAAATCAGTGTATGAGTAATATTCTTACTTCCATTGCACCTAGGAGGTTGGCACTCTCTCCAATGCTTTCTTCTATGTATCTCCTTTCTTCATCTGTGATTGTAGGATGCTTTGCAGGACTCTCATATGAAACCAAAAGCCAAAACATGTACCAGACTATACCAAAGCTCCCTTTGGAATGGAAAGAAGGACTTTAAAAAGAAATACACAGTAAAGCAGCAAACAAGGAAAAAAAATCTGTGAATAATTATAACTAATATAAATGGCAATTGTTGTTACTTTTTCTGCATTGAGTCGTTCTAACAAAGAATCAGATCCTGTAAAGAATACTGGTGCAAAATACATTCACTGGAGCACAGTGAAGTCCTCTGGTTTTTATTTCAGAATTATTTCACTGGAAGTGAATATTCACTGGTATTTTAACATCAATTTGTACAACACAATGCAATGAAACAGCTTCCATTTCATTTCACCAACCTGTAAATGAATTTCTATTCTGCATTAAGCCACTGTTGTTTGATTACTGCACTAATATTTTTTTACCTACAAAATACAAGACTGTGGCCTTGTTTTCAACATAGCAATGCACTTCCTGAGTAGTTTATTAAATTTCTGTAAGGCTTCTCCCCAAGTCACATCAATTTTACACTGCAGAATGAACTCCTTTGGGACATTCTTTTCCATCAGTGTAAGTTAAGGTAGAACAACTAGTGTGAATAAAGTTATATAGGTCTTCAGATGAAAAACAGGACACCTCAATCAGGGCAGGTACTCTAAACTTACAGCTGTATAAATGAAAAAGTAACATTACATGATCAGAGATTATAGAGATCTGTATAGCAGTTTGCACTGTTTGTACTAGAAATGACAAAGGTTTCACCAAAAACTAGGTACTCTTCTTATTTAATAATGTTGCTTTCCTGCTCTTTCCTTTAAATTTTGTTCTTTTTTTGGTCCTTTTCTTGGCTGTATTTTTAGCTTTATGGACCCACTTCCCTTTTTTTTTGGCCTCTTAAGAGTAGCTTTTACATTTTTAGAAAAGGTAGAGTAAGGTCATACAATATTGGAGTGAGATGAGCAAAACTGCATACCATACACATAGAACACAGAAGACCACCCAGTATATTGCACTAGAATTCCAGCTAAAGGCATTGCAATCACAGCTCCTGCATAGGAACCTACAAAACAAGACATGTAGATGAAAAGGGAGCAAAAATCAGTCTCAAAATACTTTTACGGGACAAATGAAAGAAAGACAAAAATAGAAAGTTACTCACCACAAAAGGAAGTGGTTGCTAACCTACTTCTTTCTAATGGGGGGGCCCACTTGCTCCAAATACCGTGGCAGGCAGGGTAGGTGACCCCCTGGGGAATGGGTGTGCCACAAGTTAGCTAATGATGATCAATTACTCAGTTCATTGTCTTTGCATGATATTTTAATTGCTACAAACAAGAAGTTGAGAATGTTTTGCGTTTTCTATAGCACAGTTTGAGAACAGCCATAGAAAAACTTTAGTTTCTACTAAAGCTGAAATGGGACTCCAAATCATTCAAGTGGCCTTATGAAACTGATATAAAACATACTTATTTCCTTCTGGTCCCCTCCTCCTTCCAGGAAAGAATTGCAAATAATTAAAAAGAAAGAAACTTAATGCACAAGTACCAGAGTCAAGGGCAGGATGAAAACAGAGACCCTCTGGAGTCTTTCTAATGCTGGGCTGATTTCTTCAGCCCTGTTTTGGTGGCCTTATAGCTTTTTTTGATCTAACATTTAAAGTATCATTTACGAAATACAGATTACTGTTCCACTGCTTTAGAACTAGAAAATAAGATCAATAAGAACTTAAAAACATAATGTTAAGAGAGAAGGTTTTCACTGTCTTTGTCTTTAATGAACCTTCTTGAGCACTTAAAGCACATAATTGAATTATGTTAGTTGGTTTGATTTTAAACCAGTTACTTTTTAGATCTCTTTTCAAAACTAGCCTTTAACTTAATAATAGAAAAACAACAACAAAATCACATCCTGAACTGTTGCAATTCTAGAAAATGTAATAGGAAATGTAGAGAAATTTTCCACAAAATTCTTCTTTAGGAATCATGATGTATGCAGTTATGTAGAGTCACTTTTCTCTTAATCTGATGTTTTGCTTCCTATGCAAAAAGTAGAAAAACTTAATAACTTTTTGCAAATATTGAAGTTACCATAAATGTTGAGCTTATCAGTCTCAATATGCAAAAGGTGGTAAAATAAATTAATTTGGTTTGAAAGAATGTCCTATAACCAATTTCATGTTTGTTTCAGTACTTTTGTCAATTAAAAAAAAAAAAAAAAAGATTTAAAGACTTAATCTTAAGATTGCCATGATTTATTGTAAAACTTCTTCAAGTGGTCCTGTTAAGGATGTTTTGCATTCACAATTCCTTTGAACAGCATCACAGAAATGAGGGGGTCTCAAATAGCTATTTTATTTTGTAATTACCCACTTGCTTCTGTTCCTCTCCTCTTTGCAGTCAAGCACACCTCTGTACATGCAGATCACTATTCAGGAATGGATCCAGATTTATACAGATATACTTCAAGAACTTAATTGACCGTTACCTAACTTTCAGGCCCATTCTGCACCCTTTTGGACTCCTTTTATACAATAAAGTGCCCGAGTTAAAATCAGCTCATGCAACTGGCCTGAGAAACAAAGAACCAGCGATCACAGGCCTAAAAGTCTGTCTTTCACTAAAGAAACAAACAAACAAATAAATTTAGAAGGAAGGCTCACTTTTTTTCTCTGTTAAGTTACGGTAAATCTCCCATTCATTCCAACAACAACATGGTCAAGGCCTACGATAAAAGCTTAATTCTTTATTACCTGTGAGGCTGGACAGCAAATAACTGTTGAGAACAGCACCAGTATAAACCCTATGCAGTACATCATTTCAGTGAAGTTTCAGTGTTAAATACATATCTCACTGGCTTCTTTAGCAAGAGAAAATTTTGCTGTTTAATTTTATAGATGAAGGAAAATTAAATAGCTGTAATTCATACGTTGAAATCTATTATGCTGAAAATCAGTAATAAACTGAAAGCAATTCTTATTTGCCCCAAAAAGTTACAATTGCTAGTTAAAGGCTAACAATCATATCACATTTACAGGTTATGCTATAATTTTTCCATACCTCTACAAGGCCCTGCAAGATCCTAACAAAGATGACGCACCCATAGTGCACCCTGGCTGCAGACGGTATTAACATGTTGAGGGAGGACGTCAGCAGTATAGCAGCACCAAATACTCTGCAAAGGTGGGGAAAAAAAGAGGAGAGGAAGTAGTTTCAGCGTTGTTCCAATTGACTTATTCCACATATGCTCACATATCACTTTATATATATTTACACATATGTCCTTTATGTAGGGAATATACAAACTACTAAACTGTATTAGTTCCATCTCATGTAATAGCCCGTCTGGTAAGACCCAGACCAAACATGGATGTATACATCTTTGTAGCATAATTTCCTACGGAAATACAGCTTACACAGTCACAAGTATAGATCTTATTCTGCCCACTCTTTTCTTTAATTTTCACATCTATTTCAACCAAATCTGATTGAATTCACCACCCTCTGGAGAAACTAGAAATTAGGTCTCCAAATGGTTTGCTAAAACAGGTGGCCAAGTAAAAGAGAGACTCTCGTAACTGCTTTAATTGTACAAAAGTAGCACCATGCATCCACTACTTCTAAACTGGAAAAGAATCCACTTTTATAAATGCCTAAGCAGCAGAAAGAATTTCAAACAGAGCTGAGATTTCCTTAGACACAAAAGTTAATCAGTCTGGAACCACATATCCACAGAAAACAGAACATTCTTTCTGCTGTTTTCTCAGAGGCTACTCATTGAATATTGCTGATTTTGATTCCAACAGCATCCTAGGAATTGCTTCAAATAAAGCGCATTACAATCTCTCAATAAAAAAAGAACAAAAGTGTGAAGGGATGATTCATTTTCAAAATTCCACTGCTTTGACTGAATTTTAATTTGATTCAGTTAATATCTGGCCCTTGTCAGAGGAAGCTTTTTCTCCAGCATTGTTATATGATTTTTTTATGTGCATTCATTCTTTTATTGTAAAAATAACCCTTTTCCCCCCTCATTTTCCTTCCAGTGGGACTATGCAAAGGGATGAAACCAGTAGCAATGAATGGCCACTTTCTTTATACAAAACTATGTAATGCTAAGACAAATCCTGGAGATGGCTTAACATATGACATCACAGTATCTGATGTGGAACTGATTTGACAGAAACCTTTAACCTTAGCATGTGTTCTTCAGAAATTGGTACAGGGCCATAAGTTAGTGAGAAACAGACCTTGGACTACAAAAGCAGGAAGCAGCAATAAGTTTCAGGATGAAAATTCTCCTCAAAGACATCTATGTTTCACATTCTCTATTTAAAATTACAGCCTGATACGAATCTTTAAATAGCAAACTGAATATGCTGCACTTCTATTTGACAAAGGACAGCAGAAAAAATGCTTCTTAGCACAGTAAGGAAGCTTTGTTAAATAGCTCTAAATCTGGTCTCCTCATTGTGTTCCCTATGATCCCCATCTCGTGTTAAACAACATCTAACTGGCTGTGCAGCACATTTCTGGCTTTGTCTGGCAGCATGTTCAATACATTTACTGGAACTGATGATGCACATGTTTGTGTTCCACTGTGTGAACTATTTTGGCCTGAATTCTGTCTTTACTCTTGATTTCTTTAATGTGTAAATTCCTACTCCAAAAGTACGTGCAGTTCATTTCCTTACAGTTTAATCCCCCCATATGTTCATGTAAACCATAATAGTGTCTTGGTTTTCATTTGCTTTTTTTCTTTAATATTAATGAGAGGAGTTTGGGACTCATAGGAACTTTGCTTGTGATTTTTACAAATTCTTTTTAAAAGTTAGATGTTCCTATTAACAATTTTTGAAGAGCAACGGACTGTAACTGTTCTAAAGGTTCATCAAGAAAATCTGTATTTGCTTTTAAGCAGGAAGAAAGGACTGGTTTGTATCCTTTCCTGCTTCTTTTCTGCATAGCTATTTAGCTAAATGCTTAATGCAACAATACAGTTTTAAATTTGAGATTGAGCATAGACTTGCTGGACCAGATTCTTAGCTAGTGTGAATCATTGAAACTCTTTGTAAATCACTATTCCTCTTAAAATCATGCTAGGATAGAATATTAAAAAATGCCATCTCTTCACAAGGATGAGATTTAAAAAATTATTATGGTACGTAACAGTTTCTTCAACAAAATTTACTCTAGTTTTTCAGTTCTGTATTTGAAATCAGCTTCTGTTTGCTATGACTGAAAGCTGTGTTTCCCAGAATTGCCTTTGTTCCCACGTTCACTGAAGAGAAGCTGTTTCCTTGAGTCTGTTCCTTTGAGAAGAGAAAGGAATATGTAATTGAAGGAATGATCAGAGACATGCATCTTCCAAATGAAAACCTTGCCTGTATTTAGACACACAAGTACCAGTGAATATTTAGTTACATCGAGGAGCAGATGATGAAATAATACCACAATGTCACTTGTAAGTCAATTCTCTCTCAAAACTATGCTTTATAGGAACAGCCTTCTCAAAAATAGATCAATTTTTCCCAAAAAAAATCTATTGATTTAAGGGTAAAATAAATCAAATTATGAATCTTGTAAGAAATAGCTTTTTTTTAATCCTTTTTCTTGAATGCATATTAAAAGCGGCACCATGAATTTAGTGCGTGGCTATTTTAGTGAGTCGGTTTCCTCTATAACTCTTAATCAAGAGCAAATACATCTTCCTACATTTGCTTTGCATGTCCCTATGCACATCCATAAATATAATCAGTATTTCTTCTTTGTGCTCTTTTGTCTTGTTGTATTTATTTCACCCCATAAATACTAAATTCTTCTTCTTAACAGAGTATTGTGATATAGATCTGGTTTTTTTACAAAAGTACTGTTTTACTGTTTTAAATATCTCAGCTAACTATATTTATTGTGATTTAGAACAAATAAGAATGATTTTGAGCTAAAATAAATATAAGTATATTTGAATTCTGCTCACATTTGAATATATTTAATTGGGAAATGAAACATTCTGACTGTTTCTAAGGCAATTCTAAGGCATTTTACCGACCCATACAACAAACCCCAAAATTGCATCATTCTTTTTTTTTTTGCTTAGATTTTTCTCACGTTTATTAAGCTATTTTTATGATGTTATGTTTCACTTCTACTTCTCAAACAATTCTCATTTGCTCAATTTTGCTACAAAGTTAATTCCAACAATGGGTTAGAAAACATGTTGTTCTTTAAGATCCTTATGTTTCCATGGCAAATTGACAGTATATGGGATTCCATAGTTCTATTTATTGCAACTGAAGATGGATTATATTCATTCCCAGACAGACATGGTTCCCTGTTTAAAATAAGACTTCCAGCCTGTTTCAGGAGCGTTCATTCCTACCCCACACCCCACTGCATCTTTTATGCATATAACTCTTTGTCCTCTTGATATTCTGAGATCAATTACGCAGATAGGTATGGCCCTTATAGGATACACAGTCTTAACACTGCCATGCCTTGCCGTGCATTTTTTCAGTCATGCTTTCTGCAGTGGCATGGATTTGTGGAGAAGACTTTATACCTCGAGCACAACCACCACTAGAGTTCACATGTCTTACAGAGTGAGCCAAGCCTTGCTGCGTGGTGTCCCTTGGGTTGAGCTCAGCCTAGGAAATCCATGTAGCTGTGCTGCTGAATTTCCATCCATTTCATCCTGGGCACACTTCAAGCTCCACAAAACATATTTTAATGCCATGGCACAAATGAAGAGCTTTAGTAGATTGAAAGTAAACTGGGAAAACTACAGTATGCCACAGAGACAGAGCAGGAGAGGCCAATGACAATGCCATCATTCTTGGCTCTGACATCAGGAGTGAATTAAAATGCCCTGACGTGCCTTCAGGAGCCCCTAGACTTGGGGGAAAGTTCCTTTCTGACCCGAAATCTCCAACTGTGTAGTTATATATAGAAGAAAATAACCATATACAGAAGATGACAAATTAATAAATACCGAAGTAGTATGTCAAGGAGAGGAAAAAAAAGGTAAATCCTAGTCGTCGTAAGTGACCAGAAGAAGCCCTGAAACAAAGATTTATGCTTTGCTTATCTATTTCTATTTCTAGACTTGGTAGACTCAGTCCCAAAAGACAGAATCTAACATTGATCCTCAGTGTTTTACTGACATTGGCATTATATGAAGGTCATGAGCTGTGACTTAGTCCTCCTGTAATACAAGTAGTAATAATAGCAAAATCATATTTGACTAAGAGACGTTTAGGATGGGAGCAGAGGAAGGAAATGACTCTAACATCTCAGGAAAAATGCTTAGAATGGAATGAGGTTGCAGGGGGGAATTAATCTTTTTGGGTTTCAAGCCAGTTGGCTCATTTTTCTCCTTGGGGAAAAACTAAAGAGAAAGAAATGTATTTATTTTCATCTCTGGATTTCTAATCTGTGCATCTGTGCAGCCCCACTATCCTCATCTACCTTTTCCATACAATTCTTATTACATGAGCATTCTGCATGGAAGTGCATTATTGTTTCTCGACAGGAAGAAGTGCCAGCTCAAAAAGTGAGCTGAGAACAGTGGGAGCACAGATGCACGCCAAGTACTGGCTGCCAGATGGGTGACATATTGGGTTACACGTGTACTATCTGAAAGCAAGGGGTCCTGCCTGGAAGCATCCTTTCACCCCAATGACTGGGAGTGAAAATTGCTACAATGACTCCATAAAGCTGAAACCCTTTCATATGTGTATGGGGAGGAGTCAATTCCTCAGCTGTCAGAATTCCGTATATTTCTAGTTGCGCCATTTTTAAATATAACCAACAAATTTCACAATTATCTATGTCTCTATTCTCTGAATATGTGGTCCAAATTAAGGTGTTTTATTCTGACTGTAAACAGAAACCTATGGAAAATGTAGCCCATGCTCCTTTCCGGGACACACACCTTGGCACTAGACAGGTTTACAGGAATACTGATCATATTATGGATGACATTATTTTTATTGGGTAAAGTATCTGTATTGAGAAAATACTTCATTTGTAAACAAGATCAAACTTTTTTCCTAGTCTAGGGTGAGAGTCCTCTGTTAGGTAAGGGCAGAAACTAAAAAGGAATGAAAACATGAATTTTCCTTGCAAAGTTTTCCCAACCTAGTTTAAAGATGAGATGAAAAATCTGTCATTAAAAAATATGAAATTTATTTGGATTCAGGTTGGTGAGCTGGCTATTTCTATTCCTTCTCCTTACAGAATCTGAACAAAGACTTATTTTATCAAACATATATAAAAAATAAACTGAGTCTTGACTATCCTTTGGTGTTCTTTCTTAAACAGTGCTTGTTTGGGAGAGTCCCAGAGCAGCAGCAGCTCTGAGCAGCTAAACGTGTATTGTGCAAAGTGATGTTTTAGACTATTCTGTCAGCTCAAGGCTGCTAAAATTTATGATCTTTTATTCTGACTCTACCTACTATCATTCATCTTTGACACACCACCTCCTGCAAAAGGCCAACAACACAACACAGAACTGATTTTGTTATATTTTTGTACAACCCAAAGAATTTCTTGTCTGAGAGGAGCTGCAAGGCTGAAGGCTGGATTAAATGCTTAATTTTTTGAGCTAAACATAATATCTAGGGAGAGACAGGGCAGGAGCTAGCTGGAATTCCTGCAGGGATGCAGCAGTTTTTCAGAATCCTTCCTTCTGCAAATGTTGCTAGTAATGACAATCTGTGATCATCCTTTTTAACTTCTTTCTTTGAGTTTTGCAGTGACTGAATATATAGAAATTTCAGGGGTTTAGCTGCCAGTTAACACTTCCCTTCTTAGAAAGTGAATCTCTACCCGTATCCAGTGTGATGAGGGTCTTCTAAGCCTTTGATATAGATCATGAACATTTTGATGACTTGAATTTGTTGTGATTCAATCTGCCAGCTTTGAAGATAAATAAATCCCAAAAAATTCAAGTCTTTTAGCAAAGCAGATCACACAAGGACTGGATCAAGCACCAGAGTAAAGTGCCATGCGGAGACTAAGTCAATTGTGTACCAGTAACAGAAAGTCCCTTTAACCTTCTGCATTCTCCAGGCCCCACCAATGCCACTGACTTGTACATGTCAAACCAAAATCCTAAATAGTTTTCAGGCTGCACCTTACATTGCGGGTTCACAGACCTATTTTTGATATCTCAGTGTTATTTTATTAAGAACTTGGGCACTGTTGGATGACAGCATCGTTGCAATTGATGCAGAATGTAAAAGACTCCTGGGTCATTAAATTCTGATTGTTGCTTTTACCAGCAAGTGCATTACATCATCCTTTCATAAGCAGATCAGGTTCCATCTCAGAAGTAATTAGCATTTGCCCTACTTATTTTGGAGGCTTTTCCAGTTTGTTACTTGCTACATCCAGTAGATATCTTATACTCATGCTGTTTTCTTTTAGCGGGTTTAATCTGCAGTTTACCCCAGTAGCGATCCTATTTTCTTTCTTTTGGATCACTAAGCTAGCCAGGCCCAATTCACCACATCTTCTTTATTCTTCATACATTTGATAGCCATACCAACCCTCTCTCTCCTGTTTGAATTCAGCTGGGGAATCTCTCAAACCTGTGGTTTCATTTTACACTCATTATATCCATATATGTCTAGATAAAATTCTGACTCATTCCTTCTAGCTCATTAGCTTTGGGATGGCTTGCTCTTTAAGTATGTAATCTGCTGGATCATGTTTCAAACCAAGACCTTCTCATTCAAATTACCATACCACGTTCCAGGGCTTGGGCTGTGATTCAACTGTCTCTGTTGATGTAGAGATATATAATACACTTATCAATGAAATCATCTGTGTTTTTAACTTCAAAATGTTTTGTGGAGCTGGTTGGGAGGATAACTGCTATGTGTTGGACTCAAAAGCTACATCTGTACTGCTTTGTGGAGTGTTTTCTGACATATAGGCCACATGTTACAACTGATTGCATCTGGACTGCACAAAGCAAATGCAGATGCCTTCAGAACAAAGCGACTGTGACAGTAGTGGTTTTATGCAACAACCTAAACAGCAGTTTTGTTGCATGAAATCCAGGGTACATATTGTATTGGGGTGAAGTATCAAAGCAGGTAGAGGTGATTAAGGATATCTGTTGGCTAGAGCATCTGGAATGAACTATGTCAGAAGCATATGTGGGTTTTGTTTCAGAGAGGATTAGTCTTTTCCCCTCTGAAAGGGATTCTGGTTATGAGGTATAATACATGCAGTATGGATTCATGAAGGCTTGGGACCTGGAAGACAACCAGGAGTGACGTTATTTGACAGTACTGACATATCTGGGTGATATAATACCAATAAATAATAAGTTTCTTTATCAGATTGGTCTGAAAGCATCTGGTGTAATTTTATGTAAACTGTAGCAAATTTTCTACAGATACTGATTTTGAAGGATTTGGATCAAAGGAAGATGGAATGCAAAAATAAGTCGCAACTTCAGACATTATCCCGCTCTTGTTGGTTATATCTGAGCAAGCGGGGCCAAATTCTGAAACTTTTATATCCAGTCCTGAAATAACTTGTCAAGAGTAAATGTAGTTCTCTGCATTTAGTATCTTGAGGATTACTGCCATTCTATAACCAAATAGTTCCAGAAGTCCACATTTGTCATCTGAGAGTTATAGAGGTACTTCTCAGTAACAGAGAAAATCATATTTTAGCTGATAATGTTATTGCTTGAGGGTTGCCTGAAAGCTAGAAATGTAACACCATTAATGATGACTTCCTAGCTTCCAATTTATGTAAATATAAACAGTGCTCTGACTGACTTCTGAAAGGGATAATTTTCCTCGGTAATATCATGTGACAATTTTTTGTTTTCTTTTCAGCTGTTCCCCTGTACATCAATTGTTACCTCCTCGACTGCAAACTGTAAGTAACCGCTTGTTTGGAATATTTGTATTACCTATACTGATGTTTATTGATCACGTACCTATCATGTCACTTGTTCATCTCCTTTGTAACCTAAAGACTCCTGATAATATTTCTCATACTCTAGTTGTCTTTTCAGTCTGTAATCGTGGTGCTCACCCTTCTTGGGACAAATCCTATTTCTGTTTATGTATTTGAAATGGAGTAAGTGAAAATGAACCAGGTATAGGGAGACACTGCTTGGCTATTCTATGACGTATATTATCATTCTGACTTTTCTCTAGTATAGGCTAATTTGTTGATGACTCTGTTGACCCCTCTACTGTAGACATATTCCTGTGAAATGCTCAGCCTGACAGTTTATGGCTTCACAAATGATAGACAGAATATAGTGGTTTTTTTCTGAATCTGGCCTTTAATTTGCATAAAATGGCATAGGTCTAACAAAGCTGGGATTATGCCATGAATATTAGAGTGGTTGATGAACTCAGCTGCCCAGCGAAACAGATCGAATAAGCTACCTTTGACATTAGAGAGGAACACTTATTCCCAAGTGCCAGTCTTAGGCTGAACATGCTTCATGAGAGAATTGCTTAAAACCAATCCTCTTTAATAACAGTCTGTGGCCAGAAGCCATAGTATAGCAGTGTTATTTGACTTTCTTAAAATGTGATAAAATAGGTTATTTTCATTCATATGTGTACAGGGGAGGAGGGGTATGTGTATGTCTGTGTGCCCTTCATACCAAATCCTATTATAAGCCTTTCATCAAGCATTAATATGTAAAAGCCAACCTCCCGCCATCTAATCTAGTATAATAAGGGCTTGGGTACATTATTAATTTTTGTCACACATCTGAGGCCCCCTTTTATCAACCAAAACCCCCATCCAAATCCCTTGTTGCATCATTAAATTGTGAAAACAGCTTCATCATTCATGACAGAAAAATGGAAGGACCCTGAGCCATATGGCAGAGGGAGCAGTGGTACCAGCCACCCGCAGATATTTCCCCAGTCCCCTCCTTGCAGTGACTGGTGTTTAAAAGACCCTGCAATGCAGTAGGGTGGCAAAATCTTCTGGATTTTTTGTACAATATTGGCTTCTTTGGCTGGAAACAGATGAACCCAACAGTAGTGCCTGGGATTGGAGCCCGGTTTAATCTGCAGGATTTTGAACTGAACATGAAAGGTGGGGTTGGCAGGTACAGCTTTGGGGGTTCTCTCTTATAGTGCAAGGTCATCTTAAGTCTTCAGAAGTTCAGAGGCTGGCTCTTGTCTAACCACCCAAAAATCCCCTGGTCATGCTGTGAATTGTACACTCTGCAAATCAGAAAAACACACAATGTGTCTAC
Organism: Falco cherrug; assembly: GCF_023634085.1. NCBI lineage: Eukaryota > Metazoa > Chordata > Aves > Falconiformes > Falconidae > Falco > Falco cherrug. Next base: position 22,833,342 of record NC_073706.1, on the reverse strand, counting down.
CTGCTAAAGCAGAGTGAATAATTCCTCTTTTTAAAAATGAAAAATATAAAGATGTAAAGTTCTAGGAAATCTTTGTACTTGTATTCCTAAACAATACTTTACCTGACATTTTTTATGCTTGTTGTCATTAAGGCTGTGTTAGAAAAAACCATTCTGATTTCACTGATGCACTAATGACACAGTTTCAGCGACAATCTTTGGGTCTCTGAGATGAGATGCACTGACATACAGTCATCTGAAACACCATTCAGTTTATTCATGCAGATAATCCTATTGGATTACTTGCTGGGAAGAAGGATTTAGGCCTTAATAACAAGATGAATGGCATTTTGAAAACAAAGATGAATTTGAAGTGAAAGGCTGATTTATACATTTACATTCAGGTTAGAATGTGACAATGATGAAGGGTTCAACACAGGTGAGAGATAATAATATTGTAAAGAAATCTAGTATACTTATGTAGTGACGACTCTTAATGTGAATGGTGCCAGGATTTGCAGTTTAACAGATAATAAGAAATATAGGTCATTATCACAGAATTATATGCTGACTTTATTTTTTAAAAAATTGTCATTCTATTCTGCCCTTTGTATTTCTTTGTGTAAGAAAATTCTAATATTTGAGTACACGCATATGAGATAAAATGGTCACTCAGGTTTGTTTTACCAAAAAGAAGCCTGTGATCTATTTTTGAAAAGTACTTGGCACATACAACCAAAACCTGCGTTTCTGTTTTAAATATTTAAGTGCAAACTTGGGAATTACATTCCTGTCCTGTGTAATCTAACAATGACCCATTAATTTCCTGATTTACAGCAAATATTTAAACTGTTCACTTTGGTAATCAATGAGGAAATAATGCCACAGCATTTTGGTAATGCTTTTGATTGGACAAGGGGTTTATTACAGATTTCCAGCATGATTTTTTAAGAATTTTTAAAGAGTGTGTCAGAAGTTAAAATATAATGACATTTAAATTATCCTGAGATGAGGTGGTAAAAGCCAGTACAGTTTCACACCTTTCCATGTATGTGTGACAGCACAGCAGGTAGTTTATTTGCAGACAGCTGTAGCTTCACAGTAGAATGCATGTGAAATAGGAAATATTAATTTAAATAAAATTATTCTATTTCTAGATTAAAAACAAAACAAGTGCTTAGCTTTAAGGTCATCTAGCATGACATTCCCTATGGCATTAACCCTTATGTTTCACTTGCTTATCCCTTATATTTTCCTTAGTCATCCCTGTACTGAAAACATTTTATAATGGCTAAAATATAACTTCCAATGTAAGACTTTAACACCCAAAGAAGAATCTAGCATATAATTTCTCTGGTTGGGCAACCGGTGTTTAGTCATTATTGTTAATATTTATGCCTTTTTTTCATTTCTATGGCTACAATTTACTGATTCTTATTATATCTTTCCAAGGAACTAAAGCACACATTTATACCCGGCAATTTTTTCCAGTGGATTTATATGCATACTTTGTAAACAAATTACCTCTTAGTACTCTTTTTTTATGTATTGATATCCTGAATACATAGTTCTTGCTATTTCTTCCACTATGTGATATTATATACTGTCATCTTTTAAGTAATTAATGATCTCTAAATCAGTCTCTAATTTTTTGACACTCATATCATGTATGTACCGAAATTACCCACAACAGTCCAAGCTTAGTGTCATCGACCTAAATACACTCGCTGCACTAAATACAGAAAAATAAATATCCCAGGATTGCATTGACTTTCTTATTAGAGCATCATGCTGGAAGCACATGATGGTTTTCTAGTGCAGCATGGCTTAAAATCCCACTCGGTGTGACTGCTTTAGAGGGTGGCTCCCCACTCCCTGATGTTACTTTGCACTTGAGTGTCATATATATTGACCAGAATTCAGTTTGGCAAATAGCGATTAACATACCATCTGATTGTCTGGTCCTTTCTATACCCGCAAGCTCATCAGCATTTGTACATATCCTGAAATGGCTGATGAAGTGTAAAGATCACAGTAGATCCTGTTTAAGGAATAGTCAGCAGTATCATAAAAGTATCTCAGTCTTTGAAGGGTTCATAAACACTAACCAGTTAATCATCAGTCTCCCAATGTGGTAATATCACTAGTTTAGTTACAGGCACTCACTTGGTTGTGCGAAACACAAAAAGAAGGGGTTTCATCACACCACATGATAACTGGAGCCAACACCCCAAGTAACCTGGGGTCCCTATACAGTGTACAGGCAGAGATATAGAGGGGCATATTCTGGGAATGACACAATATACCTGAGGTCTGAAGTGCTTGCCAACTCACTCACTTAGTTAAATAGTATAAACCTTCCTGGAGGAGCTCAAAGTCAAGAAAAATTGCACCAGTTTCCAGTTGTCTATTTTGGATGCATCAGAACAGCAAAATCTGTTCTGTTTATAATTTAGTTGTTCAGATACTACAAAAGAATGTAATCATTAAATGACATTTCTGAAATTCATATCAGGATATTGCATTGTTTCAGAACATTGAAACATCTTGGCCACTGATGTTTAAATTCATTCCATTTAAATCAATTTTTTTAATTATAGAGTTGAAGAACCAAAAAACTGAATTTCTTTTTCTTTCTTTTAATAAGATTTCAGTCACCAAGAATGATGATTGTTTTTTAAAATCTGTAAAGGTTAGATGAATTCTGATTAGCCCTAGCAAGAGTTCTTTTCATGGACTAAGTAGAAATGCAGACTAGGTGGGGTTGAAGGACTGGCAGAATTTCATACTCTTCCTGTTCACATAGTATCATGATCATATAATGACAACCTCTCTGGCAGGAGCCTCTCTAATGCTGATATTAAAACTTGCAGTTTAAAAGCATTCAAATGAGATTTATGTGGTTTAAAATGGCATTAACCGCCATTATGAGTAATAGCTCAGCTGATTAAATAGTGTGGATACATGGTATTAGGGCATCACACTTGAATTTTAATGTTTTCTTACATTTTTCAGGGAAAAATACTTTTAAACAATGCAAAAGCAACTTACTTCCCTCCTTCTGAAAATTCTGCTTACACCAGGTCAAATCCACTGTGATTTAGTGAAAAACATAGCTCTGAACCCCCAAAAATCTAAACAAAAAAAACCAACCAAAAAACCAAAAAATTATCTCACTCTTTATTAACATTTTGAAGAGAAAGACTTGTGGTTACTAATCAGAAAGGATTGTAACCAATAAACATTTATATTTTGGGGGATTCATATCTGGAATCTGCTTGTCTACTCTTGCCCCTACAGTCTAAAAAGTTCTGAAATACAGCTGATTTTCTCTCGATAAAGATAGTTGCGTAAACATCTCTGTGGGGACCATGAATTCTACTCCCAGTATACTGCGGCTGAGGGAGAAGGGCGCTTTTTTTAGTGTAAGGCTATGTGTTCAAATAGGAGAAGCAACCAAGAGGCGTTTCAAACCTGGATGTCCATGTGACAAAATGCCTTCCCTAAACTACTACAGCCTGCTCACCACTCTGCCATTATCGCGTCATGTTTAATTGGTGTCAAGGTTAATTGTTCACTGTTCATTGAGAACTTAACCCTGAAAAAAAGTTATAGCTGTAATAAACCCTACCCATGGGACTCTGCATTGCGTTTCCTTTGTTCCCCCAGTCTGCTGTGGTTGCATAGAACATCTTCCAGAGGCAGAACCTCTGCTGGGAGAAAAGGTCTCTAGCCTCTTGTGGCAAAAGGGACTCTTCTGTTTTCACACGCTGTTCAAGGGATGCAAGTTTAAAGCTTCACTGATTACAAATGAGGGGGCACCTGAGGCCCAGTCTGTGTCTTTTGAAAAATTACATTGTCCTGCAGTGCTCTGAAGGTTCCCTATTCCTACAAAAGTCAGTAGAGTTTGAAAGTGTTCAGGAGCACTGATCTTTGTAACGTACCAGCCGAACTTCTATAGACCACCTGAGATCTAAGTGCTCAGGAGATGTGTTGTTTCTGAATGTTCTCTGGAGTTTTTGAAGACAGTTTTGTTTGACCTTGTTGGTACTACAGCACTGTAAACACACCTCTATTAAAGAAAGCATTTTTCTTAGTGTTGGTCTGAAAATACACTGTAACAGAAAAGTCTCAGTGATACAATATGAGATAACTTGAGATCCTAGCTATCAAGTGCAAATTTCTGAGAAACTCTATTTACTACTTGTAAATCTGTAAATCACTAAATCTGATCTGTCAGCAGTAACGGGGAGCTGTGCATGATAAGAGCAGTGGGTGAAGGCAGAACAGAATAACCATGCAGCAGCAGCCTAGAGATTTACAGCTAGCAAAGGATCTCAGTAAAATGTTACCCATTGGCAGACTCAGTTAAAGAAAATAACATTGGAGAGTTCAGAGCTCAGGGTTGTTAGTTTTTGATTGGCAGTAAGCATTTTAAAACAGGCAGAATTAAGATAAAGGGTTTCAGTCCAGCCTGAAATTAAGGTTTTTTATGTAGAAAAGATTTCTTGATACCCCAGGAAGGTAATTTCTTCTGTATTTTATACCTTAGTGAAACTTTAACATTATGTCGAATGAATCTCTATAATTGGTTGCCAGCCTGAATCTTAATGTTATGTGCCATACACCCAGCAACTCCCTGGCAATAACATGTTAAGCTCACAAAGCACACTTTAACCCTCCTCCCAATTTCCTTCCTTTTAGCAACCTACAGTCAGTTTTTCATTCATGCTATCTTTTCCATGTAATCACTATCTCCTTCCCTTCCAGGAAATTTATCTCCTAAAATATCTCCCTTTTTCTGGAACTCAAGACTGAGTTCCTCAGACCTCCTTGAATTTGGTGATGCTGTTCTAGAGTCTATTGTGTGTAGAGTACATCTGAACTTTGTTTTTCTGTATAAATTCAGACTTGGTCTGATTTCAAAGGAAACCATTAATGCCACAAAGATAGTCAACGAGGTTTGTTAAAAAAAAAAAAAAACAAACAAACAAACAAAAAAAACCCCACCACACCTTACTTGGTTGTCATCCACTAAAGTATAAAGTGACCAGTTTTGGCTGTAGCATGAGACATGTATATCAGCAGAGGCTTTTATAGTAGCTCATATTCTACCGACGCCAGGCCCCAGTACTCACTTGTCTGACTTGTTCTCCTGCAGTTCTTAGAAAGGGTATGACATCAAGGCTTGCACCCTATTTTGGGTGCCACTTTACCCTACAGTCATCCTGTTCATTTCAAGTTGAACATGTAGGTGTCAAAATCTATATGTAGCATCAGAAACTAACTTGGGTTTTGGCCTCCTCAATGTCCTGCTGTTCCAACCACTACATCTAGTGACCCAGAATATTCTCAGCCATTCTTATCTGCAAACTAAATGTAAATCACAGCCACTATCCATATTTTACCATTTGCAATTACTGGCACATATGTCATAGCTAGTTCCTTAATTAAATCTGTGATTTACATGGTCATTTGCCTTGTGTTGGAGTTGTCTCAGAGGCTTCCACAAAAATAATAACTAATCACTAATCTGTGAAAATTGCTGAGTTAAAATACACCCAGGTCAATAACTGGAACTAGGGCTCATTTATTGTTGTAAATGTAAATATTTGTGAAGAGAAGGAAAATTTGAGTTTTCCTGGGAATGTCCCTGCCATTGTCTTGCAAACCTTTGTAGTGGCACCACTTTAAATCTGGATTGATTCAAATGATTTTACTGATGCTGCACCAGTGAATGAAGACACATTTTTTGATTCTCTGAGTCAAATTCTGCAGTCTTTACTCAAGCAAAACTCCAATTAGTCCTGAGAAGTTACAGACTATGTAAAGATGCAAAAATGCTTGAAAGAGGAAGAAAAGGAAAAGCACCGTTTAAGTGGCTGTTAATTGTTATTTGTAATAGCCTTTTACATTTCTGAACCACTAGCAGAAAGCTGACATTTGTAAACAGACAGGCAATGGATACCCCACTTTAATAAGCATTGTAGTTTGGTTTATTTGCTTTAAAAGGAGGGGTATTAGGGTTATCTCAGTTACAGAACATCTCTCCATTAGTAACTGCTCATCATTTGTAATGTAGATCTCTGTCTAAAAGTTATTTACCTCGGAGGGAGCATTTTTGCCGTAGCTCCCCTCTCCTCCCTCTTTCTCAAACCCACACAAGGAAGCTTGCTTGCCAGGCAAAGCGTCTCTGCCTTTCCAAGCCCACCTTTGATGTTGCACACTCCTGAGAAGAGTTAAAGGTATGGATTGCTGATTTTAGTACCCATTTGCACTTGGCTTGTTACTGTTTTGAAGAGTGGCACTAGGACCTTCGCTACTTCTGCAAACGATGAGCCTGTGGCATTAAGCGTGGATGTGAAAGCCTCATGTGTCTTGAATACTCAGTGGATCTAATTAACAGGTAGAATCGCACCCTGGGTGCTTGAAAAATTGCCAGACACCATAGAAACGAGTCCTTAAGTCCCCGCACCATCTGCACTTTCTTTTCATTGTGAAAGTCTCATTGAAACATGTTTTTCGACCATTCTAAGTTCATTTGTGCGCTAATGGAAAATTCCTGCTGATGGTTTTCCTTTTCATTAAAACAAAAATCATAACAACTATTTCATTCAATCATGGGGAAAAAAAATAATCTCGCAAGCTTTGATGAAACAATGAACCTTTGAATTTGCCTCTGCATACAGGTTGTTGGAATATCATTGCCACAACCTCTTTAAATGGCTTTTTAAAGAGAAAAGAAACCAACACGAGATAACCCGCGAACAGCGAGGTAGCCTGAAGAAGGGTGAGCAGCGCACTATCCCACCGCTCATGGACGTGTTCCTGCCGCCTTTAACTGCCTCTGCACCAGGGCGGGGGGGCGGGGGAGCCCCGGCTGCGGCGGGCCCCCGTCCTGGCGTGCCCCCGGCTCCGGGGTCAGCGGCCGCGGCCGGCGGGCACCCCCCGCGCTGCCCCCGCCACCCCCCGCGCAGCCCCCGCCGCCCGCCCCGACTCGTCCAGGACCCCGGGCCTCTTTAGGCCGTCGTTACCTGTTAGCTGCCAGCCGGGACGAGATATACCCTCCGGGGATCTGGGTGATTATGTACCCCCAGAAAAAAGAGCCGTGGATCATGCCAACTGTTTCGGGATCCCAATTGAACTTCGCTTTCTTCCAGTGCAAGGGACCGGGAGAGAAGGAGAGAAAGAGAAGAGGAAGGCTGTAATCGTGCCAGGTTAAAGCATCCAGCCGCAGGAGCATCACACCGGGCAACAGAGGGGGCGATTCTAACGCCGGCGGTGGCGCCCGGCGGCCGGGATACCGGGACACGGACGCGGGGCACCTGGCGAAGCCGCTCGCTCTGCCTTGACCCACCATAGCATATACTCCGGATTAATAAACGGCAAAACAAACGCAATAGCAGCAGTAAACCCAGCCCCGTCCGTGCCCGCCGGACAGGAGAGGGGCAGGGCTGGCCCAGCAGTGACCAGAGCCCCGTGTGCCCGGGACCCCCGGCTGCTTCTCAGCCCCTCTGGGGCTGCCTCCTCCGGGCTGTCAGGGACAACCCCGCTCGTCAGGGCCGGGGGGGCTGCCGCCTGCCCTCCCCCCCTTGCCTGTGCAAGGGGTAGCTTGGAGGCGTTTATCTCCCCACTCGTATATTTAACACCCTTCTGTATTTAGAATTCGCTTCTTTCTCACTACGCTATAACTCGCTTTAACCCGGGTTTTATCATTGAACGCCTTTTATCAAAGCAAATCCTGCCACCCTGGTGTTTGCAAACGTTCCAACACAACCACCCGGGCTCCGTTACAGCGCGGCGCGCCCGCCGGCACCCGCTTATTCGGCGCCCTCCGTCCCTCATCCCCTACAGCTATTTGACGAGATATCTGCGTCTTTCCAGGTTGTGTGCAACGGGGAGAGGGTTAAAAAAAAAAAGAAAAAGAAAAAGAAAAAGAAAAAGAAAAAGAAAAAGAAAAAGAAAAAGAAAAAGAAAAAGAAAAAGAAAAAGAAAAAGAAAAAGAAAAAGAAAAAGAAAAAATAGTGTCTGCAAATTAGTAATTCAAAATAGAGCTGATAACCGAAAAGGAAAAATAGGAATAATCGGTAGAAATGGTTTCTTCTCGAGAACGGTGTTTCCCTCCTACAAAGGGTGGCGGCGGGGCTGGGCAGTGAGGGGCGGGGCGGGAAGGGACGGGAGACGGGGACACAGCCCGGGACCGGGACCGGGGAGCACCGCGGGCTGCGGCAGGGGGGCAGCGCCGCGAAGCCATCAGAGCCCGTCTTGCCTGCGCTGAGGTGCTTGACCTGGGACTTGTACTGGGAGGATGAGGGATTTACGAGGGAAAGGTTCCCACCTCTTTAATAACTTTTCCTCCTCGGTGTATGGTGCTGTTATTGACCATATCCACGATGGCCACTCCTAAGTTACACCGGATCCCGAAGGAAATGCAGAATCCCAGTCCACTCATGATGGCAATGATGTACCTCCGGGGCAGCCCGAAGCAGGTACAGTCGCACAACGGGGCTTTCTTCTCCGGCACTTCCATGGGCTTCCCATCTTCTGTCAGCTCGATGGTGTCCCCGGGCTTCTGTCTCTTCTCTAGGACTCTGCCCGACACAAGAAGGGAAAGTCAAGCCCTGGGCGCCTGAACGCACAGCCACTTCGGGTAGCTGAAGGCTTAAATTCACCGCTCCCCCCGCCCCTTTGGCTTGGTATGGATTGATTTGAGGATTTAGTGCTTGTTTTCCATTCACCTTCAACTGCTCTTTAGCAATGACCTGTGGGAGTCACGATTAGTCATCCCCAACTCCCCCCCGCCACCCCGCCGCAGAAGCCCAGGGAGGAGCTCTAGCTGAGAATTGCTCATCTATCATTAAAGACTTCTGCTTAAAAATGTAGGACGCATTAAGAAGACATCATCTGTAACCACTGCAGAGGCGCCATGTTGGGGAGCCCAAGAGACATAGCCTGGAAACCGAAACAGTCTTTTGGCGAAGGTTTTACTCCCTCCTTGCTGTATTAGAAAAACCAAGGGGGGGGATGATTTTGGTGTGTATCTCGCTTCAGGTCTGGGAACAAAAGGAATGTTAGCAGAAAGGGAGGGGGGGGCGATATTGCTACTTATTTTAGATTTGCAAAATGGCTGTCACATGCAGTGGAAGAAAACATGACCGTCTTCAGAGAACTGGCATCTCCGGAGAAGTCTTTCCAAAAGATTGCATCTGCTCAGCTACACCTTGCGAGCCTGTGATCCCTTTGTAGGTTTAACCTTCCCAGATCAGCTTAAAGTCGATCTCATTGTCCCCCACTCCCTGCTTTTTACATGACTATCCTATCTCCTAGAAAACAATGTGCAGGAATCTGAAGGGGAATGCTTATTTGCAGCTATTTCGAATCAACAGGAAAATATCGGGGATAAAACACGCTGCCATCCATGACAGGTGACTTAGAACACTTCATTTTATTTCTTCTTTGGTGGAAAAGCTTTTAAAAAGCCGTGTCGGTAGTAAGAAAGATCGGGTTTAAGGAGCAAGTGTCCCATGCTGAATCTTAATCTTCTTTTGTAGTCACTGAGATAGTTAAAATACAGAAAAACTAATTGCTTCCAGCCCAGCTCCATCATCTTATAGAGCGAATATGTGACCATTTCCCGACACCCTGGTCTCTCCTACCGCTGTCCTCATCCCTGCTCTCGGAGTGTTTTCTCACGTCGGAAACCTTCTCGGAGGACCACCTCTTTGAGGTTAACTCATCCGGCTAATGGGGCAGTAACAATTAGCAGAATAAGGCTCAAAAGCTTCTTCGTGTTTTGGAGAAAACACAGAGATTTTCCCCAATAGTTGCTCAGCTGAAATTTTCCCGATTTTTCTTTGCTGGGAGAATTATTTCCGTGCTTAAAGTCCTCAGCATTAACAAATGTCTTAAAGTTGTGAATAAAACAGGACACCGTGGTTTTATGTTCGAAATTCGTTCGTGAGAATAAAGGGTGCTGTAGAGGTGTTTTCTCCCTGAATGGGCTTCTTGTCTTCGGGAAGACATTAGAAATCAATGTGTCAGGGACAGAAAACCTATTTTAATTCTAAGAATCGGAAACAAAGTACTTAGTCCCGTGCGTTGAAGATTAGTAAAGCGCGCATTTGCTAATCAAGGAGAAAATTCAAACGGAGTTCTGCTGGGAAATACAAACATTGTAATTCTCCATTATTCTCTATATGACTATATAAAAAGCAGTAGACATGATCTTTTTATTTATATGTTGTAGAATCTTTTAGGGAGAAAAACATATTTATTTCCTTAATTATATTTGAAGCATTTATTCTGGATTAGTAATATTTCTTTTTCTAACTATTGAAAATGACTTAAATGTGACCAAAACCTGTAGGATATTCACTGCGTTATTAATGGCTTTGGTTTTGCTTTTGGCTTTTCAAAGTTGTACCCTTGCTACTAAAACGGAAATCTCGATTTTGTCTTTATCACTTCACTGATATGTCCCCTTTCCTGAAAATGGCAGCAGAAGTTGTGACTCATGCTGTGGAACAGCCTTGTGCCTGTGCCCAACACTGCCGCATAGGTATGGAAAAAAAGACTTTTACGTGACCTACCCTAGGCAGATGAATCCGCAGTTACCTTTAACCTGTAATTCGGGGGGGAAAAAACCCACACCAAACCAACGAAATAAACAATAAACCCCACCAATCAACCCCCAAACTTCGAGGGAATTTCTAGCAGAGAGCACAATCAGAAATACATTGGAATTTCACAGACCATTCTCAAACGTCCTGGAGGTTACCGAAGTCGCCAGGTTGGATGGAGCACGGTGTGTCAACTTTAGTGTATACACTTCTTAGGTATGCGAGAATTTGGGCTTGTTTGTGCGTATAGGGCTCGAAGATGGTAGAAACGTTCTGTACACACAAAACCATACTGTTGAATGATGCTTTTGAGTTTAGCAATTGCAGTTGTTACTTATAAGACGAGTGGATGATTCTTCAAGCAGGCGGATAAATAATTAAACACATGCCTCTATATGTTTCAGCTTCAGGAGAAAACAAAATCGTTCGGATATCAATTATTTATACATCTCCATGTTTATCTTCCTCTGACGACAAATTACACAAGGGACAAGACTAATCGAAACCAGGAAAAATTATTATTATTATTATTTAATGATTGGTAAGGGCAGGGGGAAAGATCCTGTGACTGCATCGCAGAATTAACACAGAACAAAAATACAGGGAGCTGCTCTCTCGTGATTATGATTTCAAGATGGGATCCTTGTTTTGTGAGAGAAAGATCTTTCGCTGCATGTTTACTGACACCATCTACGAATCAGATAGAGAAGTTACGAGGGTGCCATATTGAGTAGCTTCAGCACTAGTTTCCAGGATCCAGATTATATCAGCAGTATCTCAACACCTCCCAGCCCCTCCGCCACCAGCCTCCCCAAAGCATTCAACCTCCTTCAGCAGCTGGCGGTTAAGAAAAGCTTCCGATTATTTCTGGGAAGTAGAGCCCTGTAAGAAATCTCAGTCTTACCTGTAGAGTTGACCAAGCGATTTTCCAGCAAAATTCTTCAATCCCTCCTTGCCAGGAGTCAAAATCCTTTGTTTGACCGACTCCATTCCTGCAGGGGTGCTCGCTGGATTCTGCTCTGCTCTGGATAGGGCACTGCTACGAGCAACGATGGTTCATATTGGTTTAATCTCTTAACTTTCCCCCCTCATTAAATGGCTATCAGTGCACCTTCGGGTAGAGGGAGAGCGAGAGAAAGCGTGCGCGTGTGTGTGAGAGAGGGAGAGGCAGAGACGGCGTGCGGAGCCGGGGGGGCGAGGGCGAGGGACGCGCCTGTGTGAGGCAGCGAGCGGGGGAGCCTGACCGCTGCAGGCACCCCCGGGGCTCCCGGCAGGGCGGTCAGAAACTCTCCTCGGCCTTGCAGGGTGCCGCGGTGGCGGGCGGAGGCAGTGCCATGCCCGGCTGGGAGGGGACGGAGATCCCTTTGCGGGAGCGGTTCAGAGCAATCTCGCTGTGGCGCTGGCGGGGTCCCCGGCTGTAGAGCTGGAGGGGGAGGGGTGGGATTCGCCGCCGTAGGCAGACAGCTGCGCGGCACCCCGCGCCCCGGCGCCGCTGGCTAAATCCCGCGGACGGCGAGGAGCCCTGGCGCGGCCGCGCGGCCCCCGCCCGCCCACCCGCGCAGCGCTGCTCCCACCGCGGCCGCGCAGGTCGCGCCCCGAGGCGGCGGCGGAGGCCAGCGGCACCCTCCGGGCGCCCGTCCCTTCAGCACCGCGGACAGCGCCTCGCCCCGCCGCCGGCGCCGCGTCCCTCCAGCACCGCGGACAGCGCCGCGCCCACGCGGCGCCGCGGGGGCGGGCCGCGCTCCGCAGCCCCCGGGGAGCCGCGCCCCGGCCGCCCACCCCCGCGGGGACCGGCGCAAGCGGGGCCGCTGGGGGTCACCGCCGCCCCCCCGGGGCCGCTCACCGCCCCGGGCCGCTCCGCGGGGATTGCCGCACGTCGGGGCCAGCGTCGCTGATCTGTTTGTGCTGCTGGCGTAGAGAAAGGACATGGCCTTCGTGCAGTCAGTCACGCTTCTGGGGAAACACGGCAGCAACTGCAAATAATGCTGCTCTTGCTAAAAATAGAGAACATCTATTCTAAAGGTATATTTACCTCTATATCCCTGTTTACTCGCACAGCTTATTTTATATCATATTACGCATCCATTAGGGACTGCTTTCTCTTAAGCATTTAATATTTTCCATCTCTTTTGTGTCCTCTGCTTTCATACCTCTGGGTAGGCCAGCGTAACCTTTAGACTTGATTTGTGGTATTTACAGCTCTGGAATGAGCTGGGCATATTCTGCACATAATTATTTTCCTTTCCAGAATCTAGCAGTAAATTTCCTACTTTAATCACTCTGAAGTAGATTAAAGATGCAAAACGTAGTATCTTTAAGTCATAACCATTGCATTTCTCTTAGGTTTCATGTTAATCATAAAGTTTCTGTAGATTTGTTAATCGCAAAAAAAAATGTATAACTTGTGCTCTAAACAAATCCTTCTAAAATTATTAAGCTACTTCACCTGCCTAGTTGGTGACAAAATGTAAACAGCATATTTTAGAAGTGAAATTCCCTGATGGAAACGTCTTCGGATCTATATAAATTTTTTTTTCTGCTGTTGCCCTCTGGCGGAGGGTTAATGAAGTTTTATGGCAGCAAAGTACATTTATACAAGAAAGACCAATTATTTTAATGTTGAAATTCCCATAATGACTAATCCTTGCAGAATTTCAATATTTCCTTTCAAAGTTGTGAAAGAACTACAAAGTACAAGACTAGAAAATAGATTAAAAGCATATGTAATTGACATGTTGCTAATTAGCATCAGAACACAGAGCTGATTCCTAAATCATGGTAGGTACTGAATGTGGTTTGCAGCACCGGTTTCAGTAGAGCATCTTCACTACCACTACGCTGCTGAAAGGATTTTTCCCAGTACATGCAAAGCTGCACAGTTATATAAGCAAGTCTTCCCAATGTTTCATGGCTCCAGTGTGCCATTGCAGATGCTCAAAGGAAACCTGTATCAAGAGATTTTTCTGAGGGGAAGCAGGAACAGGAAATTTTTTAGCGGGGATAAGATGGGATTGGATTCTGCAATGCAAGCCTTTCAGGAAAGTGCCAAGCACTTTTCTGAGCTGGAATTTGAGACTGTTGTTTGCAGGGCAAGGGTGCTTTGTTTATTTGCACACTACATAGGAGTGCTGGCCCTTTTTTTAGAAAGCACAGCACTAGCATGTTTTTAATGCTATAGCCACTAAGTAGCAGCAATAGTTATTAGTAAAATCATAACATTTAATAAGTAAATGATGACTTATTTGGGAAAGATAAATAATTTATCATAACACATGAAAATTACTTTAAAGGCCAGATGAGTTATTCCTGGGTGTAGACTCTTACTAGAGAAGAATTAGTTAGTCCTTGATTGGATAAAACATACAGAATAGCAAACAACACTGGTATAGTAAAACCCTGTACTGACTAGGCTGCTACTGTAGCCATCTGAAGTAGAAATTTTATGTCTGTCACATGTTATATCCAGATATTACTGAGTCCCATCCTGATCAAGTTCAGCTGTTTTGTTTTCACATGAGGCACTAAGAGCAGTAGAATGCTAATGTCATTAGTGTTATAAAATATGCACAGACTTGTCAGCTTCTTTAACATTGTATTTCAGTTATTTAACCTTGTTAAAATAAGCTGTTTTATTTAACCTTGGTAAAATAAGCTATTTCTAGAAGAAACAGCACATAGCATCAATATATGTTATCAAAATTGTTATCAATAATTATTTCCCTAAAGCATACCTGTGACAGGCAGGCTCCTCTCACAAAAGGCCTAATTCAAACTCCAGTGAAATCAGTCTTTCCACTGGTGTCAGTGGCAGGTGAAATAGGGTATTACACAGAAAATTCTAGTCCGGTTATCATTGCTAAATGTTCACGTATTGACCAGAAGGAAAGAGATGCAATCAAAAGTCACCCAGTGAAAAACTGCAGCTCTGAAAAAGCTCTAAGAATATCTGCGGGACGATATGGTATGATGCAGGATGCTGCAGATGCCTGCAATTTTTCACATAGAGCAGAAAGCTTATTGTTTAATCCTGAAACCTTGTTATTAAATACAGTTCTCTTCACCTGGTATGGATTTCTTATTCTTTTTCTTGTGTGAAGGTTAAAGGATTGAGTCCCTACCTGCCCTTTTGTTTCTATACATAGTTCCTTTTTATGAGTTTCTAACTGACCTATTTCAACAAGTTAATTGCAAGAGATGAAGAATTACAGATGCGGTTCTCGGTTTTTCTTATTGCTATATATCTACTCTCAAAATTTTCCACAATAACCCTCAGAATAGTGTCTAAATATAATATAAACCTTTTAGAGGACTACAAAGTCAAAACAGCAATACACATTGCTCTTCTCTAAGTTTTAGTCTTGCTGAAACAAACAACCCAAAATTTTCATCAGTGATACATACCAGTGATTTAAAAATACGGATTATTTAAATTCCATTTTTGACCTTATCTTTGCTGCTGATACACTGCAGTGTGGATTTACTCTTTCCCTAGTGTCATGCATGCAAACATTATAAATGAATATGTATTTTATGACCCAATTTGAGAAATAATCATGTATGCATTACATTAAATTCATATATGGTCATACAGATAAAATCCAAGAGATTTTGTTTTCCCCATCTACTCAAAGGTGACAAAATACTGTTCTCAATGATAACAGCATCATCTTCAGAAATAAATTATGTGCTTAAAATCTTAGTTATGCCATTAAATGCATGTCTGTAATACAGAGTTGTTTGGGACTGAGCATAGCATAAACATGCCTCTGAAATTATGATCTAATTCTCCTAGTTATGGTAGCTGTCCACTGAATCTAATGGAATTGGATGTTGATTTAAGAACAAAGCAACTTTTTACCTTCTTTGGGTCTAGGGAACTGCAAAATTCCAAAGCAGTGCCAAAATAATGATCTTGCTTGTCAGGTCACCAGGAAGGAGGTTGTCTGGAAGAAGCAACAGCTTTGTGAACTATTCTTCAGTGAAGTATCTATTGAAAATAAGTCTTCAATATTTCAAAAAAAGTATTCACATAAAATCTTGTGCCAAGCCCTTGAGTGAAGAGGCAGAAAAGGGGGACAAAAAGATCATTTTAAACCAGGAGTTTCCTCATTCTCCCTGAAAGTTTCTGTGGTCACTCCCTAGAACAACTTAGGTGGGCTTTTGTTTTATCATTCAGGGTCATGGTGATTCACAGCAACAACTGAACAGGTCTCCTAAAAAATTACACAGCTGAGCAATTTGAGGATTTAGATATAGTGTCCATGCGTTGACACATTAAAGACGTGTCTATGCCGAGTCCTGCGTTCCAACTTGTAAAGATTCCCAAACCCCAGCTAAAACTATACAAAGCTGGGTTATCAACACTTTATAGATGATTTTGCCTTTTGGAGGTATAACCAACAGTGGCTAAACACATGTTTTACAAAATGTCCTTGTTCTTTTTTGTAAAATATAACTCCAGACCCAGATTGTGTGCACTGTGTCGTTATTACGTCCTGTTGAGAAGTCCGTTACACAGTGCTGTTGAAGGGAGCAGCTGTAATGTGCAGTAATGCTAGAAGTTCACAGAATTTCTTTCTCTTTCTTCCTGATCTGTGTTGCTTACATCTTGAATGATATTTTAACTTCCTGAACTGTGGGCTGGTTTGGTAATTTATACACTACAAAACAAACATGGCAGAAGCTGAGGTGTTGGATCAGATCTTGGTTCTGTATCTCTACAACGGTGTGAAGATTCTTGATCTTTCTCATTTTGTGTCCCAAAGAGAACAGGCTTGAGCTGAAACATGCTAAAGAATGCATGTGTCTGTGCAGAACATAGACATGGAAGGTCACTTTTAACCAGCTCATGTTTCTTGGGAATAGAAATCTGGAGCTTTGGGCCAAGATCACAGGGACAAATAGAAAAACCTAGCTGGAAGCTGGCTGCATATGCAACATAAACTATGTGGATTTTGTCAAGCAAAGCTGTGTAGCTTTTCCACTGCCTCAGCTAAGTGTGATATACGACACTTAGAGCTTGTAAATTGGGCACCTGCCTTTCAGATGCCCCCATTCAGTTGCTAGAACATTATTATATTGCTTTGCCAATAGCCTAATAAGCACAAGAAATGATACGTAATAGAGGAGAGAAGTCACACACTAGTTTGTCAGGGTGATTTCTAGTTCTAAGCTGAACAGGAGGCAATTTGCCCAGAAACCTCTGCACTAACACAGATGATTAAATACTCTAATGACTGGCTACAAACTCCAGTATTCGGAAAGCAGCTATTGCTTTCTGTGATGGTAACGATGGCCATTTAAAAAAATAAAAAGGAAAAACCATAAAAGCATCTGAAAGCTGAACTTTTGGGTGTTAAAGAATACCTTGTTTTTAAGCATATCCATTCATGGTATTAACTCTAATGGCAATGCATATTTTCAGATAATCCACGGTGTGTTTGGCTTGCGTAGCAGGGCAGGTTCCTTATCCTGTTGAAGCTGCTGCTTCAGCCCTCTGGTGGTTACAGCCATTAAGGCGCTGGCAGTGCAGTCCACTTCTCTGGTCTACTAGCACATAAATCCAGCGGATTTCACTGCGAGAAACCCAAACTAATCAACCACTAGGTGATTTGCAGTTACCATATATGGAAATTTATGGTAAATAAATGGCTGGAAATTTTCCCATTACATTACATAAAGATTTATTTATTTCCTCTGTCCTCTCTTTCCTGTCTAAAATCTAACTTGGTTTTAGCATTAGCAACTAGATTAAAAAAAAAAAAAGGTAATAAAAATCCACCCAATGGCAAATGCCTTTTAAATTACAAAAGCAATGATATTAGTATTAAAAATCTTTTTTTTTTTCTTTTTTTTTTTTTGGTATATCTCTAAAGAAATTTGACAGCATTGAATAAATTAATCTTAAAAGTAGATGGAGATGCTTATCCTCCTACCAGATATTACAGGAACATCTGTTCCATTGAATTCCTATACTGCTCCATAGTTAAATGCAAAAGATCCCAAAGGACTTCAAGCCATCTGTCATGTTACACAGACAGAAATGCACCTACCTCTGGGGCTGAGCCAGAGTAACCGTTCTCTTAGTACACAAGAAAGCTACACAACACTTGGTGAGTGGGATGCAATTACCCACAATGAAATTTAGCCAAGGACTGCAGCATATTATCCTATCTTTCATTAATGTGTTGGTTAATGACCTTTTATATCATCATTAATCTATCAGTATTTTATTGTTCCATTATGTCCATCACTGGATTGTTTAACAGCTTAGGCAAGGCATTTATGCAAGAGTCAGTTTGGTCTTAGTGATAGGTCTCTTTTCACTGTGTGGAAAGCCTGGAGGGAAATGTACACACTGGAGTATTATGGTGCCTTTTTGTTGCCAGAATTAGAAAATCAGAACCAGATTTTCCAAGGCTGCAGTAGTCCTTTCTTTTCTGTTGACTTGTCTTTTAACATTATTTTAAAATGTATTAAGAGAAGTTTGGAGAGGAGTTCTGTTGATTGAGACCACAGGTCACACTGATTTGAACAGGGCTTAAATCTATTGTAGGCATTCATTTGCTAGAACTGTTAAAGAGATACCAAAAGATACCATTCGATCAGAAAACTATTCCTGGTGGGGAAAAACAACGTAATACAACTCACAATAGATATTTGGAACATAGTTGTGCTTAGTACAACAGGGAACTGATACCTGAGTTTGTGGGCAGACTCGTGGACTACGATGTTGGGTCTGGGATTGATACCACAGCCTGAATTTGTCACTCAGGTTTTCCGTGACTCTTTTTTTGTTATGAAAAAGAGAATAATTCTTCCTTAGGACAAATATTGGTTTGTCAATAGACTAAATTAAACCAAAATCCATAAAATGCTTTGTAGGACGAATGCATGGAGATTCTATTACATGTAAAGTGGTTTCTCTAGGGAGAAACACATACATAAAACTCTAGTAATCTATACCCACCAAGTGTATTTTGCTGGTGATACAGCCAGCCAGCATATTTTGCCTTCAACACTAGACCCTGCCAGAACAGGTTCCAGGACACTTGCGTATTTTCAACTGCTAAATCACAGCCTTTCTGTGTAGAAGGATACTGAGACAGCGTGTACAAGTGTAGTAAACAAAAAAAAAAAAAAAAAAAAAAAAGGGAAGCATGTTTCTTTAGTTGGTGTTTGGGGTTAATGAAATCTGCAGGAAATTATTCTCATGCCTTCCATGTTTTCCATGAGAACCATGTTTCTCACTGAGGAAGGCTTCCATTCATCCCATATTTCCTTCTTTAGTTTTATTTCTTGACAAGCTGACAACCATCACATGAGTTTGAGACTGAATGTAATCACATTTCCTCTCTTACATTTCCTTAGAATCAGCCTAACAGAATTGTCTCCAGTCTGCATCCAAAATAGGAAAATGAGTCTGGGGTGGTGGTGTGTCTTACATCATATGTTTGCATCTGCATCGAATAACAGTAATCCAAGCTAGCAATGTCAGCATATCCTCAAATGACTAGTATTTTAATCAAAAGAGCCCTTCATTTTATTTATAATATAAACCTAAATATTGTTTGTTCTATGAGCATCAGAATGAATGCTTCTGTCTCCCTGAGGCTTCTTGTCTTCAGTAATTCTAGTTTTCTGCTCCTCTCTCCTCACACCAGGCACTGGTCAGAATCTATGAGAACACCAGCTTTCCCCTGTGCGTTCCCTAATGATTTTCTGTCAGTGTCCTTAGTTCCTATCAAGTCATCAGCATGCCTTTTCCTGCTCCCTTATCATGTCTCTTATTTTTCTTTACAAAACTGCTTTTAGTAAACTATTTTTCTGAAAATTGTAGGGAACTCTTAATTCTAGCATTTTTACATTTCTGGCAGATTTGACTGAAATGGGTTCAAAAGTGATTATGAAGGGTGACATACACAAAAAACCCAACCCAACCCAACCCAAACCAAAAAAAAAAACAAAACCCCAAAAGTGTGAGTCTCATTTCCTTAGAAAACTACACTGAAACGTTAAATGCTGTTGATTTTGTTGATCTCATGTTTCATTAATAATGGAAGTTATCTTTGATACTTATCTATTGAGAAACAATTTCTCTGCTTTCCATAAACCACAAAGGTCTTACCTCTTTTATACAATAAATACTTACAATAAATACTTACAGGTGCTAGATATCTTCTTTGGAGAACATGTCCATGGGTTTAAAGGCAGAAAAGTCCAAATGTTCTTTTTCTTACCACAAGATACAAAGGAAAACCAAAGACTGTAAAAGGTTTTGAGGGAATAAGATGTTCCTTCTCTCCCGGAAACATTAGAGCAGCACATAATTCAAGATGAGAGGAAAATCTCTTCTTTATTTTAGGGCACTGCTAATGAGCTCAATGGTGATTACATTGTGTTCCACAGGGCAGGGGGGAAGATTGGGGTAGGACATAGCTAGCTTTAGCCCAAAGCACTTGACCCATCCATTTCAAAACATCTGTGATCTCTTAATGTAACTAAAAATACCAAGTTGTCAATTCAGATCCCTTTTCTAAATGTCACAGGGAACACCTTCAAGCTTAGGCTTCATGTGCATTTCATTTTGTAATCCGATGATTAATGTAAGTATTTTGTATCTATTTTTTCTTATTGTTTGCTATAAATAAATCATCCCACATCTGGTGGATTAACTACTTGATTCCTCTAGATGCAGGTGTGTCTCCAAGTGCGCTGTGTAATGCCATGGGGTGATACTAGCTTTGACAGCTATGCTGCATTGGCACTGCTCGGGCATGGTTAGGCTCTACAGGCACAAAGTGAAATGGGTAGTGTTTCTGGACCCTTATTTAGCACCTGAATTTTATATATAGATATACCAGATTAAGGACAGGCAGATCCACACGTTTAAGAGCAGAGTTCTGACTCACTTCCCGGTCTGTCCTTCCCCGTCTTTCCCAGGTTCCTCTGGATATAGTTAGCTGTAAGTTCAAATGTTTCAAGGAATGCCTCTGACTTACTCAGTTCCATCTGGACCAAACTGACCCCACTGACTTTTGTGTGACTCAGTCTCTGTGTGACCAGTTCTGATGTCTTTAGCTCTTCCAGGATTTCTCCTTCAGGAGTAATGAATTTTAATTACATATTTAGTGGTCTATTTACAAGACTTGGAAGTTCAAACAGTTCAAAAGACTTATGCTGAATCTTCAGCTCTTACCAGGCTCAGGGGTTCCTTGTCTGTCTCTTAAGTTGGCGTCTTCATTGTAAAAGCCAGGACAAACTTTTCTGTCTTTTGGGTTTCAGCCCAACAGCCCCCAGCTTAACAGTTGACATCTACTGGGCCTTCACCATGGATTTCACTGTATTATGTCTGATTATTACAAATCATTCTGTAATTGAGGCACCTTCCGGCTCCCCTTGTGCCAAAGATTTTCTGTTTCCCTTTTCTATCTAAAGGGCACTACTTCATGGGCACTTCTTAACTGGCTTTATTGCCCTCCCTCTCCCTCCCAGCTGGAGAAATGATCAGTATTACCATTAGTTCTATTTCTGTATGCTGTGGTGTATGATCCATGAATCCCACTCTGTTTGCCAAAGCCACGCACTAAAGTGTAGATAGAAGGTCTTATAAGGCAATGCTACTTATTCTCCTTTTTAGTGCTGCAGAAGCTTCTCACACCATTAGAAAAATAACAACTTAAAAGAGGAAAAAGACAAATGTCAATGTCCTTGCTTGGGCTGTATTCCTACCTAACTGAGCAAGAGGCACGTCTCTGCAGAATAACAAGAAAGGAATTAGCGATTTGGTCTTCTGTACGGAACTAACTTTAATGTGCACATCCCATTTTACCAGCGGTCTGTCTTAGCTGAGAACCCTTCCACACACAGCTTCACATCCTCTGTGCTTTCCTTTCAGAATTGATGCCAGTTCCTCAAAAATCATCTTACAATTTGGTTGTTCTAAAGCCCTGTTGAGGAACAGGTATTTCTTAGATACGAAGCCTGCTTTATCCCTGGAACATATGCATTATGCTACAGCCAAGCAAAGATCAAGACTGAGATGTGTATAAATACGTAAGAAAAGGTAGGTTACAAGCACGGTTCTATTGCTGTTTGCCAGATGTCCTGAGATCACACCCTGGGGGCTGCAGCTGGGTAATTAATTTCTGCAACACATAACTTGTTAAATTTAGTTGTTTGTTTTCTTGTTCTCTCTCACTTAATATTTTCTTACAGTTCCAAACTGTAGTTCTTACTTTATATACAATTCCAGTAAAATCACTGGGGCTATTTCCAGAACAAAGGATCTAAGTTTTCTTACAAGGATCTGAATCGTGGCATAAATTTTCTGTGCCGATCATTTTTTTCCCCTTATCATCATAGGCTGACTTTTAACTCAATAAGGAAGGTACTAGTTGCACCTACTTTAGTTGTGGTTTATTTTATTTTAGAGTGGTCCGTGTGTCCAGTAAGTGGTCTGAGATTGCCAATTCATTCACCCCTATCATGTTGTCATAGATTCATTTTTTTCTGGATGTCTTCTGCTTTCTGAAGGGCTGACCACAGCACAACCATTACGAAGGCTAGCTTCTTTGGCCTTTGGAACAACAACGTTCACAGGTTTTTTTTAATTTCTGTTAGGAATAATCATATAATAATCAAAGGTCTGAAGTAACTACATATCCCAAAACTGAATGGCTGGAAAGCAAGTCATCCTTAAAATCCATTCTGTCAGTCTCATCTTCTTCACTTCCAAATTCTCCTTTACTACGAGGCCCCCACGGCTTATGGAAACACCTTTCCCTGGAGGTAGCTTATCTTCACGAAATATCTCCACTGAATCCATGAGGTCAGTCAGTCTCGTATTACTGAGTCACTCTTGGTGAATTGAGTTGGTCTTCTGCTTTCGCAGACAAATTTATTTGGCAGGCTGCCAATTTCTTTCCGTTTATGACAAGAATATTAATCACTCTCTGAACGGTGCATGCTCCATCATCAGTGCACATCATAAATCATTGAGAGGTACTTTTGCATCTGGTTAACATTACACCTAAGGGCTTCGTGCAGCGCACGCTTTCCTGGTCTACATGGGCATCTTTCCTTTACTCATTTCTTCTACCTTTAGTGTTCTCCAAAAGGCTTCATAAATCAATTGCTTGTCTTTCAAAAGCTGCCCTGTATTCTCCAGCACTTCTAATAGACTTCAAAATGATCCTCATTAATCCTTCTTCACTAAGAGGATGGGTGACCAACCATACAGCCTGACGGAGATGGAAAAATATGACCAGTGAGGGAAAGAGAGAATAGGATTCTCTCCTAAGTCCATGTGGGGCACAGGGGAGGTCAGACAGTATAAAAAACAGCCCAAGTTTCTCTACTTGAACTTGGTCTCAAGGAGTAGGACTTTGAATACAGTAGGACTTTCTCACGAGAACTAGCATATTTTGCAGGAAATCTCACAACAATTCATGTTCTGGAATTACTTTCCCATACCACAGGCAGGTTATCAGCCTGAAAGCAGACCACAGCCAGGCCTTTCATGGTGGGTGGATGGGGTTTCTGTTTCACATATATTTCTTTTTTCCAAAATATTCTACGCCTCATCTGCCCATGCCTCAACTACCCCATTCCCTCCAGTAGGGTAACAAGGAGTTTATGGATCCAGTGGTTCCCAGTGTTTGAATTAATGTCTCTTTATCAGCAGAAGTGGGATGGCAAATGTACGGGACAGCTGAATCACCTTCTCCAAGTTTTTTCTTAATTTCATCCTCATTATTTTACAAAAGGTTAGAGGGACTCAAATAGGAAAAGATCACCTTCATAATTAAAATAATTAAAAACAGTTGATCATGTTGCTAAACATTTGGGCCCAGTTCCGATACTCTTTTAACAAATACTTGACCAGAGTGTAACTTCTTCATTTTTTTCTGCTAGCAGCTGCTGCAAGAGAAATCGGGCTCAGAAGTTCTCTGCTCTCTGTGCATCAGGAGGGAGGGCTGAGTAAACTGAGCATATGCAAGAACTGTTTTCTTCTTGATTACATTCAAATACCTGATACTTGTCAGTATTTTTACTGATTAATTACCCTGAGATTAGTTCTTCAGCTAATATGAATAGGCTACTAATCATATATGTAATCTGTCTGATATTATGGCCACATGACAACCCACGCATGCAAGTTGCTGAAATGCGATGTGGATGGGGGAACTGGTAACTCAGTCTTGCAGAACAAGCCGGAAGATCGAGAATCTCAAGAAGCAGAAAACTTTTTGCCTTTGATGATAACAAAAAATAACAAGGACTCCTGTTCTTAATATTTTAAAATATTCCCAAGAGCATACTTAACAACCATTTAGAAAATTCTGCATGATTTAAAGCTTTTTCAGATTAAAAACTGTCCACATAGAAGTTTGTTTTTCATGAAAAATGCTAGTTTAGAAACACTGGGTTAGCAACCAGGAAATAAAATCAAGGGAATAGTTTCATTTGCCAAAAATATGGGGTCAAAATATGATAAGTCTTTTCACTGGCGTTCTTAATAGTACATGGGATGTATTAAAGCAACAGAAGAAATAAAGGAACATACCTTGATGGAGAGATCAGTTGTGAGTCTTCAAAAGAAAATTTCAAAAGCATAATTTTAGTCAGGGTTTTAGTTTTTCTGCTATCTCAGTTCATTGCCTACATCGCTTCATGCAAAATCACTGAATATTCAGGGTTGGAGATAGACAGTTGTGGTGCCTAAAGCCATTTCGCATGATCCCTCAAGCTGCCCAAATAAATAGGAATATAGCATGAGTGTGTCAGTATATTTTCTACATATATGGTGTAATCCCATTTTAGGAAGTCGCTGGACCTTTGCTATTGGTTACAATGGCATAAAAATTCCAAAATTCACAAAAAATTCCTTTCTTCAGCTAATACTGTGGGAGGCTGGAGTTATACTGGTTATACAGATGCCCTCTGCTGCTGACTTCTTGGAATTGTCTGTTACAAAATGAAGAGGCTACCCTGAGAGCAACCTGTTCTCAAAAATCCCCACCAGCTAAGAAGCAGAAGAAAGAACTGATGCAAGTACTTAGGCTGCATGCCGCTGTCTTCAGAAGTATCCACCCACCTACCGGGCCTCCTGGCAGTGGGCCACCAGGATCTCAAAAAGACCCCAGTTTTTCTTCACAGGGTTTAAGGAAAACAAAGGCAGGCAATAACAATCAGAGTGGAATACCTAAATTTGGTGATTGTATTCCTCTTAAGAAAAGGGAAGGAGGGCATCCTTCTGGTGCTGCTGTTAACCTCAGCAAATACCAGCGAAGGCCGGTAAGCAGCCAGAAACTACACTGCTCAAGGAAAGGGGGCAGGCTGAGTGAAGCTGAACACTACACAGAGGCAACAAATAGTTGCAAAACACGTCTGAGCACTGACAACAGGCAACTGGCACACTGGTCAGGGTAGTCACTGTCCGTACAGGGAGACAAATCAGAACCCACCACTGTTTAACACCCTCAAGGATTTAATTGAATTCATCAGGGCCAAATAGCAATCCATGCTCCAACATGTGACAGAATAGATGTTACTGTAGTAGCAAACATGGTGACTGTCCGGGTTATGCACACAAAACATCTCAAAAGATACAGTGCAGCTGGCTCAGAAGGTAGTCAGAGAGGGAAGGGTTGGGAGCAACATGGTTTCAGGTAAAACCAGGCCGTGAAGGAAAATCATGCTCTCCAAGTCCAGCATCTCCCCCTGAAGATGAAAATCCATATAACAGAGATGTTCACTCAGCCTCACGGGTGGGATGTAGAAAACGTCCTTGGAAGGAGAGTCTTGTGAACAGTGTCCAAGATGGCATCTGCATTTCCACAAAAATCTGTCTCCGTTTTCTATCCAAAGGCAGAGACATAAAGCACGATGCTTCCACTTTACGTGAGAGACATCTCCTCTCTGGGCTACAGTTCACATGAACATCTTGTGAGTGCTTATATCATTATTGCCAGTACAGAGAAGACATTTATGTGGAACTGTCTTCATTTTTTAGGTGTTTGACATTTTACTGACCAATCACTATGGTCTGATTAAAGGCGTTAAAATTGACAGAGAAATTCCTACCTACTGCTTTGGATTGGCCCTATCAGAACACCTCAAGGCCCAGATGCTGTTCCAGCATGCTTTAAAAGTGCAAGGAACATACTCTTCAAAGACAGAGATCCCTTATCACTGGCTTCTCTTATGCTAAATAATATCAACCTTCTGCAGGACAGAGGTTTGATTATAAAGTTTCAGGATGACTGAGAACTCTGTGCCAAACACATGCCAAAAACTGGCATTTATTGCAGAATGAAGAAACTCGCCAAGGTAGCCTTATAGGAAGTCATAACTGTTCTCTCCAGAAAAGAAACTGAAGTTACCTTGGCTAGCATTCGCCCCATCCTCAGCAAACATCCCGAGCTCTTTGGAAAAGAGCTTGCTCCTGTGACCGCCTTTGTGCCCAGGAATGAGTCAGGTCCCTGCAATGACAGATGCGGGGATAAATCACTGCCGAGCAGTGCGTGCACAGGAGGAGGGGAGGCTGTGCTGTGCACAGGGAGGTGTCTGGTTATGCTGGATCGACATTTGAAGCAGGGTTGAAAGCGAAGCAAATGCTCCAAATGATTTCTTTGCATTTAATTTTTTCCAGGTGCAAAAGCAGAGGAAAGCCCGCTTTTTCCTTCCCCACAGAATCAACCTCTTGGATGACCCGTTTCAGTTCCTGTATTAACTGCTAATAAAATTGGCTCCTCTCTCCTAGGCAGGGGAGACTTGCTGACAGACTAGCATTTACATTTAAAGGCTTCTTCTACAGATCTGAGTATTAGCAAGTCTCTATAGCAGTTTCTCTGCATGGTCTGGCTTCAGGCCTGTCTGGTGCCTCAGTTTTTCTATCTTCTCTGGTTCGTGAGCCCTTACACTCCCATTTATTCACCCATCTCCCTTTTGAAGATAGTCATTAGAAAGGACTTCATAGGTCCTGGCTAAATGCCGCTCCCTCCACATACTCAGCAGGTAACTCTAGCACTTTGAACTTACAGTGTAAGTACAAAGCAGGTTTCTTTCTTGCTTTGATTTCCTCTACCCATGTCACCTCCTTCAGCGTTAATCACAGTAGTGACCACATTAACTAGGTCATCACCCTTGTACCAATTGCAGAAAGCACACTTCCATCTGATAAAAAAGTTGGATGTCTGTTGGTACATGGTGACTCAGCACATTGCGGCACCTAATTAAAACACGACTCATTGTGACAGGCTGGTTGTAGCCACAGTCACTTGCTATTTTCACATGAGTGCACAGCAACAATAATATAATGAAAAAGCATTGAGCCACGTATTGCTTACCATAAAACAAACAGGATCTTGTTGTTCCCTTACTCAAAACATGAGATTTTTTTACATAGAAATTTGGAGAAAAATCCCTTCATGATGATGTATCAGACTGTCCTATATATATATAAAAAAAATAATAGGTAGAGTGCTGGGATGTTTTATCTTTTCCCAAGGAAACACCCCTGGCACACCCCACAGCATCACATCTCCTTGTTTCTCTGGCCTGAACTTCCACACACCAGCTTCAGTGGAGCTAAGTGGCAGGAACCATCACTGACAGAGCACCCTGAGTTCTTGGCTGAGACTGGAGGAATAATTCTTGAAATGTTCATGCAGTGTGGCATCAACACAAATATCCTTCTTCCCAGCACAATGCTCTGTTGGCTGTCATGTGCCCCTTCACACTCTGCAGCATCTTGGGAGGATGTTCGGGAGGCAAATGAGTCTCACTTAGAGCTGAGAAACTGAAACCCATGCAAGGCAGCCACTGTTCCCACAGGAGTGGAAGTGTGACCTGGCACCTAGGATTGGGTGTTTGGTACTACTGCCACGTTACCTCCTGCACTGCTTCTGAGCAAGCCAAAAAACCTGTCATGGCACAGAGGCAATCCTATGTGAAAGGGGAAAGCAAGGGAATCCTTCCTGACTGCAATGCACTTAGAGCAGCATAAAGTCCAGACATCTGCACGGAAATTTCCCAGCCCACCTATTCCAGCTGGTTTTTTTGGGTTTTTTTTACCCGGTTCTTTGTTACAGAAATGCTGAAGTCTTGGCCCCAACTGAAATTATCAGTACAGTTTCCATCAATAGAGACGGAGCCAGGATTTTGTCTGAATAATACAGATACCACAACCAGAAAACAGGCTTAGCTGTAGCAATAGTGTTTGCTGACACTCTACCAGCGGGCTAATGTCAACAGAAAAGTTTATTTAAGAGAATCTAATAGTAAAACTGGCTGTTATGATGAGGTTGTAACATGGCAGAGAATCCAGCTATCAGTTTCCCCTGCTAAAACCTTCTGTCTGGACTATTTTTATTCCTTTTTGAAAACTGATTAAAAGAGCCAGTAAGCATGCAGAGCGTGCTTCTTGAACACTGGCTTCTTAATTTGTTGCACCGAGCACTAGCCAAGAATAATTAGTGAAAGTCATCAGCATAGGAGACACACGGAACTAGAGGCCCTCCGAGACAGAACTTTTCCACCGAGGCTTTTCACTGCCGAGGAGGGTACGGTTCAGATGTGCTAGCAACATCAAGCATTTCAAACCTACTGTGGTATGGAAGGGACAACATACCAGAAAGGCTCATTTATTTCATACCTCTTGACTACAGAAGTAGTTGTGATGTTCCCTACATCTTTCAGTACCAAAACTGAAATGCTGAATAGTGCTGGATGTTTGGAACACCCAAGGTCAAAGCTAAGTCAGTCAGTAATTTAAATACAAATGTGGTTCTGACTAGCTAACAGCACCCGTTTGCTGAGGAGTTGAAAAAAAGAATTCAGAAGCATCATACCCTAACTACATGTTTCAGACTGACTCATTTCTGACTGAGAAAGCATAGTCACAAATTATTGCACAGGAATGTGCATATGTGCCTTCCAAAAATTGATATGGCTGCTGAATTTCACATCCTACTCATCCCCCAGCAGATTTCTCAGTATGCGTACTTACATAAAAAAACCCTTCCTGAGCTGCATCTGAATGATGTAAGTGCTGGGTAGAGACAACTGATTATTTAAAACCAGAACAAGATTTAATTTAGCTATTCCTTTTTAAGGACACCAAGACTATGCCGCAGAGTTGTTGTGACCACCCTGCGCCCGCAGGAAGACAGACAAGAAATAGTAGCTGTGGCTTAATGAGGTTACAACGGAATTTAAACGTTGTGGAAATTATTTTGTTACCGTTCCCACAGTAACGATTACCATCTTACCTCTTTCCATCTGTTTAGGGAAGGAAGGATTATCATGTCTAAATGAGCCCTTTGCGAGGGCTGCCTTGGCCCACTCTTGGTACAGTTCTTTGCCACACCAGCCATGAGGAACCCCAACCCCATCCCGTGTCTCGCAGCTGTGTGTTGCTCTAAACCTTCCAGTTAGAAGCCGGGCTCTCAGATTGCAGGAGCTGCCATTTGTACAGTCATGCTGACCTCAATGTATTTTCAGTGCCACATTTAAGGTGTTTTCAGAAACACTGGTTTTCTTTTCATTTTGAACATTTTGAGAAACATTAGACAAGATTTGTTACAGAGCCCACACTTGCAAAACAGACATGAAATGTGCAGACTTCAGATGTTGGGATATAATTTCTTCCACATCTTGCTATTCTTTTCCACTGATCTACCAGGGAAGGGGGTAAATACTTTTCTGCTCCTGTAAGTCAATGTATTTTACACCAGTTTGATTGAGATGTCCAGGTTCAAAACATTTCTTCTATTTCAGTGCTCCCTACAGTTCTTTGCACAGAGTGAACACAGATTTATTTTTAGAAAGACCCTTTAAGCTGGGTAGATGAAGACACTGAGAAAATCAGATGCCTTACCTATTTTTCCTATTTTTACCAGCCAAATCTTGGTGCACCTCTTCATTTACTGCAGAAGATAAATGAGTTAAGAGTTCCGAAGGGTAGCTACAATTTCTGTTCACGGGGAATGCCAAGTGTGTTCCCAGATTTGTGAATGTCTCACAAGCGATCATGCTACTTGTAAAACTTACTTGGCTTTGGATGAAGTTGTAACCCCAAATAAACTTTATTATCATTTACCCCAGGCCTCAGTGGCAGAAAGGTTTAAACTCCAAGAGCAAAGCTTGAATGCACCTGAATGCTTTCGTAATACATAAATATGCCCTATATCCTGCATAGCAACAGCACCTTCCTTTGCCTTCCTCCCCCTCTCCTCCCTTTTCTCACTTTCCTTTTGTACCACTTTCTTCTCCAGTTTTCTTAATGCTTCATTCCTCCTTTTGATACCTAAGTAAGGTATCTCACCTCAGTAACCAGCACAGTGGTAGTAGCATTAATACATAATTTACATAATTACACCTTGCTTGTTTTGGTCTTTTTTTTTTTTTTTTCATATAGACACGATCTTTTTAATCATATCATATGTTTCTTTAATTTGGTTACTGCTATTGCATCTCTTAATTTATCATTTCAAAGTTACAAAAGAAATGACCTACCAAGTCTAGCAGGTGATCCTGTTCCCAGAGAAGTTCTAACACAATGTAACAGGAGAGGTAACATGTGCTGATGCTGTCAATTGAGAACAAGTCATAAACTTGAATCCAGATTCTCTGTGATTTAATTCAAAGCCCTGCACTGGTGCCAAAACTGAGTTTTAAGAAAGATTAAAATATGCAAAGCTATCTACAAACAGTAAGACTTCACCGGTCCCTCAGAAAAGCTTTAGCTCTGCCATATTTTCCAATGCATGCGCTCAACGCTATTTGAGTGTACATGTGAACCACTCGCGCTGCGTGTGAAAACTGCGTGTGTGACTGACTGAGAACTTGAGAAGTCACCTCAGGCCCTGGCACCGCAAGAATGAAAACTGTATCCCGAGAACGAAGGGAAAAGCTGCCTGGCTGGAAATGAATGTGTGTTAATATCCTGTTTGCACCGTACGGAAAGGAAGGTGAAAGTCCTGGGTCTGTTACACTGAACTGTGGTCTTCTAACATAAGGAATCTGCAAAGTTCAGTTCCCTCATAGGCTCTCACACACCTGTGCCATCTCGCTCCATGTGTGCTGCCTACAGCACATCCAGAGCTCAGTACAGGTTTTCCTTGGTAATTTATTCTTAAGAAAATGCAGGAAGACAGAAGAGACAGTCACACTGTGATTATCAAGTGGAAGACGGCAGTCAGATTGAGGCTTTCTTCAATAATCTGAATAAGAAACCTGTAAAGTTACAATTGGAGGAAACATACATACAACATCCAAATATCCTGCTGTAGGAATAATTTTCTCCGTGAGACTCTGGGCATTTAACTTCTAATACTTCAGCCCCTCTCTGAATTCTTGAGATTTCAAAAGCAAGTTGACAACACATTAAAAATAAACACTGCTTTATTTGCCAGATTTAGATCTTATTAAATGTAAATATATGTTAGCTGAACACAATGTTTACAAAATTTATTCCAACATTAGTGTATCCTATATATCAGCAACATACATAGAAAACAACGCCACTGAGATCGCATGACGGTGCAAGTCAAAACAAGCCAGGACACAGAGAACAGTAGGAAAGTCCATCTATTTTCATTCTGTTCTGTTGTCTCAAACTGACAGTATTACATAAAAAAGGAAAAGCAGACTAACAAAATCTTCTAGAAAAAAACAGCATAGCATCTTAAGAGTAGCACTCTTACTTTGCAGTCATTTGCTTAGAACATACCACACTAAATCTTTCCAAGGTAAAATTACTAAATTTTAATGGGGGAAAAAAAAAAATCCCTGATTTTATTACACTTGAAAGGCCAATTTTCTTTTTGTAATTCTAATGAAGCAATCTACTCTTGCTTACAGTAGTTCCAACCCAGAACTATCTTCACTTTGGTTAAAGGACACTTTCAGATACTTATATTAAACAGATCAAAATCAAAGTATTACAAGAATAAGCACGTCCTCAAACTGACCAGTCCATTTCTCTTATTTTTGCCACTTTCCAAGAACACTTCAGAGAATGAGTATGTATGTGAACCATTATCATCCTAATCATACCAATAATCTCTTGTGAAAATACTGCTTAATGACAAATAAAGCAAACTATTATGTAAAGAGGTGTTACTTATTTTGTTAGGTGACATTAGCTCTTAATATGAAACACATTCTCTTTTCAACAGTTTCTATATACAAAGTGCAATGATATATTTTTAAGATATATATATTTCTTTTCAAATAAGCTGATCCCAGATTTTTTCCACTTTCTATTGTATGATACATTTGCAGAACATCTGTTTGTATAGCAAAGTACAAAGTGATCTCAAAAAATAAGTTTGAAGGAAGCAAGAAGTAGGGGTCAAAACATCAACTGAAATTCAGAGTCTGCATGGGGAGCTTCTGCACATCAACGCCGTATCCCCAACTAAGGTATTTCCTTGTTTTCCTCCATCTTGCTGTTATATAGCATTGTTCATTCACAACACAACTGTTTTGCTGACATCTTTTCAAGTGTAGTGTATTAGGACACTTTATTACAGGACCTGAAGAAATTAACATTCTGTAAGCAGAAATAGTGCATCTAATGCTGAATTTTCCGATCGGTTTTCAGCTTCAATTAGATTGTACATTTTGCATAGAAACGTCACTTTGCATCACGTGACTTTACTGTTTGAAGCAACTGCTTGCATTGTTAACAGCAGCAAAACCATAATATCTAAGTTAGTTTAGTTAACAGTATATGTGTAAGAAAGCAGCAGCACAGTGCTTGCATTGTGTTAATTCTGGTGTTGCACAGACAATTATGGTGACTGATACTCTTCTTTGGCTTATACATTAAGCAGCAGAGCTAATTTATTTAAACATGTGTTCCTCCAATTAATCCATTACTTCAAATATATCCGAATATTCAAAAACACGGTCAGTTCATCACAAACATGGATTGCCAACAGGCTTGATTTACCAACCAAACTTACAGAATGAAGCTGAATAACTTACAGTAATGAGAAATGTACATCTGCCTCAACTCCTTGACTGGCAGCCAAACCATGCGATGTTTGTTCGAGGTAGGCACTTCAATATTGAAACTTTTGCTAATAATGACGGTTCTACTCAAGACATCGGTTTTAAACTCTGTTACAACATTAAGGTTACTAGCCAAGTATTCCAAGATGTAGGCTAGGTGTGCAAAAACAGGACACAAGAACCTTAAGTTGTGGATTCAGTAAACAGTACATCATTTGGCTGATACGGAATACAAATATATTTTTTGTGTGTGTGTGTGTATACTTGCAAGGAAGTATAACTTTCAAAGTGCAAATATAGTAAAATTTCTAAACTCTCCAGCTAGTGTACTTCAGCATGAGAGAGCTCAATAGCCTGGTGCAACTTCATCTAAGCAGTCCAGGTACGCTCTGCTCTCCACGAACAGTTCGCATACCACTAAAACAAAAGCGTGCCAGGGCAGGCACCGTTTGGCTAACACTGTACAGCTCCACGCGCAGGTTCACAGTATCACAGTGCCTGCGAGCACGCCTTGGAAACACGCATTTCCCCATAGTGATCGTTTTCACATCTTTTGCCAAATGCAAATAAACAAGGCACTAAGCATGGAAGTGTTGATATGTTTTAAATATACAGCAAAATCATAAAAATGCCTAACTGCTTCAAATTATAAAATGAGGGCACATTCATTAACAGCTGATAGCTACTTTGCACAAGTAGTTATTATATATTTATAAACTTGGTAATTTTGTAGAAAAGCCCCATGACAAAACAGAAAAAAAAAATCCTTCTTAAAAAGAAAGAAACACCCCAGAATGAAAACAAAACTCCCAGGATCCTATGTATAAGGACAGTAACAACGTAAACACAGATTATTTGGCATGCTTAAAATCTTCTGATTACAAATCCAGGTACAAACCATCCTGCTAGATCAACCAGTGTGGCGGTCCAGCTCCCAAGGCACTGCACCACACCACAGTGTGCAGCAAGTACAGCCGCACAGCTTCAGCCCTTTGGTGGCACTCACAGAGAAACCACACAAAGGAGTAGCTTTGGCCAAAACTAGTATCAAGCACTACCTTCCAATGGCAGGTTTTGAGACTGAGAAATAAATAAACTATATTTCTCCAAACTGTATAGATTTTTTTTTAAAAAAATGCAATTAGACGATTCCACAATACTTGCATTTAAAGAGCAAACTCTTTGGCAGATGAGATCTTTATGAAAACAAATTATGGAGTTCTTTTCCTTTGTTAGTATGTATTAACCAAATTCTGTGGCTATAAACAATTCCAAGTGGAATTAAGTCAGTATATTTTTTAAAATCAATTCTTTCTAAAAAAGTGTATAGAAGTTCAAAGCTGCAAACAAATGTTTCATAAGACATACTGGACAAAAAAAGCCCCAAACCCTTGTATCTGGAGCGTTCTCCTATTTAAATGATCATGTCATAAAAATAATAATTCTCAGCATTTTCCACAGCAGGAGTCCTCTATGTTATCCTTTTCATTCAGCTGGGATACAGCCTGGAGCTTTGCATTTAGCAAGAGGGGGAGGGCTTGGTGGTAATGACCTTATATCCTGTCAGCCCTTTGAAGGTAACATTCCCCGTAGCTGGAATCCAAATTCTAGTATTACAAGATTACACAATATTAAAGTGGCGGGTAAATAGAAAACAGTGCTGAAGTCATACAGTTAAGTAGACTTATTAAACCTAGAATGCTCAGTAAGACTTTTAAAGAAAAGTCTAAAATCTTTGGACTGAAAGCAAAGGGTTGAAACCATCCTATAGCTTTCAAGATGATGCATACTGAGCAAATCACAGATAAAAAAGCTAAACCAAGTTAAATCCCAAACAGCTGGGTTTTCTTCAACTACATTGCTCTGGATAACTCCATTCTCCCTTCTGTGGCGATGAACTCTTTTTCCGTGGCTCCTTTATCACCTTGACACAGTCTCTCCTTCAGTTTTTCAAGTTCATACTCATGCAGGATTTTCTGTGTTAAATATTTCTCACGTTTTATTTTTGCTTTTACGTCTGCAGGGACATCAGGAATCATCCATGCTACAAAGAATTTGACGATGAATACAACATGCTGGGGGGGGAAATAAAAAAAGGGGAAGACAGGGGAAATGTAACAGCTCATTACTGAATTAAACACCTATTGTTTTATCTAACACAAACCAGATCACAAACAGAACACATTGCCCTTATCTGTCCTGGAACAACACGTAACAAACTAATGTGTATCTGGTATGTGCATGAAGACTAAAACGCTTCCTTTCACGCAGAAACTTTAATTCCAAACCATTTATGAATTAGCAAACCCAGGAGGAAAGGCTCTGAATCATTAGCATCACTTTCTGATACCTCTGTGTGATTTCTTAGAGAATTCACACAGCTGTGCTGTAACGCTCAGCTATTCAAAAATGGTAAGATACAGTAGGAAAAGTGAAGAGCACTTTATCAACTCCCTTTTCCCTTCAGAACTTGCAAGCCAGTGGCTTAATACTGAAGTGCTCGTTACCCAAATAACTGATTCAGCTATTTTTGGCCAATATGCATCGCTGTAAAACGCTTTC
Organism: Falco cherrug; assembly: GCF_023634085.1. Taxonomy (NCBI): domain Eukaryota; kingdom Metazoa; phylum Chordata; class Aves; order Falconiformes; family Falconidae; genus Falco; species Falco cherrug. Next base: position 22,798,156 of record NC_073706.1, on the reverse strand, counting down.
GGGATTTTGAATAGAGTCATCTCACATACAGCTTTTTAATGAAACCAGTAGGAGTGAAAGCACTACTCTTGGTGGTTCATGTCTCTTCCATCTGCATAAAGACCTTTTTTATTATGCTGTTTCGTTTCGATCAAATTTAGCCGACTCCTCAGCTGTTTTCACGGTTCTTACTCTGAGGTTAACTCCCTAAAGTTAAATGACTTAGTTACAGTAACCACTTAGGACACAAATACTTGGTATTACTTAGGGAAGAAACTATGTTATACTCTCAGCAATTCTGTTTTCTGTAACATTAGCGACTACCTAGAGAAACTACAAGGTACCAATTTCCAAAGGAAATTTTGTAGGGAACATACCTCCATAATAATGATAAAAGCCAGTTTTGCAGCAAGAATGTGCCAGAACTGCATGGTGTGTAAGTATTTCCTCTCATGGTCCGGAGGATATCGATAGTCTCTGTACCTGTTGGACAGAACAACATGCAAAGGTGAAACGTCACATTCAGTCTGAGACAGACTACAAGCTCAGTGACACTTACAGGCAAATACAGCTGTCACTTAAAGAACCTTTTCATCTTGTTTTTAATGGTCTGTTTCTTTTGGCAGAAAAAGGTTGCCTCTCAATTTGTTTCCATCCTATGTTTAAGCAAACACCCTCACGTTCACAGCAACAGAGTAGAAAGGAGGATGCGTGAGGAGTGAAATTTTGTACATAGGTTACTTTTTTTTTTCAGGCAATGATCACATCATACAGGACAGACTGATGGAATGTATCACACAGCAATGGGCAAGTGCTGAATAAATGTGACACACGTTGACAGTTTATACACTGGACAGATGCAGGGTTTAATGGAAGGACAGTCTTGAGTACGTGTTCTACACTTAAAGGTACAAGTAGGATAAAGACTCCTGGGGCTTTAAAGATAATACATCATACAAATGTAGCTGCTTCTTAAAGTGTTGGAGATTTTTCCTTTGGATCATTTGTTTTGGGAATATTTTTTTTCATGAAATCAATTTTTTTTTTACCACGGTCTTCTCCAAAGTTCTTCTGCAATTATTCTAGAACCTCCAATGCTTCTTCTAGCAAGAAAGGGCTATTTTTTTAATGAAAGCAGGATAGCCCAGATCCTTGGTGTTATTTAGCACAACAACAACTGATTTTAGATACTACCTCTCATTTTCAGCTTTGGAATCTAAACATCCCCTTAATAACACTTCTTGGTCCACTTAGGCATTACAGCCTAAACCCCTTTGAAAATATAGGCTGAAGTTTGCAACTTTAGGGACATAAATCTCCTCCATCACTCAAAGATTAATAGTTTGATTAAGTAAAAAAGCAAAACCAAACAAAAAGACATTAGCAATGAGAGTCTCAAACAACAAAAAGGTGATTTTTATTACTGGCATGACCTCTTACCATCTCAAGCGCTGCCTTGTTAATAGCTTAAATATTACCTCTCACACTTTAGAATGATGAGAACAACGTAATTTAATTTGTAGTACACTAAGATCTGCCTTGATTTCTTATGCTGTATTCTAAACAAAGTGGTAAAATATTTATTATTACACCAACACCAACCTGCATATGACAAAGTTTTCCGGATTCATTTTAGGCTTGTTTCTGTATGGAAAATCTGAGATTTGAAACACTGACAAACTATTGTTTATGTATCCAGACATAGGTGAGTCTTCACTTTCAGAATAAGCATAGTAGTAAACTAAACGAGGAATCATATCTGATGTGAATGCAACAATAAAAGCCTGAAAAAAAATCAGAGAGAGAGATTAAGGAAATGGTGCACAAAACTTGTGCTGAGCAGATTCATAAAGAGACTTTGGTACCGTGACACTGTGGCATAACCCAGGATCTTTTAAGCAAGGGTGAGCAGCACGATTCGGGCACTTGACCTTGTAACAATGCTGACTTGCAGCCTCTGCTGCAAACACCAGCACTCAGTGAACAAAATACGTGAATGGCCCTTACAAGGGGCACCTAACACCAAAGATCGCCTCACACCAAACTGCCTTTTATCTGTGATAATGGCATTCCTTCGTGAAAGGGGGGACATGGCTTTGAGTTCTTGTGAGAAAGGATCAACCCAAATCCAGTGTGCGATCACTTTAAGAAAGAAGGGGCAGCATGTTCTCTGGCTGTATTTAAAAAGGAAACATGGCTACCAGCACGTTTTGCCAGGAAACCTGAGACACTGAAGATGCTCAGGCACCTTGCTCACTAGGCAAGTGAAGTGGGTTTGTTGCCTCAGATACTTGCCGATCTGATACTGCTGAATATTCTACACTAAAAAGAGGCAAGTCTTTTGCTCAGCAGTCTACATTATACTTAAGATGAAATAACCAGCATAGCACTTAGTTTACAGTGTATAAAAAGCACTCTGAGACACTGCCCCCACACAGGGGCATCCAGAAGCAGATGAACGAGCAGAATTCCCACAGAACAGGCCTCATAGCGACAAGACAGAAATGTCATCTGGCTGACAGAATTAATCCACCTCTCCTGTCCCCTACGGTCCCCTCTGGGCAATCAAGTGTGCTTCATCAGACTAAGCTTCAGACCGGCTTGTGCCATTCCAAAATGCTGGAAAACACAGACAAGTGAATGAAAGGTTATTGTCCAGCGCAATGTGGACTGGGAGCTGCGTGTCGTCCACACACGGACAAGCTGAATCACCCAAAGGTTACTCTACAGAGATACGGTCAAACCTTGTGATAACGTGAATACTACTGATGGAGAAAAAGCATCAGCTGATTTTTAAATCTGCAAATTCCGAGTACACGGAAGAATCAAAATTGATGTAGCACAGTTAAGGTACTTACATTAGTGACAACAGACAAGATGGCCATTCCGTTCAGGATCTCCTGCCAAACTCCTATGCTGTGCGCTTTTGCAGCCACCGGTCTCCTGTACTGAGTGGTTAATTTCCAGGAGTCTACTCGAATCTCCAGGATATTATTCATCAGAGCAAGAAGGGGAGCCAGGGGAAAGGACGCCACAAAGAGCGTAATGAATCCAAACTGAATGACTGCAAGGGAGAAAAGAGAAGTGCCAAAATCTGCCCCTACAAAAGTACCCTCAGGACGCCAATGAAACACGCAAGTTGCCTCTAGCAGACTATGGGCAAACTTCTGCCAGGCTGCACAAGTCACCTCCAGCCCTGGCATGCGCTAAGTGGTGACTTGTCCCCGACCCGAGACTTTAGTCTCTTAGGGCTGCCATCCTGCAGCACCCAAGGGACATCTGGGTCCTGTCAGACGATGCTGCCAGCAGTGCTGGATACTGATTCTTTCACGGTGCTGCAGTTCTCTCACGAATGGCACTAACTGTAGGGGAATTGGAATGTACTCATACATCACATTTCTGCATTATGACAGGAACAAAACCAGGCTATTTTTCCTCTCCTGCAGTTTGTACAGAGCAAGCCTGTTCTCCTTTTACTTACCAGCTACGCTCCTAAATGAAAAAGAGGAACTACTTTTACTTCTATGACAACCTTACCTCCACCTACTGTTAATGCTTCAGTCAAAATATTAATACCAATTCCATATTCAATAGTTCCACTGGGGAGCCTTAACATTAGTTTAAGAATTGCAAATAGAATACACGAATGATCTCTTTAGTGGGATGAAATGTTTCTGGGTACAGAATGTGACAGTACTCAGTGCCGAGCCAATACTGCCACTATATGTTAAAGATAGGAAATAGAACATCTTATCTGGTTTAGGCAGTGAATAAAAATAAATTCCCATACACCAGTCATCAGCTCTTCCATGATTTCAGTGATGAGTTCTTCATCTTAGACAAGCAACAAAATTCCTGTTAGCTTGGCAGCCCCAGGACATTGCTGGAGCATACTGCTTCAGTGCTGACTGAGGAAGAGTAAGGACATCTATTAACAGGCATGGCTGACAACACTGATTGAGTGCATTAATTTTGTAAGATCCCAGCCCTGTATGAACTACCATGTCCGAAGTGACAATAATAAAACTCCACACCTCTAGGCAATCTAGAGCATTTAGAATTATTTCTGTAGAAATAATACAACACAAAAATCCACTTCTCCACAAATTTTGTCCTTGTAATGGACAAATACTATTTTATGGGGTTTAGTGTCTTTTAGATTTAGTTTGGATTCAGTTTCTAGTTTTAGTTTCTCAGGTTTTGTAAACTCATTCCATACGCTGCCGTGTTCACATTACCTTTGAAAAATCCTATTCTGTTACCCATGCTCCCTCTGCTGGTCTGCAGGACTGCAGCAAGGCACTACGCAGTGCAAACCTAAAACTCAGCGGATTCTCCCTGATCCAGTTTGTAGATCTCATATCTGCAGTACCCATCCTTACAGCCTATTTGGCACCCATCCCATACTTACAATTTCCACTGACATCAGCTGAGAATATGCCTGGGAACAAGAACAGAACAGACACCGAGACAGCTGGCTGCACCAAGAAAAATGTTCCCTGTTTAAACAAGGGAAACAAACGGTCTTTGCAGCGTTTCTGTGAAATTCTCTGCAGTCGAAGATGCAAAGGCAGCTTTTTTTGTTTTGTTTTGTTCTTAATCAGGCTGACCTATTTAATGATTTCCAGCAGTTAACTGTCCACTGTTTACCAGATGAAAGTGATGGCATCAACCCATAACTATTAATTGAGAAGCTTTTTTTTTTTTGTGTCAGCACAAGCCGTCTTGTCCTCAATTCCAAATGTGTATTTTTAAACTTACCCATTTCTAGATATTCATAGAACAGTCCTAAGGCTCCAAATATCTGCAAATCATGGTCTTGCTCCCAGCGACTGTATAAATTTTCTGGATTATTTCTGGCTTTCCGACGACCCCACCAGTTACAAATCCAGCTGTATATGCAGAAAAAAGTTACAAATGAAAGAAGCAGATCAAGTAGCCCTTTCTCTAAGCAAGCTCCTTGCAGCAACATGCTTTTACAAGCATGGCTTTCATAAAAAGAAGCCAAAAGCCTCTACAAAATGACTCTACTCAGAATTTGTGCTTGATTTACAGGGTTTTTTTCTTAGCCTTTTCATATGGCAATAATTTTGGTGGAACTCCAGGAAAAAAGGAGAGTTTACCACCTCTGGAAGAAGAGGCAGGCAACGCAGAATATAGCAGGCAACTATAAGGATGTTGTGAGGTTATGCAGGGTGAAGGTTAGAGAGGTGAAAGCCCAGCCAGAACTCAGGCTGGCCACCGCTGTAAAAAAAACCCAAAAGGTGTTTTTACAAATACAGCAGCAACCAAAAGAGGGCCAAGGATAATGTGCATCCTTTATTGGATGTGGTGGGGAACTTTGCCACAAAGGATGAGGAAAAGACTGAGGTACTTAAAGCTTTCTCTGCCTGTCTTTAATAGACCAGCTTCTCTCTGGGTACTCGGCCCCCCGAGCTGGAAGACGGGGACGAGGAGCAGAATGAAGCCCCCACCGTCCAGGAGGAAACGGTCAGCGCCCGGCTGCTCCACTTGGACACGCACCAGTCCACGGGGCTGGATGGGATCCACCCGAGGGTACCGAGGGAGCTGGCAGAAAAGCTCGCCAAGTTGCCCTCCCTCATTTATCAGCATTCTTGGCTAACCGGGGAGGTCCCAAAAGACGGGAGGTCAGCCCATGTGACACCCATCACCGCCGAGCGGGTGAGGGGAGGCCGCGCGTGCTGCCCACCCGGAGCCCAGCGGAGCCTTTGGCCCGTCTCCCCCAGCACCCCCTGTGCCAGCGGCTGCTGCCGGCCGGGCGGGCGAGCTCTGCGCTGGGGTCAAAGCTGCCCGGGCGGCCGAGCCCGAAGCGCGGGGGTGGATGGAGCCACCTCCCGGGGGCGCCGGGCACACGGGGTGTTCCCAGGGCTCCGTGCTGGGGCCAGCCCTGTGCCATGGCTCTGCCCACGGCCTGGGCCAGGGGGGCAGCGCCCTCAGCCAGCTGCAGGGGACCCCGGCCAGGGATGGGGCACAAGGCTGGGGGGGCGGCGGGGGGGCTGGGCAGGCTGAGCCCATGGGCCGAAGCCAATGGCACCAGGTTCAACCCAGCTCTGTGACCAGTTGGACTTGGTGGTCTTAAAGGTCTTTTCCTACTGAAATGATTCTATGATTCTGCTTGTTACCACTCATCCCAAGAATTTCTTTTGTCTATAACACGGGCATCTTGCTGTAAGGGATAACTTACGGTACAATGGCCTCTTGGATATTTCCCCAGATCTGTTTGCCAGCCATGACTATGGTAAGCTGTGTCGTCAGTTCTATCAAACAGCCCGCAGGATCGCACTGGCAGAGACAAATTGGGGGTTAACAGACAGGAATAATGGACACTACCCACATAAACTATATTCCACTACTGTATAAATTAAAAAAAAAAAAGAGTTCTTCAAACTTATTAGGACAGTACTTAATTTTCATCTGGACTACCAACTAAGATGTCCTCTCAGGAAGGCTGTTATAGAAGGGCTTTCAGTGCTCAACGTGCTTGATAAAAAACACACCAAAACGTAATGGCCACTTAAAAGACAGTGTACTGTAATTCAGAGATGCTTCAGGCTGACCACTGTGCAGATACACAAAGACGGGGCAGCAGCATCTGCGTGCAGCAGCCACCCTGCAGCCCCAGCAAGGTGAATCTATGGCACTCATTCAGCTCAACACCAGACCAACCTGGACCTACCAAGCACCCAAGCTCTCTATTCATAGCCGTACACCAGAGGTATTCAAATACCAGCCAGTATCTGGTCTCTGCTGTTTGCTGACAACACTAAAGTTTCAACTCTTTCTTGAATCCATCTTAAGAATTCAGCAGCCAGACCAGTATTAGGAGATAATCTACGAGCAAGTGCACTGCATTACTTCATTGTGTTTTGCATTAAGTTTTTCCCGTACTACTGACTCCCAGGCAACACTTCACATTAAGTCCTGCATTTCATGTCTGTGCCAACAGCACAATTAGCAATGAGATGAGGAAAAAAGCAAAAGCTTACAGATGTGCCTTTTATCACACCATTTCTCTGAAAATGTCGTCCCTCACACAGCTAATGAAGACACCCAAAAGCCAGAGACCATTTCCATTTACATTAGCTTTCTTCAACCTAGGGGATCACTTTCAAGACTTATGGCAAGATCCACTGGTATTTCAGGAGAACTGAGGGCAAGAAAAGCTTTACAATTTTTCACCCTTATGACTGACAGCCACAGATTTTCTTGTGCACAGATTTGCTGGTGCCTCCTTGACTAGCAACAGCAGGAAGAATCCTTGGAAGCCCCTCCATCAGCCTCAGGACAGCCAGCTGAGGTCCAGCTCATTCCAGACCAAACCTGCAGCTGGCAATTTAGGACTGGGCAGGTTGGAGGCGATAAAGAGTTTAACTAGTTTATTATAATTCAATCAACCGTAATTGACAAAGTCCTACCTCTTCATTTCGCCAGCGATTGAACATGTATGTGTAGGCACCTGGGTAACCAACAAACTTCCCTTTGAAAAAGGCAACGTAGAAGCAGGATGAATAGTAGTTGACGAACTGGAACAAAAACATTTTCATCGTGAGCCTGTTCTCGTACTCCATGTGAGTTCTGGGAATCTCTGTAACGGTAATTTTGTTTTCCTTTACTGTCTTTAGAAGGATACAGATTCATAAATACTCATCATGCACTGTGCCCTTATATCCCAAAGAAAAAGAAAACACCTACAAACATTTGAGCAGATGGTGTTCCTGCTCTCAGATACCCTACCTTAATTTACAATGCAATTCTCCGAGTAGGCAGGCAAATGAAATTAATTCTTGAAACTTTTATAAAAGCTCCAATTTTCCCTTCTTTGTACTGTCCACTAGCACTTGTCTATCCCCAAATCTTCTGCTATTTTAGCAGATCCAAGATGAATCTCAAAGAGTAACTAGCAGCGTCTCTTGGAGTATGAAAATTTCACTGTTAACAATGCACATCATAAAGATTTTTTTCTTTGTGGTACAGAAGTATGTTATAGTATTGGTTTTTTCAATATGCTGTTTGTGTGTAACATTGAAATCAGCAGAAAATGGATGGGCCCTGTGCCCCTAAAAGATCAGGCTCGTCAGGGGGGGAAGAACAGGGAAGGATACAGGCATCTCAACAGTACTGAACATCATCACCAACATCATCATTCAGCACTTTTGCTTAGGGTTTTGCTGCCTTCGTAATCACATTCTCCACAATGTTTACATTTTTAAAAGGTAGCAGGAAGCCCTAAGCACCTTACTGGTAAAATGTCCTGTTAAATGGTAACATATAACCAAGTCAAGCTGGGAAAAGGGGGAAGAAAATACACCACAAGTATTCCAGGACCCTCTGATTTGGTCATGACCTGGCAGACGTGCTGAATTCACCTGCCCTACAGTAAAGTTATTTTATATATACGAGTAAACTAACGTTTCCAAGCTTGGTGTAAGTTTTCATGACAGAAGAAAGTACATTATTTGCTGGGAACATAACATGACTGCACTATAGAGGAGGCAGCACTCAGGTGAGGCAGTCTGCTTAGGCTGTAGTTCATTAAAACATCTTTATTGTCAGTGAGCTGTTCAAAAGTTTCTGTCAGACAGACAGACAGTTCAGAGCACTGGAGGTAGGTTACACCTGCATGTCTGAAAGCAAAATCTGGCCTAACATTTCTAAGGAATTCAAATATGAACAGAGTTTGAACATTTCTTGTCATTGAACTCCTGCCATTTCACGCCCTGGCCCCAAGCACATCTCAAGCCTGAGCCAGGCACGGCTGCCGGGGCCGCCAGGGGAGCGCAGCAGCCCCCCGATGTAAAACCTACTGTCCCTCGGTGACGAGAACCGCAGGTACCGCTGACACTCCAGAAATCAATCCTCCACACTTGGAAGCAGCAAAACAACAGTGCTGCACCTTCTTGCTTATAATTTGTGCTCTTGAAGGAAGATTAAAAAAAAAATTATGATTTTCTGTTTGGTTTTGGTTTTGCTAGGGGGAATTTTACTTATTACTTGTTCTGTCTTTCTCTAGTCTAATCTGGCCAAGTGAGATAAGCAATACAGATCTCCAAGATAGGAGATGGTCCATGATAAATCAAAATAAACCCAGCGCAACATCCCATTAAGTGTCTGCAAGAAACACCTTTCAATTCTTGATTCCACTTGTAAGACCTCAAAAAAAAAAAAAAATCACCCAACCGTTTTTATGACAGCTGTACAAGCTACAAATACTTAATACTCTCAGCTCTCCCTGCCCTCAAGCTAAATATTCTGTGATTATTTCTTTCTATAAAGCACCTGCAGGGACTTGTACATCTAAATCATTAAGGGCAAACAAAATCAAATACTTCAGAAGAGCTCTAGGGAAGGGTATTTCCAGCAAGCAAGCAACATCAAAACATAAAATCTGCTACAAAAAAAAGTAATAGATCTTTCTGGGCCTGCCTGCTGGCTCCTCCAGCTCTGGAGTGAGCCTACTGCAGGCAACGCTACCAACAGCGACAATAATGTATCTCATGCCCAACTTCTCAGCTTGCTCCATCTCTGTCTTCAACCTGTGGAACTCCAGATCTGTAAAGCCATAGCTAAGGGAAATGGCTCAGAAAAAAAAATGAAAAATGGACTGTCCTATCCCATCCCCCATCCTCCTATCTTCCCCCTTAAGCAAGATATTATTCTGTAGTCTTTTTTCTTGTAAAGATGGCTGTGAAAGCTGTGATAGATTTAAAAAAAAAATACATCTTCAGGATTTCTAATTGAAATACTGCTAAATCAAGAGTTTGATCTTGCTTTAGTGGCTCTAATATATTAAAGACATGATAATTTTTAATTATGTTCAGAATTGTGGTTGTCTCTGTAGACTAGTTTGGATATAAGCAAACATACTAAGAGAAACCAGCTTGTGGTAACTATTGAAATGCAAGGAAAAAGTTCGGTATGGTCATGGATACAACTGAGTCACTGCTGCAAGCTACAGACTCGGTAGTCTACAGTCCTAGCGGTCCCATTGTGCCTGAGTTGAGAGCCACGTAGTGCATCTCTAGATGGGTTCTCCCTGTAGTCATTCTTTAAAAGCTTAGTCTTCAAGTACACTGCTTACCCATATCAGTAATCCAGATGGCTATTCTCTCATATAAGAAATTCAATATCATGATGATTACAAAATTCAGGCACGAGGCTGTGACTGAAGTTGCCAGCTGAGGGGTCAGCAATCCGCTGATGGGCTGTAAAGTCTGAGTGTTCTCCATGAGGCTGGCAAAGGCAGCGTACACTGCAAGACGGTACACAATCACAGCGATCATGCTAGCTATAATAAGAGACACCTAAGAAAACAACAGAGATTTGAAATACACTTAGCGCTTAGTACAGCTACAAGCACGCAACATTTGAAAGAAGTTGTAAACCACCACGCTTTATACTTTCTAAATTTTATTCTTTATGGGTATGAGTTCAGCAGATCTGAAATGCAAAGTACACAAGCACATTAAACTCAATAAAATTAAGGACACAGACTCATAGAAATGGAGATGGAAGGGTGAAGTTAGTTTATATTGTCCACCCTGAAATTCACTCTGCAGATATTTCAACTGAGGAATGTATATATATTTAATGGTAGTTAATAATACTTTTTTTCCCCTCTTTACTATAATTCTTTTCAGTATGGTTTGTTCAGCACATAACCCAGAGAAAGAATTCTTCCTATGCTAAAATGTCCAATCAAATTACTGATTAATAACATATTTCCAAGGTCTGGTCTTTTTTTTTTTTTTTTTTTTAATCTGAATTGAAGTGCATTTTGCATTACAGCAAAAAATCTGCAGGACAAAAATAAAAGCATGTGTTAATATCATTAATAAAACCAGTTTGTGTTAATGTCACAAGTGATGATCAGCAACTCTGATAGATGTTAAAGTGATGATTCAAAAAGATGCTCACCCAGAACAACACTGTAGTTCCTGAGATGCAGAATCGCACAGCCTGGCTAGTTATAGGCAAGTAAGGCTCCATCTCCTGAAACAAGTCAAGCAAGCACAGCACAGTTCACAGATCTGTAATCTTATTTTAACATCAAGCAGCACACAGCGCGCTCATCAGCTGTGTGAAAGTGCCCACATCCAAAGAAAACCATTCACAACCCCGCTCTCTAAAAGAGCAGACAAGACATGATTTTGAATGTGTTGGGGGCGGGAAATAAGGTCAGGACAGAAGTGGCCATAAAAATGCTAAACCTAAAGAAAGTACCTGGAAAGAACGGTTAAACCTTTGCAAAGATCAATCGGTAGCTGAAGGAAAAAGATCAACTTCTTCATCAGATGAGCAGGCCAGAACTGTTTCTGTAGTGCTAGGGCAGCTGCCATTCAGCTCTGAGTCCAAAACCGGACTCAATTTTAAGAAATTCTTCATGTTGAGGTTTCTTAAAATGATCGTTTACTTGGATGTGCCATGCTTTTCCACACAGCCAGAGCGCCTTTTCCTCCACTCCTTCAATTTCATTTTTAATTGAAGAAATGGCTGTATTAGTTGCTGTTCTCTGCTACAGCATCAGGCAGCTAGGTCTTACCCAAGAAAGTATCCCCATATAGCACATGAACAACTTTCCATGTTCGTGTAAAGTTCTCTTTTTCACAACCAATTCTAATTCCTAAAATACCAGATTACATGTGTTAAAAAAGGATTATTTAAGAACTAATGCTAGTGGAATAAGACTCAGTAAAAAATAATCTGAGTTTGATAAATCTTTGGGACAAGGCATCATAGCATGCTTACACTTCTCTTGGACAAAGGGGCATCCACTACTACAGATGGGGACAATATTAAGTATATTATCAATAAGTATATTGAACTAGAAAATGCTTGTTTCGACAACAGAAGATATGGAACCTGTAAAATGGTGTTGAAGGGAGTTTATTTTCTGTTGTACAGAAGTCCAGAATGTGCCAAACACACTGGTATAATGTGGTGTAATTATGCTGAACACAGTTGCTGCCCTGAGCTGTACGTTTCTCCCTGGCACCACCATGCAGGTGCAGTTGTTCTACAAGCGTTGTTTCTTGATGGCGACACCCCTCAGTCAAACAGCGTGCTCAGACCACCCTGATTTCGTTTGAAGTGTAACGTGCTATTCTCTCAGGAGAGACGCACTGCCTGTATCTGCCTCAGTATACTTACTACACGCAATTACCAATACTGCAGTCTCAAGTCACAACAAGTTTTCTGATGATAACAGTTAAAGGCTCTATTAACAGACCTATAAAAACCAGCTGCAGATAAGATACGAGCATAGATATCAGATGGCTTTACAGAAGCTCATAACATTTTATCCCTGTTTTGTATTAACAAATAAGACATATATTCTGTATTAAGAACAAATGTTTCACATATTCTAGGCTATTCAACAAGTTTTCTACTTTAGAACTGTAGGCACTAATGTGCAATGACAGAGCTCAAGTATAAATGGAATGCTTCATTATTTATGTAAATTACAATTGTACTGTAATCAGCAAAACCAGATTTTAGCCATGACCTAACCAGATATATTAGCACCACGAGCAAATGAGGTGTTAATTAAAGCCTCAAGATGGGCAATTTCTGTTTCAGTGCATGTAGAACTTTGAATCACAGCCAGGAATAATGAGGAAATAATTTTAAGAGTGAAACAAAGCCAGCCTTGGGACGCAAGAAACTCAGTGACCTGTGTCCATATTACCTTATCAGTCTGCAGAACTAACTCATTTGGAAGCACTGTCCTTTCATGTGTTCAGTATTGCACATTAGATAATGAAAGGAAATTGCACTACCGTGTGGCTAACCTGTACGGTTTGCTGCAACTGCATATTGGTAAGGATCACTGCTAAACCCTGCCACACAAAAGCTTCTGAAAATCCACCAAGGTAATAAACTGATGTCTCATAAAATAAAGGATTGTACAGTCATAGCATTTTTATGGTAATTGTTGATGCCTGCTTAGAAAGCACAGAGCAGCGCAGTATCTCACTCTGAGGTAAGAAAAATGCACTAAGGTCCAATTTCTGTTTTCTAAATGAAGTCCAAATAAACCATTCTACCTAAGACATCTGCAAGAATTTTAAGAGACAAATCTTCTCCCTCAGGACAATTATACAAATACATCTAACCCAGGCCATCTTGGGCCGTGCCCTGCTCCAGCTGATTCCCCTCGCCAGACGGCAGGTTGTGGTCCATGCTGTACCTAACCACCGTCGGAGTCAGCCCATGACTTCCCCGTCCTGGCACGCTTACCCTCTGCTGCAGCCCGGTACTTCAGAGCACACAGGGGCCGTGAACTGCCCGTGTCACTTCCCCCTGCTCCCTCCTTCAACTGCGGCAGAACCGCCGTGGTTCAGCTGGTTTTGGTCACTGTGCAGCCACATAAGAAAGGGGAGGTTTTGCACCTGAGCGTACACAGGGATGCAAGCTAGCAAATAACACACAACAGGCAGGTATCTGTTTTCAATTAGCAAAACTAGCTAATGAAAAATTGATTTACCTGAAACTGTTTTCCTGAGCCTGCAGAAATCAGTATCTCAGCAGAGCTACATTCAAAATCATGGCTCATGGTTATCAAAGATCTCTGTGTAATCTGTACAGCGTACAAGTTACGGTTTACGAAGAACTGCATTAACGCTGTATGTGCAGAAGGGGAAGGAGCGACAGAAAAACTTTCTCACAAGAGATACCATTACTGCATAGGTTTCCTGCTAATTAAGGAGACAAGCCCTGAAAGACAGGGTTACTCTTATATAACAATGATTCTCCCCATGTTCTGGCCAAGCTTGTATTTCTTTTCTGTTACCAAAGTGTACTTAATGACTAGTGAAAATAAGTCATTTATAGGATGAGGAAGACTGATTTAAAAATACATCAAATTGAGGTGGTAGATGTTGTATTGCAACGTAACCATCTGATACTTAAACTTGTCAAATAAATCCTACCTAAATTAAATTTAAAGACAGACAATTAATTCTAGTAAGTATTTATATAGAACACTTAACAGAGTTAAATAGCGTGGTTAATTGTATCTCAATTAGATTTCAGACAAAAGGCTGCAGCAACCTTCATCTCTCTAGCATTCCCCAAAGCGGTTGTATCAGAAGTAAAAGCACAGCTAGTCCCACTACGGTATCTTCAGATCAAGACAACTGGTTCTGCATATGTTATATGCATATGCATACATATGTATAGGGATGAGAATGTGTGCTTTTAAAGGTGCGAAGATTTCAGAGACTGCTACCTTGAGATGTGAAGGACACTGTAAAGATGGTGTTAGCCAAGTGAAAGCTTCAAACTTTCCCTTTGTATTCCTGATTTAATGTATCAGTTTCCAATGGAAATTAAAAGCAGAGGATAACCGAAGTTATGCGCACACCCCAGGGGCAAACCCCCCATTTCTCATTTATTCTGTGTCAAAAGCCTAGATGACAAAATACATCTGCAGAAGAGAGCCACGGGCCAAGAGGTGGGGCATGGCTGTCACCTGCAGGAGGCCATCGTGCTGATGGCCTCCACTCACTGCTACCTTCAGACTGGAAAGCAGGACACCCACCCCGCAACGGCTGCGCCAGGGTAAACAGACCCCTGGATTTACTGATGCTAGCACAGCTATGCTGCTTTCAGCAGGTGAAGTGTTTACCTCTGATGCCAGTCAAAGGGCACACACCTCAGCACTCATCAACTGGATGCCTTCAGCAAGAAAACCATGTGCTACCAAATTCTGCTTTGATATTCAATGCAATCTGTTGTGTTCAGTGAGGGTGTGGTTGGCATCACGTTCTACACATTTCAGCCAAACTCCCTGCTGTCACAGACACTGCTCCGTGGAGATGGAAGAGCTGAGGGCCTGCCCTGCTCCAATGTAAACGCAGTATTGCTTAACGTGTGTCACACAAATCTTTACCTAGCCATGAGATACAGACTTGTTCCTGAGACAGAACTCACACATTACCAAAATGTCAGTGCACAATTACATTTGCATGCATGTCAACCCAGCAGGCTCGTTACCTGAGTTACAGGATTCTTCTTTTTTTGGGTACATTTTGCCTCATACTCAGGCCTCAGCTGGAGTTGTTGCTGTTCCTCTTCAAAATCAACTAAATCCCACTCATATTTCAGTCGAGCTTGGCGTCTCTTCCAAAACTCCAAGAAAAGCGTAACTGCAGTATGTTACAACACAGTTAAGGGAGAAATTAACATGTTTACGAATGAAGTTGAACTTACTTCTGCACTGGCTTCTATTTTGTGGTCTATTGTTTACCCTCACAGTGTGACCCATCTGTTTTTGACTACCTATTAACAGTTCACAGCCAAGACCATAATATGGATTAAGTAACTTATTAGCTAACTGAACTTCCAAAGTGGATGACAAGAGAGATGCCAAGACAGGATACGAGCATTTCCATGGCTGCAACAACCATGTTCAATTACAGTTTAACTACTTTTCATACGCAAATAGAAAAACGGAATTAACAAAGGAACGTGATAATTCAACTAATTGCTTGTGTATAAACCTGTAACACATGGACAACTATTAAAATAAGCAGAAATGTTTTCAAGTAGTAAGTTTGAAGATTTCTGTTGCTTTTTGATGATTATTTGATATGACAATCATTTTAAAGACAGCGAATATCTGATGCTTTTCATATGATCAAGAATGAGGCTGGCTTAAGGCATTTTTAAAACACTAGAGGGAACTATTTCATACATAAACCAAAAAACTATAAACATTGTAATACTATATAACATTTACAAAGCCCTCTATAAACTACTTTAACATGTAAACTTTTAGTAATCTGATTGTTCTTGTTTGAACTGGAGAGGCTTTACAGTTTTACACAAAGACAGGAAAGCTTATCTTCTGCGGTTCCAAAATCTTTTGCTGGTACTTCCTGAATGACTAATCCCTGTCACTCAAACACTAGTGCTTAAAACCAAGGAAACTTTAGTAAACAATCATACAACATCATCCGCTTTGATATTTTTTTTTCTGAGAATTCTCCATGAAAAATGTCAGTATCTAGATCATGCGACAAAAAATACACAAATAGATTTTCTATTAGCACACGGATGTCCGTGTGCTAACAAAGTAGCTATAGTCAAACCGAAGAGTTAATCGGGATATTTCACACAACTGGTATGAAACAGGATACAAGGTATTTCAAGAAATAAGAAACAATAACTACAATATCCTGCATCTATGAACCTTCGCAGACTTCAGGAACATGTATTCAAGACAGTACGATCTTAAGCCTGAACAAGTATCGCATGGAGTGAAACCATGCTCATAGACAGAGTCAGGAAATCCACCTATTCCTGCATCATCCAAACATACTACAATGTATGAACTTCTTTGGAATAAAAGCCAAATAATTCTCATTCTAAAAGCGCTGCTAATAAAGTGGCAGTGACAGACCACCATCCAGTGAAAGGCCTCTGCCCCCTCACAGGGACACTGATAATGTGCAGGGCTTAGTAGAGAGGATTCTTATAAGGACTGTGTAAGGTCAGACTGCTCCATCTTAGGTTACGAAGGAAAGGAACAAATGTTAGTAGTTAAGAGTATGCAATGCTATGATATCCTAGATATCTGCTGGGTTTTGTTTGGGCTTTTTTTTACTCTGTAAATTCCTATTATTTTTACTCTTTTATCACTTTTGCATCTGTGGCAGGATATTATAGCAAAGTCATTATTCCCTTTCTTCCCACTTCCAGTGTCCCTCAGCAGTTTGGCCAAGATCTCTTTATTGCTTGACGTAAATCTTACCAGATGTACTCACCCCATATGCCCATGAAAATGGCAAAAAAAAGAGTTGCCACGTTGTCAAACAAATGGGAATACTGTAACAGAATACACAGGAACAAATCAGTACCAAAGCAGCTTTCAGTACGAACAAAAATGAGAAGTGGCTGGAGAACCAGATACAGACCTCTGAGGATGCACAGGTGGTGTTTAGCCTCCAGTACTCACACTCTCGGTCACAAAGAGGGCACATGATGATCTCTCCTCCAATTGCAGGGTCACAGATTTCTTTGCTGAGGAGGAAAACATTGTACAGTATCTGTTTGCACAGCATCTTAAGAGCTGCTATAAGAAATTTTTTTTTTGAAAAGTAAATTACAAGGTTCATTTGTTCAAAGCTCAGCATTTGCAGCTTCACAAAGAAGATGCCAAGTCCTATCACATTCACCAGTGGAAACCTGTGGCTGGTCAGGGCAAGCCAAGAAACGTAGCAGTTGCCAGAAGGAGAACTAGCAGCTCACTTGGTGTGGGCTTTCTGATTCTATCAGTAACGAATCACAAGTCTCCAAGGAGCTGTACTGCACCTGCACTGCTTCCAGGTGAGATATAAACCATCTTATTTCTCATGAGGTTAGTAATGGGTTCAAAACACCTTTTCTAAAAGTAGCGGTATTAATTCAGCTTTCCTATCTACAGTAAAATGTGCTACTTAAATTCCACTACTACAGTGGGCTAAGTTCTCAATCCTACAGTCGTCCTCTAGTATCCAGAGAAATATGAACATGTATAGCAGCATTCCCATATGAATTCTGACCCTAGCTAAAATCAAAGTCTCAAAATTACATTATTCAATAGAATGGCTGAGAATTTTAACCTGTTATTCACCTTTAACGGTTAAAATTTCCTGGAAGCCTTCTCACAAAAAACAGTGAGCAATGAAATGTCAGCCCTCTTCCCCACCAAACCCCTGAATACAGTAAATCTTGGGACCCTTGAAGAAACAAATACAATGCTTATTTAAAAAGAAGCAAACTCTGGCTTCCGAGGTACCCGATCACTCTTTGATGGAAGAACACTGCTGCTCTGTCCTGTACTCATGTTTCTGGTAGTTAGTACAAACGATGACGTACACAAAATGGTCAATGGACTACTCCATAAGACAGATTAAAATAGAAAAGCTTAAGGCAATAATAAACACTTGAAACAAACAATTCTGAGATGTCAGTGGTAGTCTTTAAGACTTTATGTATTGCAGGTACTCCAATATAAAAAGCTATTGCCAAATGGCAATAAAATACTGCTTTTCACCTACAAATTGTCTGACTAATTAATAGTCACAAGTTCTGCATTAGCTGTCCACCACCATTTTAGTTAAAGATAGCTGAAGAACAAATTTGTCAGCTCTGACAAGCTTTAAAATCTTGTTACTTGCTTTTCTTTCTACATTGCTTAGCTTTTCCCATTTTAAGTCCAGGAGATTTTCAACATTACACTCACCTGCTCATATTTTCATCCATTGTAAACAAGCCATAAAGAAAACAGATTAAGCCAACTACTGCTGCAAGGAATAACATCTCAGTGTAAAATCCTAGCCAGGCAAAATAGATCCCAATCTTCTCACCATAGTACTTCCTGAATGAAAAAAAAAAAAGGAATTGCAATTAATAGGAATACAAAACAAACTTTTAAGATTGCAATAGAGCAAACTGGCCAGAGTCAAAATGAAGAATGGCAAAATTCTCATTTAGCAGAAGAGTAAATACATTGATGTACACTGGAAAAATGAGATTTGAAGCTAGCTGTGAGAAGTTACACAAGCTGAATAAACAAAATACATGGCCTCTTCTGACTCTTTTTTTTCCTCCCAGCAGAAGCTCTAGTGCAAAAAAAGTCTATAAAAAAACCAGTCACTCTCCTTCCCACAGAATAATATAAACAAAGATTAACTTTTTGATTTCCCAAGGAGTTATACCAATTATACAGTTCTGATTATGTTGTTAGTACGAAAGGGTAATTCACAGAAATACAACCGGTTGTGTACAGGGCAACTGGAGCCTGTGAATAAACCAACGTTTTTGTTGTATCATATGAGCTGAATCAAAGAGATCTTGGGTAAGGTCAGTTTAAAACTGGGTTCAGCACTGAATTAAGAGACAGGCTTCAAAATGGATTCTATCAGTGTTTTTTCATGTCTATGTCGAAATTTCAGAATTAAAAATAAATCTTTAAAAATTGTGGCAAATACTGGTTATAAAATGCAAGGTATTCTACATAGGTGTTCCTTTATAGCTGAATTATCTGTAATGTACCTGACCCCAGGAGCACTGGCTAGACTGAAAGATGCTGCTGAGAAAACCATTTTTCCAGCTGCTAGTAAAAACCTCTGGTGGGTCGTATTACAGTGAAAACCAAGAAAACATAATAAAACACAGTCAGCATTTTACCTGATAAGGTCCAAAGGCTGTTCTTTGTAGAACCGCAAGAAACGGGCCCACTCCATGTACAGCGTATACCTCTCATTGTCACAGTTCGGATCGTTTGCCTTTTTCCAGTACTGGCACTGCGAGCAAATCAGAGTAAAGCCAAAACAGCTCATCGACAGACTCAAATACTACATTGAAAGAAACAAATATTAATGATGACGCATCCCTCTTAAGATTGCGCCGATGAAACTGATTTGAATTTCAAAGTTAGCACTCCACTTCACTGCTTTATTTAAGTAGAACCCTTTTTTATATGTGTAATGTTTTAAGTAACATACATTTTCAGAAAACATCTATCCGTCTTAGACATTAAGTTAGTCTGTCCTGTAACCACATTATGTTGCGTTACACCAGTGTTGTGGTGGTACAACATACTCATTTGCACTGGTAAATTACTGCAGTGAATGGTTTGTTCCTTCACACTGGTGTAGCGTATGCAATTGCAGAAGTTCAAGCTTCCCTGAAGCAGAAACCACTATTTTACTCGAGTAAAAATAATGCAGATTTAAATCCTGTTCTCTGTACTTCAGTCTCATTGCAAATTGCACAGCCAAAAGCATTTTACTGAGAGATGTAAACTAGGGGATATAAATTAAGTTTCCTGACTCCAGCCATAGCACTATATATACTCCATGCTGTGGCTTCTCAAACTGTAAGGTAAGGACATGTAAAATTAAATTGTGACACTAATTAACTTCAGTAGTTAATCACCATCATGTATCTACCTGTCAAACAATAAGAAAATTTTGGAACTTCATCAGTTTCCTAGAAATTGAACAGCACAAAATAACCACAGTTTCTGACAGCTCTTGTGATTTTATTTGGTGTTGCAGAACTCTGCCTTTACAAATATTTGGCTATGTCAAATATTCAGCCTGATCTTGGTTTTCATTTTTTTCTGAACGTCTCTAAATCACAAAGAAAAGCACGAAAATTGGTTTCTAAATGGAAATCAAACAGCCTAAAGCTTACCATTTAAAAATATTTTAAAAGATTAAATAGTTATTCTTTAGACAATGATCTGTGAATCTGTCTCATGATTTTTGGAATTTTTTTCATATGATTTCTTAACATTTATGGTTGGTTGTACTTGTATAGAATAGATTCTTGTACAACTGTTTTTTATTATCTGTGGTTTTGGTAGTTCCAATAGTATAAAGTACTTTCCAGCTTAGACTAGTCTTCTACAGTGTAGAGACTGATCAGCTGAACTTCCCCCTGAAAACCTAAAAAGTTCATCTGTTTCTTTTCATTCTCTAAGGAAGGAAAAAATTTTAAAAACATTTAAAATATGTATCTATATAAAGTTTTTTAAAATACCTTGTGGTAGAATTCACAAATATAAATAAGCAATTTAAGGTCTCTAAAGCATTGTGAGAGATCTGAAATAACTATTAAAAACAAGCAGAGAAATTAAGATTTAAGCAACCACTTAAAAACAATATTCAGAAGAAAAATAAAAAAAGAAATATGAGAAACCCCTGTAAAATACAGTAACCCATCTCTCTCTTGTTTTCTCCAAGGGATTTCAGGGTCAAATCCACATTCGTTGCACTAAAAAATTGACCCTACAGTATTTACCATCCTTATCACACTTCCAATATTTGCAGTTGCTCAAAGCTCACTAGGAGACTGACAAGCAATCACCCCACGCTGAACACGAGGGCTCATGCAACTCATCTGACTTCAGTCCAAACATGGTATGATCCCAAGAGTATTTATCTAACTACAGGTAGTATGCACTACTGTGTAACTACAACATATGTATGCACACACCCTGTATACACACACACTGCCGAATGAATGCATCTACAGTAGGCATTCACACCTTATTATAATCTTTCGAATGTGCTATTGGATAATCTGTACCATAGACATTATAGGACTATACTATGGAATAAGTCTCTTAACAAACTGTGTGACTGACACATCAGTATATCCTACAAACTCATCCACAGGAAGAAACATTTCAGCACAAACATCAAAGCCAAACAGGAGGGCTGGCAGATACATCTTGTGTATCATCAACAACAATCTACGTCTGGGACAAATGGAAGGTTTGAGCACATTTTCATTTCTGCTGGAAACAGCAAATGTCATAGTAGGTAAAAGAGAAAAAACATTTGGAAATGCTCAAGGGACCAGAAAGCTAAAATACTTACATCATGAAGAGGGTATGCAGCTGAATAGGTGCCATTATTTAGCAGTCTCTTAATCCCGAATTTTTTTTTCCCTTCTTCTGTTCCATATGGGCAACGTGTAAGAATATAATTAACCTGTGATTCAAACACAGAATTTCAGACCTTTCCTGCTTTAAGGCCATTTAACAAAAACCTAGAATGGTTGTGCACTGCGTGTAGTCTGCAGGAACAAGACACAAAGGCAAAAAGCATTTCTCCAGAAGGCCCTACCCTGTACGAGACCGCTGAGCGGACACTTACCTTGTAGACATCCAGAAGATCCATTACAACAAATATTATTCTAGATTTCTAGTAAAGATGTCCAGACACCTACGCTCCCTCATATTTACCCATGGATATCACAGTTTATATACTCTTTCCTCATATAAATATTCCAACAGGACCATGTAAATCCCCATGTAAATATAAAGTAGGCAAATTCACTACGTACTATTCTGTTTCTCATGGATGGTGAGAAGAAAGTGCTCTCATCATTAATGAGGTACAGCTCCTGCTTCTCCTTGCTGAACGGTGCTGTGAAATAGTCTGGTTCAGGGTGCATCACCTCCTTGGGAAGCCTGAGCGGTGCAAGCATACAGTCCAGGGGGTTCTCCACCATTGAGGGAATGTCATTTTCTTTGATCGGAACTTTAATGTTCAGCACTTCTGCATACGTGATCAGAACCTCCCACGGGGCATGGATCTTGACAAAGTAAATCTTGCCATCTTCGGATTCCTGCCCCAGGAAAGGTAAATCAGACATCAAACTAAACTGTGTTTTACGGCAAGATTTATAAAAATAGTTGTTATACAAAATGTATTGCCTTTTACATACTTCTGAAAGCTTTTTTTAAAAAAAAAAAAAAGAAGGGGAGGTAGGGGGATTTTTTTGTGTGTGGGTATATATAAATATTTTATTATTATTACGTATCTCTGAGTGCACTGGAAACACCAGGGTTTGCAGTGCAGGGCTGGCCACCTGGCAGCCCGCGCATCCTGCAGGCCACCGTGCTGGACTGTCAAGCTGTTCCCTGTCCTGGAGGCGGCAGTTTTCATCCAGCAGATCAGAGATTACGAACCTCCTTGCAAAAAGGATTTGCCAACAAGAGCCAAGATCCATTACAGCCTCACACCTATAATAAGGAATAATCTTATCATAGGCCTCACCCAACAGTGCATGTTCTTCTAGCGTCCCTTTTCACACGCAGGAGAACACAGCGATCCAAGTATTTCTAACGTGTTGCTCAGTGAATCCCCATCTACGGATGTTACAGAATCTGAACCTCATCAGGGCTTTGCCCCACTCGGGCAGAAAAAAAGAGCACGCTGACTGAGGAAGTCAGCGTCCCGTGTTCTCCAATTATTAAACGAAACAGTAACACTAATCAAACATCCTCAAGTTGTTACACCAGGGTCCTTCCTCAACATGACAACATCCAGCGGGGATACGCTAATCCATTCACTGACTTCCAAACATGTTACCAGTTGCTAGGTGGGATTAAATTCAGCTGTGAGCATACTTCCCATTGACATGGGTTTAAATTAAGTCACCACTGTTTTGGAACTGCTTTCTTTTTGTGCTGAAATCAAAAGCCCTCACTCCCTCCTGATTCAAAATTACTTTGCTTCCACAATTCTTATGAACATATCTGGAAAAATAAACACATTAAGCTTGTTTCACCTAAATTAGTCATACTCCGCTGGAACCCGCTAGAATAATATATAATTCTTCTCAAAGAAACAAAGTGGTATACATTAATTAGTAATTTGCAGGTCTATTTCTTTGGTCCTGATTTTTCTGGGGTTTGGGGTTTTTTTTTGGTTGTTGGTTTGGTTTGGTTTTTTTACCTTCTTGTCTTCTGTTTCTAGTTCTAAACCAGCCTTTTGCAGATTGCTCTCAAATTCTCTTCTTCTTTCCTGAAGAGAAATAAACACATTTTATTAACTGATGAAGTCAGCAACTAACTGATCACTTACTGAAGACTTCACTGAGTTACGGAGTTTCACTCCTCCTAACTGCCCTGATGACAACCCCTTAATGCCATGTGACCTTTGTAAAAGAAAGCAGACCAACAGACAAAAACCAGCTGATGCACACCCTGCCGCTGCTGAGTGTGGGCCAGCCTAGTGAGGACAACACGTCGGGAACTGCATTGAAACAGGAAACCTATTTGTTAGGAATAGGCTCAAAACCTGTGCCATCTTGTTAACCAGCGAAGTAGACGAAGTCATGCATCTTGAGCATTTCTGACTCATCAGGAGGCAGTGTCTGTGGTCTGTTACCGTTCAAGTTTAGCTATAATTTTAAGAGAAGGTTAAAACTAGATGAAAAAATCTGGAAGCATGTGGTAGGCTGACCGCTTGTAGTGATGTCTATTTAGCAGTTTAATAATCATGCCCGATACAGATGTTCAGGTACTGATTACAGACAGTTCAGTGTGCTTCACAAACAATGGAACTGTAAAACTAGGTAAGACTAACAAGTCATCTCGTGTAAGCTTACATATGTGTGGCTTGCATAAAGTCAGTGTAGACTCCTTACAGACATAAATGAACGTGCCCGTGGCAGTGAACAGTGGTTGCATGACCTCGGTAAATTTCAGACTCTCCTTGAACTTTGTATTTTGCCAAGTAATTCCTAGGTGGTGTCTTCAGGTAAGAACATTTTCTTCCCCTTCTTCTCTGCAGAATTTTTGCTCCTATTGGGAGACTGAATTAATTTCCTTTTAATTACATAACATTTGCTGAAGAATTGCCAGAATAACTACCAGTTAAGCAAAATATTGTGTCCTAGCCTCTTCAGAATGCACTACCCTAGACTACTGATTTATTTCTAGCTAAAACCTGCAGAGCTGTGTAATGTTTTCTCTACTGAAAAGTCTTACGTGACACTTTTCAAACACACTGTAGTTTTCAGCCAATTTTTTTTTCCTGCATGTCTGTGAGGAGCAGGCTATCCTATTTGCATTTCAGTTTGCATAAACTACTTGGATAAATGAATACAGACTGAAGAGTAGCTTTCAGGGCCCTTAAATCTACGTTAAGATGTATTGATATATTTTCCTGTGTTAACAGCCTTGCATTTTTACCTGTCACATCTGATTTTCTAAACGTTATTAGATATTAAATTAGATGCTGGCCTAAATAAACTTGCAAATGTGATAATCCCTGAGTTCTAGCACATGCTGGGGGCAGATGCAATCCCATGCACTATTTTTTAATTCACCCATTCCACAAACCTGCCTACAAACACACCACAGCACTCGTTTGCAGACCTGCTCGTCTAATAGAGAACAATACAATTAAAAGGTGATTTGTGATTACATTTGAAAGTGCTACATGAAAGCTGAAATTCAAGCCTCGTATCCAAAGCTACGTGCTATTCTGGATTACATTTTCTCCAAAGAAAGCATACTGGCACGTGTTCTTTCCCCAGCAAACACTGGAGGGAGCCAAGTGAGTCAGCTCAAAGGGTTCTGTGCCCTGCTCCTCCTCTAGCTGTGCAGCTTAATAACAGACAGAGCCAAAGGGTCAGGCCTCATCTTACTTATCTTTCCTTACTATAGACTTGGTGTGATAAATCGCAGTGCTCTAATACAAATTACGCTCATTTTCCCACCTTGCTCTCTTCCCATAAACCACCTTCTCTGAAACCATGAGAACGCACTGTACTTTCTAGTCACTTAAACCAACCATTTTAAAAAGGAAATCAATGTACCCCCCTTTCCCTGCCAAATACTGGATACCTTCGTGATGCCAACAAAGGCTTAAAATGGACAAAACGTACCCTTAGAGCAGTACTGTTTGTTTCTTGGTAGGGTTTTGGTTTTTTTTTTTTTTTTTAAATATGTACTTGTAAGAAATTCAGCTTACTGTCCAAACCTAAAAGGCTAGACCTGGTGCATAAATTTGTGACACCACCGTAAATGCCACTATGCAGTCACAGAAGGAAGCGGGAAGCAACCTAAGTAATCACATTAGTGAAGACCAGTAATAGCAGCCTAATGCCCTTCCTCGCATTTTAAGTACAGTTCTTAAGCCTCTCCAAAGCACCTGCACAAGGGTGAAACCGTATTTTCCAAGGCCGCTGTGGCCTGTACAGGGAAGAGGCCAGCAGAGCATTCACCTCTGCAAACACTACTGTGGATATCCCACACACCTTTACAGAGTAACTTTACTGTCTGTGTATGCTTGGCTGTAACAAACCATCCTGATAAGATTAACAAAGCCAGATCCAAAGTCCAGCGGTACTAACATGCCCAATGCAGATGCAACACTGCATAATTAGGTACCGAAGACAGACAACTGATAAAAACCTGTTCCTTGATAACAATGTAATTAGTGCTAGTGACAACATTCCATAAACAGGAGAATAAAATAATTTTAAGTTTAGAACATACTATTCCTGAAACTAACTCTTCCTCCTCGCTTTTCCCCTTCCTTTAGGAAGGGAGCGCCAAGCTTACAAAAACCTTTTACATATCAAGATACTTGAGCTGCTTCTAACTACAGTCACGCGTAGGATATTGGGAAACAAATATGGCCTTTAGGAATAATGCCATGGTACTTCAAAGCATAAAGAACTCTGCTGTACCCTAAGAAAACACAACTCACTTCACAGAACTAACATAGCTGGGCTCAGTTTGAGCTCAGGTTGCTCACACAGCTTCCTAGCAAGAACATTCCAGGTGAGATGAAGCCTGTGTAGATAATGCCTCTTGTGCTCTCACCTGGCTGCAACCACAAGAGCGGGCAGCTGATGAGACAAATGAGATGAACTGCCCTAACTGCAGCACCACAGGGACTGCCCACATGCCCTCCACTGAGGAGATGCCAAACACCTGCCTTCTGCACATACCAGCCAGGCTGCTGTAAAGCACCATGCAGAGGTGCCCAGTTCGGATCAAGCCCAGTTTTCAGCTGCTCCTGCAGGGCTGGGGACACAGCTTCTCACAGTCAGCAGCCTAACTGCCTGCAGCAGGAGCAACAAGCATCTGGTTTTTTTGTTGCCCCTGGCTCCCTAATATTGGGCTATCTGGTGCCTGTTAGAAAGCAGAAGTTTCTGTCTCAGCTGATGAGAAGTGGGAAAGGGCTAGATAAAATTTCTTTCTGTACCTCCATGACCCACTAGGGTCAGGGGGACTTTGCTTCCAGTAAACACAGGAACAAGTTACTTTGCACAGAGAACCCAGAGTCCTAATGCTCTGGAGTTTCTTTTGAAGAAATACACTTATGGACAAATGAAGATCATGCCCTGATAATACTCGAGTAATTTGTTTGGTATTTTTAAAAATTGTTATTTATTTTCCCATGTTCACATGTATTTCACATGTGGGTAAAATACTTCCACTTGTCTGCTAGACGCTTAGAGGAAAAATGTAAAGAGACTTGGAGGAAGAAATGTGAAGTATTGTCTCACAAAAATATAATCCTCATTTTTTTTTGGAGAGACTTTGTGGTTAGGATTCATTGATGCAGCTTAGAGAAGGCAAGTTCAAAACAGTGTTTTAAGCTGGAAAGCTTCTGGAGAACATCAAAGAAGTTAATGCATTTGTTCTGCATGAAGCTAAGGGGGAGAATATGAACAGACCATCCTTTCATCTGTATCAGGGCTATATTGAAACACAGAAAGAAGTTATTCATCCCTTTCTTAGGATGCAGAATAAAGCCGTTTCCTTGAGACAAGAAAACAAAACCCTCTGTCACAACTGTTGATCTCTTCCTATGAACGTTTCTATTCCTGGCTGTTTCATTTCGCTGTGTCATCGTACTACAGTGAAAGAAATTCATGTTTCCTGCCTGTGATGACTGTACAGCAGCAAGGACAGTATGCCAGATGAATTCCAAAAGCTGCAGTGCATCAGTATTTAAATCTTGTTCCCACAGACAACCACACGGTACTTCTATGCTAAGAAGTCTGTGTTAATTTATGGGTGTATTCTTTGTACAATACAGGGCAAATTTCATTTTCTTAACAGATTCCTCAGCAACCGTGTGAAAACTGATGTGCTGTAACATTGACATCTTCCCCCCCCCGTCCGTTCTGAGATGGCAGAACCAACCTACAGGGCCACAGACCAAACGCCTCCTTCCAGTGGGCCATTAACTCTTTGGTGAGTAACAGACATATACGGAATCGAATCTCACAAAACTTGATGCAGAGGTTCTAGCCTTTTGCAAGACACGGATGTTTCTTCCTAAGTGCATTTTTACCTCAAAGAGAACCTACAATATTAGCTACTAACTCTTGGGTTCTTCCTGACATGAATCCTTCAGCCAATAATGACACCCAGGTACATGGCCTCTGGCCTGGCAGAGATTCCTGCTACCCCCTAATGACCCATAACACCATGAGAAGAAAATCACTGCACACAATGCAAATGAGTGACTAGACTGAACATCTGGTTCATTTTCCTTCCACTGGAAAGATTACCTAAATAGTCTCCATTTCTTTTCTCATGTTGTTCAATTATGACTAATGGAAAAGTTTATTTTAAGATTTGCTTTCACATATTTTGCATGGCTATCGTTCTTCTCTCTGCAGTGACTGCTCTCTTCTTTTTTACATGCATTTTGCTTTATGGGAGAAGAAGAAACCTAGCTAGGATTACAATCTGATGAAGAGTCAGTGTGTGTTTGAAAACGCATGCCTTGACATAAACTTCTGGTACCATAGCTATAATATAACCCCTGTCTCCCAAGTAAGGCCAGCTGAGCAAAGCTGACCATGAGATACTTAAGCTGGGAAAAGCACCAAACAGAGAAAATGAGAGATTATGGCTTTTTTAAGGTAACACGAGTAAGATGCAGGGGCTGTGTTCTACACTGGATCACACTTGGATGCAAGTACAGGCAGCATGTCCTGCACGAACACAGTGTTTCCTTCATAAAGGAAGGAAAGCAGTAAGCAATTTTTTTGAACAGCCCAATCTTGCAGGTTTTGTTTAAAGGAAAGTTTTAATTACGAAACACTTTAATATGACAAGATATAGATAAGCGTTCTTTACTTCACAAACCTTTAGTTTTGATCTGTTTTTGCCATAAGCCTCAGTATAGTTAATTTCTTCAGATATCCTTATCTTTCAGAATAATATAATTACATACGAATGACATTTTTTAGATCTCTCAATTTTATTTTTTTATTATGAACAAAGTTTGGAGATACATATTGGAGAGACTAGTTGGCAATATAACCTCTCCTGGCTCAGAAAAAAAGGCAGCAAATAAAGAGAAAACAAACTAATTACAATCACTACAACTCTGCATTTTTTTTAATATTGTGTTTTATATAAAGTTTGTTGGTCTTGTCTGCATCTCATAGTACTGGATTTCTCTGAATAGCTTGAATTTACATGTTAGTCATGTAGGACCTCAAATGGCAGTGCGAGCAAGGAACAAGTACATGTCATTTACTGATTCCATCTGACCTACTGTAGCCATTCAGGCAATCGGGTCTTGCTGGGAAGTTCAGGGATGATCTCTAACCAGCATTTTAGACAAAGCTTGTACTTTGTGCTCTGTTACATAGGAGGTCTCTTATCACAGCCACTTTAAATATCCTTCTAAAAGAATGAATACACATGTGCAGAGAGCAAGTCAACCACATGGAAAAGGCTCAGAGGATACGCTGTGTTTGTTTTAATCAGAGTATATATTTAATGAAAAGTTTTAAAAGGAAAACAGCATGGATTCTTGGATCCAAAAATCTACTTCTGCTCTAAATGAAGTCAAAGGATGGGGGTGGGGGGTAAGTTATTCTTAAGTCTCATTTGGATAATGCTGTGTTTATTTAGAAGAAACATTCCTTTAAGAGTATTTACAGATATCCCCCCCAAAGCCACAGCTAACTATAAGACTGTTAAACGAAGAAAGCAAAATCATTTCAATTACTTTGCATTGATTGTGTAATATACTGACCAACCCTAAGTAATGGAGAGTGATCAATACAGTAAACAAAGCCCCAAAAATGTAATAAAATTGGGTCACAATGTACAACAGCAAATAACACAGAGATTTCAGTACATGGAATGGCTTTTCACACAGCTATAAAATTTTTAGCAGAGTCCTACTCCAGCTGAGTGTAGTGATTTGAAAGGCTTTGTAACTGATACACAAGTTAAATAGACAAGAATTAAGAGCACCTCAAAAAGACAAACTTACCAACTTCTTTTCCCAGTCCTTATTAAGATCATCCACATAGGAGAGAACAAAATCAATTCTCCTAACACCATCCCTGAAGAAAATAGAATCTTTGCTTTGATGTCTTTTATCAATCTGTGGAAGATACAGGCACATGATTAAAAAGACCCAAGTATTGCTGCTGTTCTAGAATTTAACAGAAGACAAAGAAGTTTCCCCAAACTGCCTCAGTTCTTCGGTTTCTTCATAGCTGAAGTTATAACTTGGGCAAGTTCTCGTAAGGGCTGTATCCATTTACAATAACTTCAAAATTAACTGCTTATATCCACAAACACAATATGTAAATAACTGGTACACGATGAACAAATATGTTAGCGTAGCATACCTGTGAACAATGCTGCCATTTATTCTTTCACAGTCTTTACAGTGCGTCATAAATCATCAAGACAAGCATTAGTTTACAGCATGATTTTTTTCTGCAGTTAGTCAGAACACCACTCTACACAAAAGCCTGCTAAGGCACAGTTCATCGACTCAAAGCAGGTAGCATGCATTTTCTGCTCCATAACAAGATTCACTAAACCAACCGCACAGAGGAATATGTCTCAGCAATGTCCACATACGAAAATAGCACACAAACAATACAGGGGTACTGGGGAAAAGAAAAAACAAACCAAAAAATACTAATAAAAGGTATCAATGCAACAGAGTTATTAGTATTCCAGTTGATCTTTTAAAGGTCATATTTTTATTTATCAGCATGCCAGAATGTCATAGTAACAACGTTCATTTTTTTCACTGATTAGGCTACAACAAGTAAACAAATATAAGACTATTACTTCACCCTCCTGCAGAAGTTAACATAATATGGTAATATTGTTTATTAACAGCTCAGTATTCAGCTCTACCAAATTGTTTACAAGACTAGAGGATCATACAGCAAAGTGCTCCCCACAGAAGCTAACACTCTGGTCTAAATTTAACTCCGTGCTAAGGAAGGCTGGTGTTGGCTTTTTTAACCACACCCATCAGCAAAAGTGTATTTGTATAGGACTGAATTAGGTGTCCATTGTATTAAGAGTAGAAACAGTAAGAACAGTCATTCAGAGGGTTATGTCTCTGTCTTCTCCCACTTAATGCAAGAACGCACATGAAAAAGTTCTCGGCGAAAGCACAGAATATTTATCACTGTGAACCTTGCTCCCAGTTAACAAAAGGCATCACACAGTGAAGCATGTTATTACTGCAGCCATCCAAGCCACTTGCAATATCATTCATCACCGTTTTACCCTGAGACGTCGCTTCAGGAACAGATTGTATCTCCTTCCGCTCTGCTGAAATAATCAACAAGTAGTTAGCAAGCCCACCGGTCCTCTCCAAGAGCCAAACAGACTGCTTCCAGCACACACCCCCAGGCAAGAAATCCACCTCCTTCAAAAAGCCAGGAAAAGCCTCCAACAATTACAAAAACACAATCACCCACAAACTTCATGACTATAATGTCTTTTTTATTAAAGGCATAGCTGTCCGGGCATACATTTTGATAATAAACTCGGGTGTTTAAAAATGACTCCTATAATACTAATTGCTGTCACTTGGATACTTCAGCAGATTTGAAAAAAACACAAGGAAGTTCCTTTGAATATAATGCAAAGGCAACAAACAAGCACTGGCTTATGAGTAGCGCACATGTTTGTTATGCTCATGTTAGACCTAAGGGGACACAGAAAGATGCATGGCAACCACATCATTCCAGAGCTGACAAAATTACGAGCAGTAATAGCCACAGTTTCCAGCACGTGTCTATCTTCAAAGAGGTTCAAATTTAAAAAGAAAAAAAAATAATTGAAAATCTCTATTGTTCCATAGTGTTGCACAACTTTATGCATCTTCACTAGAGACACTGGTAACGGCTGAAACCAGACAGCAGCCTACTTGGACCATCCATGCATTGTGGAGAACTCCTGTGCTTCTGAAGCTATCCTACAAATCAAAGTAACACAAAAAAGATAAAAGAAATTATTTCCTTAAAATGCTGCAATCCTCTCTTCGCCTTTCCTCTTTGACATTTCTGTTGTATTTTCTGTTGGTTTTCTTCTTGAGAAATACTTAGAGCAGACCAATTAGACTAGACTACTTTGTAAGACTGAAATCAGGACAGTTCCCTCAGAAAATGTTTTTGCTATCAAATGCGGTACATAATGATGCAAGACTTAAGAGGCTCAAAAAAATCAGGGAATCCAACAGAAGAAGCAAAGAGTATTTTCCTATTCTATTACAAGCTTACAGGGGGTTGTGGTTTGTATTTTTTTTTAATATGATTGTGACTACAAGCGAACTGCAACTGTTAAGATAACAATTTAATGAAATTAACATAGTGCATAGAACCACACCGACATCTACACAGCATCTACAGTACTGCAATTATTTGACTTTACAGTAAGTGAACCCTAAAGCGCATTCTAACAACTTACAATATTGGGAATCTGCCTAAAAACAGACCACCACAACCACTAATTGAAAAAGACAGAGACTGTGTAAGCACAGATGTTGTCTTAGTGAGCTAGGAAAATCCATATACAGAAAGCAAAGAACTTTTTTAAGAAAATCAATAAATAACATTTACTTCAAAAAAAGCTCCTGCCAAAGGAGTGTCCCAAATTCTTTGCATAGCACAGTTATAATTAGATTATTCATACAATTGAAGTAATACTTTATCTTTACTGCCATCAAAGTTTGCTCATTTTCTAGGACTTATCGGAATGTTGCTCAGTCTTTAGAGGTCTGACTATCAATTTAAGATACAGTAGTCATCTATGTCGGATTATTCATCATGGATAGCAACAGGCCTACTTATTAAATCCATAAATTATTCCTTTCCATTTTGCTGCAATTGGAATTTCAAGAACAAGATCAGTCTTGCACCATCATGCATTTCTGTGCGTACATGTGCACCGACAGGTTTAAAATACATAAAGTGTTAGTAATTTGCATTGGTTGCATCACTGAATCATAAAACACTACGGATATAGCACATTTTATTTCTTAACAGCTCTTTCCAGAACTGTATTCAAATGAATTAAACTTAAGACAACATGCAATTATTAAATGAAGTCACACCTCATCAGAGCAGCTGTTTTGTGATACGTACCTTCTGAAATACAAGTAACTAATCTAAAGCTTCTGAATAATTGAGTAAAATCCAATAAGGAATTAAAGGAGAGATGGCACCCCAAGGCATACGGTGAAAACTCAAATGGCAACAGCCACAAGCTGCAACAAGGGCAATTCCTACTGGATGTGAGGGTGCGGTTGAACAGGAACTGGTACAACAGGTTGCCCAGAGAGACTTACATAATATGCACCCTCAGAGATCACACAGCTCCACCAAGCAAGGCCCTAACTGAGCAACCTGGTCTAAGTTCAAAGTCAGCCTTGCCTTGAGGAGGAGACTGGCCAAGGAAACCTCCAGAGGTCCCTTCCAACCCAACTCACTGCATGGTTCTATGAAATGGTGTTACTGCAAGCCTCCAGCATGCACCAGCACTTCCTAAGAGCTGAATAAATCCACCGGCTACAAAGGAAACCTACAAAACCTGCTTGTTCAAAACCAACTACTACCCTCCTGTTGTAAGTTTCTGGTTTTAATAGTCTAATCATTTCTATAAGAACTAAGCGACTTCATAGCCTGCGGACAGATGTGCTGACTGAACGCTGTAATGGTCTATCACCAAGAGCTGAATTTTCACATGGTTACAGAAGTGCAAACTTACTGGATTTGTATGAAATTACATCAATATTTGGGCTCAGGTGGCTAAAAAGTCCAATAGCCTCCTGGCTGGTAGCCGGACTGGCATGGCCAGCTGGGCTGGGGCAGTGCCTGTCCCCCTGCGCTGGGCACTGGGGCGGCCGCCCCTTGAGCCCTGGGCTCAGCTCTGGGCCCCTCGTGGCAGAGGAACACAGAGGGGCTGGAGCGTGTCCAGAGAGGGAGAACAAAGCTGGGGAAGGGGCTGGGGGTCAGGGGGGAACCTGATGGCTCCTGACAGCTGCCTGGCGGGGCTGGGGGGCGGGGGGGCAGTCTCTGCTCCCAGGGAACAAGGCATAGGGCAAGAGGAAATAGCCTCAAGTTGTGCTGGGGAGGTTTAGATTGGATATTAGGAAAAATGTCTTCACTGAGAGGGTGGTCAAGCACCAGAACAGGTTGCTCAATGAAGTGGCAGAATCACCAGTCCCAGAAGTGTTCTAAAAACATGTGTCTGTGGTGCTCAGAGACATGCTTTGGCCTACTTGGCAGTCCTGGGTAAACAATTGGACTTTGTGATCTTAAATATCTTTTCCAACCTAGGTAGATTTCTAGTTACCTCAAAATTAACAGCTTCTCTCTAGACATCCAGCAGAGGCCAGGGTAGTGGACCATGTCCAACCCAACAACACTCCCCGTACCTAGACCTGTAATCCTCATGTTAGACATGAACTAAAGCCCTGCAGGAGGAAATCCCGACTCAAACAGGACACGTTACAGGAAAGATCAAGATGTCACTAGGGAAAGAAACAATGCACAGCTCAAGACAACGTAAAGCTAAACGAGCCCATTTTCAGTTCTGCCTAGACTAAGTTGGGTAAAGCGTGGAAGTGCTGGCTGGTGATCACACGCTACATTTAAATCCATCAAAACTCTCCCATGCTGTTAAATACATGGGTGACTCAGGCATCCCTCTCCATGGCCAAAGCAAACAAGTCAGTCACCACGAACAGGAGAGGGGAAAGCAAGCTGCTGGATGTGGCATCGACCACTAAACACTAACTGAAAGTGCTTCAGAGAAACGACTTAGGATTGAAGCTGAGGGACCAAGTCTGCGGTAAGCATTTCTGTGGCCTTGCTCCCCCACCAAAGCACACAGACAGCTGACCTCAGCCAGTACCGTCAGCCAGCCCTCGGTGGTCTAACGATATCACAGTACTTAGAAGCAAATATATTTTGCAGATTATACCTGAATGATTTAAGCCAGTATATTTTCACAGGACAGGGGGATTTCTATTTCTGGTTACCCACCTAACAGGAAATTTATGTTCTTACAGGCCACAGAGCGCAGCCCTCTCCTTGTAGGCAACAGAGCTTCCTCCAAATACACCTTACTGCTATGTATCCTAGCACTCTCCAAGTCCATACTTCAAAGACAGAGGAACTTGGCTTAGAGCAATAGTTTTCAGATGAATAATCAGTCAGAAAAACACAAGTTGCTTCGGGGCCTACATTCAGAAACACCCTTGCCAAATTCAATTCCCCGGACCTTGAGGTTTCACAAGTGTCCAGCTTCACAGAGCTGGGACTGCAGGTTCACACCTCCGCAGCCTTCCCTTTCTGCTTTTTGTACCTCAGAGTGGGAAGGTGGTTTTGAAACCCAGTACATGCGCTTCATTAGAGTTACAGCACAGTGAAGACCTCTGGCTGTGACCAACATGTATGGTGAGAAGTACATTAATAATATGCTCCCCATTAGCACATCTACATGTTGTATCACCACAGTCCTACATTCCCAGACAAGAAAACTGCTTGAAATTAAAAAAAAAAAAAAATTGCAACATTTTACTTAGAAGATACGGTTTGCAAACCAAGTATTTATTTTATTTACAGCTTACCTCTGATAATCATACAGATATTTTTTTTTTAATCACAGACAATGTAAAAAAAGCTAACTACATTACAAAGCAATTAGTTAATTTACAAATTAACAATCCACTGCAGAAGAGTTTTCACAATACAGAAAAGGACAAAAATACAAAGGTTGGAAAGCTGAATCAAAATACAGTAAGTCTCCATAAATGAAAGGGTAGGAAACATTCAATGGCTTAAAACAAAATTATCACCCTCACTTTGATCCCCAGTTTGCACAGAGTATTTACATGCCCCCCCCTTTTCACGGAGTTAAATGTGCCTACAGCTGTAGGAAAAAAACATGCCAATTTAAGTGATGCTATGCTTAAATGTAACTGTTTGGTACAAATTTCCCAAAGCAAAAAGCTCCTGGAAATTAATTTATACAACATATGCAAATATATAGGCACTTTACTGAAAAATAAGAAGGCAAGCTCCTGGCTTATGCACCATAAACTCAGCTCCCATTATATCAGAAATCCCCTTTGCGTGAAATTCTCTTCAAAATTCATCCTTGGAGGAATCCATGCAACTGAAGCGCTTCCTAAAGAAGTGTATTACCACCACACAACCCAATTCCCAATTATGCTTCATGCAGGCTACAAAGTTGCATACAAAACTATAAACTTTACCATTCAAACAAACACAAAACACCACATATTTCTTGTAGCTAAACCTTGCAAGCTGCGTTTTGCACCTTTACCACACTCGTGTTCCAGTTTTGAACCACATTAAAATCGGAAAGCTTGAAAACATGCATTTCAAAGCAGTTTAAGACACCAAGATATTTGCACTCAAATTTAAATGCGCAGAAAAAGCCTCTCTGGATAAAAGAACACATTAAACAAGAATAGAACAAAGAAAAATTAAAAGTATGCTAAGAGAGCATATGTGTTAATGTAAGACACCAGAGCTTAATGTAAGCAAGCAGACAGTTTTAATATACCTCAGCATGTACTTCTTCAGTTATCTTGAACTTTTTAAATTTTTTTCTCCATAAAAGAATAATGGCTATTTTAAGTTTTCTGATATATTAGACAATTAATACAATTATCTTGTCTGAAAATTTCACTAAGTGGATATTTTGAGCATTTCCTTATTACTTACTACAATAAGAAAAAAAGGCAACACATTTCAAAATCTGTCAATGTTTGTTTCTTGCTATTTAAAACTTTTTAAAGTATCATGCTGACTCACAGAGCCTCCCACATTACCATGATAAAAGAATCCCACGTTTGTTAATAACGCCACAGTCAGAATATATCCTATAGCCCACCAAACCAAAACAATGATAAAAAAAGCAAACTTTCCAGTTTTCTCCACCAATCTTTTCAATTTTGTCTATTATCCTTTTTATTTGAGTTTATCATTTAAGCCATCACGAGGAACAAACGCAAAAACCACATATGTTTTTATAAGTAGAAAAAAACGATTTGTTTTGGAAGGATGGCATCCTTGAAACTGGAAAATTTTCTGGTGAGGGACTTTTTGGCATAGGGTAATAGAAGACGCCACACAAATTCATGCAAGGAAGCATGAATATTGCTCACTGCTTACCACTTGATGCTCAGGGATGAGTAAAGTAGTCTCAGTGCTGTTTAGGCCCTGCCAGTGTCATCACGGGAAAAACATAACCTTGTTAGCAATGATGCAAAGGATGCTTTAAAATAAAAGGCTATTTCAGAAGAAACAGTGTAGCTTTTGGTTTAAGCTGCTGAAAAACTATTCTGAGTGATAGCTGGATTTTCAGTCTAATAACTCAAAGTTTAAACAAACCTGTATTTCCTCAGCTGAGCTGGGTCTGTAGCCTGTACCACTGACTTTTACATGGCCCATATCAATTTTTAAATGTTAATAACAACTTTTGATAAGAGCTGTACAGTATTCCTCAGCATTTTCATTATTAAAAAAGTAAAGTCTAAATAACTTGGCACAGATCAGCATTTACAAGCTTATGAAGAACAACTTCTAACAGTACTTTTTTTAATATCAAAGAGAGAACACATACATAGCATAGACAGCTGCACTTGCATTCCGAACAAATGTGACTCCCTATATTTCACTATTTTTCCAATACAAACTGAAGTTATACTATGTGCACTGAACAAAACCAAATGCAAACAGACAAATCATTAATCTCATTGTGTAGGCAAGGCAAATTGGTATCAGAAATTGTAGTAGTTATGCCTAATGAGACTAGCGAGAGCTTCCCAGCTTCCAGTCTTGATCCATGCCTGGTGAGGCCCTACTCCGATTTTAATTGCACAAGATCTGGGGGTGCTCATTATCTTCCTGCATGTGGGCCTGGACGGTGCTGCAGGTCCTCTGGCCAGACTCCACACAGGGATGACAGGAACACCAACAGCAGGGGACTCTGCTATCCTAGACAAACATGTCCATATGCTATCTGGGGTCCTGGCCCACACCTGTGGGATTGCATGAGCAAGGGATTTGGGGACCAGGCTTCACTATTGGAATGAACAACGGTTTGCAATACTTAAGATCTTTTGCACTAATTCTGTTAGCCAGTAGTTTCTCACACTCCTTTTATTTTGCTTCTGAAAACAAATGACGGGTTTAAAACAGCACAAACAAATCGTGCAAGCACGTTACAGAAATATGACAGCTCTCTATGATTAAATTAATTTTCAAAAGAAGCAGAATATAAACTTCATTTCATTACTCAATCTTTATTTGTTGGTTTAGAGCTGTAATACTTCAAAAAGTATATTCTTAAAATCCACTTTTCATGAAGTACTGTCTGTGATTTTTTTAAAATTACAACTGAATATTTTTCACTTTTACTACAATTTTATTTGAGACAACCCACTGAGGTCCATTCCTACAATTTCGTCAAAGAAACATGCTATTTTAGTTCCTGTTTACGTTGCAAGTAATACATACACGCATCTTGATGTTCTTTCTTAATGCTGCCTCTCTGAGTGTTTGCTTACCAAAGTAAGATTAAAATGTCCTTTTCAGAAC
Source organism: Falco cherrug (assembly GCF_023634085.1). Taxonomy (NCBI): domain Eukaryota; kingdom Metazoa; phylum Chordata; class Aves; order Falconiformes; family Falconidae; genus Falco; species Falco cherrug. The sequence continues at coordinate 22,759,984 of NC_073706.1, read as the reverse complement.
TCAGTCAAATAAGCACATAAAAAATGATCTGGTTTTTTGCAAGGAACCCACATGAGAAATGATGTAAATATAAATAGCTGCACTCTGCTCTTAACCCTGAGATAGTCTGAACTGGGTTTAGAAGCCTAATCCTCATGTCACTGAATGCTACTGGAAAAAACTGTACTGTTTTAAAGAACTAAGGGCTGAGACACTTAAGCAGAAAGTTTTTCTCCAATTATACACTGAAAACATCTGCCTTGTACTGTACAAATCTTACATCAATGAGAAGTGCAGCCTTGCTTTTCATTGCCACCGTACAGCTCCTGACCTCTCCACTGCACACCTGCCCCCTCATCCAAGCTGGTGCCCTTACACCTGCTTTTCTTCCACCTCTCTACCCTGTACTACTCCTACCTCCTCCACAATTAAATGTAAATATGGGGTTTAACCTCCCACTGGTCCTCATATGCTGCCTGCACTGTTTCACTCGGAGATAAAATACAAGTAATTTTAGTGAAACATTAAACTGTGAGATGAAGGCACATCTAGCAGAGTCCTTGGTACATTCCCATGCATTTTGTGAAATGCTTTCCTGTTACTCTAGGGAACTTCTGCTCTCAGTACAACTGCCTGAAATTAGCTCAAGTCACAGGGGTAAGTAAGGGTAACTATTGTAATTTTGGCCATCAAACCTTCTCCTGCACATGTGAGGTTTAACAGCTCTGGTAGAGAGACACCACTTTTTCATTACGTGCTGTGCATAGATTTTGCCATAAAGGGGCTCCAATCTTGTTTGGGGTGGTCATACATTATCAAGAGCTAACCAGTGTTTTCACGAACACTCGAACAGTCCAACTGTGATGAGTTCAAAGCCAAAACCAACGAAGGCTGGCAGCAGTGGAAGCAGTGTTGTATGCGTCATTCATACTTTGGAATCCCCTCTGGTAACTCTTTGATGCACTCTCTCCCCAAGAGATCCCTCAGATTGTTTTGTAGTTACACTTCTTTGAAGTCTTTTTGTATTTCCATCTAGATTTTGGAACTGATTTGGTCCGTCTTCACAATACTAATAACAGTGTTACATTTCTCTCTCCCTGAAAACCCACAGAACTGAGAAATGAACAAGCAAGGAAAGGAAACTTACACTATGATGGTGTTTCTTCAGAAAAAAAACAACAAACCAATTAATTTCTAACACCTGCAGCACCTGCTGCTCTCCAAAAAAAACAAACAACAAACCCCTAAGTGTAAATATCCCCGATTGTGGTAAAATGCATTTCTTTTAATACATTTTATCAAGCTCTGTCAATTTACTTCTGCTAACCTGGCTTAAATACAGACAGCTTGTTCTCAGGTTTTCTCACTGTCAAGTTACAATATAGAAAATGCTGATAAAGAGGAATTTTCAGTGAGCATATTTCACTGGTGTGAAATTCGCAAGAAAGGTGAAAATTTAGTATTTAACTGCAAAATTAATTCCTACCGTCTGACAGCTAGAATAGGGCACAACCCTGCAGCTTTACTCACAGTAGTGCAGCCATCTGCCTTTTATGAGGGTGAGAAACTAAGGGTATACATATGTACAAAGCAAACATTTTAAGTTACTTGGTAATTCTTAACTGAAATAGCAGACAGACAAATAGTCCTCTGTATATCTAAGAGGTGTAAACTACCAACTAGTGACATTCTTCCACAAAACACGTACTATTTCTACAGTTATCCCACTTCAACAGTCTACAATGTTACTACCAGGAAATTTAATATGGATTCTATATTTTAAACTTTTCTTCAGATCTTGAATAATTTAACTGATCTCCTTTCCTCTTAAGAATGTGAACTCTTGTCAGTGGGCCTCATCCTCATTTGCTTTAGAACTGGAACAACTGACTGAATAGAGATGCACCATGCTATCAGAACAGAATTGTGCCATTACATATTCTTCTAGCACTCTCCGCATAAATATAAAGCACAGAGGAAAAACAGATTCTCAGGTTTTATTTAATTTATTTTCCAATTTGCTTGAAAAGACTTTCAGAGGCATTTATGTATTTCTTCAAACAGGAACTCCACTAAGATTGATTCAGGTAGATTCTACATGGAGGCTCAATTAGGACAGTTGCCAATCCCTAACAAAGTGACCGTCTGTGAATTACTGATTTAATTTGAAGCTGCTATGAAGCAGCACCTATTTAGAAACATCCTTCTCATAGCCTTTTTTTCCCCTCTCCAGTAATGCTGTTTGCTGAAAGTATCTCCTTGTCTCCCTGCATGACAAAGCATCTAGAAACGATTCATGCTGTAAGGCTTGTAATAAGAAAAGCTGTCAAACTCCAAGTGATCTTTGTCCTTGTGGGAAATTAAAAGAAGAGGAAAACTAAGGGGACTCAACAAGCAGTACATAAAATAAAGAAAAAAACACAGGGTAAAACAGGCAAGAAACAGTGGATTAGAGCACAAATGCAAAATCATGGAGGAGGAGCAAATGCACCATTGATGGCAGACTCAATCGCTTCACGAGTCCTGAACTTCACCTGACTTTTGCATACATGTTGGCAGGCTTCACTACAGATTGGTTTTCACCTTTTTTTTTGTTTGTTTTATTTGCATCATTCCTTATGTCCAAGTCACAGACTCCTTTACATATCACAAAAGAAAAAAACTAAAAACCCACTGAAATTTGGATAGGTAATGTTTTCCACTTTCTGTATTTACGTCTAGATTTCGATTGTTCCTTCCTCTGTTGCTACATCAGTGATACGGCCTTCACTTTTTCTCGCTACTGCTGAAAAGAAGCATATTGCTATTGCATGTTATGCTGCTTTTCTGTAAAGAAAAAAACCACAAAAAAGCCAGCCTAAGCATAATGAAGTTGTGACCTGAGTGTACATTCATTTAACTCTTTCCCAATGGTCCTTGTACAAATGAATTCCAACTTTGCTTTAAAATTACTTGTCTTAAATAGTTTTAAGAATTCCAAGTGCTCATTATTTTCCAGCTACAGAAACAAAGTTAAGTACATTGCTAAGTAACAAGAAAATTACCAACCTATCACAGGAATGAAATCATAAAATGAGGGAAATGTGCTATGTGACAAAACAAGAACAAAGCACGTTGACCTGAGCTCAGAAGGGTCTTGGTGAAAGTAGGAGAAACCATGGCTTGTTTTTCAAGCTAGGACAGATGACCCTTGTCAATTCCTTTGGGAACACATCAAGGATGACAAAAGGCAGCCTAGCAAAGAGCTGAGGGAAAAGGAATTCTTCCAGTTCATAGAAAACTGAAGTCGTGACAACACACGAAGATAAAGGATTAGCACTTTAAGAAGAAAAAAAAACACACACCCCCAGGGCTATCTTACTGTTGGAATGAATTAATGGAAAAACTTGAAAGATAAACTTAACCTGAATATCTAGGACATTAATCATCAAGAAGTAAGCCCGTCACAGCTGACAAGAATGTGAAACTGGGCAAAAAGATTAAGAGTAATTCTGTAACTTTGTGTCTGCCTAATGCATAGAAAGCAAAAATCAGATAAATGAGACTGTATTTTCCTGTGCTTTGCATTATCTTACCCTAGGTCCCCTAATACAAACTTAAACGTAAGCAACCATCAGATAACCATTGATCTGGAGAAACAAACTAAAGCCAAATAAGCCACCTCTTCTAAGAAAGAGAGGGGAAAAAAAATAAGAAAATCAAAGCGTCAAGTCAACTACAGACTAATACTGCCAATATGACAATACTGTGTGATATTTAAGAACAAAAATTATGTAAGGAACATGTGTAAGTAGAAAATGAGAAAAGGCAGCATGAAGTTACCAGTGAGAGATTTTTGTGGGTAACCAAATATATTTTTCATAAGGAGACTACCCCCTCTCAGACAATGAAGTGCTGAAGATCAAAGCTGCCTTTCCCACCCCATCATGAACCCTTCACCCTTCAAGCAAAAGTTCAAATCTACATATACGACACGTGCATTGCACCCTTTCTCCCACGTTTCCTGCCTTTTCCTAAGTTCTAAGTCATGAAATGAAGTCTATCAAGCTTTGGTGAAATAGGTCGTCTACATCCACTTGGACGTGCCCTAAAGGAACTCAGAATAAGCTCCAAACTCTGGTACTTATCATGGTATGATGATTCATATGCTGTAATTGGTGATCACATCTATTCAGGGTTCACAGAAGTATTTGATATGGCTGTTCATTGAAAATTTTCCTGGAGAAAAAGATTACTACTACTGCCACAACAGACTCAGAAAGTAGCTGGTTAAGCATACTAACAATTTTTAAGGTGGAACTGGAAGATTTATGAAGACGTTACACGATATGGTTACATGTGCTGACAGAGTAAAGATGTGTGTAATCTAGGAAGCACTTCTGAGTGCTTCACATGACCATCTCCAAAATTGCCTCTTCAGAGGTAGGTGAGGACAAGCTTTGCTCTTAAGCAGTTCAGTAGAACAGCTACAGTTTTTCAATACTCAATTCAATAGACATCTTTCTGATGAGTGCTTGTGGCCTGTATCAGACTACTTCAGAGCAACTCTTTCTTTTCCTATCTAAAACTCTGTCTTCCCCTAAGCATATAATAACCATAATAAAGAAATCAGATATTAAAAAAATAAAATACAAATTTCAAGAATGCGTATTTTCAGTGCTCTTTAAATCTGGTTCTTAACGGAGTAATAACCACACCCACCACTATTAAGATATCGTGTGCTGTATATAGTAAGCAATGAGGTACTGTGAAAAAACAAATAGCTGATGATGCTCTTTGTATTGCTCATGTTGCAAGGAAGAGGTATTCTTAAAACACAAATCTTCACCTGTTTTGTCATAAATCTTGCTGCACTGTCAAAAAGTTACTAGAGCAGAGGAAAGCATGAGTGCCTTGATTTCCCTATCAAGCCAGCAATATAATACACAGCATAAAATAAATTGTTGGGTCCATGCAGAAGCATTATGTTTCTCCAATTGCCAAAACAATAAATGATCGTGTGATTCTCATTTCAAGACTGATACTGGAAACACTGTTAAACCCATACTGTTTTCTACTACTACTGCGGTGTACTACTAACACTGGTAAGTTTCTTGTAAGACTCAGAGAGTATTGCTGTTATATTCATGGTTTTGCTCCTTCAAAACACTAGGGGAAGAAAATGTTTACATGGATAAAAAAGGAGGTATAAGGCAATCTCAAAAACCAAAATACTGTTTTTTAAACTAATTCTCTCTTTCCAAACCACTGTTCCTCTTTCCTCCTTCCACTAATATGTTAACGCCATCGGTACTGTACCTTACCTCAGAGCTGCTTGGGACTTCTGATCCTGAAGTTGAAATAGTTTCACATAGAGGTCCATTGCATTCTTCCCCTAAGGGACATAGAAAGAAAGACAGATTCACATAAATACATTCCGTATTTTAAAATATTATTGTATCTGAAAACAATGTGAACCTTGAAGGCACGGAACCATCAACAAGCAAAAGCAAAAGCTGGTAAATAATGCTCAGCTACAGAAAATCTTCAAAAATGGCACTTTGAAGGGAAAAAAAGGGCTGTGAGATAACATACTCAGTCTGTACTACCTAGTTGTAACCTTGCAGTCACAGAAACACATTCTTAACAGTGACAAACAAAAATTTGTCAGCATCACATATCTTTCTTGTCTCAAGTGTCTGCTAGGTTACTGTCTGCGAGGGTCTCACACCTAGAGCTTTGCTGCCTCAGCTGTAAAAGTTTAATTATCTCTGAGGTTGCTTGCTAGAAATTGAAGAAATTAAATTAGTTTCTGTGTTGCTAAGGGATTAATGATGCATAACCTCAAGATTACAGATGCTCACATACCAGAGATATGACACCAGGATCCAAAATAGCAGTATCTTAAAATTACCAAGCTTCTTGATCTTTTTTTTAAAAAAAAAGAAATCCCACAAAACCATCCCACCTTCATTTTAACAACAGCATTCTACTCCAGCATGACTTTCCCACAAATATAGTCAGTTCACCAAGGGCACTTACTTAAATGTTAACATTACAGGGAAATATCACAGAGATTATCTTCAGATCCCTCAATCATACTGAGACATTGGCGGGGTTTGTGGCTCTGAACTTACTCTGTCACCAGTTTCCTCAAGAGAGCAATTCAGAGCCCATAAGCTAGGCTCCTGCTCCAAGAACTTTTTGTAAACAACCAACCCTCTGCTGATCAGACAGACTGGTTTAAATCGGGCATCTCAGTAACTCTACCACCAATGGAAAAAAAGTGGTTTTAAAAACAGCTCATCACAGTCTAGAGCACGCATCTAACAATGGTGCCATTTTCTTCCAACAAAACTATTCATCATACTCCCTTCTCCATCAAGGAAGTGCTGCTGTGTCCAGCTTAGACTGGGCAGACGGACTAGCACATTTTAGACTGGACTGCTGTTAAGACAACTGCAATATGATTATTCCTACCAATGAAACAAACCTACTCTTTTTTTCCTTTTTTTGGTAACCTGTAAATATTTCATGTCAAAATTGCATCCAGGCAGGATATAAACTGGTTCTTGAAACATCTGTAATAAGCTACTTAACTAGAGCTTGAGAACATTTCATTTCCTATAATTTCTTTGTCTAAGTTCACTTATAGAAAATGGTATCTGTAATTTATAAGTGTACATATGATATTATGATAAACTGGGCAATGTTATATAATGGTATAAAATATAAAATGAATTTTCTAAATGCTAAGACATTTTCAAATGTTACGTGCCATCCTGCTAAAACAAACTATGCCTGCAAAATCTATATTAGTAGATAGAAATTGAACACTGAAATTCTACTTTATGCACTCGTAGAAAGGTGCTTCCATATTTTGATACAAGTGTAGAGACCAACATTAAATCACCTCTAAAAAGCTGGCATGTAAGTAACTAACTTGGGATAATTCTTCCTACCCAAATGCATCATAAATGCTGCAGGTACTACACCGTAAGGGAGAACACTAAACACAGGAAAGCTTTACAGGAACAGCTTCAGCACAGAACTGAATTCAGTTCACATGCCAACGCAGCAAAAGTGTTTGAGATGCACAAGAAACAAACGACACACAATAGCAGAGTATCCTAGTAAGAACACTTAAGTCTTGACTCCAAAAACAACAGCTATCTAAATATTCAGATGAAATTACATGAGAAACTGTTTCTGCAAGGACAGAGAGGCTCTGTCTCCATACAGGGCTGGCTCTAAGCTTACGCAAACTCAGTAGCTGCCCAGGACAGCAGACCGCTGCCTGATGAAAGAAAGGCAGCATCACCATCCCGCTCTGCTGCCTGCTCTGCCTGCAGCCCTGGGGAGCAGGTGGCTGTTGCAGCTTTGGCCAAAGGTAGCAAGCCCAGGGCCCAGGAGCATAAAGCCCAAATGTTCCGTCACACAGCCTTCCGTGGCACAAGCAGCCTGGCACCTTTTGCCTGGAGCAGTAACTTTCAATTTGCCTATGCTGCTGAGAGGACTTGAACCAATTCTGTGGCCTACAACAGCCGCCTTGGTGTTTGATTTTTCTGGATTGTCCTCTCTGTACTTGCAAAAGCTTAACCTCAGGGACAAGCACAATTCAGAGTTCTGCATTTAAAATTTTCTTCTAGTACCATAGCTGATTACTTATTGAACTAGGGGAAGGAAATTCTTTCGGTATCTCTGAGGATCCAGGGGAATAAAACTGAAGAACCCTAGAGAAGCACAAAAGATGACAAAGAGAATGAAAAACATATTAACCAAGAAGTACCACATACTTAATACATTCACTCCCTGAAAACACACAAACAGGTTCCTGAGCAGGAACAGCGCAAGAAATGCACATCCAAGTCCTGCAGGAAGGCGTGAAGGAGCCACAACCCACAACTGCAACAAACACCAGGAAAGGAGATGCCCAATTAATTCTTAACGAAGAGAGCTGCCCGCGGATAGCTAAGAACTGACTTGCACATCACATTGCAAAAAGCCTGGCTCATATGTGATACCAATGACTCATATGAACCTAAGTCTAATTTCCAAGAGGCTCTCAGCAGAGAAAAAAAGGACACAGGATGCACACAAAAGGGAGGAAGGCATAACACTGGCAAGTACGATACCTTCTGACTGCGATGGCTTGAACTTGGTGAGAATCACAATGTCATCTTTAAAAGGAAAAAAACACTTCAGTAAAAAACAGAAGTAATATCCACTTCTAACATGAACTTATTTAATAATTCCCCTCTATTCTTTACAATACAGCCACTGTACGCAGCAAAAGAGTAAGCCCTGGAAACCAGAGACTGTGACCTAGACAGAAAGCACAGAGCAGGTTCCTCTCAAAACACCAACATTCACCTTTTTGTCTGGGCACCTTATTTGACACCACAAAGATCTACTTTGCCATATCAGCGGCAGAGAGACCCGTAGTTTCTGCTAGCCAAGAGAACACCTTTAAAATTCTTCAAGAAATTACAACTTACCTAAAGATGGAGGTAAAACAACATTCTGATAAAACCAACGTATTTAAGGCAATGGTTTTGTTCTTCAATACTAGATGCTCTACTGTATGTACAGATGTAGAAACATCTGCACACCAAGAAGAATGAATGAGAACATCTAATAAATATAAGTGGCCCTACAATACAAAATTCATTTGCACAAACTGCTGTCAGCCCTTGCAAATGTTTTATTCAAAATTAACTCCAGAACAACACTGTGACCATCAAAACTCATTGTTTCAGACATACGATTTTAATGGTTATTCAAATCATTGGCCTTTCATGGGCAGGCACATACCCTAGCTGAAAGAAATTCCTCTTTCCTAACGTAAATATAATCTCCAACAGCCTTACAGTTCTGTACACAGCTATTTGTAACTCCTTAAAAAGGTGTGTCTTGGGGTTTGTATATTATTGGAAAGAAGTGAGCTTAACACCGCCTATAATTTTGTGGTATTAACATCTGCTGTCCCAAACTACACCCTGCCACAGGGCAATCTATTTACAAACTTTTGGTATGCCACCCCTAAGAATTACAGACTATTTCAATTACAGACCAGGATGATCAAATTGATAGTAATCCTAACAGTTCATAAAAATCAACACTCAAAACTGAAGACTGCAAAATGTAATTATGACTGATTTTGCCTCTTAAAATACAAGTAGTTTATCCCACAAAAAAGGTCATTCTATTAGTGCAATCTTATGATTTCTGCAACCAGCATGAAAAATGGCTTTTTGTGTAATGAAATGATTAGTCACTCTACAATAGTTTTAACGCTGTCCACAGTGCCTGAATCACTTTCTTTTTCTACACGGCAAAACTAATGATTTAACTAAAAGATGAAAGGAATTTAACTCCACATCTGGACCCATTGGTTAAAGAAGCACTTCAATACGATGAATATTTCAGGAATCAAAAAAACGTCTTTCAAAAGTTTCTTATTCATTCCATAATGAAAAATCCCAACCCTTAGTGGTCTAGACACCAACATGTTCAGTATTTTTCAAAGATGCTACCATATCTGCCGTTTACAGAACCGCCATGCAAGCTGTTCACATATGACTGGCCGTCACATATTTAAACTCGGATAGATGGGTTGGAGACCATATGCATGACCTAGTGACCAATTCTCTTCGATGCCTACCATGGTAATACAGACTTCATAAAACTAAAAACAGACATTGCCTGCAAGTAAAGCAGCAGTGCAAAATACCTTGTTTATTTTGACAGCTGCTGTTTTAATTTAATTGTCAATGATCTCGTAAAACACAAGTCAATGTATTCAGTCCTGTCACAAAAAAAGTAATGACGCCTTTGTAAATCAAGGTCCTCCGTAGCCCGTTTTCCAATAGCTGGGCAAGGTAAGCAGCACAGCTCGACAACACCACAGGACTAGTGACACATCCCCCTGCACCAAACACAAGCCGCACATTCTCTGAGAGACACACAGCCTGACACAGGCCATGTCCTGCTCATGAGAGCTGTGCCTCAGCTAGGCAAATACAAGGTGCAAATACAAGCCCAGCCACAGGACTGCTCACTTGACTTCATTAGTAGTGCACGTTGTGGAATGGTTTTTGGCTTCTAGCACTCTCCCGGACAGAGCAGAAACACACTCTGGCAGACACCACAGGCCAGGTGCTGGTCTTCAAAACAGTATGGAGAAGTCTGCCCTGCTTGGGAAAGAAGGGAGTTTAGCCATATGGACATGGCTGGACCATGCTACTTGTCCTCCAAGGACAATGAAAAAAATCTTTGGTCTTTTTCATTACTAGCACAAGCACAGCCAGGGATAATCGAGCATCTTAAACCATACCTAACCTGCAATTTCCCTGGAAGATAATGAACTCTGTCACTTCAGCATCCTCAGTAAGCTGGGATCTGCTGGCAGATGGGAAGAAGAAAGCTTGGCCGATGACACCACACTCAAGGTACAGCTAGGCATGGAGCAGCTGGCGTGCTGCAGTCTGGCACTGTGCAGAGCCACTCCACATCAGGAAACAGCAACAGAAAGCAGCTCAGTTTTCCTTTCTTTCAACTGCTGTCACCCTGATTCAGCTGCACCAAGCAGAGCTCTTTGCTAGCTGCATTACTACCAGTAAAAATGTTAATATATTAGAGGCTTCTAAAGCCAAGTGGCAACTAAACAGACATTTTTAGGGATCAAAATGTTCATTTTGCTACTAAAACTAGAAAATCACCTGCACTTGCACACTTTAAAGACCTCTGACAGAGCTATTCCAAAGGCCAAGTCAGAACCAGGACTCTCAGGCAGCTGTTGATAAACTGTTTATTGTTTAGCTGCAATAAGACAGTATTACTATGGGTCCTGCTATTATTTCTCAGCATTGTTTCCAAACTACTGCTTCCATTTATTTCCACCATTTTCTTAGACACAGTAACAGCATCCTTTTCAGCCAACAAAACCAAGCAGGTAGAAAGAGCTTCCAGAACTGTCATACTGTTCTGCATATGTCTGACACCTTTGATGTATCAGTTTATACACATACATATCCCCAGAGGAAAAAGCTGATGGTCCAGGTAAAATGAAAAAAAAAAAAAAAACAAACCAAAAACCAAACACAAAACAAAAAAAACACAACAAACAAAAGCCACCCAAACCAAAACCCCTGAAACTTACATTGCAGTTGTTATGAGGCAGCTACTTTGTACTATAAAGAAAATTCCTAATATTCATTCTTACCAAGTAACGAAAGAAAATTTTATTCCTACATGTCTTGATGTTACCATCATAATTAAGCTCTGCCATTATTCAATAACCTCTCCTGTCTGACAAAAAAAATCAATTTAAAACATGATTATTTATCACTAAATCAATGTGCTATTTACAGGACTGTATTCTTTGCTCCTAGAAGATCACCATGGGATTACTGTTGTGGGATCGACTCTGACCTATTTCCACCTTGATAAGGAGTCTGATTTTGCCCTGAGTCACTAACAAAAACGCAGACTGAACAAAGGCCTCTCCAGAATAAGGTCACTCGTTCCAAGTAAACGCCATAATGACTGTATTCACCAGTTCCATACCTAATAAAAACATACCTTTAAAATGACATATTAACCAATTTATGTGTATGTCGACCGTAACCTCCCAGAGCTGGGTGACTGAGTTACCATGGGGAACTGAGGACCCACCTAGTATGCTGGCTCCTGAGCAAGTAAAATAAGTATTATTACTTCACCTGGCATCGTCTGAAGAGTAGTAACTGTGCTGCTGAGCCAAAGATTCAGTCTCAAGATTATCCTTGAAGTGGTGGTTTATGCACACTCAGACATGCTCCTAAAAATTTAGAACTATTTCTTAACAATGAAAACTTTAAAAGTTTCAGTAAATCCAATAAAATTTATTGGGAACATGTTAAAAGAATGTTATTATTCCTTTAATAAAAAATATTAATTCAAGTATAGGCTGTTTCATGGACATATTAATTCTCAGCATATGTTTAATTTTTTAAAAAGCGATTCCGCAGAACAAATATTTATTAACAGGTAGGAAGTAAAAGAAATAACCCTGTTATATAGACATAAATATATACAGATGAGAAATCTGCTCCTAACAAGAAGAAAATCTCATTTAGCATTTGGAAAACACATTAAGTCCTCAGTTCTGTTCTCTATTATAGTAAATGTATATTTAAAATCACAGCTTGAGGTCTACCCTCAGCTGCCTTGCTTCTGAAGAACCATAAACCTCCCCTTTCAATTAAAAGCACTGGGCTAAAAAAAGGGGGGGGAGGGGCAGCAAAGAACTGTGTAAATCTGGTTTTAGCAAAAAAACACAAGCATAGTGTTGTAACACAGAACCTGAATGACATTTTAACGTGGGTAAGGCGATAACCACTACCATATTGCATGTACCAGCACAGACAATACTTAAAGCATGCTATGAGCACTGAAGCTGACACTTACACCTTTCAGGTACCATCATTTTACAGACCACTTCACAGAAACTGATTAACAGGTTCAAACACAACTGAAAAAAGAAACCCAGCCCAGTGATAGCTGGGAAAGACAGGTTTTTTAAAATCGTGTAGCATTTACATGCATTTAAGTAAGGGGGAACAGGATGGCAAATAAACCTCTGAAGAGCAGGGTGGTAACATGCCAGACTGTGGAAGTCCCAACAACTCATGAAGCACTATGGCTGTGTTTGTTTGCACTTAAGACCATTTATACGTGCAGGGCCAGGTTTCATAGCACTATCTGACCGATGATGCAAACAGCTCAGGCAATGCACATACATGTGGCGGGTGCTCTCACATCTCCGTCAAGAAAAGATAAGGAAAACTGAACCACAGTATTGCTTTTCATCACAGCCCACGGGTATTACAAGCACTTCATTAAGTGTTAGGTATAGACTTGTTTTCCTAGTGTTCCCAGAGACACACTTAAAATTTCATAGCATCATTCATTAATGCATTTCTCCAACTTGCACTGAAGTCACTGATGTCATCCTGAAGCAACACAAACTCCGATTTCTTTTGGCATTTGCAACACCCAAGTTTTTAAAAGTTGCAGAGAGCCCTAAGTACTATGTGTTCTATGGACAGACGTTATATTCCCATCCTTGTATGAGAGATGTTCCATAGATACCGAAAGACAGAAGTGATGCATGAAGAGGGAACTAACAACTGAGAAATAGGGATGAGGTTTAGCATAAACTAAAACCCCATATAACTTTTACTTTTATTAAGAAAGTAAAAAGCAATATATAAAACACTACACGTTGCGTTTACTGTCCTCTAGCAGTATTCCTCCGTTTCATTCTACCCAGACATTTCATTTCCGATGGCCAATTTCATCTGCAATTTCTTGTTCCTCCTGGTCCTCATGCTCTACCTAGTTCAATACTATTTTGGCTACGCCTCCCATGAAATGTGTCATTGGGGATTCTGCTCGTGTCTTCACCAACCATTTAATTTTCTCATCTTAAACAACATAAAAATACACCAACATAGGAACATTTTTTACAGACAAATTCCAAAAACTTTTTTTTTTCTGCCCAAATTAAAGACAATGGAACAAATCTGGAAGTCATATACTGACCTCAGAGAGAAACAGTTCCTATCAATCAAGAAAATGAGCAGGGCAATAGACCCTGGCTTCTTTTTATGTAAGCACAAGTCAACTAACGGGACTGAGGCAGACAAAGACATCCAACTTGCCAATGGCCTCAAAACCACATCTGCTAGTCATTACTCATTAGCATGGTATATTTCTAGCACACTATAAGTTCTGCAAACACAAGTTTGCTGATTTCCAACCTGATAGTTTAGAAAACCCCTTTCAATAACAAACCATTCTAATTTAGGGCTGGTGCAGAGAATTAAAGGGCAGCCATTCACATCACGAGCCCTACCCACATGGCTTGCTGGGGTTCTGCTGTCTTGCCAAAGGCCTCAAATTTCACGTTTACCCTTGGGAGCCTGCTAAGGAAGATGAGGGGATCCCATGGGATTTCTAGTTATAAGACTGTACTTCACCCAATGAAATACTGATTTTCTAAAAAACAGCAGTTGGAACTTCCCTACCTCTACTGGCCCTTGCTGACCAGTGGGGAATGGCTCTAACTGTACCAAAAGACCAGACAAACCAACAAGATGTAATAATGAGGTGATTATATTATATTGTTATGTGTAAACGAGTGATCCACGTGCACTGGGAAAAGAAGTCTGACTTGAAACAACAGCTTAGAATGAAGTCTTTAAACACAAATAACATCAAATGTTGGTCTATTAATTTATTCTTAGTGGTCAGATCTGTAACAGACTACTACAATACAAATGCCAAAAAAAAAAAGTAAATCCCATAATCCTTTATAGGATCTACTGAAAATTCCAGATTACAACTGTGCTAACAGGATCTAGGACAATTTGTCTCCTCCTTTCTTAGGCACCAGTGACAACTAAAGCAGAAACCCTACATTAGCAGAACGCAATGATGAAAATGGAAGCTAAAGAGAGACTGATGGTAAGCCTACAGTGTGTAAGAACGTGCTAGCTCTGCCTTGCTGTGGCGTGAAAAGAGTGATCCAAAGCTACATGCATGTATTAAGTACACAGAAATAGACTCAGAAGCCTTTACTGGATTACTGCAATACAAGTACAGCTGTTCTGGAGAACTACACGTACACATAGATTTTCACATTACATCCCTCAGCCTACCCAGGCTAAGGCAAGTTAAGAATTGTAGTATATTTCGTAAAGAGAGATAATTAGCCCTTACAATGCATGTCAGCACAGTTGCACAAGTTGTGAAGCTTTCAGCATTGGTTCAGGCATCGTGCCTTATTCTGCACTTTTTTACCAGTGGTGGCCAACTAGCCTGCTAGCACACCGTTCCTTGGCATGCCTCAGACTGAAGCAATGAACTTACACAGGTTTAACAGCTGCAGGTTCTTGCAGGAGGCCCTTCAAAGAAAAACACACCTCTCTCCAGTATAACCTAAGTAACCCAGTCCCAACCTAGCATCAACTTCTCCCCCACACAATGGCTTAATCTATTAATTCCTGGAGTATTACTCAGCTTTCTGCATAGCCGACACCTCAAAATCCTTCCATATTTACTTATAATTGCAAGAACTATCCCTAGCAGTACAACACAAGGATCTTCCTGCCCCTTTGTGCATTTACACACATGTGCACATAAAGAGCTACCGCAAAATATAATGAATTTACCACTAGATAGTGAAGCACAACCTGGCAGCTACAACTGCTCTTCAGTTCAACCCACACATAGCAAAAAAAAACAAAAAAAACCCACAACCAAAAAACTAGTGGAAAAAAACCAACCCTGCATTATTACCTCGCCACTTAGTATCTGGCACAGCAACTCTCACAACTTTTTTTACATCACCTATATCTTCTGAATTACATGTTTACATTAGGTGACTGTACTTCTCCACATATATACAACTCATTTAGTATCTGTAAACTAATTAATATGAAGACAATGCTGTTTGGTTTTATGTTGGGTGGGTGTGTGTGTGTTTTTAAGGGGGTTGGGGGGCATAGTTTGTTTGTTTTATAAAGCATTTGCCAATAGTTCTCAGCACAATTTTAAACACACCTTTTCAGGAACACCCTTATATCTTACCCTACTTTCTCATTGCATCATACTAATTATCAATCGTTTGTACCCAGGTGTTAAAGTGCCCTTCCATTTTATGATACAGTTATTTCTGTATAGACTTTACTGGAGTGCAAAAACTAGCATTTCAACACAGCTTTCCATTCTTAACACATGACGCTAATGCACCTGTTAGATAAAAGCTTGAAAAGCAAAGTAACTTTTGATTTTGTTTTTAAATTAAGAAGAATTACTTACAAAATCCTTCCAGGGTGTGACAACATACTTAAGGCATAATTTCATTGACCAGCAGCAAAGACTGGGAACTTAGCAGCTGTAGTTATACTTTCAAAATATTTAATCTTACTCAGATCCAAAGTCAATTTTTTATTTAAAAAAAATTAAAATCAAGCCCCTATGCACCGGAAACCTGCCTTTCTATTAGTCCAATAAACACCTCTAAATGGGACACCACACCAGAACGTACCTTATGTGCAAAGCGCCAGAGAGGAAAACCCTGAAAGAACATCACTCTGCCCTAGACTGCAAGAGGATTTCAGCAACTTCCTCAGCTTTTACTCGGTATTCGCAGTCCAGAACCTCTGTCCCCAGCTGGAACCAAGCCCCTCCTCCCGGAACCGGTGAGAGGGATCAACAGCTGCAGAGCATTTTCTTTCATTTTCTGAGAAAAAAGGTGAAGCTGAAAACAGATCCCTTATTACATAGAGGCTAAAAAAGCATTCACCTGCGATGGGCAGGACAGTCACTCAGCTCTTCACCTGAGGGAATTCAGCTGTGTTGCCCAGCTCTCCGAAGACGGGCTTAAACATCCCACATAATTGCTACTGGGTAAAGGTGGCATGCCAAAGACTTAATCCCTCCTGTGGAGCTGCTCTGGTTGCTGCTCACTGGGCTGCAGAGAGCCCAACTTAAAACCTCATATGCAAGGTCCTCGTGTAAAAGAAAACTCCTTTAAGTCTCAGTCACCAGTCCAAGGCAATTTTATTTACTTTTTTTTTAACTGACACAATCTCTGGATGAAAATCCGTATTTAACAACTGTGATGTGATGGGCTTGACACTTCCATTTTCCTCATTAAAGGCACCACAGTTATACTGTGCAAGCTGTTGGGATCAGTTCCCAAAAGCAAGCTTTCCTACTACGAACTGGAGTTTGCCGTGAAAAGGAGGTTTACCTTCCAATAACCAACCTGTATTTACACTGCACCCCCGCAGTGACGCATTGCTGCCAGGAAAGAAATTCCACTCAGGAGCTACACACTGGTTGGTCTAAGGGAGTATTTTCTTCCCTGCCTTTTATATTCTGAACTATGTCTAAATCTCTTGGAGCTTTTATTTCATTACCTAGGAATAATCCTTCAAACAGCTTTAGGGTTAACAAACCCTCCGTTTTAGCCGGGAACATGATAGCCCAATTCAGTGTTTCCACAAATAGATCAGAAATTGCTACATACATTGCTCCAGTAATCAGACACAGATGTAGTTTTGAACAGAGGCCTGTATTTTATGTTACTAGTATCAATCACAATAATTCTGATTAAGTAAGTGAAATATCACTCTATTAAATGACAGGAGTATATGGCCCTGAATGCTGAGGCATTATGAGAAGCCAGCACACTGCACAAGAGCAGTTTGCAAGTCATGCCATCAGCTATACCCAATGTTTTGCTGCCTTTCTCAGGTGGAACGCAAGGAAGATGACAACAGACCAAATAAGCATTTGAATTCCCATCAGTCTTAGAGCATTTCCAGGTCAAACCAGACTCCTGGAAGTTTTAGAAGGGAACCATGCATATCAGGGCAGCATATTTCAAATCATAGCACAGAACCAATTACAGGTTTCCAGAAGATCCACAGTCTTGGGAAATACCCCACACCCCAGCTACTGTAGCATTTACATTTCATGCTGGAAAAAAAGACTGAAAGAGAGCACAGACACGAAGAAAGATTTCTAACAACATACCGTGGTCTTCTTCCTCTGATATTTACATTCCAATTTTGCAAGTTCAGTTTTCTTCAGTTTTAATATTGGAGGTAAATGCCACACATCTTACAACAGAATGCAAAATCTCGTACACTGAAATGGACATTATTACCTCACGCGAGTGTAATTCAACAGGAACCCAGAAAGCTTCCTTCAAGGTAGGCGTTCTGGTGCAGTCTCTGAACAGAGTCTGCAAGTTAAACTTTCTGCTGCTGGTAAACCGTTGTTCATTCCCAGAACCTGTTCCCTCAGCATTCAAATTTCATGAAAAGCAGTAGGAAACCTGAATTAAATACACATATACTATCCAAATATGAAGACGTATTTAAGGAAAGTAAGTAGCAGATGTTTTTTCTTCTGCCTTGTTCCTCCTGACTCACACAGACCCTGCTTGAGCACATCAGCCATCTATAGCTTGGAGCCTCCTTAAGAGGCTATCTTCTCCTTAAAAGTGCAGAGCAGATGTTTAGATCTATGAGAAGTCCCAGCGGCAATGTAAGCATACTGTGAAGTTTTTCTAAATCATTATTTAAGGAAGATTATTTTTTTTAACCTTGAGAGATTTTTGGACAACAAATGAACATAAGATTTTAAAAAGCCTACTCACTTTATCCCATATTCAATTTGTTTCTGTTTTAGAAAAGTGATTAATGAAAAAAATTGAACTGGTGCCACATTTTATATGTATAGTTATGTGCCAGTATGGTAAATCCTACTAAATCATCCTTGTTCGTTGAAACCCCTCGAATCTCCTTATCCCCAATGTTTACGACTATAAAAAAAACCCCAAGACAGTCATTGGAAAACTGAACACTGCAAAATTATGTTTACAAGCATCTTTCCCTGAACAGTTATCACCCATTTTGTAAATATAAATAGTCTCAAACTACTTGAGAACAACCACAGCAGCTCAGCCCTAAGCACTTTTCATTGCTCACAGGCAGCGGGATGGGCAATGACTCAGGCCTCCCCACAAGACTCTGGAAAAGCACTGCTGGCCAAGAGGCTGGGACACCCATCCGACATCCATCTGCCTGGGTGCCAGCGCCCCCGGGCTCGGAGGGCAAGCACGGCTGGCACTGGCTGTGGGCGCCCGCCTTGCCACAGTCGGACACCTCTGCTTCCGTCACGTAACCACCTCCTTTTGGGAGATTTCCATAGTCGTTGCCTGCTGGCATAGCTCTGAAACAAGACTGTCAAGTATTTTGAAAGTCATGATTCTACACTAGTGCTCAAGATGTTTAAGGTGGCATTATATGTTTTTCTACAAGACAGTGTAGTCAAGCGGTGAGAGAAAACTCAGAAGCCAAGCAGCCAACCCACCTGCTTAGTGGTTCTTCCCTGCTTTAGGATCTTCACTTCTAGGACTGATGGCAAAGCGTGATTCCCAAAAAGAAATGTTTCTTTTAAGTAGCTACAGAATCTTTCTGAAAATACCACCGGACTGTCTCCCATCGGACTGTTGATTCACGTTGCCAGATGAGACACTGATAAATACACCCAAGTGTCTGCGTCATGCTGTTTTACGAAATCCTAATACTACCACATTTATTACGAGTAATTACATTATATACTGACACGAACTGAAAACTGTACCCTGGTTATTGCTAAAACAAAGGCAGGCGCCAGCAGCAAGGCCCGGGCCGCGCTGCAGCGGGCGGCGCCCCGGCTGGCCGGGTACCGGCGCCTCAGCGGGGGGAGACCGGGGGGCTGCCCCCCCCCCCCCCGCCCCGGCCGCCAGCTCCGGCCCAGCCGGTGCTCCCTGAAAGGCTGGAAGTTTGCTGTTAGGCTGAGCGACCTCTATATCTGAGGGGTGTTTAAAATTAAAAACCAAGGGCCATCCCTCGGTTTTGTTGCGAGCTGCGCGCTGATGGAAGAACCATTTTCTTCAGGGTTTCTCTGGTGTAACGCCCTCACCCAGCCACCCACAGGCAGAGGTGTTCCAGTGCAAACCGCAGGATTCCAGACAGTCAGGAGGCGTCCGGAGTCAGCCGGGACCATCCCCACCGCCCAGCCGGCTGAGCTCCGGGGCGGCACGGCACCCCCAGACGGCCCCCAGGTCGCCCCGCCGCCGGCGCGGCCGCTGCCTCCCACCCGCCACGCGCCCGCGGGCCCCGAGCCGCCACGGGCAGGAAGCGGCGGCCGCGCCCAGCCCCGCAGCACCCCCCTCTCGGCGGGGAGGCGGAACAAAGCAGCGAGCCCCCCGCTCCCCGCCATCTCCTACCGTCCGCGGACAGGGCCATCTCGATAAGCGTCTCATTCGCCTTCTTCCCCAAACGATTCATGGTGGCCGCCTTTTCTCTGCTCCTGGCCCGCGGCGGGGTCTGCCTCCCGCCAGCAGACGAGGGAAGCGGGGCTGAGTCAGGGGCTGGGGGGCCGCCCCATGCATGCGCACTGCCCGCCGAGGCGGAGCGGGGACCGGAGGCGGGAGGGGCAGGCGGGGGCCGCCCTGCGCGGGTGCGGCCGGTGCCGGGGGCGCTGAGGGGCCCGCCCGCTGGCCGCGCCCGACGGGGGCTCCTCGTTCCCTGGCGGCCGGGCTCGCCTCGCTCGGGGCTGCCTTAAACCCTTCGCCTTTCCGCTACGTAGAGAGAAACGCCCGAAGGAGAAGTGGGATCACTGCCAGAACGAGCCGTTACGCACTCGCTCAGTCCTTCAGGGGCGTTTGGGAAAAGCAACCCCTTTGAACAGTTTGATCTCTCCGTTTAGGTAGAGCAAAGGGTTTGCTTTTTTTTTTTTTTTTGTGGGTTTTTTTTTTTTTTTTTGGTCAGTCTACATCTTTTATAGTACTTGATCTTTCATGAGAGAAGAGGGGAAGGAAACAGGGGTAAAGTAATGCTCTGTTTTTGGGTCAGTGTTCTGGTTTAACAGTAGCTGGCAGAGAAGTCCCACACAGTCCCCAGCGTGCATGCCCCCAGTGGGATGGCGCAGAACCAGAAGGGTCAGACTGAGGAAAAAACATGTGGATAGATATAAAGACCGTTTAATAATTTTTAAAAAGAAAATGATGGCGAGGAAAATAAAACCCAAGAAAAACAAGCAATGCCAAAGAAAACAATGGCGCGCCACCAACCCACTGATACCCAGCCAGTTCCGGAGCAACAGCAGCCCCTAGAAACCTTCACCCCCCAGCAGTTTTATTCCAGAGCATGCTGTCATATGCCATGGGGTGTCCTGTCAGTCAGGGGCTCGGCTGTCCCGGCTGTGTCCCCTCCCAGGCCCTTGCGCTGCCCTGCTGTGCTCGCTGGCTGGGCAGCCTGGGGAGCAGGGAAGGCCTGGGTGTTGGGCAGCTGCTGCTCAGCAATAGCTAAAGCACCCCTGGGCTACCAGCACTGCCTTCATCACAAACTCAGAACACAGACCCATACAAGCTACTATGAAGAAATTTAACTCTATCCCAGCCAAACCCAGGACAGTCACTGATTCTTTTTTACTGAGGATTGATTTGCTCTTCTTGATCCTGCAGGGATGTTAAGAACAGCATACAGTTCTCCCAAGTTCAGGACAAATTTAAGCTGGTGTCAGGCAATAAAGGATACTACTGTTTGCTGTCTTGATTACAGATTCAGAGCTAGCAAAAGCGTCATTGTACCTATTGATTCTGGATTCTTTTAAAGTAGAGCTTAAGAGGGAGAAAGAAGTAAGAATAAAGCCTGAGGAAGGGGAAATGAGGCATGAAGAGGCAGCAGATGAAACACAGGTCTTTCATTGCCACTGTTGGATTGAGAGAGATAAGAAATGCTGCCTTGATCCCTCAGACAGGCTCTCCGAAGCAGAGCGCATCTCCCAGGACCAGCACCCGCTGGTGCTGCCGAGGGCGGGAAACTCCCGCTGCGGCAGCTGCCCCTTCTCCCAGGGCTGGCACCATTTCCAAGCCTCAGGCAGCCCCCTCTTCTCATCGCTCCCTTCATAATCTGAGGTAATTTCCAATCAACTGCTTGTTCAGTACGTGGGTTTCACGTATTTTTTTGTTCATTCATGTCATCTCAGGCCTTCTTTCAGATTATCTTTTTCTATGTTTGGCTTTTACTGCCTAAGTAATTATTTTATGCACCGAACTGATAGCGAGTTTCATTACTTGGGTAACTGTAACGCAACAGCAGTTTCATGACAGCATTTCTTCATCAGAAACTGAAGTACAGTGAGTTGCTGGGCTCCTGTTAAAGTCGACATGCAGAATTAGGCTTTTATTTGTGCTGGGCGGCATTACTGCTTCAAGAAGTATATTTTTAGTCAGCAGCAAGACCTAAAAATGTGTCTGATGGCCTTACAAAGCCTGAAATGTTTAGTTTCATGATGCAGGATGGGTGGAACAAAGATGATGGGCACAGCACAGCAAAAGATGCCTTTAAACAGCTTGTAGCTGCACACAATGCACCAGATCACAAGGTTCAATTTAAAAGCTGTATTTTGTAAGCCTTTAATTTTCTCACAGCATTATATATCTCAGATAAATGCTTTTATGCCCACAGAAGATGCAATTAGAGCCGGTATTCAACAAGAGCCAGAAACAGCAAGAATTGCAGAGGCCGTTACTGAGTTTTGCCTTCTAATTACATGGTCGCTCTTCCCAGCTCCACCCAGCATGTGCAGCAGCAAAGCCAACCATACTTAAATCCGTGTAAGTATCACATCCAGAATGCCAAAGAGGATTCTGCAGGTCTCTGTAATTGGACAGGCTCGTGGTTTGTTGAGGCACTGAATTTGTGTAAATTACACAGTGGCCTGTGTTAGCTCCAGAGGGAGCTATCTCTGGAAGGCCTTGTGCCAGTGGTGGGCACATGGGAGGTCCCGGCAATAACCCATGTTAACATTTCTTGCATGTTCAGAGTTTAACCAGCCATTGTCTGACGTGGTGATTTCACAGTATGCCTAAGTGATCCAGGACCACGCTTCCTTCAAAAGGCTTTTTCCCTCCCACCTTCCATTTTCACTGCTGATCGATCATAAGATGATACAATGACTCAGGTCAACCTGTTAAACTGATTGATCTGTACTTTCCCTGGGCTTTTATTTCCATGAATCACTGCAAGCAACAGGTACTGGTAAAACAAAGGAAAAAATGGGCAACCACACAATGGTAGGACCATTTCATTCCTGAGATATCAATACAAGAACCAGGTACACCATAATATTTCTGCTTTTGGTGGCCTGAAGTTCAAACACTGTTTCTAATACAATGTATACACAAAAAAAAACCCCAAAAAATTACCTAGAAGGCTGTGGGTGTAGGTAGCAAGCATTACCAAAAATTACTGGCAGTGATTACACTTAGGATATTCAGCAGCAAAGCGTAATCCTTTATGCTAAAGGAGAGTAGGTAGTTTATAGCCCTTACATAGTCTTGCTTTCAATTGATGGGCTTTTTCAAAAGCATGGAGCTGATTTACAGGCCTTCATGTTTTGTTTTTTTTTTAAATATTATTTAAACACAAAAAACTGGTGGGATTGGAGAGTCAGATTTCAAAGATATCTCTGCACCCCACATTGTCTCAGGTAGCCCAAGGCCTGTTCAAAACAACTCACAACTTACAATCGGAGATCCCAACTGTTGAAAGTCCTGTTTGAGGACTACAGCACTAAAACATCTTTGAAAATATGACCTTGATTCCTAGATCATGTAGAAAATTGAGCTTTTGTGTCTATTGGTTAGATGATCTGAATAAATTCATTCTTCATTATCTCTCCTCTGCGAAGGAATCTAATATATACAGCTTTTGCATTTACCACTTGGGGACCTACCTGTAGGTTTTTCAAATAACGTATGCTTTCAGGATTCCCTATGCTATGCATGTCATATATCCATGTCACTGTCTCAGAAAGTGCAGCAACTTGCTGCTGTTGAAGATCTGTGTATTGCGTACACTCCTTTTGTTTAAAAAAGTTTATATATATATGTATATATATTTAGAGTTCTAGTAAGTTTTCAAATCAGACTGTGAGCACAAGTTAGAAACAAAAAATCACAAGTTTGAAACAGATGCAGAAGCAAAAGGGAAGGAGTGTGTCTCCTTCCCAGCTTCTTCAGCTGGCTCTTTCTCCTCTGATGACTGAACAACCTCACAGACAGTCGCTTTACCGTGAAATTTCAGCACACATGGGCTCCATCTCAGAAACAAATGTTGCTGCCTCCCACATCTTCAAAAGTGTGCTTTTGTCAACTGATTAAAAGCCACTTAGGCTTTCTAGTTGAAGAACTAACCTATTTCTTTCTCTGTCTTTGATGAGCCCTTTAGAATATAAGCAACCATGTCATTAGGAAAGAAATTAATCCTTTAGAGACCAGTAGGGCCAGGTACCAAACAGGCTTAGAAAGGTTAAGTGGGACTCAGATGAAAGTTCGGTGCCCAAACCCAGCATTATGATGCCCAGAACTGCCATTCATTTCTCACAGGCTTTTTTTTTTTTAATGCTGCCACACAGCCCTAAAGCTGTCAGGAAATGAAGAGAGAGTGCCATAAAGAGTTGTGGTGCAAGGCAGCAGAATGGAAACAGTTCTTAAAGGAAGTAAAAAAGTTTTGTGTAGTGTGCAAAAGTTCATCATTGCTCACTGCATTTTTTTCCTACTCCATCACTTTTCAGTTAGTCAGCTGTTTGCAGAAAGCGGTAGAGGTAAGAGTAACACCTATGATATCTAAACAAACAGATAACTTTACAGACTATAATCTACGTTTATCTTGGCCAGAGTTACTACACTTTTGCGACAGCAGAGCTAAAATCAACCACCCGGTTTGCACTCTCCCCAGGGCAAGGAAACTGTATGGGTGCGGTCCCAGCTAAACCCAACCACGTCCCAGTGGAGGAAAGCCTGAGATCGGACAACGACTCTGCGCCCTCTGCACGAGGAACAGCAGTTTTGAGAGAGCTGCTAGAGATAAAGGTAATCTTAACAGAAGCCTGCATCCTGTTTCAAGCGCAAGCAGGCATTTTAGTTCTGTAATCTTGCAGTTACACTCCCGTAACTGCATTGTCAGGTTTACAGCTGCCATCAAAGCCTTCTTAAAAAAATAATCCAAAGAAACCACAAACCCACCCACCCCCAACCCCCAACAATAAAAAATTACTTTGGTGTCTTTTGGGGAGTAGAAGGAATGCACCTCTTTCCTGCTGCTACAGACATTCTTAGGGATACTTGAATATATACAAAATCTACTCACTAACAATGTCTGAGGTATGGTTCTTCACTCTCATCGTGTCTCTGTGGATATAGTTCTATTGATTTTGCTAAACTGCTCCTAAACAGCGTGAGTGAAGATCAGTATTTAATTCTGGTAGGTTGTGCGCTGATAGGTATGCTCACATAAAGTATTATTGAATGCGGCCACTTGATCAGTTCTGGCACTTATATGACAATGTTAAGGTAAGAAGTTGCATCATCTTAGTAAATTCCTGTGTGCTTCTGGTGAAATCATCCATTTTCTCTCTTGTCCTTTTATACACGATTTAGTTTCTCAGGGTTTAGTGCCCTCTGGTGGGAACAGTGTTTTCTTCTGTGAAAGCAGATACACTGATATCTCATGCTTCATTTTGATTTTTATCTGTATTTATCTGTTGATCTCCCAGAGTGATAAAGAGATAACATAAAGTCGGATTATATTCTTCTTTTTTTTGACATAGAGGATTCTGGAGTGAGTAAATGAGGCTGATCTGTGAAAGCCAGAGCACTGGGAGGATGTGGCGACTTCAGTAGCTCTAGCAAAAATATTAAAACCAGTTCAGTTTGGTGTGCATTAATCAGCTTAGATAGTAAAGCATAACTGAATGATGAATACATCCTAAAAATACAAGTGAACAAAAACTTGCAGTTGCATACAAGGTACACACAAATAATATTCTGTGTCATCACAAATGAATTTGTGCTAACCATACTTTTAATGACTTGTGCACCTCTCATATATGCACATTTTTAGCTGTCCTTGATTACGTATTTTGTTAAAAAGTATGTAAAATTATATCAAGAGATCAGCAGCTTTGTCAAAAATTCTAGAAAAAGGTAAGTCCTTCAATATGCATATTAATAAGACAAGGTGTTCAAGCACACGTCATTTTGTGCAAGATATTAATTCACATCTTATTTAGCTGGCAGGCTGGTGACAACAATAGAAATAATGGTACAAGTGATTGTATAATCCTATGGGCAGTATTGAATGGCCGTGTTCCTCTCTGCTGTTTGTAACACCCTCCACGAAGAATAACAGTAGTTATAATGAGAGCTTTAAGAAAATGTTCCACATTTGCTGTTAAAAATTATTGTTAAGTTCTGCATGTTTGGTAAACCTACACCTAATTTTCAAAGCTTCCATTCATTGCAGTGCACATATACAGCACTCCTATGAACAACTTAAAGGAAGCATCTTTCCATGTTGGCTTCTCTGATATCAAATAATCAAGCTCCATGATCTCTTCTCAGCTCACCTCCTTGGGTAGGCTCTGCAGGTTAGCTCCAATACCTTGGCTGAAAGTTTACATCCTTCACAAGCTTGTGCATCTTCCAATTCTGCCCTTCTTTGCCAGCAGTCCCATTCTCCTCTTCCCATGCAAAAGCAAGAGAAGCAGCCACAAAGGCCTCTTACCTTAGAGAGTGGTCTGGGTGTAGGGCTGCAGGTAGAAATGAGTGAATATAGATGGGACAGGAAGGAGAACAATATGTAATTTTCTACAGAGACAGAAAATATTGGAGAGAAGGAGAAAAAGTTAAAAAATAGCATTTCTAGGAGCCAGCAAGATGAGGATGTGTAGGGCTGTCTGCCTTAGGGAAGGCTGTGTGATGGTCCCAGGCAGTTTCTGCAAGAACCAAGCCTAGCCAAGCATACACAGCCTTTCCCACAGTCTTGGGGCTGTGCACTGGCTGATACCATCTCACAGCCCAGCTGCGTGCGTCAGGGTGCTGTTGTCTGGGGTTGTGGATGCCTGTGCTGACCTGCACCCCAATGGATGTAGTAACACTAACATATGCTGGAAGGGAGCCTTTCTCATAAGAGGTAAATTAAATAGTGGGTGACATCAGCCTTGATAGTCTTGTTTTTAATACTAATAAAACTGATAAGTGAGCTGGTAGCTCTTGGTTGTTGCAACCTTTCAGTTTCCTTCTCATTTTCACAGCTTTTCCACACACTGTGTGAGATACGGTGACTGTATGGTTTCCAGCCTTTCCCCAGTCTGTAGCCCTCGTTGATCCTTATCCCAGATCCTGTCTGCATAATGTAGTGCTTATCTCCCCACCCAGGGGAACCGTTGTGCAAAGTTGTCAGGGCTGCCCCAGCTGGCCTGTCCATCCGAGCCACAACTGAGGCTGGGCATACAGATTAGTTGTGTGAGCTCTGCGAGCATGATAAGCATCCAGGAGCAGCAGGAGCCACGAAATGCATGGACACCTTCAGCCACGTCAAACAGTATCAGAAGGATCAGGTGGAAAGTGAAGTGACAAATTTAAGCAGAAAAGATGTATCTAAAAATCAGTATTTAAAAAGTAAGATAAGTATGAATAGTGGGATGAAATCAATATAATCAAGTAATTTATGTACACATTCTAAACAGGAAAAAGCAGAGCCTGAGGAACAGAGTGAAAAAGAATAGAAGAAATAAATACAAAAAATATAATATCAAATTAAAATGTTCAGTTGCAGGGAAGTATATTTAAAATTGAAGGAGAATAGATAAAAGTTTTCAAAATACAAGGTGCTACTTTGTTTCACCTGGTTTCCAAGAGGCCTATCAGTACCAACAACATAATTTCTTTTTTTGCTGTGTACCTCTGGCTTCAGGTAGGAAGGACAAAGTGTAACACAATTAAGCCAACCCATAATTCTGTATTTTCTGTAGAACAAATCTCCCATCTTAACATTTCTTCAGTGTCTACCTCTCAAAATACTTATTCTCGTTTCCTGATAAACTGCTGAATTCATAAGAGGTGGTATGCCATCTCTAATAAAAGTCAAATCTCTTTTTTTGAGATTGTTGCTATTGTCTATAATACAGTTGCTCTTATGAATTACAAATTGTATCATTTAGCAGAAGACAAACTAGTTGTGCTTTCTAACTATGCCCTCCTGGATATCCATGCAAGCACATTATACATGAGAAAGAGTCTAATTTGTCATTTCTTATTTCCCTTTTTTTAAAGTTGCTAGTGTTTTACACTTCAGTTCAAATGTGGAAAGAGGGAAAAAGATACCATAATTGTTTTTTATGCAGTAACATATGGATAATTTCTGAAATCCTCAAGTCTTACTGTATTAATTGTGAAGATTTTTCCGGACTGTTGAAGTCATTACTTCTTCTATTAATGAGCATACAATATATAGTTTTGGATGATTCCCTTTAAGTTAAGTCTTCAGGTAAGTCAGTCTGCTAAGACAGTTGGTATTAGCATACCTGTCAAACGCTTGAAATTACTGGGCTTATCCTTATCGTCCAACATAAAAGATGAACACAGACATTTGTTGATAGCCCTCTATAGTGTAAAGAAGAGAAAGTGATAGTTGTGTGATCTTGTACATAAACTGTGGTACTGCAAATATATTGTAAGTCTGTTTATCAACAACTCCCATTGCTGTTTTTTTCAAACTAGACCCTTAAGTCTAGAGTAACCTTTCCTTTTCTGGGATCAAACCCGGTCCTCAGTTTTCTCAGTTTTCCAGCACAATTATAATCAGCTTCTCAGAGGCGTAGTCTGTGCTTCACAATTTTAAATTGTGCATGAATCAATAAATGAGCTAGTATAAAACACACATATAAAACACTGGCTTTTAAAACCAGTCAGTTGCACGAGGACTGAGTGATTATAATCTTTTCCTTCACGCCCTTCCATGGGTTACTGAAGAAGCTGCAGCATTAGGATTTGCAAGTGTAGTGGTCTGATCCTGAATCGCCTCATACCCTGCCCCACCAGTTCTAATGGGTGCATTAGTGGAGTGAATGTGAATTTACAGAAGAGAGGTAACACCAGCTTGCCTGATCCATCCCTACCTTAATTAAGACAAGTGATGCTACTTGATTTTTCAGTTCAAAGCACATCTGTATGTTTTGATATGCCTTGAATGGTATTACTACTATGAATATCAAGGTAATTTTCTCTTTGATTTCCCAGTGATCTTTGGAAATAGAAGCAAAGCCTTGAGCAGTATCTATAAGTACAACAGTTCTTAGTCCATTTCTGCCTGATGTTCTCCTAAAACTTGTCTGACTCAAGTTAATGGATTAGGCTTTAGTTAATCTCTCTGTTAAAATTATTGAGGAAAAGTTTCATAAAAATTGGCCTTTCAGTAATAGGTCTGTGGCTTCTGATGTGATTTAATTTTCCTGGGTCTGACAGACTGAGAGTTAAAATAGAATGACATTTTTAAAAACTGTCAGTAATCGCTGCTGTTATCAATCATTAGCCAATGAGTCACCATCTTTATTAGCTAACTTTGCCTTGGCCTGCTGCACCTTTTTTCTTCATTTCCTTTGTACTTTCACAAAGTTATGAAGTTACTAAGCTTCATCCCTCTGTTTCTGTTTTAAAATTGGTGTCCTCCCCACACATTTCCTGTCATGCTCAAATGAAAGCTGAAACAGGCAGAGCATTTCTCTTTACCTTGCACTCATGAGCATCCGTGATGTTTTTAAATATTTCTGACTGTCTGCTTATGGTTTAACATCTCCATACCACAGCTGTTAAGAAATGCTGATGATCTAAGAGTCCATAATTTTTTTTCCATCTGCATGCCCAGAACTCATGTTTAAAATCTCTTATTCTTTTGCTGTTATAATGCTTTTTAACCAGACATATGATAATCTTTGTTCTGAATTCATTTTCAAGATCATGCTTTGCTGCTAGATTGGGGCTCTTATTTTCTAATTCAGTCAACCTTTCTTAACACTAATCTTTTTAGCGATGTTATCAGGTAGTGGAGAATTAACTGTTAGAATGCTATTACTATGGTACATCTTACTAAAACATACAAGACAGCTTCCTCCTCCAAAGACCAGCAACTTTCATACAGTCCTTTCCTGAAATATAGTCAAGAGTCCCATGCTGCTTCATGAGCCCTTCTTTTATATTTTGAGAAACCCATTTCACATGTCTCCCATAGGCTTTCACTCATCTTTTCTTGTTGCTGTCATTAGATTGTTTTAGAGCTGGGATATGGAATAATGTCATTCTTTCTATTGCTTTTCTCACAAGAAACTCTGAAACACAGGTAGGTTCCCTGCCATGGTTCCATCGTATATCGAGTGCAACCTACACTGCATGCTACATGCATCGACTGCATACTATATGAGAAGCTAGATTTGAAACTCTCCCTGTGTGGATTCCTAACACTGACCCTTTCAATGCTGATTTAAATTCAGATAAAAAATAAGCCCGGACAGTGATGGGATAAGCATGGCCATCAACTCCTCTTTCAGAACAGTTGGCCTTGTCACTACTCATCATTTTTGATTGAAGCAGTCCTGTGATGATCTATCAATTCAAGTTTCAATGATAAAATTATTAACAACAGGAACTTTGCTCCATGTTTTTATACTACACATCTCAGAAGTGGTTAGCTAGCAGATAAGGGGTATGTCAGGAAATAGGGCCATGGGTGAGTTGTATGAAAAATGTGCCAGATACTTTCATAGAATCATTTATGTTGGAAAATACCTTTCAGATAGATCATCAAGGCCAACTGTTAACCCAGGACTGCCAAGCCTGTTACTAAACCGTGTCCCTATGCACCGCATCTACATGGGTTTTGAACACTTCCAGGGATGGTACATCTTATGTTCTACCACCTCCCTTGGCAGCCTGTTCCAGTGCTTGACCACCATTTCGGTGAAATTTTTTTTTTCCTAAAATCCAATCTCAACCTTCCCTTGTATAACTTGAGGCTGTTTTCTCTTGTCCTATCCCTTGTTACCTGGGAGCAGAGACTGACCCCCCCTGCCCACAGCCCCCACCAGGCAGCTGTAGGGAGCCATCAGGTCCCCCCTGAGCCCCCAGCCCCTTTCCCAGCTTTGTTCTCCCTCTCTGGACACGCTCCAGCCCCTCTGGGCCCAGCCCCCTCTGCAGACCCCCCGCAGGCCATGCTCCCCGGCTGGCTGGGGTCCCCTGCAGCTGGCTGAGGGTGCTGCCCCCCTGGCCCAGGCCGTGGGCAGAGCCATGGCACAGGGCTGGCCAGCATGGAGCCCTGGGAACACCACTTGTGACTGGTCTCTTTCCTTATTTTTTTTACACCTGTTGTGAACTTGGCCAAGTGAGCTTGGCTTTGTGCAACAAATAATTTCCAGTGATAGGTTTCAAGCTACTGTAAATTTGCCAGTGATATCAGTTGGTTCAGCAGGGTGTAGACATATCTGAGCCAAAACCAAACAGCTTTGCTGGAGCCCCGTTTTGCTGTTTCAAAATTCAAAGTAACCAGCAGGGATCATGAGGAGGTAGAGGATTCACAATTGCTTTAGTGTTATGGTTCATATTAGTGTTGTATTTAACTCCTGCCAGAGTAACCTGACCTGTGCTTAGTTTTTCTCTCCTACTGAAGTTTGTACATTGCTCTTTCCCATCTTGTACCTATCTAGATTGTCCTAAAACCTGAACTACCTCACATACAATTTAACGGCTGTCAGGTATAGAAGCCTAACCTATATTCCTGCTAATTCTTTTCTAATTTTTCACTCTTGAAAATTCAAAAGGCGCTGCTTTGATGTGGTTTAGTCAGCCTTGTCCTTTAGGAGCTTTCCTTTCAGACCACCTTCCAGTTGGCCTGCTGTGTTGTGGACATGACTAGAAGTAAAGCTTTTTTCTGATGGAAAGAGGCATATATAGATATGTCCCAGTACAGAGACTGAGTGAGACTTAGGTACCAGAGTTGGCAGGGTGGTGATTCTTATATGTGACAGGTATACTCAATAGGTAGGGATTATTAGGTATATACAGCTGAAATACAGATTTAGATGTTGAAAGTGTAGTTGGGAGAAAGAAAAGCAACAGGCAAGACAAACCACAGAACAAGTTATTAATTAAGAATATTTTTTTAATGGTAACTTTCTCTTTTTTTAATTTTCTTAATATTTCAAAATAAATATGTTTTCTGCTTCGCTCTGTATGTAAAAAACATAACCCGAGAAAAACAAGTTCTCCGCTCTCTACTTTCTTTCACACTTCACAGCTCATATTTTGTTCTTTTCATGTTACAGTCTCACACTTCTACACAGAGTGACAATTATGTGTAATCTGAATAATAATTCATGTAGGTTTACTGCTTATCATGTACAGTGTTTTATGTCAGTGAGTCCCAAACTTTTTTTTACTAAGCATTCCTCTGGCATGTAACTAAACTTCCCAGAGCCTTTTAGTTCTTCACCTCTGCACTCTTTTCTTGTCCTGCTGGTGCTACCTAGCTCTCCTTACCCACCCTACAGATCCCTTCTCTTTCCACTTGATTCTGATATCCCCCTTTCTTCCATTCCTCCCCTAATCAGCCTTCCCTCCTACCCTCAGGTTCATATATCATTCTCTTCCCAGATAGCTCAGAATATCTTCTCCTCAAGAGTTTCAGTGTTTTTGCCTTAAGGACACAAGTGTATGACAACAACACAGGATTTTTGCTGCTTCCATGGCTGGCCTTCTGCTTTTCCTGCACAGCCACATATTTTCCCTTTTCCTTCCTAGCAAAACTAGATTCCTGATGTCTGAAACAGAGATTGCTGGTTCAGGGGATAGGTGCTGTCACAATAGTCTCCCAGTGTCCAGCAGTTCCCCTTGGGGAGCAGCAAGTATTTTATGTCTCCTTTCAATGAATCCCTATTTCTTTCTCTGCAAGTATTTGACATTGAACTTTTGCGTATAGAGGAAGTTTCAGCATCAGACTACTGTGGACTGTTGCTGATACTCTTGTCCTTTGTTCCCAGCATGGTCCCTTTGGAAGTGTTACAGTATCATTCATGGTGAATAAATATTTATCTATTTGAATCTAATGACGGTGTAATTATATGGCCCTAATCCTGAAATATTTAGTTTGTGTATTTTTTCTGGCAAAATTTGCACTCAAGTTAATGGCTTAAGATTTTTTCTCACTGTTATAATGCCACTGAAAAAGAGAAAAAGCTTGTCAGAAGCATTAATTTTTAGGTAGTAATGTATCTCTTTCTTAGATGAGGAGAATCAACCAGAAAACAAATATAATTGAGAAGATCTTTAGGCATTACAGGCATTACACAGTGAATGGAAATGCTTTTATGTAAGGGTTTGATATGACAAGTTAGAAATCATTTTAATTTCTTTTAAATGAGCATCTTACATTCCCAGAGGCTTTGTCTGGGGTTTAAAGAGCACAAAGAAGAATACTGTCCCCAGAAAAAGCTATCCTATGTAATTTCTTTCTTCTTTGCTTGCAATCAATCATTCTTTCAGTGAGGCTGATGTTACGTGCTGCTCCTTGGTTGCAGGATACTTCTGACAGTATGATACCCATGGCTGTAGCTCACCATAATATGATCATCCAATTTGCTAAGTTTAGTCATCTGTAGCTCGGTTCTTGAACATGGTATTTTGATTTGGTTTAATGTGAAGAAGTGTGTTCTTCCTTCCCTTCATTGTTAAATGATTTTCAAGAATCATTTGTGCCTTGTCTCTGGCTTTCGCAGTGTAGAGCAGTGTGTAAGGAATGGAATTGCACTGCAGTACCTCATGTAGCTCCCTTGAATTGCTCCTGCTGTAAGCAGGCCAGTTAGGATGATGTGCAAAGCTCTCATTTGAGGAACATCTGGCAATTTTTTTTTTGGTCTATTTTACCCACCATTTGGAGATTTGTAGCCACTGACTTTTTTGGTCTTAGAACTGGAACAACAGACATATCATTTAAACTGAGAGTCCAACGTTGGTTTTCAAGAGCTAATCATTAATCATTTGAAACTGACGGTTTTAGTAAGAAGATTACTATGCTTGATGCTCCTTTTGTTCTATAGAAGGGATTTCTCTTGTTCTAATCAAAACAAGAGAAAATTAGCCCAAGGTAATTGTGTAGGTCAGTAACAAGGATATGAGAGAAATGCCAGATCTTCAGAAATGGTGAGTCAGAGCTATTATTTGTGATTGTCTCCTACCCCATGGAATCTCTTGCTAGTAAAACTGTTTTGTTCTATAGACTTGTTGATGAGAGTCAAGCTTAAGGAAACTGTCTGTAACCCACTGGCTTGGGCATTCACCTGGCATATTGGAAAACCAGCTGTGTGTTCCAGCCCCACAGGCATAAAGCTTTCTGTTACAAAGACAGGAGTGAATTATGGATGACTCAAATTCAGTACAGAAAATTACATTAGCATATGTAACATAGAGAGGGTTAAGTATAATTACAGTAGCTGTGCACAGCAAAGTATAGATGGGTAGAAAAACAGTGGGACAAATGCTATTCCTGCTGAGTAACCTTGGGTTGCTGGGAGAAACAGATTCCAGGCTTCTTTTGGCTTGTATAATCTAAGTATTTGCCTGGCTCACTTTTTTTGCCAAAGCCCAGTATGTAGCACAGATGTAGGGCTAATGATTAATTCATATCATACCTTGAATGAACTCTAGGACTGGACAATTCAGATCTGATATGCCCCCAAATGCTCACAGACTGGGTAAAAAACGTGTACTTCCTTCATGTGGTAATTTTTCAGGCTCTCAGTGATTGCAGGTTAGAATTGTAGGGATGATCAACCAGGTCACAGCAAATACTTATTGCTGGGGGACTAGGGGGTGGAAAATAAAAACACAAGGCTAGGGAATTTTTGGAACCATGGTAGAAAGGTATCTTAGAGCAGTTCTTAGTCTAGAATATGTATAGTTGCTGCCCATCCAGCAGATACTTCATCTGAAATTGAAACACCTCAGGCTTTTTGAGGCATTTTTTTAAGGACATATTTTAAATTCTTTTAACAAATCTTCATCTTTTAGTTTAAGCCTCGGATAAATTGATTTCAACCATCTCTGAGTACATTATGTCCCTCCACTACCTACTTTTTCTTGGTGTAATAGGCATATTCACCAACTGTTTCATTGCAAAGTGAAAGCCATTTTGACAGCAACAATACAACTTTTGACTACTGACTAAATCTAAAAGGAGGGATTTAACACATTATGGCGATTACCGAACAATGCTGGTAATGTAATCATGTAAACTTGATGCATTCCTGCTTTTCTAGAAGTTCTTATCAACATATTGGAGGAAGCTGGTGTCTTTGTTCTATAAATGCTCTAGTGTCTGGGTGTATTCATTAAACTTATGGTCTTTCCTGTCTCCATTTTCCTAGACTCTGTTTTGCTCTTAATCCCTCTAAAAAAATAGTTCCAGTCTTATCGGTGCTTAACCTTGTGTTTTGTTACTTGTTAGCTAGCCTTGTGTTTCCTATTTTAGTACCAAGAATACCTCTGAAACTGCATGACTGCATGACTCTAATTCACCCTGTGTTTGTATTTGCTGGGGTGCTTCAATTGTTTCAACATCCTGCTTATACAAGAATGTTTCATGCTTCCTTTATATTTATGCTGGAAGAAAATTATTCATGAGCTTTAAGGTGATAGAAATCTTCCCTCTCGCCTTCTCTCTCTCCCCACCTCACAGGCGCTGGAATACATTAATGGAATGGTTCTGTAAAAATCAGGTGTAGAAGTTGTAGGGTTCGGCCCCTAGTGCTTCCTCCCCACAGTAATCCAGCTCGGTAGAATAATCTTGCTGAAATGTATTGCTTACTGGGGCAGCAAGAACTGCGTGCACTGTAAGGCTCCAGGTTCTATCACAGCCCTAGTCAGACTCCTTTGTGCATACACTTCATATAGTTACTATTCATTCTATAAATTAATCCAGTATATTCTTTTAACAATGACAACTAAATGCATTGTGCTAAAATTCAATCAATGTCATCTGTATCAGTCACCAGGGGTCTCTTGATCTCTTTCTAGCAAGGATTTTGTTATTCAGACATTTCCCACAAGCTGTCAAATGGCCCAACTCAGTAACAACTAATAAAGCAAGCACCCCTTTAAAAATTTCCCCAGGGAATCTTTTTAAATTGAACAGGGAGTAATAAATCTTGTAGTGTCAATAATGGTGAAAATGTTAATTTGGTTGACTCTACTATGTGCCTTCTCAAGTGAAATTTCAAATGCTGTTCTGGGAAGATGGCTGCTACTTGAATTCACTCTGTTGCTCTCTGTCTGCAGCACCAGTTTTAAATCTGTGGCGAGGGCTATCTGAGATGGGCTATATAACAAAAGAGTGTTCTGGTGATCTGATTGCTTTCTCAACCTTTTAAATCTCAGCTACTGATTTTAGTGATGCCCTTAAATAAAAATTAGATGACAGAGGGGAACGTGCCGATAAGACTTTCTCAGATGCCTAGCTGATACAGTCCCTAGTACATAGCAGAAATGTGTCCATCTGCTAAGCATAGCATGAGTCTGATTTACAATACCACACAAAGCTGGTTTAACACTAGTATCAATACTGTAATTTTCTTTATTGTACAAACTGGGTAGAAAAGGGGTTTTGTGGTGTAAATGTCGTCTATTAAGGGCATTTCTGTGAATAAATTGTACTAGATGTTCTTTTTATGCTTTTTAGGACAGATTTTTTTCACAGATGTCATTTTTGGGCATTAGACAAGTTTTTTTCTCCTGCTGTTGTGAAAGGAGAACTGCAAGTACTGACATTAAACATTTTGGGAAATTTGTTCTGTTCTTATTTTATAATAAGCGAAAGCAGTCCTGCCAGAACTCAGACCTACCAGTGACTTAAATTCCTGTTTCACTGTGTTATTTCTTAGGTACTTGATACCGTCCTAAGGAAACTAAGGGACTATTTCTGAAGTCCAAGTTGCATATTTATCCAATATAATCATGATTCTATTTTTTCACAATTTCAAAAAAGTTTGTATCTGCAGTGGAAACAAAATGGCAGCTTTAAGCATGACTGCTAAAATATGTGTTTTCAATATCAATTTGTGACACGAGGTAACAAGTGCTAAAAATTTCTGATTATGAGATGTTAATTTCTGGGCTTTGGTTGGGCAGCAGAGCAGCCTAGAGATGGCATGGTTAAGGACCTATGTGCCTGCTTTGAGATTCTCCGTCATATTTTTAAAAACAATTTTATTTGTTCCATTGTGCTAAAATTTCTTTTTTTAGGACATTGTCCTTTGCTTAGCTGCTTAATCCACTTCAGGGTTTGTTTAAGCTCTTTGGGGGTGGTATAGGAAAGTACTTAATTTGCATACCAAGCAGGCAAGGAGACCTAATAGCCTTTATCTGTCAGCTTTAATAATCAAGAACCAGCGCAGCACTCGATACAAGGCAGACCTGCCCTCCGTGTTGCATGCGAGCCCAGCTCCCCTGCCATGTCCAGGCTGATGCACTGCAGACCTGCAAAGGACCCCTTGTAACTGCAGAAGAGAAACCCGAGATTTGGGAGGAATGTTGAAGCAGGAGCTCACAGAAGACGCAAGACAAGCCTGCCAGGGTCTTGAGAGCACCACCAGCCCTGCCTGCCCCTGCCCACCTCCCCACAGCCCTGCCCTGCCTGGCCATGGGCCTCTCCGAGTTGAGCCTGGCTGGTGTCCCATACCTGGCCTTGGTCCGTCCCCATCCCCAGGAAGGTGCCTGACGCCGGGAGCTGGGGCTGTCCCGGTGCCCTCAACTGCCCTGCTCCTGGCTGGGGCATGGGACTGGGCTGGCTGCCAGGCCCTCTAGGTTGCACAGGATCCTCATGCTGCGCCTCAGACGTAGCCGTGCAGGTAAAGCAGGTGTTAGAATCCTCTCCTCGCAGGCAAGGAACTCAAGCAAGAAAACATTGTCTGTCTGCATGGGCATTGGCAGAGTCTGGATGCTGACCCAGATCTCTCACTTATGGGTGAAGGTCGCCCTTCCTCACAGATTATCTGTCATGGTTAGCATGGGCATCTGTTGTCATGCGCACGGTGCCAAGCAAGCTGCCGTGGTGAGTGACTCAGGAAATTGCAGAGCATGCACAAACATATGACATTGTGCATATATGAAGTGAAAACACGTGTATTTCAAAATACACATAGATAAAGCTATTTTTACAGTAGGTAAGCCTTAATAAGAGGGACTCTCTTCTTTTTGGTTTGGTTTGTTTTTTTCACACTGAGCCAGTGGTTATCCCCACACTGCTCTGTGGTGCGGTGGACCCATCCCATGGCATGGTAGCCCAGCCTGCAGCGTGGTGGCCCACAGTACTGTGGGCCAGGCCACGGTGCAGTAGCCCATTGTGCTGTAGCCCATCCCATGGTGTGGTGGCCCATCCCACAGTGCGGTGGCGCCATCCAGCAGTGCCGTGGTGGCCCCATGCCGCTGGCGGCGGCCCCATTCAGCGGTGCGGCGGCCCCGGGGCGGTGGCCCATCTGGCGGTGCGGTGGCCCCATCCGGCGGTGCGGTGGCCCATCCCGCCGGCGGCGGTGGCGCGGGCCGGCAGGGGGGGCTGGCCGCCCGCGCTCCGCACCGCCGCCGCCTGCACCGGCAGCTGGGCTCCGCCGGGGCGAAACGCGCCGCACCGCTTAAACAGGGCAAGTTTGAGGCGGCTGGAACGTAACGTTACCCCTTACCTGGCAAGCGTTAGACTGAAGGTCACTTTTAGGATTAATGGTTGATCAAGTGCTCATAAGGCTCGGCCTTTGCAGGGTAAACCCAAACACTCCCTTTTGTTTTAAAATATTTTAAAGGCCTGCGGTGGCTCGAGGGTGATGAATCATTCTAACTGCAACAGAAACCCTCTAATCTTGCCACGTATTTCAGACTAAGAAGGGACACAGTTAGAAAAAGTGAACACTGACCATCATATGCAAAGCAGGTTCCATGTCCAGAAGAGGCTATGAAAAATGCCAGAGCTGTGTGCAGTGCTGTTTGGTGGGCTTGTTTATTTATTTATACATGCATTAGAGAATCCCAGAGTCTCAGTTACGGAGTGAGACTGCCTTCTGCTCAGTGTTGCATAATGAAAACACACAGAAGAACAAGGCGGTCTCTGCTGCAGAAGCTCACAAGTATCTGTGTACCAAGTGGGCAATGTCCCCAGGTAATGACCAGCTGCTCAAGAGGAGGGTGTCGCAGGTACTGCCCTGCGTACTTTTACATTCAGTTTGTCTGTAGGTGGCAGTGATGTGTATTGCCTTTGCACAATACTACTCTGAGGTGCTAAGTTGTAATTTACCTACTAGTGATGTATAGCATTCAGGATGTACAAGTTTTTTTCCTGTTTTATTGCAGTTTTTATTGATGGGGGTCACAAGGCTTGAGATTTTAAACTTCTGTTTAAGTAAATATAAAACCAGGTAAATCATATTAAGGCTTCCTTTTTAAATACTTTATGACCATCTGTAGGAATGTAGTACTGGAGGGAAGTCCCTACATCATTGGTTCCAGCTATCTGCTATCACAAGCAGGTTTGTTTTATCATCTGTTTTACAAAGTAGTACGGATTACTGCATGCTGGTAGTCATCTTTTACTGATGTAGCAAAAGCAGCAAGTCGGAAAAAAAGATTTCTAGAGTGCTATTTTTGGCAAGAAAGTTTCATATATAGCAAGGGAACGTGTTGGGTTTCTGCTCATTTTTTTCCTATGTTGTTTGCCTATAAATGAAATCAGCATTGGTTGGCATTGCTTTTCATGACAGGCTTTGTAGTGCAACGCTCCAGCTTTTGCACACAGGGTACTCACAGAGATGTCACCAGTAATAAAATATTAGCAAAACATTTTGAGAAAGAATGTCCTAATTTTCTGGTAGCATGATGCTACAGAAGGCTTCCTGTTTGTGTCCTTACCATGAAATCATCAGCTTGAGATCATCATCCGTCTGTTCCCCCAACCTCCAACCTTTCATCTGAGACAGAAAAATTTTACTCTATACTTTCATGTAGACCATGGCAAAAAATCAGGGTTAGTTGTCTATCTGCTGTTGTAGAAGCTGGATACATGCGAGGGGGAAAAATCCAACAAAGGACAAATATTTACTTTCGACTGGTGGAATCTTACATCTGTGCATGGACTCTTGTCGATACTTGATTATTTTTTTTAAGCAGTTATTTGCCCTCCATTTTAATCCTATCTGAGCATCCCCCAGATGTCAAAATGTCTTTATGCTTGTAATGTGCATAGCTTTCTCTTGATTTTGGTTCTGCAGCAGAGTTTTGTCAAAGTTTTATTGGTTCATTTTTGAGAAATCCTGCTGTACATTTCAAAGAGATATTTCCAGTCTTCCTCAGGTTGTTTCATCAGGAGCCTGAAGTATAGCAACAGCAAAGATTACAGGCTCTGATCAGATAAAGCAAGCACTTCAAGCACGTAACGTCAGAAATGGCACAAGCATCACTACATTTCAATAATTAGCAGTTTATTGATTTTAAATATACTATTGTCAACCATTTTTTGCCCCACACTTACTCTCAGGAGTATTCTTCAATCTTATTAATTTACAAGTTTAAGATCCCTTACTGTGTATTTTTATGCCCGAGTACCTTAGTGCTTTGAGTGATCCTGTTGGGTTTGCAACCATTGTGTCCTGAGTTTCTGTGTTCCAAATTCAGATATGAATACTGGTATTAGTTTATCACAATAGAAGTGTTATATGAAATGGGAAAAGGTTATAATCAACAGGTTAGATCCATGCAATTCTTTTAGACAAGGTATCTGATATGGTCTGGAAACAAAATGTGAATTCATACAACCAGATTGGTTTCTGTCAGTTGATATAGTATTGTCTCAAGTAGATCTTTAGTGATCTGATAGATGCTTAAATGTTGTTGTGCTTTAGGGATTTTTTCTTTCCTCCCCCAGAACAGTAGGTTATTAGGGGCTTGGCACAAATGGAAAAGCCTGAGTATCTGAAATGACCCTTTCCAGTTACAGACTTTAAATGCAAAGGACCATTAACATAATTAGCACCCTATTGTGCAAAGCACTGTACAAAAATGATGAAAAAGGAAAGTCTATGTTGAAATAAGTAATCATCTGCTCCGAAAATCAGCAGATTACTGAATGTTAGAAAATGTCTGGGGAATTTTTTTTTTAAGTATTTAGCTGATGGAAAATCCTCTTGAGAAATTCAGGCACTGAAGATATTTCTGGATGCAAGGTAAAAGCAAAATTGAAAGGCAAGTCCCCAACAGGCAGCTTCCTGTTGAGGTTGAGGAAGCAGCGAGTTGGACCATTTATCACACAGCATGGCAAGGAAAGAAAGTAGAGGGTTGGGTGCATTGCTTTCCTTGCAGCCCTCTTACCTGGCAGAAGGGGAGAGGAGCTTCTGCACTAAGATTTTGGCAGACTACCAGTGGGTCTGTAGAAAGAAACTAAAATTACCTTTTTTTTCCCAGCTACCAAGGGGTGTGAACACATGTATTGCCACCTTCTTCCTTTTCTGGCAATCCCTTCCCATGGAAATACCTATTTAATATATTGCCCTTGTTCTAAATGTAAACATTTTCACAGTAAACATCTGTATTTTCTAGTTTGGTTTTGATGCTCTTTGAGAAGTCTACTGCAAACTGCCCACAGCTATGAAAGTGATTGGGTTCAAATTGCAAGACAGGAAAGAATTACCCTTAACCAGCTCCAAGATGAAACCATTTCAGATTCGGATGTGAAAATAGAGTCTGTAGAAAGTATACATAGTCTCTTTATTTGCTTGAATATCAGTAGAAAAGTAGTTGCTGTAATTCTGTTCCTTAAAAGATAAAAGGCTTAATTCACATCGGTTATGTGCATGAGAATTGGGGAATTATGGTGTTGAGTCACTTATATTTTCAGAAGTGTTAAGCTTGTCGGTGCCTACCTCAGTTTTAGAAAGGGAATTTAGATTCCTAAGTCATTGATTTGCTTATTAAAATTTTACTATAAATGGCTTTTCCAAGCACTCAGTGGCTTTGGAATGCAAGCGTCTATACATTACATCCATATTTCTGAAAATCCTAGAAAAAAGCAAAGATGGCATGTAAGTGGACTACCTGCCTGTCCTTTCCCCCAGGAAGCTGAGCTGAATTGTTTTTGATTAGATTTGATTTTAGCCTTTAAAAAATTTGCAACATAATCTCCTAAGTATTACTAGGAAGCATTTTGTACAATCAAACCTTAGCTACTTGACAAGGTATTTTCTAATGTAGATTAATGGCTGTCCTGAAATCTAATCTAGAAATATTCTGGACAAATATGTACTTTGTACTTCTAAAAAAGTATGCCCTATTAATAAGACAAAGGCTTTTCAGTCTTTTCAAAGTCAGAAAAAGGAGACAGTAAGTCATCTTTTTAGATGTGGGATCGTTTTGTCACTATTGTTCCCCATTATACTGAATTGAGAAAAATACTTGGTTCTGACAACCTGCAATTAGAGTTTGCAACTTGCTTCTTGACTCAGGCAGTGGTGATTTACATGGCAAAAAAAAAATAATTGTTTTTTATTATGTTTTGTTCTGTAGAATAAACTGACCCGTGCCTTTCTTCAGGCAACACAGAACCCGAGACACTGAGGGCAGGTTCTCAAGGGGGTTTCTGCTGCTGCAATACTAACCTACATAATTCCTAACTTTTCATACCCAGAAGGCTAGATGAGTTCACGACCCAGAGATACGTTTATAAATCCTTGGATCTAATATTTACCTAAAAAATGGATTTATAAAAGTCAGTGTGCAGAAATGGTAAAACAACTGGGTGATGGGGAAAGGCTAGCAGAGGGGACGGCCCAGTTGTCTGTTCCTTTGGGCAGCTTGTGGCCCTCTGCAGCTTCTCTTTACTTTTAAGAAACGAATAGTAATTTCCTCAAGGAATTTAATTAATTTTGCTTTTATCCCATATGAATTCCAAGAATCGATCTCAAACGAGTGACAAATATTTCAAATTTTTCTATGCAAAGAAGAAGAGCTTCACA
This sequence comes from Falco cherrug, assembly GCF_023634085.1. NCBI lineage: Eukaryota > Metazoa > Chordata > Aves > Falconiformes > Falconidae > Falco > Falco cherrug. The sequence goes on along the minus strand of NC_073706.1, from coordinate 22,717,540 downwards.
AGGAAAGATTAGGAACCAGTCCTGCTGGTGGGGTCAAGAGGTCCGAGTTTTATAATGTGATGAAGCTTCGGGTTGTCCAGGACCTAAATAAATATTCTGATGACTTTATGGAGGGTTCCTCTGCTCTCTTTCATTGGGTTGAACATGCTCAGAACATATAATTTATGTTGTATAGGTGGGAGACAAAGGGGAATGTCTGTGTTATGAATCGCAGTGTTTTTTAAGTGTGAAGTGTCCACAGACTTGTACTGGAATATGGAAACAGGAAAATAGAAAGGAATTCCAACTTCAGGGTGGTAAGAAGAATCTTTATCCACCGTTCACTGATGAAGTGTAAATGCAGCCCAATAGACATCACATATTTTTCTGATTGGGCCTTGCAGTGATAGAAGATGAAACAAAATATCAATACAAAACCCCTCCAATTATTTTCGACACCAAGAGACTAACAAAGACGTTTTTTTCAGAAGCGCCTTATTAACTGCTACTCAAAGCCTTGCCATTGTTAAAATTACTGAAACCTGATATTTTATTTAGTCAGTGAAATGACATGGTTAAGTAATTTGCTCTTTCTTACTGTGATTGGTTTTGCTCCTTGGTAGTTTATGTTGTTAGTTTGGTGCTATTTAAGTCTGAACTATATCTGAATTACATCAGTTATGGGTTTGGCTTGGAAACTTCAATTGAATTTACACATCTTAATCCATTAAGTATAACTTAAATTCCATGTCATTAACATGAGGGGGAGAAAACACACTCCATGCCTAAGAACATTTATTCCTTCCTTATACTCTAAGTATCAGATTTCAGTGTTGGTGAGTTCTCAGTATTTTGTAGGTAAAATGGAAAATCTAGATCAGATTGGTACCTTACCCTCATATTTTGGGGATCTGAGATCCAGAATCAAATTCAGGTGCTGACCTTTTTAAATAATGCCCTCTTTAATTTTGCATTAAATTCATTGAAGGGAAAGGACTATCGATTGGATATTGCTGTATATTGCTACAGTAGATATGTTTTCTGTGCTGTCTGTGGTGATTCCTGTGAAATGCTATTAACAGCAAGAGATTGCTCTGTGAAGTTTATGATGGTAGTCTTGCTGATACAAGCAGATACTTTCTATTACATTAATATTCCATTTAAATAACAGATTGCCAGCCACAAAATTTATATATCTTATTCCCCATACAGGCAATGTATGGGTCTCCGAGTTTTGTACATTCATTTAGCACCTAATGCACTTTTAATGAAAGATTTTTTTTCAGCATATCTTTGTAAGGCTTGTGATGCAATGACATTTCATAGTGCTTCATTGAAGAGGTATTTATAATTTTCAAAATAGTCATGAAAGTCAGATATTAGGTTTACTGAAGCATACTGCTGGGGGGGGAGGGGGGGGAGGGGGGAGGGAAGAAGGAAAAATGAATGTGAATTAGGTCAGGAAACCTCACATATAATCCAGTACAGCCTCATGACATTTCATCCTGCTCTTTCTGCTGAAATATATGAGCTAAGCTGATGAGCTGTTTCTGCTGGAGAGCACAGATGCAGAGCTAGTCATATATCCTTCTAGCTACGCATCTCATCAAAACCTATTTGACAAAATACCTAATCAAGGCCACTGATTTTTCACAATTCCAGAATAATGGAAGTAAGCGTGGGGAGAAATCAGTTCTCCCACACACTGATGTTGAACAGGATGCAAAAAACAGTTGTGTGACTGTCTGTGTTGGGCTAACCGGTGTGAAAACCTACTGCTTATGTTAAAAACCCATGCTTCATTTCTGGTTTAGGAAACGTTAACGGGGGTGGTGGTCATGGGGAAATTTATCTGAGCAGAGCAGTCAAGAAAAAAGGAGGCAACCTGAGGGATTTGCATCTGACTTTGGGATTCTAAAGCGAAGCAGACTGACATCTGTTATAACAGAAAGCTAATAGCTTGCTCTTCAAATGCAGTAGGTAGTTAGGGTGGTTTGGAATATTAGACCAGACTGTGAGCCAAAATAAGTTTAACTGGAAAAACTGGTGGTAATGGTTCTTTAGCACTTTATTAAAAAACTCTTGAAATATAGGATTTTAATATAATTAATGTATTAGATCACATTTTTTGGTAGCAGATGGAAAGCAATCTGTTTCTCAATCAGTTTCACTCGTGTGATGGTGAACTAAGAGAATGCAGTACAGGAGTGAAATATTGTTTAGGAATATGAGTTGAAACGGTCTCAGTGTTATCAAACTACCAGAACTAAAATTTGAAAGAACTGAGAAATATTAATGGGATATAATATTTAAGTGATTATAAATCATCATGTTTCAGGCCATATTCATCCTGAGCTTAAGCCAGAATTTTCTTATTGAGCCTGCTATTCAGAATTTCTAGTTAGAACTTCATGTACCTATTCCATCTGATTCTATATCAGGCAATTCATGTTGACCACCACTAAGGACAGGGCATAAAACCACATGAACTGTTGGTTTGATTCAGTATATAATATATATTTTTCCTCTCCAGCAGCAAATGCTTCCAGAGTGTATGGAGTGAAATGGCAAAAAAGACAAGTAGAAAAAAATTCAGCCAAAAGTCTGTAGCAAGCAGCACTTCTTCCTTTTCTATGAGATAAATTTATCATGGAAAGTTCTTGTGTCTCTTTTAGTAGACCATGAGACAGCAGGTAGGTGTTATTAAGATGAAATGTTTAATAGCTTCTTCCTCTATTAAGATCCTTCATAACCATCTACAGTAGGTCACAGTGCCTAATGACTATTGTTCCCAGTGGAATTTTGAATGAAGAATTTACTTAATATATTAACTAGTGAACCCACACTTCAGATAATACTGACTTTGCTGGACCACACTTACTTAATAATAAACCTAAAAAGGTGTACTGCTCATGACATTTTTATTATATATTTTCCCTTTTTTTAGTTACCTCTTTGTGTGTGAGCTTAAATACGCCATGAAGTCATGCTTTTCCTTCTGTGTGTCAGGATCTGGATGCTGGCCCTTTGACTGCTGTTGGCTTTCAGGGAGTAGCTGCAACTGGTTATACATACTTTAGTATGTTTCTTTTCCCTCTTCTGCCAGAGTTCAGATTTACTCAGCCTTGTCCAGATACTGAGCTAAAGTAACAATGCCTTCACATTCAAGATCCAGTAATTAGATAATCCTGTGATTAAATCTCAAAGGGATTGCACCTCGTTAAGCACCTTATGAACTGGAAAGACTGGACAAAATGCAGCAGGATATGTCATTTTCCTTCAGAAGGAAGATAGCCTCATCCTAACATTTCTTTTAAATGTAGTAGCCTGTAATTGCAAAAGAATGACCTTCACCTTTCTCTCCTGTCTTCAGAGTTGAGATCCACATGGCCCATTTTCTTGCCTACTTTAGGTGTCTGTGGTTAATGGGGTATATACGTGGGCAGTACTCTTCAGCCGTCCTGTTGAATCTGGTTTGTTATATAGAAATGAACTCAAGATTCACTAGGCCAGTGAGAAAATAGGAGTATGAACATAGCTTCATGGGTAGGGCACTACATGATAGATGGATAGCTTGAGTTCTGCTCCAAGGATTCATATTTTATTCAATGCTGTTTCATCATCTCCCCTTTCAACTGTGTTTTAAAAAGAAAAGAATAGGCCCTGCTTAGCGATTTCAAAGACAGGTCACAGATCCCTTCTTTCAGGAAAGGGCTAAAAGCCACGGATCTGCAGTAGATAAAAGCATTTTCCTGCAAAATGTGAAGCACAGAGCAGGTCAGGGTCACATTTCAAACACATCCTTGTGCTTAGTGCTTCCTGTAACAGCTGTTTGCAGAAAGCACCTCCTTCCATGCCTTCTCCCACGGCACAGAATAAATTCTTGAAATACATTTCTCAGGAGCATTAGGAGGCCCAAGAAAACATCACGGAGTCTGCCTTTCCCTTTTTCCTCTGTCTTTCTCCCTGGTAACCATCTGAAAAATGTACACTGTTTAGTGTGGGCTAATTATTCTGGAGGAAGAAGGCATGAAGAGGACTCAAGGCTCCAGCGTGCCCTGTCCTTGTGGCAGCAGCTGGGTGAGGATGGTCAGTCTCTCCTGCCCCTCTCCAGCCTGCCTGGCTGTGCACTGGCTGCACCACCAATGGTGCTTACCCAGTGAGCTAAGGTAGCAATGAAGCTGGACTGTAAGGAAATTTACCCAAGAAAAAGGCAATTTTCCAAGAAATCTCTTTGTGAATGGGGATGCAAGGCCTGAGGTTAGCGATGGGAGTTCATACAAGTCCCCTTTAGAGCAAGTCTAGCATGAGTTTTGCTCTCCCGATCTCCAGGTAGGCAAAAAGTCCCAGATGAGAGCTGGTGTGCAAGAATTCTTTTGGCCAGAGCTTGGGCATGTAAGAATTTTTATGCAGGATAGAAACTGGATGATGATGCTAGAGCAGGGCTGGTAAAGTGGAAGATGAGGTGAATAGCTAGAGCAAGCCTCAGAAGGGAAGTGTGTGAATTTGTGAGAGTGGACAGAGAAAACAAGAAGCTGGAGACAAGAAGGACTGAATTATCTTTTGAACAACCATAATGCTAGTATCTATCTTTAGTACCACATATGCATTTTAAACACCTTTGGATGCCCATTTTGAAGTACTTCACCCTCTTTGTGCACCTCTTGTGAAGCAGTGGCACCTCACGCAGGCATCTGGAGACCTTCTGGAGAGCTGGACACTGGCAAGTGCGTGCAAGTTTGGTTGTGGAATGCCTGACTTGCTGGTGCTTACTCTCCTTGTTAGCCTTCGCTTTGATAACACAGAAGAGGAGAAAAAAGCTAAAGGTAAAACACAAGAAAACATTACTACTGTAGTAGCACACATTTTCATTGCCTGTGTGCTATCTAGTGCTGGTTGCTGTTCAACAACTGGTTGCTTCCTTCAGGTTTTTGTTTTCGCTAAAACTCTTTAGGTGCTGCCCAGTGCTCTTCCTCCAGCCTTACAAAACCCAGTCATGGTACCCTGTATTTGTGATTTGTGATGGAGAGCAATTTTTTTCTACATTTTCTCCAAATCAGTCCTCCCAAAATCAGATATTATGCCAGCTAGCAGAGAGGATAAGGCTAATGTGTCATCTTCAACCTGATAGCTGACCTACATCTTGTAAGCAAGCAAAGAATATCCATTTAATTGACTTTGTTGGTGTGTTGGGGAGTTCTGGCTGCACTGCAAAGCAGTATGAGTGGTCTGAGAAAATGAGTTGAAAAGTTCAGCTGACATTCATGTGTGACTGTGTAGGTCATCAGGATATTCAAATGAAAACTGGATGTCTTGAAGTGTGATAAATAAGAAAAGGTTATTTTATTGAGCAAATTCTAACATTGTTGTGCTTTGATTTAGACTTTAAAATAGTTATGGTAGGAAAAAGTGCATGGTAACAGACAAGGGCAAAACTACAGATTTTGTCTAATTTACTTTGTATCCCAGAATATTTACATTATCACATGAAACAGCACAAGGGGATGTGATGGCCTTGCAACATTTTTGTGATACTACCAAAGATATTTTCTCATAAATTTTATTCTTATATGTGAAGGTCCTCTGACAGAAGTGTAAATATATAAATTCAAATATTGATATAGGCACAAGCGTAGTGATAATGAAAGTCTCTGTCAGGACTGCACTGTTTTTGAAAGCTGGTAGAACTGTGGAAAGACATTTGGGTGATGACAATCGAATCCCATCTGTCTTTTCGCATAGGGCTGGAGGAGCGTCTGAAGTGATATAATTTAGCAGCTGTACCACTAGAGAAGGGTGTTTGTGTGAGCTGTGCTTGTTCTTCGGTTTTGCTCCCTTGTAGGCTTTTCTTCTTATATTGGAGGTCAGGAAAGAGGAAGGAGAGTGGGAAAGGAAGCTAGACATTTCTAACTTCTTGGTGTCAGTGCATGTTAAAAGAAACATAAAATATACAGAAACTTTTTTGTCTGAATATATGTATTTGTAAAGATTTGAAGAACACTTGAGTTTCTGGTATCCCAGTTTCCATACAGTCATAATGTATTTCCAACTTGGCTTGATGAAGATATCTTCATAGGTGGAAATAAACATACATGAAATAAAATCATGTCAAATACATGGTCCTGTTACTCAGTGTGTAGATAATGACCCGGATGAGAGAACATCAACTCTGAAATCTGCTGTGCCTGGTTCATGACTTTTTTTGTGTCGGGCTTTTTAACTTTTGCGGCAGCTTTTCCTTTTAGGGTGCTGTATTTTAAGTATTCACTAAAGTATCATTCAGTGAATCCCTTTCAGTTTTAGTGTTGCATTTTTATTCACTTGCTTTCCTTCTATTTATAATTTATTTTTTAACAGAAAAGCAAATGCTTGATCTCTTTTCTTACCCTAATTACTAACCATTTTTGATACTAAAATTGTAAAAGGGGAGGAAGGGGCAGATTTTATGATACTTCATGAATATTTGGCCTGAAACTCAGATAACAATGACAAGATCAAAATACAGTTTTAACATATTTCCAAAATATTTGCAGCATGTCCTTGATCCTGTCATCTGATATTACGGCTGTCTCCAATGAGCAGAAGCTTCTCACGTTATTGTTTAAATAATGTATTGCCTGATCCTCTGCTTCATTCCTTTTCTGTACACGACAGGGTATCTGAACCACTTAATTCTAGTTCAGGCTTTCAAAGGCATTATAGGACTTGTAGTACCACTGTACCTCAGGTAATGTAATCTTATCTGACTAATGGAACTGAGAGAGGAAAAGATCCCTTAGGTCATCTGGGTTTTCTCACGGCAAATACAGTATTGTCTTCTTATTTTGAAGGAGTTTTTTCTTTCTGGTATTAAAATTGCCAAGCAAAAACGCCTCTTAAGCTTTTCTTTCTGAGATTATGCTGTAAATTAATGCAATTTACAGTCAGGATTTTTTCTCATGTTGGGCCTAAATTTTTCCCCATTTCAACTAGAAACCTTTATTATGCTAAGTTTTACTTTTTATTTTCAGTAAATATAAATCTACCCATATATTAACAGTGATTTCTCCATTCACCCTTCCCTTACTCTTTTCCTGAATCTGATTAAGTGGCAACATTTTGAGCTATCGTTCCTCGCGTTTTGCTCAGCCCCAGTGCAGATTACATTCTGATAACTCCCTTGGCCCCTCTTAGGACTTGCTGCTCAGTTCAAGCCAGACAGCCACTTGTTTTGCACAGTTGTATTTTATACTTTTGAAACTGAGTCCAGCCCAGGTCTTAATTAGCAATGACATATTCCCTGAACTCTTGGTTGGTAAGCAGAAGATAAACAACCCTTGGTTGGTAAGCAGAAGATAAACAGCAGTTGCAGCATTCTTGGCTTTGAATCATGCCCTCAATGCCTGTGCTTGATATGCAGACATAGTCCCTAAGCTGTTTATGCTCATGTCCATCTGCTGAGATGGCAGAGTGCCTTCTCACAAGTTGTTTGGACTCCTGCCTTGAGGGCAGAGTTGCCAGGCAATGATCAGCAGTCTGCATGACAATGCAGGCATCATTTCTTCTAAAAGAGCAGCTCCTTTAAGCAATTACTGTATTACAGGCTGCTACTATAGGCCTCTTAGAGCATAGTTACACCTGTTGAAAATTATGTGCCAAGAAAAGAATACATGAACCATACCAGAGAGCAGTCCAACCAGTGTAGTGTCATTTTTAGCTGCCAAGGAGACAGGTTGCACTGCTGCAGGGGTACGAAAACTCATCAGTAGTTCTCAGGGTGTCAAAAAAAGATCTCAGCAGGCCAAAATTGCCCGGAGGCTTATCCAAAACAGACAGTACAATGGCCCCAAGAAGCAAATGAAGCAAAGTAACAGTAACAGAACCTGTCTGAGTGCTTTCCTCACAGAACTGGTAATTAAATCAAGAAAAGGCAGGATACCTTTGTGTTACCCTTTTCAAAGAAAAATAGAAGACCCTGACCTTATTCTTCCTGCTGAATAAACACTTGTGATATGGCCTATAAAAGCAAAGATACAGTAGGAAAAGAAGGTAAAATACATTTTTCGTAGGCATAATTAGGTAAGCCTACAGAGTGATGGGACTCAGTACAGCAGTACTAAACTACTTGGCTAGCAGAAACATCAAGGACAAAGCGGAAATACTGAACATTGCTCTATGCAAGTGCAATAGAGAGGTAAGCACTGAACAAGCCTGGTGGAAGGCAAATCCATTTTCAACTCTTGTTTTGTCCCAGGAGTCCAGAACTGCCCCTCGGCTTAGGGTACAGTGGCTGCATGACAGGAGGTGCAATTCTGTCAACTACAGTTACTGAACCCACTTCTCTTTTGTCTTGAGATGTTTTTAGATCACTGCAAGACGCTTGTTTTGGGAAGGAGTCCAGAAGTAGCTTGTGATCCATTTTGCCAACCTTATGTTATCCAAAGGTCAGATCTACAAAAAATGGGCCAGGATTCTTGACCAGAACTGTTTTAGGGAAAATTAACTTTCAACAACTTCTATAAGCATTGTTCCAATTAGCTCATGTCAAAGACAAAAAGCTCTTGTAAAAATTTTTTTAGTAGATTTCAAATTAAAATTAATTTTGTTGAACTGAATGATCGGAATGTTTTTATTTTTAAACTGCATTGTAAAAGATTTTACATTGAACAGGTTTTGGCTTGGATAGTAATTTTAGAATTTTAATTGTCTAGAAAGTGAATGAAACACTCATCTGAGAGAGTCATAAAACAATATTTGATTTTTATTTTTCTTATACAGCAAAGAACTAAAAATCAATTGTATCTGTACTGTTCAGCATTAGCCTCGAGGTAATTTTAAATCTCCTTTGAGTTGCCGGAGAGGACAAAAGGACTTGTGAAAGCCTCTGTGTGTTTCCAAGGAAGTACAATGAGCTGAAAGGCTGTTACCAGTCTGCTCTGGTTTATATGCAGCTGTCACATTCTCTGTCAGGTTTCAGTGGGATCAGTGGGAATTCTGCCATTAACTTCATTAGGACCAAGATCTGCCCTAAGCTCCAGCTGATATTTTGTGTACACCACTAGAGTTACTATCTTTTCTGCCAGCTGATCGTGTTGAATGCCAGATTAAGAGATTTTGGCAAAGACTGGTGAACAAAGGCTGTTGATTCCTTGCTATGGGAAAGTTTTCATTTTGAGACAGGTAATAGTATGCCTTTGAATCTGTACTGTACAGCTGAGTTCAGAAATTAGTCTCTTGTGCACTCACTCATCATGAATGCCAGAGCCTTAGATCTTTGACACATGCAGTTAACATCATAAATGGCAAAAAAAGCCTGTGAACATGTAGATAATGTAATTTAAACACAGATTGGACCCTGTGTGAACCTTTCCCTCTAATTGGAAAGAAATACAAAATGACCTCAGTAACAAAAGAATATCGAACACCAAGTAAATAACCAATTCTATTTCTTCCGCATGCTGTCTAAAAGACTCTGGATTGATATTTCATCATCATGTCATAGTTTCATTGACTGCAGAACTAGCTTATGTATTCATCAGGAAGCATCTTAGTTTGGAGTTGTTCCAGCTGGAAAGTTGAATTTACCCTATTCACTACATAGTACTACAGTATGTTAATCTAAAATTATTTTGAGAAAAACAATGTGATTACAGATCTACAGTGAAATGCTATCTTTCAGCTTTATTATGCCCTTGGATCTATGTGTAAGTCTCACTAATAGTAATATGATTAAAGTATATAGGCCAGGGATAAGTTCTGGTTAATGGTTTTCTTTGTACACGTATTCCTGCAGGGTTTTTTTGGCTGCCCCTGTCTTATGGTAGTACAGCTGACACAGAATCTATGTGCTGATCTCTGTGCCAGCCTCTCAGGAATGACGTTGGTACTCGAGGAGTCGTTGCTCATGTGACTAGCATCAGTATTCTTCTATTCCTCTTGGGAAGTTGAAAACAGAAGGAGATTATTTTACCCTGAAAAATGTGAATGTGGTCCAAAAGATAACCTTGGAGAAGGAGAGACACTTTAGGTTCTTCATTCTACAGTTTTCTGTGTTAAAACCTAATGCAACTTTCATTGTAGGCAACAAGACAATTGCATTGCTTATGGTGGGAGGAATATCAAGCTTTGGCCTTTCTACTGAAGGTATGATTTAAGGGTGACTGTGGTAATGTGAGGTAGTTATGAGCTACTAAAATAAAAGTGGAAAACCATACCAAACCTAACAGCAGTCATTGTCAAATCCATCCAATGCAGCATCTTATCTCTTGACAGTAGCCAACAGTGGATGTCCAGGAGAGAGTATGAAGACAGGGCAGATGGTGATACTTCACAGGATTTTCTCCAGTATTAAAGGAGAAACTCGGACTCCAGTGACACAGAACACAGAGAGTCAAAAGAGTAACTATTTTTGGTCTCTCAGCTCCTAGTTCGAGTTTTAAATAGCAGAACACATGACAGCTCCATATTCCATTACCACTAGCAGCTAGTTCAAAGTCTGAGCCAGGGTAAAACGATGTGCAAGGCATGCATCACACTTAACTTTGTGTGAAAAGACTGTGCTGAAATGCTTTAACATGTAGGAGGAAACTGGATGCAGGTTGAAAGGCCTTTCAAACCAACAAGCAGAAACGTTTCCTGGGTGCCTGCAATTCTTATGAAATATGCCTGACAATTAATTCCTCCAAAGTTCATATCTGTGTTTTGGTTTACTGTATGGAATCAGAATTCATACAGTAATGAAATGCTTCAGCCCAGCATTTTACCCTGAAGAAAAATATGTGCCATTAAAAAGAGTATTCATAAAACTTTTACTTCCTCATGTTTTTAAGGATCCCTTGCTAATTAATAAGCTCCATTAGAAAAAAAGTCAGTTCCTCTAAAATGAATGCTAATATCAAGACCTCTCTTTTTTGCTACCTTCTCTGCAATTTACTTTTCACCATTAGGATTCAGAATGAGACAGACATAATAAGCCTTCTTTCCAGTCACAGAGCCTTTTAGCTGTAAAGAAAGCTGAAAGCAAAGAATGTGAGACACTGATGGCTTCTCAGTGTAAGAAAGAAAAAGAGGAAGGAATGTAAAGGATGGTGTTTCAGCAGTGATGATACTAATCACCCAGTCACTACTTCCCTACTGAGCTAAGCAAGTTGTTGAATTAATTAAGCAAGTGCAGATCACCCCCAAAATGTCACAGGGGAGAAACCACAAATACCTTTTTTTTTTTTTTTTGTCTGTAGGACAGAGGTTGGAATTCAGATGCCTAGGGTTAGGAAGTATTTTCCAGCACCCTTAAAAATAACTACTTTCTGAAGTATATAATTCTTGAGGGTTTTGAACATAAACACTAACATGTTTGCAGAAATCAGGGAGAGCTGGATGCTTGGAAGACCTGCCTTGGTCTGCTGTGGTCCAAAACCAAATCTTTGAGTGGCATCCATAACTGTCCTGCAGGTACACAAGGCTTGCTTCAAGACTAATGTGCATACTGCTTCCTGTCAGACGGGGAACTGTAGGCTTTACCTGGATTTGAAGCTTGGTCACAGTATGGTTTTTGATTTCTTTAGCTGGTGGTGGGGCAGTTTAATACACAAAAAACTGTGGGAACAAAAGGCAAGCCTTTTGATTTTCTTCCTAGCTGACTGACCTGTCTTCTAGTCTACATTTTTTTTTTTTTGGTCCTCTGAAGCTTGAATTTATGGCCCCACTGTAGTTCATCTTCTCTGGAAGGGATCAAGTATGCTTTCTTCCTTCCTACTGCATTAGCCAGTGATTATGTACTATGTGTGGCAGTAAGATATTGACTGAGGTCCCTCCTGTTGAAGTGGTAAGTGTACTCAGGTTTCTTGTCTCCTGAATAAATGCTTTATGTTGTTATTCAATAACTGAGGTCCAGCATCCTTTAAATGTGTTTTTTGATGAATTTGACTGTGTGAAAATTTAGGATTTTAATTACTTTGGATTCAGTGACTTAGGGTATGTCTATATGAAAGACTTTGTCAGGGTCTGTTTTAAAAGCAACCCTCCCAATAATCTCTTCTTTTACCATATCGTGTTTTCTGATGACAATGAAGTGGTAGATGTATTCGAGAGTTGTACCTAATATACCATAGTCATTAATGAGTATTCAGGTTAAAGTTCCTCTGAAATAAAACTCTGGAAACTTCTATAGTGTGGATGTCAGTTCTCCAGCAAGAATTTTGCTCTATAGGTATGTTCCTGTTTTCTTGCCCAACCTGTGAATATGGACATAGCCTTTTGCTGAAGCTTTGACCCTCTTCTCCTTTACCACTGTTGAAACCTGGGGAAGGGGAAGGAAAGAAAACAAAAGATGACAACAAAATGTGGAATTAGGAAATAGATACCACTTAAGTGGACAAAAAAGCACTGCTGACTGAGTTAGGTGAAGACATGGCTATATAATCACCTGACACAATGTGGAAAAGAGAGAGAGAAATAGAGAGAGAAATAGGGAAATTATTCCCTCTTTCTGTTAAATGGATTGTATGTCCTGTAAAATATACATGGTTAAATATAATGCTTTCAGTCCACTTCCAAAGGAGAAGAAACTGGCAAAAAAGATTTCCTAAGCAGCATTCATGGATGTGATTAGGGAACAGGAAACATTCTGCTCTCAAGGTCTTTGATTGATGAGAAAACCTGATTGGATTCTTGGATAGGAAGCATCCTTCTGGTGAACCTCATAAGGAATAGCTGGAAATCAGCTGCAATTACTGCAAAAGCAGGCTGGAGTGTTAGCACTGAGCTTAAGTAAGTAAGTAAGTATGTATATAAATAAGTAAATTGATGCTACCCTCCTCCCCCAGCCATGCGCCTTGCTGTACTAGCGAAACAAAAATATGCTAAATGAGCCATGTTCATAAGTAATTATGGATTTATAGCTCTTTTAATTTTATTAAGGTACATAAGTAAAGGCAGAAAAATTTTTAAAAAACTCCCTTTTTAAATGTTGTTAGAGAGCTTGTTTTTCATTATTCAGAAGGAATGAAAAAAAAGCAATGAGACTATTGAAAAGGAAATCTGAGAGGTTTGTGCTGTTAGTGCAAGGATGTTTCCAGAAAGGGAACTTTACCAGACAATTACCGAAGAATCTGGGCAGACAGGTAACCAGCTTGGGCTACTTAAGGTAATAGCATTATATATATTTTTCTAGTAGGTACCCTTACTCTACTGGTTACAGATAAGTTACATGGAAATATTCCATAATGTTGTTAGCTGTAGGTGCCGATAAAGTACACACATAAATAGCTGGGGTTAATATCTGAAGTGAGCTTTTTGGCTGAAGCTCAAGGATCAATTTTCTGTCCCGTTTGAAAGGCTGTGTGATTTAAAGGAGATATTTTAAGTGTGACCAGATTGTTGTTCTTCCAGGAAGGAAGAACAATAGATATTTATACTGTCAGCATTTTCTTAAAGCATTCTCAAAAACTTTGGGTTTTTTTCTGGGGAAAAGAAATCTAGGGTTTTGGTAAAAAAGAGAGTAGGATATCTAGCTGCGTGTGTCTTCAAGTTTGCCACCTTTGTATACTTGGCTTCATCATGTTTCTCTTTTGTGTGTCTGCCACACTTCCTCCCCAAGCTTATAGACGTCTTTTTCTGAGATGCAACTCAATGTGATGCTTGTGCTATCAGAAAAGGAAGTTATTCCTATTTCTGAAGTGGTAATGGTATGCTAGTGTAAAGGAAGAAGAGATGAAGACCGTGGATATATTCAAAGGAGGGGCATTATGTTATGAAAATGTATGCAGCAATAAAAAGCTACTGGGTGGCAATGTTTGGTAAGCTTTTTTATATCTTTAGAAAGTAAACACAGGTGGTATACTGGATACACACAGTATGGCTGTGCTTGTAAAAATGAAAAATATAATCATCAACAGTAAAGTTGGAATAGCAGTCATCAACACAGCATCTTCACAAGGCAACCTAATGAAATAGTTAAATTCTAATAAAGATTGCATACCAGACCACAAAATATAAACCAAATTGTTTAGTCTCTGAAAAGACCAAGAATGATGGTATTATTAAAGAACATCTGTCAGAGGCTTAACAAGTCTGGATCATTTTTAGTTACTCATTAAAGCCCCATATAATCTTAGAAAATTTAAGAAGTAAAACCAAACTAATCCTGTGCAAATTAAAGCGGGGAATGCTAGTATAATGAAATTTATACCCTTTAATGCAGCAGTTACTGGTAGAACAACAAAAGGTCACTGCTTTGTGTGTTTGTGTGGAGTAGTTCAACTTTAGGTAAAAGTTGCTTAACAATTGTAGTACAGAACTCTTTTAATGGGACGACTTCTGGACTACAGGTGCTTCTCACTCGTTAGACTTTTGCTAAGTTATTTAACACAGCTCTGGCCACCCAAACTATGCACATGGTAAAACTCCATCTCTTAGTCATTATCTGCAGCTTCCAATTCACAGCTCTAATCGGAACCAAATCAGAATTATCTGTAGTATTTAGACTGAATGGGAACATCACTGTTCTCTGGCTTTTGAGAGGGACAGACAACACCCAGAATTGCAGAAGCTTTTTATCTAGAGAATGTTGTAGGTGTCTAAATTGCATTTTTGTGTGAAAGCAGATTATCACTGATAACAAGGAGATTTTTGCACTTTATTCACCAAAAATGAAGAAATAAAATGTGTTGTCTAGCTGTAGAAGTTAGACTGGTACTCAGTGAATTCGAAGTTCTGCTAGTTTGGGCTGCCAAATGTATTCTCCTCGTAAGTGGTTCTAAAAGAGTGACAATTGACAATAGTAATCCAGTCTGTCTTTTGACACACACAAACCTGGAGAGAAATCATTCATTTTTAACAGAAGAGCTCAGGGAAGGAATTTTCTGAACCTTGCCTTATACTTTGAAAAAAACACTGGTTTTCATCCCATCAAGAAATAATTATGAGTCAATAATATTGGCTGCATCTTGTATTAATTCACAGTAAGATAATGTGGACACCAATAAGTAATAATCGTTTTTCATTTGCTTCAGGTTAATTTTGAAAATATTAGAGGAGAAAAATTTTAAATCCCCTTCAATTAGGTATTTGGAAAAGCATGAGTGATGGATTTGGGGTGGGTTGGGGGTGTTGGTGTGTCTTTTCTTCTGTGCCCTGAAATTCTGATGCTGCTTGTTGGAAGAGCAGGAAGGCATTGTCAGAGGCAGGGTGGGACTTAGGCAGGCTTGACTTGTGGGGAGACAACAGTGAGGCAGTTGTGACTCTGCTGGACAGAGTTTGGACCTGATGTTTGACTTGAATGGCACAGCCAGCACGTGGTTTCAAATCTCCAATTTTCAATTACTTTCTTAAAATGAAATATCCATCAGTCTAAAGCTGTAGTATAAATTGTAAGACAGTCAATGCCAAATAACACAGGAAACAAGTCACCATAGCAACCACACCAAGCAAGATAACGAGATTCCACTGAGCAGGTACAAGATATGAAATGCTTTTTCATTCTTTGTTTTTGTGTTGTCTGGATATGTATCAGGAAGGAAACACTGTAGTAGCATGAGTTCCCTTTACAAAGACAAGTGTAAAAAAAGAAAGGTGATCCCTTCCATTTTGAAGAAGAAGTAACTCTTCAAAGAGAAATCTAGAGATGCTCAATGGTGGTCTAGATCTTTTCTGTGTACTGGGGAAGCCTGATGTTCTTACCGATCCTGCCTGGTTACAGACTTCGAGTATTTCTAGTGTCAATAATGTGGATCCTAGTTTGTTCCTAGTCCAAGTTGCCTAAATTGCCTCTTGGTCCCAGGCAAATCAACCCTCTGAGATGGAAGTGGAACATTCTTGGGATGGTTCATACCTTGGGATGAAGGTAGTATACTCAAGAAGGAATCTATGTTGGTACTTTCTACCCTCTGCAGCCCCCCAGTGCTCTCCCAGCAGTTCTTCAGTGTATCTCTGTATGCTTTCCTGTTCTCAGAGCATTTTACAGTCACCTTCATACCCACTGCATGAAAGTACAACCTCAGATTCCTGTAATGCAGTCCTTACCTTTTATTTTTTTAAAAATCAGAGATAGAGAATCCCGATATCCTACTATTACCTAGTAAGCAGGCATCACGTGGAGTACTGTGTTTTGACACTTCAAGTCTCCATATATAATTTTACAGGTAGCCTGTGACTGCTCATCTGCCATGTTCATAGTTCATTGGGGTATTTTTGTGTCCTTTGTATGTCCAGACATATAAATTGAGGGTGGCTGCATACTGAGGACATCTTCCCCAGCATTTGATATGGAAGAGTTACTATTACTGTCTACAGACATTTCAACCATAGTGCCTTCTTTTGGAAGTCTATCCTATCTTTCTACATGAGAAAATTAAATTGTTTCTTTGTTCAGTAATGACAGCAAGAGCTACAGTGGCTTGATAATGACTGTTAATTCAATAGGTGATGTTTTCCTTCTCTCTTTCTTACCACACACTTCTCTCTTTCTTACCTGTGAAACAGTTTCTTAGGAGGCAAGTGGAACCTATCTATAGGTAAAAGACAAGAGTTTCTAGTACTGTGGTGAACAGTAACAATGCGGTTTGAATCTCTGAAGTAGAAATGTAATCAATCATTCAATGATACAAAGAAATGCCTCTTGTCTCAGCATGTGAAAAAATATCTATATTCAGTCTGAAAGCCTTCTAACTTGATGTAATTTCCATTTGGCCCTGATCAAAAATGAAAGAAGACCATGTAGAAAGCATTCTGCCAGCAGCCCACTGTTTGTGACATGAAAGGTCTGGATTGAGCAGGTTTCCTAGCAAAATGGAAATTTGGCATGGAAGGTGTACATCTCAGTGTGACTGTAGGTCATATAAAAGTTTATAGCAGTCAAATGGTTCTAGCAAGATGCTCAAGCTAACAAATTGAGTTCTTCAGATTTATCTAGAAAGTGTTTAAAGGATAGTGCCATACCAAGTGTATTCCAGCAAGCTTATCTTGATGAGTGATGGCAATTGCAGGCAAAAAATGAACTTGCAATGCTGAAGAGAGATGCAGACCATCAAATAATGAAGTTACTGCTATGTTATGTTAATAAAAAAATATCTGGGAGTCAAAATCACTAGAAACTAACACAAAATCACAGAAAATAAACAGTTGTATAGCTTCCTGCATTCAGAAAGCCTAACAGCATGTTTGGGTAAAAGTCCCATGGCATTTACTGCAGCACTAGGGATGTTAGGGCATCTGTCTTGCCCAACTTAGTCCTATTAATGAATTCTTACCTTCATCTTTTTTGAATATTCATTTCTCAGTTTTCTTTATTGTGCAGTTGTCAATACGTGTTAATTTGCCATGTTTAACTGCTTGTTAAACAGCAGGTCGTCATCCTGGTGATGGGTGAAAATATCTTTCAGTCCCTTAGGAAACTTGTTATACCATGTAAGATTTGATTCTTTAATGAAATTGAGTACACTGGCTTGAACGTGTTCCAGAAGAACAAATTTGGTTATAATCCTTATCATCTTCTGCCTCCCTTTCAATTGCTGTATTTTAATGTAATCTCTTGGAAATCTGAGGAAAATCTGTGTGTAACGGGTTCACACTTCATATCCCTGGTCAGTGTTCTTGCTCCCATGTTGTAAAATGTATATGTTTCTGTGTACATATAAAACAAACTCATTTTCTCTCGTCTTCCTTTCTGAGTCTTTGCCTCACACCAGCCTTGGCTGAGCTCTACGAATAATATATGTTAGACAATTGTTGTAGCTGAATCAGCAGGGAGAGTATATCTAGGTTTAGAGGTGTGTTGGAATGGTGAATTTATATTTCTTTGACAGAGTGGCAAATTAAAAGGTGTGGAGAAAATGAAATTTAGAACATAGAGCAACTTTAATGTAGGTTCAGTTTGAAAAACTAAGCTATCTGAATGTTCCTTCAAGTGCCATAATTAATAGCAGCTTACATTTATATAGCACTTGTCGTCCTGAAGCACTTTCATGCATACATGCGATACATGCAGGAATTATTAGCCATCTTTGGAATGAAGAGGTGTTTGAGGGTCTTCTGGAGTGTGGAGAAGAGGAGATATTTTCATTCCATAATTTCAGCCGTAATGAAAAAGGCATTGACATTTCTGACTTAAAGGGAGTGCTTTTGAAAACCTGGTGCTTTATGTGGGCTCAAATTGGAAGGCTTTTGTTAATATTGTTTATTTTCTTACTTTGTCTTCAGACAGTTCAGCCAAGGGGAATCTCATCCAAATATCAATGCACAATACAGCTTGCTTTATTTTGCAGAGAACAAAGGGCTGGGTAAATGTTGCAATAAACATTCTGGCTTATGTTTCTGTAGAAACTCAACTAGTATGTAGCCCACGAGGTCAGAGAAAATGGATATGTGCTAACTGTGTGTTTTGGTTAATGAGACTGACAAACCTAACAGGAAAAAGAGGGGAAGAAAACAAAATTTATTATGCTAAGAAGTCATGTGAAGTGTTAAGTACACAGAGCTGTTATATTGCTGGAAAACTTTACTAGCACGTAAGATCCAACAGCTAAATTTTGAGAGCCGTAACAACTCAGAACTAAAGGGTCAACTATGTCATTGAGTCTCATTGTTTCTACTAATGGACAGCAGTGGATAAGATGGTAAGTCTAGAAAGGACTAGTTTCTCCTCCAGTCTTCCTTGTATACAACAAGAAATTATATACTTGGCATCACCTTAAACCAGTTAGATCTTCAGCAGTAAAGTGTAAGCCTAAAAATCAGGCACAGGAAAGAGGAGGAGAGGGAAAAAGAGACATTCTAGCTCCCTTGCTAGGGTTTAGTTATGACATTGAACATCCTAGGTGAAGTACTCTGATGACTCTGTTGATGGCACTAAAATTTATTAATTGCTAGTTTCAATTAAAATTAGTAAGTCTCTGTTTACTTTTGGAGCAGTTTCTGGCTTTTACCGAGACTGCAAGGATATTGTACAAAACCCTCAGTGAAACAGCATTTAGGCAGCAGCGTTGCATATCCCACCTCTTTCAGAAAGAGTCCTATCCCAAATCCCCCCAAAAAGGCATGAAAAATAATATGTATTTTGTGACTTTTCAGACTCAGATAAACATGTGCACAAGGAACTATCAGTGAAAACATCAGATATATAAAACCAGTTGATAATCTCAAGAATTCACAAAGGTGTATGAGTACTCTGGTTGTTAGAAGGTGACAACATAGTCTTGCAGATCTACTCTACCTCTTTTTTTCTTACATGGGACCAGGAAAACCATAAAGCAACACAGAAAATTTGTAGGGGAATGATTAAAGAGAACAATAACTTTTAACTTTATTGTGGCAAAAATACTTGCCTTGACCTTGTCATCACTGAAGTTTTAGCCTGATATTCTTTCACCTTGACTAAGGCCTTCTCTGTGCTGGTAATGTAACTAGTGAACTTCCAGTTGTCTCTAACCTTCTGACAGAAAAATTACACATGATGAAGTTTCAGGATTATTTAACTATTTTTCACTTTTAAGCTCTGTGTTGATGATTGTTGTACTTCTTCTGAGGTAGTCTTTGGCAGCCTTCTTAAAGTTTGACAGTTTTTTTTATAAAAAAACATTCTGAAAAACAAATGAGTTTGTTCTTCAGGCATTTTTTATTTCTCCCTCTCCTGGGTGTTGTTTAATTACATTATTCATCTCAGTACAAGTCATAATAGAAGATCTCTGATCTTTTAGGAGTAAACAACAACCAAGAGGCAGGTGTCTTATGCACGTACAGATCAATGTATGTGTTAATCTGTAGCTAGCTATTTTATCATTCGTGAGCAGAAATACCTGGAAGTATAGTCATAATGAAGATCAAGTGAGGGGAATTTTCTTGTGCTGGCAAAATCACAGCATGTAGAAAATATACTAAGATGGATCCTTTAAATTGCTGTAAATTCCATTACATTTCAGGGAAGATAATGACATCATGAAATTGGGTTAGATATGGCACTGGAAGAGATAGCGATCTTATCACTGGAGCCTGAATGGTTTTATTTGAACCCATTTATCATTCTCATTAAAATCACTGTAATGAGAAAGAAGCTCTGTTCTATTTACAATCTTTCATGTCAGTCTGTACCATGCAGCATGTTAGAAAGCAGCAAACCACAATACTGCCTCTGTTTTCACTGTTGCTTGCTTACTGAACAAAAGAAGGGAAGAGCGATGGGGCGCTGCAGTGAATGTATGTTCTAGATCTGCACTGAGGAGATGAAATGGTGGGGTGTGGGCTGATAGCTGACAAAATAAAGGGTTAAATATATGACTAATGACATTGAAATCTTTCTTTCCTCTCAGTACTTTATCTAAGAGTGTCACGCTGGTGTGAAAAGTGCAAAGGAGAGAGCACTGGAGGATGAAGTCTCTCCTTTGCAGAAAAAAATAACAGATCCTGCAGAAGGAATATAAAGTTTCACATGATGTCCTGCTGGGGACAAGCCAATGATGCAGCGTGAGCTGAATCGCTTGCTTTAATATCCAAATATGCCCAGCTTCAACTTCAGCATAACCAAATGCAATATTATGCATCTAGGAGCAGTGAATGTAGGTCAGATTGTCAGATTGAGGAACTGTGCTCAATACAGTTTTGCCTCTGGAAAAGACTTTCAGGTCATACTGGGTAATCTACCAGTCATGAGCTCCCTGTGCAAAGCTCTGGCTATGAGAACACACATGTTGAGAGGGTTTATGAAGAAGGAACTTTCTTTTTGGAATTAGGAAATGATACTACCTGTGTGTATGGCATTAGTGAAATTGCTGTTGGGCTGTTACGTCCAGTTCTGTTGTCTGGAAGGATGCAGAAGTTGCTTCAGCGAAACCTAGAAAAGCACAATCTGTCAAAGAGAACTTTAAAAGGTGGCTTGATCGCATCTGTGTATTGCATGGGGAAAAACTTCAGCTGATTGCAAGTGCAGCATAATCTAATGGCTAGAAGTTGATGTCAGACAAAACTCAGGTAGAAATTACGCTCATATTTGTAAATCAGTTTATGAAGGTAAAAAAGCTACTGCAAGACCTTATTCTAAGATAGGTGATTTTTCTAGTGATTTGTGATCCTCAGTGATCTTTTTGGAAATATAAATTTCTTCCTTATCTAGAAATTAGCATAAACGGTAGTTATATGTCATGTGTTATGCAAGAACATAGGTTATTTGAGTGCTAGTAGGTGGTCCCTCTTGTCTTCAAAATGTCTGTCATTAAATTTACGTCTCTGCAAGGACCAATTGTAGGTGCAAGATGCTATAATATCATGATGTAAAATCAATGCTTGTACTGACATTGAGGACTGGTGTGAAATCTGTGCATGAAATGGACACCTACCCATTTAAAGTGCAATGAAAATCTAGCAGTGTCTTTTCACATTAGGCCACTGAATAGCTATTTGACTGCATGTCTAAGAACTCTTGTATTTAAGTTTTCCTGTTAAGTGCTTAGTGCACTTGGGGAAATGGGCACAAAATGTCATATGTGTTATAAAGACAAATAGACTGGAACATAAGATTATGCTATTTTAGGCCACAGAGTAATAATATCAGTAGAAACATGAAGAACAGAGCTCCAGGAACATGACTCCAAGTCATTCAGTCATCCCATAAAAAAACTTTAAGCCAGCTGCATATTTCTTGAATATGATATTGTCCAGGTTAAGAGAGTTTCTAGTTCCTGAGAAATCCTTCTTTGCTGAGAAGAGCTGAGGGGTCAATACATACACTTCTACATGCCTTGAGTTACCTAGTGCCTTCTGAGGACAGGCATTTCAATGGCAGTGCTGTTTGTTGCTTTGCTTCGGAAAAGATCTGCAGCAGTTTATTACCTGTATGATTTCATCTAAATATAATGCAAATATCTATTTAAAACACTGTGAAGAAATGTGATAGGAAATATTTTACCTTGCACATTTATAATTTTATTTGGTCAAGAAAGGTTCATGTGTGTGCATATAAGGGAAGGAGAAATTTTGCTGGTACCATGGCAACTATCTCTCCTTATTTTATAGAGTGAAATCTTGTAGCTTTTTTCATTGTAATAGAGTAATTTTGTCTCTTCCTCCCAAAGACCGCCCCCACCCCCATGAGAAAAGTAGATTTTTTTTAGGCTGATTCTGCTTTCCCCACTTTCTACCATCTTTCTCAGTGAACATCTCAGTTTCCTTCACGTACATCACGTAACCCTGGACAGTTTGAAAGGCCTATTTAAAAGATAGACTTAAATGAAAAGTGGTCAAAACCAAAAGCATTGCATTTCCTCTACCTCATGAACATGGATCTTGCTTTTTTGAATTTCCCTTTAAGATAATTAATATGTTATACTATACAGAATAAAAGCATAGGAGAAAGAAGGCTAAACATAGCTCTAGGTGGCTGAGAGTCAAGGATCAAGTGCAAAGTGAACGGTGTTATAGCGTATGGTTTTACTGTTGTATAAAATATTCTGCTTATTGAATAGTTTATCTAGAAATACAGAGCTATTACTCATAGAGGGAGCTCAAATTCTGGCTCCAAACAAGCTGTGTCAAGCATAAAACCAGGCAATAGTACCAATAATTTCAAAGATCTGTGGGAATAAAATTCCATTAAGAAAATAAGCGGTGGTTAGTTGCTATTCCAGGTTTCTAAAAATTTCCCTAGGATTCACCTTTGTCGAAGAGTATATGTCTGAACTTCACAGTAATAAGGAAATTTAGTAATGACTCAAAGTGGAAGTTTCTAACAAGAATATACCCTTCCCTTCAATTATAGGCATATTACATAATGTTATAATTCTTTCTATTTATACACAACTGCATCTTCCTCAACCAGAGAAACTGGACTCCTAGTTGAAAATTATTCCTACTCTTGTTCTTTTACAGTTTTACAGTCTGCATTTGAGCCTGAAAGGCAAGAAATGACCATGCTTGTTTTGACATGACTTCTGCTATCTTGTTAATTCAGCTGCTGTATACGTATTATATGCAGGTTTATATACTTTCTTGGATTGAATTTCTGAATACATTACTAGTTTTTATTTCCAGTATAATTAGCTGCTCCACTACATTTGCAGTACTTCCTGAGTCGATGGTACAGAGAGAGGATGGGGTGGCTGGAAAAGCATATTGTAGCTTTACTAGGAGAAACTTATACTGAATTCATTTAGCCTGTGTAAGTGAAAGGCTAATCTGATTCAGTATGGAGTTGTGTAAAGCTTAACATTTCTTAAAATATCCTCTTACTCTTGCCAGTAGATTTGAAATGGGAAAGGATGAGTGTAATATAGAGATCAGCCTGAAAAGCAAATATGAGGAGGAAACCATTAAGAATGGATAAGGCACAAAACACAGATGCTGAGATATCAGCCAGTCTCATAAAAATTTCCACAGGTTACAATGAATGCTGCCTGGTAAAAGAAAAAAAAGTAAAATTAAAAGAATATTTCCCCTGCGGGTTATAAACTACATGCATTTCTTTAAGTGAGTACCTTAAAAAATGCTATGGATTATAAACCCGTCCATCTGTACATTGTGGCTGAAGGCAGGCATACGGGCTTCAGAGCCACTGCAGTCCTGGGCAGAGGAAAGGGTGTACCACTGAGACACCAGGAAGCTTTCCACTTGGAGAGAAACAAAAATGTTTTCTAATTAGAGTTGAAAACCTTGCTCCAAAAGGGTCATTATTTATGGTGAAAGTCACCCATGTGTAAAGGGCTGATGCACCACTGAAGTCCCCGTGTGAAGCTTTAATGGGATTTAAGTTGTTGTATAGGCCTTGAGAATTTTCTAGTAAACATATTGAGCATCTGCTGCACAAATCCAATGTTGGAGAAAGAACCAGAATGATTGAACTGAATAAAATAATGCATTCTCAGCTATTGTTCCTGATTTTCAAGTGCAACGTTGTACAAATAAGATAACAGCCAGATATTGGCTCGAGGCCATTACCAATAATGTCTCTGTCAAAGAGAGTATATGTATCATGTTATGATGAAATACACTCATTTTCATTTTCAAATATTAATTTCTTCCCATACATCATTGAATTTAGGAAACAATGTTGTAAGTCAGCATCAAAATGTCTGTGCAAATGATAATCTAGTATTTCTTCATTTGTAAATTACTCTGTTTGGATTAAGACCTGCGCTTTCCCATTGCCTATCACAATACACTAATTATTAGATTGAATGCCTCCTGCTTAATAAAGTATTAAAAAATGTAATGATTATCTATATTTAGTCAGTTCTTCTACTGCATCATGCATTACCTTGATTAAAATTAATTTGAGGGAAGAAACTGAATGGGTTTTAATTACCTTGAATTGTGACAATTACCTAGAGTATATTCTGTAATTGTAATTCACAAACAGTGCCTGGAGTAAGGGCTGGGACACTGACTGTTGTGTCTTTCACTGCCTGTGTTGATTTATTTCAGGCAAGAGAACTAGTTTTGAATGCTCCTTCATTTATGGTAGTGATTTTTCTCTGTTGATAAAGCTGTTGAAGAACAGATATATTTTTCTCAAAATTTGACATTAGCAATTAATTTTTTGCTATCCTCAAGTAAAAAATGAGATGTTACTCAATGTTTAGAGTTCTGTTCTGGGAATGATGATTGTAGAGATCTATTTCAGCTTTTCTCCAGGCATTTAAGTTACTTAAGACATAAGTTTTAAATGTCTTCTGTTGCTGAGTACGTAACAAGAGACTTCTGGGATTAACTGATTTTTGGAGATGTTAAGAGTAGCCACTTGTTTACTGAAGCTATGCCTGTGTTCAACAAATGATGTGGACTGCAGGCAGCAGCTCAGTGGAACAGAGGAGCAAACATCCGTGCTGTTTGAATTTCAGGAGGTTTTACTTCACAGTAGCCTAATTTGGGGTCCCATGGAAGGAATGCACATAGGTGGTTTAATGTTGCTAGGTGTCCTCCTGGAGTACATCTTCGGATTTATTTCCACCTGAAGAAGGACCAATTCATGCAGTCCAAAACCACGTTGCAGTGAGAATGAAAGAGCAGTAAATGGGGATATTTAACAGATTGACATTAAATATGCTGTCCTGATGTAAGCTAAAAGGCTAATGCAAATGTGCCATATGTTACATATTTCTCACCAAGTAAAAGTATTAGTGCAGTACAGTGTACTGCTACTGCAGAAAAAGCTACTATCACTTCAGGTTTAGTGGCAGAGGTTTTTATTTTTGTGCTCAAGGTCTTTTTCTTATAAGGTTGTTATAGGCAACATAAGCTGGTTTAGAATGGCAAAATGTTTGAAAACAGATAGCATTTTCATCAGACTAACTGGTGGAGTTCGAAAGCAGACACTTTTTTTGGCATATAGTGCTTTATCAGGTCATATTTGAAGATATAAGTGTTCAACCCTAGGGACCCAGTTTTTTGTAAGTACTGTACACTGGTAGTTTTCATTGTCTTAAAGTGGATCTCCTGGTGTCAATTATTGCTAAAAGGTAGTGCAAAAGCACTTGAGATTGCGCCCAAGGCATGAGGGAAGCATTTTGAAGACATGGGTATAAACACCTTGAGACAGAAGTGCTTCCTACAAAAAAAGAATCTTACTGAACAAAATACTTTAGTTTAGAGCAGCACCTTTCTGTCTTCAGAAAGAATGTGAGTAGTCCAAAATATTCTGGTTTTTATTTTTAATTGCATCACACATTTACCAAATCACTATAATTTAAATGAACTATGAATCTAGTTTAATCTAGTTACTTCACCTCACCGTAAACCTGCAGCCTCTTAATCAGCAAAAGATTGTGTTTACCCCAGGGTTATTTTGAAGAGATCTTTATGGTATGTTAATGCACTGTACCAGCCAATCGATGAAAACAAATGTGATTCTGTATATATATTTAAAAAAGAAGCAGAGAACGTGTGACCAGTATTTGCAAGTAAACCCATTCAAGAATATACAAAGAAAATCAGAAGTCTCAGTTTTCTTATATAGTTGCAATTATCACAGTCATGGCAGTTGTATAAAACTGAGTTGTGGCTCTGAATTACCATAAGCTTAGGGGAAAAAGGGCATATTAAGTAGAAGCAACATAAGGAATGAAAATGGGGGAAAAACAAGGAAGTTGCAAATAATGAAGTGGATAGAAAAAAGAACTTGGGGGACCATATCCAATAATAACTTAAAATATGGTTAATCTTAATAATGAAACAGAAGGCTACTAAGAAGTCTGATTTGCTCACTTCTAGTACATTTAAATTAGGGCAAGAATGAGAAGTAGCAGGGGAACTCCCCCACACTTTTCATTAATAAAATAATCTGATGAAGTAGGTGGGTGAATTAGAGAATACCCTTACATTAACATTAGAAAAAGTCCCCTAGAGGTATAAAATGAGCATGATAAGGTGAAGATGAAATATGCTAAACAGGTAACTCTTTGAATCTCCTGTGTTCATCTTTGTTGAGGTGAACAGAATACTATTCGTGTAGCAAAAGCAGTTTGGATTAAATGTGTGCCGATAATAAAGATCAGATAGGAAAAAGTTTTGTCAGCTGAAAATCCATAGTGCTAATTTACCCAAAGAGATCAACGCCCTTTTAACATCAGTTCTCTTGGCAATGTTTGATTATTTTTGATCAATATCTACACACTGTCTACACAAGTAGCAGGTTTTAAATATTTTTCAGCTAGTTAGTTCTAGTCAAAGTTACAATTACCATACTTTGAGCTTCATTCAAGTTGTCTTAAGCTGAAAATTTTGGATTTGAATATATTTCTATTTCTGTAATCTCTGAAAACATCAAAATAGCTAAGTCTACTATCCACAGTATTTCAGTGAAACACTTCCAGTGTCCACAGTTCCTTATAGAAAATGTTATATTGTGTTTGTTGTGTAAATCTTTTTAAAAAAGTACTGTTCGCCTTATGATATAATTCTCTAATATGGAGAAGCACAAAGAGCATAGGCATTTATCATAATTTTATCAGCCTCATATTTTTGAATTTTTGACTTCTATAATTTCTATTTGAATAATAGAAAAGATGTCTCAAAAAAAGGTTTGCCTTTTGTCTGTGTTAATTATTATTTAAATTATAGTATCACGTTTTATATTATTCAGTATAGGGACATGTGAAAAAGATACCACTTTGTCTTGAGAGCTTGTGAATTGGGATTTATTTCTGGGTTCAGTAAATGCTATTACATTATCAACTTTGTGCATGCCATTCCTCTTGAGAAAATATATAATACCTTTTATTGCTGTGAGACGCTCAGAGTTCTCCGAAGTATGATGCGTTGTGCCGATGTGTAGTATTTTTATTACTTTAAGTGGAGGAGATCTTATATCAAAAGAAAATCTAAACTGTTTTTTTGACGTTACCTTATACCAATATTCACAAATAGTTCAATACAAGATCTTTTTACCTAAAGCAGAGTGGAAATTAAACAAAGTGACAACAAGGCTTAGAAACAATCAGCAATAAGAACTCAGATTATTTTTTTTAAATTGTATTCTCAGTTTAATGTCTTTGTTTTCAGATATTAACAACATATCAGACTGAGGAAAAGGCAGAACAAGACCAAGAGAGTTCTGTGTATTTTTAATGACCATAGGCTCCATTAAATTAAATAGAAGCATTATATGCAGCTAGTGGTAGATAAAGATCTAATTACTTTAGGCAATGTGCTCATATCAGTGAAAGGAAATATGAACGCAAAGATAAGATATAAAATAGTGAAGTTGATAGAATGCTGTGATCCTTTGGGGAAGTTCTGATATTACCTTATGTTGTGGTAGCTCCCCGATACTTAATAGGAATAGTACCTCAGAAACAAACAAGTGTGTCTGTCTTGTCCAATGGAACTCCATAGCCGTTCTGCTGCTTTACTGATTATTAGAAATTCCTATTTACTTTTCTTCCATGCACCTCTCATTAGCCAAAATAGCAACTGAAGTTGAATATTTTAAACGTCATGGCCCAAGTTGCTACCAAATAGTGATAAAAGAAGCAACAGAAGCCCATTTTCTCCTTTGAGCACTTGTCAACTTTTGACACAGCCATGGAGAAATGATGTGAACAGAAGCAGGCCAGATCGAATCAGATGGACACAGTCTAAGCTAGAGGTAGAATATGGCTCCCAACATTTAAAAGAAATACTATATGGGAATGCAGTTTTCTCAAGTGCTGGAGGAGAGAATGAAAAAAAAGATAAAGCTTGTGCTTCCCTAAACCCTCAGACCTTGTAGAATTTATGGTAGGGAAGAGAAAAGGTCTGTATGTGAAAACTAGAAAAGGCTGTCTCCCTTTTTTTTTTTTTTTGTTTTGTTTAATTGCTTTCATTGAATATTACAGTGAGTAAGCCCAGACGTATCAATAGTCATGGAAACAATTTTGGAATTACACAGAGCACAGGAAAAGCTTGCTCAAAGTATTCCTGGGGGGAAAAAAGGATTCTAAAAATTGTGTTCTGCTTGGAGAATGGAAGCCTATGAATAAGTTATGTGATCTGCAAATTAATGAATTGCACAGTCTAGGCCAAGAATTTCTCATGAAATGTTGATGAATCATGAGTAAAATGGAGAAAATAGCAGTGTTCGTATAGCCACATGCCAGTAATTTTTCTAACATTACAAATTCTCATATGTCCTGAAATTTTGCCTAAGTCTTATTGGCCGGTACTGAGCCCAAGTATGACATGTTGTACCAGAGAGCTCTTCCTTGTGGGAGGTTCACCTTCTCACACCAGAGCTGAACTTGTTCCAATATCTTCTGGAATTTGATCTTGCTTTCTTTTGATTTCCATTTTAGTAGTCTCAAGCACAGTGCCAAGACTACTCAGTTTTAGCCACCACCGTGCTATGTTCTACTTGTGCTCAAACTTTTTGCAACGTATGCATTTTAAGAATGAATTTCCTTCCAAATTTTTTTCCCCACAAGCTCATTACCTTCCACTTCTCAATGCTGAAATACTTTGTGTGCCCATGCTTCAAGTCAATTTAAGCCATTCCAAATTTTATTGCTCTCCTGCTTTGTTATGACTGTTCCTCTCTCTATGACTCATCGAATGCAGTGCCCTCCATGCCTGCTCCTTCATTCTATTGGCTGAGTGCCCTCCATGCCTGCTCCTTCATTCTGACGGCTGACAGCTTCATTTGGTAATGTTATGTGCAAAGGTAGTAGTCAGTTTGCTGTAACCCTTTATTCTTTTTTTCCTTGGCCACTAATTTACCCATGTTCTTCATCAACAGCAATGTACTTACTAACTTCTTTAATAATCTGCTTACTTGTCATTAATACTTTGTGAGCATAATTCTTAATTATACCATACCAGCTTGAAATATGAACTGTTTGTGGTTCCATTTTGCTTGTCCTTTTAGTATGCTAATGCTTACAAGAATTTTGCATGCATGTTTAAAGCCTCCATGGTAAGTGCTTGCTATGGACATAAAGCTTGAGAGTCTGAAATGTCATGTCTTGGCTATCCAATTGTTGTATGGGTGGAAAGGAAAATCTAAGTGGAAGCTCTAAGTATGATGCTAAAAACATTAATGTTAAAGATTAAGAGGTCTGGCTCAGAAGTTATCTTTGCTAAAAGAACATTCCTTTCTGACTAAATGCTAACAGTCTGTGATTGTTTCCAACTCCCCACTTACGAGCTAAGGGAATACTGGGTGTGCCACTGCTGTAGGCTCCATCAAGAACCATCTCTCCATATCGTCATGCTATTTACTGTTTGATTCCTTTGCAGTTAGCAAGCTACTTAAGGAGTCCATCCCTCCCAGGGATGGATTTGGCTTTATAAACATTGACAGGATAGTTTTTCCCTACCTCTTTTGTTTTGTTTTGGTTTGGTTGGTTGGGGTTTGTGTTTTTTTTTTTTTGTTTTTCCTTTTTTTTTTTCTTCAAAATGGTATGTAGGTTGGGTCCTTCCAATCATTTGGGAGAGAACAGGGAAGGAGAGAGGGAGAAGCTGTCTGAATGTTCTCTCACTGTGATAACAACAAAGCATCTATCTGGCCTGTTCTAAATTGTGTTGTTATGTACTTGGGGTCCCCAGTTTCTCTAGCGTAAGAAAATGATGCTTTGTCTCTTATAGGCACTCTGTTCATATATAGTGCTAGCTGTATATTGGGGAAATGTTTGTATGACCAATAGCTCATTACTTCCTTATGGAATTCTTTTTGTATAGGTGATAATACCTACCAGATCTTCTGAGTATCTGAATGACTAATAATTTCAGCGTACTGAATTTGGTCAGATGCTGAAATACAGGGGAAAAGGAGCAGTATAATTCCAAAGTACAGAAATTACATTACCATAAGAGTAATGCTTTCTAAAAAAATATTTGTTACAAGATGTTATAGCATTAAGGCTTTTTAAAGTTCTAGGTTAGCTGTCCATGCCTAGACATTTTCTCAGACATTTGTAAGAACGGTCCTTTTCTGACAATGTTAGCATTAATCCTGAAATTCTTCATTGTTATGTTCTGCACTGGTAATGATTTCTTAATAACTTTTTCTTGTTCTGTGTACAAACCTATCAGCAATTTTCTGTTGAATAAAATTAATAAATACTTGAAAATACATTTGAATTTTATGGCTAGGTCAAGGATGTGCCATTGAATTGTTCATCTTAATCTGATGAAATCCTCCTCTTACTGTTATCTTCATTCATTCATTGTATCTCTATTTTTTAAATGTTATTACTATTTCTTGATATTCTTACCTTAGTGCATTTCAAGATCACTTCAACAGTTTGTCAATTCCATATTATTTCCAGATAGCTGTAGGACACGTAAGTGTACAAAGCTTGTATTTTGGAAGGATCATTCTTTTACTGCTTTATCTTCAATGGATTGCAGTGACTTTCACTCCATCCCTTTGAATAATTTGGTGACCTAAACTGAAAGCTGTCCTTTAAACTGTGATCTCTCTTGGTGAGGAAGATGATAAACTTCTGATGTTGTGTTGTTTCCTCCTAATTGCATTATTCAGCTGTTGGAGAACTCCAGGAAGCCTAGTATAGAAACTAAGCTGAAAGAGATTAGAAATGAAGCTATGAGACTAACATTTTAATTTCTTGTGGAAACTCGGAATATGCTGTGTTTAAGCAAAAAAGCCTTTGAGGGTTAGCTGCCTGGACAACACTGATAAGGAACTATGGAGCACATGATCACTTCAGGACTTCCTTCACCAATTTATTATTAGTTAGGTCTTAACCTAAGTGCCTGAAGCTGCCATTTCATCTCAAAAATCTGAAACTTCTTCATTGCGGGCTGCATATTAAGCTACCATGTGTGGTGTGGAAATTGCTATAAAAAAACTTTAAAAAATAATACAGAAATTGTGATGAGTATGGAGAAATTTAGCGAGGTATGTACATAAAACATTGCTTGAATGGAGAAATGTAAAAAAAAAAAAAGAAAAAGGAAAAGAAGATGACTGCTTGGAGTTTCATAATACCATCAACTTAAATTTACATTGCCAGCAATAACGGGAGCCCTTATTGTGTAGATATAGGCTTAGCCTGTTTTGCCTTAGCTATTCATGTTAGGCCAGTCCATCACCTCTCACAGTATGCATTCTGTTCAGCTAGCATACCTGACTTGATATAATTTGGATGAGTGCACCATAAATCACAATAACTGCATACTTCCTTTATTGTTTAGAATATGCTCTGTGTAACTGGAAGATGCCATAACTCGTAATGATGGTAGAGGAAAATATTGCAGGGATCAAGCAAACTATTTGCTTAACATTTTAAAAAATCACAGATTATTACATTGTATAGTATGTGTAATCTACATACGGATATCTGCCTGAGCAATGGAAAAAAGCTACGGAAGGAGAAATGATTATAAATGTCAAAGTGCTTTCAGAACAGTCTTCAGTAGATGGAAAGTATCCAAAAGTTAGTACCATTCAGCAGAATGCAGACATTTCTTGAGTTCAGCAGAAACACTGAAAGCTGTTAGGCCTTCCCCCCCGCGCCCCACCCCTAATCACTTACCCTTGTGTAATGGACTTGAATTTACATTGGGGAAATGAAAGATGAATCAAATGCATTTTCTGTCTTTTCATCAAAGCAGTCCTTTGGCAAATCAAGTGTGGGTCTTTCTTGACCCATTTCCACTTGCAAGTTGCATCTTCAGGCAGTGAATTTATGCCAGTAGTATTTCAATGAATGCCAGGCTGAGAATAACTGTGATATTCTGGAACATGATTAAGGGCTTTCTTTGATTTCCCTTGTCTTTAACTTCACTGGAATACTGGAAAAGTACCAAACCCAAGACCTGATACAGAGCTGTCAAAGTAATGAATCACTATTTCAATCTCTATCAAATTTTAAGAATTAAGAATGAGCTTGATTCCCTCCTTTAGAGAAAATGCAGCATTAGAAGGATATTAAGTCAAGATGGAAATTTGGAGAAGATATTTCTGTTTAAATAAATCTGCTCTGTAGGAGGGGGACATGAGGACACGGGTAATTTTCTTTCTGTGTAACAGCCTGAAAAATGTCATGATGCTTCATGTTAGCTAGCAGATGAGAGAGCCCTGTTATCCTGTTTAGCTGTTACAGTACAAGCAATAACACAGCACATCTGAGTACATCTTATAGAATATGCCAGACTCTATTGACTTGATTTAAGAAGACTGGTAAGAAATAGCTAGATTCTGACATCCATTCTGCATGGTAGAGAATAAAGATATATAAAGCATTTAACTCAGGCTCTCTTGAGTGTTCACCACTTGGTGGTAGGTGCTTACTTTTATTTGGCTTGTGCCTATGAACTTTTGTACAAAGCAGAGTTTTATTTATTCTGTATACTTGAGGGTTTCTGTAAATCTTTAAAGTTGATGTTTATTGATATACTACAGGTTCAAGTACTAGCTGCAAGAAACAGTACAAGTTCCTGATGAATATATTTTTTTAATCCCTGAAGTCAGTGTCTTCTAGTAGTTGTATACTCTGACCCCCAAAAGATCTCGTGACTCTTTGATCTTCATAGTTTTGAATGTATAGAGCTTGCAAGGAACAGTGTTCTGATGTTCCACTGCATTCACTCTTTTGTACTGGCCAAATCTGCCTCGATATATCTTGAAGCACTTGAGGCCAACCGCCAGAGTCCAGCTGCCAGGTCAGCCTCTGCAGTCAAGTTTTGCAAATCCATGTCCTCACCTTACCTTGTGTTGTGCGTTTAGCCCATCCAGAAGGAGAGAATGCTCAGCTATGTTTTTACAAGCTGTGTTTTTAGCTCTGCAATGATTTGGTACCATGTCTTAAAGATCAAATGGAGAAAAAAAAAAAAAGAAAAAAATAGTTTGCAACACTGATGGCGTTTGGCTGGTACGATGCTGGGTCATTTGCAAGCAGTTCAAGTCCAGGCATGTGATGTCGGCTTGATTAACTTGTGTCTCAGCAAAGCACAAGCAGGAGATATAATCGCTCAGAACTTGAGTTCTTACTGTTTGCATCCTTATGGTAGTGGTGGCAATTGGCAGGATTTGATGTGTAGTGTTGGCCCAGCTGGAAGGTGGAAGACTTTAACAGACACATGGCAAAAACTGAAGTAGATTTTGTTTTCTTTAAATTTTAAACGAATTCTAACTTTTTTTTTATCTTTATCCATAGCAATTTTTGCATGCAAATATAAATTGAGGAAGGAGAGACTTGACAGTATTCCGACATAACTTCAGAGCAGGGGAACCTACAAACAGACCTATACTAACAATGCAAATAAGTATGCCGGGACTTTCTGATTCTTTCAGAAAGGAATCACACTTTGATACTACATGCTATGTAAGAGTTTGGAAAACACTCTGGTTTATTTCAAAAGCTACATGTAACCTTGGAGAAGCAATGCAATACCTCAAAGCCTTCTTTGTGTGACGTTAGCTGTAATTTAGACCGTAGGCATACTTCATACCTTGACCATGCTTCCAGAAGGCCCACCGGAGTTCCTTTCCAAGTTTTGTGTTGATGCAGTATGCCATGATCATATTTCTAAAGAGAAGTAGCTCAAAGGCAATTGTAAAATCAGGCTTCCCGCTAGGTGGCAAAGAGAGACAGTGATTTGCAACGTATTTCTGCACATGGGAAAAGGAGGGTGACAATCAGGCAGCTATAGAGCCAGGTTTACAGAAATATGTTGTGTTTTACTGGCCTAGCCTTTTGGAGTGAGATTGAGTTTTATTAAGTGTGATTCTGGAATACTGGAAGGAGCAGATTGGTTAAGGCAGTCTAGGCTAGGGAAAAAAGCTATCTGCATGTAAGGAAAATGGTCTCATTTCACTTTGTCCATTTTAGTAATCTACTTGAAATGTGTTTACTTCTCCAGCTCATTTCTTACAAATTGTAATATTCAGTGTAGAGGACTGTGATGTTATGGTCAGCTCAGCCCAATTGCTGAAGCAGTAACCTTTTTAAAAAAGTAATATTTTTAATGAGGAAATTCCACTAGTCACACCACAAAATATTGGAAGTGCGGGCTATCTCTGCTGCCGTTATTAGAGTTATCATAGAAATCCATTATTGCAAGTAAAGCCATATATAATCTGTGCATTTACAGCACACACCTGCAAAGTACTTCCTTGAACTTGCAAGGTCATAGCCCAAGAATGTCAAGTGGAAGCTCTCATAATAGAAATAATTAAAGATTCTGGGGGCTTTTATTTTTAGTGTTTTTCTATACCAACACAAGGCTCAGATGAGGTTTCCATGGGTTGGATGTAAAGTGATTGTGACATAATATTGATTATAAAACAACAGCCATATCTAGCAGTACAGATTTGTTGTCAGCATTCTTTTTGTTGCACTGTTGAAATAAATTCTTTTCGGATTTGTAAGGAATTGTAACTTTCCCTCGGAATGAAAAGAATGAAAGCTCTATTTGTGGAATGTAAACAAAGCATTACTGTTGGTATTGTAAAAACTGTATGAATTTTTGCAAGACTGAGCTTGTGTTTCTGATATTCTTCCTCTTTGCAAGGTAATAGCGAAACTCAAAAAGCTCCATTATAAGAAATGGGGAAAAAACCTTATGTATAGTTTCTCTGTACTTACTATTATAAAATTCTCTTTGCTTATTTTGAAGAGCTCTAATATCTCAGTGAATTATAATAGGAACTTGACATTTGAAAGAGCCAAATAATCCTGACACACAGGTAGTATTTTGCTCAGGAGAAAAACCCCATACTTCTCAGGAGAAATTTGAGGTAATAGAAAAAAAGTCTTTTGCACCGCATATATTTAAGAATATTAGGCTCACAATCATAAATTTATTATATAGACAATGGCAATAGAACATGGTGGGAACAGATCATGCACAAAGAGGAAACGAGTCTTAAGGTAATCTTTGTAGTGAAAAGAGATCATGAAGTTTGTCTTATGTCTTTTATGGTGAAGCACAGGAATAGACAGTACTTGTCGCTATCTATTGAGGGAATTTCTGAGCTAGGAAGTTTTAAAACGTGTATTTGATGAGAATTTTGGAATAACAAAGATGAAAGTACGTTTTTTTTTCCCTGGGAAGAAGGCCGATAGTTCAAGTGTAAGGAAGCTAGTGGCAAAGGGAGTACAAAAGCACTATGGAGATAAAGAATATGGAGGATGGCAGTAAGACATGAAAGCTGAGATGTTTAAGTCACTAGGTCTACATATAATTTTTGAGATAAATATGAAAAGTTTGATAGTGATATGGGAAGTGTCAGAAAACTTAGAGGACACTCAGAGAAGTGAAGCTGACAGGATGATTCGGTGGGAATGAAAGAGCTGCAATTTGAACAAAATAAGAAAAATAAGTAGCAAAGGCAAGAGGATCCAGCATTTGAGGTACAAGAGGATGAAGCTAGATGATAGAATGTGTCTATGGAAGAAGAGGAAGAAGCTACTTTTAGAACTGTCGAGGAAAAAAATTAAAATGTTTATTTGATAAAAAGAGTGCCTGTGTGGGAAGTAGAATTTAAGGAGAAAATTTCACTGTGCTTGAAGAAGAAATTGCCTGCTGAAAACCTCTCATATATATGCAGAATTAACACAATAGCTTTAAATGGTGTTGTGACAAAGAAAATGTGGTTTATTATAAAGAGGATTGTTTTGTAAATTTTCTTGCTAGATAAGTGAGAATATGTTCTCTTGGCTTCCCACTGCTATCTGAGCATCCAACAGAAGTGAACTAATCAAAGAGAAACCCTACAATAACAAGAATAAAGCTTGTGTGAAAACTCATTGTTCTGTGTAAAATATAAGGGTGGGTTTTTTTAAGGATTGACTATAGAACACTGTTAAAGAGTGTATCATACAACTGGATTCATCAGTATTAGAGTCAATAGGTTTTTTTCCAATAAGAGTAGTTTGCAGAAAAACATCTCTCCTTAAATATGAAAAGATGAACTCCATAATTCACTCTTACTCAAAGTTTTCTTATGTCTGGGAAAATAACTTTTCTTCATTTAGAAGCAATTTGTTTGCTTATTTTACAGGCTTTTCCACCTGTTTTCATGTGGTTTGGTCATTTCATTGATGTCCACTTTGTTCAAATGTCAGTCAAGATCTGGAGGGAAACCAAGATTCTCTATATAATCTGCTTCTTCAGTAGAAAATGTAAAATGCACAGTCTATTCTATACACTCTTCTAATGAGAAGAGAATCTGAAAAAGTCTAGAAGGATACTTAGAAGCATGGCTCTGGAATTTCAGATTTGCTTTAAATGCTAATTCTTCCTCCGGGTGCAGCAGCTCATTGGAAAACTTAAATATTCAGGCCAACACAGTCAACATGATGGTATGCTCCTTCACAGAATACATCTAGAGATAAGTAAGGTCCAAGTTTTTGACTGACTCAATATTTACAGAAGGCCACTGAAATCACGTTTGAATTTCATTTTACATTTCACTTAAACAGAGTTAATTGAACTGTTTTAAAGTAGGTAGGCACAGATTATTTGACTGGATTGCCAAAGGGTGCTCAGGAGAGCTAAGACTGCCACCATTTGTGAGCTTAAGTGAATAATTACCAGCAGACATCTGATGGTACTTTCAACCTCAGATTTAGTTTTACCAAATGACTAGAACCGTAACCTACAGGGCCTCTTAAAAGCTACTAGAGTGATCTAAACCTTTTCCCAGAAACGTTCAGTTGACAGCGTCCACTGATATAGCTCCAGGTTATATACAGTATTTCAGACATAATGATAAATATTGAGAATAGAAAATATTGAGTAGGACACTTTGGAAAAGCAATAAAATAATTAAAAATCTCCCAAAAGCATTTTTCTAGGTAATACCTATGTGTCACTTAAACTTCTATACTTAGCTTATGGTGGAGCTGTGGCTGTAAAAGTCCCATTGACCTCCATGGTACAAATTCTCAATACTGCTATAGATTATATATATATATGTATATGAATATGTAATATTATACATATTACGTATATATAATGTAAATTGTACATTGATAAATATTTATATTTTTAAATAGCAATGGCATGCTTTCCCTCACAAGAATAACTGCATAAATTAAACATCTTAAAAGCTAGCCTTTTTCAAATTAGTTTTAGAAGAGCTAGCAAAAGAACTTTCTGGGTTGTTAATATTGATTTTTCTATACATATTAGGAAAACAGACACTTCAAGGATTAGAGTCAAGCTACTGCTGCGACAGTTTTGTTTAAGTTAAAGGACAGCCATCTCACAACATGATCTCTGGCAAAATAATGGGTGGATTTGTGGGGACTCTATTTATAAAAGACTTAAAAGACAGTAATATAATTAAAGCACAAAATTTGGTAAGAAAAGGCTTTTGAGTCAGGCAGAAAAGTCCAGGAAAAACAAAAGGCTAAAAGTAGAAAGAGAATTCTGAGAATGCTATTCTGTGTTCATTTTAAATGTTGAGGATAATTAAAAATGGAAGCATTTTACAAAGAGTTCCACATTTTTGTATCACTATGAAACAGTAAAGTCAAGACTGGTCATATTTCTGAAAGAAAATGTCTTCTTCAAACCCAGCTGTTGGACTGTGAAGCTGAAATTACTGCTTGAAAACCAGCTGGTGCTAAACAGGAGGTTAGAGTACATAGTTAAAATGGGTTTTTCTAGACTTAAAAGGCTGTAATGTGTGAAAGAGAAGAGCCTTAATACCTGACTGAACTCAGGGAATCAATCCCCTTTGTACTTTTATAAACATACATATAGTAAGCAACTGTTCTGGCTTCAGCCTCACATTAATTTATTTTCATCGCGATTCTTTTATGTTGGGTTAAGTGGTGAAAGTCTGTGTTGGAACAGGAATGCTCAAAATGTGTGTGTATTTAAAAAAAAAAGTGTCCTGGTGATCTTTGCCTTTTTGTTTTATTCACAGTGGGAATCCAACTTTTTATTATAGTTGGTACTAAACCAGTGATTTTGTAGAGAGCTGAGCTGAATTCTGTTCTGTCAAAAATTGCAATTTCAGATTTGGACTGCAAAAATATTTTTAATGGTGTTTTTTAATGGTGGAAGTAGTACAGTGAGCACAGGTTGACTTTCAGATCTTGGGCATGCTGTATGCTAGAGATGACATTTAGAAAAATCATTTGGTTTGCAAGCCTGTTGGATTTGATGTAGGGTCACTGGAGGGGAGACCAAAACACGGGGCCATATGAGGTAATTTCTGACACAGTTCTTTTCTTACTTGAAACACATCTGAAAGCTAAAACTTGTCCTTGTTGTGCTGTTGAAGTACTACTGCCATTCAAATGATGCTAAGCTGTTCACTGTCAGAGCAATAGTCAAAGGCAAAAAGATGCCAGTGTCTCCAGCACGTGCTTAGACATCCCTCCGCTCTGGGTATGCTGAGCAGTTCAGTTCCTCGTCCATGAGCCTTCCTGGGTTTCACAAAGCATTTCACTACCCACCTCAGCTGTAGAAAACACTTAATGAAATTTGTTGGAAAAGTTCTGCTGAAAGCATGGCCGGAAGGCGTAGGGCTAAGAGCAGTCCTGCTGCATGTGGGACACCCAGTTTGATTCCCCTTTGCCAAAGTGGCTTGTAGCCCATATCTCCATTCACCCAAAAGAGTGTCCTCCCTCTTGCAGCATAGGATGTTAGGATGTTCTGGTTGCTTCTCACTCTCAGATGACTGTTGATACCTATTACGGGCTTGTGAGTCTCTCGTTATTTACTTATGGACCAACTCAAGTCAATTACCCTATCTAGATTTAAGAAAAAGAAAACAAGCTTGCATGAATGTATGTCCTTAAGTACTAAAGCTGACTTATGCCCTACACAGCATTTGTTAACAGCACGTAGCGGGCTGCAGCTGTCATTTTTCCATCATCCTTGCACAGCCGCTGAGGTGTGTTGTGCCCTGAGTGTGCATCGTCGCACTTAGCTCAAGCCCCTCATTTTGAAGTCCTCGCTGTTTCCCTGCATGGTGTGGAGAGGACAAAATACTTCACTT
The DNA here is from genome assembly GCF_023634085.1 of Falco cherrug. Taxonomy (NCBI): domain Eukaryota; kingdom Metazoa; phylum Chordata; class Aves; order Falconiformes; family Falconidae; genus Falco; species Falco cherrug. The sequence goes on along the minus strand of NC_073706.1, from coordinate 22,678,206 downwards.
TTTGCTCTGGATTCCCGTTAGTGTAATGGCAATCCCAGCACATGAGTCCTGGTGTGAACCTACTCCTTTAGCCTGTGTGTGCTTTCATCTGATCATCTGCTAAGTGTTGTGGCCTGTCTTATAAATGCATGGCAGACCATGTTAGAATAAATGTCATAAGATACACATTATAACCCAGCAGACCGTAACAGTTGCGTATAAAACATCATATCATGAAAACATTTACAACTAATTAGTTCAAAGCAGTAGACTACCATAATTATCATCTACTAAATAATTAGTATTAATTACTTAGAGGATTAATTAGTTTGCTTCTGAAGTACTTTGAACATGCAAAGCAAAGAATAACTGCCATGTACGTGACCTGTGTTCCCTTATGACTGAATATAACATACTGTCTAAAATGTGTCCTAGTTTATACAGAATTATATTTCATTAGGCCAGTATGTAGCAGCATTATTGACTGGATCTAAAAGGATTTTGTTGCTATGAAACCTATTCAGAAAAGTGCTTCTTTCTCCAGTCTAAATGAGTGATCACAGCTCTCCTATGGCAAGATCTAAGACTTTGAGGAGAATGCAATTAAGATTCATCGTGCGTAGGGAGTGAAATTCATCCCCGTGCATTGATCTGTAATATATTTTTATATGCATACTAGCATTAAGAATCTAATTACTACATACTGAGAGCAGAATTGACCCCTAGAAGAATTAAGTATAATGATTTCAAAGGTGCTGTTCAAGCACTCAATCCCTGTAGCACTTGTGCTTCACAAAAGCCCCACATTAAAGTTTCTGATTTTCTAAAGTACCAAATCTTAGTGGGAGCAGTGGCTGCTTTTCAAAACCTCCAAATCCAGGGCCTGGTGAGGCATGAGGGACATAGACAGCTTTGCGTAAGCTCTGAATTTATCTAGTATGGAAAAGAGATTTGGTTATGTGAGTGATCTATTGGCTTGTCAGTGCTTCTTAGCAGGTACATAAGACTGTGCAGAACTAAAATAACTGCTTAATTGTGATTGTCTTTGATATTCATGTGTATTAGAAAGCAGAATGATGGGCAATGCTGAGTTAGACATCCGCAAAGGTTTGTATATTGACCTCTAGTCTAAAAGCAGTAGTCTTCTGAAAATTGAAAATAATCTGACTTGTCCCTTCCACAAATGGAAATAAGATATCTAGTAATAAAATCCCACGGTACATGATGGCAAATTTACTGCATAAATATTAAAGGCTGATTAATGGAGTTATAAATCTCTAAAACCATGGAATGATAAGGAAAATCCTGTGATGAATCCGTAATTTCAGCAACATTGGCAGACAGCATTATATCTGGATATTAAAACAGTCTTGATCACTTTATTGTCAAGAGACAGAAACCAAGTGCAGTATATTCTTAGACATGAAGGGTCAGCAAGTGACCTTCAGCACTTTTAAATATTGTTAAAGCAATTATGTTAATACTTGTTCTTAAGTACCAAAAGCCTTTATGACAGTTTCATTTATTTTTTCTAAAATGATGTCAAAGTGCACCTTTTGTATATTAACTACAGACAAGTGATGAGCTATTTGGCAGGATCTTAAACCTCAGTGAAGAAGAGGTTTAATTATCTGAATATGATGTTGGTATTATAATGCCTACAATACTTAAATATTCCGTATTTCCTTCAATGTTTTTGATGAAGGAGATTAAAAGCACAAGGGAAGGTATACTGCACATGGTAGGAAATACTAAGACCCAGTTGTTAATGTAGCATGTTTCTAACTTCACTGAGTTATATATCAGTTGCAACTGTATTTCCTCGACCCCCCCAGTGAAAACATACTGTTCATTCACTGGGAGTTCTGATTTTCCCGGTAGACTTTTTATAACTCTGAGGAATTCATTAAAAATGTTTGTAACCCTTTGAAGTTCCACGTGTTCTACCATACATAATTACTAAACCATAAATTTATTTTTTGCTCTTTCCTAGTTCCAAGAAAGGCTGGTTATTTAATCTAGAAGTTTATAAAGACCACAGACTTCAGTGATGAACCCCATAACGTAGCTATCAAAAAAAATAAATGCTGAATATTTGACATGGAGAGAATGTGAGCAGCCACAGTATAAAACCTATGTAGTTAAACAATGTACCACACACTTTTAAAGGATTTAGTACATGAAAATCCTAGAACAATAGAATGTGTTGGAAGAGACCTTTAAAGGTCAACTAGTCCAACCTACCTGCAATGAGCAGGGACATCTTCAACTAGATCAGATTGCTCAGATTAGTGGGCATCTGCTTTGGTTTGCACTTTTTTCCTCAGTAGAAATATTTGCAGTGTCTTTGAACCAGGTGTTGAAAGCGTAGCTGGTTGTGAAAAATTGACTCACTCGCACCTCCCTCCCCTGTTCCGCTGCCTGTTCTTCCAGGATGAGCCCAGCTTGGCAAGGGTTTCCTTCTCCTACTCAAACAGGCTTGGATCTGGAAGGTCTTGGTCACAGATGAACAGAAACAGGAAAAAATCCCTGCCAGCAACTTGTTCTGACATCTGCCTTGTTTTCTTATCTCTCTCCAAAATCCTTCCACAGCTAGGCTGGGGTAAATCCCCACTCTGACCTAGAGGGTGTAGGAGTCTCCTGTTCATCCTGCTTCCTACCACACACTGCCCCCCCCCGCCTGGCTCTGATTCAAATCCGGAAGCTGCCAGATGATTTTTAAAGAGCAGCAGATCTCTATTCTAAATGGTAAAGAGACTTACCCCAGAAGGAGAAGTCACAGCTGAAAGCTCTTACACATTCATTATAGGTTCTCATGTGCCTGTTCTTGGAGCATTTCCACCATTTTGTTTCAAATGATAGACACTTGTCAGGTTCTAAGGCCTCTGTTCCAATGGCAGCAGCATCTACAGAATTAGACTCTCTGTAATTAACAGGTTTGTTGGCAGTTTCTGTAGTGAGATCCAGAACTGATTATGGCTGAAGATGAATACGTTCCATCCTGTTCAGAATAGCTGTTTCTGGCCAAGGCTGATTTGCTGTAGTGGGAAAGAAAACTGGTCCAGGTTCTGATTCTGATGTGACAATCCTCTGAGTAAAATAAATCTTCTGTCTTCAAGACCACCAGTTTGATGTCATCAATAAGCATTTAATTTGCCTTTATAACAGGTGATAAAGAAGAAAACTATTTCTAGTATTGCTGAATTCCCTGCTATCTGAAGCATTACAGGTTTTTCTGTGAGAGTGGTAACAAAGAAATCTGGTGGGCTATGGTTTTCAGAGACTGCTTGCTGCTTCTGCTGAAGAGGCAAAGGTATTGTATATCATATCTTTGAGGCACATAACTGCTGAATGTAAATCAGCATTACTACCTCATTCATCAGCATGATGTCTTTAATTGTGGAGCTGGAAGATTAATCTACAATGTCTGGAAAATGGCCCAATTTTCAGGAGAAGCATTTGTATTAAATGATCAATGCAACAATGAAAAAGCGATTGTATGTAACACTTGTATTTTATTTTGATCCAAGAAAAAAAAAATCCAAGACTATAGCCATGAATAGGAGCTATTTTTATTCCTGTAGGTTTCTTGATCCATTAAGATTATCACAATATTTAAGTGTTACATCATTGTACCTGACATCAAGCTCATTAATATTTATTTTTGTTGACTGAACGAACAAAAAGGGCAGTATATTAAATACTAAGCTATGTTAAGAGTTGGACATTATTTTTTTTTTTTTGCTTAAAGCCTTACAAACCTAGAATCTTTGTTCCTAATTACTTAACTGATAATGAAATTTCTCTTTTCCTTTTGTGAATCCTCAATACAAACAGGACAGAGCGTGTAGATGGATCAACAGTAAGACTTATTTTCTTTCACAATGAATTCCAGTGATTTGGTCCTTCTGTCTGGTCCTGTCCATAACTACATCTCCAGAATGTGTGTTTTACTGTGATTAAAGCATAGACAAACACTAACTGTGTCCACATATGCCAGGAGATGAGTGTGGGAAAATATTTTCCTTATTTTTTCCCCTTTTGGAAAGCAGAACAAATATCAGGATATAGCCTCTTCATATCACTGGTGTTTCTTTAGTCATCCAAGCCTACACTGTTGTCCCTCTTTAATTTCAGCTGACTGGAATCCTTGAAGAGCAGAGAGAAACAAAACACAATTTCCACCACATAAGATGGAAGCAGAGGGAGGAAGGAAGACAGGGTGAGATTGTATGAGGAAGAGCTGTGAAACCAATCATAGTCAAAGACTGCACAATCTCCGCTGGCTGTGAAGTTTGTTATGATCTGTTTTTAGAAACTGAAATATTTTGAACTTTCTACAAGTAGACTAGAAGCCTTTTCTGTTAGCAAGACCTTTAGTGACTATGGAGATGCAGGCATAGCGTTTAGCAAACAGTAAAGGGTGTCTCTCTGAAGTGAAGTCAGTTAGCTTCCATCTTCGCTGCAGCTGGTAGGGTTGCTCTGGGCTTGCTTTGCTCTAACCTCATAGGAGAGATCATATAAGAGCAGTATGGAGAATTTATTTAATTTGAAGCTTGTTACTGAAAAAAATAACATAGTTTGTAGCTGATCCTAGCTCATCAAAGCAGCGAAGTTTCTGAGACCATCCTTCCAATTATCTGCTGAGTGTCTTCGTTAGATGTCAATATGTATGGTGTGACATCTTTTCCTTGACACATTACTAAGCAGTATTTTAACATGCATTCTTTATTTTTAAGCCTCCTACTAATAGGAAGGTTCCTGGCAACAACTTGAAAGTTACTTCTTCTTGGTGGTTTCGAAGCCACTTTCATCGCATAGTGAACAAATAATACCAGAAAGATCACACTTGTGTGGTTACATTCAAGTTGTTTCAAACATGTGGAGGATGTTAACAGTAAGAGTAACATCATTCTAGTGGGCAGTAGGAAGGACATACTCTGTCTTTTTTCCCCTGTTGCTTGCCAAATGCTGTAAGCTCAAAGGTTTTTTTGCTGTTTTTCATTCTGTCCCCAGAGCATATACAAAAAGGAGTTCCAAAAAGTTTTAACTTTCAGCTTAGGTAACTGTTTTAATTGACTTGCTTCCTCAAGTTGACCCAAAATTTTTCCACTTTTTGAGCATCAGAAAAGGGGCTTTATAGATATTTGCTAGGAACCCATAATGGATATTGGACACTGCTGAGTAATTGTTCAGAGCCTTTTAGTGTCATTTTTGGAATGGAATTTAAGTCACACGAGTCACACTGAGTTGTTGCCTGGGGAATTCTTGCTTTAGCTTACAGGGAAACCTTTTCAAACTTTACTGTAAAGATGTCTGGATCTCAACATTAGACTGCTCTTAAGATAGGAAGAGAAAAGCACAAAAAGAATTGGAAAGCTGAATTATCTTCTATTTCATGTTGGCATTTTTCTTTATTATTCTTTGCTTTAGACACTAAATACACACAATTTTTCTAACATCATCTCTGTTTTCTTCATTTGGCCCTTGAAGGCTGCTGGATCGGAGAAAGCTCAGGTTTTCTCATCATTCCAATTACAGAACATGTGGAAAGCAAATCAGTTTGAATTGCTAGTTAGCTGGCAGTGTGGGCTCAAGCCTGAACTTCCATTTTGGTATAGACATGCCTCGTGTTTCCATTCCACTAACACTGCTGCAGTCATATCTGACATACTAAATGACATTGTGTAGTTTTATTTTGAAATTATTTGGAAAAAGAAGTTAGAGACTTGTTCCCTGCTCTATGATGTTCATATAGGGAAAAAAATAAAACAACCAACAACAGCAGCACACTCAGTCAATATGCAACAGTGGCTTTTTCCTGCACAGAACACAGTTCTGGACATGTCAGACTATGTACTGAAACTCATCGGTATTTTCTGAAGTACTTTTTTTTACTTTTTTGAGTTTTAGATCAACTGGCTTACATTTGAATGTAATAGACCTCATTTTGCACTTTGGTTTTTGGCCAATTTTAAACTACATTTTTTTTCTTTGCTAGTTTAGGATTTTATGGATTGGTGGTCTGCTTTAATCAATTCTTATCACATTTTCTCAGATCTTTCAGTTAGTACTTAGCCATGTTTTGTACACTAATTTCTTTCAGTTCCCTTTACAATTCAGTTCTCTTAGCTGTGTATATTATTGTTGTGCTAACATTCTCCTCTTCAGTAGTGTTTCTCATGTATTGAGACAGAACACTGGAATGTGGCAGACTGAAAAAAATTCCTTTTAACTTGTTAAGAGATGTTGTTTGGTTCAGTTGGACCTTCCATGTCTGCAGTCACCCTCTCTCAAATTTCTTCCATCACTACACAGAGTCCTTAAGCCAGACACATTTATTACATTCTCCAAATTCTGAAATCATATTGTTCCCATTTAATTATTTTTTTTTAATAATTCCCTAATATGGCTTCTAGGTATCCTGAGTAACAGCTGATACTGGCTTCGTTGTACAAGCTTGTTGCACACATCTGGCTTGCAGTGTGTTCCTGCTAAGTGTTTCACTTAGTCTCATTTTCCTGTGCATGTTCTACTTGTCTTTTTCATACTGGGAATTTTTGTTTTGTTTGACTTGCTCAGCAGTTTTTAGGGGATTTTTACTTTACCTGGAATGCATAGGGATTAATAATTATTACAATATAAATCCACTTTCTGTTTGTCCTCAAATTTATTTTATCTTATCTGTAGTTGTTGTTAACTGTATTCTTATTTATCTGTATATAAAACCACTGAAATTACGTTCTAGGTAGTGCATGCATTTTGGTCTAAGCAGTTACATTGCTGCGGTGACTGTAAAGGGAGTCCTCTGACAAAGTTTAAGAGAATGAATCCTTCGCTATTCCTAACCCTAAAATACTATTGAACATTCATCTAATAAAATGTGAATGACGTCTCCATGAGTCATCTGCTTTGGGAGAAATTCTAGCTGGTGACAGTCCTAATCTAGTCAAGTATCAGATGAAGTAACAAAGTCCTCCTCATACATATTCTTCTAGGAGTGAGTCAGATGTCTGGCCTTTCCCTCTATTGCTTTTCCTATGCTTTCATAGAGCAAAGATAATGTATATAGCGTAAACCAAACAATTATCACCAGATAATCCCATTTCTTCAAGGCTCCACATTTTTGTTTGAAAATTTCTTTAGAAACATACCAGACTTTTTTGTCACTATGATTAACATTCTCCACATTTTGGACTAGTCTCTGTGTAGAGTATATGTAACTATTAAAAACACAGAATGAGATTTTATTAACTGGACATTAACAGAATGAGACGCTTAGAAACAAAAGGAGCATTAGAGAAATTATGGCTATAATTTACAGGAGGGGGCTAACCTTTTAAAATTATTTAGCTGTTCACTGTAATAAAATAAATTATGACAGCCTTCGACAATTAGAGAGGATATGCTAAGTTACTAAGAATTCTGCAATCAGTTGATATTACAAAACCCTGTTCTTCCACTGCAAGATATGAATGTAATTTCCATGACCATCACTGCAAATTACTGTGGGTTGCCATGGCAGGATAAGACCTGGTATGCTCACTTATGAAATTATATTGTACCTGTGCAGTAATTTATCTATAAGGTCTGAAAGGGTAGCATAAACTGATACACCATAAGAACCCCTCTAAACCTTTGAGGAAAATAGCTAGATCTTAGTTGCAAGTAAAAGCTGTAAAGTCTGCCTGCTCCCTGAAATACACTTGCTGTTTAAAACCAAAATTACTTTGTCCCCATTCCTACTGGTTATAACGTGTGATACAGACTGGTACAGACTTACAACAAACTGAGCTGCCAGGTGTTATCCAGACTGCTAAGGGAACTGCTCAAAGTCATCCATGCGATTAAACTGTGTTTCCTAGCAGAGGTGGCTTAGACCAAGTAGCACCGTCTCAAAAACTGCTTAGCCACTGGCCGGGGCCTTTTCACAGCATGCAGTCTAGATGCGATGACCCTGATTTGGGAAGTAAGGCAGTTCAGCTGCACAGACACGAACCATGCTGCGATGGGTTACTCCCAAGCCTGAGGGTAATCCCTCACCTGGTTCTCTCGATTAGTGCAGACACAGCCTGGAAGTATTCACCTGACTTCAGACAGTGCATGTGTTGTTTGAAAAGAGCTGAGAAAGAGTGAGGGGCATACCTAGTAAACTTTTTATCTTTGTGCATTATGAATAATTGTAGCTTAAATTCATTTTCTTGAGTGTTTGCATACACTCTGGATTTGCATTTTCACCTCAATAAAATCAATCACTTAGAGCTAGCAAGCGTTTGTTCTGCTTTGCATCACCTATAAACTGCATTGACTTATTATAAGTGTTCTCCATTGTAGCCGGTACAATTTTACATACTATAAATCAGGATAGAAGTTGTCTTTATGTCTGTCTACAGCCGTAATATTTCCTACCCGATTGTCACCTGCAGTACAATTATTTTATCCAGGGCTTCTTGAGATTTACTTTTGTTAGGCTCACAAACACCAGTACTGCCTAGTGGAAAGTACATTAGCTGTGTGATGTACATGAATCTTTTCCCCAAACCGCTCAGAAAAGCGCTGGTTTCTCTGTGTGATACTGTTTTATATTGATCAGGTAATACGCTAAAAAATAATGCTACATAATTTCCAATTATGTCATGAAAGTTGAACCAATAGAATGAATATAACTTCTAATAATATGTTGATTTTTTATTATTTAATTATTTCGTGGTGATTAGTATACATCATCCAGAATCCTTTTATTTTTCTGATGTCTTTGCCATTTTGTGGTTTGCTTTTTGAATTCTAGCATCTCTGCTCCACGTTCTTCTGTTTTTTTTCAGTTCTACCATGAATGAAAATATAGACCAAGGTTAACTCGTGAAGCTATGTAAAAAAAACTTGTATTTTTTGTTTTGGGAAAATCAATTCCTGTTCTCCATTTGGCATCTTTGTGACAAAATCAGCTATAAGAAACCAAAACCCCTGCACAATTTATTGAAGTACTTTAGGTGTCATGTATGCTACTTCATGTTATCGGTCCTTTGATAGTAATGTTAAAGGAAAATCATCCTTTAATCATTTGGATGGCAAGACCCAGATACTCTGTACGCTCTGTCCACGAAGATGTACATGAAGCTGACGTGTTGTGAATCACCATGGGTGAGTCACTGGGTGAACATAAACTTTTTACGATGTTTTCTCTTGAGTAGTGCAAGGAGTTATAGAAACAGTGTTCTGCAGTTAAATTTTCTATTGCTGTAATTGTCACAACCAGCAACAAAAAAATTGTTAACATTGTCTGCCATTGAGCAACAATATATGATATTTCATAAAGACTTTCTAGAGCACCTGCTCAGGATGTAGAGACAATTCTTTTTAGCTCGACAGTTATGGATTTGCAACAAGACTACCGCTTTTTTTTTTCAGTTTATGCAAGTAAGTTTTCTAAACTTACATTGAAAAGAGCAAGGGAATGTATTCTGTGGGCAAACCAGATTTCATCTTATGGCTGTTGCCCTGGTGAAATATTTTCAGTAAATCACAGTCTTTATGCAGTCCTTGGATCTTCTGCAATCTCAGCTGCCACTGCTGTATAATGTACATTGATTTTTATTTGGTATTCAGACAGAGAGAAAACTGTTTAATCATTTGGTTTCTGACTTGTTAATAAAAAAATCTGTCTTCTTTAATAAGTTTGTTTTAGATAAAACTACAGTCTCTGCCACAATTTGACATACTTTCTTATGTTTTTTAAAGTAACAAATGATGCTGAGGATGAGACAATATCACTGTAATTTCTTCTTACCAAGAGAATGCATTTGTGATTTGCAGTGCTGTTCAACACACAGAGAATGAAAGCTATTTAATCATTCTCCATATGAATTGTAAATAAAGTTTTACAGTTGCCCCGCATCACGGGAAAGAAGAAAAAGGAGAGAGAGACCTTTGCTCATTACAAGAAAACCTTTTCTAATAGTGCAGAATGACAAGTCTATTCTATAATGTGAACATCTTTTATATCACTAACAGTTTTCCACCCCATCACATCTCATTGATATTCTGCTTCATTAAAGTCTCATGACAGAAAAGCTATTAATATGCAGAGGTAATTTTATATCACATTGGGAAAAAAATCCAAGCCTAATAATATAATTACTGATATTATATGATAGGAAATCACTAATATGATTAGAAGTGCCTGACGGATTATTGTAAGAGATTTGATAAGGTCCACCTGAGTTTGGAGGAGTCAGCTGATCCAGGTCCCAGCTACTGCAGGGAACAGGGACTGGAGGAAGCAACAGGGTTGGACTTGTCAGATGAGCATAAATCCATTTGTTTTAATGGGTCTGCAGCTGGTTTGCCCTTTGTAGCTGGACTGTTCTCTCCTTTAAAGATGTTCCTCCAATTTAGCACTTGGTTCCATAACAATGATTATGATCTGTAAGTGTAGATAAGAATTTGTCAATAAGATAGTGAATTAGATTTTGAAATACTCCAGGTTGAAGTTTTCGGCAACATCTACTGTTCCACATGTCATTGACTGTAGAGAAAAAATTAGTCCATAGAGCCAGATAAATCCCTTTTGCACTTGTACCAGTGTAAACCTGGGACACCTACAGTGAAATTGTGGGATAGCAGCTGTTTTAACTAGGAGGAGTTTCAGACAAAAGGTATGTAAAAGGTTTGTTCAGTGTGAAGGCATAAGAGTTTCATTGTCTTAAATGTTCAACTGCATCAGCTCAGTGGACAAGAATTCTTCAGGCACATATAAGACTAATTTTTAGACAAAGCAGCTTGGAATATGTGAGCAGATATCTTCCCAGAGGTGCCTTGCGCACAGCTTCTACGTTGCGTGATGTGCAACAGCTTGACTGAAAATGCAGAATTTTCTAGATTTGGTGAAATCTCACAGGGAGTGAATTTCTGCTGCTATTGTCATGTAGGTGACAAAGTGGTTGCTTAGAAATGTCTTAAGGAAGATGCTATCTGACGCTCTGTAAACATATTTTATGTTTCTCAGCTGGAAATTTATAAGACAATATGCTTGGCATTGTGGAGAGTTTGTCAGATACCTGTAACGAAGTTGTGATAGAAATCAATTAAAGGAGAACCAGTTTTCACAGTATCCAATGAGAACAGATAAGAGAGAGGCATATTAACAGGGGAAAAGACAAAACTGAATATCAGAATAATACAGCAAGGGAAGAAATTAGACATTGTTCTCTATAAAAGGCTAGATAACTGGGTAGGATTATTTTCTTTATATTATCAGAACAGATTAAGAATAACTTTTCTCAAATAATTGAAATTATATCAACATAATTCTGTTCAAAATAAGATTATATGATCTTTGACCCCTTCAGGCCATACCCACCAGTTCAGTAAGAAGTTCACAGGCCTGTCCTGGTAACGGGGGTAACAATATTTATTGCGAGTTTTTTTCTCAAGAAAGTTCAAGAAAATGTTGTACGTTCCTTTTGTTACTGTGCCTTTATGAACCTTAACTTATCGACTGCTTCTTAGTGGTAACCAAATAGTGCCAAGGCATGGTCTTGGACTGTTTCCAACAGTTGCTAAGTTATAAGCACAGTTCTTGGCATGGTCTTGTCTTGTGACAATGAGGAATCTCCCAGACAATTCCCAGACTCAGCCTGAGGATGAGCATGAGTTAGGGACTATCTACAACGGGTATTTTGGCTGCAATCTTTCTAGTTTGGAAGGTGAGACACATTAACTATGCAGACATGAGACGTACTCTGCCAGATAGATTCTTGTCCCTTTTATTTACTAGCGTAAATGAGACACACTAGCTATGAAATTCCAACCAGGAGTAGAATAGCACAGCTTCTTGTAAGCTTCCAAGGGTTATGATTGAAAAACCATTGTTGTCTTTGAACATAAAAAAACCCCACAAACCTAAACAAAACCAACTGTTGTTTTTTGAAAGCAAAAGATTTCAAAAGGTAGCCTTTTGCTTTATAATCATCTGAATATTTTCCCTGCCCCCAACCTTGTTTTATGTTTCTGGTACTGCATTGAGGCAACCTTGTAATTATGAATTATTATTAGTTATAGAGTAGCTACCAATGATGACATAATTTGCATATAGCATACAGAAAGTATTATACAAATTGTATTATACAAAAAAAACCCATCATGCACATCAGTGTTTTGGACATCTTTTAAGATTTGCTGGCCTGTGATAAAACCCCCTCAACTCTGCAGAGTGAATGCACAGTTCCACTTAAGTCCTCTTTGTGCTTCCTGTCTACCAAGAGTGGATTTCAGACAACTGATCAAAGAACCCTCTTTTATTTCAGAACCGTGAAACCTAAGAGAGATAATGCCTATTATGGTCCTCCATTTAAACATTTACTTTACCCAGTTGGTCTTGTTGCAATTGTAGAAGATAAGTAAAAATCACTAGATTTGTTTTTCCCTGCCCTCTCCTTTTGCTATTGCATAACTGTTGTTAAATTCCAAATAATGAAAAGTCTTTACTTGTGTTTTCCTTCTGCTGGTGCTGATTCCACTGTGACTTGATCTCAGATAAGTGGTTCTTTAGACTTAGCAGACATGACCCTAGCTTAACAAACACACTGAAAATAAGCTTACGTTTTTTCTGCCAAACTCAAGGTGTTAGAGAAAGGGTCAGAGAGTCTCCGAGCTTTGAAATTATTCTGCTTTCTTCTCAGATGTTACAATTTACATCTTAACTCTCTTAGCTTGGTGGCTAGCAAAGGAAGTGTCCCTTCACAGTTGGAAAACAGTGTAACGTGAGCAAGCAAGGACCCAAACTTGAAAGTGAAAATAATAATTTGCATGCTAATCCTGAAGCTTATTTTCTCCCAAACCAGAAATAGTTACAAGATATCAGACCATTTGGGTAAACCTCTGCTGAGAAAGTGTGTTGATGAATGATTCCTAAAACATGTTTTTGCAAATATTATAGTGAGGAAATACAACAGGAATGTGGAGAGCAATTATTTTGCTAAAATTGGTAGTTTATACCACTGTGAGATATATGTAATAACCATGGATCATATCCTTGCCTAGAGAGAAACCTTATGCACTGCAGATTATGGGACAAGGAAGGAAAAAAAGGCGTTTCCAAGATACTTTAAAAATTTCTTAATCCTGGGGACGTCTTCAGCTTGTGGGCGTTCTGTCAGGAGTCCTTTGAGTACAGCATTTTGAAATGCATGCCAGATTGTAAAGTCATGCAAAGGTTTCTTACCCATTCAATAAAACCTGAAGATTAATTCCTTTCATGTTTCCTGCAGAAGCACATATTCTAGAATTAGTATCAGAGACAGGTAACTGTTTTCTTTAATCCTGCTGACATGCAGCACAACAAACAGCCTGGCTCTGTCTTCCTAAGGACCTCCTCACAGGTATTGGAAAGTTGCTGTTTAGTCCTTCAGAAGCTGGCTCTTCTCCAGGCTGAAAAAGCCCTGCTCCTGTGTCTTTCTTCATAAGGCCAGTGCTTCAACCTCCTAAATACCCTCATGGCCCTCTGCTGGATTTTCTTCAGTCTGTTGATGTGTTTCCTGAATTGGGAGGCCCAAAACTGGGTAGGGTGTTCTAGATGCAGTCTAAAATGTTCCAAGTGGAAGGGGATAATCACTTCCCTTGATCCACCAGTTGTGCTTCCATTGATGCAGCCAAGGATCTTGTTGGCTTGCTTTGCTGCGAGAGCACCTTGCCGGCACATGCTTCGTTTGCTGTTTACATGGAGCCCCAGGTCCTTTTTGGCAGAGATGCTCCCCAGCTAGTTGGTACCCAACCTATTTTGCTGTTTTAAGGTGCTATTTCTTTTCAGGTGCAGGACTTTGAATTTCTCCTTGCTGAATTTCATAATGTTCTTGTTGGCCCATTCCTCCAGCATATCTAGGTCTTTCTAAATGGCAGCCATGCCCACCCTGTCCTTGAGAGTATCAGCTGGTTCCTCATTTATAGTCATCTGCAGATTTACTGGGCTCCATCATCTCTTCCTCGTCATTGGAGGAGATGAGTGAATTTTAATGAAGATCTTAAACAGGAGAGGTCCCAGTACAGTCCCCTGAGGCACCACTTTGGCGGATAGACTCCTGCCAAGTAGTCTACTCCACCCAGGTGGAGAACAACCATTAACTGCTACTCTCTGAAATTCTCCACCCGGCCAGTTTGTTTTTTACCAACTAATTCTTGACCTATGCAGACCATAATGTCCTAGCTGTGCTACAAGAGCATAGTGGCAAACATTGTCAAAACTCTTCCTAAAGTCAAGCTAAATGACAACCAAAGCTCTTCGCTTGTCTACAAAGGTAGATGTTTTATCATAGAGGGCATTCAGGTTGGTCGGGCATTATTTACTCTTGGTAAACCCGTGCTGACCGTTCCTGATCAGTTACTTCCCATTGATGTGCCCAGAAATGTGCTCCGAAGGAGTTGTTCCTTGATGTGTTGCCTGTCTTCAATACCATCAATTCTGAAATTCTTTATTAAAACTAAAAATGAGGCATATGCCTAAAAGATCTAGGTGTCATGTTTTATAGCGTTTTATAGCAAGATATATCTATTATCTTTCATTTTTTTGATACTTCAATAATGCAGGTGCTTCATGTATGATATTTTCTGGTCCAGTAGTCAGCAATAATGAAAGCTAGGTAATTGAAGCAGGTATAATATGCCACTTGTCACTATCAAAGCTTTGTAATTTTGATGCCTGGGAAGCTCATATATAGGCTCTCATATCAAACAAACAAATGCCTTCCTCCTGGAGACAGGGTCAGAGTTTGCATTGAAATCCTAAGGGTGTATATGGTGTCCTACTTAGTGCCAACTGGCTTCTGAATGATATTTACCTAAGCTCTCTATTTTATTGATATTTTCCAGACAGCAAATACAACTGAAATTTCTATCCCCGCGACTCCGAGATATTGTGGGTGATTGTCAGTCTGATGCAGAAAATTCTCTGTGCCTCACTGCTTCACAAATTCTGTGGTCTTTGGGGCATGTAATTTCAGTCTCCACTTTTTGAAATGGATTTACACCATTGCAAGAGACAGAAAGCAGAGATTGTCTTATTGTCTTCCCCAATAAGTACAAAACCAGAGTTTATGCCATTAAGGTTGTGGCCAAGTATCCTTAACAGACAAAATATTAAAATTTGATAATCCTTTTCAGGATAAATCAACCAAAGAGTAAATCCAGATAGTAATCTAGCTCAGTCTCAGGGATTCTGTAAATTACAGTGGCTGGAATAGTACCTTGATACAAGTTCTGCAACAATTATGTTCTCCGTTTCACGGCATGTTCTTTCACTGCAATTTCCTTTTCCAAATATGACCATTTTCCCCCAGATGGGAGACACTGAGCTCTAGCATGTGGATTTCCCAGTGGTTTTCATTGTCCAAGGGGCAACCACGAGTCATCTCCATAAAGGCTCCATAAAGAATTCAGTCTTCAGTATTTGATCTTGCACTGCTTTTGATGGTGGGTGAGTGGTCTAAAATATACTTCTGAAGCAAGGCAGACAGGCCCGATGCTTTTTTGCTAAATTATATATAAAGATATTTCTGCCATGTATCCGTTCATATGCTGCCTCAAATGAGGTGACAAAAAATACTGAATGTAGGTACTTTGGCAATTTTGTTTTGAGGAGATTTACACTTAACAGAGCTATGTCTGACACACCTGCTTTTTTAATGTATGTTAAATATAAAACCCATGTATCTCAGATTTAGATATACTTGCTTTCAGTAGAACATAATCTACTGAAATGTACTGTCAGAATACTTAAAATACACCACTTTTGCCTCTTCCAATGGTCTAAATTCATATCTGCCATATATCTCTTAAAAATATTAATTGGTGTTACTCCAGGGATTAATTTGGCTGCTCAGTACTGAAACAAGCCAGTTGTTCATCTGGATGGATATGCTTCCTTGAACACTGGCCAATGCCTGATGTCTGAAAGGCAAATTAAACTTTTCCTCATAAAGCTGTTTAACGGTATCATAGCTTTGTAGGGAAAAAGAATACATTTTCCTGTGCCCGTTGGTGTTACTGATTACTTTTTCAGATGCAAAACAGAGGCATAAATTTTCAAAGCAAAATAAAAGGTGAGAGTAATTGTTCAGAATTAAACCCTTTCTGAGACAAAGACTGGCAGCAATTAGAGGCAGTAATGGTGGAGGCAGCAATCACAGAGGCAACAGTGAGATGCAGCCTCTTCGCCAGGTCCATATATATCAGTTGGACTTGTGGTAAAAAGACTTTAGGA
Organism: Falco cherrug; assembly: GCF_023634085.1. Lineage (NCBI taxonomy): Eukaryota > Metazoa > Chordata > Aves > Falconiformes > Falconidae > Falco > Falco cherrug. Next base: position 22,661,975 of record NC_073706.1, on the reverse strand, counting down.
GCCAAAGCAGAGCCCTCAAAGACCTGTAGGACATGCTGCACACCCACAGCATAGTCTGCATAGAAAGGTAGTCTGCCTTTATGTGTGCCAAAGTCTGGAAACTGCTGTTATATCCTTTGAAAAAAAATCCACCTCCAGATCTGTGGGTGCACTGGAATCCAGCTAGAAAGAGGAGAGGGTTTGATCCTTGATCTAGCTCTAACCCTAGCCTCAACGCTAACCACAGCTGTAGCTTGTGACCAATCCCAAAATAAAATACAATAAGGCACCAGCCAGCGTCGATGTCATCCTTCTTCCTAACTGTGTAAGCACATAGAAGTTAACCAAAGTCTTGCTTTAAAGATCTGTCCAGTTTTCTAGACCTTAACCTTGAGCAGAATTACAACTTGATGCAATTCTCTCAGGAAAAGGAACAAGTCAAGCATTATTTATAATCCCTAAAGGTTTGTATGTTGAAGAAGGCAAACAGAAACTTGACTTTTGAGCATTTAGGTTCCTGAAACTTCATGAGATTGATCCTTACAGTAAGCAATAACAATAGGAATTGATTACTGCTGACATCACTCTCTTCATAGCTTTGTGGACTAAGCAGATTCCAGTCATGTAGAGGACTTGTGGCATTTTACTTTTTCAAATTCTAATTGTTACCCTGACCTTAATTTTCCCCTTAAATACCACAAGGGCATCATTCTTTAGGTTGAAATGGAAAGTAAGATATTGAAGCCTTCTGACTTCAATAATCTGTCTAACTCTGCTGAATTTTCACATTTCATCTCTTATTTAGTTTGACTTTTAGCTTCCACTGTCCATAACACTATCCACGATTTTAACATCAGGCAGGGAACCAATACTTAGACTAAAATAAAGGGTTTGATGCCCAGAGAAGAATAAGAGAAAAAAACCTACAATGTATTAACACCAGGTCTCTTCCTAATTTATTAACTGTGTACAGGACAAAAGCTTTATCTTTTCCAAATTTTTCCATTACCCCTATTATATCCCAAATTTAAACATACCAAAATCAACAACGAAACAGAATATGAGGTGCTAAAATGTACACCTGCCTTTTTCCTAGTGTTTCAGCCTGTTGCGTCTAATCATCATTTCCACTGCTGAAGTCCTAAACTTTAACTTTTACCTTGATTTAAACTTTAATTATAGGCAGAAGATCCAGACAGAAGAAATAAAAAGAAGTTACTAGAAACTGTTGATAATAGACCTCTTTCTAATTTTTCAGGTTTTGAAAAAACAGGCCATTAAGATTGGCTCTTGTCTTTCATGTCCAAGACTTTACCCTCATCAAACCGAAATTGTGACCTTAAAATGGCCAGGGTAGTACAGGGGAATTTTTTTTTAAAATCTATTAACATCATCCATTTTCCTTATTTTGTGGCAAACACAGCATCTCGTTATCTCAGCTGCTGCAGATAGTTTTCTAAACTATATATGATATTAGATTGCTAAATCTAACCCTAAATAATACATGCTGCTAGTGCATATCTGTGCAAAAGAAGGCACAGCTCAATTCAGTTGCCAGTACACAGGAGCTTATCTAGAACAAAACTATTACGTTATTGGTATTTTTTTTTTCATAAAGTCTTGTTTTTGACCAGCTATATTGTCATTACTGGACTGACTCCAAGCTAAGATCATCCTGGGACAAAAAAGTGAATGAGTTGATTTTCTGGATCATATACACCTGGGTATGGAAGAACAGACCATTTCAGTGGACTAGGTGTGGCCAAACTTCAGTGGCTTCCCTGAGGATATTCACATTGACCCAAGCCTGAACTCAGGACCGTGGCCCAGCTGCCCTCCTCAGGTTTAGATTTTTTTGGTTCAGAATTAAGGTACAATCAAAGGTACATCTTACATGTAGGTAATAGCATTTGGGTATTCTATAACATGGGACTAGTGGCTATTTCTCAGCTGAAAATTACTCAACACTATTCCTCTTTTCAGACCAGTGAAAAAATCAGACTTACAACAAAACAAGTGAAAAACACCTGAGGAGCTTCAGCTCTCAGGTGGGGAGCATTAACTACCAGAGCTCCCAGCTGATTCTAATGCCACCTTCTGTCTAGTTACAGCCTCTGCTAACGATCTCCCCTTTCATTTCAGCAGAAAAGCAAGTAGAGCTTAAAGCACAGCAGTAATGCAGCCCTCTGGATGGAGTAGTTTATCCGCTTGCTATGTAAAGAAGCAGGCTTTGGGACAGTGATCTTGTTTCTAAGGTATGTTTAGTTGTGGTTAGTGTGGGTTGGGATTGAAGTTAAGGCAAATTTCTTTGAATGGTTTGCTTGTTAAACATCAAGCAGGAGTTGAGTCTTGAAGCATGTTGTTATTGTACCGTAATGTACTGAAGGAAAACTGAACAGTGTTGTGAAGTGCTAAGACTGTGGAGGTGTATGGAGGATTGGATTTCTTCTAGCTCTGTGGTTTCCCCCTATTTTTTTGGTGGCAACTGGTTTGCAGAAAGGAACAGAAGTGAATGTGATATTTTCTGAAAGAAGCTATAAAGAAAAGGCTTGTTTGCAGTTCTGTTGGTCTCTGTGTGTATTGTGGTTGGTGTAACAGCTGCTATTTTGTTTTAATCAACAGTAATTGGACAGGTGATCTCTGAAAATTAGAAATGGGAGTTATAACTACTCTAGCTGAGGCAGCAGCACGTTTCTAGTGTCTTTAGTATAGAGAGAAATCAATAACATGTTATTTAATGGGGTCTGGACAGGTTTTGTGTTCCAAAAATGTTTGGGTCTAGGAAGATACCTACAATTATGATGTGACAAAGGATGGAGAGCCTATTCTTTATCTGTCAGTGTTGACTTAAGTGTGTTCATTATCTGTGTTGTGATATTATTTATGTATCTTAGTTTGTAAGACCCACTTGGGCTGTACACCACAGAACATATCAAAAGGTAGTCTTTACCTCAAAGAGCCTAAAACCTATATATATAGATGGAGTAGAGATGGGATGTATTCTTTTGGAGTATGTAATGTATTTTTCTCCTTATGGCCCGATCTCAAGTGAACAAATCGTTTTACAGCACTGCAGCTTATGAAGTTCCTTTTTGTAGTTAATGATTCATGTGAACACTAGCATGCAGTAAAAGAGAAAAATTCTTCAGTTCAAACTGTGTTTTGATTATTTCATTCTTTCTGCTTTGTAGATCCTACTATGAGATCCTTGATGAGGCACAGAATTTATGTGGACTGTTTAACAGCCCTCCATCAGGGCAGACTACAAAGATCCCTGTCTTTGAAAGTCCCCTACCCAAGTTATGTTTAGAATAAACAAAACAGTTGGCAGATCGGTAAGAAAATAGCTTAGTGGCTGGTTTGTTTATGATGTAGAGTGCAATGACAGAGGTGTTCATTCTGAAAGAGCAGTGAAATTTAGTATTGTCCTTTTCGATGCATAGAAGTTGTGCAAAATTGTTTGAAAAGTGCAAGTTGATTAGTAAAAGGAAATTTGCAGCAATTGTAGTGAAACGAAAAAGGAAACAAGGCAAGAGCTTTGGAAAGAATACATTTAATTGCATGTAATTACTTGATGTGTATTTCAATCAGGAAAAGAAAGCGAAACGAGCATACTAAATAGTGTTGGTGTGGCAATTACTCCAAGATGATTTTCTCAAATGACTGAACGTTGCATGCTGGTTTTAAACTTAAAATAAATAAATACATAAAGTAAAAAATGCAACAAACAAAACCAAAGAAAACCACAAAAAGTATTGAGAGTTCTTTGTAGCTATGTCTGAAAATGGTCATAAGTTCTTTGCTGTGATCAGTCAAAATGCTGCACCATGTCCCTAATCACATGCATTTGTGTGTGGAGACAAAATGAACATTCTTTCCTGGTAATGCTCTGTAAGTTCTTGGGTAGAACACAAGTTTAACAAAATTGTAACCATCAGTGTGTAAGTAAAATATTGCATGTTGTTATGGGATGTTGGAAGCACTCTAAGACTGAGCTGCTCAGCTGAACAAGTTTTTGACATACCAGGTTTACTGTCTTTGAAGAAATTACAGTCTGGTTGGAAATAAAAACGCATGTATGGCAGAGGGCAAAGTAGAAGCTAACTAGACATGGGGCAAGGTTCCCAGCACTAATTCAAATACTCCTGTCTCTAAATGAGTAATTGGACTCTGCTAAATAACTAATGAACGTCTTATTTCATCTATGATTTTAATCTATATTCCCTATAGGTAATAAAGTTTAGGGATGGAAGAACATATCTTATTTCTTTTGCCACTTAATATACTGGAGAAATTCATATGAGCACTTTCCATTTTGGGTTTAGTGGTAATGCAGGGGCATCCTTCTACCAGTGACAGGCAAATATGTGGACTCAATGATTTTAAGGATCTCTTCCAACCTAAATGATTCTATGATTTGGAGGGACGTGGGAATACATGTTTGGAGTTATGGGGGGGATTTTTTTCTTTCTGATACCATCTAATGAGCACATAATGCATTTCTAGGATGATGAAGTATGGTACTACTACACAGAGATGGTGGAATCTAAACATGGATAGGCGGGTGTCTAAGTACAGATCTTGGACTGTGTGCAATCAGGACACTTTGCTGGGGACCATAGTTAGTGATATTGAACATCTTGTGACATGTAATTTTATTTAATCTGGAAGAAATTCTCTGGAGTTGAAGTTGTATTCTGAAGGACAACATTTTGGTCTGTGGACATACTAAGCCTTGCTCTGGTTAGCACAGTGGGATAGCTGCAGCTGTCTAGGGTTTTAAACACGGGTAAAGTCTCTGGCTGCCTGTTGTGAGCCTTATAGTGAGTTTCTACCCCTCTCTGAGCAGGGAGCAGTTTAAAACTGCCTAGGTTGCGGTAGTAGTCCTTACCCCAACTAAAATATATTCCAGATCCTGGATGCCTCTTAAAATGGCCATCTGAATGCCACATTGCCAAGCTTAAGGCTAATTGCCAAGCTATGGGCAGGTGTGAGATTTTGATGCTTCTCCTAACTTACTAAGGTTGAAAGGTAGGATGATAAAATGTAATTCTGCTATGGTTCCCCCACTCCCCACTACCAAAGGCATGTGTTCCCGAAAAGATCCACCGTAAGGAGTTGTTTTCTATCAATAGACCAAATCTGGCTCACAGCTAAAGCTGACCTAGACTTATTGTGCAACTTAATAGGCAATATATGCATTTTCCCTTTTCTGCAGCAAAAGAACATACTGAGCTTTTTAAAGAGGTGAGGAGTGTTTCTGTAGCTGTGTAGCAGAGCCCTGCAGGAATACCAGTTGATGCCATCAGAAGGTGTTTTGAGATGCCTGTGGCTGCAAGGAGATGCTGGTTTTATCCTGCCTCCCTTCTAGCTGGACCTCTGCAGCATACAGTGAACTGCATAAATATACATTTACCAGATAATTTGGCCCAATATTTTAGATAAAGGTTCATCTATTGCACTACATTTGCCTGGAGAAGAATGTTGTGTAAACTTCTGAGAGTCTGTGTTTGAGAGAGCGCGTGCGACTCCAGTGTGTTTTTTGATTGCCTTGGATGACCTGGGAAATATTCCAATTAAAAAAACAAAACAAAACATAATATTACATAACTTCTTGTTTCAGTGGTGATAGGATATTGATTCCCTTATAATTGCTGTCTTATTCTCTAGGGAAACCTTAACTCATCTCAACTTGACCCCCTGAATAATATAAAGGGACTGCAGGGGGATCCAGTAGTTAAATCTGCACTTGTGAAACACCTGCTGTGCAGGTAAGTCTTTAAAATGAACATCTTTGTCCCAGCCTGTAAGGAGATGGAGATCTGGAGGAAAACTGAAAATAACAAAACCTTCACGGTGTCGTAAGGTACCTTGTCACCTTCGGAACAAATGAAGTATCTCAGTGATACTACTCAAAAAGAGTTGATTGTTATGCTAGCTTTGAATGGAAACTGTATGGCCAAGCATGTCAACTCTTGCACGTATTTTCATAAGGTACTTTTGTAGGTTTTTTTTCTCTTAGCACGATGTTTAGGTCATGCATGCTTCAGAGTGCCACTGTGACCTCCTTCTGCTCTAGGTCACTAGTCTGCTTGTAGCTAAATAGCTAAGAGTGGGTTGCAAGTGAGGGGACCATGGCAGCATCAGCTAATGCTGTGGGAGAACACGCTTGCTCACAGGATCCTGCACTGTTGGGCTACATTCCCTCTTTTGTCACATGGCAAGACAGGCTTCATATGGAGCTTTGGAGGGTAGAATTCTACAGTCTAAACCCCATCCACTGGTGTTTAGTAATAAATGGAAATTTGGAAGGGACATGCAGTCAAGGTGATTTTTTTCACCCTGTAGTCCTGTAGTTTTCACAAAAATTGTTCTGTTGGCATTGTTATGGACAAAGGGTTGGCTTCAGAAACGGAGCCATGTTTCTCAGATTCCTCAGTGAAAGTGCCTTTGCCCTAAGGTAACAGGCTCAAGTTACAAGATTTTATTAAAATAATAAGTAGGAGTTAAATGTCAATGATGCTAAATTACTGCAGCTTTGCAAGTCTGATTAAGAGCAGATCAAATCATCTTCCTACCATGGCATTCAAAATTGTTACTGTAAAAAAAAAAAACCAAAACAAACAAACAAAACCCCCCCCCCCCACAACTATATGAAATTTGATAAAAATGTGTTATTTCAGTGTGAAAACTCAGCTCGTTCTTAACATTACAGAAACATGTGGAAGGAATAATTTTTTTTTCCTTAGCCAAGATTCTTACTGATAATCCACCAAGAAGTGGGATGTCAGCCCTTCTGGCAAAATGAACCAAAGAGTTGTTGTCAGGGATTGATGGTTAACTTAGCTATTTAGTGATATTCAGGAGGAGTTAAAATGACTTTCTCTAGTTTACCAGATCATATGTTCTCCCTATATATCGCTACTGCTTAAAAAGTTATTGCTTATGCTTAATCTTTTAATAAGTACCAGTGTCAAGATTACAAAGATTTAATAGATCAGTGATTCCTATATCCTAACAGCTTTTGATAATGCCTCAGCTTCACTGTGGAGGCTTCCAATAAAGAAAGGACAAATGTGGATATCTGGGACTTGCCTTCTCAGAAATTTTGGTAATAATAACATGCTTCAACAAACTTATGATTATTGCACGATCATACGTTAATGAAGCTGTTCTTGTAAAACTTCTCTGTCATCTTTCTCCAGGACTCTTTGACACATATAACAGTAATTTCTGTACTGCTAGAACCAAACAATAGAGATTTGCTGAAAACTTGTGTTCCCTGGGTACCCCGCTGGAAGTGATGCACTAGTCCAGTGTACGGAACTGGTCCCACAGAAATGATCATTAAACCAGATCCTGCACTACTTGGTCTGTAGTGTGTGTGATCATCTTGGTAGCTTTCAAAGGGGTATGCTTATCTTCTCTGTAGTTGTGAACTTAAAAAAAAAAAAAAAAAACAACAACAACCAAAACAAAACCAAAACCCCAAACCAAAATGTCATTACTACTTATGCCTCAAAAAACATGTTTCTTTAAACCCACAGCAGACATTCATGCTTTCTGGTTTCAGTAAAAAAACCTTGATTCTCCTGTGACTGTCAAGTCTTTGGCTGTTATGTCTGTGAATGTCTATACCCTTGAGATATTTGCTGTTGTAATTGATCTCCAAATTGAAAATAATAATGGGAAAAAATTAGATAAGAACATAGCAAACTGATGCTATCCTTCTCAGGAAGTAATTAAACTCATAAATGAACTTGGGAGTGTTCCTCAGCATCTTTTAGAAACCTATCAATGTGTCTATTCTCAATCATTGTTATGACTCCTGTGCTGGGCAAGAAGGTTAGAAGTAAATTCTAAATGGAAAATATTGAGGAACCAGTGCAAGACTTTTAATGTATAAATACATAATTACTTTAACTTCTCTATCGGAATGAGTTTCCTTTATTACAAGACTATTAAAGTTTGCCCAGGCCTACTAATGGAAGCTTATTTCAGTATGAAGAAGGATTAGCTACTTTCTCGGCATGTTTTGTTTGAAAGATTTTACTCCCTGCTGTACCAGTGTCAAGGCAGGCTCATTGGTGGAATTTACATCTGCAGATATTTTTTTCTTCAGTTATTTCTTCTTTGTGGTAAGACTTGTCACAGATGGGCATGTATCTGGTAGCACGTTCTTGCTCAAACAAAAACAATAAAGTAGGTTCCTAGAAAAATGGAGAAGTAATAATAATAATAAAAGAGAACTTGAGTCCTAAAAAAGTTTGTGCTATATATCTGTAGAGTTTTATTTCATTGTGATGGAACACATGCAACTGAGTGGGGAAATATTCTGTGGTTAATAGAGTAATCTGACTTATTTTGGACTGCACACAGAAATGAGTATAAATCGAGCAATTAATAAGACCAAGAGAAAAGACTGCTTTCCAGATCCCAGAGTGCCAGTGCTGGAAAGCTTACTGTCATGGAGTTTCCAGCCAAAATTTAAAGACTCGAGAGGTTTAGATATTTTGGAGACATTTCAGATCAGGAGAGTAGAGTCTGCTTGGCATGCTGTTTTTTCCTATGGCAGCATTTATGTCTATGACCGTGTTCTGTACAAGAGAAGCAAGATGGGCCTGTATCAGGAAGCCTCAGCAGCTTTACTGTAGCAGTAGTATTTCCAAGAGGAAGACCCACCACTACAGTTCCCTATATCCATGGGTCAGTGTCTACACTGAAAGCCATTTAGAAGGATGTACAAATTAAAAGCCTGTTTCTCATAGGCCGTAGGTGTCAGCTCAGCTACTGGCCACTTCTAATACATGCAGTGTTACCGACGGTTTGTGTTGGTGAACTAGAGACTTGATAACTTATTTTACTGGCTCCTCTTTTTCCTTTTTCTCTCATTATTGCTCTGAGATCAGCAGCTGAACTGTGGGGGCATGTAGCTGACGGAGCCCTGGGAAAGGAACACTTCACTTAGTGGAAGCTCAGCAATTACACTTTGTTGTGACACCTGGAGCGGTTTCTTTGTGGTGGTTATCTTAGGAAGGCGTTCACTAGGGGATCCACGTGTTGTTACACAGACTTCTGAGGTTGGCATTTGCTAGTAGGGCCAAAAAACTCCATAAGTTCACTGCACGTGAGCAGAATTTTTGAACAGGCAGTGTAACCTGCTACAATTGCTTTTCCTTTTGTCTATTGTTGGTAGAATTAACCTGCTGGGGTATTTCTTTCCCAGTAGCGTGAGTGAGTAAACTCACTTGAAGATCCCACTTCTGTTCTTAACTTTGCTAAGATTCATCCGGCATTGAATATTTAGTGCTTTATTGCCATGAGAATGACTGTCACAAAAAGCATGGTGGAACTTGTGATCTCTTGTTTTCCTACTCCCTCTCCATTTCCCTGATCCATAAAAGTGTTCAGCCATGATAATATTTCAGTTCATGCCCTAAGAAGTATCCAAAGTGTTAGTTGCAGGGTGGTAGTGCTGAAGCTGTTGACCATGCCATTATTGGATGACCTCTCGCATTCCTTGGCTAACTGCAAAGTTAGAGACCATGTACTTCCCACGTGTTCTGAAAGTGATTTCAGGAAATACTGTGAAGCCTTTGCAAAACCCATTACTTAAAGGCAGAGACAAAATGTAAGTAGTGACTGGCTTCCAGCTGAGATAATTTTGCAAGGCTACTGCTAGGGAAGAGGCAAGAGTTCAACCCCCCTGACAGGATTGAAAGCAGCCTTGCCGTGAGCAGCTGCTGAACCTGGAGAAAAGATCTAGGTGCTTGTTAAAATACTGAAAGGTGGATCTGACAGCTGCTCCTCAAGAGTATAAAAACTTAATGGTCTTTTGAGAAATAGGTAGTTGGATGTTCTTTGGTTCCTTCCAAGTGACTTCTAGTGCCAGGGATGTTCGTTATGGGATGTTAGGGGTATAAATGGCAGGAGAGGATTAACTGCATATTGTGGATGAGGAAGGACTATGATGTTCAAAAGTGATTTCTTCTTGGCTGTTAGGATGTGGAGATGTTAATTTGTCTACCTTGGGTTTTCTTTGGGGTGGTGATGCCACTTGAGAATTTTTTCTCAAGTCTGAAACTAGTACTAGTTAGGTGTAGCTAATCTTTGGATTCCCTTCTGTCAGGTTCACTTTGACATTTCCTGAGCCTTGGCCTTTTATCCTTAGGAGGAGCTGGTGGTTCCATTAAACAAATCAAAATCAATCTCAATACATTTTTCCCTTATTAAAGCTTTTTCCTGATATACGAAGCTGCTTTTTCATTTCTTTTACTCCCTCAGTGGCTTCAGGGGGAAAATTCTTTTTAAACAAATAGATCTGGGCTGAGGCTCTAATGCCTGTCACTTTTTTGCTGGACTGTACTGCTTGCTTATTATTTTTACATTCGCTTTTCATGAAGAGGCAGTGATGTTGTAAAGTGTGTCCCTTGTAAGTTTCTCATCAGTGAAGAATTATATTAAAGTAATGAGGCAGAAATTAGCTGGTATTCAAGAGTTATAAAAAGGGAAATTGCCCAAAATGAGGAGGTTTTCTCTGAGCACGAGTATCTAAATACAGTGTTCATATAATAGCAGTAAAATACGATCTAGCGATGATAAATCTGCAGAAGGAAATGATATTTGGATATACTTCCCATTTTCTTACTGTTATAGAGGAAATTGCAAGAAATTCATGGCTGTCATCACAAAATGATTCTTTCTGTTTGTGATTGCTTTGCTTAGTATTACTAAAAATTAAAATAGGCTTACTGAAGAAGCCTGGTATGAACTACTCTCAGCTTGCTCATCTCCAAAATAGCACTATTACATATCCTGAATCTTGGGAATGTGTGTGGGAAGGTGAAATAGTGCAGTGAGAATATCTGCTTCGTGTCTGCTCCATCTCCCCATTTTCACACAGAAATAGTGTAAGACAGTGTTCTTGCTCTTTCTTTTCCCCTGCAAATGACTTCAATAATCAGTGCTATCAACCTAGTATCAAAGCATAGTGTCTTCATAATGACTGGCTCCATGCATATTGAAAATGTGAGCTAGCTCTGTCTGTACAGATGCAGCAGAGAAGGGATGTTTATCCAGCCATTCTTGATCTTGCTCATATTGTGTTATAAAAAACAGCTTGATGAATCGCTCAAGGATCACCTACTAAAAATCCCTGCCTTGCAAACTAAATGGTCATACTTCTACCTGTCTTGTGTTTCCTGTAGCAGACCTTTGCCTTGCTGCATACTGCAGGCACAAATGTTCATCACAACAGTTTTAAAGCCTTCATTTTTAATATTTATTAATATTACATTTTTCTTACACAAATGTTTTTTTGGAAATAACTGTATTTTCCATTAATGAAACAAAACAATAACGTTTACTTGCCCAGTTGTGATTGGCTATCAAAGGGGGAAGAGTGTGTGTTTACGTACCAAAACAGATTGGGATATATTGAAGTTGAAAGCAACTCCAAATTTTGTGTTAATTAAATTCTCTCAAGGATATTTCTACACCTATGACCTATAAACCGTGCATCGTGTGGTTATAGCTCTGGTGCTCAGTTATGCACCCACCCATACCTACCCCACCAGATGTGATAGGAATGCTTGCTGTACCATCTGGTTTCTCTTGGAATTAAACATGGGCCCAAGGGGAGGGAGAGACCCTCAACGCAGTCTTACAGATATCTTGATATGGATGATTAAGGGATGGTGTCTGCATCTGCAGGGTACCTCATGAGTGAAGCCATAGTATCAATTTACACAATTAAAGGGAGATTTAGTTTTTGTTTTTGCAAGTTCACATCAGGCCAGAGTCTCATTTGTGTCTTATTAAATTATAGTTACATATACCAAATGAAGAAGTTAGTCATCTGACTATACATGGAGATGGAGAAAATGATTTTTGGTTTTTAATTGACTGAAGAGGTATTGTAATGAAAAATGAATAAGCGGAGTAAAAGGAGTTTAACTTCTGAAACTGGATTTCCTGTGACATATGTGACTAAATTAGAGTGTCTGGGTTAGACAGTGTACTGTAAAGCTACAGTTCTGTGTGTGGTGCATTGCCTACCTAGGAAGTTTAACAAAAACTGCACACCATTTCAAAAAGCTCATAATTTAGTCAAATCAAGGCCTTTTTCCATAGTGCTATGCCTGTTTCTCAGTAGGGACTATCAGGGTGACAAATTGGAACTCTTTAAACTTTCAGTTATTTAGGTTAAAGTGTTGCCCAGAAAATCTCTGCTTTTTTCTTATGTAGAAAGTCTTATTTTTATTCTCATCACAACAAAATGAGTGAAGTATCTTATTCAAGCAGCAGAACAGATAATGGTAAATTATTAAATAGAAACCATTCTTGGATAGACAGAGGTAATGGAAAATTTTGGACCAAGCAGTGACTATTTAGAGAAACAATTTGGTAACCTCGGTCACAGTAACTACTGTTACCCTATTATAGCAAATTTATTATGGAAGATATATTTTTATGCCCGCTTTCAGTGCTACACCTAAGTAGGGCCACTGCTTAAACAGAATGACTCTTACAGGTAAAGGGATGGATGTGTTTGGAACAGGGCTCCATTTCGGAATCTATTAAAACAGTGTGTATTCTATTTCATGCTTCCAAATTGTTTTGTTAAAATATGGTATTACAGCATGAAAACCAGTGGCACATCCTTATCATTTTTGCTTGTGTTGAACAGTTCCACATAAATATTCATGAGGGAAGTCTTTTGCTCGCTCTGAATCCTGGTCTGTTGCTCTATAATTTTATTTTCAGTGTGGCTGGGTGTCAAGTCCAGTGTAGTTCTCTGCACAAATTGCTGTGTCTGTGACAATGTAGCTGTTGTCTTGTGGGGTTTTTTTCAGAGAACTTCAGTCCTAATGTAAATATATATATGTACATACTCACTGGTGCCTGCATCCTTGAGAGAATATGCATGTGTGTAGGTGAATGTATCTACATATATAGGTATAAAATATACACAAATATTTCAGAAATAATGTTCATTGGGTTTAATATAGGTCTGTCTGCGTGTACCTGAATATATATATGGGCAGTATGTGTGAATCTACAGTATACATTTATTTATTCCTACACATGTGACTGACTTGGCGCTCTCTAAAACGGGCAGTTGTATCACAGTACAAATGTCACACTCATCGCAGGACTGCATTCTCAGTTTCACCATTTGCATGGCCGTGTTCAATATGTTTTTTCAAATTTGAAGTGGGAGAAATTAAGTCTTGTGCCTGGCCGTGTTACATAGCCGTGCCCTACTGCAGGGAGTGAGTCTGTAAAGAGAAATATGGGGGTAAGAAGCCGCCTTTCTGCCCTGAAGGGACAGGGAGGAGGGAGGCTTGTGCAACTGCTCTCAGTGGGCCCCTGGCTGTGCTTAGTAACTGGAGTAAGTGGTGTGTAACTGGTAGATGCTCCCCTCCATAAGGCATCGTTCTCGAGCATCTGTGAGGGGGGGTTTGCAAGTGTAAGAGAGCCTTGGAGATGAGCTGAGATGTTGAAGAACCTGGTGTGAAGAAGTAGGAATGATGTGTCTAAGGAAGATAATGCTGAATACAGTCTTAACTGTGCACTTGTTTACCACATCTCCACTGTTTAAAAACTTATGTCTGAAGTAATACTATTCTATTCTTTCGTCTTTCCTCGTGTAAAATCTGGTTGTGATTAGTTAGGGAAACAGAGCAGAGCCTTCAGGTAAGTTATTCTTGCAGCTTCATGATGGACCATTTTTTTCAGACCTCACGATCCTAATGTTAACGTAGTTCATTTCTGTGTAATGGTATCTGACTTACTTACTTTACTATGTTAAGAATCTGTATGTTCTAGTGAACAGCAGTGCATAGAAAATCCCTTGGCAAGCAGCCAAATAGTGCGCAGAGCACTTAAAACCAAATGTGGGCCTGAAACCGCCTGTAGTAATAGCGGTATTTGTACCTTTACAAATAGCAGTGGTCGTTCGAGGACATAAGCAAGCCGTCTGTAGGTAGAAATAATACTGTTCAATAAGATTTTATTTTATGCGTATAAGCATAATCACAAAATACGTGTGCCTTTGTATATGTAGATAGATTAATTTTAAGACTAAAGTAATTTCCAAAAGCAAAAAGTAAAGTGGCACTTCTATTATACTGACTGACATTTCATTATTTAAATGCCTAATGTGCATTTTGCTTTTGGATAATTAGTTGTCAGTTTGCAAAAGCAATTACATTTTAAATGTTACCAGACTTTTTCAAAAGGGAAACTTAGACTTTTTATCTTCTGGCTGAATTGGTATTCAGATCTAAGTAAAGACTTGCACAAAATGCATTTTCCTCAGGGGAATATGTATTGGCAAACAATAGTTACATGCGGGCGGGATTCACATGTCTCAGAAAAAGAAAAGATAAATAAGGATTTCTAATTGAGTTAACTCATGCCGCCATGCCAGTGGTGGTTCTTCATCTGATGAGCCCCATATTGCATGAACACATTGTTTCTTACATACCTGTTGAACTTCTTTCTCTGATATATGGATGCAAATGGTTTTGCTTAGGTTCTTGCATGGTGGTTTCTCCCCATGCCCACCACCCCAGCCAACTGTTTCCTTGAGTTATTATTTTGTCTGTTTTTAATCCCAAGGGTAGATGATTCTTGACCCTTCGGTGCAAGTTCATATATAACTCTTCATCTAGAAGATGTAAGCATAAATGATGGAAGTTAAAACTGCAACAGTAACATTTAGGTACCAATAAGTGGTTTTACTCTATAGGACACCGTGTAGGTACAGCTGCCATGCAGTATGTGGGCTCCATCAAAACACAGTAGAGCTGTGGACTCAGTTGTAAGTTTAGGGAATTTCCTGAGAATTTAGTTGTAACAGCTTTGAAAGGACAAAGGTGAAAAGTTTTGTGTTCAACTACCTTCCTGTTATGCAGAAGTTAACTACATCTCAATTGCCCTGAGGAGGGCTTGATGCACTGGCTTTAAAGGAGTGCTGGGGGCTCAGACGTGCACAGCTACTAAGCATGGGAAAATCTGCCAAGTCAGAGCTGCAGTGAAGTATTCAATCTGGCATCTTATGAAGCTGTGTATAGGAACTGTTTTCCGCTTTCCTGAGATATCAGAAGTGATTCTGTACCACAGTGGGATAAACCAGAGGTTTTTCAAAGCTTTCGGTGAGAAGCAAGATGGAAACAATACTACTTAGTGGTAAAGATATTCGCCTACAATGTCAGATATCCAAGTCAAAGTTGTGTTCAAGTTGGACTTGAATTTGGCTCTTTTGATACGCATATGCTTTTATCTGTCTTTGAGCTTTTCCATTTACTGCAAATTGGCATTCCTTGAGAGAGCCCAAGTAAGATTGACAACAGCAGTTAAAGGAGAGTTCTAATATAAACATTAAATTCTTACATTCTTCCAGGTATAGAAGATTTCAGGACCATCCTAATAACCATATGGATTTTACAGTATTTCAAAAAGGCATCAGTTAAATAGGCAGAGACCCTTCATATCATACTCCTTCTGCTGATCACGGAAGTGGGTTTGAAGGCGGTAGAGCTTAAACATCCTGCTGTGCCCCAAACCAGAAAATGGAAGCTTGCAAATTAAGATTGTTTTGGTTTTGATGAATAAACTACCTGGCAGTGTAGATGCAGGCTGATCCTAGCTATTATATTATCGAGCAAAGTGCAGTGACTCTCTTAATGTCTGGATTTATTAGGACTTTGTGTTTCTTTCTCATTGGAAAGGTGACAGCACTAGCACTATGTACACAATTGGCCTAATGCTGAAGGATGACTAGCTGTTTTGTGGCTCCTGGTTTTTGCTTGGAAACATGTTCCCTGAGGACCTGGTCATGCGGTTGAATCTTTCTGGGCAGAGTTATGAGCTGCCTGCAGAGGTCAATGCCCGAAATGTAAGAGGAAAGTTCATGCTTGGGTTTTGTGCAGGATTTGGTGTCCTCTCCTGTTTTCTTATGACATCTGTAAGGGCAGATGATAGTAAAGCAGGGAAATTTCTAAAGCCTTCTTAATTACTATTTATACTGCCTCTGCAAATGATGACCTTAGCTATATTCCTACTTTATAAATGACACGTGTAATTGGGTTAAACACTTACACACAACATTTGTTGGTCAATTATCTCTTAAATTATGTACATTTCTGTAATTAGAAAACACAATTTTTCTTCCACATATAAAGCTTTTTTCTAAATATGTACTTAGTATATCTGAAATGATTACTTGTATTTGTACACATAAGCTAAATTGAAAAAAATTTTCCTATTAAGTGTGTATGATTCTGAAATCAGCAAGACAACATTGTTTCTGCATGTATGGAGTGTTCTCCGAATTATGGACTGAGGAATCAATGGGCATACAATTCCTAGACAGAGAAATCCTGAAAATTAAATGTGCTCATTCAATCAACAGAGAAATCTGCATATTTATTAGGAGCAGGGAATGGATGTTATAAAGTTAATATTATCCTAAGGCTCAATTATTTGTGAATTTAGTACAATTCCAGTAAGAATGTTGAATTGTCTAGGAAGATGCGTTCTTGCATGCCACCTTTAAGTATGTATAACATGAAATCTCATTTTACAAAAATAATTGAACTCTACCATGCAAACATTAAGTGAAGATGGTAATATTTTTACACTTGTTTTCCCAACAAAACAAGGTGAAAACTATTCTGACAACAAAATGCATAATGTGTATGATTGCTATCTACTCTGTGAATCTTATCTTTGAAAGTGCCCTTGAAAAATTTACAGGGTGAAGGTTTGGCTTCTTTGCTTGTGTAAAAGCTGATATTCTTCCAGTAACGCTGTTGTATTTATGTTGATTTCTGTCCAAAAATTTGTTATTGGTTTCTTATTGTGCACAACACTAAAGCAAATGAAGAATTCATCCTTACTGTGAACAGCATTTAAATGTGTGCTCAACCTCATACATAATAGACTGTTTTGTCCCAAACTCACATTCAGGCACAAATCATAACAAACAGTATGAACTGGCAAATAATGTTTTTACTACTTTAACATTAGTCATTTTTCTTATAATTTTCCTTTATAATTATACTTGTGTTGGCAACTTCAATGTCCAAGCCATTTGAAGAAAATATGCTGTATTCTATTTCTTCTCCATTTCAGTGCAATCTGTCAGTTGAATAGATTGACACAAGTGTCTGCATTATTCTATGGGGCAGAGGGATCACCAAGGGAAGGGCAGCATATAAATTGCTTTGTACAAGTGGATTTCTGAAAATAAAATCAAATGCCATTTATTATTACAGGTTGATCTTTCCCAAAAGTTGTAGTATGATACATAGTACCATAGAACACGTTCATAGTACTAAAATACATGTACCACAGAAATTAATTATCAATATTATAATTGTTTACTACATAAAAAACTAGAAAAGCTACAGGACTAAGCTCGTAAAAGATTGTGCCAGCATTATCCTGGATTATTTTGAGATGCACAGGGAAGTTTTGCTGTACAGTTTAAACTGAAGTCTATCAGTGTGCTATGTCTAATGCATGCTTTTGTTCAGAGTCACTCTAAACTGTCCCTTCTTAGTCTCTTAATCACTTTCATCAGCATGTGCGTGTCATCCAGAGAAAATTTCATATTTAGCTTGGTCAGAAGACTGCATTGTGTTCCTACGTTTTCTTCAGGGTTTTCCTCCTCCCTCCCTCTAATCAACACCTTTTGATAGGCACAGGTTCCATCTATTTTAGAGGCTGTGAACAGGAGAATACAATCTTATATGTTAGCCAGTTGTTTAAAACTTAATCTTATCAAGTTATTAAGCAGTTTCATTATCCTTCTATCCTTCCTCTCTTGGATATGAAATTTTTATGGAGAGAAAACGCAATGAATTAGTCTCAGCCGTCAATCTCTACTTACTTAAGTGAAATTAAAATTTATTTCATTGTAGTGCTGTGTGTGAAAGTTTTGAGTCTTTAAAGCTTGAATACTTAAGCCAGGTAATACAGCCCTACCAGAGGGGATGCAATACTAGAGCTGATGGTCACCAGTGCAAGCGAGCTAATTGGTGATGTCAAGACTGGAGGCATCCTGGGCTGCAGTGATCACACACTGGTGGAGTTTGCATTCCTGAGGGATATAGGTCAGGCAAAGAGTAAAGTCAGGACTTGGAATTTTAGGTAAGCAAACTCCAGCCGTTCAAGGAACTGGTCAATAGGACCCTCTGGGAAACTGCACTCAGGGGCAAGGAAGCAGAACAGAGCTGGCACATATTTAAGGATGCTTTCCATAGAGCACAAGACCTCTCAATCCCCAAACGTAAGAAATTGGGCAAGAAAGGGAAGAGACTGGCATGGCTGAATTGAGACCTGCTGCTCGAACTCAAGGGCAGGAAGGAAATGCACAGACAGCAGACGCAGGCACAGGTATCCTGGCAACAGTATAGGGGTGCTGCCTGGATCTGTAGGGATGGGATCAGGAAAGCCAAGGCGTGGACGGAGCTGGACTTGGCAAGTGATGCAAAGAATAGTAAGAAGGGCTTCTGCATGTATGTCAGCCAGAAAAGGAAGGTCAAAGAAAGCATACCCCACCTGATGAAGAATGGCCGACTGGTACCTATGGATGAGGAGAAGGCTGAGGTTCTCAACAAATTTTTTGCTTCAGTCTTCACTGGCAACCTCTCTTCCCATACCTCTGGAGTGGATGGACCACAAAGCAGGGACTGAGGGAGCAAAGTCCCTCCTACTGTAAGACAAGATCAGATTCATGACCACCTAGGAACCTGAACAGACATAAGGCTATGGGACCTGCAGAGGTGCATGCAGAGTCCGGAGGGAATTGGCTGATGTAGTCGCCAAGCCACACTCCATGTTATTTAAGAAGTCATGGCAGTCAGATGAAGTCCCTGGCAACTGGGGAAAAGCAAAACACTGTGCCCCTTTTTCAAAAGGGTAGAAAGGAGGGCCCTGGGAACTACTGACCTGTCAACCTCACCTCTTCCTAGGAAGATCATGCAACAGATACTCCTAGAAGCTCTACTAAGGCACATGGAGAATAGGGAGGTCATTACAGATCAGGTTGCCCAGAGAGGTGGTAAATGCTTCATCCCTTGAAACACTCAAGGTCAGGTTGGACGGGGCCCTGAGCAACCTAATCTATTTGAAGATGGCCCTGCTCTCATTGCAAGGGGGTTGGTCCAGATCAGGGGTCCTCAAACTACAGCCTGCGGGCTGGATCTGGCCCCCGGTATTTACAGGAGCCCCCTGCCCCCCCCTCCCCGGGGGTTCGGGGGGAAACCAAGCAGCCGCAGATGACTGCCTGCCACTTCATCCGCACGCCGGCCCCCTGCTTAAAAAGTTTGAGGACCCCTGGTCTAGATGACCTTTAACGGTCCCCTGTAACTTAAACTGTTTTGTGATTCTATGGAATCACAATGTCTTGACAGTTACTTCAGTTAAACTAATATGTGAGAAGCCTGACTTACATTACTTTTAGACTGGGGGAATGTGCTTAAGTTAGGAGTTACCAACATATTCTTGTTCAATGTGGACCTGAAAAGCTGCTACATAAATGCAAAGTATTTGAATTGACTTTCTTACCTTCCTCCTTTGGATTTTCTGCTGGTTTCGTTGCTGTACCATATTTTTTGTCCTTGAAGTGCGTCATCTGGTCATTCCACTAAGGCTACCAGTTTCCCAGGAGGGACAGAAGAATCTGGTGCTAAATCTGCCCTTGTTTTTACTCCTACCTGCTGACTGCCGTACTTCTAGATTAGATTTTTTAATTTCTTTCTTTTTAAAATCCTTTTCCTCAGGGTGTCCCATACCTATTTCTGATGGAAGGCTGTGTCATAATCTGACCAAAAATTAGGGAACTTATTCTCATTTCTTAATAATTTTTATTATGAATGTTCTGTACCTATTTACATTTGTAGTGATAGAAATATATTTAAGGAAGTAAAGATACTACCTCTCATCCTCCATTTTTGACTAATCGGATCAGTCTATTTTAGGTTCTGCTCCCATATAGGCTTCCAACTGTGCTTCCAATCTAAGCAGGCCCTTATTGTTGTTTCAGTTCAGTTTATCTATTTGTAAAAAGTATTCTACGTGCAATCTCATCTGTGCTTGGGTTGTACTATTATTTCCAGTTTTACTGTATAGAGCTATATATATGGTACCATGTAGGAGTACCAGTGATATAAAAATAATAGGTAGGGCATGCTGTTCTAAAAGGACAGAAAGTACTTTATGTTCAGTCTTCACAGCCACTTTTCCATTTCTTGGTAATTTTTTGATTACCTAACAGTCATTCTCATAGTCACCTCGGATGGATAAGTTCCCAGCTTATAAAAGAATCTTGAAGGTTTTGCCCAGAAGTTGATCTTGCACATTGTCTGTTTGAACTTAATTTGTATTTCAGGGTTTTACAGCTTGATGTATTAATTCTTTTGAAGATTGGTAGTACCTCTTACCTCTTTATTGTTTGCAAATTCTCTTAGGATGTTCCTACTTCCTGTTTCAAGCCCAAGAATGACAACTTACAGCCTTACAAATCCGTTACTTAAGGTCTTCAACTGCAGCCAGATATTCCCCTTTAAGCTCTACTGACTGTATTTCCTCGTGTTTGTCTTCAGTTCTATTTCTAATTCTTATCATGACCAACCTTGTGTGGCCCTGTAAAATAGTGATCTGGACAACTTTAGTGTCATTAGTCCACCTCCAACAGAATTTAAGAATTGAAGAATACTTGAAGCAAGAGATAATGAAAACAGTTATAGGCTTATTATAATTGCTGTGGTTGAAGGATATGCACCAGACAAGTTGTAATTAAAGAAACAGAGATAAAGAAAAGGAGTAGAAAATGAACCACAGATTTGCCGAAGATAGATTAAGTCTGAATAACCAAATGGCTTTAAGTATGCTAACTGATTTTCTAAGAAATGCAATAGATTTTATCTATCTGGACTTCAAAATTTTATGACTCCTTTGTCTAGAAAATCAATTTTCATTTTGAAATCTGCTGCTGTGAAACCCACAAAGCAAGGACGTTACAGCCTTTCTGCTTCTACCCTGTCTGAGGAGTGGTGGAAGAAGAAAATAACTTCAGTTTCTGGCCTCCTTCTTGAGAGGAAGGTTCCATCACTTGTCACTGCCACGTAGGATGTGTATAGGGCCCAGAGTCAGTGTTAGTTGTTTCCGCTTATGAGCGAGCTTGTTCTGTTCTGGGGGGACTACTGTGGTCTTTTTTGGTTAGTAAATAGATAAGATAATCTGAAGAAGTAACTTAGTAATTAATTTCTTGGTGCAAAGTGTTCAGTGTATTCCTGACAGAAAGGATCTGCTTTGCACTAAAAAAACCCAAACAAACAAACCACAAACAAACACTAAACTGCTGTTACTTCACTTTAGCGTCGTTGTCCTAATCTTTGCTTATTTCTGCATCGGTCCTTTCTGTTTAAGGAAGCAAAGAGTAGCCCATGTTCCAAGACCATCTTTGCTGACTAATCTCAATTTAAATGTTCCTATTACTGAATCGTAATCCAAAAAAAAAAAAAGTGACGGGAAGCTAGCTATTCTGTACTCAGCTGTACATAAACTAGTCATGGCTCTGTGTTTCTCTAGTATGTTTTTTTTTTTTCAAAAATTCTAGTGGTGTAGTCAATCTCTCTTCTCAGTGAAATATTTAAAATTTTACCTATGTTTCTGGAAGACTTTGTTTTATCATGTAATCCAAGTGTCTGCATGAATTTGTGCCCATCGCTTTTTTGGCGTTGTTCAGCTGAATATGCAGAAGAGGTTATTCCTTTCCTCTTTGTGAGAACCTTTTAATAGTTGGTGCTGTCTCCTGAGTCATTTATAGTCTATACTGGACCGAGGATTTTTACTGTTTCTCCTTGTGTATGTTCCATCTCTGCTAGAATTTTGATTATTTTTGGAATATGTGGATTTTCTTAAATAGATTCCCACATCTTCTAAAGCAAGTTGTCCCAGTCTTGACCCAAGACTTCAGGCAAGATCTTATCGATGTTGTGTAGAACAGAAGGGCTTTATAAATAAAGCTACTTTTCTGCCATGTCAGAAGGATGATGCTTCTCTCAAGCACAATACTACTGAAAATAAGTAAATAAAATACAGCCCGCTTACTATGGGACTTTTTCCCAAGGTATCACAAAGATTTACAAATACCACACTAGCAAAAATGACTAACATGAAACTGTATAGCTCAAATCCTTCTGATTTACCAAGGACTCCAAACCCTGGTGAAAAATATTATTTACACAGTCCTAACAATTTATTGCTGATAATGAAACCATAGAGAGGAATAACAGTGTCAGACCTCACTAGGCTAAAGTAAGATTAGTTGGCTCAGCATTTCCCTACCTGCCAAATCCTTAATCAGCATTGCTATCAATAATTCTTTTTGCTGGCATTAAAATGCAAAAAATCCATAAGGTGTCATAACAAAGTAGCATAAATTCCCACTAGCAAATACAATCACATAATTGTATTGCAAAAAATTAAAAAGCAAATACAGAATGTTTGATGGGAAAGTGAAATACACTGTCTCACAGGAAGTCTTAACTAAGTATTTCTGCTATGTTAATTCTCTGTTCACCAGCCCATCTCCCTGTTGTGATGGCTGCAGATGTAGTAATGAATAGAAATTGTGTTGATGGACAATTTATAAGCAGAAACAAAGGGAAAACATCAATTTAAGAAAAGATAGCACTTCTGGGGGGCAAGTGTACCAATGGTTTTGAACATCTTGTACTTTTTTCCGTAAGTTAAGAACAATACTTTATCTAGGAGCAGTTGTAAATTCTCCTGGTGTTATCAGATGCTGTATTGGCCTAAGAGGACTATTTATTCCAGTCCAAGTTACATTTGTAACAAAATCTGTATTTGTCCTAGCCACAGAATTCTTGCAGCTTAGGATTTCTTCCTTTCTGTTTTATCCTTTCACAAATTCTCCACTTTGGAGAATAAAAGTTCACCTCACTGTCAGGTGTGTTACAGCTTGTATGGCGCTCTGGTTCTTTTGTTGCCAATGCCTATCTTTGCTCTGAGAAGCAGTATTAGCTTTCCAACCAAAGTCAAAGAAAGTGGTTAAGTCAAGGATTGTCAAGTGCAGTGTGACAGACAGATGAGGTTTTTCTTGTGAGTTTGCCCCTGGGAGTTTGAATGAATAAAGTTTGAGCAAAAAGAATGCAGGCTGGAGGATCTGGGCTTGCACGAAGCCGGCGTATCCCTCCAGAACTCATTCATTAAGCTCTTGGGGCTTATTAATTTTACCATCCTCGCAGGCACTGTGTTGTTCAAGTGGAAGGACTTAAGAGCTGCTGAGAAATGGTATGTATAAGGTTCACCAAAATGTCCGAGTTGCCCTTATGACCGTCTCAAGAAGTCTCCCATCTGCAGATTTGCTGTTTAAGCAGCCAGAACCCTAGACTCGAAGGACTTTGCAGGATCATTTAACTCTGGTGGCTCTCTCCCATCATCATTCCCTGGAACCCTGGGTGGCACTAGGGATAGAAGTGCTTTACAGAGGAGGGAACAGTAGATTTTAACTTCATCCTTAGATTAACTGCAATGCATAGAAAATATCTGACTTCCGTGGGCTCAGTGCACTGCATGTCAGCAAATGATATCAGTTGCTTCTTGGGCTACTGCAGTAATGAGACTACAGTTTTTAAATAGCCCGGTACACCAAACTGCACTTAAGTAATTGAAAACAGAACAAACGTTTTAATTGGTGTTTCAGTATGAAGAAGGCTTGGAAATATACATGTATGTAACTTCCTTAGTGTATACTGATTACTAAAATTTGTCTGTTTCTTAGAAGCAGACATTAGGCTGTGTGCGAACGTGTACATTTAACTGGGAGTTTCTCATTCTTTCTTACTGACATCGTTTGTAGATTGCTATGTTTTTGCTATTTTAGGAGCATTGATTTAATGGATCTCCCTTGGCAGCCATGCACCAAGGATGTCGGAGAGGGGGGACTGTGTAATGAAAATCTAGTACTATCTTTGTGAATGCTATGTGAGGAATATAGTTTCTTTCCTGGTAAAAACATTGATCTCAGGGGTGCACAGAGGATGTGCCTACGCTAACCATGCAGCCCCTGGGTCACATAGCCAGGCTAAACCCGCAGACAATGCTCATATTGGGCAGTTACTGCATCACTGTGTTCCATTTTGCAATTAGGTTTTTAATCATCTTCAAAAAAGGCGAAATATAATATGCCTGTGAGTGAACCTACTAACTAAAGCCTATTCTGTAATAAGGTTGCGCCTAAAAATGACAGGTGCAGTTTTACAAGGTGCTGAGCCCACTCCTAGCGTAGCTTACAGCTTTCTGTTCAGAGTGTAATAAAAATTGAATATATTGATATATTCATCAGGATTATACAGAAAAGTTGGGCTCCTCTGAAATGTGGTTTCAGTCTCAGCTCACTTTTGATGGATTGTTTTTGTTTGTGAATAATTCTATTTATTATCCCAAGTCCTTAATAAACAACACGTCTTCATTCATAGCCTCTTAATCTTTCATGAGATTGCATCTTGATGTGATTCTTCAGCCTTGTTCCTTATTATGTTTTGTTGTATCTGCTGGATTGTCTGTGGACTGGAAATAAAACAAACTCAGTGACCAAGTTTCAGATAATCCTTTGCTCTCCAGTCTCTAGTTTTGGACAGAGCTCAAAATACATTAGGTCTTATACTGTTCATTTTGCTTCTCACAGCTGAGCTGAGGTAAATCCTTAAAGTGTAAATAAAATACAGAAAATTACTACCAGACAGAACAATATAACCTCAGAAATTATAATTTGTTTCGGAGTTAACTGTCTAGCAGTTACAAGAATTCCTCATATGGAAAAAACATTTATTCTGTGTTAACTTAACTTGCAAGCCCCTCTGCAGGGAGTTCATATACTCACTTAATATTAGAATTCTCAAAACCTTGCTGTATAGTAATATGCTCATATTCTTACCCAAAAGCAGATTAAGTAAATCAAATCTAAGTTGTTTTCTTTATATATAATTATTCAGCAAAATAGTAATGCTGGCGCTGGCAGTCTTGCTTGTTTTGTCTGCATTAATGCATTCTGCCCTGGCTCTGTAATGCTGATGAATAAACGACTAAATGTGTAAGAGCATCTGTTTGCTCTGAATGGCAGCGTTTTAGTCCAGACAGGAAAAGACTACCCTTGGTTTTTTTCTTCTCCTACTGTCTGAAAAGAAATTAATTGCATTGTGTGTTGCTGTTACAGAAATATGTAAAATTATACCTCTCAGTAAAGTAGTGGTACATTTTGTAGTCTCAGCGTGAAGGTATTTAGCTTCTAGTTTGCAAGTAAATTGCTTTTCTCACTTTTGTTGCAGGGTGCCAGGATTGTAACAATTCTGTCAAAACAAGGCCTTTAATTACTGCACCTTTGCAATGATAGGTTATTAGTGTCCACAAAATTCTTGACAGATTACGTGAGATATTAAATAGAATAAAAAGTTTAATCATCACTAAAATGTGAATGAAATAGATTCCAAATCTGATGGACCTGTCATAGGAAAAAAGTTATTAACTTGATTTTTATAGCTTTTGCTGGTCCTTATGTTCTTACTGTACTAGTGACAAATGTATCTGGCGTACCAACTACTATTCTACAGGAATACAAAGGGGAAAAGGAAGTTCTGTTTTACACTCCTGTAAAGTCTATTTAATTTATAGACGTGCAAGTGGAGTCCAACGGATCTCGCTGTCTTGTAACTGTGCAAGTTTCTATTGAGTATAGCTGTTTTTATTCCTTACGGTGAAGCACCGCTGTTTTTATTTTTAAAATACAGACTAATGAGTACATGATGCCAAACATAAACATAACAACAATGTTAATGAGTTTTCCTCTTCTTTTCTCTGCTTATGAATTGGCAAGAAACAGATGTGGCAGGGTTAGTTTTACGGTTGGACTTAATGATCTTAAAGGTCTTTTCCAACCTAAATAATTCTATGGTTACATTATATGGAATTGCTGTTCACAGTATTTGAATAATTCTTGATCCCTTTGAAAAAGGTCTTTTATGTATATTTGATACTTGGTTTTATAGGGTAATATTCTGATCACAGACCTGTACAAGTGTTGGATTCTGTGAGCAACTGAGAAATTTTAACTTGCTGTGATTAGAAATGTCAGTTCTGAAATGCACTAAAATACCCCCTCAAAATTGCTGACTTTTCTTTAAGCACCTGGAAATACTGTTCTTGCTTTTGGAAGGTCTGCTCTGGTTTAATAGCACCTGTAAGAAAGCATAAAATACTTTCCCTCCACACTTCTCTCACTTGAGATTTATTTTTCATATACAGTAAAAAGGCTGAAAAGGGAGAACAGTTGCAATTTGTAGTAAGTAAACAGCCCATGATGAAATTCTGGTCTGTGCTGAGTATATGAGTTTATCCTTACAATGGATCTACTTTTTTTTCTTGCCAATGGTTCTAGTAAGTACCAATAATACAAATTTTATTATTTTTATATAAAAGTTTATATTTATATAATATAAATATAAAGTTTTATATAAAAAACTAGAAGTTTATTATATAAAGGAAACTCTTTAAGGGAAACAGGAGGAAAGCAGTGACAGAACAACATTGATGTTACATTTTTGGAGTGTGTTACTGTACAAATGTAAAGCAGTACAAAACAAGGACACTTAAGTCCATTAAGCCAAAATGCCGAAGCTAGAGGCCTGTCAGCCTGACCTTGATGCTGGGAAGGTGATGGAGCAGGTCATCTGGAGCGCCACCACACAGCACGTATGGGACAACTGGGGGATCGGGCCCCGCCAGCGCGGGGTCGTGAAAGGCAGGTCCTGCTTGACAAACCCGATCTCCTCCTATGACAAGGCGACCCGCCGAGCGGGTGAGGGGAGGCCGCGCGTGCTGCCCACCCGGAGCCCAGCGGAGCCTTTGGCCCGTCTCCCCCAGCACCCCCTGTGCCAGCGGCTGCTGCCGGCCGGGCGGGCGAGCTCTGCGCTGGGGTCAAAGCTGCCCGGGCGGCCGAGCCCGAAGCGCGGGGGTGGATGGAGCCACCTCCCGGGGGCGCCGGGCACACGGGGTGTTCCCAGGGCTCCGTGCTGGGGCCAGCCCTGTGCCATGGCTCTGCCCACGGCCTGGGCCAGGGGGGCAGCGCCCTCAGCCAGCTGCAGGGGACCCCGGCCGGGGAGCATGGTTTGCGGGGGGGGTCTGCAGGGGGGCTGGGCAGGCCTGGGGAAGGAGGGCTGGTCCTTAAGCATGATATTTGTTGCCAGTGTTCACTGCCGTAACAGTTTTTTTTTCCCCTGTTATATATTCTGTGAGCATACAGGAAGCATAAGTTGGCCAGCATTAGATAAAATCTGAGGCCATTTGTGGACTGGGGGGGTGGGGGGGAAGCCGAATGAACTTGTGCTTACGATGACTGCTGTGGGGATGGGGTCTAGTTCATAATGATGATTGACCATGAGTGGGTGGGCTTGCTCATGTTGGTTTGGGGTTTTTTTCCTCCTCTGTTTTGAAGCACCAATTTTTCCTTTGTTTTTAGGCTGCATGTTCAAAAGAAGACAGAAAGTTATCGAAAGTTTCAGTATGGTGAAAAGTTGTGATGTTTCAGGCAAGGCTTGCTATGCTTAATGATATATTTGGAGGAAATTTTTAAGAGCCTGAGGACAGAACGGATTATTAGAGGGGAGAAGGGTCTAATGGGTTGCTGAAATGGACCTACCAGCTACTTTGATAGACTCGCTAGGATTCTCGCTCCATGAAAAATTTACAGGCATTGCCTTCCAGGATTACAGAAAAATTGGGAGAAGTTTGAAATGCTGAACTAAGCAGAGGGTGATTGATATCCACAGACTGCCACTAACCCTTTTCCTTGCAAAAGCAGTACAAGTTTACCTTGAGAAGACAGAAGAGAGTGGCTAACAACTGAAGTCTGGATGGTTTACTGCCAATGGCTTCCTTAATTTATGTTCACAGTGACCTTTAGTCATGCCCCAAGGATCTAGGAGGTTGGTAGACCTCCTAGAAAAGAGACTACTGGTAGCTGGTGACTGAAGCAGTTAAAATGAAGTCAAACTGATGAGTCCAGTAAAATGTAAACTCTGATAGTATGGGAATAAATAAAACAAAGTGCATTCGTGCAACTCACAAATTGAAGGTTATTTGCAGGTAGTCACGCCTGTAAGACGGATGGCTCCGTAATCACTAATAATAGTAAAGTTAATACTCGGAAGCCAGCCACACTGGTTTTCTCTATTCTTTTTCACACTTGTAAGGTGGTTTTGGACACCTGCCAGGCTGGGGAGTGGGCTTTAGCAAGGAGACTTGGAGGGGAATAGGAAGCAGGCAGCAAGGAATAAGTTATCTGCCTTTTACTGAAACCAGACCTGCTTGCAAGAATATAATGGTCTTCTTAAGAATGAATGCATTTCATATAAACCAGGAAATTTCCCTCTTCTGACCCATAGCTTCCGAAGCAGCGGGCAGATGTGGGCAGCACTTCCCAGGCTATACTTCTGCCGATGAACGTTAGGGCTAGCCCAGGATTCCTCCTGGCACAGGCACATCTTGGAGCACGTAGCAGGTCTGCTTTGCAGGGTGTTTCTGTTGACACCACTGGGGGTGGGAAGTACCACCCACTGTAAGATTTCTTTTAAAGACTTTTCTCACTCTAGGTCAGGATGAGAAAAAAAGAGGGGTCTTTTTTGAGTCGTTTGGGTAGTGCCAAGAGCTGACTTATCAGTACACCTTCCAACGGCCTGAATTTCCATTTCTGAACTTCTTATGATTCTTAATTTTGCCATGCTGCTTCTGAAATATGTGGTCTGCTCTTGTAATTGGGCATTCTGGATGACTGACTTTGCCAAAATAATTTTGTAATGGCATATGTTATTTCTTCTCTGTTTAAGACAGGTTCACGGGAATGTTAATTCCATGTAGTTATAAGGCTCCCTGACTACTTTTTGACCATTTAGTAGCACACAAGACTCAAAACTGACATTAGCAGTGAGCATACAATATGGAGCGGGCAAGTGATGAATGAAACAGGTTAGTGTAACATAAAGTAACTGAAAAGTGTAGACATTAGAGGGTAAAAGTAAATAAGTAAGTGGTGGTATGTGGAGGGTAAATGATCTCTGGGAACATCAGGGGAAGATTTTTTGTATTTCATTGGAATAATTCAGATAAAAGCTACTCATCTTACTGAAAAAGAGCGCTGTATGATCTAAGTGGGACTATTCACATGAGCAAGACTTACCCACCAATCTCCTCCTTTCTTTGACTAGTAATACTGGACAGTATTAAGCCTAAGTAAATGTCAGCTGGTAATACGTTCTGTGGCTCCTTTAGGTAAATATTTCATGATGTAGTCTAGATTCTGTTCCTTTTCATGAAGGTTTCAGATGTTTTCTTATTTTGCTTTGTTGCTCTATGCTGCTGCTAGCTGCTTCTTGTTCTCTTTTTACACCATGTCCAAAGAAAATACTAATTCATTAGAGAAAATTACCTGTACACGCAGACTTTGATGGCAATAGTTGTGAAAATAGTTGCTTTCACTGGAAGAAGCACTTTGCAAATTGCCGAAATATTTCAATAAAGGTCATGTAGCATCTCAGTGAGTAAAATGATAGGGTTCATTTTTTTCCTGTATTTCCAGTGCTGAAGCATGTAGACTACTTAATTGAACCTTTAGATAATTAATAATAGCCTTTTATCATTAATGATTATTTGCATGTTTAAGTGTTACTTTCTCTTTTTAAACTATTGGCCATCTTTAATTAATACAGCAGAGAGCACTTTGCTGACATTTGACTAATCCACACAGAGCTGCAGTGGTATGCGAGATAAATCACATCTGCGAGGTTATAGAGTTTGTGTTAGGACATAGCAGCACCTGGTAACAACTGATGTCCCAGTTTTGAGCTCCAGTATCTATATGGTGGGGGTTTGGGCAGCAGGATTGTTCTTCTCTTTAATAATAGACCTTGGGTATTGTTCATAAAATAAATTATTTTCTTCCTTGATTTAGCAGCAATTAGGTGCAGATTTTTCAGTGACGGTAAGTGGGTGACTCAATGGTATTTATTTGATTTGTAACTCCAATTGTTAATTGGCAAGTCTGTGATCAGGTTTCAGTATTCTATCTGTATTTCAGGAGGAGAGATAGTTTTAAGGAATACATGGCATAAGTAGAAGCACAGGTTTATTTGAGAAATCTGTGGTCTCTATCTCGTGCATCACTTTGGCCAGGTTAACAAGTTGAGAGTGAAATGCTCAAGGAACTCTGTTAGTTTACTCTTCCTCATAAAACTTTTTGCTTTAAACTTCATTCATTATGATGAGTCTCTTGGGTTTTCTACTTCCTTCCCCTCGTCAAAGACTAACAGAAAAGACCAGGCTTCTATTCTTTCCATTTTTCTCAGAGGTATCAATGAAATGAAGTAGACTCAGCTCGGGTGAAACTAGTGGAATTACTGCCACAACTCTTATTAATGGGTTGTGTCTGTGCTGTGTACCTTATTCCACAGACTCACCTTTTCTGAGTAATTCTATACTATGCAATACATCACTGTTGTTTTACACTACCAGTTTCTTATTAACATCCAATTTAAGAAAGGCCCACACTTGGAGAACTTTATTCTTTTCTTTATGACATAATTATGCATACAGCACTTACTGCAGAAAAGAACTTATTTTTCCCCCATCTGGAGCTGAGATGCTGAGGTTGTTACTGTTGCTTGTAGGGCTTTATGCTTAAAAAGCAAATCCAAAGTAAGCTGAGGCATTTTTCAAAAATTCTTCTCTTTAAATTAAAAATAAGCAACCCAATGCTTAATTTAACATTGTATTATTTATTAAATTAATTGTTGTCTTTGACTATGTCTTACAGATTTATGTTCCTAGCAGGCATGACTAAGTCAAATTCTCTGTTACCTGAACACCAGTGGCTTCAATTTGTTTTATGCATTTGTAGCTTTGCATAGTTGCATTTTAAGGCTAGACTATATAAGGCAACATCAGGGAATTTTGAGTTTAGAATTTAAGGTCCTTCTTTTTGCCCTCTTCAAAAATCTAGCAGACTGAACATTTGACTTCAGGCTTCATATGCATAGGTTCTCATTTTAAGTTACTAGCCACAAGCCAATAAAAATGAAATTTATAACGTTATCTAGTTGACTGAACAGTTGTTTCACAGCAAAGGCACAAAGGCCAGTGTTCCATGGTCTGAGCCGTACATACCATTAAAACAGTGATTGTTGTTGCTCATTATCCCTCTTCAGACATGTATCGAGATTACTTTTGCCCCTGGATATATTACATGACAGGACCGTGTGATTTTTTTTTTAATTATTTTTTTTTGGATCAGCAAAACCTCGAGATCCTTCCTGTCCTCACTTTCCAGAGAAAAAGCTGTACTCTTACTAGCTCTTGTGTTTTTCTTCCCTTTTAAACTGTTTTTCCCCCCCTGTAGTTAAGGTAAAAGGCAAAAGGAAACTACCCCTACCTGCAAGCCAGCTGCACTGCTCTCTGTCTGTGTGATAACTTTGTTGGCTTCTTGGCTATTTGTGACGCATGGCTTTGAAGCAAACTCTGCACTGCACCCTGTTACACTTCTACAAACATCAGCAAACACTGCCACGCAACCGAAACCCAAGTAGAACAGATTAATTTACCATCTGGAACACAAGGCAAGTCTATACTAATATTTAAGGTTAAACATGAGGTCACCTTCAAAGTTTCCATGACAGGTAAAGCAGCAGTCCCCTATGCAGATTCTGTCTTTGGAGGAAAGCCCACTGTACCATGATGGCCGAGCAAGGCCAGCCCATGCAAAGCATAAGCACTGATCTGCGACTTGCAGCTCTTCCCTTTAGAGCCTGCATAGGGTTGGATGATGGGAGCAGGGAACTGGGATCGTTCTGTACCATTGCCGTATGAGGTGTACAATGCAAGCCAGATTCGGAAAAGGACGGCTGAGGGAAGGTGTTTCAAAGCTTGATCTCTTCTCTAACAATTAAATAGAGTTTTACAGCCTTGAGAGGGCAAGTGCCTTAGTGTAAAAAGTTGGGGATTTATAGTATTACAGGAAGGCAGATAGGAGTTGAGTAAGGCTTCATAATGAAGCTTAAGGTCAATGCTGATCCTTCCTTACAAGTGTCAAATCTCATGTAAACTACTTTCCTTGCTGTCTCCTTTGGCTTCATGTCCAGACATATGAAAGATATAGCTGGCTGTTATTCATCTGGAACAGAGTAATATTAAAATACAAAGGAAGACTTTATAAAAAAATAAAATTAAAATTCTGATTTTGTTCTTTTAAACTACTTCAGTGAAAAAACTAATGGTGTGTAAATTTTACAGAAAGTGTTTAAAGAGCTTATAAGAATAATCAATGTCAATTAAATAGAGTTTTGGTAGAGGTTTTTGTCCATATGGTTTGAATGATCACATCCATGTTCATAAATGTAATAACGGTATGCTCGTGACAATAAAGTTTCAGTGGATTTTAATTGCTGTAATTGCCCCTCCATTATTCAAGAATCTTAGATAACAGACTTCCCTTCTGTTAAATTCTCTTTACTAATTTGGTCCTGTACTAATGTTGTAAGGTACTTAACTTTGTTAATTAAAGATACCAGCCAAGCACGATGCTTAAGGATGCTGCTGCCAATGACATATTCTCTATTCTAAAGAATGACAATAAGGTTTTTAACCAACTGCCATCTAAATTCTGTGGCCAATTACTAGGTAGTGTGTTACAACAGAGTAGAAAACCTGAACCTTGTCTGCATATCTGGGTACTAGCCATGCATAAAAAGCCATATTGAGAGTGAGCTTGTTTGATGGAAGCAAAACTATTGTCTAAGCAGGGTAGGTTATATTTTGTCCTATTATTTCTTTATAATCCTGTGGAAATACATGTTACTCAGCTTATAAAATTTTTTTTATCTATGTTGATGCCTCTGTCTCCAAACTGCTTTAAAGGCTGCTTTTGGGTAAGTCCTACTAGACAGTATACTTATTGCCAGGTTCAATTCGTTACCCTTCAGCATGAAGGCCCAGAACAGCTTGATCCATTTTCACCTTAAACCTTTTTTCATCCTTTATTCCTTGGCTATGTATGCCTTGTACCTGGAAGTTGTTTGCTGTCTTAATGCGCCAGTCTCTGACATTCATCTCATCTAATCTTAAGATTCAGTTCTGCCAACTGCCCCAAAGCAGGCCCCAGACGTAATCTCTTATTGAGGTTATTGTCAGTAATACTTTTTCATTTCATGTTTTTATAGCTCCAAGCACAATTAGGTTTCAATCTTGACTGGCACCTTTGGACATCACGGAACTCATATAACACACAATAAATGAAAGAATGGATATTTCTTTTTTTTTTTTTTTAAGTCTTGCACTTGTATTGCAGTGTGATCATAAGCTAATGAGAAACATTAGATGACAAAAATAAAAATTGATTTTTTCCAACAGAAAAGGGATGCTTCTTTCATAAAAGCTCTACAAATGAACTTTAAATTCTACTACCTTTATAAGATAGCTATGAATGGCCCAGTGCACTGCCTATGCATACAGCGGTATACAATACAAAATATGTATGACCTTATTTGTCACTCCATAAGGCCAAAAATGTGATACATCACAGGATGTTATTTGAGAATGAATTGCAAAAAGCTATATCCCAATGGTTTCTTTCCAGAGTAATTTTTATGGCAAACATGACTTAATATGACTGCAAGATATACTAAAACATGCAGAATTAAGAGCTTGACATCTTATATTTTGTTGGTTTCTTTCTCTCTTGGCTAAAATATTGTCAGGACTAATGGAGATGTGCTTGGTTTCTCTCTCCAGAAGTCTACGTTCATCCTGTTCTCTGCCTTCAGCTTTTCTGAGTTCTTGTTATTTCTTGTATTTAATTGCTTTTCATTTTTATAAGTTCCATAGCTTTACCATAACAGTTTTCTGGGATGATTGCTGCTCTGCTTGCAAATATGGGCCATCTACTGCCTATGGACTGAACAGAATCCTTATGACAGTTGATTCCACAATAAAACAAAAGCTATGTGATAACAATAACTGTCATGTATCTTTCAATGGGTCAGCTGTTCTCTGTTCACTAATATATCTCTGCTGATAACTTCTGAAACCTTTTAAGGCACTTCAAACAGCTCACAGATCAGCCTTCCAGTTTTTAATGTTTCCTCTTTTTCCCCACAAATGAGAACTTCCCCCTAATTTTTCTCTACTTTTTTTCCTGAAATTACATTTGCATGCAGGCTTGTGCGCAGTTGTTTTCAGTATAAGGTAAACTGAAGTTCTTCCATGAATCTTCGTTGAGGAAATGATACAATTTAAATCTGTTGGAAGAACCGTCTTTTAGAAAGGAAGTAATGCTTGAAAACAGTATGTATGTATTACATATACAAATATATGCACACTGACATGTGTGATGAGCAACTGTTCTTTAACTGTTATTGGGCTGCCAAAGCAGGATTTTATGATGCTTTGAAAGATAATGCATGAAAACTGGGAGTTGTGGAGGTTTGGGGTTTGTTTTTTGAGTTAGTTTTTGTTGGCTTGTTGTAGTTTTGGTTTTGTTGTTTATTTTTTATGGCAGGATATATAATCAGTTAACAAAGCGATATAATAATTTTTATTATATCCCCACAATAATGATCTCACCTGAGCCAGAGTTATTGCTGCTTGAGGACATTGCTGGTTATCTTCACCATACGAAGAAATAGAAGCTGTTAGAAACAACTTACCTCGTAAGAGCAAGAAGAAGAAAATACCCATTAAACATCACCACTCAGAAGTTTCAGTTTGTAAGAGTTAGAAATTATGTCTTTGTGGTGCAGAAGACAAAAGGAGAATGCCATTTTGGAGAAGATATAACGTAGGGACAAAAAACTGCCTCAGGTCTTCCAGCTGATGTCCACAGCTATTGATGGGACTTAGAGCTGCTGTTTATAGAAACGTTGTGGTTTAACCCTGACTTCAGGTACCGAGTTCTGTTTAAACCATGCATAGTGCCTAAAAAAAAAAAAAAAAAGTCTGCCAAGGTGTGAGACTATTTAAGTGGACTATTAGCCTATGTCTGATGTCAAGGGGTAATTTAAACAACAGCAATGTGATTACTTGGACTAGTCAGACTAGGCTACAGGCTGTTAGCTTGAGGGGATGTTGGGTCAGTGTTTTGTTCTTGGGATGGGTTTTTTTATAGCTCTTCCAAAGCTTTCATTTATTTACTGAAATCTAATCTGGAGATCTAGAGACAGTGCCAGATAATAGATTTCTATTAAAAGAAGAGCACAGCAACACATTTCTATACCACTTCGTGATTTGTGTATGTCTGGCGTGTACTCTATTGCAAACTATTTCTGAAATTAACCACTATAGGATTCAAGTTGTATTTGTTTTGTCACACAGACATATTCTTGCTATTAACTTTTGGATAACACCAGTGCCTCATCTAATGAAAAATAATGGCTAAAACAAAGGACTTGGAGTAGTTTGCTTCTGGAAGAATCTGACTGTAGAAAAAAAGCATGTCACACTTGTGTTGACCAGTATTTTCTGCCTTGCTCTTTTTCATTGTGTTCAAATGTTTTGGTTTATTTTCTTTTTCTAAGGATGTCTGAGAAAAAAAATGTATAAATAACTTATTTTTTAAAAAAAGAATTGTACAGCCTCTAAGGATCTGAGCATTTGATATGGTTGATTATAACATTCTATTTGATAAATTAGCCTCCTAGAGTTTGGTGGTTTAACTCTGATATGGATCACTACATATGCAAATCTAATATGCTAAAGAGAATAGTAGTTTCAGGGACTCTTCCATTTACTTTCTTGAAAAATAACAGAACTGGTGAGGCTACTACATGGCATTTTGTCTAATGTTTCTGCATTTGTATTTTTTTCCTTTAATCTTCATTGTGCTGTGATATGCTTCTAGTTGTTAATTGCATAAATGCCCCTGTGTTGGCAATTCTATGAAGAAAAAGGGGGGAAAATGTAAATACCCATTAAAAATTAGCTGAGAAATTCCCTGTTCACTTCTTCCATTCTAAAATTGCAGTTATTTTGGAAGTGAGGCTGCTTACCATTGCTTAAAAATGCCGAAGCTGAAATTCCATCTCCGTGAAATCAGTAAGGTCATCGTCAGCAGCACTAGTTTCCTTCATGTTGTTCTGCTAATACACCTTAATCTGTCCTGGGGGACCTGAGCTAATCACGGCTTTTCTGTCGAGGCTGTCAGCAGGGATTTCGGTCACTGCTAGTGCACACCTGGTTTCCTGACATGGACACTTGCCTTGCCACAATAAATTTATTTAAAAGACAATGCTCATTAAGCTTCTTCATAAA
This sequence comes from Falco cherrug, assembly GCF_023634085.1. Classification (NCBI taxonomy): domain Eukaryota; kingdom Metazoa; phylum Chordata; class Aves; order Falconiformes; family Falconidae; genus Falco; species Falco cherrug. The sequence goes on along the minus strand of NC_073706.1, from coordinate 22,625,609 downwards.
TACTTACTAGTCTAGATGTAGAGATACCATGGTGAAGCAGCTAATCCAGGTCTTGGTCTATGTGTCGGGGTGCTTGTAGCAGGAGACACGTTCAGTTACTGGTCTCAGTGGCTTTAGGGCTTCTTCTGCTCTGTTCCTCTACCAAAAGAGGATACAACTCGAACAGAATTAACAGCTTCGTGATTTCCCACATGATGAGGGCACGTGTGTGAGGAGGGGGTGGTTGTGCTGTGGAGGTACTGTGTCAGTTTGCTTCTTGATTGCTAGATGAGGGATATAGAAGGAAACGGAGAAATAGCTAGGTGTTCTGAGATATTAAGGGTTTATTTCTACTGGAATAGCTCCTAAAACCTGTTGACAAAAGTATGTTTAGAGCCTGCTACTTCCAAAACAGGTAGCTAAAAAAATGAAAGGTAGATTAAAGATGGCTTTGAGTTCATGTGCAAATACAGATCTGTACTGTGAAAAGAATATCACCTTTGGATGATTTTTAATTTCTCAGATATGTAGGCAGCTTTGGACTTAAAGAAAAAAAAAACAGAAATGGTTTATAAAGAACAATCATTTGTTCTCTTAATAATTTTAAAAATGACACGCAGCTTGGAAACAATAAGGGAGGTGTGACCTTTTTTGAGGAATTCCAATCTAAATGGGAATTCAATGTAGGGAAGAAAAGAAAATAAAAGAAATTACATGCTTGAATAGCATGATAGTTAAGGCTAATGAGGAAAAACCTGGATTCTTTCTTTCCAAGAAGAGTGGACTAGAAATGTGGAGGAATTTTCTGAAGTAGCTTTAGGCTATAAACACTGGAAAAGCAGATTGAGAGAAACAAGGAAGAAGCCTAAGATAAAAGCAAAAGACACAGTAGAAAGGTTAGCTGTATGGGTGAAGCAACTGGCAGCAACTCAGAAGTTCTGTTTGTATTGGCAGATGTGGAATTTTACAGCCACTGTTTCCATACCACTACATAATTGATTCAGTTCTTGTGCAAATTTCTGCTCCTTAGTATGCGGATCATTTTAATAAATTTATTACTTGGCAACCTTAGTTTTCTAATAGTTTTTAACATTCACAGCGATTAGAATCAAGTCAGGATATCTGCCCCTCTCTCCGTAGCACTCTAAATAAAGCAACTGACATATGGCTTGTGCAGCAGATGGACTGATGGTAACACATAGACAGCTGTCTATATTTGGCACACAGGTGCCAACTGATTTTGCTGCGAAACAAAATCAGACTGATGTCTTTGGTTCGTGAGAGTGTTTTTGTGTTTTCTTTCCTGCACAAGAGCTTTCTAATCTCGTCCTGTAACATCATACTTTATCCCTTAAGGCTTTGTACCTTTCCAGATCTGTGAGTTGCTATAAAGGTGTTGGTGTAACTCAAAGTTGAGAAGTACCTTAATGGGTCAGAGCAATGGATGGGCTAGCTCCCCAGTCATCTCTGATGTTGACCACCAGCTAATGCTTATGAAAAATATATCAAAACAAGAACAAATTGATAGTGATCATGCCTTGTACAGCTTCTCAACTTTCAGCAACCAGCAGCTGAAGAAATTCTTGAGCCAGAAATGGCATCTGGGCTATGATGTTTAATTGGATCTCACTTTCATAAATTTCTATCACTGTTTTTTTTTTTCCTTTTGAGCACATTTGAATTTTCCAATTTTTCCTGATAGCTGGTGGCAGTGCCCCAGATCATTTCTGTGTGGAAGAAAATGTTATTTAGTTTCTTTTAAGTCTGCTTCCTAATAATCAGGTACTACTGAATTAGGTACTGTGAGAAAAGGCAAATAAGCACACCTCATTCAGCTTTTCTAGGTCATTCATGATTATAGAGATCTCATCAGCAGCTTGAAAAATCCATTTAATTGTTCCTAAAAAAGCCACAATGTTCCATACTTTTGATAATTTGTATTGTCATTCTATGATGTATGTTTCAAATACTGTATTACAACTAGAAAAACATAGTAAGTAGGACTACGTTCAGTGTAAATGATATATGGGCATTTACCTATAAGGTCGCATTAACAGTATGATCTATCTTGTTCTGTATTCGTTTCCTAAAAAATTATATCATCTTTGCAGTTTCTTCTGTGCATTCAGTTTGCATATCCAGAGATTCATGCAGCGTCTTCAAGAATACTTTTCCACAAGAAATAATTAATTTAGAGCCAGTCATTCTATATATGGAGTTAGCCTCTGATAATTTCCCCCATATTTGTTAATCCAAATTTACTGATGAGCAATTTCATCTGCCAGTTAATTAACCATTCAAGTACCATAAGACCCTTCTGTGACTCTTCACACTCAGCTTTTTAGATTTGATTATCTGCAGGAATTTTCTATCATTAGCAAACTGTACCACTGCAACATTCACTTCCTTCAAAGTTATTTCGGGAGATGCCCCCCAGAAACTTGGTTTCTTGGAGAACTCCTTGCCTGGTGAAAACACCCTATTCATTTATACATTTTATTTTGTGATTAATTTTGACCCTGGTGGCTGTTATGTATGTATGAAAAAGCCTTCTTTTATCCACTGTCCACTTAAACAGCCTTTCATAATAAAACTCCTCAAAAAATGTTTGGCGTTCCAAGTATTCTATTGCGATCTACTCATTAATATGACTATTCACTCCTTCAAACTTCAAGAGATTTGCAAGAAATAACTTTTTTCTACAAAAGTTGTGCCCATTCTTTCTCATTAGATCATGTAGGTTGTTGCTTGGAAGTTTCACATACGGGTTCCCAAGATGAAGGCCGTGCAGTAGTCCAGGGGATTTTTTTGTTGTTAGTTTTGTTGATTTGATTTTAAACAGCATCTACTGATGGCTCCTGTTTAAGACAGCTATTTTACTAAAGTACCTTTGAAGTCTGTGATAAAGGAATCTCACCGATGCCTTAGTGAAAACTAGTGCAATAAATTAATTTAGCTTTTCTGCTTTTACATTATTTTTGAATGTGTCTTTTATGCATTGATCTTAGAATAGCCCCACCTGGGAGAGCTCTTTATTCTGAAGTGTTGTGAGAGATGGTGAGTATAAAGTAAAGGGGATGCAGCTGTCTATGCTTTGTGCCATTTTGTGCTTTGCTGCTGAACATCTTTTTCAGTCTGCCATATTTGGTTATGTTTTTAATTTTTTTTTTCATTTTAACATTACATATTTTTAATTATTGAAATGTTCTTTAATTTTCCAATCTAAGGGGTTTATCTCAATTTTGTTCTTGTTTTATTCATTTCTGAAATGAGATATACATCAATGTAAGCTGATAAAACTCATAACGAATGCCATGCTGCTGTATTTTCTTTTTACCTGTTTATTTAATTTTTATTGTAACTATTTCTTATATAGCTCTCCTTTTTAAAGCTAACTCTTAGTTTTGAAAGTAGCTTTTTTCTCTTCTCAAAAAAAAGTATTTATTTCATTACTGCAGAATGACTTTTGAAAGTTAAATCCTACAAGAAGTTTTTGCGTACACTGTGCTTGCTGTACACTCTTCAACAGGTACTGCTCTTCTTCCTTATGGATTCCTATAGGTTAATTAAAAAAAAAGTCACAAAACAAATGTTGAAGAAAAAAATCTTTATGGTGTGTAAAGATCACGTATTACACATTAACTCTTGTTTGTCTTTATCCCCTGTCAGTATGACCTGTGCTTTTAGTTGTACCTAGGTTTTTTCCTGATATTATACCCTTTTTGTTATAATGCTTCCACTAAATTCGTGGTGTACTTCTCTCATCGGTATCTTTGTTTAAGTATTCTCCTTGATACTAGACCTTTTGGACAGTTTTACTAGAAATGTTTGGTCTTGCCTTAGCTTCCTTTTTTTGCATGTCTTGCTTAATTACAATTTCTTGAGAAGCGTTCTTTGTTATTTCCTACCTCAGCTGGGTTATTCCATTTGCTTTTTGATTCCTGCCCCCCACCCTGAGATGGAGTGTTTATCACTACATTACTAGAAAAATATCTCATTTCAACATATATGGTCCACCTACCAACTCTTTCAGTCTCTTTCATGTTTATAAAAAAGCAGAATCAAAAATACACGTCTATAATCTTTTAAACATGAGCTCTGTGATTTACTTCTGGCAGCCTGCTGCTTTTGTTGTCCTCTTTTTCGGTTGCATAGTTTTATATATTTTCTCTGTTGGTACTGAAGTCGGAAGGTACCACATCTGTTAAACCTAGCTGATAAAACTTAATCCCGGATATTTAAGGTTTCATGGAGGGGTGTGAGTATTTCCACGTACAGCATCAGTAGCAAGTTAATCCCACTAGGAACAGGATAAATTCTTATATGCTGAGGTATCTGCTTGTAACTTCATTGTACTGCTGGGAATCAGGAAATAAGATACTTTAATATTAGGCCTGAAACTGACTCTGTCCTAATAATTCACTTTTTCAGACCTAGATCACTGATGGTAGTGCCTTTGGTAGCCAGTGAGTTGGGACAGTCTGTAACATGATGCATTTTCATCCTGGACTGGATGAAATATAGCTTAACTTCAGACAACCGAGAGGCGCCGATTTACAGCAGGCAGAAGTGTAGCTATATTTTTCAAATGTATTTTGAATACTGAGACTTTCATAACTGAATGCCTATATTTTTTCAGGACTCCTTGAAAGTGCAGAGTCTATAAAAATTCAGGAACACACAGATCTCAGTATCAGAGAAAATTTTCCCAGCTGCCTGCTTATTTATTTATTCAATTGTAGTCATCCAAAACACGCAATGATGACCATATAGGTGCAGGAAGGATACTTATGTTTTCAAGGTCTGGTCTTTCACAGATGTTTTCTGACAGTTGCTTGCTTTGTTCATAAATTCAGAAACCAGCAGCTCCTGGTTCCTCTTTTGAGCCTTTGTAGGAGTGCATGTGTATCATTGCCCCTGGAAGGATGGCTGTCTCCCAGTGCACCTCCATTCCTTTGCTTTGAGTCATTATGAAGGATATCTCTTTCGGGGAATTATGTGGACACCTGAAAAAAGCAGGGAATATTCTTCTGGTTTATGGTGTAACTACGATCTGCCTCAACTTTGTGCTACAATGAGCTAGCTAGCTTAGAAACTGAAGCAATGATAGATAGAAAAAAAAAAAAGAGGGCAACAAAAAGAAAATTAATACAAATCAAAACTGGTGCAGAGGTAAACCTGAGAAAAATCATCTTTTGAGGAAAAGCAAAGAAGGAGAAAATACAGGTCAGAAAGAAGGGACAGATGAGACTTGTACATCTGTCACTTTAGTAGCTGAATCTCCCATAAACTTTCACTGAGATCCGATTAGCTCTGCAGGGAGCAATCCAAGTGGGAAAGCATTAGATGTAACTGAACTTGTGATAAATCCTCCTGCAGCCAAGCATTAGTCAGAAATATACTGATCTAATAACAAGTCATGATTACAGTTTAATCCTGACTGGTACTTTCAGAATTACAGATAAAATGGATCGTTTAGTGTTGACTTTTACAATTCCCTAAGGTAACAGTATGGGGTTCTCATTAACTAAAGGAATTATTCAATTTGAGGCTGAAGCCATATAACTGCATGCTTTTTACAGGACTGGGATCATTACTATTGTCACAGAGGTGTATGTGAATAATTTCTAAATCGGGTACTAGTCACATTCCATGTAGTAAATTCCTAAGCATCTTACCTAACATTTTTACAGCTGGGATATTAAGTTTTAAAACTTCAGATGGCTTTCTGATTTTCAGTTTGGGAAGAATCCTTCTTGCCCCACCTTTCCAGATGTGATAGGCATTGCTCAAAGGCTTCATTTCTCCAGTGCCTGAAAGCAGAGCTGCAATATAATGTACCTCTGGTATTCTTCATGATGTTGGGTGTGATGAATAAAAGAAAGTAATATTTTATGTTTATGGCTGTTTGTATGCCTTAAAAAAAATGCTACTGCTCATTAGAGATAAGATTGCTTCTTTTCTTGTCGTGTGTGTGTGATCAAGACTACCTCTTTTTTGATTCACTGTGGTTAGGATCTGTCATTTTTCGTGGCTCAGTAAAAGAGAACATTAGGGAGACCATTTGCTTGAAAATGGAGATTTAATTGCTCAATTGTCTCTCCCATAAAGTATTTTTTTTTGAAGCAAAATTCACAGTTTTCTCATAAAACTCTTGGTTTTAAATTTTTTTACCAAAAAAATAAGCACTTTTGGGATGATATAAGATAAACCCGTTCTTCTTGAGTGACTTCACATAATTTTAAGTAGCCTTTAAGATTTAACTTAATTTGTTTTGTGCTATAATCAGACATTATAGTTGAATGCTTCCTGTGCATATAGGTTTGATTTCTACAAAGGTTGCGTGCAATACATATATTTTAAGAGTGTAAAGACACTTAGCATTAAACTTATTAGTAGAAAAATTAACCTGACGCTGACATCTATTTTGTGGAATCATAGAAAATGGTGCTTGCTTAGTACCTGCTTAGGTGGTGATATAACTTAAATGATACATAACTAGGATCATTACATATACATATTTCCTTATCCAAAGCTTAGTGCTTTTTCTTTGTCATCATGATAACTCCTAAGGAATTTTTATTATTGCACTGCCAAATAATATATCCCTAATGAGTATCTGTGGGGAAAATTTCTCATGTGCATGTAAGTGAAAGATTTCAGACCTGATCTATACTGGAATATGAAAATAAAACAGACATCGACAGTTCTAAAGCAAAATACTATTTTGCAGGTATTCTTGTGTTTCAGCTTTCTGAAGTTCTTTACATATCAAAAATTTTCATATTGAAAATATCCTAATATAGTTCAGTCTACTTTTTTTTTCTGTAATCTAAAATGTCTTTTCATTTCCCTGAAATCTCTTTCAGTATCTCAGAAAATATGGATTATGATGAGGTGGATGTCTGACTTCATTTTAAAAATGGAATGATTTCTGGGGCAAAGAGGTGAAGAAATCTATCTTCAGGTAATAATACTCATTAGTTTCAAGAATAAAAATCACCAACACGGAAAGGGAGTGGAATTAGGGGACCAGCCCATGGATGGAGTGGGTAGTTCTCTCTGCAGCTCCGTTTTGGATCAGGAAGGAGCAGTATGTGAGTCTTTTGGGGAAGTAGACCATAAGTGAGGAATCCAAGGATGAGGGAGAAAGAGGAATCTGATCTGCTTTGGGCACTGAAAGCACCATCAAGCAAAGCTTTGAAGAGTCTGTCAGTTCAAGTTCAGCACTTGGTTAGGGAGATGATATTTTTTGTGCACTTATATAACAGTGCATTCCTGCAAAAAAGTAAACATCCTGTAAACCTGTTTAATGCTCAAAGAACCTCTTATGCTGAGGTAGATCTTGGTGCGCATTACTGGCCGGCTTGGAGGTGTGGAGGTCCAGCTGCAGTGGTGCAGGAGGCATCTGGTATTACCAAACCTTCCAAACCTGGAAGGAGCGGGCCTGAGGTCACCTGTCTGCATTGCTGCTGGGAGGGCCTGGAGGATGACAATTGGGCGAGATGTCTGGCTCATGCACCTATGAAAGCAGCGAGGACTACGCTTCACTGAAGAACGGGTTGTTTCTCTCCAGCTTAGCCGATGGGGGATGGCTGCTGAAGACCTGCTCTGGGGAAAGGGGAGACCTTGGGGCCGTCTTCACCCACAATTTGCCACGTCCCCCTGTCCACCCTAGGTTCAATGATTTTTTTGCTCCCGTTCGGCACCTGGGAACTAACTGAAATGCACATTCTGAATCTGCTCCATGGGACCCCCGGAGCATTGGAGGAAAAACAGGCCAACAGTACACAGGGATCCAGACTTGCTTAAGGGGTCAGCTGAACTCCTGTCTCATGTCAGCTTGACAGCAGAATTACAATGGCTACAGTAAAGTAAACCCTAATTTAAAGTTGTGGAACTGTGAATTGAACCCCATCCACTGCTGTGATGAACATAGGTAGGGTTTTTTCCATACAGACATAAGTTTTTGTTTACTTATTTATTGTGGTAAGGGTAGAATATCACTTACAAATCTTTTTTTTAGCTTCCTAGTGGTGGTACCTTTGCTTCTGTCTCATAAATTGTCTCTTTTCAATGTCAACAGTGTTTAATAACAGAATATTTGTAATAGGAATACACACAGACCGTCATGCCAACTGTGCTTTTCAGTGGTAAGCAACAAATTTGTTTTTTAGGATGTACCTGGCAACGATTGTGTTGCACAAATATATAAGTGGACAGAAAGCATAAAGCAATCTTTTAAGGTACATGTTTGTCTTAAAGTCTTTTCGGTGAATAAAAATGAAGCAAAATGGACCTTGAGTCTCACGCATATTGAGGTGATTTGTATGTTACACACTTCGACACATTTGTCACTGTCTGATGAAATGACCCTATGTACAGAAGATGTATTTTCAGACCTTTTATTTCATGGCCCAAGTTCTGGAAGATGAAAGAAAAACCACAAAGTACTGAGAATTATAACATATTAGCCTAACTGCTGAGCAAAATTAAGCAATTTTTTCTAGTAACCCAGATCCTGGTTTTGTGTGATGATTTACGTTCAACTGTACTGTGGCCTGTTGCAAAATTGCTATAATAAGAGTTGCAAATATTTGTCAAGCAGAAGGAAGGAATTAAGAAATAAAAGCCTGTTTAGGAAAATCCAATGCAGTGTATAAATATGTAGATATGAAAGCCCAGATAAGCTGCACCTGAGCAGCCTCTTCTGAATGTTCCATGAAGTTCAGGTGCTAAATTAAATAGCAGATTATATCATATCTCTGGAAAACCAGCTGCTCTGTGGCATTACTCAAGGAAACCCATTTAAGTGTGAAGGCGCCATAAACATTACTCCAGCAGTGGGCTTCTAGTGATATAATCTCTGCTTCAGTAACCAAGGATAATCTTTCTTTTAAAGAAAAACACTGATGTCGGACATTTCTTTTAACAACAAAATAAATACTAATTACGTGGGGTTTGTCCAAACCTCACCCTGCAGCTGCAGCAGTGGTTTATCCTTGAGACTCCTCCAGCAATATTTCAAGGAATGTTTTAGTAGGAAACAATGTTGGTATTTTCTTATAAACAGAATTATTTTTGGTATTCAAGTTTGGTTTGGTTTTTTTTTTTTTTTCAATGAATGAAGCAGATAGTAAAAGGGTTGCTGTAAGAACAGAATGCTCCTGTTCAATTTCCTAGGGATTTCCAGAAACCACCTATCATAGGGTAGATGTGAGTTGTCCTCTGGAGTAAGTTAATTTTGCTATATATATTCCTATCTATAGATACAGCATAAATAATAATAATTTAGGTTAAATGTGTACTTTTTAGACAGTTAACAATTAAAAGTGAGGCTCAGCTTTATTTTCAAACAATCATTGTTCAGAACCCTTGATTGCGTTGCAATTGAATGTGATAGAAATCTATTTAAATGAACCTCTTTTCATATTCTTGTTTCAGCAGCTGAAGAGCTGCTATTTGTCAATCCTTTTCACTGGCAGTGTCAGGATAAATTCTTTTATGCCTATATTGATGCCAGCCATCAGAGGAAGGTAGCTGGCAAAGTCATTGCTTTGGGGGTGCTAAAACTTCATACGGATCAAGGGGAAGCTAGAGAATTTCAGGGAAGAGATATTCACGGCAGGTTTTTATGTATGAGGTGATGTATTCATAGGGAAATGGTGAACGTACTTGGAAAGTCATACAGTGTGATCAGCTTGTTCTGAAATCCTTCCCTAGCATTCGCTTTTTCGTGCCTGATATCGATACGGTCTTGGGTTAGAGGACCCTTTGTTCTGAAGCACTGTGGCCATTTTCCTATTTTTAAAGAAATTTGACCTTGTGAACGTAAGAATTAACAGCTCTAAACATGACTATCAGTTCAGTAAAGACAACCAAGAGAAGGCTTGGATTTTTCACCTGAGAGAACTGACATATAGAGGATATGGTGAGGCAGTTCTTGCCAGATTCATATGGAAATGAATCACATGGGAGGTGTCTGTTGCTTTTGGGTAGGCTGCAAGCACCGCTCAAGTCATATGTTCATAAACTGCTTTCTGAGGAGTGCTCTTCATAGTTCCTCCTCCTGCAACCTGTGTATATTCCCTTTTGAAATGACTGACTTTGTTGTGGCATTTGTGGAAAGCATAGAACAGTGCGTGGAGAATGCCTGTGTAGGCAGTTAATTTGTTTCCCCTTTGCCTGGAACCACAGATCAAAGACTTCTGTAATTTACACTGGTAGAAATAATTTGCTAGTACAGAGATCCTTCTAATAAAATCAAGTTGGTATTTCACAGTGTGTGTTTACACACACATGTACAGATGTTCTCCTATACCCAGCGCACAGGCATGGATTTTGTTGTTTCTCACTGTTTTCTCTACAGAGGCTGAAATTATATGGGGGGGTTTTTTTGTCTGTCTTGTTTATAGAGAGGTGCTAAACATTTTAATGGAACTCTGTGCTTCATAGACTCCTTTTTAACACATTGTTAAAAAAAGAAACCAGTGCAGATTATTGATGTTAGTTTCGAAACTTGATTTTGTTTAATGTGCTTACAGTTTGCAAGCATAAAGCAGAAACAAGCTTAACCAATATGACTTTAATTCAGCTACAAACATTAGTGATCTTAAATGTTCTTGATGACCTAATAGCCAAATATAGAGGGTTCCTAAATCCCTCAGTCTCCTTTAAAAATTTTTGCTTTCATAATATTTGTTACTAAAAAGTAGTGACTACATCCCTGAAATGGTCTTGATAAGCCTAGGTGGAAAATAAAGTTTATCTTCACAGGCATTCAAGCTAGGATTTAAAATATCCATAGGTTTGCATTGTTTACTTAGAAGTTATTAGAGCACTGCCTTTAAGTTTCTGACTTTTCTGACTCTCTCACCAGTTCAGCAGATGCGCCTTCAATCCCTCCACTGAGCGAAACTGTTCAGGTCAGCCGTTGTGGGTCATCTGGTTCACTGTATTGTATGGAAGGCAGAAGTATATACAAGGTGTTAGGGTGCCTTCCAGAGAGAAGTCAACAACAGTGAATAAACAGGGGAAGTTATGAAAAGAACGTATGCTGCTCTCAACCTGCCACCACCACATCATTTGAAATTGCTCCTATGAGAAACACCATTAGTAGAATTGCTGCAGGCAAAACTCTACTTCAAGTGATTCCTTAGGTTCCCTTAAGGTAAAAATCTTAGGAAAAAGACAGCTGAATGCACAAAGACCTGTTAATAAATACCCAATGTGCTGGATAAACAATGATTTGTTGTACACAAATTTATTCTTAGAATTTTTAGCTAAGATACTTTAACTTGAGCAACCAACAGTAATGCTCACTGCATATAAAACACTGCAATTTTTGGTATCGGTGGTTTCTAAGGTCTTCTGTAAAGTCATGTGTCTTTGCTTGTACAACAGTTGCATATGGGTGGCTCTTAGCTAAAGCATTCATATCATCATCTCAGTAACCTCCAAACAGGTACTTGAATTCTGGGTTGTTTTCTTTTCCAAAGAAAAAGGTATCAGCCACTGTCAACTGGTGCACACTATTCCAGTATTAAGTATTTTTATGTTTGTCTTGTTGACAACAGCAAATATTAATCCTAAACCACACCACTTTTCTAGCAGTCAGTTTCCCTGGTTACAAAGCAAATGATACAAGTTTCTGCTGCAAATTAGACCAGGGTAAATACGGAGCCATATTACAGAGTTAATTTGAGGCTATATTCTGATACACCTGGGAATAGAACTGGTGTTAGTAACATTACGTGATCTCTTATTTAAAGTTTTTTTTCATCTCGGGTAGCTAAACCATGACTGGTGAACTGAATAAAAGCCCACTCCGCTCCATGCCTCCTCTTGTCTACAGACCCCTGGCTTTTTCCCTATCAAATGATTAAAATGCAAGGCACACCCAATAATATGAAAAGATTTGTCTTTGTTCCTGGATCACTGTCATATCATTCCCAGGATAAGGCCCTTTTATCATGTTTGTAAAGAGGGTATGTGTCTGTTCCTCTGACTAGGATACATTAGGTGAGGATTTCTCTCGGAAGTATCCTAATTCCCTTCCACATTTTTTCTAGAGAGCCAATCCCTGCATAATCCTATTAAAATTAGAGTTATAAGGCGTATCTACCAATGAGCCTTAACAAAGCTTCAGTGAGGATTATACTACCAGAATGTGAGACACCAGCAATTGATGTCCTCCTGACTGGTTACCATACCACCTGGATGTTTACCCAGGCTTCAGGCATGCCTCGTCAACTGACCTTGCCATGTGTTGATAAAATGCCTTTATTTAATTCCTTGTCCCTTTCATGCGTAGCAGGTAGTCTTTCGTTTCATACCCTCCATGCTTTCAGCTCCGAGTCAGAGAAATATTGGTTCAGGTCTTCATTTTATGATTCTTGCTTTTTCACATGCTTTTGTAAGCAGTGGAATACTACTTGGCTTCATGTCAGCAGCTGCTGAATTGAAGTTGCTCTATTCAATCCAGACTGCTCGAGAGAATAGCCAAATAATAAACTAGCACATGATCTATACTTAGCAATTGAACTTGCTCACTTCAGCTTGTAATGTGTAGCTGCTTTTGCATGATGCTGCTAATTCAAACATCGGCAGTACTTGAGCTTTGTTTCGTGGGGTTTTTGGTAGGCCAGCGATTTGGAGTTCATAGAACTACTTAACTTAATTTTGTTGTACAAATGTTCAAGTTTTACCTTGACTCAACACTGCACTGAATAGAAGCCAAAACTATAAATAATTGTAATTAAAATATCATCGTTGTCATCTAGATCACTGCCCATCTGAGTGAATGCTGGCTGAAGTGCGTGATGTGGAGGTACGCAGAGGTACGGTTTCAGACTCTGTGCAAATTCAAGCATTTCTGCGTATTTCAGCTGCACTCATTTAATTGTGTAAATGTTACTTGACCGTACCTTTACAGCTGAACACTTGCTTTGCTTTACAGAATATATAATAACTGGGAGAAATATCTAGGTCTGACACACATGTGAAATGTCTCAAGGCACCAAGCCAACACCAGAATGGCTGCTACAGCATCTCATGTCCTGCCTCTTCCCCTGCTTGCCAAAATTAGGCTTGCATGAGTGCCAACATCTGGTGCAAACCATACTGTACCCTGGATCTGTGCCTTGCCACCACCTGGAAAAGAGACTGTAGATTAAAGCCTGGAACTGAAGGGCATTTGATTTTGTGAACTGTAGGGAACACGATATTTCTGTTTGTGTCTGCTAGTCTGCAGACTTCACGCTAGATGATAAACTGAGAGGACTGCGTGTATCTAAATCTGAACTAGCTACTTAATGATGAAAGTTTTTTGTAAATTAGTCAACAGCAGCTAGCAGTCAAACCTAATGGCAGCAGATGGACTTCATGGTGCCTGTTCCAAACTCTGCTACTGGGCTGCTCCCTCCAAATTCCACTCTGGTTGTAACCTCTTTGTTTTAAATACAAGCACAGTTGTTTTCTTTTCCCTAATATTTGCTTGGTTGCTTTACCCAGAGGATTCTATTGCAAGGGATTGCAAAGGCTTAGTCTGCTGCTGGACCACTGTATCCTCTGTGGCTTTGTTGTCCTTCCAGTATGCTGGCTTTTGAGCAAGTGTCCAGCTTCTTGTCTGTATTCTCAAATTTGGTGAAGGATTTTCTCAGCACTAGAACTGTATTTTTTTTCTTTGGGATTTTTCTTATTTGTCCTTTCTAATGGCATCTATGTTGCCAGGTGCCGTGCAGTGCTAATCCCTCATCATCCAGACCTGGCACCCTCCCTGTCTGTGAGTAAGGATCCTTTACGACAGAGTAGGTAATAATGGAGAACAGGTCTTGACATGCAGTTGTCATTTAGCCTACCCACAAGCGTGTACCACCGAACTGCACAGCTTTGGTTACACCAGCTTCCCGGTTTGGTTTGGTTTGGGTTTTTGAAGGGCTTTTTGGTAGTTTTTCTTAGCACTGACCCACTTGATGGCTAGGATTTTTGTAAACTTGCTCGTTGTGTTTTTGTCTGTGTGTTGGTTGTGTGTCCCTTAGCAGCAGCAGTCAGTTATGGTTGGTACTTGCAGCTCCCTGAGCACCATGGTCACTCAGCTCTTGTCTCTCAACTGCTGTTCTATGCCTGCCTCTGGCCTTCAGGTGTCCCGATGTGCTTAGGACTCCTGTCTTTGGCTACTGATCTGTGAATCTGTTTGATAGATGGGGGTGTGCCTGTTCACATATAGCCTTGGTGTCCAGTAACCTGCGATGCCTTCCATAGCGGACTGTCAGCTACTGTGGTCTCTAAAACATGTTGCAATATGCCTCTCTAGTCATTCTGCTACGCTGCTGCAACAGGTTTACTCCTCCTTGGAAAGAGGGTCCATTGGATTCATGCAACATGAAGCTCAGTTGCTTATGTTCTTGGGATCCTGTAATGAGGTTCCTCAGTAGTACCAGGTGGGAGAATATCCTGGCTGTCAGGCTCTGGATTGCCCTTCGTACCAACCCTGCTTTCCTGTTACTTCGAGGTATGAACAAGGGAGGAGAGCTGGGAGAGCAGTTAACATTTTTACTCGCGATTTGAGTTCTGCTGCTGAGAAGCAGGCTCACAGCCTGAGCCCAGTATGGTGGGTGTCCTGTGTCTTACCGGATTTAGAGTTTCTCTGTTACATTTATTGTCTAATCCAAATCCGGGTGGCCTGAGCACCTCCTTATCTCTGTGCCTTATGATATTTCTTGAAGAGAGTGTTAGTAGTAAACACAAAACATGTGGAATCAAACAGAAAACAGGCATCTGAATGTGAGTGTTAGTTCCCCGTCTTACTAGTACCACTAGTACCACGTAGTTTCTTGTCAGACTATTCCCTGGGCTTTTGGGGGGCATTTCTAGGCAGTGAAGGAGCTATATACTCTTTTTATGTAATCTGCTGTTCCTTCCGTGTACCTGAAGAAGTCAGACACATTATTCCAGAATATCCCAAGAAAGTATTTAAATCAGTTATTAGACTGCACCTGTGAACAATTTCACGTGGCACTCTGAACTATAGGGCATTCAGTGTGTCTCATGGATGAGTATAGTGCAAATTGAATCATCAAACAAAAAGGCAAACCCTCCAAAGACTTTTCTGTTCTTACTCTGTGGGGAGGCTGTTCTCCCTCATCACCAGCTAATGAGGAGTTATCTCTCAAGCAGGTCACTTCAGTTACTGCCATACCATGGACAGCTCTAAAGCACATCAGATACCGAGAGTGAGACTTTTAATTTGTTTAGTAATTCACTTTGTGAGGTTCTGAAGTAAACGAGTACATTACAACTCGATTTATAAAAGGGTGAAAAAAAAGAAAAGAAACAACCACAAACCAAAAACCACGGTATTATCACAGAACTTCTTTTACTAAAATAAATCAAAGCGTAAGAAAATTTGGATAGGATTAAGCATGAAAAAGCGCTATGCCATTTTAAAATTATTTGGTACAACACAGAAAAAAATAAGACAGATTATTTCTCTTGTTCTCATAAAATGTAGATCCACTTCTGTGAGCATCAGACTTGAAACATTCCTAGAGTATCTGATGTAATCAAAGGGATGGGAATGATTTACTGGCGTTTGCAAATAGATGTTGTGCTCTCCTCATTTACAAAATCTTCTCAGATGTTGTACTTCAAACCCTTTCTGGATATTTGATTCTGTGAACGGCTGCTGAACGTTCAGATTGATTGCTTCTCCACATACTGCTGGAGAGTTCATTTATGTCTCTGAAGTCTGGTGTGGTTTATGTTTGAGTGCCATCCTGAGCCTGAGCTCAAGCCCAAAGCCATTTTGTAAGTTCAGTGGGCATCCGTGCTGCTCAGGCTGAAACCCGAGCTCAGCAGCAGAGCTTTGGAGACCTTGAGAGCCCAGAAGAGGAATATGCTAAAGGGCCCTAAAGGAAGGTTTTTGGTGTCGGGTTGGACAGGGCCTGGCCAAGTCCTTGACCAACTGTGTGTTACGTTCCAGTTTGGTAGCAACACTAGATGGTCAGTGTTGGGGCAGTTAAGCTAGGATACATCAACCATCAGCATAGTATGCAGATAAAACAGTCAAATGCGTGGCATCTTTTTGCCAATAAAGTGGACAAAGCTCGACTACGGGTGTGTGAAGTGCCTTAGCACCTCGGTCTGTGCTCACATAGACGTGAGCATGTGGCATGGCCCACCTTAGCAGCGCCAATGGTTAGAGTTTGTTGCTGTGCCTCCGGATGCTGGACAAAATACGATGATGAGAGAAGCATGCTCAGCAGCCCACATGTACGAAATGTGTGTTCCTTCAATACCGCCTCAGAGGCAGCATGAAACAGGCGTATCTTCTGCTGGTTCTTTGCTGAGCTCCCTTCACCTAGATCTTCATGTTACTTAGCTATTCAGTTGGCTCATTCATTTAAAAACTGGAAAATAGTTCCCAGCACTTTTCCAAAATCTTCATGCTGGCATGAAGGTTTCTTTTTAAAGTAGTTAGAAAATAATTAATTTTTTTTCTTTTAATCTTTTTTTTTTTCCCCTGTTTATTTTTCCTTCATTTTAAAGGCAATGATGTAATGATGTGCCATTTAACCAAAGGGCTTGTTAACGAGATATGGTAAAGAACTTCAGTCCCAGCCACTTGGTGCTTGCTGCTAATATGCAGTGCTGGGTCTCGTTTAATGTTAGAGCTGAACAGGAGCCCCTGTAGCTTTCCTAGAGACTGGGTTGACTCTTAACTGTGGCTTGTATCTCCAGAGCACTCATATGAAGCTGCCAGTCTAGACATAAATCTATATAAACAATGAGGCAGCTAGCATAATAATATATAATTTCCCTTGTCACAGTGTTGTCTTCTTACATGAAGGAAGAAGCTGGATTTTCTACCAAGATGAGTTGAAATGCAGCAAGACCTCGGTGTCAGTGCTGCCCAAATGCTAGAAGGGCTTGGCTCAGCCGTGCTGGCTGGTGCTGGAAATCCCCTGCCCAGGAGAGGAGATGAGCACCATTTGGCCTTTGTACTGGTGCCTGCTTGACCAAAGAGCTGCCACCCCTTGGGGTCTGCTGCCCCTTGCATCAAGGAAATCATCCATGAGGTTGGAGCTTCTCTGGTGGAATACATGTAGGTCACAGGAGTGCAGGCTGTAAAAATTGGTCAAAATAAGTCAAGATAAGTCAAAATAAAAACTGTGAATGCCTCTGTAAAATTTATTTTTTCAGTCTAAATATTAGTACTAATTCCAACAAATTAAAGAAGACTCAGAGACCCTAGGTCCACACAGTTTCATGCTGTAGTTCTTTTATTATTTATTTGCAAAGAATAAGTATTTGAAGATGCAAAATTCCTGTTGTTCTTAAAATATTTTTCCCAATTTCTTTGTATCAAAGATAGTGCAAGATGAATAGAAATAATTGTAGAGAGATTTACCCTTCTCCATAATAGATTAGTATTTTTTTCTCCCCCCCCCCCCCCCCCAACAATTTAGAATCAAATTAAGTGGTTAGAATATTTCTTTCATTTCTTCTTGAAAAATTATAAAGGCTATCATTTTTAGCCGAAATATCATTTTTCTTAAATCATTGTGATAAAAAGCAGAGATTTGTGTGGTTATTTTAGCTGTTGTGATGCTTTGGTGCATGGTTTGATGGGGCTTTTAGACTCAATCGTCGGTATTGCCACATGACTGGTTCTGGCAGCTTTCACAAAACTGCACAGTTTTGAAGTCCTTCCTTTGCTTTTTCCTATCCTCATATGAAAGATTTTTCAAATCTTATAATTACCTAAAATGTTTGTCAACTAGATAATAATTTGGAAACTAATTTTGTTATGCAAAATGCAATTAAAATATCAATAAAATGCAATTGTTGATGGCTGTTTTATACTTTACAAGCCAACTAGTCGGTATCAAATAGAAGCAGCAGTTTTTAATGCATTCAGTATTACTGCAGAGGTTCTGAGGCAGGGCACATTAATTTTCACATTAGAGATGGACTGTTGGAGAAATTGTAACATTTTAAATGTAGCAATACTTTCTTTCAAGGAAGGAATGCAGGGATTTTTTTAGGATTTTTACTTGATGTAATGTTAGGTTACTTTAAACGTTACACTTCCTGCCAACTCATTTCAATACAGAAAAATGTAAGGATAAAATTCTTGGTTTCCTTATGAAAATTGGAAAGTTGAAACAGGGTCTTTTGTAGAGTCTTCTGCAGGATGGAATCCTGAAATTAATGGATGTCATTTAAGCACAGCAGCCTGGTCAACTCTGGAAATGGGAGTTTGGTTTTTAATTTTAGCAATGGAACAAAATGTAATAATGTAAAAAGTAAGTGTGGAAGCCAGTTGTAGTGACGAGTCAACTTTGCAAAGCCGCTCCGCAGTAGTGCATGCTATTGTGTGCTTCATCTTCCAGACTAATAATTTGTACAAAAGCCAGTCAACTGATTTCATCTGAGTTGGTCCTGCATGGCTTTGCTGATCCCAGGGACCCCAGGGCTTTGAAATTTAAATCTGTGCACTTTTAACCTGTTTGTGGCGATCTCTTAATGGCCACATACTATCAACTACTTGGGGTTTTTTGCCTGAAGCTGTCTTCCGTTACTAAATAGGTATCTCTTAAGGTGGGTATTCTAGCAAGTCTTTCAGCATATCTTTCAGATGTGTCTTCTACAAAATGTCCCTATGTCTGTGTTTTGCCATGAGCCCTCCGTGCCTTTATCTGGTCACTTGTTTCACTGGTTCAGAGCACATTGCTGTCATTTAACTCTTTCTTTTTTTGTTGTTGTTCATTTTTTTAAAAAAATTCAGAATGTTCCACTGCAGTTTTGTGCGATATGGTAGCAACTTAAAATCCATTCTTTTAATTGCTTTGTTTTTTGACTGTCAGCACTACCAATTTGTTTTCTGATGAATGCATGCAAAAGCACAGAGCAAAATATTTACAAACATACTTCCAAATTATATTTTTTTTCTTTGCAAGCAGCTACCCTCACTGATAGTTATGTTTGAGGATTTGTAGTTATTATCTGTAGTCCAGTAGCATCGATGGACCTCAGAGGGTGTTCCATTGTATCATATACTGAATAAATACAAAGACACATTTTGCTCCCCAAAATGTGCAGGGGACACCTGCATAAAGAAGTCAGGTAGGGCTAGGCTGCTTTCCTGATGGGTTTCTCCAGTGACCTCTCAAGTAAGACGATGGGTGCCTTTCTGGCTGGAAAGCAGCGTGAAATGTGGTGAAATGATCTCCCAACAGGCATGTTTAGACACATGCCTAACATGCAGGACACAGTTCAGAAACTGGTGTTGATAATGCTCCAGCAGGCTGGAAACCAACATCCAGATAATTGAGATATGAAGAAGTGATGGATCTACGTTTTCCTGGCTTTTCTTTCCAGTTCTGGAAACACCTAATGCTAATATCTCACTAGCCTTATAATAACCTCAAAAAATCTACTACTAGCCTTTAATTAACAAGAGAGAAAATTCTACTTTTTTTCTTTGGTGTAATTGCTCTTCCCAATGAAGCCTGAATAAAGCCTGGATTCTGAATAATGTTGATGTATTGGCTCACTTAGAAAAGCATTGTTAGCAGCTGATTGCTTATATAATCTCCTTGGCGATTTTTTACATTTAGGTTGTCCTTATTTTGTTACAAGAAAAGAACATAGAGGTTTTTACTTCAATTTGGTCCATTAATTTTTGTAAGTCATTTGGACAGCAAGGTATTTAATCAACCTCCTATGCAGTTTCAATGAGACACTATTTCTAAAGAACCTAAATTAAGTGGTTTTAGTCTCAGACTTAAGGCTTTCATTAGAAATGGGCCATGTTATCTGTGAAAGATTAATGCCCGTATGAACAAGAAGGGGTAATGTAATCAGGATGTCTTAGTGCATCACAAAAAATGGGGCTTGCTAAAAATTGCAGTTAAAAAGATGCAGTTTTAAACCCCCATAGCTGGTTCCTTTATCATTAACAGCAAATTAAAACTAATTACCTTCTAACCACAGAAGAACACAGTCTGATGTTCCAGTCATACTTAGTGGTGATTATAAAGGCAGGTGTGGAGCAATGGGAATACTCATCTAACATGCGTGAAAGACATGAATGACTAGAATTAGTTCTGTATGTTGTACTAATTTTCTTTTGGGTTTTCCAATCTGTATGGAAGCAGAATTTATACTGCCCTTTATACTGCACAAAGATGTTCTCTTCAAAGAAGTTAATTTTGGTGATTTGTAGACACACAGCATTTCAGCCAAGCAATTTGGAGATATATTCAAGCTGGATACATTTCCCTAGAATTCTAGGAACTGTAATGATAGAGAAGGCAAAGAGCAACTCCAAAATTCCTCATGCCCATTCAGCTTGCTTTTGTTAAATTTTCTAATATTATGTTGGAGAATGAAAAAGCCTTTGAAACAGCCAAAGAAGTAAAAAATCCAAATCAAAACTTTGATTACAGTTTGCCGCAGTCTCTTTCTAATCAGTGTGCTTTTGATTTTGCTCTACATGGTATATCATATTTTGCTGAATATCTTTTTTTTTGTTGTTGGTTTTTTTTTCTGTACGAATGCTGAATACTGTCACTGTCATGGATATCATGGAACTCGGTTCTCATTCGTTTTTGTTAATAATCATGTCGGATTTGTTTTGACTTCTTTTCTTTTCCAGTGAGACTGTTCATCTGAGAAAGGTCAGCTTTCATGGTCAAGCAGTATTTTCTTGACTCCCAAATATAAGTGGGGAAACCAGTTCCTACAGGAAAAAAAAAATATCCCAAAGAACAGATCTTTAAAAAGCTGCTTTACTAAACTGATGGTTAAATATAACAAAATAATGTCAGTAGATATTGTGTTAAAGAGATATGTAAGATATATAATTTTATAAACTTAAGGGAATAGTAAAGTCCTAATGCTGAATATTTTGTGAGGCTGAGACCCGCTAGTATGTGGCTGGTGAAGTGGTAAGCTGAAAGGAGAGGAGGATGTCATTGCATTTGCAGGTGGGAATCTCAGCATGGATATGAGTTCAGTGTTGGAGGAACCCTGCTCCAGGGCAGGGTGCACCTCTGATTAGGTGATCGCCATTGTAAGGCATTTTATTCCAGCTATGGTGAATGTATGTAATAACGTTTTTGGTTTTTTTTTTGGGGGGGGTGGTGGTTTGGTTTTGTTTTGTTTTTCTGGCTGTTTCGAAGCATTTGAGTTTAACCCTTCTATCGGGTGGTTCCCTAAGCCAGTCAGCTCTAACTGTGGAGGTAGAGGTCATTCTTCCTACAATCCTTTGCTTAGGTTTTCCTTGCATTCTCCATCCACCGATATTATTTTCACTTAAACTAAAATGTTTTACTCATAAAGCCACATATGATAAACATCTTACTAAATAATCTACAAAAGTGAATTTTCTCTAGTGTTATCTATGCATTTCTAATTTATCTTTAGAATCCCAACAATCTTTTCATTTCTATATTTGCACAGCTTCTAACATAACAGAGTTGTGGTGTATGACTTTGATTTCTAGATATTTCTCAAGATCCACACTCCTTCCACAGAGAGGTATTCTTAACAGATCATCTGAAATTTTTATATGAGTCAAGCTTTCACTTTAGATCAAAGTGTGTTTGTACTATTCATGCCATGCCAAAGATTATAGCTGAAGAGAGGTTTGGATTCTGCCAGGAGCTGTCTGAGGAAGGTGCCAGAAGGTTGCCTTAGTGAAGAACCTTCTCTCACCTCAGTATAGGAGGTATGTTGGGAGTGATATTAGTTCGCTAAACTTAGTGAGCTCCATTGGTCCTCCAACATCGTCTCCACACTGCCAATCTTTTCTTCTGTAGTCTAAACTTACGGCCAGACATGCGAAGACCAGCTCTGGTAATCCTGTTTTTCCCAGAATTTAGTGGAGCCTAGGTGCAGAAGAGAAATTATTTTGCTATTTTATTTTTCGTGTTCTGTGTCCCCATACTGCATTACTTATGCAGAGCAACATTTCATGAATTTTTATATCCTTATTGACCATTAAACAACTTAGGCTGGAGGGGATCTCTGAGGGTGGTCTTATGTAATGCCTTTATCAAAGCAGGACCAACTTTCAAGTTAGAGCAGCTTGCTCAGGGCCATGTCCTGGCCAGATTTTAACAATCTCCAGTAGCAGAGTGAGCAACCAGCTCTTCATGGCCCTGACTGTGAAAACATCTTGCCTTATATCTAGTAGGTACCCTTTTAGCCTTTTCTTCTTAAGACTGAGCAAACCCAGCTCTCTCATTGTACCTCATACGCTCCAGCCACCTAACCATCCTCACAGCCTTCTGTTAGATATGTTTTGCTCATACTCAGACAGTTGGACAAGGTACTGTCCTAATTGGACAACATTTTGCTTCGACTTTTCATTGTTTCATTTCATAACGACCTTGTCAGTCTGTTCCTCCAGTGGAGGTAAACATCATCTGGTGTTCTCTCCCCAATCACAAAGCAAGTCCTTTCATCACAGAAGGTGAGCACATTGATCAGGCACAAGTTGCCCTCAGTAAATCCAGGCTGGCTGTCCCCAGCTACCCTCTTGGCTGGCAGGCCTGTGGTTCGCTTGATCTTCCTTCTCGCCTTTTTTAAAGATTAGCATAATAGTTTCTTTTTTTTTCTTTTTTTTTTTTTTTTTTTTTTATGTCGTCCTTTCCCCCCCCCCCCGAGTCATCAGGAACCCTTCCAATCTTTAAAATATGGAACTTGTGAAAAAGTGTTTGGTCTTTACTGAGCACTGTGTAATTTCAGGTGGAGTAACTGGGTGAATGTATAACTGTGTTGTCTGCACCATGAGGAACACACGTACTGAAGCCCATCGTCAGATGTTTATATACTGAATATGTGGAATTGATTGAAATGTGTACTTGGCAGGAAGCTTTGTGTTGTTACTTCCACTGTCTTTTGTACTTCTGCTTTGCACTTCAAACACTCAGACCTTTTGTGAATCAACTGTAAGATATTTTTTGAGGTTGCAATGTCAGGAAAGTCATGCAGAAGCACCAACTTTGGCAATGCTGAATTAAGGTGAAAAGGATGGAGAACAGCAAGGATTTTGTCACAGCTAAAATTCACAAAAGAGAGATTCTTCTCTTTTCGGTTTAAATTTCATGTGGCCTTATGATTGTTTTGAGTTTTTTAGCTGGGTACTGCTTTAAGTAGCAGATTTAGTTAATGCCAAAAACTTGTAAAGTTATGATACTTTCAGTGTGCCACATCCCTGTTAAATCCATGTCTCTTAAGCTCTTTTGTAATTTTAAAATTACTGACAAACAGCAAACAATGCAATTACCAATAGGGCCTAGTTGTTTGGGATTTTTTCAATAAACAATTATACTTGGATGTTCATTTTGTAAGTGTCTGGTACTGATAAAAAACCCAAGCCCACAACAAAACCCCCAAACTACAATCATGACTGGGATTAGTTGTGAGGCAATTATGTATTTAAGTAATTAAAACTATCATCCATTACACCGAATGCTCTAAAAATTCTCACATAATTGATGTCAGTCTTGTCCAGAGAGTAGGTTTTGTCTCCAAAGGAAAAGAATATTATTCCCAGATTTGCAAATTAAGTGCCTGGCTTTTC
Organism: Falco cherrug; assembly: GCF_023634085.1. NCBI lineage: Eukaryota > Metazoa > Chordata > Aves > Falconiformes > Falconidae > Falco > Falco cherrug. Next base: position 22,602,034 of record NC_073706.1, on the reverse strand, counting down.
CTGTATCCTCTTCTTCCCTCAGTAGTGCTTCCCTGCTGCCCCCTCCCCAAGCAAGTACACAAATCCTAAGTGGCTTGAAAATAAATTACGTGCTTTTAAACAAATGTAACTTGAAATGTAGCAAAACAATTCCAGATCATGCTTCCCAGATCCTATCCCTGTGCAATATTCTAAAGAGCTTGAAAACACTAGCAGTGGTGAACAAGAATCCACATAAACACATTAAAGAAACTAGGTTGAATGTCAGAATATAGATGTAAATTTTGACCAAGAAATCCATTTTTTCTTTGTTTGTATTTATATGAAACATATCAAAAGTAGAAAGGTGCTCAATAGCAGTTGCAAATAGAAGAACATTGATAGCAAATTTAGTTTCATATGCATAGCTGTGAGCCATTGAGGTGACACTGTTCTGCCACTGTTTAGAAATGCCGTTTGGGGTTGGAACTTGCATCCACATTGACTTTTCAGGAGACTTGCACTCAAAAGGCTTTTGTTAATTTGCTTAATTAATATGCTATCTCTGTATTCCTTGCCTAACTGAGGAGACCCACCTTTCTCCAACCCACCTTATCTGACATTGTGCTGATTTAATCATGGTGTGTTTAGTCGTGGTGTATTACGCGGAACCCAAACTCCCCAAAGATGTGAAATGCTGCAGAGGACGATCGAGTTAGTAGCAAAGTATCCCTGTCTTCTACACTCTTATTATTCCTCCAAGCAGATGCCATAGTGCTTGCAGTATTAGCTGTGTGGGTGAAAATTTCATGTCCACAGAGTATTATTAAGAAGCCTACTGGGACAGTCCTACCTTCCTTGAAGTTAGTAACAAACATGTGTAGCATTAAATAGGTTTTAATAAGGTGCTTACCTACCTTCAGTTTAAAAAATAAATAAGAATTCAGAAAATTAACAAAACTGGGAATTATTTGCTAGTGAGAAGATGGTTGTTGAAGATGTAAAGAGAATTATGAAGGCTTCCGGTAGTTTTTAATTTCCGTGAAGGACCAAAACCAATTAGTTCATTGAGATTTTCCCTATTTCTGCATTATAAAACTCAGTAGGGATTTTGATTTCCATGTGGCTTCATTTGATGTTTTGTGAGATAGGTATATCTGAATATTAACATAGTGTATTGAAAGACAAGTGAAGCATGCTACTGCCATATTACCAGCAAGGGACCATCGTTATTGTTTAATCAGTTTTCAATATATTTTATGTAAGTTAAACTTGGCTCTTCCTAACTTTGTTTGAATTAACATAAAGGAAATGGCCTCCCTTTTAAACAGTGCAGTATGCAGATAATTTGGCGTTTCAGTTTCTTCTCTTTAAAAAAATCATTAGAGGCAAAATAACTTTGCTACGTTGTCACAAACACATATCCCATTAGCAGCTATATATTTATGTGTTTAAAACTGCTAAGAGCTTACAATGTGATTATTATGGCTAATGCTTTTGACCGGTATCCAACTGATCTTTCATTACCTTTTTCATAAACTTTAACAATCACTCAACCAAATATCAGCATCTGTGCACAGAAGTACATGAGTTAACTTAAAATTCACATTTGTTAGTATTTTTTTTTCAAGGTGCCTGCTTTCCAAGCTTGTCTATATTGTATTCATTAGAACTGTAGTGCAGTTTAAACAGCCTGTAAGCAGCCCTTATGTCCAAGGAGTTTGAATGGTTGAGTAACCTAACGGGACAGTTAAGGATTTTTTGTCTAAGCTAATTGATGTTAATTTTAATAATCCTAGACTTTTTTCCCTTAATGTTTCAGAGACTCGTTAGCAGAGTTCAACCTTTTTTTTCCCCCTCCATTAGGAATAACTGCATACCTGCTGACCCTTTGAGTAAGGAGCTCCTTCTTGAAAACAGGTATGATGATGCTAGTGTAAATGTACAGGGATGGTTTCACACAAGGGCTTTTGTTTTTAATGACATATCTTCAGTACTGTGTTAGCTGTTTCCCAACTGATCAAAAGTGTTCTTCAAATTGCCAACGTTAAAAAACCCAATTACATGCTACAGTTTATATATAAGATAAATCTGAAAGCTTTTGTTGACTGGTCACTGCTGTGAAACATGACATCCAGAACCAACATATTCTTAAGGACATGCACTACATTTGTTTGTAGTCACTCTAAGTTTATATTCATCTGCCTAAAGAAAGGTAGCTTCATTTTCTTCAGCCTAATAACACGCAAAAGTACTTTTGAAGTATTTCTGACAACTTCAGTTAGTTATAAGATTGATATTCCTTGGGATCTTTTTAGGATCAAATTCACTTCTTTAGATTCCAGAAATTGGCTCAGATTTCATCCAGATACTTGTGGACTCCAGAACAGTTGAGGTAAAAATTCATACTTTATTTCCATGGAGGAAACAGTGTGTGTCTCTTAGAACAGCACAGGCACAAGGGTATGGCTGCAGCCATCCATCCCACTTTTGTGGTGATAGGCTTCAAGATATTATTAGGTACAAATTTCTTGCAGGCAATTGCTCGTCTGCTTTTTTTTTTTTTTAAACATAGGACTCTACTTATGATTGAAAGACAGCTCATACAGAAATGGCATATCCCTAACAGCATATGTATTCAGAGTAGCTCCCTTATTCTGAACCATATTTGTCCTGTTCAATAATTGACTTTATGCTCATTTTTGAGTTGTACCAAGTTCCTATTTGTTCAGTTCATCCATTTTAGTCAACCTAGAAATACCTGATTTTGGAAGACCAAATTAGTTTGTAGATTGGCTCACGCATCAGAATTGACAGCTGAATTCACATTGCAGTCTTCTGTGTTATTTATTCATGTTTTCAGAAAGTACCCAACAGGACTCCAGGCCCTGAGTGTGTAAACTTACCAAATGAGTTAACTTGATTTAAGACATGAAGAGAAAACTAAACCACAAATTCTCATATCCACACACAATAAATTTTTCTCCAAGTACAAACCTGAATGTATATATAGGGACCCGACCTGCACATAAATATTGCCAGATTTCATGCTACAGTATATCATTATTTATGTCATGAGGATCTAAGAGTTTGTGCTAACAATATACATCCCTGTGATGTTATGTTTTAATATTAATTTTGCATTTCTCTTTGGTTGGTTCCAAACCTGAAATTATATTCTTATGGACTTACTCTTGGTAGTTATACAGAAGTCATGTACATGATCCAGTTTTAGAATTGTGGGCTTTAGTAGCGCTAAGAATTATCATAAGTATTAGGAGCAAAAAGTTTTCACTGCATTTTAAACCTGACATTCAGTGAGTAGAAATGAGAGTATTGTGTCACATGATCTGCTTCAGCCTTATATCTTTTCCAGACTCAGGGCTGAATTTACACTTTGTTCCACATAGATTTGTTTTACTATAAATGGAACTAATTTGATTGTAATTTTTATTTACTTTGTAGGAGGAGGTTGCACTTCTTAATCACATATAGTAAAAAACTCATTAGCTAAGAATGAGTTTTCAGCTAAGGATGAATTGGCTAAGAATCCGCTTTATTTTCTGTCACTGAAAAAGAACATGTTCTTGGTGTCTCTCACACCTGTAAGTGTATTTTCTAACTCTTCATTTCTTCTCTAATTACGTCTTGATTGTGGGGTAAATTCTCTAAGCTTCATTGGAAGGAAAATCATTGTCTTTTTATCCTCCCTGTGGGGAATTCATTCCACTTGTTTACTGATGTGTGTGGCAGACTGAATAAAATGATTCCTAATTAGCATATATGAAATAATCATTGGTCTATCTGGAGTCATAATTAATGCATTAGGAAGAATTTACTGAGTGTCAAGGAGAAAGACATTAGCATAAATGAGCTTATTTTAGATGGGCTGCAATTGACAGACTACTTTCCGGTAAGAATGTTTACCAAAATTAAGCAATAATAACATATCAATTTACTAAAAACCATTAGTGTGCATGATCTGAACTATTAACTACTGTAAAGAAGCTCCAGCCCTGCTCTGAACACCTTGCTAGCCAAAATGTTTTGCTGACATCCTAATAAAGTCGCAGCAGCACCAAAGGGTGCGGGGATGAGGAGGGGATGGTGTGTGTATGGATGCACAGAGAGTCCTTTTTGATATGCTCATGGACCTTGAGAAAAGCAGGTGCTGCAGCATCTTATTATCATCCAATCTGGTAACTCTGAGGCTTTATTGATTAAAGCATCTTCCTACCGAGAGTGTAATCTGTAGACAATAGCAAAATGAAGATTATCCTTACACACAGACAAAGGTGTTTAATTTCTATATTGATACTCTGTGAGTGGGGAAGTGACAAACTACGATACAAACGTTCACTATTTTCGTTCCTTTTTTCCTTAGTCACCAGGTGTCTGATAGCCTGAAAGTAGTTTTTAATGTTTAGAGCACTGTACATTAAAGAATTAATGTTCTACTCAGGGAAGAATCAGATTCAGGGAGACTCAGGAGACTTAAAAATATGCTTAGTCTTGTAGGATTTTAGTTTATATTACTTACATCTAATATTTTTCAGCATGGTCATTATTATCCTTAATGTTGAAAAGATGTGACTGCAGACAGACCCTGGCAGTGGGTCTGTAAATCATTGGGCTTGGCCTAACTTAAATGTGAGGAACTGACTGAAAACTGTTAAACCTAACTTAACTGACTCCAACGAGAGTTGCTTTAGTCAAATTAATGTCAATTACTAGAAGCAGACTCTGGTATTGTGCTTGCTTCAAGAAATGGTAATCCATTACAGGATTATAAATTTACAGTAATCCACCAAACTCATACAAAACCTTTTAAGAACAATCATAACTGATGTCATTAATTCATGTGGGGAAAGCAACAGTCCGGCTGATATCTCCTTCGCTGTCCCCAGCTTCCACACCTCTTGTGTGTTTCCAGTAAGAGAAATCACCATTATACTTTAAATCTTTGCAGCAGTTTTTGCTTCATATCCTTTGCTATTGACTTTTAAGTGAAAGACCACACATCACCAGTGTATTGGCAAGGCTACTGATGGTAACAACCCCACAAAACACACCTAACCAGATATATATAGAAAGCATAGTCTTTTTACGGCTAAATTAGAAGAGGTTAAGTGTTTTGTCGGTCATATTTGTGCCTCGTTAACTGGTATGCAAGATGACTGCTAACATGAGAAAATGCCTCTTTTGGTTGATAATGTCTTTGCTGTTATAGGCAGAACACCCAGTGTAGTGATTCATTTTGTGATATTGACTTTTGAAAATGAATTGAAAAGCGGCATTATTGAGAGGGACTCAAAGGAAGATGGCAGCCTTAATAATGCACCGTGGTGCAGATGAATGCAGCCATTCAGATTATTGAACAAATCAATACAAAGTGTAAGAAAAAACAAAAGGCAGGCAAGCTGTCAGAGTCACAGCACTGGGAAAGAAAACCTATTTAGTCTTTCTCGCTCCCACCTTTATTGCCTTCATAGACATAATATATTTAGCAATAACAATCTTCCCCGACTTTTTTCTAATCGTATAGTAAGTCTATATACTGCGGAAAAGTGACTGTGATATTCCATTTTGTTTGTGCCCCCTCTGGAGGAGATACCATATCTACCAGCACGTCAGAAGCTCCATTTCCAGAATTACATGCAAGTCATTGTAACAAGCACTGTTAAAAAAACACCATCTACAGTGCTGACATTTTGGCCCGGTGATAAATGCTGTAGCAATACAAGACTATTTCCTCCAGAAAGGTTGAAGCTGAGGGAATCGGTTAGTGTAGCACCTGCTTAAGAAGGGAAGTTGGTGTGCTGGAATAAAGAATTATCTTCATTTTTCTTTTGTCCTTCCATATAAGATTACTGTTTTGCGCTTCCACAAAGTAAACTAGGAAGGAATAATGGAAAGAAATCCTTAGGCTTGATCCTGGCTATCTCTGTAACTGTTAAGTCACAGAAACACCATGGGTGGTGTAATCCTTCATATCAGTTGGTCTTAGTCCTGTTCCAAAACAGGGCCAGCATGCCTGTTCATTTCCAGCATCTACAAAAGCTACTTCCTTAAAATATCTCCAAGAGATTAATGTATATAGAAGAAGGATTACAGAGAGTCTTAACTACCAAAAGAAGAGTAATGGCCCTCAAAAAAGATCTATTTGTTCTTCCTCTCCGATGTCCTCTTCCCATCTTGGCCAAACAGCTTTCTTGTGCTCTTCTCACTTCTGAAGGATATGTTAGTGTTATGGGGGGAGAGCTCTTGTGCCTCACTTTTGCCACTGAAAATTTAGGAGTTTTACCTCTGCTTTTGCTCACCTTGAATCTTTGTAATTTAGCAAATAACTGTAAAGTTAGGAATTTTTAGGCACAGTCTTCCTGGTAGGTGGGTACAACCTCGCTCCAGGTACCTGGCATGAGAATCAGAATGCTCTGTTGTACATTTCTGTTTTGCACTGACTTCCTTTTAAATTGCATTTTTCAGACACTGCAGTTGCTGAGCATTTTCTTAATATTACTTCCTTCCTTTAATGTGTTCTGATGTATTATTCTGAGAGTCTTTGACTTTGCTGCCAGAAGCTAGGATGACAGGTGTGGAGAATTACCTTCAGAAAACGTAAGACTTCCACAATAAAAAAAAATTAAGCATTTTATTCAGAGTAGTGAAGATGTCATGCCTCACTTGGGGGGGACTGTTATGGATTCTCTGTGTAAGATTTTCCTGTCCCAAGAGAAGCTTTAATAGATCTTGTCATTACTGCTGTTCTGCATTCAGAATGACTCCCTTGTTCTCTCCGCACTGCTTCTCTGGTGAGTAGTGTGAGAGCCCCCCTCTTTTCAGTGGAGAAAACATGGCTCTGGTAATTCTGCTCACTCTTCATCTCTGCTGTCTCCTCACCCCAGTTGATCGGAAGATGACGTCACACAAAAGGCAGCAAACTTTTCAGTTCAGGAGAGAATTAAGACATGATTTTGTTTAGTGTCTACACGTGAAAGAGATCGTGAATGAGGGATTCTTGGTGGTGAGGGTAGGAAGCAGCTTATCTTTGTCTATCAGATACAAAGTAAGTAGGTGCCTTTTCAAACAGTGCCTGAATTTACTGCTGGCATTGTGTCACGTTGAAGGACCTGTACCCGCTTGCAGCGCTTGGCCCTGGTAATGGTATCTCTCCTAAAGATATGTGTTTCTGCTGATCTGATTTCAAACCAGGGCATTCTCATTTGATTTCACATTCACTGCATAATTGCAATATAAGAATGAAAATGCTTTTTATAATGTAATTCATAAAGCAGCTTATGGCCTTGCATAATTAAAATGGCTAAATGGAAACAGCTCACTGCACTTTGAAACGCATACTAAGCTAACCAGAAATTTATCAGTTAGTGTAGTTTCTATGAGACTGTGGAAACTTTGGAGATGTTTGATAACAGTGCAAGCTAAATTACTCCTGGAGGTGCATAAAATTAGCAGTAATTATTACATGAGAGTTGTATCACTGGGTCATCATAAATAGCATATTAGATCTGGCAAAAAGCCTTTCCGTTTATAAGCAAACTGTATTGGCTCTACATTTTGTTTCCTGGCTTACACTGCCTTTAGCTGTATGCATGCAATCCTGCACTTCTAGGCTGTCTTTTAAAAGAAATTCAACTCTGATTGGGCCCAGATACCTTATTTTTAACTGATGCCTAACCATATATAAAAGTGACATGAGAAAATTTGCATGCTTGATCAGAGCTTCCTCCAGCCCATCAAGTTCACTTCTCTTCTGCCCAGCTAGAAAGACAGAGAAGACAGAAAAGCTTTGCTGCTGTGACTAATTAATTAGGATCCATGTAGAAATCTGCAAACTGAAACTTAACAGTGTACTTATCATGAGTCAGTTAGACTCTTGTCTTGAAGCGTCAGTCTTTGGAGCATATTTTCAATGTATAATGCAGCATTAATGAACACAATTAAATGCGTAATTAATAATTTAAATTACTTACTTATCCTGCCCCCAGTATGAAACTGGAGAAGCTGGGGCATTGGCTTAATCAATTTACAGTGTATCCAGAAATCAAGACCTGCTGTTTTTCAGCCCAGTATTCCTGAGATGCTACATGCCATTCTTTTCCTCCTCCTTCCCAACAGGACACTACACAGCATCTCCTGTAGCTTTATACCTCATTCTGAGGTTAAACAGCACCAGGGAATGCAGTTATCCATGGTTTGCCACCAGCTCAGGGCTCTCCGTCAGGTTATACAGCCCTCTCAGAGGCTATCGACAGCATATTCCCATCTGTGGGTTGCCACTCCAGTTTTTACAGGCAGCTACATCAGTCCTTTTTGCGACAGGAAGATTCACAGAGCAGCTGTACTATTAAATCCTGAATAGTATGATTCTGAACACACAGATTTTTTTTAAAAAAATAAAATTAAGTCCATTTTCATGGAAATGGAAGGTTTTGTTCTTGGAAAACAAATGAATGGTATATTCCCCCCCTTCACCGCCCCCTCCTGCAGCATGCTGTCACAATTCATGAAAATTCTTCTTCTTCTTCTGTCCCCCTCCCAGTTAATGGACTCTAATTCTCATGCATATGAGGGATGTGAACTTCCAGCATCAGCGGGTGGATACTGCCAATAAAAAGCCTGCACTGCTTTCAGTGAATGCTCTGTGTGTGTCACCGCCTCCTCTCATTAATTTTCAAGCACTGAGATTGCAGTAATTTCTGCTTATAAGTGGCATGTTGATGTGTTTATTACTCTGCAGTTGAGTTCGGGGCTGTTTCTCTTTTTTTTGCAGTGCTCATCACCACCTCAGTAGCTCTAGACTAACAGAGCTGAGGCCTATCTAAGACCCGAAGAAACTGATGCCTAGAGAATTGTTATCAACCTGCTGTTCAAACAAACTCTCTGTTGCTAATTGTTCAAGCTGTCAGTCTTTCAGACGTTAATATGAATTTGAGCTTCATATTAAGCATTTTTAAGGATCATTCTGTTTCAGACAGCGATTCCTGCTTAGCTTATGTTTTAATTGCCTGTTCTTTGGGAAATAGTGCAGTTGTATCCCTGGCTGTCTGAGAGCTCCAAGTGTTCTTGATAAAATGTGATAGAGAAGATACTGATCCTAAACGAAAACGCGGTGAGGCACAGGGAAGAGGGATTACACTGTGTCCCTTGTAAACTTCCCTGGTTTCCCGACTATGTGATGCAGTAAGCATTAGCCACTTCTGAGCCAGTGCTGGGTTCCATGGGGGCCTCAGGTCCGCAGGACTTGGTAATTGCTGCAATGCTCCGTTGCCTTCTGCCAGAGCCTGTCTGTTGCAGAGATCTCTCTGTTGGCAGTGGCAGAAGAACCTGGCCTAGCTCCATCGCTACCATATGGCAGCTGGTGGATACACAGATGCCTCTTAGTCCGTGCTGCAATAGGATGGCGAGATCCTCTGTCAATCCTCCACGTTTAGCACATACTGAAAATTTGCTTAAAAACATTGACTCAGAAAGATGCTTAACCTTGATTTGTGAGGGCTGCTTTTAAGTCCAAATTACTGTCTGGAGAGCCAGGGACCCTCCAAAGCAGAGCCCCTTTGGTCATGTAGCCCTTCGTGGCTGGTAGAACAGGCTCTGTGCCCCTGGCAGCCGAGGCAGCCATTTGGCTCTGCCGTCAGGGCAGGTAGAGTGCAGGCTCCTCCCGAGGCACCCACCTGGATGACTGTCAGGCAGATCCAGGAGCACCTTGAGCCCGTGAATAGACCTTGAGCTTTTACTGGTTGTAGCCATTGATTTCCAAGGTGACGTATTAACCCCACACTTCCTTGTTAATATCAAAACAAAAAGAGCTAAGGTCTGCAACTGAGAAATCTGAAGGGAAACCTAAGCGGCACATTATGTTTTAGAAGAAACTTCATGCTGTGGCTTTCATTGGGGTTTTATTGGAGTTTGAATTGCTAGTAAAAGAAGAATCACAGAATGGGAAGTGAAGTCAGGCACCGGAGCTGGAGCGCAGTTCTCACAAATGAATTTTATTGCTAGATGTTCAAACAGGACTGATCTGAAAAGTACCAGAAGATAGTTACCATTCACAGATTGTTGATAGCATCTTGGTTTTAGGATCCTTCCTGAACGATCCTTCCCGAGTAAATTGCACGGAACTTATTTTACTGCACCAGAAGGATAAAGGATGGAGGCAGCCCTGCCAGGACTTGAGGCAAAATTTTGCAGGGGCCCAGGTGATGCAAGCCTCAGGGCTGTGCCAATAAAGCCATAATGACATTCTTCAGTACTGCACAGCTCTCGTGAATAGGTCCTGGTCTGATGGTTTTAGGGGGACAAAGCTGTTTCAGTGTTAATGGGTGTGATGGGAGCTCTTTAAAAGCAGTATATCCTATCTCAATGCTTGTGTAAGTTTAAGATTTCCATGTGTAATAGGCAATATTAAAAGTTTGCCATTTTCACCTATTGTGATTATGCATTCCCCTGTAGGATTCTCTGCACACAAAATGGAAAATTATTGCACTGTTGGTTTAAAAAGCTAAAAGAAAAACCACCCAAAAACAAAAACAAAGTTGTGGATCATTTTGTAAGCCAAATTAAATAATTTACATACATGAGCAAACATATATCCACCTTTGCAACACAAAAAATCCTTTGCAAGGACAAAATTATATGATATTGCGATGGCTGGCCTGTGCAATCTAATTGTTATGATTCTGGCAGATCTGCAGTCAGAGTGGTATTCCAATATTATCTCATGACACCTGAAATGAACTCAAGAGTCTATGAAACTATTTAGCAAGCAACGCTTGCATTGAATACAAAGATGAGAGATGATGGTTGACACTGGACAGTTCTGATTTTTGTTACCGTTGTGTACCAGTCATTCTCACTCAATTAATGATAGTCAGGTGGTGCTCAGCAAGTCTGAAAATTAGTCTTCAAGTGTAATTTCTTTTCCAGTTAGAATGAACACATTTCTGGGATTTCTGGGAAAATGGGATTTTAAAATGACATGCAGCAAAGAAAAAGTATCTGTGTGTACCTGCTTGTGACCCCAGAAACCAATGAACTTTTGTACCTGACTCTGGGACTAAGCAATTAACTTATTTTGCAATGCTTTTATGATAGTCAGAAAACTTTAACCTTTGCTTATGAATAATAGGCAAATTATTGATGAGGTCTTGAGGTGCTTCAATAAATCACACGATTTTGTAGCTTTTGGGAACTAAGAATGGAAATGTGTTTGACTTCTGTCCTCTCTTCTCGAACAGTCTCTCCACATCCTCACCTCGTCCCTCACCCCCAGTGCCGCAAGAGTCAGGAAGAGGAAGGCTTGGGACTTTGCAAATACTCTGGCATTATCCTGAAGTCAATATTATTGAGTATCTTATTGTAACAAGAAGTATATCCCCAGTTCTGCCTTCATATCCTGGGTCTACCACAATAAAAATGCTCTCCTTACTTTTCACATAAGTGTCAGGAGAAAGGATGGGAGTAGAAAGGTTGAGTGTTGCTTTCTCTGTCTTCCTTCTCAAAGAATCAGTGAGGATGACAGGCTATTGAAAATGCTGGATGGAGAAGAGAAAGGAACGGTACTCTAAGACAAAAATGACGACATGCGAAACATTGTGAGGTTTTTGAGTGGTAGAGTCTTCTCCACAGAGTTGTGAGGTCTGTGACATAGGCGAAGAAAGACGAGAAAGAGCTGGTTTGTTAAGAAATTACCCATATAATCTGTGCAGACATAAATGTTATCTAAACCAAACCCAAATTAAAAAGAATGTTTTTAAATACCATCTCCTCCATAGAATTTGTGTATTTCATATTCTAAAATGGCTGTAGTCTGAGCTTACTTATATAATTAATATGTAGTAGCACAAAATGAAAACCTCGCTGTCCTGTTCCTCTGTGCCTTGGAAAGAGTGGAGATGATTCTTCTTTTTTGTATTTTCAGAAGGTTGTCTAAATCTGAGGAGAGACGACAAGTGTATCTGAATGCTTTGCCTGATCTTGCCACTGACGTACTTTGGAAACTTTATTCTATGTCTCAGTTTTGCCATTAAGAGGGGGCCTAGTGCTCCTGTACTTCATATTGCAGATAGTGATAGTTATTAATGTTTACTATCACCTTGTGATTCTTAGGTAGAAGGCTGTATTCAGATACAAAATATATTTTCTCTACAATTATTATTTCCATGCCAAACCTCTACAAATAAGCTTTGCGAAGCCAAATGGCAGTGTTGCTGGCCCAGCACTAGTTAGTACTGCATGTCGCTGTAGAGAAAAAATTGCACTTCTTGTTCCTCCTCCTACAGAGCTCCTGATAAACATTTCAAATGGCAGTGGTGTAATTATCTTTGATTAGTGACTGTGCTAACTTTAAAAAAAAGTAAAGTAGATGTTGATTACCAAGCACTAATGTAGCGCTTTCATGCACAGCTATAATTCTACTCATGAATATACATTAATCTTATGCATCGGTTGTTATCTTTATCTACAATCAAAAGACACTAACCAATGCAGCTTCATTCTGGTTTATGAAACGTAAAGGAAGCATAGCAATGACCACAGTGCAGGATATTTCTGGATGATATAAAATTCTTTAATGTCTTTTGACCTTCACTGTTTGAAATAAACCCTCTATTCCCCCCCCCCCCCAATCAAAATGCTTCAGAATAAACTGTTGCAGAGAAGGTAGCAAACAGAATAACATTAAAAGAGAGATAAGAGTGCAAGCGAATGTGAAAACAGAGGCTAGAAGCAGCAGAGCTGGGAAATAATGTACGATGGGGGAACCAAGTAGTGCATTCCTGTATGGTACATGAATGCTTAGTGGGAAAAACATCCCCCAAAGCAATCTGGGGAGGGGGAGACGATGTGGTGACCTATAGGTGAAAAGGTGTGAAAATAAAATGGTTGGGTTAGGATTTATGACAGGTGATGTTGATATAACTCTTATTATCAAAATCTGAACTGTTTGTCTACGTTTGTTTTCTAGTCAGAGGAACAAAAAAGCTACTTATGGAGCATGAATCATTTCTCCTTGGAGTGAATATGTAAATACAAGCAGATGAGTTGCGCTCCAGAAATGCTCATTTCTCTCCGCTGACTCTCATGTGACTTGACTTGACTAGCAAAAATGCAGATGGCTACAAGTGGGGACATCTAAGATAAAATTAATCTTGTTATCAAAGTCCTCCCCATCTGCAACACTTATTACTGTAGTTGTTCTGAAGTTGAAAAATAGCAATGAAGCGCTGCAGTTAAACTCAGTGGGTTTCAAATAAAACCTTGAGTGACAACAGGTTCTGGAGAGCTTCTGCTTTGCTGCCGTTTTTCAGTCTTTTACTGTATCCTAGCTCAGCACCATGCAGGCAGAAATGCTGAGCTTGAAATCACGGATGCTGCTCCTGCTAATTTCCAGATCAGATATAACTGCTGCATCCAGCATGGTGGGGGCTCCCAAGGGACATGAGTGCTGTGGGGCTCAAAAACCCAGAAGAGCTCGTTGCCATAGTAGCCTCCCATGGAGCATTTGCTCCTTTGGTTGCTTTACTGATACATCTCAATCTTGTGCTGTTTCAAAGTTAGTCTTTATTCTGCACTAGGCTATATCACAATTGATTCAACCTGTCAGATCTGCCCAATCAATTTTTTAAATATCAGTTTTTCTTATGCAACATGTTAGGGCAATCTCACTGTTTTAATCTAATTGGAAAGGTGCTTTTGGTTTTGTTGGTTTTTTTTTTTTTCTTTTCCCTTCTAACAGTCACAGAAGGTAAGAACAAGAGCTCAGTGAAAACTGATCTGGGAAGTGTATAGTCAGCAGATTAAGGGGTCTGTTCTGACTCTTCGTTTTCCACTCTCATTATTCTGACTGATCTTTGGCAGAGCAAGGCAGGCATGTGGGCTGTATTTCCAACCCAAATTTTTTCGACAGCTGTGCAGCAAGCTCTAAGATGGCAATTGATCGTAGCACTGTACAACTTAAACATGTCTGTGAACTGCAGTAACTGTGCGACTATTCCCCTGGGTTTTCGAAAACAGATCTCCAAGTTTCATACATACATTCTGTGTTTTCCTGCGGAGCTGAATCTGACAAAATGCTTTCTTTGCAGTGATGATGCTGATAGTCCTCATCTTACAGGGCTCATCCTTGCAGGAGGGACAAAGACACAGGGGTTCTCCTCTCCTTCAACAAACAATGCAGAAAGGTGTTTGCATTTCACACTGCATTGCTTCACCACACAATTCAGTCCCATCAAGTTGTTGTATACAAGATACAATCATTTCTGACACTCTGAAGGAGTAAAACCAACTGCCTAATCATTTTGTATGGGTGTGTCTCGTACATATCATACTGAAGTGCAAAATGTCATGCTATTTCTTTCCCAAAAGGTACTGCAAGAAGTTCTTACTGAAAGCAAAGGGAGGGGGAAATATGGTTTCAAAGCAAGTTCTGCTAGCTCTTTTGTGACAGTATAGATTAAAAGGTATTCACAAGAGCAGCAGTGTGATTTCCTCTACTGGCATTATTTGGCACCATGGTTTTAAGTGGGCTCACTGATTTACAAGGAGAAATAATATTGTTTTGGTTTTGTCTTTAAAAAGGGCTTGACCAAGAAGATAATGAGGAAGAACTGGGAAGCGCAGTGGCTCAAGGTTGCTGGCTGCATACATTTAATCCGTCAAGATAAGCCGAGGAAACACTTAGTTCTGTTTTTTCCTTCAGTAATTTCACATCTATTTTGTAACTCTGAATGCAGCAGTAAGACTCCTGTTTTAAATGCATATGAGATGACTTTCAGGTCTTATTCACAACTCTGACTTCACCAGCTTATGCTCATCGCTACTAAAAGAGTGAAGAAATGTACAAGAATGATTCATTCTTAAGAATAAAAGCCCACAATGAAAACCCAAGCCAGCAGGTCCGTAGGATGCTTGAGCCTGGCCCAGCATACTAGGTTATCTTTGAATTCAGCAGCATTGCCTTTTTTCCAGGTGACATCCAGGACACGACTTTTCAAGGTCAGTGAACTGCTAAAGCTCATCCACCCATTCTCTTTTTTAAATTCTTCAGCAGATGGGAGGGAGCAAAGGGAAGCTATGGCCTTTGTGACTCTCTCAGTTTGTTAAACTAGATTCGCCATTGTACCTGGCCCCCTTTTTAGACTTCTTTATTCTTCTCAGGCTTCCAATTTAAGCCAGTAACTGAAGGCAGCAAAATGCTAGTTTTACAGCAATGACAAGAGAGCTGAGTTCAGCTAGTTTTTCATTAAAAATCATCCTACGCCCCCAAACTGGATTTACATTTGGCCTGAATCCAGTCTGAATAAGACTCTTGACCTTTCTGAGATTATCGTGGTGTGGAATGGACAGGTTTTCTCAAATTCATTGCATTATACACGTAAAAAAGGTAAGGTACAGATACTTTGATGAAGTTACTGTTTCTGGGAATGTAGTTTAAACTACTCCTAATCTGATTTAATATTCACATGGACAACATATTTCCTTTGCCTGCAAAATACACTTGTACCTATGCAGCTAATTTGATTTCTAAATATCTTGTAAAACCAAGTGGAATTTTTCTTCCTTCTTCTCATTAATTGAATTCAGTAAGTAATTGTTGATATTTTCTACATGGTGGCAACATGCCTGTAATGATGGGGTTATGACACCAGCTCAGTTGGATTTAATGTAACGCTTTACAGTCAGCGGCTTTGAAATCAGAAACACAGTGGAAAAAAAGAAGATTAAAACCAATGGACTTCTCCCCCACCCCCTGTCCCAAACTTACCATAATAAAGCTTTATATGCACATTGCAGGCACTAACACAGAGCGCTGCAAAGCTTGACCCCTTGACCTTGCATCTGTAGGTGCAGAGGACTTTTGGACTCGAAAAAATGGTGCAGATTTACTCCACTATGCAAAACAGAGTGCGTTATCCCCTGGGGCTCTACAGAAAGTTCTGCTTTTTTGTATGCCAAAACCAGAACAGAATTAATGTGTCCTCTAGTACATGGGATGTCAAGTTTTGTCACATAACAATTAGGGCAAACAAAGGGATAAAAATAAAAAAGCAAAGGTTGCAGGTTCATAAATTGGTGTTTTAAAGTGTAGCAGTTAATCGTGTGTTCAGTGTTAGACCAAGACTATATATATGAATGCAATTTGGCTTGTAAAATTGAACAAAGCCTGGTTATTTATGAGTCAGAGAGGCAAAACTCATAACATAATTGTACTGGCAAATGTGCTATTATTTGACTTTCATTTAGAGCAACCCTTCCTGAATAAGCAAGCAGAATATTTATACATTCAAGCCTCTGTGTCTAATTGTGTTTGTGCGTGTAGTTACATATTGCAATTACTGTTCATTGACGCTGTGCGTGCATTTTTTAAAATCTAACTTCATAAATTCATATCTCTAATTTTATTGCCTCTCACAGATGTATTTGAGCCTTGTGTATACATATAGATAAAATGACTTTGAACTGAAGGTGGCATAGTCAGACCCACTAGTTATGTACCTTTCAAGAAAGGGTCATTTGGTAAATGAACAACCCAAGAGAAAAGTCAATTTAAGGACTGACCATTGTACAAGGAAGTGACATAAAGAATGTTCACACAAAGAATCAGAAAGAGACTGAGCCTTAACGTTTGGGGTGGGCTTTGGTAGTAACTGGGATCTTTCTTTGACTAATGGCAATTCATTGAGCTCTGAGCTTCAGATGACCCTGAACACAAAACATATATGCTCTCCTTTAAAATTCAGGTCTTTTGACTTACCCATAATGGAGTTGTAGGTAGTACATAACTAATCTTCATGGTGAAAATTTACATTTCCCACCCGAGTCAACAGAGTTGGATTTTGATTTAACAATGCAGATGACTTTAGAGCTGCAGTTCAGAGACTGCACAGAAAAATATTTGGAGTACAAAATACAGACTCAAAATTTAAATACTACCTGGTATGGTATAGTAAGGCAGAGCACTCTCTAAAATGGTGTTAGTCAAGCTAAGTTACTGTTGAATATATACTTTAATTCCAATACTTTAAAAAGTAATCAAGTCTGTAAATTTAAGGTGAAGGATGAGATTAGTGTTTTAAAATCTGAAAGACTGCAAAGTCGCCAGCAACCAGAAGAAGACATGGAATTCTTAACTAAAAACAAGGTATTAAAATTTGGAAAGTGCAGACTCTGGACAGGACAAAAGAATAAATGAAAATTCTTTATGCCAAGTTGTAGCAGATGAAGATGATGTCACAAAAAAAATCAAAGCTTCTTTTTTTACTTCTTTTCTCTTTTTAACATATATATAGCTATAGTAATACATATATAAGTATCCAAGGATGTGTCCGTGAACTCTTTTGAAAGTTATCAATCCTCGGTCATAGATCTATGTGATCAAAAAACTGAATTTCTTTTTGTGTTGTTTTTACAGTTAGAGAAGGAAAATTTCAAGGGAAAATTTAATTTCTTGTCACCTACTGACTTCCCCTTTTGTGACTGAAAATCTTTAATTCAGGTTTGGAAATCCCTATTCGCTCATATTATGTTCCTGGAAAGACCTACATGTTTCATTTGTTTCTGAGCACGAGGATGCCACTCAGGCTGTTTGAATCACAATGTGAAAATTCCTTGATGTTTTTCCAGAATTCAGTTGCAAAGAATAGTGACAAAGATAATCAGCAGAGCTAGTTAGGGGAAGAGTTTCTACAATGTGCTTCGCAGGACTATGTTAAAACCAGCCAACATTGTAAAATTACTGAAAAAACACCACCAAGTACCTCTCTGATCCCTTCCATCAGGCTATGTGCAATCCAGACCACTACAACCACCTACGTCCATTTTCCCAAAGCATCTGTTACCGTAATGTTGGGGTACATGTTACAGTATTTATCAAAACATATTATGATATAGTAAATAAATTTCAGAAATGCATTCCATTAGACAAGAGTCCAAATCACTTTACATAGTCGTTTTAAATGAGTCTAGAAATACAGAGAAAGTCTCTGATGGTGCATGGGGAATCACCTTATCAGCATTCAGCAACACACAGATCCCAATTACTGGAGAAAGCCCTGTTGACTCCTTTTGACATACACATGCGAAGGAAACTGTAGTACTGCAGAAACCACTGCCTGTTATTGTGACTAGTGAATTTTCTTGTAATCACAGAATGCACCAAACAACTGGTTGTTTATGTTTGGGGCTTTTTTTGTTTGTTTTCTTTTAAATGGCTAAATCCATAATACAGATTCTACAAAGCTTTCCCAGTGACTAGTTAAGCCTGCAGGGCCCTACTCTACTTGTCCACTAACTAAGATACCACAGTAGTCATCCATCGAGCCAACACATAAATCTTTTCTGTAGTGAGCAGCATGGTGTTTAATCTCCAGCAGGATTCAGAAATGAAATTTTCCCTTCCTCATAACACCTGCAAAGACTGATCAAATGAATACTCTTAGAACAGAAAGCCAGGTGAGATTTCATACTGAACACAGGGGAAAGGAAGAGGAAACGTGCTGTGTATTTTCCTTCTTTTTTACTTGCAACCTGGTGTTTATAGCTTCCACCCAGAGGATGAGAAACTGAGCTTCAAATCCTCCTATTATTTGTTTAAAGCAGGAGTCTGCTTCTAGGAGCATGCGCTTGCACAGTCTGAGATAAAGTTCTTAAAAATTCTGCTATCGAAGCCTTCCTGCAGCCCTTTCCTTCTTAGGAGGTGAAACTTAAGCTCATCTCCTTAGGATTCCCTGCCAAGAATTTAGATAATTGCGAGTGCCAGCTTCTCTGGATTAATACAATTTTAGCACTTGTATCAGGAAGATTATGGTGCGGACAATAGCAGGGCACTTAGGGTTAGGTGTGGTGAAACTGTGCCTAGCTCTTTCACACAAACCTAGTCACTGAGATTGCTCTAGAGCTCTATTGCTAAAAATTCAGTTGGCGTCTCAAAGGTTTTAACTTATACAACAGTTTGTAGTAGGAAATAGAGTAAAATGTTTCTAATGTAAATTAGAGGTTGAAGCAGGGAGTGATCAAAATGCAAAACGAACCTGCTTAGGACACAGAGATGAGCACAGCTATTTGACGTAAATTTTGTACCTCGATGACTGTGGGAATTGGGATGCCTTCAGTATGCTATCTCCTCTAAAAAGATGGAGCTGTCACAGTTGCCTGAGACCTTATTCTCTCCTATTTAAGATGGAGAATGCAGTCAGCTCCTGCACGGCCTCCTTCTGCTTAGCTCTGGGTTTGGAACACACAGAGAATAGCAGGACCATAAGGATGCACCTAGAGTGCATGCTTATTCCCTTTCTCAGCTGGAAAGAAAAAGAAACCTTTAAAGGGAATCTGTAATTAAGCATAAGATAGTAATCAAAAGTGGGTAAGATACATATAGATAGATATATTAAGTAAAAGGAATTAGCTCACTGTTTAGTGGGTCTAATGAAAGAAATGTTTTCCTTGTACAAAAGTCAACTGTACTTAAAATTTGTGCCACAGCCGTTTCACGCTATTACGGTAGTCGTGATACCATGCTTCATGATACTCAATATGAGAGCGTATTTGGCTTCTAAGCATTGTTAGGAATGAGAACCAAGTCCTACCTGTTGTCATGTTAACTTTTTGATTAAGACTGAAATTAGATATTTGAATGAGCCTCTATTTTAGCAAAGTTTTATGTTACAAAGGCCTTCTCCTTCCTCTTTCTGTATAATAGGTCTCAGGAGTTTCATGAGCAAAAGACAAAATCCTTTCCATGGGCTCCATGAGCACCTGTAGTTCTGCTGTCCTGATGGATATCAGATAATATATCCAACAATGGATAAGGTTTTATTTTAATTATCCAAGAAAATGTTGTGCTGTTTGTAGTAGGGGAATACCAGTTGTCACCCAGATAGTGTTTATAATAGTCACAAAAAAATATAATTTCTTTTCCACCCACATCCATTTACACACATGTTCAAGATACTATAATATGCCTTAAATAACTCATACCTGTTTTAACTTTAGAGCCTGTAGTAAACTTTATACAGTTTGTATATGTAGTTTTTATTGGTTTAAAAACTTACAAGGACAGATGCATTCTGTTTTGTATATGTGGTTTTTATTGGTTTAAAAACTTAAAAGGACAGGTGTTTTCTGTTTTGTTTAGGGCAAGGTACCTTTTTCAGGTTTTAAGAAATGGTCCAGACTCTTCATAGAATTGCCCAACTTTGGGATGAACAGTATGCAGAAGTATCAACCTCTTGCAGCACCTCAATGTCTCCGGTAGATTTATTTGTACCCAGTTGCTCCACAAATCATGTCCTGGCTATGAACCATAGACTCTCAAGAACTTGGCTGTGGAAATTTGGCCCTTCCACTTATGCCTGTTTAATTTAGGGTTAATAGTACTTATGTAGTTCATATAACTGCCAAAATGCCTATTTCATTAATTAATCCATCCTGTTAGTTCTTTCAGAAGCCAATGATAATGTTCATTATTAGTCTAAGCCTTTTTTATATCCTGCTGCAGAAGACTGAAGTGTCCTTAGATATTTTGGTCATTTTCTCTGATATACTCAAGAGAACTATGGAGTTTATTCCCGGAGCTTGTTTGCTCTGGCAGTCAGGAGGCAGGACTGTGCAGGGGTGTCTAATTTTACCAGATGTGTGAGATGCCCTATGGCATAATGCAAGATAGTTTTGTTTACCATCCTGAGTAACTCATAACTACTGCTAAGTAGGTCTAAACTATGTTGCTTCTCATCTCTCCAGTATCCAAGCAAAGATTTTAAAGACAGCATATAGAAAAGGCTACATGAATTAAAATGTAATATTTTTTTCCCAGTGAAAGTTTTGTCATAGACAATGAAAACTATGCCACAGAATGCTTCTGTAGTTTTCATCACCAAATGGAAAAGCTGTTCTGTTGATGCCTATTGTACTTATTAGGTAGCTGTAATTATTACACTCTAGAAATAAGCTGAAGTCTAACAGAGAAAGGACTCTCCCCATCTTTTCTTGTCTGTAACCAGTGATGCTGGCAAAGGCTGTGGAGTTCCGTAGCCTAGCATAGGTAGGCTGCCTAGGATAGACAACGATTGCAATGGTAGGGTTTTTCTGATAAACATGTTGGGCTAGAAATGTCTATGCACCGCAAGACACACTAAAATCTACTGAGGGAATATGGTAGGCTTCTGGTTGCTAGCATCCCTGTCAGAATTCAGGCTAGAATCTTACAGATGAGAGACTGTCCTACTACCCATCACCTCACTGTCTCAAAGGAAATCTGCATGAAGAAATAAAGGCAGAAATAATAACAGACTTCATTGCTCTGGTCTTAATCTGTCAAGAAAGTAAGATTGTTAAGAATGTTTAAACGGGAGTTTCTTTTGCTTAAATATTGTCAGGGCAAACTGCATCATTAGCAACTAATTAACAGATTAATATTGACGGTTCAGTAAGTGTAACCACTGTGTGACCTGTACCTATCATTTTGCAAGGCTGCCTTTTGCAAGCAGCGTGAGCTAGAGGTTAATACTATACATAGGCGGGGAAAAGAAAAAAAGATACAATCAGGAAAATCCTCTTGGGCTTCCTTATGACAGCTCATTCTGAGTTTTTAAAAGGCCCTGAAAGACAAGCTCCTGTAGAGAAGCAAGTGTATCATTTTGCACAGGTGCTGATCCTGTGGTACAACAGCTTCCTTGGTGCAAAATGGCTGAGATCTACTTGGGTTGGTGCTTTGAAGTTAATTCTTTAAATGACTATAGTCCCAGAAAGAGAATGAGCATTATTTTGATTCTCAGCATAGTGAGATACTATTTGTTTTCCATTTAAAAAATATTCATAACATTAGGAAAAGCAAGGAGGCTTTTTGCCTTAGAGTTGTTTTCCTCATGGGTTGGTTTTACTTTCTATCAGGCACACTTGTAAAGAGAGTCAGGGATATATGGAAGAATGTGAAAGGGAACTGGTGCTCTCAAACATCATCCATACACTTTGTATTTTATCTGGTGCTCATCACAAACATCACATTATAATCTAAAAACTAGATTAGGTCTTCTCAAATAATTTGTAGTATCAGAAGAGAAAGATTTTCCCAGTTGGGGTCTACATTCCCTGCCAGAAAACAGATGTATGGCTGCACTGTGCAGGAAAAAGAAAGTACCCCAACTGAAACTGTGAACAATGTTTGCTTGCATTTATAATTGTAAGGTGGAACAGATGGTGACAACTTAGTTGAATGTGAGCAGTCCATTGAAATAACCTAAATTGTCAAGCTATTCTTCTATAGAAAGCAGTCTATGCACCATTCGAACAAATTGAAAGTAGCCTTCACATTATTGAATCAGTTGGAATTGCCTTACATCGTGAGTTATGCTGGGCTTACAGGGTTTTGCAGAGTATAAGCTGTTTCATTTAGGTAGCTGTGAATGCTCCAAAGCCGGGAAAAAGTCCTGCAAGTTAACAAAAAATCCATAACCATTCTACTCTCTGACTCATTTTGCTGTAGAAAAACTTCTGGGCAGATATCTAATGAGATTAACAGCATTAACAAAAGTGTCATGTCTTCAGTTTTAAGCCCAAGGACAGACTGCTCTTATCAATAGGCTCCAGATCTGCAAGGCAAGGCAGTAGCACAGATCAAAACAAGCTCCATCAAAAATATTGTTTTCTACTTGTGTTAAAGTAATGTGTTTACACTCAGCATTTTAAAAGCAGGTGGCCGAATGTCTTTGTGCAGGAATGGCATGCGGAATGAGAATAGGCTGTTAGATTTTTGTGTGACAGATTAAACTTTGAGAGTCTCCGTGCACTACTCCGGCAGCAGATAAGGCACTGACAGCTGCTCAGATGGCCCTGCCTCACCAGCATACCCCTGAATAAGGGACCTAGGCTCTCCTATACGAAGCAAGAAGAAAATTGTACTTGCAGGACCAATGTGCATGATAAAAACTCAATTGCATTGAGCAGAGGCATATCTGAGATAGCCTCTAAAGATCTTAATGGGTGGCTGTGGCTTAATTCCTACCCAGGAAAGTAAGAAGGGCTTTGAAATATAAGGAATTACTGGGAGGTAACTTGCTGCAGATGTACCAAAGCAGCGGGTTCTGTGATAAAATTCCATGTGCAAGCTCTTTTCCTGTGATAAACTTGGTGAATGCAAAGTAGTTTTTCTTTTTCATGCTGTTATGCCTCTCTCTGATCAGGGATATGAACCCTTAATTTTTCTGTTGTTCCACAGTAGCTGTTTCTGAGCCTGTGCCATTTTACTGTCTTGGATTCCTCTCCTCCATGCAGTTAGGTAAATAAGTGACTCCCATCCCTGCTCAAAAAATGAGAGATAAGCCAGCGTTACCCCTCTACCCACATGCCACAACACTCATCAGATATTTTGGTATTCCTTTCCTACCTGGTCAGGAGCAGAGATTTGAACCAAGTGGTCCAATACTAAAGTGAGTGTCCCAGCCACGATGCTACACATCATTTTGAGCAGAGGTCCTTCTGAATATCTCCTTTAGAAATGACTCTACCGACTATTTAACCAAGTAGTCACTGGAAGCTTATTGCAACATCCAGAGCCACTGAACTAACTTCTGTTTTCACCTGCCAATTTTATGTGAACAGAAGAAAAATTTCAAATACTTATTTCATCCCTCCTTTAACTATGAATTGTGCACCTGTTTCTTACATGCAGCTGTTAATTTATAAGATGAGTTGGAGACAGAAACCTGTTTTCTTCAGTCTTAATCCATTTCTGCTTTAGAGCTTTTTCTTTCCTGTATTTCTATGGCAGTGCTGAGTACCTGCAACAAGACATTGCAGTTTCAAAATCAAGGTGGAAAACTTTTCCCAAAATACTGCTCAAAATGAGTTGAATAAATATGTTGGCTTATTCAGCTATTTTCTAGTCCCAGGTAATTAATCCTTCATTCTGGATGGCTAGCAAAAGTCTAACATCGCTATTCTTTAAATAATACATAGCATATTCTTAAAGAACTGTAAGGAGATATATAAATTTTGCATGCTGCATTCATTTAGCCTATTACATTGCATTTAGCAGTGGTCAACAGCTGAAGTATTTACCACTTTGCATATTTTTTTAAAGAGTATAATGAATCTAATATTCCTCTTCTTGACACTTTTGTCTCTGAGGTAAAGAGCAAGCCCCAGATAAGCAGTTGTTTGTTTAGTACTGTGTGCTTAGAAAAGGGTGGAATTCCATCCACTGTTGGCATTCATAGTTGGTCTCCCTGTGCCACAAAGACTACCCACTAACAACTCCTGCCTGAGCCTAAACAGATATAAAAGATAACATTCCTATATTTTGCATATATATACACATGCGTGTGTGTATTTGTGTGTGTAAATAAAATTATCTTCAGGCTCTTTCTTTTATCTTGAATACGAAAATGACTGTGTTGCTTGACTGATAAGGTAAAACGTTCTTTTAAAATTCACATGTGGAGGTTTTGATAAGGATATCTCTCAAGAATAAACATACCTCTTTGGACATTGGATTTAATGAACATAGGGAAAACATCAGTTTGCTAGCCTGTAGCACATTCGGAGTCTGCATAAAGAAAAGGAAGCTTAACTTATCATCATAACTGCAGTTTCTTGACACACAAAAAAATAATACTGTGAAATGAAACACAAGGTCTTGTTATGAGCATTTTCTTCTTTTAGAGGGAAAGGAAACCCTACTGACTAGTATGATTAGTTGTAAATGCCTTTTTGTCATTTGAAGAGCTCTTCAACAGATATTTCAAACATAGATTTCCCTGAAAAGGTACCAAGTTGTGTTTTTTAAAGAAACGCAAGCACTAGAATAAAGACGTACTTTCAGGAACCTTTTTATGTTGGTGCTGTTACACACACAGCTCTGTGTGTTAACAATAGGGGAAGAATGTTAACATGAATGAGAACAGAGAACATAAACGCAATAAAAATGGAAATTAAATAAAACCAAGATTAGATCTATTTAATAAATGCAAAGCCTGGGTCCCTTCAATCCCGGGAGCCAAAGTTAAGGATAGAGAAAGGCAAGTCCTTCAATTATTCATGGATACACATCAGCAGCAAGCAATTACTGCCTTTGGTTATAAGGATTCAGTTGGCATTGAGCACTTAAACCAGATGTCTTTTTCAAAAAGAATCTATATAACTTTGACAAGACATTAGCACCTATCCCCAATTATCTCCTTATTGGATCCAAGCTGTCATCCAGGAGAACATTCGTATTATAGCTGTGATCAAAATAAAATACAGCTAGTTATAGTTGTGTTTATGTGGAATAGTGGTCCCTATACACATATACCTCCTCTTTGCTATGGTTTAATCATAACTTCATTGCAACACGATTCAACGAGGCATCATTTCAGGAGAAAACTCCATTTGTCCCTCCCTACTGTGGAGGTCTGATTCAATCTTCTTCTTTCTTATAAACTGGATAATTGTAAAGAGGCCAATGATTCAGACTTCTCAGAAGAACATGTAAGTATCTTTAAATTGCCACAAAGAGTATTCCACAAACACATGAAGGGAGAGAAAAACAAAAAAACTCTCTGCTTATTGAGAGTGTTAACAAAAGAAATTAGGTTCAGTTAGTCATTTAAATCCTCTAGTATGTTTTTCTTTCCAATGTATTCGCAGGAGATTTGCATTTCTTCCTATCTTGGAGTAGCTTATCTGTCTCTCTAAGCTTTTATTTTCATCCTCTGTTTTCCTTATATCCAATTTTAGCGTGCTTTGACACTCCTTTTCAAATAAAAATGTAAAATATTGGATTAATGAATTAGACAAAGTATTCAGCTTACTATCTGCTCCTGTCTGCTGTGAGTTAAAATTTTATTGGGAATGCAGAATTAAATAGAGATCTTAATGAAGTTTGTACACTATCATACTTCCAGAAGCTGACTTGCCACGTCCAGTGGCGCAAGTCTGCAATGCCACACCAGGAAGGTGCTGCAAAAGGTAGGTCTCATTTAAGCCTGTGGCCATGACAGCTGTACACTTTCTTGTACCTTAAATTCCCAAACTTTGTAGACCAACATGCAGAGCCAACTTTCTAGGCCAGCATGACCTGGGCCATGCGCAGCGTAACAAAGCAACCTTGTTTGCGAGACTTGCAGGATGTCACTGGTCCTGCAAGGGAAGGACGGCTCCTTGGTGGAAGGCATGAAGGAGCTTATGTTGCGTTGCATATATTTTACTGCCTCTAAAGCCAAACTTCACTCAATTTGGCTTTCTCTACTTTGCCATTTCCAAGTCAGGCCCCTTTCAAGGGACAGAAAAGTACATTTTAATATATTCTAACCTGGGGCATGAGGACTCAAAGACAATTGCCGCTGTTTTCTCTTCTCCTCCTTCAGTGCTACTGAAATAGTAAAGGTAGGATGTGGAGATTACAGGTTAAGTTATTGATTTGTAGAATAGAAGAATACACCTCTCAGTCAAAAGGATTGCATATTTTCAGGCATGTAAGGTTTACCTCTCTCATCCAAAATCATAAGGTTATAGACAAGTGCTAAAGACTGTACTTATGAAACTGTTTGAAAAATCAATCTTAGCTTGATAGATGGATCACTTGGTATAAGTGATTTTTCTTTTAATCTTACTGAGGAACACAAGGAGCACAATATCAGCCAGGCAAAGCAGATATCTAAACGTCTTCAGCGCATCTGATGGTTTGCCTCATGCTGAGTGAAATGGAAAATTGCTACTGCTAAACTAGAGGTCTATCATTCCGTTTAGAGTTTCAAGCCAGGAATACAGAGGTTTTAGATTGACTAATGAAAAGGGTGTCAGGTCACAAATAACTTGTACTGTCAGTTAAACGACACCCAAAATAGGCCAGGTATGTCAGAGGGATGTTTTTCCTGGTTCTCATGTAATCCTTGTGGACTTTATCATGGAAGTTTAATTAATACCCCTGGTAAACCCAGGGCTTGGCAAAGGTCATTTGAAATATTCCTTTTGTTAGCAACTATATTGCAAGGGATGCATGTTCAATATATTCTGCCTGAACTATTTCAGAAAAATGTCATTTGGGCTTTGGGGATAGACTGCTACCTCATTAAGGTTAGTGAAGAGGGAAGGCTTGATTCTCCTGGAGAATGAAGCAAAACAATGCATTTTTTCACCCTCCAGTCCAAAATAGCAGATTTGTATACTGTAAGAAATTTGAAGCTACTGTATTAACAAGCATAGTCCTGAAATTTTATTAGTAAACTCTTATTAAAAAAAAAAACCAACAAAACAACCAAAACCAAATAACAAATTAAGACCAGTTCAATAAACAGTATAGATCAAATCTTATTCCAAGTAATAAAAAAAACTACAAAGGAAATTGAGAAAACTATTGGGTTGCTAAAGGTGGTGCCACAGTAACAAACACTTAAGGATCCCAATGCATTCATGACTGTGACACCTTGGGAGCTCACAGCATCTGTAAGTGAAGCACAAAGGTTATAATCTGGCTCCCTGAAAAAAAAAGGTTTCATTAACACATCTGAAGTCCATTTGCTGATCTACTGGATTAACAAATTAAAATCAGGGGATGCAAGAGTATTGTACCTGCCCCAGGAAGTCTACATGCCCAGATAGCCAAGCAATCTAACACAGTTTATAACCCATATTCCTTCTGCCTCAAGCCATTATTTGTTACCTTGGCGAGAATCAGCACGAAGATTGGTTCCTCCTGTACAGACTTCCCAAGTAATCCTCTCTGTAGCTTGTTTCTACCTCTGTGCTCTGGCACAACAAAGGTAAAAGCACTTTCTTTTCTTTTTCTTTTGGGGCATATCCTTTCAAACAATAACTGAGCATCCAAGAAAGGAGCACTTTGCATTTGAAATATAAATCTGGAAGGGGGGGGGAAAAAAAGCAGCAAATTAAATCCTCCTCTTCTCTAGCAAAGAATACTGCTTTTGTTTTAGTGAACATCCTTTATCATTCAGATATGCTGCTGCAGCACCCAGCCATGCCAAACATCTATTCAAAGGGAATTCTTTTTGATTTTCCTTTTATTCCATACCTCATACAATGTTCCAAGACAGCAATCGTTATCTAAATGATTATTCAGCTGGATAGTCCCACCATTATCTTAATTGTTCATCCAACCTTGCTGCAGTCCTTGCAACCAGCACTGCTTATTTCAAAAGTGCATTTTCAGCTACTGGGTGGAAATAAAAGGCTTTGACCTTGGGGTAGAAACAGCAAAGGTAAAATTTTATGTTAAAGATTTAAAGGTTATTTAAAAGACTGAAGAGGGTGGAGCAAATGATGTGCTTATGAGTAGCAATCTTCACTTTTAACACTGAATGAACAAATACTGTAAGGTGCTGCTACACATGCATATTCTCAAGCTAAAGGTTTGGAATCTTTTATCTGAGATCTTCCTTCGCTTTTGTAGGAAAGGATATTTCTATCATATATACATATTTTATATATATATTTGGTCAGGATTATTACTGATGGTTTTAACTGTGTCTTTTATGAAAGGATCATCTATTAAAAAGAGCATAGTGCTCCTAACAACTTTTTAGTTGTGAGTTAACAGCATATACTGATGAAAAATCCCTCTGCAAGCACGTCTGCACCAATTCATTGAAAATAAAATTTGGAGCAAAGGAAAGAGCTAAGCAAAGACTGGACAATCTGCAGAAAATTGGAACCAGTGGGATTAGCTGATTAAAAAAATATTACTGCTGTAACTGTATCTTATGAGGTGGTTAGGTGTGCTGTTTCTCATCACTCATTATGTGCCAACTCTACTATATTCTGCTAAATGTTGCCCTTTACGTACTTCCAGTTTATAGATTGCCTTTGTGAAGGAACACATGGGAGGTGACAGCAGGGTGGAGGATTTTTCCTTCTCTGATATATTTAGTAACAGCTTCAGCAAAACAGCAGTCTGTGGAACTTTACCTACCTTATTCTGCTGAAGTTGGAGCCTCTGGCACCTTCCCCTGCATGCACACACATGCTACTCCTAGCAGGACTGCAAAAAATGAGAAGGTAGTTAGTACACCTTTCCCCAGGGGAGTGGAAAGTGGTAGGTACAGGTCAGAGGTACAGCTCCAGGCCACTTCATTCTTGCTGGTAAAGGGTACCCAGAAACCGGTGGCGGGCACCCAGGGGCTTCTGGAGCATCATCCTGAGGTGAACAGCACCTTAGGAAGCAAAGAACAGGGAATCTCCACAGCTGTTTTCTCTCACAGCATAGGATGATTTACTCCTGCATAAGGAATACTTATAGAAAGAAAGAGGTCACCTCTGCATCCCACTCAGATCACAGGCTGGATGAAACGGAGACAGGCACGAGGGCTGTGCCCAAACCACTTTATTGTCAAGTGGGACTACAGCCAAGCCGCTATATGCTATATATTGGCTATAATGCTCACAAAAGTTTGGTACTGAAGTCAGTGCGCACTGTTTGCAAAATAGTTGCAGAGTACAGAGTAGGGTTTTGCTGACACGATTCTGTTTCTCTTGCACAATTTGTTTCAAGGATTGAGCTGGCTGGAAGATTGAGATATGATAAGCAAAACAGTGGTGACAACAGAGTGCATGAAACCAACAGTTCCCAGTAACAAGCTTAGAGGTGCCGCACACTGTCCTAGAGGTGTGCGCTTGCTTTCTTAGAAAGCCGTCCAGGAAAAAAAACCCAAAAAAACCACCAAGATAAATTTCCTGATGTACCCATTTCTTCTGAATGTTAGGCAACTCACCTGATACAGTAGTTTCACCTGAGGATTGCAGAGGAATACCACAGCCTATACCTAGATCAGCTGCTTCATTGAACTGCCCCTATGCAGTCACCAGGTTTTGGCTGCAAAATATGCATGCAGTTCACTTGCACATTTCCTGCCAGCTGGCACTGCTCTGCACTGGGGCTGTGTCCAGCACTTGGGGACATGCTCAGCATTGGTGATGTGCACGCACAGGTCTTGCACACACCACGGCATGTGCCTGTATTGCTGTCCAAGTTCTGACGGATGAACAAACACAGCAGTGCAGGAAGTGTATTATGCACCCCAGCAAACCATTAATCCAGAGACAATTTGCTCTTCATTAGAGGATGGCCTCCACAGTGGGGCGGTCTCATGTCTTCACCCCGTTTCCCAACTCGTACCTTACTTTCTGAAAAACTCTATAGAAAATGAGGACTTCAAAGAGGGCGGCATCTATGCATAACATTTTGTCATTTTCTCTAATTTTCTGTTTCTACTTTTCTAATCACTACCAATGCTGTCTTCAAGTCTCAGTTGCTCTATTTTTTCTCTAAGCCTACGCAAGCTATTTCTATGGTAGTCTTCTGTTCATTTCCCCGTTATTTCATAGCTAAAACTTTCCAATTATTTTGTCTTTAGTTAAAAGACTTTGCTGCTTCAAATTCACCCTGGGCAACTTCATTATTTTCCTTTCCAGCTATCTCTCCTGTGTCAATTATGGGACTATTTTTTGCTGTTACCAAAGCAATGATACTCCAGTCCAGTTTTCTAATACAGTGATAACTGTCTTGGACTCACATTATTTTTTTAACTGCTCATGGATTTCAGTCTAACTTGTGAAATTCATTTGTATTTTAAATGTGATGAAGTGCAAATGTGGTGATCTTTCAAATGAGCGGAGGACATGAATACAGGCATCGTTGCCACCCTGTTAACTTTGACCTCGCTTTGCATGCTGACCGAGCTATCTACAGTAAAAAGGGCTCAATACAAATGGCTGATTTTTATTGATAATGTGCCTAGTTAGCAGCGTTTCTAAGGCACTTGACACCACTGAATCAAAGAGCTGACCTTGATATAAGATTATTGTACTTCATTATAGTGAGAAGAATACTGAGAATAAACACCTGTTTTGTAGGTGCTTGTTTCTCATATTATTTTGTAATCCTTTACATTTACAATGCATAAGTATATTAGAAGCATACCTTAACCAAAATAACAGCTTCAGATATTTTGTAGATACTTAGATTTGGAGATGAAAACAGTATTTGCATTTAATCACTGCCTCACTGATTAATTAAACCTAAAGTTCAGGCTTAATTTCCTTGAAATTTCAAGAATCTTTTGAATTTGGAATCCAAATGATCACTTTTCAGATTCCCCTTGTGGTTTCCACTGTGAGGTGCTATGCTGCAGTGGGATGAACGGTGCTGATTCGTGTTCCTTGGTCAGTGCGATGCATGGTAATCAAATTCTCGTTCTTTCTGTAGGAGTCATTTATGGCAGTTAATGAGGTAGGGCAAAGCAGTATCTTTGGGGAAGGGAAGATGGGCGAGAGACCCAGCCTGTGTTTCCTTGAGCTCCGGAACCTTCCTGTGAGAAGGAAGGCAAAGGCATGTCAGTCACGGCATGCGGCTCCGCTGGACAGATGTGACTCCCACCTGCCCGTACAGAGGCACCATTTCTAAACTAGTGGGGGTCTCAGAGAGCTGGAGATCCATATGAACTAAATATTTAAGACATTACTTTGTTGTTGTTGTTGAGAAAGTCAGAGATTTCCTAAAAATGCTGCCAAAACTTAACGCTACAAATACTACACTGTAAATACTAAGTGTGAAGGTGCCTCAGGTGACTGGCCTGTTCTCAGTTTGCTTGAGGGATCTTTTTTAAGAACAAACGGTGTTCCGAAGGAGCCCTTATCCCACAGTGAAAGGAAAAACAAATTAAGGGAAAAGAACTGCCTTTCAGTCCTTGTGACCTCGTTGTGTTGACAAATGCCTGGAGCAGGAGTATGGTCTTCAGCTTCCCTTGATGGCTCCAGCAGGTCTGACAACACCCATTCTTCTCTGTCAGAAATTTCATAGCTTGCTTTGAAAGCGCAAGAACTTTGTCTGCCACCAATAAAGCCACGAAGGGGGCCTTTATTTCAAGCTGTTAGAGGTTTGAATTTCTTCTGAGAACACACAGTTGTGTGTCCTTCGGTGGTGCCCACTGTTTGGAGCTTGTGCCATGCACACTGTTGCTATCCAGTACGTGTCTATCTTCAGATAATTATAAAACATAAATGAATCTGCTAATTAAATTCCAGTGGGGTACAAATCGGAACACAGCCTTACCTGACTCGCACACAGCCGTTGTCTCTGCAGCAGCTCTGTGAGATGATACCTGCCAGAAGCCTGCAAAATTATTCAGTAGTGTTAAACTTCCTGAGCTGATTAGGAGACAGGCTTTCCTCCTCACCCCTCCTTACCCCGCTGTTAGTCATTCAGGGTGTCTTGCAGGGTCTTTTGTAGCTTAATAAAATAAATGCTTGCTAGCATGTTTCATAGTAACATATGTGTATAGGTTTTGTGCTTCCGACAAGCCACCGCTACTAATTTACATCAGGAAACAATTTTGCTTCACAAATATGTGATAAAGAGAAAGTCATTGCTCAAAGTCACTGCATCCTGAGTAGTCGTGTTAAGAATTGTGTAATAGTGAGCTTTCTGGAAAATAAGGAGTTTGTTTTAAGGATTACTATTTTTTTGATGCAAGTGATGAATGAAAGAACGGTGTATTGTGATTAAGTGTAGAAAATTATGATAGTCAGACAGCCCTGATGAATTCTGTTGTGAGGGATACAGACTGTAGCTCTTTGCTCATGGCTGCAACCCATTTCTGCAGCCAGACCGCCAACCCTGAAGGTGGTTTTTCATTCTCTTCTGAACGTCTTTATGGATATATACCTATATACACACATATATACATAAATCTCAGTGCTCAGTCTTCTGAACACATTGAAACTTTTCCTTCCAACAGTCTTTCTGTTGCTGATTCTGTTCCCAAGCTATTCCTCTCTCTGTTTTTCACTGAAAACCAGTTTCAGGAAGGTTTAGCTCAGAATCTGCCAAAGTTGCTCTCGTATTATTTTAAATGGCCAGCAGGAGAAAACTAGCTCATACTAAAATAATCTCTCACCAAAAAACTTGGAATAATTTAGGAGAGAGTTGGAGACTGTGTTGTTACTCATATCTTGGGGAGTTTGAATAATGCTAATTAAAAGTGCCCTTAGAAATAGCTGAAATAGGAATAACTTCTGAGACCTGTGCTGCTTTCTAATTATAGCTGGCTCAGAACTTGCAGTCCCGCAGCACCCAGCACTAACAGAAGTTAGAAATGGCACGCACTTCTTAGATGACTTTTAACTGAATATTTTTTCTGTCTTGCGTTAAATTTCTAGTGGTTCCATAAGTTTGACTTCTCTGTCAATGGGCTGCCAGCATGTCCTCTAGGAATCCAGTCTGTACACTGATAATTTTTTTTTTTTTTTTTTTTTCCCGGTCAGAAAGGTTTTCTGCTCCAAAACCAATGCCTTACTGTTTTTTTTATATCACTCAGTTCTTTCTAATCTTCTCTCTTTGATGTTTGTATTTTTAGCTGCTGCTATCTCATTTAGACCTTACTTAGTCACACGCATTCTGTTTAGCCTTTTATCATTTAATAACTCCTGACTCCCAACAAGTTTTGCTGCTCTTTGAATAAATGCCAAAGGTTGAGTAGTAGCTTTATTGGTGCAGAAGTGGCAGAGAGGGAGAACTAGCTATTTTTCGAGTTGCAGATGCCGTGGTGTGACTGAATTTTGCCATATTAAAATACTCTTCATAGATCTAAAAGGCATCCCACATTCATAAGAAAATTCTTCTGCAGTCATATCAAGGCAGGAGAGGAGATGGGTGTGTTACTGGAGTCGCCATCACCAGTTCTCATCCTTGGGGATGTTTTTCCAGACAGCAGAGCCTAGAGCAGCTTTTGGGGTGCTCTGAGGCCAGGCTGAGGCCATAGCAAGGAAGGGAACCAGCTGTACCAGCTCTCTTGCACTTTCTAAGGCAGCACCTGGTACATGTTCAACAGGGGGAAAATCTGTTTTGAGTATTCCCACTTCAGTCAACCAATACCTTTAAATAAGAGAGTGCTGCACTCTGCTTCTTCACTGACTGCTCCTCCTTTCACAAGGCTGAGTAACTATGACTTCCCTACAAGTAACCTGCTGAATTTGCTTTTCAATGTATCTTCTACCACCGCTTATTTCCAGGTGTCTTCCTTCAGTCTTGCAACTTCCATAAGGTTTTATCTGAGGAATAAATTTTAGGCCCCAGCTCCTGCAAGCTGAGATATCAACACAGGCTAAGCCCAGAGTCCCGAAGGAGCAGCTAGGCTTACCAAAACATTAAATTTCAGTAAGATGAGAAATCTATACCCAGAGTATATAGGTCACATCATCTACTTGGCTCTATCTGTTGAATAAACACGAACCAGTAGAGAACGTATTATGTTTAGGGTGATCTGTCTTATTTCATTCCCAGCTCGCGTAAGTGCCCGTGCGGGCATGGACAGGGCGGCACTGCTAAGCTCCAGAAGGCAATGGGCTCTTGCTGTGTGGTGCTAGTGAGCCATCGGGACATTTCAAAAGGACATTTACTCTTGGATACTTGTTATTCAAGCAACATGTAACTTCTCCTGCTGGAAAGGGTTCTGCAGCTGCAGTATGTCAGGTAATTCCCCCCGCCCCAGCACAAACTACACGCACAAATGCCCATACAGACCTCGCCTGGCTTGAGGCATCCGTGCGAAGGCAGCGTAACTGCATGGATTTTACAGCAACATCCCAGGCTGACAGGCAGGTTGCTGAGAGCTGAACATGATTTCTGATCTCCTGCTGACCAGATAGGTGTTCGGTTACAGTTTCATTGCTTTTTTCTTTCACGAGTACATAGTTCTCCTGGATGTTTTATTATAAATTTCTAGCAAGAGAACCCCAAAAGCCCCCATATGAATAAGATGCCAGGGAAAAGCAGAACATTTGTAATTTAAGGATAAATAACAAAGTTGCTGGAGGGTAAAAATACCATGAAAGTTATTAACTACAGTGTTAATGTCTATTTAAAATGGTAATGAAAAGCAGTCTGCCCTGAAACTAAACTGTTAAGTAAAGGCCCAAACAACATTTTCAATCAAACCAATGCCACTGGTATTACCTAGCTTGCCCACAGTTTACTTGAGGACTTGGTATTTTGCTTTCCTGCATATTGCATTCTGAAGTGTCTGGTAGAATCATGAAGTTCATGGTCACCATCTGGTGCTCAGCTCTGATCACTGGTTTTGTTGGAGTTGCACCAGAATGTTTTGGTTTTGTTTTTTTTTTCTGATGAGCGATAGGATGAGCAAGGCTATTAAATACAGAGTGGGGACTGAAACTGATGGTGTTTTTTAAAATGGTCACGTCCTGGTTGCAGCACTGCCTGTATGTGCTCTGCCATTGGTTTGAAGGGAGCAGGATCTGGCCGGTGGTACATTTCTTTGCAGGGCGTGGCCAAGCATACTACAATTTATGGGACTAGTCATCCCCTAAAAGATGGCTAAAAAGTGCTGCAACACTGTTGTCTTTAGTAAGGTTGTGCCTCCTTAATGCTTGTGGATGGTGTGGGATGGTGCCTGGCCTGATGGTGCTGCCCTGGCTCCCCTGCCCTGCGGGGCACGGGGACTCCCTGGGGTTCTGCTGGCTGCTTACAGTCTTGTTCTGGTTTTTCAACAGGTTAACGCAAAATGGAAGCATCTTCACTTGTATCTTGGTAGCTGGATAGAAGCTGGGTTGTCTTGGATGTGAGATTTTTGTTGTCTCCATGCTCTGTGTAGCCTCATGCCAGCAGGATGTGGCTCACCAAAAAAGCAAGGAGGGAAAAGCTGGAAAGTGAGCTCCTTTGGCTTTAATTAGTGCTGTTCAAAGGCTGGGCATTTGGAACCAGCCTTTGGACTTTGCACTGTTTGATTTTCTTCCCTGTAGCCAGTATCCCTCCCTCCCGCCCACCCCCACCCCCTTGGACCACCCCCTTGGAATAATTTGCATGATGTTTTTTCCCATCCAATCCCCTCACTGTTTCATTGTTTTGTCTCTCTCTCTCTTTTTTTTTTTTTTTTTAATGAGAGCTGGTGCGATTTATCTCCAAATACTTGAAGCAAAGATGAATCCAGCTTTAATGAACTCCAGGGGTCTGCCACAAGGGGCCCAAGTGTTTATGAAAGGCAGAGAGTCTCCAGGCAGATGATGCTGCCCCTCCAGCAATATGCATGGGTATCAGGAAATGTACTCTCTTTGTAGCTTCCTCCTAAAAGGCAACCGCTGAGTAAGGTGCCATTAACTGGATTTAGTAGCCAAAACCAGAAAATGAACAACAGGGAGCTGAATGGACTCACACAATGACTGAGAAGAGGCCCAGAGAAGAAGGGTGCTGCAGTGAAAGGTGATGGACTGGATGAAATGGGCGTCCTTCAGGGACCGAGACTCTGCAAAAGCTTTATAGATTCTTTATGATGTCAAGAGGTTGTGCAGATGGAAGGTGCTTTCCGTTATCTACCTTATAACAAGTTTTCTTAGGAAAACAAGCTGCCTCTTACCCTTCTCTCCTGAAATAAAAAAGCGCTGATACCCGTTTTCAGTTTTTGACATTATGCTTTTGTTAAACTGTGCTTTCAGTCAGGAGAAGCAGTGGGGAAGGTCCCTGGCAGTCACCCTTCTTTCTCTTTGTCTGCTCCTCTCAAAAGGTCCTGCCTGAAAGCTGCCCTCTGGTATGAAACCCAAATCTCCAAGTGGTTTCATCCCTGTCCAACTCCTGTCAACTGGCACCGGGAGCATCTGACGGTTGCTGAAGTGTTACGCTTCAGCAGGAATTGACCTTGGGTGACACCAAGGGACATAATGGGTACCTTGGTAAACCTCAAATGATCATAAGGAGACAAGCGGAGAATGCCAGATGATCAAAGAGCCTAATTCTTAAGCCCCAGGGGAGCCCAAAAGTAATTTTGGGTACCAAGAGGACCTCAGTGGATGTCCTGAAGCACCTTTGGTCCCCCAGTGACTTCTGGGGACCCTAGGGGCTCATTGGGACCTCTCAGGAGACCTCTGAGCAACACACACTTGAAGGGATGGGTCAGAGCTACATTTGGTGCATGGGTGACTGGAGATGAGCTTGGGGAGCCAACATAGTGACCCCAAAGTCACACCCAGCATAGTCTGAGGGCAGCGCAGGTCAACAAGCAGAACATGGGACCAGCCCAGGGCATCAGCTACCACACGCAGTTCCCTGAGGCTGGCAGTTGGCATAGGGAGATGCCTGCAGCAAACTTTACCCAAAAAACTTTTGCTCAGGAGTCATCTGGGGACACAATATGTTAATTGGCCATCTCATGTAACTCCATATACTAACTGGTGTCCTCAGATGACCCCTGAGCCCAAGATGTTGGGTAAAGTTGACCTCTAGTAACCCCATATGCTAATTAGTGTCCTTAGATGACCCCGGCGTGCTCCCCAAAGAGGCAGTTTGACCTCTAGTAACCCCGGGGGCCTCAGTTTGACCTCTAATAACCCCGGGGGCCTTGGTTTGACCTCTAGTAACACCGGGGGCCTCAGTTTGACCTCTAATAACCCCGGGGGCCTCAGTTTGACCTCTAGTAACCCCGGTTTGACCTCAAGTAACCCCCAGAGGCTAATCGGTTGTCCTCAGATGACCCCCCCGAGCCCAAGATTTTGGGTAAAGTTGACCTCTAGTAACCCCATATGCTAATTGGTGTCCTTAGATGACCCCGGCGTGCTCCCCAAAGGGGCAGTTTGACCTCTAGTAACCCCGGGGGCCTCAGTTTGACCTCTAGTAACCCCGGTTTGACCTCAAGTAACCCCCAGAGGCTAATCGGTTGTCCTCAGATGACCCCCCGAGCCCAAGATTTTGGGTAAAGTTGACCTCTAGTAACCCCATATGCTAATTGGTGTCCTCAGATGACCCCTGAGTCCAAGATTTTGGGTAAAGTTGACCTCTAGTAACCCCGTATGCTAATTGGTGTCCTCAGATGACCCCTATGCCCAATATTTTAGCTAAAGTTGACCTCTAGTAACCCTGGTTACTTGAGGTGAAACTGGGGTTATTCGAGGTCAAACTGAGGCCCCCGGGGTTACAAGAGGTCAAATTGAGTTTACTAGAGGTCAAACCAAGGCCCCCGGGGTTATTAGAGGTCAAACTGAGGCCCCCGGGGTTACTAGAGGTCAAACTGCCTCTTTGGGGAGCACGCCGGGGTCATCTAAGGACACCAATTAGCATATGGGGTTACTAGAGGTCAACTTTACCCAAAATCTTGGGCTCGGGGGGTCATCTGAGGACAACCGATTAGCCTCTGGGGGTTACTTGAGGTCAAACCGGGGTTACTAGAGGTCAAACTGAGGCTCCCGGGGTCACCTGAGGTCAAACTGCCTCTTTGGGGAGCACGCCGGGGTCATCTAAGGACACCAATTAGCATATGGGGGTACTAGAGGTCAACTTTACCCAAAATCTTGGGCTCGGGGGGTCATCTGAGGACAACCGATTAGCCTCTGGGGGTTACTTGAGGTCAAACCGGGGTTACTAGAGGTCAAACTGAGGCCCCCGGGGTTACTAGAGGTCAAACTGCCTCTTTGGGGAGCATGCCGGGGTCATCTAAGGACACCAATTAGCATATGGGGTTACTAGAGGTCAACTTTACCCAAAATCTTGGGCTCGGGGGGTCATCTGAGGACAACCGATTAGCCTCTGGGGGTTACTTGAGGTCAAACCGGGGTTACTAGAGGTCAAACTGAGGCCCCCGGGGTTACTAGAGGTCAAACTGAGGCCCCCGGGGTCACCTGAGGTCAAACTGCCTCTTTGGGGAGCACACCGGGGTCATCTGAGGACACCAATTAGCATACGGGGTTACTAGCAGTCAACTTTACTCCCAGAATGTCTCGTGGACCTCTGAGGTTACCTATAGACACAGAGTGTTACTCAAGATCGGGAATTAGCGTATGGGATTGATTGAGTTCCACTTCGTTGTACATTTCTGCTCGGGACAATCAGCCAAGGTCCCCAGTGTCAGTGCCTGCTCTCTGAGGCCAGCCAGCAGCAGTTTGTTCTGGGTCTCAGCTGAGGTCACCAGGTCACACGCTGAGTACTCTGACATCACATTTAGGCCAATGGGCCCTCCCTGCTGTCCCTGCGTGGGACCCTCCAGCTGCCACACGCTGCCTCGGTTCTCCGCTGTGGTGCGGGTGACGCACGGCGCCCGTTTGGGGCTTGGCTGGCCGTGGAGGCCAACCTTGGTCCAACAGCGGGCACATCAGGCCTCGGCCACACACTGAGCCCAGCTGCAACGCCTCTGGCACATGAGGTGCAGGGTACAGCCTGCACATGCTGCCCTCTCTGTGCTCCCTCATTGCTCCAGTCACACTTTAGGGCTTGCAGTGATCAAGGAGTGCTGCAAGCGGGTGCTTACACCTTCCCCTGCGCCAGCGTTGCCCCTGTTTTCTGTGGAGATACACCTCAGTTCTTACACTCTCTCTTGATGGTGCTTAGGGGCTTTCCAAGGGAAAAAAAGGTGACACAGTCTATCCCAGGCATGTCCTTGGGTCCCTCTGCTGTAAGTCATTTGGGAAACAGCCCTCACTGGCATTCAGCTGTGCTCCACATTCAGGGGTTTGTCTGTCTACACATATCTCTCCCTTCCAGCTCCTTCCCTTGACCAGCAGCTGGCTGTGGGGGTGGGTCACTGCTCCGTTCCTGAGCTCCCCCAACGTGCTGCTCTGTTCTCCCAATGTTTTCCCTACAGCTTCTTCTCAGCTAGCTGAAGCCCACAGCCTGCATCCACACCGTGTTTCTGCACTCCCTTGGGAAGCACCAGCCCTGGGGTGCTTCCCCTCATCGGCAAGTGCCTCCAGTTCTCTTACATTTCAGGTGCTCACTGTGCCTTTCATTCAGCTTTTGTTTTCGCCAGTTTGTGTTACCATCCTGCTTTTGCCTTCTGCCTTCAGTTCCCATCCATTTTTTGGCTGACTATTTAAAATGCGTAGATCCTGGTACTCTGCCCAGGGAAAACGGAGCAAATGCAACCCTGCTGGGACATGAACATGCAACCAGCAGCCTGTAGAGAAGCCTGAGATGAACCAATTTACACAAACCAGGCAGATTAATGAAATTAAGGAAATGATCTCACTGGCAAAAGGACAGCGAAGACCTCTTTGCAGCTGCAGTGATCTCAGCTGATGCTAAATAAAAAGACATAATTAGTATTTCTCCTCACAAGTCCATGTCACCTTCAAAAACGCAAGGCACTAAACCTTAGATTAATTTATAGAAACAAGAATATCTGCTGAGTGTTACACAAAGACATAAAGCAGACTCAGTGCTGGGGATAGTGTCAAACACATGATTATAAAATCACAGAATTTATTTTATTCTATTGTTATTTATTTCAAAAATCACAGACGTGTTCACTCTCCAGCTGCTGCCATCAATCACTTTTACTAGCCCCCCCTTCCATTCATCCAATGCTACTTTAACGCTGCATGTGTACTTTCAACTGCACCGTGAAGTGAAAGCAAATGCCTAATATTTTCTTAAAATATTGAGAACAGGGCCAGGAAAAGCAGACAGGAATTAGTACTAATAATCTTAGGAAGAATGATTTTTCCCAACCACCTAACTCCTTAACCACGCTCTGTTTAACAAACTATGGCTTTCCAGACTTTGTTGCCTACTGTGCAAACAAGAATGCAAATACTCATACAGGTGTCATAGACGATTTTATTCTGAACAGGGGAAATCGTGGCAGATATTTGCAACGTCTGTAATACTGCATACACAGGCCCTGAAAAATTCAACTTAAAATGCGCTTTCATCAGTGTAGGAAACTATGCAAAGCCAACAGAAAATCAAGAGAGTTACAGACTACGGATAATTTCCTCTGAGTACAAACTTCCCCATATGTAACTGAGCTGGTATGAAACTGCAATAGCAGCTGCCACTACAGCTCAGAGACACATTTTGTTGCTAGACCTTCTCTGTAGCACAGAATTCAAAACACACTTTTCAACCATAAAAAGAAAACCAAACCCTGCTGTGTGGAGATCTCTTTGCCTTTAGCCAGGATTTAGCACATACGTTGGAGATTACTGGATTCCAGTGACACTGTCAGCACGGGAATGCAGAGCAAAGAGAAGTCCTTTTACTGCCTCAAGGCACTAACGAGAGCCACAGCACGGTCAGGGGTGGAAGGGGCCTCCGGAGATGGTCTGGTCCAACCCCCTGCTAGAGCAGGTTGCACAGGATCACACCCAGGTGGGTTTTCAACGTCTCCAGAGGAGACTGCACAGCCTCCCTGGGCAGCCT
This sequence comes from Falco cherrug, assembly GCF_023634085.1. Classification (NCBI taxonomy): domain Eukaryota; kingdom Metazoa; phylum Chordata; class Aves; order Falconiformes; family Falconidae; genus Falco; species Falco cherrug. Next base: position 22,560,933 of record NC_073706.1, on the reverse strand, counting down.
GTTCCAGCGCTCTGCCACCCTCAAGGGAAAGAAGTTTCTCCTCTTCTTCAGAAGGAACTTCTTGTGTTTCGATTTGTGCTCGTTGCCCCTTGTCCTGTTGCTGGGCACCACTGAAAAAAGCCTGGAAGCAGCAATGAGAATAAAGGTCTGTCTGCAAGGACTAAATTGTTCAATCAGTTCAGGAACATTTTTCAGGAGCCTAAAACTTAGAAGCCAGGGAGAAAAAATAATAATTATTATTTTTTTAAATCAACCAAGATGTGCTGAGCCTGGCTCGGTTTTTTTAAAGAAAAAGTCATCAATACTGTCAGCTCAGTACTGGAACTGAGACGCTAGGTATGGTTCTTCCCACTTCAGTTAGCCGCAGTGTGTACCTTTAGTGGCAGCTGAGACGCCAGTGGGCCTTCAGCCTACAAATCATAAATCCCGTGGGGAACCACTGCTTAAATTAGTTTAGTGCTGAACTAATTAACTGTAGGTGGTAAATAAGTAATGAAGTGATGCAATGATTTACATCACGTTGAAAACCACAGCCAACCTAAGAGCTATGGTTATACTGGTCACGTCAGAGTATACACCAATTCAATGATTCTGGATCTAGTACCTCCTGGCAGCCACAGTCATCGGGATAACGACTGTTTAGATGATGATACTGCATTGCCCACCCACATCCCTTTACGTGAAACATGACTGCACAATAGTAAAGTCTGACATCCTAACAAGAACCCAGCAGCTCACAGAAATGGGGTCTTACTGCTCATCCAAAAAACAAACCCTACCTTCCTCTTGTCCTCTCTTTCATTCACAGTTTCCTCCTTTCTGAGCTGTTCTCCAGCTTCTCTCCTTGGAATCCAAGCTCCTCCAACTCCCCTTCCACTTTGGACCAGCATATGTCCTGCGGTGGGAACAGGACTGTGCACTGAGACTGCACAGGAGCCCACCGGCTGTGTGGCCCCCAGACGTAAGGACAACAGTCCCCCCAAAGGAGGGAGCCATCCGCTGGCGCTGTGCTAACAAAAGGCTGCGCTGCAGCTGATATCATTGTAATGCTTAAATAAAAGCAGAAAAGTATGCAACCATGTGCCCAAGGGAACAAAGTTGCTCTATAGAAATAAAGGGAGGAGATGAATAGGTGAGACAGTCTCTCATTACCAGACATGACTTCACCTACAGGCCTTCCTCTTGCCTCACAGCAATTCATGCATTTCAAAGGGCCAACAGCATAAAAGGAATCTAAAAATAGGTTAAAGCCTGAAACCAAAGAGCAGCTGTTTCATTAGCAACAAGAGAAGAAGAAGGGGAAAGAATTGTAGGACAGAGCTCCCTAAGTGTGTCAAACAACTTGTATTTTATGCTATCTTACAGAAATTATTCCAGTATCTGGACACATTTCAGATGTGCAGTAACTGATATAGCTAGGAACTGCCACGTGTCTGCTCTTCTCTCCTTACGCTGAGGAAGATTACTGGGAATCGGGGTCCTAGGACACAGACATATATCAGCACACTATCAGACATCCTACAGGATCATCTTGCACTGGAACAAGAAGCTTGCAGAAGGTCAGGTGGTGGCAGGAGGGCACCTGCTGAGGAAAGATCCTCGTGGAAGAGAGACCGAGCCTGCTGGGAGCTGCATCATTGCTGTGTTCTGACACAACAGCTGGACCCGCTCAACTCAGGTTTATGAAGTGTCAGTCGCACAAGGTGGATTCTCTGCATCCTACACATCCCTGGACAACGGCACTTCTGCAGAGAAGAAATCCCTTCCATGCAGATCAACTTTCACCCTTTATGCAAAGACTCTGCAGTTCATCAACACAATGATCCCAACCATGAAACAGCTGTACAGGCCAAGTTGTTCGGCTGTCTTGGAAGGACAGCCTGAAAACAGAAAGCAAACTGTGAATGAAACAAAGCAGGATTCAGCGTGCTCAGTTCAGCCAGAATTCACTGTTAGCTGGGAAAAAAGCAAGTGGGAACCCATGCTGTGTGTGTGAGTACACAGACACTCCAGTTTAGAACAGGTATTGGATTCAGTAAGGGTTTTGGGATGACAGCTTTCAGAGCTCATGACTATACCATCATTACATAACTGGTACGGACACACAGGCCAGCAATGAGATTAGGGAAAAAAAAAAAAAAAATCAAGTAGAGTTTTAGGCCACTGACAACTATATGGTGTGAGAAGGGATGAAACAAGTTGAAGCTAAATCCTTCAGGTTACAGAGCAAGGGAAGGAAGAGATGCATCAACAAGGCTACAAGCAAGGCTCGGAAATGAGAAATTCAATCCTAGAGTGCTATTAGACACTCGAATTTATCAAAAATGCCTCATTCTCCATACAACTCACCTCTAGGGCCAGCTTGCCCTGAGACCATGACAACAGAGACCACCGCTGTCAGAGTCCGCACTGCCCAGCCAGCTGGTCATTTCAGTGATTTGCAAGGCAGGGGATGGGCAGCCAGCAGCCCCCATGGTTCATGGCCTGTGGTATCCATGAAGAAGCTTGTGCAGTTCCTCGTGTAGTCAGAGGCTCAGAGATGTGCCAAGTATGAATTCTGCCCACATGGAAAACATCATGGGCTTCAGAAAAATGACGGAGGATGCCCTTATTTGTATCGATAGGCAGAGAGCACACGCTATGGAACAATGATGGTGTGCAAGACATATATGTCTTGCACCATCTTTGTACTTCATTCCTATGGATACGCTTTGATATTTGATGTTTGAGAGGGAAAGCAACTAAATATCCCTTTCTTTTTCCAACTGGATGGAGGTTGTACACATGGAGACTGCATTGCTCCTAGACTAGGACCAACAATACTTTTGGCAGTACAAAATGAGCACAGCCAACGCAAGCATTTGGCTGCCAAAGTCACCCCTGACGACATGCTGCTATCTTGGAAAAGCAAAGCAACAGGCAGCTTTCTGCACTGCCTCTCTCTCACCGACTGCCTCAGCTTTAGTCTTGGAAGATACCTGGTGCTTTAAAGACCTTGGCAGACAGGGATAGAACTGATCCAAATAAATCGATTAACAGGTCCATATCAGAGCTGCTCGGATTAGACTTTCTGTAAAGTTAATGGACATCGAACAATTCATCACACACTAAAATAGAGAGCTAAAATAGGACAGGTGAGTCATCCCTAAAAATACCTAATCACCTCCATTAACTAACAAGGGAAGCCAAGAGTGCCCAGTTCAGCTGTGGATGCATGTGCATTTTGAGGCGGTGAGAAGTGAAGCCCACGCCAGGCTCCTGTCAGTCACTCTCAGTAGCAGAAATGACCCCTTCTTTTTTTTCCAACACTGCCTGCAGATCAGCAGGGAGAAATACATGTGCTGTGCTTTGCTGCCTCCCCGCCAGACACCTGAGTGCAAAGCCCAGGAACGTGCCAGTCAGGGCTGACACAGCTCCTTTCTGTTGTAAGGTGTGTTTGAGGTATGTGCCACTCCTGGAGATCAGAAGTACTGAAAACCCCGGCTTTCAGCCCTGGCTCTGTATCCACAACACCACAGAGGAGCCAGGTGGCACGTGTCAGATGAGCGGGATAAATCCGTCCCCAGCCATAGCACACAGTGCTGCCCGTTGTGCCTGCCAGCCCCCTCCTGCCGTTAATCAAGGGTAAGCGCCGCAGCCAGCTCCCAGGACTAACGCCTTTGTGTGATCTAGCGAAGCAGGGGAGAGGAGCGGTAGTGAGAGGGATGGTTGCCTTGTGATTATCTTCAAGGTAGGTGGGGAAGAAGAGAGAGGGTCCTGGTGTGTCAGGCCAGGAGGGTTTAAAGACAAAACTGCCGTGCCGTGCCCTGAAGGGATTGTTATTGGCAGAAAAGTCACCTTTGGGGCTGAGAATCACATAGTGCTCTTGAAAAGAAAAGCTCTTATAACCAAGAAGAAAAGACTTTCCCTCGCAGGGCCTTGCGAAATCAGTGGGAAGACTTGCATGTGTTTGAAAGCTTCATTTATCCACATTGCTAGCATCACCTCCAGAGAGGCTGTGGCAGGGAACAGAGCTGCTAGGAAAGGATGAGAAAATGGTTTCGGCAGCACAGCACAACCCAGAAACCATACCTGACTTCTGCATCACTTCAAAAAACAACAGCTGGTTATTTTTCATCAAATCTTCCTCCTACATCCCTCGAATACCACAGCATGTTTCTCATGACCAGCGCTCCTCCATGACTACACTGGCACCTAAGATCCGTTTTCACCACGGGAGACCATGACTTCCCAGATCAGGGCACACCGGGTGCTACGGGAAAAGCCCTTGCTTCACACTTTGGGTTGCCCAGCCCAAATGCTTTCCCTCAGGCACAAGATGCATGATATTCTTGCTGCTATTAAGATTTTTTATCTTGGGTTAGTTACTATGAGCAGTTATCTTTCCTTCTCAGCACTCCTAGACAACTGGCTGTCAGGGAACGTATAGGTCTATTGACTGTTTGCCTGCCCTCCTGCCCACGCTTCCCTGCTCCCAGCCTTTGGGCCATTCCCGTCACCTGAGATAACCCCCCACAGAGCATCTCCCAGCGCAGTGCTCCTGACGCCGGCCAGCAGTCCTCTGCTAGCACGCAGGAACAAAGGAACAACGCTCACTCTTTCTGCCTCCAAGGGAACCGTGGCCACGATCGCAGATATTTCCACTTTTAAGTACCTGTTTGTACACGTACTTAATACACAGAATTTAGTCAAAGCTACTTTGGAGTTATCAATACCTCACCGTTGCAAAAACGGATGCCTTTTGGGGGACTATCCCAAAGCGTGGCTGTGTGCAGATTCTTGGTAATTAGCCCTACAAATACCATCATTAAACTTTAAACTAATATAAAGAAAATGTGCCACTGAGCGTGCTAATAATAGCACCAGCCAGTTTCTCATACTGAATGTCTCCATAAAGATATTCTTTATAACACCTTTGGCACAACTGGGACCTTGCATAATTAAATTTGATTTCACTTTCTTACAACTCTAAGCATAACTGGAGATTTCTAATTAGTTACAATTATTCTTTCCAGAAATGTGTTCTATTTAGTATAATCTTGTATTCATCTAGCCAAATGCCATGTGTATTTATTATTATTATTATCTCCCACTGATAGCTTTTTAACTGAGACATTTTGACTGAGATAAATAACTACATGCCTCCCAACCACAACTCTTTGTGTGGCATCTGCTTTGGGTGGTAAAATAATTTACTAAGTGAAAAATAGCAGTTTACAGAGATAAGATAATTTTCAATTCTATTATTTTAAGTAGAGATAAAAATGCAGGCTGATTATCTTCTAAATCTAACATTTCCACACCCCACCCCACCCCACCAAAAGCTGCTAAGAAAGTGGCCTCAAGAGAACTTCTGTTCTGGTTAATGAAACAGCCTCACTTAATCGCATTTCCCTTCTGCTAGAAGACAGCGGGCGGGTAGGCTATGGTTTTCTCTCCATGGCTACAACGCCTGGCTGGCTGGCATGCCCATGAGCACTCCTCAGGCCACTCGGCGGGAGATGCAGGCATTGCAAGGCCACTGACATCCATGCCCAAGAAGCCCACCCTGGTGTCAGTAAAAGACGTGTGTCAGCCTGCGTCGATGCGATGCTCAGCGAGATGCCCCCAAACACAAGCCACCCTGCGCGCTACCTGTGCTCCCAAAGCCGTGGGGTGCCAATTACAAGAGCAACTAGGCGAAAAAATCCTCTGCTGCACAGTTGTGCCCCAAGCTGAAAAAACCCAGCTGCAGTCTCTCACAGAGTTCACTCAAGCAAGAGGCAGAGGTGGAATTCCCAGCTCAAATGGAAATAGGCAAAAAGTGATAAATTTGAGAACAGAACACCGGGACTTATTTACTTCTCCAGAAATTAACGAACCTCATGGGCTCATAGGTTGCAAAGCAAATTAAATAAACAACTTTCCCTTTGAAAATCTCGGGAATTACAGCAAGTGGAATGGGCTTTATGCTTGCCTTCCCTTTAATTCGCTGCAGGTACCAATCTGGTGAAATATAGAAGGAAAATGGCAAGACAAACCTGTATCAAAATGACAACAACATTAAACGCAGGTGTTGGAGCAGGTCAGGCAGCAGGGCCTAAGTCTGCCCGTTATGTAAGTTATTTTGTCATAGCGATGCTTACCATGTCTTCAGTGCTTTATATTCACAGATGTAGGACACAGTATGCCTTTGGAGGTGATTCTATCACACACGAGGCTTTGAAGAGATCCACCAGCAAGTTAAAAGTAATTGAATTTAGAAAAGCATCGGTACTTACCAAATACACTGCAGGGTCTCAATGCTTTCTAGGTCAATGCCGTATCTGACTTAGTTTGCAGTTTTCTCAACACCAAGCATTCAGAAATCCTAAATATAACACCAACATCATGTTACTTAAATAAATAATGAGAACATTTTATTTACTTGCAGATTTTTATGCATACAGGTTGTTTATTCTCCTTGCTTTCCACTTTTTTTTTTCTGGACAGCAGCATTAGAAATTTACTTAAGGGGCAGGGGCAAAAGAAGCTAAGGTTTTAGGTTACTGTGTTTTAGCTGGGACATCAAGAAACACACCAAGCCCTTCCCTCAGCGTTTTTAGATTAATGGTACAATCACAGCAACTGACAGTAATTTGAAAATTACCAATTATGTTGGTTTTTGCAGGCTTAGTCTCAGACTCAGTCTCTTCTGTCAAGAAACATACTCTACAAAATTGGTTTAAACAATTCAAAAAGTTAAAGATATTGAAATTTAGTGTCTACCATGGCCCTTCTGGACACACACACACTTGAAAGACAACACCCTGACTGTATGAAAATTATTTTGGTACCAAAAATTTCTGCTTTATGGAATATAGCAGAATCCAGCCCACAATTTTTAATATGCCAATGTCAATTATGATAGATAGCACGAGGTTTCATGTTTGGCATATAAAGCTCTCTGTTCTAGGTCACTGACAGTAAGCCTCCACCGTAAAGCAGTAATGAGCTTTATAGTTTCATTAAAATATTACTTCTCCTTTTGTGTATTAAGGATGATTTCTTATCCTGTTCTCTTTATCTGTTTGTATTTGGCACAGCTATTTCATTATTGATGTAAAGCAGCAATTCAAAATTTAATGATTAATTTTCATGTAAATCTTTCTTGTCTAAATAATTGATGGGAAAGATGAGCATAGGCATTTGGAGTCGGCGGTTGTTACTCCCTCTGCCTTTTTTTACTTTTGCAGTACTCCTCTCTGACAAGCCTCTGAGAGAACACACCTTCTGGGGGAGATGGCTTGAATTCCCCAGCCTTGTATCATTCCAGATGGGGAATTATCTGAATACAAATCTCTGCTCTGTCCTCCAAAATCTATACATTCATCCTGCCTCCCATATGGTTAAGTACCTGATTTTGCATAAAGTCCTCAATCTTCTGCATCATGAGGAGCCTGGAAAGCCACCAACAGCTGATCCTGCAGCTGGCCTGTTTGTCCAAATGCCTATCTAAAAATGCTCAAATTCAGAAACCAGGCAAAAGGCCAGGCAGCAAAATGCTATTGCCCACAGTGTCATCTGTGCCTGACAGTCAAGACTGAGTCATGCTCTGCTCCTTTGCAAGGATCTTCCTCTGCTGGGTCCATGGATGGTGTTTCTGGAGATCCTGACCTACTACCACAGCACTGAAAACTGCTCCATCTCCATCCAGACTATTCCAACCCTGATCTACATTATTCAGGAATTCATACCTACATATGCGGCCCAAGCCTGTAAATAAATCTCTGACGGTCCCTTAAACCCAAGGGAGAAACTATCTGGATCTACCAGGGTATCTCCTGGGAGAGAAACAAGAGTCTCTTCCATGGCTTTAATACAGACTGTGTTATATGATTTTCACAGCAATTAATATAATTGATAAACTCGTAGAATGATCTTCTTTCATAAGACTGAAGTTTCAAATTTCATTACAATCTGAAGAAAATACTCTGGACTAGAAAACAGGATATACTGAGGGAGGTAAATCAGCGGCCTCCTCCTGCTCTGCCCTGCTACCATTTCGATATATAAGTATTTTCTTTAAAAGTTAAATAAAATTGTAAGCTGTAACAGAGAATAAATGTTCTAAAGATAGGAATCTCTACTGCCATTTATGTGCTAAGTTAAAAAAGTAACCATCTTTTTATGCTTGGGGGTATTTTCCCCTCAGAAGTCACTTTTTAATCTGATTTAAATCCAATTAAGTCTGAACATCTAAAATGATGAACAAGTCTTTGAATTTATGTATAACTGATTTAACTAATCACTGTCTTACTGCAGGGCTACTAAGCAAACAAACTATGAAAAATAAATGTGAAATTAGATCCAAATCACAGACAGCCTTGATTGTGTTTTTAAAATAAATAAATAACCACTCTGCATAAAGCGTGGGCCTCCGCATTTGCTACCAGCAAGCCAAAGCTGCAGTTATTGCATTTCAAAACTAATAGTGAAAAATGACTTTATAGTTAAAAAAAAAAAAAAAAAAAAAGACACTGGGTTTTTTCCCCTACACATTTCAGACAGAAAGCACTTGTGTTCCTTGACAAACACTCTTCCAGACAGGCTGGGGACACTGCAGCAACTGGGGAAGCCCCGCTGCTACCCTGGTTTCAGATGCCCATGCCATTAGCGCTTGGCTGCTTTGATTTCTTGCGCTGTCTTTAACCAAGCGTGCTGGGACCTTGCTGGCTGGTTGCTCCCAGCCGTGATGCCAGCCTGGGAGGTGTCCCGCCACCCCTTGCACTCTCCTTACCCCCCGAAGGAGGGGACGGGCATCGGAGCCGGCTGGATACAGGGCTCTGAGGCGATGGGCACCCGCATGCCGTGCAGGCTCCCCGACACACGCACCGGTATCACCCAGTGCCCCAGCAGCACATTTCATTGCCGAGCCACCTCCCGACGGACTGCGAGCGTGTCAGGGGGGTTCATTAGGGAGAAGAGTTTGAAGGACGGGTAGGAAGCACTACCTTCGTCTTTCTGTTGCTCTGTTAGTTTCTGTGCTTCCTCATATGCCAGCGCTGAGCCTGAATGCTAATCAGATCTGGCTTCAGCCAGCCTCAGGCTGCCATTGCAGGTAATTAGTCCAGGTATCCCACACTTTACTCACGCTTCCTTGCATATCAAGCAATTTCGGTAATCCATGGATATTTCAGAAGCATGTCTGAGACCTGGAAATCTCAGTTCCTGCCACATGTCTATAAACTGAAGAAAGAGTGCATTGCTGTCATCACAACTGTAGCATGCTGCACGTTGGCGAGTATCATAACTGTATAACTACAGGATAATGGAGTAACTTTTAAAGCTCCCTGTCAGAAAGTATCTTCCATTAAAGTTGCTGTCAGCTTCGTGTGTGCAAACCACTCTCTCATCAGTGAGATGACACCGGAATACTGGCAGACACCGCGTGGCTCGCCGCCTGATAAGGCAGCTTTCTCACTGTAGATCACAGGCTCCATAGCTGCAGGCAGAGCTCCTCCCAAACCGGTTAGTACAAATTAACGTGCGCATCCAGCTTCTTCAAAGCAAGCTTGCTGACATTTTTCCTTCTCTCACATGCACGCTGCCATACGTTGGAACCGGGCTCCCAGAGATTCATCTGGAAAAGCACTATGCAGAAGCAGCTTATTCCTGAAATACTATCAGCTGTCTATCACAGTTCCGATCTAGCTGCAAATGCTGCTTGCAACAGCTCGGGAACCCTGCAGCTATTCAGCCTGGACAGTAAAAGAGAAGATGGCAAGCCCAAAATGACAGCTCTTAACTCATTGCCTCATTCCTTTCCTTGCAATAACGTTTTTTTCTCCTCCTCTTTTGAACTGTGTAACAGATTATAAAGCTTTCAGAGGGCAAAAAGTGGGAAATCTCACATATGTACCTTGGAGACATGTCTTAGGTGTGCATACAGGAAAAGAAATTTACTCAGATTATTTCTTAAACCCTGGCAAAATTCTGTGCGCCCAGCTTGGTGCTGTGGCAACGGGCAGCAGTCAGCTTGTGCTGTCGTTATGCCAGTGATTTTTCTCAAGGTTTAAATGAAAGGATTACTCAGCTAGAGGTCATCTTAATTTTTTTACAATACCTGTTTTGATAGTCCAAAATCTACCACAGGTTAAAAAAAAACCCTTCAATAATTTTTAAGCAACTTGAAGATTCTCCCATTCAGTCCATAACATATAAATGTTCCACTTTCCCATCTTGTTTGCAATCCCTGCCTAACAACCCTGGGCACTGAAGAGGATTAAGCAACAGGATGACTTTTACAAATTACATCATACTTGCCAAGCATTAAACTGAATGCCATTAGAGGTTCAAGCATCTGAGTTGGGATTGCAGATATTTCTCTTCCCCCGTCAGCAGCACTGAGCTCTTCACTGGCAACAGCAGAAATGCAAACGAACCCCAGGTGAGCTCCCAGTGTTTGTCAGGGCTGTTTTTAGTCCTGGACCTCTCCATCACAGGAATCAACCAGCCGTACGAAGCTGGTTTCCTAAGCTGCCATGGTGCACTGCAAGCTGCTCCAGTATTGCCATTTTACCTGGTACCTGGGTATATTATAGTCCAGTTAGCCCAGGTGTCATGAGGGAATGCATTTCTGTCCTTCTTTCCTTTAAGGCTGATATATCGAGAGACTTTTTTCTGGGCAATTTTTTCCCTAAACATTGACAGCCAGGAAAATTGAAAGAAAAACATACCATCAAGAGATTTGAACCATTTCCTCTGTTCTGGAAAGAGGTGAGTTAGTTAAAAGGTAATAAAAAGTGATGGATTTGTGGAAGAGCAAAATTATCTATGATATATTTTAAAGCACTTTTGATATATTTATTAAAAGTCAAGATGTGCTTCAAAAGAAATCCCAGTGCACTTCCAAAAAATTGCACAGCTAAAAAAGATGCACTTAAGAAATGAATCAACAGTTTTTTTAAAAAACTGCATTGGGATTTATCAGTGTGGTACCAGTAGCAGGGAGGGTTTTGCTGCAGCATTCTAATTAGCACAACCAGATCTTCTATGAACCTGAGCACTCCGAATTTACAACAATAGGGAGAGATGGGTTTATGCACAAAGCATTTTACAGTGTTTATTATGGAATAGTTTCCCCCTCCCCTGCCCATGCTGCAGTCACTGTAGGAAATGCAAAGAAAGGAAAATAGGATGGACATCGCTGAAGGCAATGCACCTTCCTGATGAGGTAGCATTCATTATCTTCCTCTACATAATTGGATTTAGGTATGTCACCATTTTAAATATAGCATAAGCAGTCAATTAAGTTCCATTTCCCACTTATAAGCCCATAAACAGAATAAAGGAAGCTGGTGGGGGGTGGGGAGGAGGGGCGGGGGAGTGAGGCAGGGAAGGAGGAAGGCACAGTTTCAGAACTGCTTGAGACTGCGTTAGAGTAAGAAAAAACAAGATATGGCAATTCATACACACACAAACACGCTCTTATTATTCAGTGCTCAGCAAATCTCCCAGAGGACAGTTTAATGGCCACTATCTACATTGACCAGATGAAGTTCTTTTTCTTAATCCCCAGTCCTCCTGAACTTTAATCCACTGCTATTTAAATCTGTCATAAAATCTTTTATTTGCTTCGCCATGTTATTCCCTCATCAGTAAGTATATTATGTTCTAATAACTTGTACGTGTTCACTTTGGCACGTGGGCAGAGGATAGGTTATTCTGCCTTCCCGAGCTGGCTGTAAATAAAACCACCACATTTAAAAACGAGAGAAGAAATCCTACAGCAAGATCAAAAGACCCTGGTCCTCATCCATCCTAGATTAATATCATGAAAAGACACCCCTTTCTTCTTTTGCGAAAACAATTTTTTTTTCTCTTCTCCCCACTATTTACTTAGCGCCACATTAACCCTTTCAATGCCTGTACCAGGCAGAACAAGCCCTTTCCCTCTCGCACTTCTGAGCCACATGTGGGGATGCCCTGTGGGGGGGGTCACAGGCTGGGGTGCAGGGGGGAGCTGGGCAGGGGTACCGGTGAGGCCAGTTCTCTGGCTGCCGAACCACCACCACCACCTACCAGCCCACGCCGCTCCCCGGACCATACCGCACCCCCAGGAACATACGCCGAGATAACGCCGTGCGGCACGTCAGCTCCCAGGCTGGATCTGCACCCAGCACGTCTGAGAGTCTAACGTGCAAAAGAGGCAATGATAAAACCCTGAATTAAATTGATAGTGATAAGCCTACTAGCATTCCCATGTCCGCTCCAGTTTGGGTCCATAACTCATGGCAGGTGTATGTCACCGACTTGCAAGAAGTCTGTTTTCTTAGAAAAACAACAGCTTCATGAAAACAACCTTGTCAAGAAATAATGGTCTCCCTTCCCCCAGCCTGAACTAAGAAGCTATTAAAAGCTACCAGAATACAAGAGGCAAAATATTTACTGCATGTTTATTTAAACATGCTACACAGTCACCTTGAATTACAATATCACTCCCGCATCTAGCTGCATTTCTAACTTTCAAGAATTTTCTTTTCTTCAAGCCAAGAGGATAAATTAGGCAGCAAAAAAATACTGAACCTAACACACAGACTGTGTGCTCCACAGCTGCTAAAAATCCTATGACCTCTTGAGTTCTGCTAAAATAGAACAGTGTTCGTATCTTGCTAAACCAACCGTATGTATTGAAAGTAAATGGTAAAACAACAGGGCTCTGACTATCTCTGGTATTAGGAGAACTGTGAACTTGTGATTTGGAGTTTTTTGACAGAGGCAGAAGTTATAAATAGTAGCAAGTATTCTGCGGTGCTTCACTGATGTTCCCCCTGTGCAATTTGTTTACTGCTTCAAGATATTAGACAGCCATATATTTTATTTTCTCTGCTAGTAGCCAATTTGCAAGAAAGCAAGTAATATAAAAATAGCTATTTACTCTGTAACAAGCAGTACAGTACATTATCACTCTGCACTGATGTTGTTAGGGGATAGCAAATCAATAATCAGTTCTTATTCAGTAACTTTGTAAACCATCTGCTTCTATCATTTCAAAGCATGCTCTGCCGCAGCAAAGCCTTTACTGCCATGCTAACAAACAATTTCCTTTATAAAGTCTAAGACAAAGTTGTATCAAAAGCTTTCTAATTGCCTTACCATTTAAATAAGTGAAACGGTTAGGTTACACGGAAATTCTGCAGAAAGAAATAAACTGTAATTCCCTGTGAAAGTTCACCCTCGCCAGAAAATAACTTGCTCATCTTGCAAACTCAGAGTTTGTGATTCTATATTACATTATTAGATCCTACATGGCAATGACGTTATTACCATTTACCACCAGACCGGAGCGAGTGCCAGCCGCGCAGCCGAGTGCGCTGCGCACCCACCTTGCTCCGGGGCTCCCTCTGCACAGCTCTGCCGGGGGTGACGAGCGGCACCTCAGTTCAGACACACAGGATTCCTTGTAGAAGCCCTCAAAGGTATCCACCGTGCTTCACTAACCGCCTAGGGACCTCAGCCCTCATTTTAAGGTACCGTTTCATTAAATATCTAACACCTGAGAACAACTTGGGAAGAACTATTCAGTCATTGTAAAGTCTGACAGCCCACAGAGTGTCTAAGAAACGTTCTACCAGGATGGATGTGGGGGTGTCACACGGGGAGGGTAGAACTTAACTTGGAGATTTACAAAGCTGCAAGCCTCCAGTAACCACTTTTAAGCTGCCAATAGAGTCATTGGTTTCCTCAGCGAGTTGACTGCTCGTTAGAAAGGAAGGAGCAACGTGGAGATGTGGGATCCCAGTCCTGCTCTGTTTTACTCACAGCCCTTTGCTTCAACAATAAATCTTGCCTTTACAACTTCAGCCAGGCAGCTAGGAAATGCCATGCTGCCAGCTCTCTGCTCTGCCTCCCTGTCCCCCGTCCCCGGCACCAGCTCCACTCTCACCACACTCATCCCAGGCAGTTAAAAGTCAGACTACATTAATCTTCTAAGCCAAGATTTTTTCCCTCTTATCTTCTGTAAATATTCCTGCCCACACATCTAAACTAAAACACAGCAACACCTTGCTCCAGCCCCCTGCTCCCACTGCACACAGTGCAGCTGTGGAGGAGCAGAGGGCACCCACGGGCCATGCCCACCCCCAGCACATCCTCCCCAGTACAGGGAAGCTGCAGCTCCCAGACCCACGCTCCTGAACTTGGACCTTCTCCCAGTGGCCAGGTCAGTGGCCACTTACTACAACCCTGCCAGCAAGTGTTGTTGGGATTTATTTCTAAATACATCCACAGCACAGAAAGCTGATGCAGTTTCAAACCTCAAATGCCCACGTTCTAAAGAAAAATAATTTAAAAAATCTAATAAACTTTTAGGGTATTGACTCCTTTGGACTACTTTTTTGGTTTCATTGGCTTAGGATTCTTTCCTATAAATCACTTCCATATGTAGCGTCACCAGCTTCATGAATTCATTTGTCTTTGCTAAAAGCATCATTGCCTGTGTTCACATTACCTGGCTCTTCAACCCATGTGTTTCTCTCGCACACTCCCTCTCAGAATTTAAACTCCCCAATGACATCATATTTCCAACATTAAGTAATATTAGTTTTATTTGCTTGATTTCAGCTCCACTTTTCTCTCATGCAGAAAGCCAAAAGAACATTTGTGATGTCCCATTACATATCTGATAATGGCTTTCCAGTTTGTGAACTGTTACCTCTTCTTTGCATCTGGTGCTAGCCTGAGCTTAATAAACCAGTTATTTTTGTGATAGGCAGTACTCTCATGTCATAAAAAACACAGAAATTTCATTCTGGAGTTACTGCTCACTTTGACATAATGCTTTATTTCCCTTTTGGTTCTCTCTCTTCCATTTGCAAGCTTTGGCGTAATGATTTCTTTTGGCTCGATTACTGAACATCACCCTACATATACAGAAAATTCTATTAACCGGGATCTTTTTTACTGAGCTACTCTGCAATTCTTTTGTCCACCTCTGAACTATCTGAGCAGCTTCATTCAAGCTCCTAACCCCCTTCTTATTTTTAAGCTATCACAAATAATTTATCTTTTTTTAAATTAAGATCTGACGGTCACACAAGCCAATCACACATCACAAAATTCTAAATAGCGTGTTTTGCTGATCAGTTTATTTCACCTGGATTACACCTGTTGAAAGATACCTTTTGGATAGGATGTATTTTCTGAGTGGAAAATGTTTCTGCATGCACTTTTATATTATGCCACGGTGCACAGTTAGACCACACCGTGACTTACCAGCATGGTGCTAGATGGCTAGTTTTTCTGCATTAAAGCTAGTACTATGAATTTGGCACTGCTACTACACTACGGCATTCCCATTATGAAATGAAATTGCTAAATATATACGCTTTTGTATTTGTCTGCTCAGTGACAAAGCTTTTACGTGTTTCTCTTTAGGCTCTCTCTTATTTTCTGGGGTTGTGGGGGGAGGTCCTTCCCTCACAGTTTTGGGGTTTTTTTCTGCTTACATGTAAGCACAGGAGTTAGTCATCTTCTGGCATAAATTCAGAGTGAAAACACTGAAAGGAAAGTAGGTCAGCACAAGCACCATGTTTCACTTCTTTGCAAACACAGACCTGTCTCCAGCATCAGCTGCCTCTCCAGAGCTCTCACGCCCCCATGAAGGGAGTTAGCTCTCTCTTAGCCCACGATTTTCAGCCAAGGTTCAGGTGCACATCCAGCCTTGGCACATCGAGCTTGGCTTGGACCAGAAACATCAATCTTTTAGACCAGCAGCTGGACCACGGCCCCTCCTCAAGTTGCCCAAACACTGCCTTCCTGGGAGGGCAGCTGGGCTCCTGGGCCCCCCAGCTCAGCCCCGAAGCCCCGGCTCTGCAGCCCACACTGCTGCCCCGCAGGGAAAGGCAGACGCCATACACCGGCTTGCTCTGCTGGCCAGTCCCCCCTGCAGAGACGTTGGCTACCTGGGCATCTGCCTTTCTACTGCCTCTGTGGGCCAGGGCAGGGTGGAGTCTTACTGACAGTAATAATACGAGGTCAGCACTGAAGCCCCCAGATCACTGAAAAACGTACGTTTCCAAACTCACATATTTTTCTAAAGCTTAACTCTTAATTTTAGCACAGCCAGGGTATAGTCTTTGAACATGTGGGACTGACATTTCTCATTGCTGCCCTTGTAGTGGATCAACTCACCTGAAATAGATGGCATCCATTTATTTTCACTTGAAATAGTATTACTCACACTAGACAAGCTTGCTCTGTAAACAGTATCTCAAACATTGACAAGTGACACAGAATGAGATGGCTACTCAGAGGTGAAAAGGATAATTCTTTTTTCCCAAAGGATAATTTTCTTCCCCAGTTGTAAAGGATATATATGTGCACACTATAATCCCATATAGCTTACAATAATGCTTTAATTCAGGAAGAGAAATAGCTTTGAACTTTCGCGCTGAGCAATACTGAGACAATGAAAACCTTCAGCTTAATTCCTCTGAACTTTGCAGGCATACAGAACTGCAGCCAACATTTGTGATTTACACCATCCTACATGTCCCTAAATGCTACCTGTTGATGTCTGAAGTTTTTTTAAGGATTGATGGGAGACTGCTATCAATTACACGCTCACCTGTGCTCCCTTCCCTGAGTCTATTGAGTTGGCTTCAGATACAGCCGTGTTCTTGGTTTATCAAATGCAATTTCAGATACTGCTGAGGCAATTCCAAGTACTCCAGGCAGAAAGGATATGGAAGGGATCATGCTCAGGATAGTCTGGAGCCATTCTTTCAAGTGGCAGAGATATAGTTCCCTTGTTCCCTGAAAGAGTAAATACTTCAGTGAGAGGTTATTTAAAAAAAAAAATAAAAGGTGCTGTGCTTCCAAGTTAGGTAACTGATTTGGCCTAACTTCCTTTAATAATAGCAGGTTTTTGGAGACTGAGGTCCAGGCCACACATTAATTCTAGCTATGACTAGTATAAAAAAAGATGACATTTGAGTGAACAAGATAATCAGTTATAGTTCCATATTTCTTTTTACTGTAGTCATGAAAGCAAATACATCTTTTGCTTCATTTTCACATTATCTACTCAGCTCCTGTTCAGGTTGTAAGACTGCAGTGACGGGAGGGCCTGAGAGATCAGCAAAAGAATCAAGAAGAGTGAAGAATAAGCTGCTAAGAAGGGAATAGTCACTTTTTGGTTTAAGTAGAATTAAAATACTTCCAAATTCAAAAGACGATTTAGTAATACCTGTTGACATGACTAATTACCCCACTGAGGTAAATATTGCTTTGTTACGCATTTAATGACTTCCATCCTTTCCATCTAGTTCTAGGTCCTTCTCCATCTGGTCCTGGGAAGTTCATCCTTAACCATCCCACACACTAAGAAAAGTAATTAATTCCTGGCATTTCTGACACTCCTGAGTGTCAGAAGACACCTTGCAAAGACTTTTTCCTGATTTTGGTGGAGGGAGGGAAGAAGCAGAGGAATCAAACTTATTGCTCTGCTCTGCTTCACCCATTAAGAAGAAACAACATGGGATTGCTGCCAGACTGCTGCTAATGAATTGTTGAGGGCCTCCTCCAGAGCCTCCAGCACATCGACCACCACGGCCACCCCCAGACCATGACGCGCCCAGCATCTACCTCCTCCCACCGCTGCGCTTGCAGGCAGTGGCAGCTCATGCAGAAAACAAGAGCTGAAGCAGCACTTAAATAGCATTTTTTCCCAGCAGCCCAAATGCTCTCCAAAACTTGCTGTCCTGTGCCAGTAGGGAAAAAGAAAAATACTGCAGAAATGCATTGCCTAGGACCACACAAGACATATTTGCTTCTGATTTTGAGAAAGTGCTGGTGGTGTTTCTGTGGTAGTTTCTAACAAATACTATTTTTGCACAAAAACCTGCTCAGCGGGATGACTTCATGCAGCAGTTAGCTAGTTCTCAGAAGCTGTCTTCTACTCTGCAAATCAGAGAATAAACATGTGTGGCTAAAGAGAGATCTAACCAGCTAGTAATTTAATACAAATGTGAGTGAATGGCCAAACCTGTGGTCAGGCTGAAAAATCACCTCTACAGCTAGAAATGTACTTTTAAAAATACATATTCAGTTTTCCTTAACCGTTATCTTAACAGGGAAGAGTTTATTCTTAGCTAGTGCTTACCTGAACACGCTTTGGTGATTCTCTGATTCTAACTTCACGGACACCGAGTAAAGAAATGCCTGCCTTGAATCCAGAGGCGCTACAGTAGCAAAGCCCTCACATTCTAGCACCTGGATGAGAATTTTGCATGATGTTCAGGTAGGAAAACAAATCTGCATATTCAATGCTAAAGTGCACAAAAAGGACTCTGTCAAAACTAGTATAAAGAAGCATGGATTAGATCAAATACATTTGCAATTCTTGTGACAGAAAAAGTAGATTTAATCGAACAGCAGTCCACCGAGTGCAGTGTTAGAAAATGGGATTTTTCAACCCTGGTTTAATTTCACGATAAGCTCCCAGACTCTGCTTTGTGTCTGAGTGACGGTGTGACCTGCTGCAGAACCTCGAATTCTCTCTTCACCGTGGTGCCTGGTGGATCTCCACGTGCACACGTTTAGCCATGCAGGCATTCAATAACCGCGAGCTTTAGGCCAGGTAAGTATGTTATGGTGTACGGGTGACATGACTGGTCATTGAAAGAAACTACAGAACAGAGAATGGCAACCGAAAGCCAGTCTCAGTGGGTTTGCGCAGCTGTTGCTGTAGCCAGGGTAGATACTGTCAGACAGCGGCTGTACCCACAGCAACACCCGCACACCAGTGAGCTGGCCAGGCGACCCTCTGCCTTTTCCCAAGGTGGCTTCTCCCCGTCAGAGACAAGACACAATCAAGAAAGAAGCCTGAATTGATCCAGATCCTGTTCCCGCTACCTCGACCTCAAAGAGAACACGATCAGGCTTCCTTCCAAACACCACCACTCAATCCCAACTGATCAGCTTCAATGAAAGAATCTCATGTACAAATTTAGGAAGAAAAATTATTCAAGCGTGAGGCGTTGCTGAAGCAAAGATATGGCTCCAAGCCAGAAATCCCCTCATCAGAATTCGGCGCACCCCTCACACTGCACAGCTGGAGTAGCAGTACAGGATTTAAATGACACATATATGGTATGGGGGACCTTCTGTTGCTGTTGGGCTTTTTGACTGGTCCTGATTTTTCACATCGTGTGCCGACGTGTTGTGAATCTCCTGGTGACGATTTCATTAGAAAAAACTGAACCAGGCTCTTTTTACCAGGTTATTGATATACAGCCTTCTCAGGTATACCTAAACCTGCACAGGGGGGATGTTCACTACCAGCCAGTAGGAAGAAATAATCCTGTTAGCACCTGCAAGGACTATTTGTAGATCACAAGCAGTACCAGCGCTTCACTGACACCTCTCTGAGGTCCACAACCAGCTAAAACAGAATTATCACTGATTCCTACCAGTAAGAATATGAAGCATTCATTTTTTTTGTTGTTATTATTTTAAATTTATACCGCCATGAGTCTGTCATGCATCAGTTCAAATTTCAAGGAGCGCCAAAGATCTACCTTAAGAGGAACTGTAGCTTGTCAGCAGGTATGTATTTCTGACGGGAGAACATGTTCCTCAAACAATTATGTCTTATCAAAACACTCACTTAAAATTTTATATCTAACGGTATCACGGGGCCCTTTTAAAATCCCCTCATTAATGATGATTATGTAAGTACCATTAGATGTGAGACATTCCCATATTGCTCGTAGGAGTTATGATTTAATTCTATTACAATCTACTCCACCATTTGTGTAATCACTCCTGACACCTTACCTTTTGTTTTTTAAAACGCTGTCTGCCACAGAGAAGACCAGACAATATTTTGTTTGCTATTACAATCTGATTGAAAAGAAGTTATTAATTAAATGTTCTACACAGGTATACCTGAAAACTCACCGACAGCTCCTGGGAGAAGATCTGTTACTGGAAGACAGTTGTTGTTTAGGTCTCTGAAGCAACACGGAGCCGCTAAGAAATCTCCTACACATTCCTGTGAATTAGGCAGAAATTATTCAGCATTTGTGGGGGATACTTTGGATTTTCTTCAGCCTTTGAATAGCCACTGGCGTGGCTCAGCGTGGTCCATGACCCTTGGAGCCACTATAAAGAACACTTGCACTCCTGCTTGATCTCAGCAGGTGAGTTTGCAAATACACGGGTGCAGGACTGCAGAGTCACTTCCCTCACCAGATGCAGCGCAAGGTTCTCTTTTAGCGCCTTGGCTGAGCTTTTCGCCAAAAGGAGGCGGCAAGACATTTTACCAGAGCTGGTATTTTCATTTTCTGTTTCTCACTCATCTATTTTTTGTCATCAGAAGGGTTACATGCAGAGAAAATATTCCTTTAGAGGATCAAGAAGTAGGAACAGCTACAAAATTCCAACTGCCTATCTAGTGAGAGTTTTGACCGAGCCCCTTAACTGGCAGCCAGTTGCTCTTCACGGATGCTACGCTGGTAGTCCTCCTCACGTTAATACTCTTGTTCTGATCTTCTGAGCAGAGAGAAAGTCCATCTCACAAACAAAGAGGAGGTTTTTCAGACATTATTCTAATCAACTTGATTATTATTTTCTTTTCAGCATTTCCACTGCAGTGCCCATAGGTTTATAGGGAATAGGGAATTTCATCAAGAATGAGGTTTTGAAAGTTCTTACCTTAGTCACAGAGGAACACAGTGAATTAAATTTTCCTCCTCAATGTGCTCTTTGAGCTGAGGCTGTGGCTTCTGAATACTCTGAAGGTAAATGTGATGTGACTAGTGATCAAACTGCTTCATGAGGAAAAGTTCATCACAGTCAGGGGAACTGCTTAAAATGCAACATAAACAAACAGGTCTGTGTCAATATTTTGACTCTGTGTAAACAATTCAAGCTGTATCACTCTGGAGATAATGACACATAATGCTGTATAAAACGCTCTGAAAGGGTTTTACCAAATTAATCTGCATTTGAGTTCTGGAAGAAAATTGGTCTGTGCTGTGGAAAAATGTGAACTTCTGTTCTCCTGTGGAATATGATGCTAACAAGGTCTGGAGCTTCCAGAAAGCACTCTGGGACAGGGCTTCACTACCACAAGGTAAATGGGAAAAGAAAGATTTTCAGACCCTGCACTGTCTTTAATCCCACTCGCAGAGCTTTAGAAATTGGTGTGTATGACAGACGGGAATATATGATTTTGTCTAAGTACAAACGAAGTATTTCTTACAACTCTGATGCTACATCTCCGGGCAAACACTCTTTCTCCTTTTAGCAACCATCACGAGTTCAAGTCTGGAAAGGACATTGATCAGTGCTTTAAAACTCTGCTAATAAAATTAAGGGAAAGCAATCTGTACATAGGAGTTTATTTAGATCCCACAGGTTTTAAATCATTCCCCTTTATATCTCAGCCCACTGGATATCTCATCCAACTGAATTACCATTGGGTTTTACAATGTGATATACAAAATGAGCTGACATTATGATTTACAAACATCCTTTGAGTATCATATAAAACACAACTGTTTCCCTTATTATACAATCATTAGGGCAATGCAAATATAGTCAATACATTAGTAGCTGAAAGTGATGGGGCATTTTAAGAAAATAAATTTAACTTTACCACACAAACCTGTTCGATAAAACAAATCCTATTTAAAAAATGGGAATAAAGTTGTCTGAATGATTGAAAGTGACTGAAAGTAATTTTTATATTGTTTTGCCACCGTCCCCTTATAAGAAACATAATAGTACTTCATTTAAAAGACAACTAATTTTTTCACTGTATAGTCACACTTCATTCTTATTAATCGGTTTCACATTTTCTGCATGAAACTATGAAAAACTCACAAATGTAGACTTTCCAAACTGTAGCCACTATAATTATTTCTGCATTCTTTTCCATATACTCAGTGTGTTCAATTAAATAAACAAAAAGCAAAAAACACGACACAAATGAGCAGAATAAAACACAACAGCACGTTAAAAAGGTGACATTTAAGCTGGAGATGCCATCACTGTAGAAATATATTCTTGTTCTAATGCCACAGACTTTCTAGGCTCATGAAAAAAATCCAGACATTAGCTGAAGAGACTCTAAACTCTAACCTCGATATAGGGTTAAGAGTTTTAATTTGTATTTCCGCCTAAACTTAGGTACTAAACAACACTGTGTGCATGGTAAATTTAAAACTCAGTATATTTGAATGTCATAAAATATGAAAAGAGAAAATTTGTTTCTGAGCTGTTAATTTGGTAATGAAAGTTACCAAGCATTAAGGTCTCCTGTCTGCATGTTGCTGGTACAGGTGCTTCTGCACTTTGTCATTATGGTAGCGGTAATGAGAATGGCAGATGTCACTATTACTGTAAATACAAAAAAGGAAAAAGTCTGAACTCATCAACAATGTTACAACTGAAAGCAAATTCTAACCTAGACAAATTAAGTTATATCATTTTAAGGGTCTCTGTCTGTTTTATCACTGCACAATCCAGAGGGATTATTACAACCATTTCCAGAACTTGCAGTTTCTCTTCCAAAACAGAATACTGATAATGACCAGTGATTCTTTCCTGAATATGAGTTGAATTGGCAGTGGAATGTGGTTTTAGTTCCATTTCTCACTACAGGAATCTCGCTGCTGCTCCGCATGTTTGGAGAAGAAAGTGCTTTTTTTGCCATTTCATTAAGTTCATGGCATTTAGTTTTATAAATTTTTAAGACAGACTTGTTTCGATTACTTCCATTCTGTCCAATCAAATATATCTTTGAATGCTTCAAAAGGTTGGATAGCTGTGAAATATAAGTACTATGCAATTTGACTGTACATACATACATATTTTCATAAATACATCTGACAGGGACCTTGGAACTAAGTATGTGGAATCGTGGGACAAAATCACAACAGGCTGTCTTATTTGTAAAATCTAGATTCAAAGTAAGAAGAGCTGAATACTAGCATGTTGTCAATACACAAATTAAAACAAAAATACAGCATTAGTTTACCCATGAAATAATTTAAACATATTTGCAAATTTCTTGACAGGAAAAGTGTGTAATTTACAACACTGAAAACTTTTAACAACCATTGACTTATATGCGCTGTACTGTAAGTCACCCAGACACGGCTAGCAGGGATGAGCATAGTGATAGGTCCCAAAGGCAACTCCCAAACATCTTCCTCATGCGGAGACTTTGGTAATTGTCTGTTGTACAAAACGCCAACGCATACGACTTCGTTTCAGGTGTTAACTTCATCAATTTTCCTCCCTTGGCACAGTCCAGCCTGACTACGTCAGTTATTGTTGAGACACTCTAAATCCACCGAGCAGCAGACGTTCCCATTCTGCACAGACAAACAAGCAGGTGTCAATCACCTCTGCAGAACAAGTCACAAAGGGCAAAGGGGTTGGTGGCATGCAGAGATAGATGCATCTCTGACACATCTACTGCACACAGAAATCTGCTTTAGCCATCATCCCAAGGCGTCCTCATCGGTCCCAACTGTGGTGGCTTTCTGAGGAGGCTGATTTGCCCAACAGCATCGAACTGGCCTGAACTACACATGAACTAGAAACCCGGATGTGAAAGACTCAGTGGTCCCCATAATAAAATGCAGCACAGCAATGGCAATGGAGATGATTGGATTTTTCTCCCATGCAAGAGAGTTAATGGAGAGAGTTCTGACACGATCCATGCAGGGAAGCTTTCTGCTTGTCTGAAATAAGCAGATCATTCACATTCTTGATTCATGGCAGATGGGAGTGGGGGGAACACAGGGCTTTGGAGTTTAATCCATTGTTAAATATCTTTCTGCAATATCCCGTCATTTTCAAAACTATCTTATGTAATAAAAAAACTACAGCAACCACCAAAACCCCAAATGAGATTTTTTTTTTTCCTTTCCTTTTAAATCCATCACAAACAAACAGGAAAAACTCTGAAGAATGGCAGAAAAGCTACCTTCAATAATTTAAAGCCCTGGAGCAAGAGCTCGGTTTCCCACAGTGAACAGAAGAACATTTTATATATTGCAAAACAACATTTTCCTAATTCTGATATTAGCACAGTGCGGTCATCACTGCATGGAGCAATGGAGACAGACTGCACTCCTGCATTACAGCCATCGGATTTAAATACATCCCGATGATCAGGGAATAGGGACTGTGGCATTCCCTTCCCACCTTTGTTGTGGGAGTGCCTTCATCTCTGAGCTGCAATGCGTTTCTACTAGTGTACTTGGTGGTGAAACCTGTATTAGTGTTTTTGGCTCTGCTTACCAGCTCCGTAACACACATTTTCATGAACACCCACATTAGGCAATTATTAAAATCTTAGCCTAGATTCATACTGAGAACGCCTGAAGGGCTCTCCAACAGAATGTCTGAAAGTTGCACTAGGATATTACATATCTGCGCTCAACATTTTCAACAAGCACGGATTTTTTTTTGTTTCCACCCTGCAAAACACAAAAGGCATGGGTTTTATGTAGGCTTCTGCCCTCGGGTTTCATTTACTTCCCCCGAGACCTGAATGTGAGCTCCCAAGGGCAGAAAGTGGCCCTGATTTTCTTCAGCAACACACACTTCCATTACCGTTCTACCCTGCCCATCGTACCTTGCATTTGCAGGTTGTACAAGGCGATCCCACCATTGTCCATACAGCACCACTAAGCCTTGTGATTCCATAGCCATCTAGGCAGGTTTTCCTGATGTCGTAGGTGATGATGTCAGCCAGACAGGGGTCGCTGACACAGTGGGGACAGCACTCTCCTTCTGAGATGGCTGTGTACTCGCAGTTTAGATTTGGGCACAGAAGAGGCCAACAATCCACCTCTCCCTCCTGCAGAAATTGAAGCAAAGGTCATTGAATTTGTTGCCATGTATTAGCCACCAAGAAACTTTGCATCTCATGGAATGGAAAAGTTCTGTTTTGCCAAAATTGAAATAAACTTAATGGATCAGCCCTCAGTTCAGTCAATTGTATAAACGAATGTTCAAATACTGAGCCAAAGTTTCCTAAACATAGCAGACTACCATTTGGCTGTTTCTTGACTAACCAACAACACTGTCATCATTGTTGCAGGGGAAACGGAGTTCTTTCAGGTTTTTAAAGGCAATGTTAAATACTGGGTTCCAATGTTTTCCATCAGCTACAGTTTTCGCAGTGATCCCCTTGCAGACTCAGGCACTCTTTCTACACCTGGTCACACAAACATCCCTGCAGGACCACAGCAACTGTTTAACAGAAAATTAAAATGCAGATAGGTGTAGGTTAGTATGTTCAAGAAGCATTGAACATTGATCTCGCTAGCAGCAGCCAAAATTGATTTTACTGTCCACTCCTAAAGGAAATGTTAGAGCAATTCCAGTTACGTTCCACTGAGTCATTTAATTTTATTATTTAGCTTTGTAAAAAAAGCAGTGCAGGAGTTGCAAAGATAGGGAAGAGAGAATCATCAGGTCACTTTTGTAGAGTGTTGTTGTGTGCGTCTAAACCTGCGAAGGCCTCCAACAACTTACATTTATGCAGCTCTGTAAGTACTTTAGATGTTGGTAACACCACACACTGCACAGAACCTTACACATGGCACTGATTTAGGGCACCACTCTTTCAGCTCTGTGTTAACCCAATCATAAAACTAGGCAAAGAACTGCTAGCCACAAACTCAGTGTCCTTCGTAAAACACGTCGCATCTAGTATTTGTCATTGCTGCTGGCTGCAAATGTTTCTTGCTGTTCTTTTGCAAACATAAAAAAAAATAATCTTAGGAGAATAGAAAATACAATACTTACTGTTGTACATTATTGATAATTATCTCTTAACAGTAACTTAGCTCAGAATGTAATTTGTTTCCTGATGCTCAGACACCTCTTGATTAATATCATCTAAAAAGACTATGTTATACAGACAGCTAAAAATGGAAAAATGATAACTTTAATGAAGTTCATTGCTGCACTAATTAGTATATCTGTGCAAAACTTAAAGCTTTAGGGAAATAATCTACAGTGTCTAATGAGAAAATAAATGTTCTTTATTTTGCATGTTTCTCTAGTAATTTCAGTTTTCTCTATCCTTTTTTTTTTTTTTTTTTGGTTAATTTTTGCTATTTAACCACATGGCACCGGCACCCCCATTTTTCTAACATTCACTCAACGAAAAAAAAAAAAAATTGCCTTGTCCATTTTAGTAAGACAGGTACACCAGCTGTTGTAATTAAGGGCTGAAACTCCTCCAACCAAATCCATCAGGTGAAAAAAATTTTAAAAGTCATTTAAAGATCAGACAACCTTATAAGAGTCCTCAAAAGCAGACTAACGCTAAAGTTAGTACAGAGTCAGGGTGTCTAAACTTCTGTGAAGCTTTTCATTTCATTCATTAGACCTATTTATTCAGCAGTAAGAGGAGAACTGATGGTGTAGCTTTCAGTTCTCGGGTGCTCTGTAAGTGCTTTACCATCATTCTCAGTCTGAAAAGCAGGTGAAAAGAGAGCCAAGAGCCTGCTTCCAGGTATGCTTTGATAAAAATCACAATCCTTATTATTCTTGCTCCCTTCCGAAACGCTTTGCCCATACCAGGCAACGGCACTGCTGACAACTGTAGGTCCAGTTGTCCCCACTGCGGTAGAGCTTGTGCCCAGTTTGGTCGAGGCACTGGCTGGTGACACGGGTGTCGCACTCCGGGCAGCAAAAGAGATCAGCGCTGGGGTTCTTGCAGTCGCAGGCTGTCCTCCGGCAGAAAATCCTCCCATCCTGCAAGGACACATTGCCCTGACATCAACCACAAACTGCCAGGTAGCAGCCTGGATAAGGTCACAGGGTGTATATATCTATCGATCTCAAAGGGCACGTCTTTAGCACGTCGGGAAATGTTACGTTCTTAACATATTCAATGTTACCGTCAACAAGGATTTGATCCTGCCAGTTGTGAGTAAAACCTCAAATACCAGTATCGTCCCAATTTCTACCAGTGCATGGATCCAATACTGTCTGAATCTGAGAATACTGTTTTCCTGTCTCCAGCTAATTGAATTTAAAAGAAATCAGTATCTGAGAAGAAATACAGTAAACACATTTCATATCTCATTGGTTACATCAACGAACTCTCCACGCAGCTGCCACTTTAATACATACAGTATTTGTTTAGTGCTATTTTGACTGAATGTATCACTGTGAAGAAAATAACTTGAATAAATAAATTGAAGTTATGAAGGTGGTCCCTTTAACTTTATAGCAGAACAATATAGCAAAAGCGTAGTAGCACTAATCATTCTTCACTCTCAATTCACCACTGGTTCTGTTCCACATCTGGGCCTCGAGTATGCCAGCTTAAAGCTAAATGGACTTAACATCATCCATTATAATACAATTCATGTATTAAGGAGGGCCTGTATTCCACAGGCTCTCCAAAATGTGATTTTGCTAAATATTTGCTTACAGCATTGAACAGCCCATTTTGTTAAAGACCATTAAACAGAACTGTTTGAGATAAACAGAAGAATTGCTTCTGCATGTAAAGAGAAAAGGATATATTCTATTTGCACCACAGAGAAACATATTGATTCTAATTCTAGTCATGAAAATTGGATGGACTATCGTGTTTGAAATTACACCCCTCGCGGTAGGTGAGCCAACATCCTGATCTGCCACACACAGATGGAACTGAAATCAGTTAACAATAAGGAGATTATCGAAAAGTTTAGAAATTAATTTCTTTTTCATTCGGTACTATTTATTGGATTGGTCCTTACTCAAGCAAAGCCTCCCCTGTAGCAACTTGTAGGTAAAGAGCTGTGAGAGGAGTGAAGCCTATATCCTGCTTTGGATCACAGCTCTACAATTCCTAAAACAACTCCACACATTTCGTAGCAGTTTTTCCATATTCTCATCAGAACCATGTTCTGAGTCTATAAACCTGTACCTTATGTAAGAAGGAAAACAAGCTTTTCATTGCCACCAAATAAAGGGATACCTATCAAAGCAAGGGAATTGATTTCCTCTGATCCTTTTAAAATTGGCTCTCGTTTCTAAGCAAAGCCAGTCTTGGCTGCAACGCAACATGTACAAAATCAACATCAAGGAATCACAATACCCATGTCAGTCAGTGTCACTGCTGCATTTCATCATAGTTTTGAATAGATTAGAATATTACTTTCTGTTGTAAAAATAATTAAAATTATTTTTAAGCCTCACAAGGAAAGCTGGAGAGAACACAGAATGATGGAAATGTAGAAAACATGCCAGGTTAACATGGAAATGAACTGCTTTTGCCAGCTGCGGGGCAGAGGAGTAGATTGCCCTACAGCCTTTATTCAGTTTTGTATCACTTTAAGGTAACTAAGGATTCTGTACTTGTGGGTAGTTTGCTGCTTTAGCTGTGGAAGAAGGAATAAACACGCTTTATTTCCTTACTCTGCAGTTTGAGTAAATCATAAGGAGACTGGCAGTGGCCCATTTCCTTAGCCACAGGTCCAGCCAGGTCCAGATGCAATGCTGGGAATAAACCCATTCCGCAAAAAATAAAGAAGTCATCCTCCCCTTTCAGCCAGTGGTGAAAGAAGAGAGCCAAAAGCCTCCCCTGATGGATAGCTATGATTAAATCTCCATTCTTGCAGGTGGGAAAGCACAGCCATCTTCCACCCTTTGCTGAGGGCAGACATCAAGCTCAGCCTAAAAGCTCTGCTAGGATGACTACTAGCTCCAGGCACGTGGGGCTGTGCCAGGCATCCAAGCAATGCGATGCCCTCAACTATGGCAGTCTCTCTCCTCTCCATAATGGAGTGCTGATTAACAATGGCTAACAATAACCTGTCTGCCTACTTCCAGTTCAGTTTCCAAGCTGTCAAGATCAGTTTTCAAATTCCCTTTTCAGCTGGTGACAGTGCTGGTAGTTCTGTGCTTCGCTGAGCTCCCGTGCTGTTACCTCTGGGGAGCAGCTAACCTTTTACATTGCCTTTACTCTCTTTATTTCAGAACACTGACAAAGCCTGATGATTTTGCCAGAGACCTTTTGGCAATCATAATACACAGCTACTCTCTTTATTCTTTAAGCATCTGTGTTTTATCTACAACCTCATTAGTTCCATGCCTTTCAAAAAACATTTTTATCCCTATAGTGCAGTGACACAAAGCCTCCTAAGCTACATCTCACTTGCATCTTTGTAGCTCTATAGCAGCACTGAGAAATATATAGAGGATTGAGAAATACACATAAATCTATTTATTTTGGTTTGGTAGGTAATAACATAGAGCATCTCATTAGTATCTCTCCCTCCCCACCTTCCTCAATCAGTTCTACATGCTTCATAAGCATCGGTGGTATGACCACAAAATTGTTCTTACCAAAGAAAAAACTGTCACAGAAGGGAATCGCTGTAAACAGTGACTCAGGTTTCCACAGAGCCCCCAGACCAATCTGGACAGACCCTACTGAAGTGTTCTCACCCTCAGGAGCACACTTCACTCTGGCACATCCTCTGTTCCCAGTGCTGTGCTAATCCCCCCTGCCCCCTTGCCCCGGCTTTTTTCATATAGGGAATGGAGGGTTGTTTTAATCAGAGGACAGACTGAAAAGCCCAGATACAGCCAGACTACAGCCAGGCTTAGTTTTTTCATGGGAGACAGCAACAGCTCCCCGCTTCCCTTCAAACTCCCACCAGTCTTAAATCTGATTGTATTAAATCCACAGTAGTTCAGGAAGATGCCTGTAGAAAACACATTGGATATACTTAAGGTACCGTGTTAATTTATAGTTTTGAGAACTTAGGTTTTTGTAAACTTTATATTCACTTGAATGAGGATGGTTTGAAGAGACCGGGTCTTATGAAACACTGAAATAATGCCCTTTGCTTCAATAATGACACCTTGCTCCATTATATAACGGAAGTATTATAATTTCTCATATTCCCTTGTATACTACTCCACAAATAACCTTACTTAATGAACTTCAAAGTAAGGTATTTCATTTCCTTCGCACCAGATTTTAAGTTAAAATAGTCTCAAGATGGCACCTTTGTGTTTCAGCCAATGCACAAAATATATCCATCTGACCTTTCCTAAAATAACCATGACAAAAGAAAAGCCAAAAGAAAACACATTAAATCTGAAATGCTGATTTGTCTCCTAGATAAAACAAGTCAGTAGGATCATTTCAAAGTTCAAGTACAAAGTATAAGGAATGATTCAGTTACACTCTGCCCTTTTCCTCACGGAAAACCGAGCAGGCTGCAAAAAGGTCAAGCAGGGTCAGCTCTTCTTGCAACTGCGTGAAAAGGAAAGAGTCCTGCAGCAGATTGGGAAGGAGTCTGGTGTATTGGAAGCTATCACAATTTGTAAAAATATGTTTCAGTAACGTATTTCCATAAACACTTTAAGTCCTGCCTGGGATACGATAGAGGAGGAGCTCTCCCTGTTTTATAGACAAGAATTTGGCTCTTGAAACAGGCAGCTACTGGAATGAAATTAAATGCAAATGTTAATGCATAGAGGAAAAAACCCTGGAAAGTGAGGAAGATACAAAGGAAGAGTCATAGCAACAAACATTGCCAGTCTTAGTTTAAAATATCTATGTACTAGCTAATAATTTTGTATATTTTCATATACTAATAAGAGCATTCAACATAAGAAATAAGTGCAATGAGAAATGGCGAATAAAACAAATTACAAGCAATCTAAAATGGGAATACTAATAGTTATAATTCTGCAAAGGCAGACCAGATGTCTTCACATTTATTATAATGTTTACTCTATTGACTGGAAATCCTTTCATAAGCCAGCCAGTTCCCCAAGATTACAATAAAACCTTGATATATATTCAGTGGGGTTGTACATTTCAGCTTCTGAAGGGAGGAGTTTTAGGGAGCTTGAGGCTACTTGAAGCAAAAAAAAATATAGCAACTAAGAACATAGTCCCTTTTGAGCCCCAAAGAGCATACTTTGCCAGTTCTATTCACTCTGAAGTCTTAATTTTTCCTTCTGCTATACTACTGCAATACAGAAATGATAAGGCTTGAAGCTTCTTGCAACTTCAAAACAACTCTTCTCCCTTGTCCCCCTCAAACCCTCTAACGCTTCTCTGGCTCATAAGCACTGAGACAGGGGGATTGATAGGCCAGTTCTCGTGCTCTGTGTTCAGCTTTCTACAGTGGCCAGAGTCTCATTTTACTTACACTTATGCAAGGGCCAGTAGCGTTCTGCTGTGTCCAAGGACGGCTTTAACAGCGCTATGAACGCATCAGGTCAAAGGGGTCATAAAAGACCAACCGTTCCTCAGACTGGTGCATTTCTAAAATTCTTCTTATTTCAATGACAGCATTCCTCTATTAACTTGTGAAAATGAAGAAAACCGAGTCAAATGTTCTTTTAGTTTGGCTGCCATACTCAGAAAAGAACAGAAAACTTTGGGGGGTGGGGGGGTGGGGGTAGGGGGTGGCAGGGTACAAAAGATGGATTTAAATGTGTAAGGCAGATCTACTTATACTATGCCTAGCTTCTCCAAAGGTGCCAAGAGAGCTGCACTGCTCAAGCGAGAGAGCTGCCAACACAGCCAAGCTGGGATGAGGAGGAGAAAGCTGGCCTTCACCCTTCTTCACTTGAAGAAATTAAGCGCCTGCTGCTAGGTCCTTTAACCTTTTACTCATGCTCAGGCCTTCCTTCTCGCCCTGTTAATTCACATGTATTCCAAGTAAAGGGAAAACCACCGACAAGAAGATGACTGATAACAGGACATGCCCTCAGAGCTGCATATTCATGTGAAAGAGAAATCAGTTTTCAATATTTCCAGTAAACGTGCTAATTGCCTGCACCATATGTTAAAGGGTAATGCAAGACCCCCATCAAGGCATGAGTGGCTCTGGCCCACAGGGTGATGTGGTAGAAGCTCAGCAGGGTTAGCTATTATTCAGCTGTGGCTGTGGTTGTGTAAAATAAAAAGAAAAGATTACTTCCCCAGAGAATTTCCCCAGCACAGCTTCAGTGCCCACAGCAGAGCTTACCTTTTGCCTCAGTGCCTTGGGCTCAGGTTAGTATTTTTGTCCACACCAGTGGCACTGCAATATTTGTTTTCTGATACAAGCCCAAAGGATTCAAGGACTCCTGAAACCCAGGTCAGCTGGATCTCACCTTGCAGGAACAAACAGAGCATCTGTCCTCCTTCAGGGTCCACACCTGCCCATTCCGCTTGAAGCCGCCTTCATGGGGACAGTCTCCAGTGCAAGATGGTCCGGACGGACAAAGGCAATCAAACCCTCCTGCCAGGTTCACACAGGCTGAATCGTTCCAACAGGTGTGGGTCTTTAAGGCACACTCATCAATATCTGCAAAAAAAGCAGATTTATAATGCTTTGGACATTTTTTTCATGGGGCAAATGTTATTTCTGTATTAAGTAATTCCTACTCATCTGCCTTGCTGATGGAAGGGGGTGCCTTCTTTCTCAAATCTTCCACATTTACTTGCTAGAAATTAAACATTGATTTATTTTTTTTTAGGTTATATTTCAGCATTTCTTTCAATTCCACCAAGAATTCTTAAAACTATCTCCAGCAGGCTTATTTGTAAATGCTGAGTCTGACATACCTAGTGGAACTGTGTATCAGTGATGCAGCTGAACCATCAGAAAAGGTGTATTGTGATTTCCCAGTGACTGGAAAGTAGCGAGTAATCAGAGTGACTTTCTGTCAATTAGACCACACTCTGTTCTGGACTTTACACCGCAACAGAAGTGCACTATTCTTCATAAGTTCCTAGCACAATCAACAGTTCCCATACTAAAAGCAGTCAATTGCACCCTTTCCCCAGTGCTGGAAGGTATGAGTGAATTGAGAAGAAAAAAAAAGGAAAAAAAAGAAGGAAATAAAGAATAAAATCAGAGATACTTTATACATGGAAAAAAAAGGTCTTAGAAGAAAGCTATGCAGGAAAAGTATGATTTAGCAATGATACAAAGAAATAACAGAAGAAAATCATTACACACTAGAGAGAAGTGAACTACAGTATCCCATTAAAACTGGTTTTGGAGAGTAAAATATAATTAAGTAATATGAATTTATCCAGGGAGTTAATGCAGCCTTCTTTTTCTTGCAGCAAAAGCCATGAGATTTTTAAGCACATTATTAAAAACAGGTATTTCTTTCAGAAAATAATTTTGAACTGTTCTTAAACAATATATTGACAGATTGTCCAGAAAAAATACCAGTAAACTGGTAGGTCTCTTTTCTTCCAACACGAACAATGAAAACTGTTACCAATGGTGGGAGGGTGGCTGAAGAAGAAAGTCATTTAGAAGTATGTGACAGTTTTGGTCATGAGAATTTCAGAATACTACCATATGAATTCAGAAATTACAAGGAAGAACCATCACACCACTTAAAATGACCATATTACTAGCATGAGATTTATAACTGTTCAATATTACCCGAGTACTTTCAACTCCTCTCTATAACAACAAATTTAAAAATTCAATAGAATTCACAAAGAAAAATTACCTAAAGTTTAATTTAGGTAGGATGTGCTGGCCACTTGCCCTACTGTTTGGACAGTCATCTCCTCAGAAAGCCAGATCTTAAAAAGACTCTAACAATTCTCTCAATCTGCTGAAGGAAACTCTGTAACAATCACACCACTAAATTCCCTCTCACCTGGTTTGTAAAATTCCTGATTTCAATTCATAAACAGCCCAGGAACATGTGGAAATGTGGTAGTACCCTTGGATTTGACCAAACGCAAAATCAACCTCCACAACCGAGTCAGGGACCTGGGCCACCAGAAATTGCCTGTTCCTCTTTCTGCTTACAGCCACCAGGGAAACTGGAGGCAATTACATTGCACATGGGCTTCACTCCTGGGGTAACCGGTGGGCCAGTCCCTTGCCAGAGATGTTCCCAGTGGCCTGATAGCACAATTTGATTGCTTGTCACTCAGACTTCCCTAAAAATGGTGTATTTTGCTGGCCTGACAGTCTTAATCGCCCAAGAAGAACATTATCGTTCCAGTGTGTGGCTTAGTACCAACAGAATACTTGAAAGGTTCACTACCAGTAGTGTGAAAGGTGCTGCACTAAGAGAAATTTAACTTGTAGTTCAGTGGTTAACAAGTGCCAAATTATTATGGGAGGTAAAACCCATAAAGACTGACATGAACAGAGCAATGAGTGGACTGGTTAAATGAATTATACCTAAACACCTACTGTTAAGACTAAAAATATTCTTAAAAATATCCCATTTCCCTTTCAATAGAATTTGACTTCTATTTTATGTTAAAGACAAAGGTATAAATGAAGCATTGTTTGTCTTTGGTGATTTCACCAAGCCTCATCAATATTCTCTCCCTCACCATATTAAAGGCTCCTTAAATAGCATATATATATATATATATATATCTCATGTAGTAGGATCACAGTGCAGATTAGAAGGGTAGCTTTCACAGTTCAAAACTAAAAGGATTTCACAGATGAATATAAAGCCATATTGCCTACAGAGTTCCATGTAATTGCTTTACTTACGACACAGAAATCTAATTCTGTTTCCATGTAATTTAACAGATTTATGTAAAGCCAGATGTTAGCAATTATAGAAAATAACATTATTCATATTGTCAGTGGTACAGACCTGTTCACATTGCACAAAGCCAACTTAATCTGTTACACATATCCAAAAGGGAAGAACATCCTATTTACTTACTGCTACTACTCTCCTCTCTTTAGCACACGCAAAAAGCATGCCCCCATTAAGGGCGGCGCAAACTGGTGAATGGGACTTTCTTGACAAAGAAACCAATCAAGCAAAGCTGAGTAACATACCATGAACACAAATTCCTAATTGCTGCTGTTTGCACTTTTTTTGTTGTTGTTGTTGTTCTTTATGCAAATGATGGTTTCTTATTATTTTATAGCATTTATTATTTAAAAGTTTTCATTATTAATCAAACATAAAATGCTTGGACTCTGCATTCATTTCCAGCTGAACTTTTAATAGAGCTAATTTTCTGAGAACATCCCTTTGGCAGTTTTTCCTTTGTCACTGATTGCACTTCTGAAAGTCAGAACAGTCAACATTCCCAGTAACTTCAGGTAAAGAAATTATAAACGTAACATGTTTTTGTCCCTTTCACTCTTTCAGCCTCAAACCAGACTTGGGGGGGGTGGGGAAGGAAAAGAACCCAGAGAAATGCTCCCATATTGTTAGCTCCCAGTTAGCTTAAGAAAGTATTTCAGTTTAATGAGATCAAATGGACCTGCTCATACTGACATGAGATCATCATGTAGATGGCTATGCAAAACATGGAAGAAAAAAGTCGTCTTTAGTGTGAAATTTCTCTGAACAACTGGAGTCAACATGCCTACTTAGGTGATGAAAAATTAGCTTAGTTTAAAATTCTGAACATGTACAAACCAATATCTTAATGAATATGAAAATTGCATGACAAGACTCTTGCACATAGATTATTTTTATATTATTCAGAACCTTGCTCAGCTCAAATTCCCCACACTCCTCTCAGGTTTCATTTGCTTTCCCACAGCTGCTCTCAGAAGATGCAGGGCCACAACTGGAACAGTTAATCACAAGCAAGGCAAAACTGTACCCAACTCCTTATCTCCCATTATAACAACACTAGATGGGAAGAAGATGAAATATTAATTTACAAATCAAACAACTCTGAATGGACAAGCAGATATGTGAGATAGCAAGGAGGCTCCAAAGTCCTTCCCTGCATATAGCACAAGAACAAGATGTCTGTCTTGACTTTTGGGATGTTATTTCTATCGTGCACCTGGAATAGGATTTTGCAATTTTATTCATTATATTGAGATAATCTGTGGCAAAACCTACTAATTAACCCAAGTAAAAGTGGCAGAGCTTTACGTACCCCCTCCACACAGTTCCTTTCCAAGGAAAAGTGAGGATATAGTGTAAATGACCATAACCAAAGTGTGCTTGTAATGCTACCCTTTCGCTATTTTCTATCAACATATAGCTGACAGCAAAGTGATTGCTGCCAAGACATGGCACCTCAAACGTTGCACAGGACTACATAAAACCCATGAAGATGTTCACTCTTCAAGCACTCCCACTCTGTGCTTCCTTAAACAAATGTATGGCAACAAGTACATGATCATATGTATTTTAGTCGCAACGCAACTAGTCATATTTCGTGGATGGGAAAAGAAGGAAAACAAACCACCCAAGATGTGCACATTTCCCAATGCGCTCTCAAAGTACATAAAGACAGCTTGGTAACTTGGGCACACAAGAAATCAGAATCAAAATGGAATAAGATAATCCCCTGAGATGCAATTTCCTTTTCCATCCTTTTTGGCTGTAATGAGAAGTATTTTGCTTCAGATATTATGAGAGGTCCCATGGCCACTGTATTTGAATGGGGTAGAAGACAAGCATGACTGTACATATCAACACCAGCTCATTAACTTGGTTTAACTGAAATTTTAAACCAATCCCTAGCTACTTCATTTCTTAGTTTTCAAGGCTATTCAGGTTTTAATGGTACGACTTTTCTATAGCACCTTAATAAATGTGTGCAAGCAAGTCATGCAGTGTGGTGCTCTGTAATATCATGATAAGCTGTTGCAGAAGAAAGAACCCTGCTAATGTGCTAATTTTAACTGTTACGGTACATTAAACCATTACAGTAAAATGTTAACGTGAAAAATGTACGCTGAGCCACCAAACCAATGTATGTACAAGTTAACTAAACACTGTTTTGACATATCATATTTCACAGGCAACTTGTCACTTAATGTATTTGCCTTCTTTCTAAATCAAAGTTATTTGGACTCATCTTTGAAAAAACTAAATCACTAAACAGATTCATTTTTAGTTAGAAAATATTTTATGAAAGTACTTTTATTCTATAGAGACATAATGGTCTATTAAAGAACATCGCACAGTAAATTAGAGACTGAATATAGGATTTACTAATGCTTTCTGGAAAATACAGAAATGACTACATACAGTTACCTTGAAGACATGGAATGCAACTTTCTCTTAGAATACAAGAATCAGAATTTACTAAAAGGAAAGTAAGCAACATTATTTTTATTTTGCAGGATAAAATCCACAGACACAATGCTCATAATATCAGAGTCTAAAAAATTCTATGAGCAGAACAGAAGAAAGTCGTAAACCAGCAGGTTCTAGTGTTGGTCTGGGACACTGTACCACACGCAAACCTTTCTGTCTATGCACCACTTCTCTAACTAGAGATAGAAAAACAATTCTCAGGCATATAGGAAGATTTTCACAGGATGGCTCTAGCGTTTTGTTTGACACAGGAAGGGGGCAAAATAAACAAAGAACAAACCTCCTTTTTCTTTCTAATCTAGGTAACAGGACAACACTGCAGCACACTATGGAATCTATGAAAGCTTCAGGAACCGGTTTTAATCCCATTCAGATCTCACTCTCCAGCTCTGCTTCACCCAACTTTTGTGGGAGACTAACATATGTGGAGGGGTTTTTTTCCACAAGCTGCTGAGTCCTGCCTTTTTCCAGCTTTCATTTCCCCCCAGCAGCTACTCTAGCCCTGCCATGAGGTCTAGCTACGCAACCTTTCAGGGTGAAATACATGGTGAATCCTGTGGGTTTTTGGTGGGAGGAGGATCCATGTTAAGCTTCCCTACAAAAGTTGCACTGATTCTTAAAGAAAAGAAAAAAATAACCAACGACTGACAGGGACTGCTGCCTTGGTTGTTTTTCCTTCTGTGCTTGCACGTCACAACACAGAAACTCAAAACCAGAAAACATCATGAAAAAGATGGGATCAGGAATTTTGCACGCCAGGGTCTGAACAGCTCTTTACAGACTGGAAGCATCTTGCTTAAAGAGAGATGGAGTGTAAAAACCAATTTAATTTGCTTTTATTTTGCTGCTGTAGATGGGAGTGAGCTTTGTGGGACATTATGAACTCCCCAGAACACAGCATTTCTTTGCCAGCTTTTGGTTCTGATAATCTTAAAGGTTATCACTGAAAATTCAATGGTGAGGGTTTATTCAATGATTACCTTATGAGATAGCAGTATTTGGCAACAGGTACTTAGCGCAGGGAAAAAACAACGTATGTCAGTTACTTCAATATGGTACCAGTAGATAGTAGTTAATACTGGGATGAACATCATATGACAGCTCATAGTTCTCTATAAAGTACTTTTGTTTGTTAACCTTAAAGCGTAGCAATGTTCATATTAAAAAAAGAAAAAAAAAATACACAACCCAGCAGCTATAGCCTATGTTTTAATTGCCAAGCAAACTTTGCTAACAACTTAGTGCAGCAATTGCCTTTTGTCTGCAAGCAGTATTCTTAATAACATATTGTGAAAGGCCAGCGCCTCATAAAAATGCTACCGCTGAAAATTAAATTACATTCTCTTAATTTGAGCCTGCTCACTATCACCTTATGAAGCTGCCATCTTTTATAAACACATAGCCATGGAAATATATTCCCTTTTCAAAGCTGCCTTCGGTTGGTATTTTGAGTAATAAAAGAATCTTCCCAAGCTTGAAGTGGCCTGGCGAAGTCATACATCCTTACTGCCCAAGCTCTGGAGCAACACTGTGACCTTCCCTGCCACATCCGTTACACCTCTGTCCCTTGCCAGGGGCCAAACTCCACTGTTTTCTGCTAGTCAATGAGGATATAGCTTTTAGAAGCACTAAAGTATCACAACACTTCCCAAATAGATGTTATTTTTTTAAAATGTTCTGCAAGCACTGCAGAGACACCGCAAGCAATGACTCAGCTACAAGACCACCTACATAAAAATGGGAAAGGGGGTTAACCCAGAGATACATAAATGCATCCAGCAAAAGCAACTGGCTGCCTGGGCTCTGGGCAATCTGTCAGAGCAGAGTACTCCCTCCCACTGCCTTATGATTTTCATATGTTATTACTACTATTTTTTTGTGAAGGAGGGTTTGATCTTTTTTTATTATTTGTTTGTAGTTATGCTCTTAGCCTATTTATTGTTCTCTGGGTTTTGCCCTTCAAGAGGAAGGAGAAACGTTCCAAAACACACTGAAGGGCAATGGTCCAAATCCACCTCAGGTACATGCTAGGATTTCAGTATACAGTCTGGAAAATACACCAGGACAAAACGCTGTTGCTATGCAGATGAAACCTCTTCCATCTGGAGCAGACTGAATGACACTGGCCTTGACTCTAAAGACTCCACCATGCAAACGAGCTCTGTAACGTGGTGGAAGCCAGTGTTCAAGAAACCAAGGTCTAGGCAGAATGCGTAGTGTTATCTATGTCATTTTAACCAATTCTTAGTTGCACTTCAATATCACACTTCGAAATTCCTTTGTCATTGTGGGTTAGCAGAGTCTTTCAATTAATTTTTAATTGGTTAACCAGTATAATGAAATAAAATAAACTGGTTTATTCTCTTCCTCACTGGTACCCTGCAGCAGATGGTTCAGAAGAGCTATTTCGTTAAAATAACCCTGCTAATTTCACATTCTGTTTACAACTTGCATATGGCAAGATGAGCACCTCACCTTACAAACTTTCAGCACGCTGTGCAGGTCAAAGCAAGGGCAGTTTGTTTTCAGGAAAACTCATCCCTCCAATCCCCACAGAATCCAGAACATTTTAGGCTCTTTTTTTGCTGCAGGGTAGCCAAGTGCTCTTCCCTTTAGCCGTGATGCAATGCAAGCAATAATGACTTTTTCAGAAGCTGAGCCTACCTATGAGCCATTCAAAACCACAGCCTTGTCTATGCACCTCTTTTTCCCTGAGACCAGCCTGAGCCTTAGAACTTCTTTGTCCCAAACCAGCTCTGTAAGGTCAGCCTGGCAAGGGATGGGGTTCCCCACACAAGCAGTACAGGCAGGTGTCAGGAATGCTAGGAATGACCCTTATCCCCAGTTGCCTCAGGGCTTTTTGAAGGGTATGTCATGGTGCTTCGACTTCTCCTAAAGCAAGTATTTTCAACATTGCTCTACCCATCACTACTTTTACAGAATTTACATGTAAAAAAAAAAAAAAGAGATCTAAATGTAAACCAGAAAAGAATTCTTAACATTTGATAATTTGTTTAGAAATATGAGACTGTCATGTGGTGTTTTACCTATTAAGTCCCAAAATGCTTTAAAACCTGCCATTTCTTTTACACAGTTACCACAATGAAGTTCACTGCTGTGATTTTATTGAGCTGTCAGCTTAGGACAATGTGTAAAATGCTAAGTGTGCTGGTTTTGGCTGGAGTAGAGTTAATTTTCTTCAGAGTAGCTAGTATAGAGCTATGCTTTGGATTTGTGCTGGAAATAGCGTTGAAAATTGAGGGATGTTTTAGTTACTGCTGAGCACTGCTTACACAGTCACAGCATGGTCAGGGGTGGAAGGGGCCTCTGGAGACCATCTGGTCTGACCCCCTGCTAGAGCAGGCTACACAGGATCACACCCAGGTGGGTTTTGCATGTCTCCAGAGAAGGAGACTGCACAGCCTCTCTGGCAGCCTATCCCAGCGCTCTGCCACCCTCAAGACAAAGGTGTTTTTCCTGATGTTCAGATGGAACTTATTGTGGTGCAGTTCATGCCTGTTGCCCCTTGTCCTGTCGCTGGACACCACTGAAAAGAGCCTGGCCCCGTCCTGCTGGCACTCGCCCTTAAGATATTTGTAGACACTGTAAGATTCCCCACCTCAGTCTTCTCTTCCCAGCCCCAGCTCTCCCAGCCTTTCCTCACGAGGGAGATGCTCCAGCCCCTCATCACCTTCGTAGCTTCCGCTGGCCCCTCCCCAGCAGTTCCCTGTCCCTGGAACTGGGGAGCCCAGCACTGGGCACAGCGCTCCAGGTGCGGCCTCACCAGGGCAGAGCAGAGCTGGGGGAATCACCTCCCTGCACCTGCTGGCCACGCTCCTCCTCATGCACCCCAGGAGCCCAGTGGCCACCTTGGCCACACGGGCACGCTGCTGGCTCGGGGGCAACCTGCTGCCCACCAGCAGTCCCAGGGCCTCCTCTGCAGAGCTGCCCTCCAGCAGGTCAGCCCCGGCCTGTGCTGGTACAGGGGGTTCTCCCTCCCCAGGTGTGGGACCTCACACTTGCCCCTGCTGAGCCTCACCAGGTCCCTCTCCACCCAGCTCTCCAGTCTGCCCAGGTCCCACTGAGGGGCCCCACAGCCTCTGGTCTGTCAATTCAAGGCCTTTCCTGCTCCTCACCTGCCAGCCAGCAGGCTGGGGGGCACCAGGGGCTGGCAGGGGACACAGCCGGGACAGCCGAGCCCCACGGACCAAAGGGACATCCCATCCCATGCGGCGTCACGCTCGGCATGGAAAGCTGGGGGAGAAGAAGGACGGGGGGGACGTTGGGAGTGACGGCGTTTGTCCTCCCAAGTCACCGCTATGCGTGACGGAGCCCTGCTGTCCTGGGGGTGGCTGGGCACCTGCCTGCCCCTGTGAAATGGCAAAGGGCTTCCTCGCTTTGCTTCGCTTCCCTGTGTGTGGCTTTTGCTTTACCCGTTAAACTGCCTTTCTCTCAGCCCATGAGTTTTCTCATTTTTACTCTTCTGGTTCTCTCCCCCATCCCACCAGGGAAGAGCGAGCGAGCAGCTGTGTGGGGCTGAGCTGCCGGCTGGGGTTACACCACAGCACTAATATAGCTGGACAATCTACAAAATATTGCTTTTGAAAATAATTATTGTTCCTCTGTGTTTTCGAAACACAATGCTATCTTATCCCAAGGACTTCTAATAGCCAAAATTCATATAAGGTGGAAATGTTTGTTACAAGTAAATTTGTAATAAAAACCTGCAATAAAATATATACATTTTTACTTTAAATCTTAGAAAGAGCCCTTTGCACTTATGGATATACTAAATGAAAACTCACAGTGTTAAAAAAAAAAAATCATAGAAGAAGCAGAAAACCTTTCATAGAAAATTCATAGAGCTGAGTAGATCTAGATGGAGTAACTGAAATTCTGAAGAACACAGAACTATGCAAAGTTGTCGGTCTCTATAGAAGTTAAAATGGGAACCTTTCTAAATAGTTTTAAAGTCATCTGAAAAAATATCATATAGAAATTACGTATAAGGCTTCTGAAAATAAGTAAAAAGATGGAGAAATTTTAAGGCAGAGTTAAGCCACAATTAGGATCTTCACTATGATTTTATTATTGCCTACTTGCAGCAGTGGCACACAAACTCTTAGAGCCAGTGAAAGGCACCCAGGCTGCAAGAATGAGCACCAAATCCTCAAGGAGCCTCATCCTCTATCCTCCCATAGAAACAACTAACTCCTCTGCATTCCTTTAGAAATTCCTCTCTGTTCATGCTCTTAGGGTCTTATTCTGCATATACGGTGCATAAAGAGCGTAATGCTATTCACATAACTCAAAATAAAAGGATGAAGATGCCAAACAATGGAAAACAAACAAAGCAAAGCAGCGGAGACATACCCCACATGTGTTCTCTTATTGCTCTGCTGAAATTTGAAAATGGAAAACCAACTCTTCCCCTTTTATGACCTATTACGCTCCCCAGAAAGCCTACTTTCACTTCAAGTTTTACAGCAATTTATTATGATAAATGGCAAAGCCCAGTAAGTTGGATTTCCAACCGCCTCCCTCCTGTAATAACCGTTCAAAAATGTGACTCGCCTTGAACCAGCACCCACACTGCGTGGCCGGGGATGCTGACAAACACAGCCACGCTCGCTTGCATTCTCATTTTAGTATTAAACACAACAACTGCTCAGGACATTGTCTCAATAGTCACTTTGTAACACCATGCAGAAGGAGGAAAAAAAAAGTGCTATGCTGATCATTGCTTACCAACACAGGACTCCCCGGAAAGAGAATAGCTTCCATTGTCATGGAAACCGCTTCTGCACTCACAGTGGTACCACCCTGGGAGGTTAACACAGCGTGAATGGTTGTGACACTCAATGATCCCCTCTGCACACTCATCAATATCTGCCTCAGAGAAAAACACAAGCCAGCCAGGAAATTAATTTCCTTTGACACCAATGCTTTAGGTTTGGTTTGTTGTTTGCTTTTTTTAATGTTGTTGGTTTTTTTCATTTTGTTGTGTGTGGTTTTTTGGTTTGTTTTCTTTTTTTTTTATTTTATTTTTTTTAATATTTTTTTTAAAAAAAGTCTTCCTTTAATAGATAGATCAAGGTTATTACGGTTCCCAACAACAGACACTTAAAACATGACTCACATAACAATAAAAAAGAACAATAATACAATAATACATCATGGAATTTGATACATACAAAACATTTGTATACACCATGATTAGCTTAAAATGCAAAGCAAACATGCAGATTTTTTTGGGCCCTCCCCCCTTTTTTTTTTAACTCGGAAGTTACATTTGTCGGTGCATATGAAGCATTGCAGAGCAGGTTCTCCACTGAAAAGCAGCTACATTTCTGCTATACAAACTGCATGTCCCAGGACACCTTCGGAAGGAAAAGCATTTTCTTCAGGATTGCTGTTTCCAGTGTTCAGCCGTGATACTGTCAGCTATCTGGCACCTAAGGTGCTCAGAGAACTTTGCAACCAATATTTAATCTCTTCTGTTTATATGACCAAAATAAATACCTAGTACATGTATAACAGCGTGTGACAAACAGAAAAAGCAGTCCATGTTTCAGCTGCAATAAAACATTTAGCTGGAAAAGAGTGAGGCAAGTGACAGCAAGTCTGTAGCAATGGAAAGGTACAGCAAGATGCATACCCCGCTGAGTTTCAATAAATGTCCTGATTTTATAAAGGACTTCTTAAAATTTCTGTAACGTGGTTAACAGAG
Source organism: Falco cherrug (assembly GCF_023634085.1). Lineage (NCBI taxonomy): Eukaryota > Metazoa > Chordata > Aves > Falconiformes > Falconidae > Falco > Falco cherrug. The sequence goes on along the minus strand of NC_073706.1, from coordinate 22,517,168 downwards.
ACCTCATAATTGCTAGTAACTTGGCTAATCACAGCTAGCACCTGGCTGCTTCTCCCCTTTGAGCATTTTTCAGCACATTTTTTTAGGGTTGCAATTAAAATTAGCAAATTAATTATATGTTAACCTTGCGGTAATTTAAGAAGCTATTATATTTTCATCCCTTTATTTAGCTCAAGCTATTTTTAATTTATTATTATTATTTTTTTTAACCCTGGACAGTTTTCAGCTGGCTACCTTGTCAATGGAAATGAATCTCATATTATTCACAAATATTAGCCATTTTCACCCGTTGATATTTTTTTCTCTGCAACCGGCACATTTAAAATATACATAAAATTGTGTACACCTACCACAAAAATTTGGGGAAAACATGTTCTGAAACTGCACTTAGATCTGCAAGCATCAAAGTACCAGTGTCTCATGATCCTGACACAAGACCGAGTTAAGGTTATTAAGTAACCACAGAGTGTAGCTTTTATCTCCATTTACAAAAATACATACACCAATATGATTTCATGGACTGCAGTGGAGTCATACTGATGTACGTCAAAATAAATTTGAATGAAGTATCCTTCAGTACAGTTCCATTTTCTCACATCTTACGAGCAACATCACAGAAAAGTTCTATTTTTCCTCATTTAGGTAACAGTATTTGTTCTTGTTGAAATACGGCTGAGAAACCTAAACAAATGCCTTTTTCCAGTTTTACGTTCACCCTCACTCAAGAATGCAGCAAGTTGTCTACATAATAGGGTTATAACCACTATTTATTTCTAGCTTTATTCAGCTTCCCTCTAACAATAAAGTCAGTATTTCATGCTTTAAAATCTGTCACTGCTGCCACCTTTTCTGTACTTTTTATTCTGTTGAAGCTAATTTTAGTGTTAAAACACTGCACAAATCTAGCTGTCCATCAACGATGAGTGCTGCTTGCAAACTCAGACACTTTCAATTCATTACAGCAAATAGAATTTATACCCATGATCTTTTCACATGTCATGGCTGATGGAACAAGTTTAATCCTATTTCGAAAGTGAATGACTTTGCTATTACAGGTCAACTGCAAATTAATCCTTCCTCTTGCTTTCTTTTCTTCCTCAGTGTTGAACTGGAGAATGTTCCTGCTTAAAGACTGATTCCTTGGGTCAGTCCTGTATCGGACCTTGATCCATTCCATTTTACATTTTTAATTTACAGAATCAATAGAGATTTCCTAAAGTTCTTTTTTTTTTTTTTTTCTAAACTTGAGCCCTTTCAAAAGTGTATTTGATTTAGGCTCATGGTAGAGGATACTAAATGACTGGCAGATCATGTCTCAGAAAGTCTGTCTGCCAGGATACCAAAACTAAGCAGCAGTTTACTCAATGGAAGAAGAGCAGCATCAGTGTACGAGTCTCTCCAGGTTATGTCAGAAAAGTAAGACAATACACAGAACTATTTCAAAACCAGGCGACTTTATTGTTGGCAGTACCATACCTGTCTATAGCTTTTGTCCACTGATGTTCAGGGAGACACAAACCAATTTCTTAAACTAGCAGAGCTGGGAAAATGGGACTTGCTTTCAGTGGTAGAGGTTCTTCCTTAACTGCCTTGATCTCCTTAGACCAGTGGACATGCTCTAGCACTGCCTTACCCATGCCATGGGCGGAGGGCAAAGGAAAAGGAGATCCTGTGCGAGTTTCTTGGGGAAAATCCACCACAAAAAACACATGCAGAAGCAACTACTAAAAAAAAAACAACTTCAAGCTCTGCTCCATACCAGCACCTCTCCTCTCCCAAAGCCGTTTCCAGCTGACGGGAAGTGCCCTGCACTTCTCCTCTCCAGGTTCAACTCCTCACTCTCCTTGCTCTCCAGTCCAGCCTTCTCCTGCATGCACATGCGTGTGTGTGCGTGCTGGAGACGGGTTGGGCTGGTGGAGCTGGGAGGAGAATGGGGAAGCAACTCTCCCACTGCTTCTGCAGCAAGCCAGTATTCCTTTGGCAACACGTCATTAGCAGCACCGCATAATACAATATACATGACCAGCGGTATAAACAGGGAAAACCATTAGCGGCTTCTCTCCATTTGTCTAATACATCGCAGTTTCCTGTTCCCATGCTTGATGTACACAAAGACTAAAAGGGGAGATAATATTATGATCAGGTCTGTTAGCTTCTCCTGTGATCCTGTGCATTATTTGTAGCATATGTATAAACAAATCTCCGCAGGTATAGGAAAATATTATGGATTTGTTTTAGAAATTCAGAATCATTCAAGATGTTCCTAAGACCAAGAGGGAACTGCAAATAACAGCTTTATAAAAAGGTGTGTCACATGCCGTGACATTACTTAGTTCACTTCACAGATCGTTTCCATCTGGATGTACTATGGCTTTTGAAAACACTTTTTTGAGGATCTTTTCTGCATAGGAAGATGCTGATATACGTAATGGCTAGCTCAGGGAATTAGAATCAATTCACCTTTCCTCATCTTTGCCTTTCCATCTTTAGACACTAGCACTATGCCTGCATACTTGCCTCAAGATTAATACCTTTCTATCCAAGTCTGGTTCTGGGGTTTGCTATGCAATTTGAGACATATATGCACTTTTGTGTGTCTGTATATATGTGTTTTGTGTATGCAGATACTAACCAGAATACGCACATATATATACTTTCTTCATAAAGTTATGTTAAGCTGAATGGAAAATCTGTAACTCTGATCTGCCAGTGAAAACAGTACAAAATTTACAACCATTTCTCAAAGGAGCACAAGAAAACCAGTTCAGTAATCCTGTAATGACACAGGCCAGAGCAAACAACAAGGGGACATTTTTTGGCTGTGTCTCCATGCTTTAGGTCTTGCCTACCCTCAGTGCTCCTGGCAGCAGAACGAGCACGCAGCTCTCAGCTCCAGTCTCTGCCTTCTCGCAGCATCCTGCCATGGATGGAGAAGCCTGGGTCTTCACATGCACATCTTCACCTTGTCATCCCACATGGCTAAGCCATGCTCACAGAAGTCAGTGAAAACACATTCACCAGCCTTCAAATTTGTGGGTGCTTTCTGTAGGTCTGCATTAATAGACAGATAGTCCAAAACAGAATGCTTGCAAGAAACAGCCAATTTAGCATTTCCTTGGGAACTGCAAATATTCCAAAACCTTAACTTGCCTCTGTAGTCTTCAGCTAAATACCTGCACTACCTTTGCATTAAGCGTAATACTTCTTGTTTCTAGCTGTATTTCACCATAAGACATTGCTGCTTTTACCCCCATGGAAGTATTTTTGCAGTTTTTTTCATTCAAGCCTTCTAAAGAGACCCTGCACAGACCATTCCATTGCCTGCTTTTACCCCACTCAGTTATTTAACTGTCATCGGTACAGAACTGTTAATGGATTTGGCAACACTCCACTATAATGGCTTTGCAAAAGCTCAAAAATGGCACATTTTTGTATTGTAGAACAAAGGCACCAGTTTGTTTTGAATAAGCTCTCGTAGGATGTTAATCCTGTCCTTTAAGGACAGGTCTGTAATTTTTACTTTTAGCATTCCAGCTTCTTGCATTATTCATAAAGGTATTTATGCAGACAAGATAAATAGGATAATTTACCTCAAAATAAAACACAATGGCTTCAGAACCCAGTGAAAAAGTAAAATTAAAATAATTCAATCTTTTCTAATGCCTCATCACATTTAAGTCACTATGTGATAATACTGAAAGGAAAACTGCTCAGTGTCACGTAATAGCTAGCAATCTACAGCTTCAATGAGACAGAAGAGTTTTATTGTAAAAGTGTCTGTTCATCAAATCCTTACTGTGCCCTTTTTCATGCAAAAAGGTGCAAGATCCTTATCTTTAGCTCTCTGTTGATCAGGAGACCTATAAGCAGGAGAACCATGTACTAACAAGAAGGGATCACACAGGTCTCAAGCTTCCTGAATTAAAATCGTACCCTGCCAGTTAACTCCGTTAGTTCCAGAGCATTACAGCTTTGTTTTCCACGTTAGAGAGTTTTTCTTCAACATAAAAACACCAGAAAAATTCACCCAGCCAGGCAAGGCATAAGTTATACATAAAATCCAGCCTCTTCTCATCTCCTGCTCTCGCATGAGCCTAACTTCCACGAGACAGAGACAGCAAGAAAGGGATGTCACTGACATCACTATGCAAACAGCTTCCCCGCTGCAAAGGAGTCATTCGACTACTTCAAATAAACCCTGAAAGCAGAGACAACTACTTTGGATGAGCAGAGATGAAAAATTCTCTCTCTGTCTCTAAAAAAAAATCTCCCATCTGCCTACCTTTATGCCAAATTCAGTTGATGTATGCAAATAATAATGTACTGTTTTACATAACTTTATATAAAGGCTCAATTTTGTCCTTTCTTATTAACTTTTCTATTGGCTATACCATTAAATCTTTACAACAGATCTGACAGTTCATTACAGTTATCAAGAAGGGCCTGCATTTATCTTTAAATATATGCAATATAAAGCAGAAATACCCCAACAACAGCCACCGTTAAAGTCTGTTAGATTTTCCCAGTGCAAAGTAGAAGAAGCTACAATACTCCAACCTTGTCACAGGTTTACAACCCAGTGTGCCTGGAATACCAACGCTACAGCAACGCTACAGCAATTTAGCTGTTAAACAAATGGTAACTTAGAAGAACACAGATAACTCTATAATTTAGTTATATTTGAATAACAACTCACGGCTGTTGCTCATCCTCAAGGGGCCAGTTCATTCTTAAGACTACAGAGATACTAAAAATCAGAAAGGACAGGAATGACATCTGTCTGAGCCCTATCTATTGACATTTTTAATCATCAATTTCTTGTCTCATAGCTTTTAAGTGTCTCAGGTGGAACAGATTCCCCCCTCTATCTGCCTGAAGCCAATACCTGGCTCTGGAATAGTTGCTCAGGAAATTTTTCCTTTATGTTTAGCCTCTCTTTAAATTACTTTCATTTTAACTCATTAGGAGATTTTGAGGAAACAATTAGCACCAAATAACATATTCCCCTCTCCTCAGCAGTCACGTGTGTTTTCACAGACTGATAGTAATTGCATTATATTTATATTGGCCTTTGCAGCTCCTGCTTGGGCAGGAATAGTTTTGCCTGAATAAATGGTCCGAGCTTTGGTCCATTTTCCGATTTTGAGGACGCAGTAGTAAACCATAAGAATTTAAATTTGTTGAACTAGTGAACACAACTCATATTCATGAGTAATCAAACCCATGCAAACAGTATAATGGTACTAAATGGCTTTCAGGGATGAAAGGTGTGCCCACCACTCACTATAACTAAAGAAAAGCTGTAATATGCTTTATTATGTAATTCTGGATTGGTATTATCAAGTTTTTTTAATCATCTGAAACTCATGTGCAAATTTGGAAAGACGAGTTTAACAAGAATAAATGGAATTAAATTGGTATCCGAACAACACAGACTAGTTGTACCAGCAATTTATATGATTCTTTTAATATATAACATTTAATTTACTGAAATTCATTTTTAATACACACTCTGAGATGATGTCTTTATCAGTTTAGTGCATGTCTGTCTCACACCCTCATATCCGTCTATTTCTATGCTAAATATGTGGCATGCTTGGAGTACGCAACCTAAAGGTCCTGCATGGTTCAAATCAATGTCACTTAACAACACTGGAGCTAAAACAAGAAATTTTTGTATTCTCATATTTAAAGATTGCTGGGTGATGTAGGGAATACTAGACTGCTCAGTAGAAATCATGGCAAGAAGATACTAGGTAGGGTGAAGAACTATTTCATACTTAGTATAGCATTCCAGTTTCTGTTGCAAACAGGATTATAATCATCGCTCCACAAGCCAGAAACAAACAGACTGACTTTGCAATTAGTAGGTTAAGTTTCAACCTAAGCCAGAGACTTTCTGTCAAATGAGGCCTACGGTCAACATGTCTCTCAATTTACATCACCCTGAAAACAGCAGGGCTATTAGCCCAACACTTACTGTATTTCAGCTCTTCTCATATCTTGGAAGAATACTGCCATCACGTTTGATGTTGATGGCTTGGACGGAGGTACAGGGAGCACATAGTTCAGAAAAGCCTGTTTGCCAACTCCAGCCATTGCTGGACTGATAACTCACAACTTTAGGGTGAAAGTTCAGCTCATTCCCTACTAACACCTTGTTATATCCCACAGGAATGCTCCCCTCAGACTCTCTTGACATTATTCTCTTCCTAAATGTACCAGAGCACTTTGTGAGGACCCCGAGTTTGTTATTTTTCTAACTATTTAGGTAGAAATAGCGTACACTCTCCATGCTAAAGTTACCCATATAAATCAGTGCAGTAGCATTTCCATACAGAAATCCAACTGTAGACCACTAGTAAAGTGGTACTTATTTAACTTGTTTATATAATTTTCTACAGCAGCATAGAAAGCTATCATGTGCAATTTACAGGTGAGATAATTAAGGCAGAGAGATACAGCAAATTGCCCAAAGGTGCCCAAAGCCAATGGGCGAGAAGCTCCTCAATTTCGTAATTCTAGCCCACTGTCCTGTCCTTTAGGTCACCATTTCTCTTTTCTCTGTGAAGATGTTCTCAAATAATCAAGTCAAGAGGCAAGGCCAACCTTCACTCTCCTTGAGACTCATGAATATGGGCTTTATTTTTGAAGAATGCTCAGTATCTTCATCCCTGATTACTAATTCAATTAAATTGTGATAGTGGAGTTGTACCTGCATATATTATACATGAGCAACTATTCAGAATATCAGATACGCATATTAGAATAAAATAAGAGAACAAGATCAACAGGACAGGTCCATTGTGTCAACAGACTGTAAGCAATGAAGCCCTCAGCACACAGAAGTATACTTCTATACAGCTAAGATTATCTAGAATTTTTTTTAAAAAAAAGTTCAATTCTATCCCTAACAGTACAGTTTTATGCACAAAATTAAAACCATACTAAAAACAAAATACAGATTTCAGAATTCTATTTCAAAAAATCTGCGTGGCAAAATACATTAAATATCTGATAAAATATTAGTATCTCGATGAGAATAAAAGGTATTTTTGACAACTGATTTTGGCACACTGCAATTAAAGAGTTGCACATGCTTTGCCAAGATCACAAAATTTAAGAAGAATTATCTAATGGAGTTAATATGTTAACACAAAAGTGTTGACAGGGACCAACCAGCCAGAAAAGGAGTGGGGGGTCCTGGCGGACACCAAGTCGAACATGATGCAGCAAAGGGACCCTGCTGCAAAGAAGGCAAACTGTGTCTTCAGCTGCATTAGGCAAGGTATTGCCAAGCAGGTGGGGGGAGGCGTTCCTTCCCCTCTTCTCAGCACTGGCGAGGCCACAGCTGGAGTACTGGGTCCAGTGTTGGCCTCCCCAGTACAAGAGAGACGTGGGCATAGAGAAGAGAGTCCAATAATGGGCACAAGGATGATTAAGGGACTGGAGCATGTCACGTGAGGAAAGGCTGAGAGAGCTAGGACCGCTTAGCCTAGAGAAGAGAGGGCTCAGAGGGGATCTCCCCAGTGCCTATAAACACCCAAAGGGAGGTTACAACAAGGATGGAGCCAGGCTCTCTTCAGTGGTTCCCAGTGACAGGGCCAGAGTCATTGGGCACAAATGGAAACACAGAAGGTTCTGTTTGAACATCAGGAAACACTTTTTTTTACTGTAAGAGTGACTAAGTGCTGGCACAGGTGGCCCAGAGAAGTTGTGCAGCCTCCATCCTTGGAGATATTCCAAGCCTTCTGGCCATGGTTCTGGGCAATTGGCTCTAGATGGCCTTGCCTGAACAGAGGGGTTGGACCAGATGACCTCCAGGGGTCCCTTCCAACCCCAACCATTCGGTCATTCTCAGATTCAGTCTCAGAAGGAATGTTCCCTTCCAAGAAAACTGCTGAAGTAAACTGGATGCAGGCTGCAAACTGCTTCATCAGAGCTACAAAAGATGAACGTTACCCCTTACAAAACAGGACACCAACAAACAGCACTCTCCACCCAACGTACCAACTGTTTGCAACGCAGTGCGTAACACACAAAGAATCATTCAGATGACACTGGCTCTACATATAAAAGTTTCATTGATGAGCCTTAGCATTACTCTCCAACGCTAGCAGACTACTCCACGCACAATCTTTAGGTGCAATGCATAACCAAACCACCACTCTATCTAACACTTGAAATGCTGAAGTTCAACATCAAAGAGTCACAGAAATAGCTTATTATCTTGTCTAGCACATCCTGTGATGGAGAATAAATGCTTCCTACCATACATTCTTCAGTGATCTACTTCAATCAAATTTAAAATGACTCATATGATGAGTCCTCCACCACTCCACTGGAAAGATTGTATTGCAGCCCAATAGTCCACAATGTTAGGAAATTCTTTTGATTAGTTAGAGCCCTTCCATAATTGAATATGGTTCAGACAAAATAATACTTGTCAAAACAATTTCACTGCTAACAGGAGGCAGCAGCTGATGAGAAAATGATAAAAAGCACATTTGCTTCACTGTGGCTGGGGTGGGGGAGTGTCAGCTGTTCTCCTTAAAATTCCTGTGTATACCACTGTGCCAAAGGTCACGAGAAGTAAAGCCAAATTGCAGGTTTTGATTATAATAGTGCACGCCCTATAGCACCCCTGAGAGTTTAATAATAATGGGAAATATTCTTAATTAGCTTTTTTAAAAAAAAAAACCTTGAAATGATTAACAGCTTCAGAAAAGCATTTTCATTCATACAGTAATAAATCCTCCCAAGGAAGCAAATCCCCAAACAAGCAGTGTAAAAAGAGCTCTTGAGATTGTAAGGAGAATAATGTAAAGCTCTCTGCATTCTTAATTAAGGAAGAAAAAGCTTCAGGAAGTGCTGATCAATACAGTGCTAAGTGATAAAAATGCGAACTTTTGGAGAATGTATGAGCATAGTTTCATAAAGAGTATGAAATCTGTGTTGGGTCTTCCACAGAGTGCACTGGATTGCAACTGCTCTCATTCAATGGAAGGTCCCCATCCACCTTGGAATAAACATATATATTTCTGATAATAAGAAGGGCACACAAAAACACCCTACACAAATGCTGTTCAATAACAAAAAACTGGAAGTGTTCCTTAAGAAGAGAAACCAAGTCTCTTGCATCATTTAGCCTATCTCCTTTTGTTCATAATGCAAGTAAAACCCATTCTCTATTTTGGTCTGCTTGAACTTTCTCCAGTGCTACCACCTTCCATCTGTTACCCGCTCCCACCAGCGCAGATAAATTTACCCAGGTTTCTAACTCCATCATGCCACATGCAGTGTCATAAAAAGCAGTTTGCTGTTGCGATTTCCCATGCACAATCCAGTAAGTTTTTAGAAAAAAAAATAAATCACTTTTGCAGTTAACTTGGACAGCGCCGTATTTCGCTGCATTAAACAATCAATCAGAGTCAAAATGTTGCAAAAACTGGTTAAATTTTCTAAACAAATGCAACAGTCCAAACATCCCACTGACACGTTCAGAATAAAGGTGAGGATTCATCCCACCTGACCAGAGATGCTCAACAACTGTCCTGTGCATCCTCAGCAGTGACTCAACTGCGATACAGACTTTCAAAAGGTAGTATCTGACTGCTTAGTATCTTCTGGATTTTTTCATCAACTCTAATCAGAATTCACTTTAATGTTAAATTTATTTCTTCTATATAGCACATTTAAAAATTGTAAACATATGTACTTTCAATCAAGCTACAAAAAAAAAGCCCCCCTGGAAGATTCAAAATTCTTGGTTTCCATTACAAAAAAACCAAATGATTCAAAAATCTTTAAACCCATCATAAAAAAAATTCCTAATTTACATGCAGTTTTAAATATAAATAAAGAGAATAAAGTATACCAGCAGGTATGAAAGCACACTGCTGCATCCAGCAAAATATTACAGGTGAAGAACTCAACAAATATTCAGGATTAAAAACTTCAGTCATTACCATTGCCCTTCTTTTTAAATACTGCAATGAGTATTTCCAAATAAATGAGAAGTGACTGTTTCTTAGCATAAAATGTGCACTTTGAAAGCACACACTCTCGTTCATTTTTTAATTACAGAGTGAATTTTTAACTTCACTAAACCATTAGTTGCAGACTTTGATCAGACCTCAGTTTTCCCAGCCTGGGTGCTGCTTCAGACATCAATAATTCCAATTAAACCAACTCTGAGATATGACTACATAATTTCACTAAGCAATTAAAAACATGCAACTGAAATAACAAGAAAATCCTGAAAGAAAAGCCAGAAAACTAATTAATAATAATAATAATAATAATGCACTTCCATACCATGTTTCATCCTGTGATTCAAAATAGTTCTTAAGCATTTTGTAATATTACGATACCTTGTAAAAAAGTAAAAATATTTTCAAAACTTTGTTTATTTGATTATCTGAAAGAGTTCTGATTATTCAGGAGGAAAATACCTCCACTCATTACAAAACCCACATTTATCCAGATTGGGTTTATGCCCCCCATTTAATTGAATTAACTAAGTTTTGTTATATATAAACTGAATGCAATTGCTTTTCCACAGCATTCCCAAAGTTAGGGAGTTTCTTATAATAGTTGATTTTACTATTTGAATACCACAATGTAATTTACTCTCTCAAAATGCACCAACCTATACAACTGTTCTGCAAAAACACATCTGCAAAAACTGGCACGTAAAACTAGACTTTATTGAACCAGAAGGATCATTTTGAACTTTGTAGAATCTCAAACAGCTACGTGATAATACTAAATATTAGCACTTGGGGTTATTGGGCAGTTCCCAATACTCAGTGATTGAATCTGGCTAGATGAGTAAATTGAGGATTACAAACAACAGCTACCTGAGGCTTAACACTGGTGCTACTATTGCCCCTGTGTTTGATCTTGAAAATTTTCTCCATATTTCTGTTTATTTGTAAGCAAAATGTTTGGATACTACAGAAACCTTTAGTGGCTCTTCAGTATATACTTCAGCTAGTATGTAGATTAATGAATGAACATAAGAACATTGTCATTTCACAAAAGGTTTTTATATATGCATATATGTCTATGCTGAGTTTCTGTTTCTGAACTTCATCATCAGTGAAACAGCACACAGGGTACCAGAACATCAAGAACCCAAAAAAGTGAGCATCTAAGGGGGGGGGGGGGGGGGGGGGGGGGGGGAAGGGCCATCCTACATGTATTTATGCATTTAGGTGGAAGACTACTTTTGAGCTTTTGAGGAAAGAAAAATAAAACCCGTTTCAAACTGAGCACTTAGACTGTCACTTTAGATTTCTTCCCCTAATTGCATGGTTTAACCCTAGGCAGCAACTAAGTACCACAGAGCTGCTTGCCCACTCTCCCACCCCAGGCCCTGGTGGAATGGGGAGGAGAATCGGAAAAGGTGAAACCCGCAGGTTGAGATAAGAACAGTAAAATATTTGAAATAAATTTAATAATAATGATAATAACCATGATGATGACAAAGAAGAAGAAAAGGGAGATAATAAAAAGAGAGAGAAGAATAAAACTCAAGAAAAGCAAGTGGTGCACAATGCAGTTGTTCACCACCTGCTGAGCGATGCCCAGCTACTCCCTGAGCAGTGATCAGTAGCCCGGCCAGCTCACCCCAGTTTATAAACTGCGCATGATGTATGGTATGGAACAGCCCTTTGGCTAGTTCAGGTCAGCTGTCCCAGCTCTGCTCCCTCCCTCTTGCGTGCCTTCTCACCAGCAGAGCATGGGAAACGGAAAAGTCCTTGACTTAGGGTGAGCATTACCTAGCAACAATTAAAACATCAGTGTGTCATCAGCATTATTCTCATATTAAATCCCAAACTCAGCACTGTACCAGCTACGAGGAAAAAGAATAATTAACTCTAGCCCAGCTGAAACCAGGAGATTGCACTGGATATGTTTCTTCTCACACAAGGACCATATAAAGTTTCTATGAAGACTATGGTCTCCATCATGTACATTAAATCCAGATCAAAGACTGGTTGAAGTGAGCGGCTCCAGACAGTACAACTGTGACTCATGTCATAAACAAGGACAATGGCAGTGGTGTAGCCATGAACATCAGAGGATATGAGCAAGAAAAGGGTTGTGGGGGAAGCTTTTCCACAGTAGGAAATATGACCTAAGCCAACAAATGGTAACAGGCAGTGGAAATTATTCTTAGGGCCACATGAAAGCACCTAATATGTTGCAGTTTGTAAGATTTAAACCACTTGAGAGTCAGTAAAAAAAGATGCTGACTGCCTGACAGCAACCTGGGCCAACGGGCGCTCGATAATAGATGAACACTAAATATTAGCAAAGCATGCAGCATGCCAGTGTCAAGGAACTTGTGACCACCAAAACAGAATATAAAACATCTGCCTTTCCAAAACAAGGTTTTCACAGATATACTGATCATAAAATACAGCAAAGGCAAATTGCAGGACATGTATTTCATTTGATTCTTAATCTATGCCAAATTAGAAATCCTACAGCCTACCTTCTAACTTATTTAATACAATAAAAAAGATGAGATGCCTTCATTACTTACCCTTCGGTTATGTAACATACCACCCCAAAATTCATCATTTTTTCAGATGAAAATCTTATTTTCTTTAACCTAAAGTCAAAATATCTACTTTTTCTCTTAAGAAGAGGTCATTTGTTATGCTGCTAGGGACATTTTCTTGGCAAAGCTACTTCAGTTTTCAGTACTGAAAATTTGGTCTCTGGCCTCACAGATTTTCAATCATCAAAATAATTTTAGTTCAAACCACATTGCAGCCTGCATACAGCTGTTTCAGAAATGCATCCAAATATCCATCTAAATTATAATCCAATCCAACATGACCAACTGCTGATAGAAAGTGACTGCCATTAAGACATTGCCTTCATTTGGTTTAACCCAGTAACATACACCCATATTTTAACATTCTGCTCCTGCAGAATCATCCTGCTGGACTGACAAACACAGGGTACCAGGAAAGGTGAAAGGGCTAAACTAGTAGCAGTCAAGAAGGAACTGGAATAATGAGGGAATATTTACAGTCCTTTTCCACTATAGCCAGCTCTGTCTTTCTAAAGCATAGCTAGGAATGAACTGGCATTGCTGAGCAAACATGTTTAAGTGTATTCCTGGGAAATTCTTTACTTCAGAAAATGCCATATGTATTTCATTGGCATATCTGAGCTTTTACCCTACAAAATTAGAAATAAAAGGGCTGAGTCACCAGCTGCTAGTTCACACAGACTAGCAGCCTTACCTGTGCCAAATATAAAATGTTTGTTGGGCAGAGCACCCAACAGGTGGGGGAGGCAGCAGCCCGGGGAGGCACTCAGCGCAAAGGCAGGATCGCCCCACTGTCTGGGGCAGCACTACCGGGGTTCTCTGTGTCACACCAGAATTTCAGAAGGACCTCACAGGAGCCTAAATCACAATTCTTTTTCAGTTGCTTTGATTTTGACTTTGCAACGAAGCACCTGCATACATAGTCCACTGTTACCTACCTTTTAATGAGATTTCCTTCCTACAGAAAGGTGAACATGAAACTAAGAATTACCTATTTTATTGCAGTGCTACAGCTAGCAGTCAGATACCAAATGGTATGCATGGCCCATTTTGCCTTTGAAAAACAAACAAAAAAGGCAAAGCAAAATGCCATTGTCCTGCTGTCCTTTATTTACAGCAGAAGAAAATCTGTTCCTGATTTTTGAAATAACTTCTAAAGGTCTGGGTTTCCAATAGGTGGCAATCACCTGTTGCTCATCTTATACAACTGAAGGAAGCTGTAGAGGACTAATTGTATCCCATATTCCCACAACAATCTTGATTACCACAAAAGACACCAAACCCCCTTCAGGCAAAAATACTATAGACTGAGATACATCTCAAATAGTTTTATATGTCTAGAATGTCTAGATATTTGTGTATTACAGACAGTTATCTAGTCCCCATTTATCATCAATGGAGAGTTGGGTGCTCTCAGGCTACAATTCATATAACATCTACTCCAGATGCCTCCTTAGAGGATGCATCATGCCTTAGAAATACCTGTTTCTCTCCACTGACTACATAACATGTTTAACTGACTACCTGAAATGTAGACAACCAGAACCTCTCCCATCAAAACAGGGCAGAACAAATTCTATTTCACTTGGCAATGTATGCATCTCCATGAAAAGGTGTCAGTGAACTGTGGTGAGGGGGTTTGTAAGTCTAAATTATGCATCAGAATCTCAAATTCATTCAGGCTGCCTGGGGTGTCAGAAGGTCTCTGGTCCAAACTGCTGCACCCAGCAGGGCCCACCCACCATGACAGCAAACCAGTCTGCTCAGAGATGCATTTAGGCAGGTCTTGAAAACCTGCAAGAACATACACTGCACAGCCTCCCTGGGCTTCTTCCCCATGGGAAAAAAGCTAGAACCTCTCCTGTTCGAATTTGTCTGTTGTCTTTCATCTCCCCTCCCTGCATCCCTGTAAAAAGCCCGGCTCTTTCTTCTTAGTAACTTCCTGTAAGTGCTGGTGGCTGAAGGAATTTCTGTTGGTAGTTCTCACACTGCCCCGGTAGCCATGTGAAGCGCACCACAAAAGTTGGGCTACCTGCTTTCTGGGGTGAGATGGGGAACCACTGACTTGTGTCTTCTCCAGGATGAAGAAGCCCCATTTCTCAGCCTCCCTGCACAGGGCAAGCGCTGATCACCCTGATGGCTTTCTGCCGATCAGGCTGCAGGTTATTGATGTTTTCCTCGTTCTGGAAGGGGCAAAACAGGACACAATATTCCAGGTACGGCCTCATGAGTTCTGGGTAAAGGGAGATAACCACCGCTCTCAGCCTCCTGGCTGTGCTCCCGTTAATACAGACCTAGCCTCAGAAATTCCTCCTTTTGTGTCTGCTACAGGTTCCCACAGAGCGGGCTGTCTCTCCCTGATTGATTTTCTCCAGGCAGCTGTCTCCTCCCTGGCCACCGCAGGTGTTCTCAAGGCCTGTTTCATGCTTCCTTCACACCTCCCTCTGCTTGTTGTTCTCTGGACACTGGCCTCCCATTTAGGTGTGCCCTCGTGAGATACCCTGTTGTCAGCTGATGCACTTTTTGCACCAGCAGCAATAATAACTGTAACAGACCACATCAGCTATGAGGAAGGGCTCCACAGGACCAATGTGAGGTCATTTGCTCAGCAAGCTGAAGATGAATTAGAAAAGATCATCTTCAGGGCAGCGTTGTTTGGCTGGCATGTAAGCAAGTAAGCTACTGGGGCTGGTTTGGCCGCTCTAATGGTCCAGTGGGAGGCACTGGATGCAGGAAACAGTTTGAAAGATATGAAAACAGTGCTTCTAACAATGCTTTAAGGGAGATATATTTTACAATAAGCCCTTGCCAGCTTTTTATTGCTCTTTTATCCATTTTTATACCTTCCTGTTTTCTTTATCTTTTTTTTTTTTTTCTTCCACACTGGTATAGAATAAAAAGTTCAGGTGACACTACAAAGAAAATTTTTTAAAGCTGCCAAACTTAGCAGAAGGAAGTATTCAATACACCAACCGATAAAACAGCTTCCTTTTTGTCAGACATGCTTTGAGGCTTTGTCCTAGGCTGGCTGGTTTTTGGTTGTTCTGTTTATTCCAGAAAAGTATTCCTACCCTTCCAAAGCCAAACCACCCACACATTCTCTGCTGGCAAAAACATGAACCAGCTCTGTGCCTTCTTGCACACACCAGTGATCATTCATCTCTTGTTTGAATTCTTTTTTTTTTTAAAGACCCCTGCAACAAAGTTTTTGGCCAAAGCACTCATAGAAGATTTCTCTGTTTCTGAGACTAGAATCTTAGAAAGGTTTGGGTTGGAAGGGACCTTAAACATCATCACATTCCAGCCCCCCTGCCACGGGCAGGGACCTTCCACTAGACCAGGCTGCTCCAAGCCCTGTCCAGCCTGGCCTTGGACACTTCCAGGGAGATGGGGCATCCACAGCTTCCCTGGGCAACCTCGTCCAGTTTCTCACCATCCTCACAGTGAAGAATTTCTTCCTTATATCTAATGTAAACCTACTCTCTTTCGGTTTAAAGCCATCACCCCTTGTCCTGTCACTACAGGCTCTTGCAAAAAGTCCCCCTCCAGCTTTCTTCTAGGCCCCTTTAGGTATTAGAAGGCTGCTATAAACGTCTCCCCAGAGCCTTCTCCAGGCTGAACAACCCAATCTCCCCCAGCCTATCTTCACAGGAGAGGTGCTCCAGCCTTCTGATCGTAGGTTTTATTTTTTATAATCTTTCTCACCAGAAGTCCACGTTTTACCTTAATTTATATTGCTTTTAATCAAAAGTGCCTCTTTTAAAGTTGTTAGAATCATACCAAAGACGTGAGGTAAGAAGAATTGGGCTTCCTGGGAAGATGTGACTATTATGTATTTATTTTTCAGGTTAACTGTGACTTTTAACTCACAAATGTATTAAAAAAATAGCTTCCTCCATTAAAAGCCATTAAAATAGCAGACAGTATACCAAGAAATCCCTTCACCAATCATCGCCAGCCCCGAGCTATCTACAGCAGCTATTTCATGGCATGTAATTACGCAGGCAAGGACAAAGAGAAAGTGTCTTTGACCACAGACATTTGATTTATTTTGTGAAGCGTAATTTTCCATGGAGGAATTTTTCAACAGCCCATCCCTGGCTCTGTCAATACCATAGACCATACTGTGGTGAAAAAAAGTTCAGCTTCCCATCTCGAACCTGCTGTGCTTTCACCAGAGCATAACTGGAAAGGTACTGCATCCCCTAATGCAGTTCCTAGCCTGATGTGGATATACAGGGCTGTACCTGAGCTTCATGGGCTGCACTTTCAGGAAGGAGACACTATTCCATAGATGGAGCACCACCTTCCAAATGTTTCATGTCATTAAAAAAAAAGCAAGGATGAAAAACTTAATTCTGCATGAAACTTCCATTTTCTTTCTCTGCAAAGTGTGTCCTGTTTGTTACAAAGTAGCAGCTGAGCACTTAGATCAAAGCATCTCCTGTGTTGGACTGAAACTGAAGTGTCAAACTATTTCACTGCACCACTAATAAGAAATGCTTTGATGTACAAGTGTGTTGTGTGTGCGTGTGCATAAAGCACTTTAGTCGTTACTTAGTAGCGACGCATAATATTTTTGAAATAAATTACCCAAACTGTAATTTCGTATTATGCTATGTCACTGCAAGTAACCCGTATCATCATGGTACTGTTACTGACATGTTATTAAGCAAGATGAAAACGAACACTGAAGCAACCTTCTGAAACATAGATATTCCCTGTGGAAGGGTATTTGGCACATCCATCAGAGAATGCTGTACAAGGAAACAATGACAGCGCTCAACAATACCACTCAAGTACCCTCTGATTAAATTAGAGTTAAGGGACATAAGCATCCTGAGCCAAACATCAATGAAGACAACAAAGAGTGTACAAAGAATTGGCCTGGAGCGTGTCCCCAGATACGTCCATCAGAACAACTCCACAGTACAACATTCGTCCTTTGGTAAATAGTGTCTCCACTGGATAACATCAAATCATATCTGATCTCATTCCAAAATATGTACTTAAAAAAGCTTACTAAAAAAGGTAGATCCTCAACTGTCTCACTGGATAGCAGAGACCTGCCTCTTGGCAGAGCCTCCACTCCCCAGCACAGAGAGTAGATCCTGCCTCTGTAAGGGATGAGAGCACATCCCTCCTGGAGCACCATAGCTCTTCCCAGCCCTTCCCAGCTCCAGGAGGCAATAGCCTTCCCGCCAGCTCTTAGGGACGGCGCACATATTCAACTACAGTCAGTGGGATGTAGAAAGGGAAATGGAAACATTCACCTGAACATGAGTCAGCCTCGGATCTCTGGGGAGAACGATTACCAAATATGTGCAGTCAAATAACTTTACAATCTCATTTTTTCATGTGTGCAAAATATTAAAAAGTCAATTTCAGTCAGCACTTTAACAGCCTTGAGAATTTAATTAAAAATAAATCCAATGTTATAATAATTCTCCAAATTTTTTACTGCTGCTTCATAGTTCCAATATGATGTCTATAAGCGAGGGAGGCTAGAGTGCATTACTGGTTTAGCTCTACAGAGGACCCAGGTCTGACACTGCTGAGAAACACAGATCGTGCTGCCAGTTGCTCCTTTTAACCTGGAACAGTTTTGGCATTTCCAAGAAAACTGAAAAGACTTCCACGTGCAATTAACCGGTTGGATTTCTCAGTTTCACATTAATTATTCTTCCTAATATTCACCACCTTCTTATTTGTATACACCACTCTTTAGCATATCACCATGTATTTTTCTTTTAAAGGTCCCCTTCACCTCTATAGATCATTAAATCCTGCCTCTTGAACAGCATAATGTTATTATTTTGTCTTTTTCTCTAGCACTGCATAGCTTATCTCTAAAGCTTGTGGTCTTCATTGATTTATAACTGCCTACCAATTACTATATTGATAATTAGGGATCATTTATTAATATGCATTAGCAAGACGACAGCAAGACAGTTGTCTGCTTCAACGGCTTATTGAAACTATGTCTGAACAGTATCAGAAAAATCTCTGAATACATATTCTGTCATATTGACTGTCACATGCTGTTTCCTCTTACATAAAAAAAAAAACTTCAATAAATCTTATATTCCATCATTGTCATTTGAAAAGCCATTGTAAGTTTTATTTTATGAGGATTTTAAACTTCCATATTTTTGTTTTATATTACTTCATAAGACAGTATGCAGTCCTCGTGTTGACATCCAGTATTCTAGTTAATTTCATTTTTTAAGAAAATTTGGGCAGTTGTTACCTGTTTCTGTTTCTCCAATTTGTATCATTAAAAAATGGCTTATCACTAATATATGCACTAGTATCACTGGCAAGCCATGACAAGCCGACAAGAAAACCAAGATATAATATAAAAACAGCAACACAAAAAATGAAATTTTAAGATTCCCACTCCTAAAAAGTTTCCAAGAATATTTTTAGATTCACAGGGCAAAACACTACAAATTGTATCAAAACTCAAGTTTTTGACACATTAGCATTTTCTTTAAAAGCAAATTCCCACTTCTTAGTTGCATCAACAAATTGAGTTAAGTCATTCACCCAACACGTTATAGGTACTTGTCATGATATATGTTCCACAGACAGAGAAAAATGAGCCTGGGGAAATGAGGGAAGCACCTCCAGTCACTTAAGTTAGTGGCTTAGTCAGGACTAAAATCTATAGTCTATGAATTTATTTCCTGACAGTAGCCATTAAATTACACCCCTGCATGCAGCAACACTTCGTAAATGTGACAGTTTGGATCCCACTTAATATTTAATATAGAACTTTAAACTGTATTAAACAGCCTGAACAAAATTTGCAATCCAACAAAGACTGGACAATTTCATAGATAGAAAACAGAGTAATTTTCACTCCTGCTATTTGGTACTAAATGAAATGTCTTTCCTACATATAAATCATTCCAAATTTGCATTATAATTAAACTATGTGACACTTTCCCTAAACGATGAAGCACTTTGGGGTGCAGCATTTTGGCCCCTTAATCTTTTGAGAAGCAAATTGGTGGAAGCAAGGTGGTCAGAGAAAGAAAACAGAAGAAAATGAGAACAAATTATGAAGCTAGAGAAAGTACGTGTGGAATGATGATAACAGTTTGGATTGGCCCCAGATACCCTATCATTATAGAGATATATTTCCTTGTTTTAGTACTTCTAATAAAGAAGAAATTTCTACTCTGAAATGAGGCTAATGGTAAAACTTTGTTTAAAGACTGCTCTGTGCCTCGCTCCTTCAGCTCCAACAGCAGCAAGCTAATCCATCTACAAAGAAAGGCAGATGCTTCGAAATAACAAGGAACATCCTTGTACTCATTCCCCAGCCTACTGTGATTTTGCCAACTTAAAAAAAAAAAAAAAATAACCAAAAAGCAAAATGGAAAGCATTGCAGTGCTCGAGTCCTACTGCTGCCTGTGTCACTGATCTGCAAGGTAATGATGGGCATATTAAGTTACTTGCACTTATACCCGCAAAGACTATTTGGGGATGGGGAGAGGCAGAGCCAGAGTACAAATCTATTCCAGAATTGAGAACATAGCTCTCAATCCTCAGGCAGCACATGAGAGACAGGGAGAGATGAGCAATGAGAGAAACATGGACATGTAACCATCCCTGGATTAAAGTTATTGCTACTGGAGGCCAGCAGAATCATCTAATCACCCTCCTAGGAAACTATATCCATGTTTATTACTCTGGGCAAATCAATCTTTATTGGTTTCTGCAGTGTGGAACACCAACATCAGGAGACCTTACAAGGGACCCTACTGCAGACCCTTCCCTGGAAAGAGAGATAGACATGCAATGCCTCAAGCACAGAGAGTCATCCCACAATCAAAAACTTGAGGTTAAAAATATCATTAGCCACTCCGAAAGCCGTGTGCACTCACAAACAGAAATGCTCTGCCTAACATCTCTGACCAAAAGCAGCAGCTGCTGTTGGGTCACGTGTGTGTTTAGCCAAGAGCCCAGCTCCAGGGCTGGATTCTTACAGCACTCTGGGTTAGCACGTTGGGTCTCAATAAAGCTTATTTTTTTGTTTTAATTACAGTGTATTCTGCATAAAGTAATTTCAGGGCTGGGCAACCCTGATTAGACAGATTGGATTCATACTGAAGTAGAATTTACAGCCTCTAGGACTTACCTTACGTGTGAAAATGGGAGTGTTCACAGACATCTAATTACAGCACTTAATGAGGGACTGCACAATAGCACATCTCCCTTTACTTTGCCACAGCCCCATTACAAGTAACTCTATTTCCTTAGAGATCCAGGCTTTTCCAACCATGCCATCTCACTATATACTCACCAATCAAAATGGAATAAAGTCTATCCCTCATGTTTCTGGAAGTCTGTTGATAAAAGAAAACTGGAGGAGGCAAACTCCTCAAACATTTGTCTTGTAGCTGATCTCGTATTTTCAGCAAAGACACAAAAAAAGGGGATACAACTTTGGTCAGTACAACTGGTACAACTTTGGAAAGCACTGCCAATGCCAGGGAATACTGGAATTTCATTCTGAAAGAAGGGACAGGCTGTAAGGACTTCCCTAATAGAAATGGAATGAGAAGTAATGATGCGAAGTGCCTTGTGATTCTGCTTGAGAGCCTCGTAATAAGCATTTCTGCTAAAAGATGGGAAATTAGCAGCGAGAAATGACCGAGGAGGATAAAGACCATATTAATCAATCAGAGGATCATAGGATAAGGAGGATTAGCTTTGTTGAAAAAGGCAAAAGCTATCTAGAAATTATCAACAGAAGCATTTGTAACAGAAACAACAGAAGTATTAATGCCATAAAACAGGGCACAGTGACACACATCTCAATACAATTTTTTTCAACTCTGCTCAACAAAACTTCAAAACCCCAGAGCCACTGGGACATACAAGTGAATCAATAATCTATTTTATGAAATGTAGTGTTCCTCACTTATTTAGCCTTGTACGTTCAAAGCCAAGAGGAGATATTATTCCTTTGTGCAAGCTCATTTGAAGCAAATAATAAAAAGGTCTTTTTCATTTAAGACAAAGAATGACCAGTGACAGAACACAAATGCAAATGAGTAGTCACTGTCAGGAATACGACTAGTTGCAGATCAGTAGAAGGTTCCCAGCCAAACAATCAGCAATGTTTGAAATATCTTTGCAGGCTGAGTAGCAAGGTATTTACTTTTTTCCGCCCCCCCCTCCTTTTTTTAATACAGTCACCCACAGTAAGTGGGAACTAAGTTAGATCATCTAAAAGCCCCTTGTGTTGGATAAAATACTAGACACTTTATTATTTTATTAATAATAACTGTTAATATATGATAAAATTCTAAAGAGAACAGCACTTTTCACTCTTTGTTATATTAGACACCACAGGGCAAACCCTGTGATCCGCTTTCCCTTCTCTGTGTAAACAGAACGTGCCCGATTTCCATTACAAATTTGTTCCGTTAGCTATCAAGAACTAGCCATCACACACTAAGAACACTTGTTTATTCCTAGACTAGCCTAACAGCACTTTGAATACAAAACGTGGGTTTCTCTGAGACAGGAAAAGACAGGAAGGACTGGGGAAAAGAAAGCTATTGACATTTCAATACATACTTTTCAAAAATGTTTGTTACATTTGCAGCATCTCCCACAATGTTCCTGGGAATCAGCCAGGTCTATCTATAGATATACACCACATAGCTTACAAGTAACTATCTTCTCCTTCACATAAGACCCAATAGATGGTAAGAGCTAATTAAAAAACATTACGATTTCTTGTTGAAATGTGCAATTAAGAAGAGAAATGAAGATTGAGATTAGCAAAGGCAGAAGATCTCTAAACTTTATATTACACAATTAACATTTTAAGTAGAGTGGGTCAAAATAACTAGGCTTTTTACTTGCCTGCAACACTGAAAAGTGAAACAATCATGCTTCAGGTCAAATAATGCTTCATTTATTTTTTAGCATTATTTTAACATTTTCAAGGGTTTGTAAAAGCTGTTTCACATCTAAAATTGGAAACATTTGCAGGCGGTTTCAATGCTGCTTATAGCCTACGAACAGATACAAAAGTACATCAGACATTTACGCCTGCAATAGCCATACATGAAATCTTGGTGTGTTAATTAAGCTCTATATGTGTGCAGAGAAAATAAAGATAATTCCGATAGAAAATCTGAACAGTTCATTTAACCAGACATAGGTCCCTCTGACTCCTGAAATAAATAGAAGTTAAAGGTTCAGGGTTACAAAATTATCACCTTGCACAGCTTATTCAGAGTACGGCTAAGCAGCAACGTCATACAGAGATGTTCTGATTTACTTAGTAGAAAACAGGTAAATAATGCAAATCAATTTTCAGGAAATTAATAGAGGTGACAAAGGAGAGTCGTGCTCAGGCTGCTCTACCTTGAACATTGCTGCTGGCCCAACTCCTCTTCCCTGACCACCCTCACAAGGGGAGCCACACAGCAGAGCAAGAGCTGGAGCACACCATGACCTGACCACAATGCCACAGGAAAATGAAATCAAAGCCACAACCACCTTGGAAGGAACAGACATAAGTACTGTGTGTCCTTCCCTTCTCTTCAGTGCTCCTGATAGGGTTTTGGCTGCAGTGCGTCTACCAAAGGGCAGGCAACGAGCTTAATGGCAGATATGGGCCAACTGAAGATCCAGAGAGGAGGATAACAAGAATAATGAGAGGTCTAGAAAGCATAACTTCTAGGGAACACCGAGGGAAAACAGATGAAAATAATATGCAGACGAATATAAATTTGAGATATGAAAATAGGTCTCAAATCTGAAAAAGCCTGAAGTAGTACGCTTGAATTGTAATAAAATAGATTTAAAACATTAAGCCGGTACTAGTGAAGACAGAAGCACATTAACAGGCTATCTAGGGCAGCTGTGCAATCTCCATCCATTAAGATTTTTTAACATGTTACATAGATGTGCAAAGAAAAGGGGCAGTTCCTCTTCAAGAAGTCACAAAGACCTGGCTAAGGTCCCATCCCAGTTTATTTTCTATGAGTCTAATTTTGTCTTTTGACCAGCATATTTGGCCTTAAGTCATTCTTTTTTCTCAAGTTTTCCCTATTCAGTTACTGACTTCAGTAAACTCAGTACCAGGGAGTGAGAAAATAGTAATTTCCTTATGCCCTTTTCATTACTTCAGAGTTCTGCTAAATGCAGCTAACTGGGGAGGAAGAAGAAGAGGCAACACAGATATCCGAGCCTGAATCTTGGCAATGAAGAAAAGGAGCCAAATGTCCCAGATATTGCATTTAAAATTCTTTCTGGCCCCTAAGAGATACATTTGTATAGGCTACTAAACTTCAGCACAGTTTGATATTCATAAAAGCCCTCCTAATCCTCTTTCTCTTGGCAAAAACTCTGTAGCTTGCTGTTGTTACTAGCTCACCCGATCCAACTTTGTGGGATTCTTTTTTATTTCAGCTTTTTACCTTGGTTTTCCCATAGTGTCTGGGATTTTGCTGAAGAACATTCCCATCTAAGAGTTTTAGCTCAGAGCACTGCAGTTTGCCAGCTCCCTAGAACCAGGACCTAACAATCTCCTGAGCAGGGGATAACTCTTCTGTTCAGCCAGGTTCACAGATGAAGTATTACACATCACATCGAGGAGAAACACCAACCAAAGGATGAAAAAAAAAATGAAGTCAGAGATTCCAAGAAAATATACTCCACAATAATTCATTACTGCCAACTAACTCAACAGAAGTTACAGTAGTATAAAACCAGTTTCAGTCAGAACAAAATCAAATTCTTTCCCTCAAAGACAACAATATATTTGATCATATTTTAAGTCAGTTATCTGCATTCTTTATTTGGTAAATAGCAATTTTAAGAGTGTTAGATGCCAAAAGCCACAAACCATACATACATAAAATGGAATACATAAATTACATTACAAGATATTGAAGGATATCACCATGACATTTTCACTGCAGAAACCGACAGCTCTGGTATCATCTAGAATGGTGTCTGTTAACTCCCAGATAACATTTGATTCTTAATTAAAATAACACAAGCCTATCCCGTTCACATTTTTTATGACTTCCCAAAAATACTTTGGACTTCAGCTAGCAAGGCGATACTGTGAGTGGAAAGAAATACAAGCTTTTTCACATGAGTAGTGATGAGACAGAAGAATCAGAAGTGACAAGAGGAAAGTTTAACCGCAAACCTTGGCAACACAGAGGGCACAGTGTGGGAAAAGACAGAACAAGTCCACCCCCAGCACACCCATTTCCCAACTGCTAGGAGACAACTTGGGTTTTGGAGTGGGGTGGTACTGTACAGGCGTGTTAAGCCTGAGTTTTTACACCCCTTCTTGTTTCATTTCTCAGCCAAAGCATTTATGCTGTAACATGCCTTGGCAGCAGCGTTAGGCTGAAGGGGACGGCCACTTCTGAGAGGAGGTTTAGGAAACACCACTTACTGCTTCCCTGCAATTATTTGCCTCTTCTGAGTTGGGCCAGGAGAGGAATTCAGAAGTCCTCCCCCTCTCTCCCAGCTCAGAGGAGCAACAGATACCTCGCTGGGCTGTGAACCACGGCTGCCTCTTGGCAGGCGCACAGTGGGAAGGACCAGCCCTGTGGCGGGGCTCCAGCAGCAGCAGCACATCTCCGCAGGGGCTGGGAGGGGGGTGGCAGGAGCCCACCCACCTCCCCAGAGCAGCACTGAGCCCAGTGAGCCCACAGACCGGCCCCCTACACAGCAAGCATGTCACCCACTTGAGGTGTGTCACCTCCCAGCTGGGTTGGCCTTCCAACAACAGGCAGGGATAAAATTCAGTATAAACCTTGCCTGAAGCGTAACCAGCCATTTGGGCTGCTCCTATGAAAGAAGAAACACTACTTTGTTCTAACCATCAAAACTTCTGGTTAAAACTTCGCAGTGGCTGGGATATGAGAAGGTGACGTTTCAAAACCCAGGGTATTTTCTTCTTTTATTATCGAGGTAAAAAATAGTAAAGTGTGTCTCCTGAACTTTTGTATTAAGGAAAGAAAAAAAGGTGCTCAGGCAGAGACCTTGAATGTCAAGTGATTTTCATGGCTGTGTAATAGACTCTGAAAAGCAGAGGATTTTAATAGAAGTGTCAGTCAGAGTCTGTAACTACTTCCATACAAAATTATGACATCGGTGCTTAGTGAGATTTTTAAAGCAACATATGCAACAGTACTAGGCAGCTAATCTGCAGGTTACTAGGACCAAGAAAATTAATTTTGGAACTTCAAGTATTCCCAGCATTCATGCCTCCTACTGTTCATGAGGTCAACTGAACATAATTGCAAACTAGGCTCTTGTTTGGATCTATTTTATTCACTTCTAAATTGGATAAGGATCTCTCTTCACCTTGTACTGGTGCAGTATTACCTAAACTCCTAAAAATCATGACAAATCACCTGTGAAGGTTCTTTCAGAAATAAGACTAATAACTCATAAACTTCGTCAAAATGAACAGGCGGGGTGGGGTGTGCTTTTGGATTGGAAAATAATAACTGCCTTTTAATTACAAGGCATTTCTAAGAAACTTTCTAATGTGAAAGAACAATGCTCTCGCATTAATTAATAGCTGGCTTTCTATGACAACTCTCCACGTTCATTTTGTCAATAGAACTACATTTTTCTCCAGCCCATACATAATCCTAAATGACAGTTAAAAAAAATAATTAAAAATTCTAATTTTCACCAGAGCTCTGGCAAAGTCAAAGGCCTGTGAAGGTTAGCTTTCATGAATTGTCTCCATGGGTAACCGGTCATTTTGCAATAGTTAGAACTGGATGATGGACACCTTGATATACTAATTTTTAACAACAATAATGATACTACTACATTCTTCTGTACTGTAAAGAAGCAGTATTTCAAGTCTTGTTCATTTTGACGTCTAAAATGCATCAACACATTGTCCAATTCAGATAGTTCTGAAATACCCACAAAATCAGAACTGACCAGAATTCTTGCAATTAAAGAAAGAAAGATATTGTTCACCACCCCTCTGTTACCAAGCCTCAGTCAGACCAGGTTAGACCTGTGGAACCTGGAAGCTTTGTGACCTGCCCAGAAAGCAGCTCTGCCCCCCACCCCCCCCCACCCCTGCTTGCTCTGGGACTGAGCTTCTGTCCCCCTCCCCCAGAGAGGGGCAGCTCACTCCCACACAGCCTGAGCGGCGCCTTGCAGCACAAACAGGGCAGACTTGAGAATAAAACCTTGGTTTAGTCAGTGGCTGTGGGTTCTGTGCAAAGTGACATTTCTGTAGGATTTTCAAGTTAAAAATATGCCAATAACATACAAAACAGTGACAAAATGTACTTGCCAAGTCCCTGCTATTATTAGTATACTTAATACCCCATCCTTCAGCTAAACTTCCTGTGTTGACTGTGATCTTCTAAGGGAGCATTTATGCCAGTTCTCCAGCGCTGGAGTAGCTGAGGTTTGAACCCAAGCCATTGCTGCTCTGCCCACTCCACGCACGCCCCTCCAGGTTGCTTCTTCAGCAGTTTATCCCCCCCGAGCTGCTACCAGTTAGCTTTCCTTCACCTTTGTGGGTCAGATGGAAAGAAGATACAGAACGTAAAACCGCACACCCCGTGTACGGCAGCACATTTTACGCCGTTTCTTTAGCTCTCCCGATGCTCAAGTGGTTTGTTTAAACTTCACTAGACTGAAAGGTCTCCCAAAAATAGAAAAACACAGTGTTTCAGAGGAAAGGTTAAATCACAGTATGTGTTCTGTGCTCTGGGTGAGAAAAATATTCAAAAACTCCATCCATACCTGCTATCAATAAGTACAACAGTAATAACTGAATAATAACGTTTTACTGTCCAAAATATTCTAATTCAAAGCACCAGGAGAAATCATATGATATTCAGGAAATTACATCTGGCTCCTGATTAGCACAGCCAGTACTCTTGTGTTCTGTATCCTTGACTATAAAGACCAAACAAGCATAGTCTTATAGGATACATACAGAAGCTTGTGTGGTTTTATATACAGAGATTCAAGCTTAAGCCCTCCATAAATCTGAGATTATTCTCCTTCCTAAACAATATATATGTTACTCACAATAATACAGTAATTTGGCATGGCAAAATACAGCCGCCTTTTCTTTGGAAGAAAGGAATCCATCTGGAATGCTAATCAACAAGGAGGACAGTGCTTTCTGAAACTCAAGACCTACAAATCTCCTTGATATGGCTATCCTTTTTCATTATTTCTCTGTTATACGGTCTCAGACTAGATGAGGAAAGATCAACAGACAACCTGGGGCAGCCACAGAAACACAATAATCTTGTTTTCAGCAGAGGATCAAAACAAGCTTTGAGAAAACTAACTCTGAGTTTTATTTTCTTATAGAAGAAATGCATTTGTTTCCCAGTGTGCTTGAGCAGCAGGAGATCTATGAGCGACCAAAATAATGTGTACCTCAAGCCCAAAAGAGCCGTAATTTATTTTAGTCACAGAGCACAAGAAGCTGTCTTCACAATGAGGCCTTTTCCCACCCTTCCACAGACTACTTGCTGCATTTTAAGAACAGATGCACAAAAATACGTGGAGGATCATATCTAATTAGTATTTGTTGAAGTGCACATAGCATTCCCTGGGCATTATATGGATTTGAAACAATCTAAGCCTCTAGTTCAGCTGTCTGTTAAAGTTAAAAATATTTAAGTTAAGGTCTCCCTCCCTTTTTCCCTTTCTCCTATGCTGATTCTGTAAGAGAAGACAAATGCCAAACGCTGTTTATCTGCAGAGATTAACAACAGTCAAGGGTAGAGGAGATGAGCAAGAGAATCAAAAATAACTCAAATGCTCTGGTTCACCAAGAATGAAGCACACGAAATCAAGCAAAAAGATCAGTAAATAGAGTCATCATTACAACATTCTTAATCCAGACCCAAGCAGGCTCCACTACAGTTGAAAGTTGCCAGTCACAGATTGCTTAAAACTGATGAGGCTGCCTCATTTTATCAGTTACACGCCAACACATCCAATCCTCTTTTCTAAACCTGGAGAAAGCATCTCTCTTCTTTCCACTCTTGACAAATGAGTCTTTTCGCACCGAGGCAACAGCCTGCAGGAAAGTGAGCCACAATGAAGATTATATTCTCGTCAGTTCCATGATGAGCCACGCCTAACTCTACTAACAACCTCCTTTCAGTAAAAACAATTTCAAAGAGCAGCAGCCATAAAATCCACAATTTTCTGTGGCACAAACACCACACACTCACATAGGAGCTCACTGCTCACATATTTATGAGATGCTCGATTTCCAGATACACCCTACAAAATCTAACACAAAGTTTGCAGCAGGAGGAAACAGGGATAGCAGACCTTTGTTGACAAAGCGAATCACACAGACTCTTTTTGATTACAGGCCGATTTTTCATCTTACAGTCAGAAAGAAAAGAAGGATGAGGCAAAGAAGAAAGAACCATTATAGTTATAGCTTGTATCAAAGGGTTTTGTATAATCCATGTTTTAGCACTAGTTTTCTTTCAATAAAAAAAAGAAAGAAAGAAAAGGATCAATAAAGCAGCTAAATATATGAGTGAGTGTAATTGGAAGCCAGAAGAAGAAACATCACACGTGGGGTATGACAGTTCTTCATTTTGCATTGCTTTTGTAGAAGGCAAATGACAATTTCAGAGGAGTAGCTGCCATAGTACTCATGGAGGTGAACAATCTGGTTTCAAAGAATTGAAACTGTGAGAACGGTTTCAAACAGTTCTTGTTCAGACTTCCAGCAGTCAAACTACTGATACATCTCCTATGCTTTCTTTCTCGAGGCATCCTGTTGTAAGTTAGGAACAGATACAAATATCTCTCACACAATAAAATAGGGGTTAGAAAGCAGTACACAGTGCTGAAGAAATATCTCCCACAGTTCCAATTTCAAGAGAACACTCTAGAACTCTCACTGCTATTCTGTATGAGATGGCTTCTTGGTTTTCATCTCCATTATATCTTGCTCACATACACAAAACCCAGGCCAGGTAATAATGGGCCTCGATGAACACAAGGGGCAACTATGACCATGTCTGAATTTTTCTCCCCTGTAATGTTATTACTCGTTACCTGTTGTATCAGACTAATTGAACCACCAGTGAAGACACTTCCCTGTCAGTATGGTGGAAACAAGAGGTCACAAGATCACTACGAGAGCTTTCCTTAGGGGAGAAGTTAAAAATTGTCACGTTCATAATCTGACAGCTTGCTCCACCCTCTGTCTGTAGACTGGCAATTTAAAATTCCTCCCCTTTTGAACAGAGACATATATTCAAGCCGTGCTTCAGACAGGTCACACTGAGCAGCGTACGCACAAGCCGTAGCCAGCCTTTATCCCCAGTGGACAAAAACAACTGGTACAAAACATAGCATGAAAGTGTCGAGGAAGGCTGATGGCTCAAGTGACACCACACATAGGGTGTTTACCTGCCACTTGTGTGCATTATGTTGAGTCCTAACCATTTCTGTGGGTATTCTGCTGTCAGAAACTTCAGTTCTACTCAAAACGGGAAAACAAAAAGTCTCCAGAACTCTGAAGAATAAAGAAAATAAATCCAGGCAACTGTCGCATTCTCTGAGATAAGAGATGTAAAGCAAAGTGGTTTTTTCCCCTCGTAAAAATGTTGGGGCACAAGACTACACAGTTTTCTGTGCAAAAATGTATTATTTTCAGAAGTCTTGAAAGTCAATTATAGAATATTGTTTAATATTAGAAACAATATATAGCATTTGAAAGCATGACTTAATACTAATATATGTCAAGAGCAAATTACATTGAGTAAGAAAAGTCTGCCAAAACAGCTTGAAGTTAATGAAAAGGCTAATCAAAGGAAATACAAGTCTTTTAATTCTCAAACCTTGAATACTCATTGCAGAAATATCTTCAGCAACATATTCCTCTCTTGGTTTCAGTGCAAACAAGTAATATGGGTAGTGTAATACAAGGGCCTAAAAAGCCACACACAGATACACGCACAAAGTGGCTTTTGTTTTGAGATGATTTTCTATGACATTAAATTCTTGCCAGCTTTGTTATTTATATGCTTTTGATGTAAGCAGATTTCAGTAATAAAGACACCAGAAATGGAGGCAAGTAGCAGGCTAGTACTGTCTCTCTCAGAGTAGGGACCTATGAGAATCATATTCAGTAACATAAATTGCATTAGAGTGTAAACAAAATTTAACCCAGGTGAAATGAATAGAGCAGAAAATGACTGTATTAAATGAAGATGACAGGGTGGAAATGTTTTGTATAAGGATATAGCTCTATAATATATTCATAGCCAGCAGCATTAGGACAGTTCCACACCAGCAACAATTTCTCATTTTTAAACCTTTTTGCTAAAATAAATAATTATACCTGCTCATTGATTTTTAAAGAAAAGACTCTCCTTTTAAATATTACTAATCTGGGTTTTATACTGAATTCTAAATTACACTAAGTCATCCAATATATGGGTTGTTCACTTTCTTTAAAATCCAAAATTTTTTCACAGTATTATTCACTTGATAATTCTTACACAGTTACATGTTTACAGTCTGAAGCCACATTTGCAGTACATCATTTCAGAAATCCTCACATCTAAATGCTGTAATACTCTCAGTGTCACTGCTCAGAGCAAATGAACAATGAAATCAAAAGCTTGATCTATGATGCACCACAAGGACAGAATTATCTATGCTATATTATCTACATTTATGTGCATGACCACATAAATTCATCTATCAGAGGCAAGAGTTAAAAGAAAAAAAGAAAAGTAAAAATCACAATTCAAGAGCATCTTAGCTCTTTTCACTAGTCAATTACTATTCTTCAAGCATTGCAGACACCATCCTCAGCTCCACAGAAAAGGAATTCACAGTCCCTTCCAATGTAAGCCTACCCAACGTGCATATTTAGCCATTCATACAAACATCTAAAGGCATTTTATATTCTCATTATTCACATCTGGGTAAAATAATAAATCACGGAGAGAAGGTTAAATAGCTAACTAGAAACTGGTTTGCACCTTATCAGCACATTGTTTTCTTGTGGTGCTGACTTTACAGCTATGGAGGTGATCTTAGAGCAACAACATTTTGGTGAAGTGCCACAGGTCTTGGAAAAATCATGACACTGATATTGCAACTAACGGTGCTGCCTCTGACACCAATGCACACAGAATCACCAGGTGAAAAATACTATGAATTCTCTTTTCCTCACTTATTTTAACTTGATGGTGCACCCTTATGTCCTTTGTCAGCCATCTTCTCCCATCTAAGCCACTCTAAATGCATAAATGTGCACAAAGCCATACCACAGAAAACACCCAAAATTAGAATAATGAAAATATGATTGTTATTCCACTTCTTCACCACCGTTTAAGAATCCCTGCCCACGAAGGCTATGCAGACTTACCTGTGTGATTCTACAGAGCTAGGGTATGTCACTTCAGCACAGGTACACATTGTTAGAAACACAAGAAAAATACATCCAAAGCAGCTGACTATGTAGTATTTTCTTTGTACTGATCTCAAAATAGCAAACATATACAAAACCCACAAACTATGGTGTAGAATTAGTAATGTACAACTTAGATGCAGAAATCCTTGTTTTCTGAAAACAAGCAATGACCTACACCCCACAGTACACATATAATCCTACGTTAGTCTTGAGAGCATATTTTAGCAGTATTTATATTTACACTGAATTTAGATTAGATTATCTCACTTTCAAATTAATTTCTGGAAGTAACAGAATGCTCACATCAACACTGGGTATTTTTGAGAGGGAAGCAGAAGAAAAATAAATGATAATTCATGAGTACTGTGATTAGCTGCCAACATTTACAAGCAAATTTTGCAGTCCTTTCTCAGGATTTCTTACAAGACACATCACTTCAAGTCAAAGACAAGCTGTGTTATACGTATATTATATATTCACAAATTATATAGGTGCAACTAAAGGGGTTGCTTGTGATTTTCTTTCTGAAAGTAGGAAGAACCATGTACAGCCAAGTCAGCCCTTAATAATAATCAATTCATCTTTCCAGTATAACCTTGTCTTTTAAGGAGGCTTTACCCTGGCTTTTAAAAACCCAACGAAACTCAGTATGTTCTGCCTGGCTGTCTTAATGCAGCTGTGTCCTTGAAGATGACCTTACCAAATTCTCACGATCTTTACTCATGAAAGGGAAACCAAGACTCGTGATGACTTTACACCAGGTCTTTGTTCATCCTTGCCTTACAGTGCATCTTAGGAAAACAGTGCAAGGATTTTCACAGAAGAGATGATTACTCAGATCAACAAACAACTGTAATCTCCACCCTTTTTATACGACAAATTCATTAACAGTTGCTTCCAAAAAGGAAATAATCTTTATGTCCATAAATTGCCAATCCCTCATATTAGTGCTATTTTATATGGTACAACAAAAAAGGATGCTATTTTAAATTAACAGTATGACAATTGAGTTATGTTATTATGGTTGCCCTGCTCAAAATTGGAATCTACTGCTAAAGTCTGCTTGAAATATTTTTTTTTCTTATTTATAGGCTCTAAATGGGATTATAAACAGACTATACAGTCATATCTGAGGTAAGGCACTTCATACATTCTATGCTAGTAGGAGTTCTATGCTAACTCCTCAATTAACTTTCAGGAAGGTCAAAGTTTTGGGTTCCCCCCCCCCCCCCCCCCTTCTCCTATCCTTCTTCTATGCTGTAAAAATAAACTAGTAACACTCCAAACACATTTGAAGATGGTATGGTTTTCTACATATTATGGCTTTGTGTTAAGCAAGTTTCTGCTGCCTTACTTGTGGCAGCATTCCCAAACAATACAAATATTCACATAATGTGCCAATATATATGATATACACAAGACCAAAAGACTGGAATTAGACTCTCCATTCTTAGGTTTTGCTTCTGGTCTTTGGTTGGAGCGTTTTCTTCATGTCTCAAAACCACTACCTTTCCTTCAGTGGAAAACCGAAAACTGTTGTTGCTCATACAAGCAGTTTATGAAATTTCTCCTTTTTGTCTTTGATTGACACAAAATTATCCCCTTGATTCTTTCCTAATTTTATTTCTCATTTTGGCTTAGAAAAACTGTCCATGCCCTTTACATCTGGTGCTTAATATACAGTAGAGTGAAACCTGAAATCTGGAAATGCGAACACACTATATATGTTTCTTCAGCTAGATTGTATTTAGCATTCATGAAGAATCACACTAAATGCACCGAAGTGAGGTGTCTCCCACTTTTGTACAAGAGTCAGAGTAGCAATGTCACCTACATTATATTTCCCATTTTGGACGTTCCTTCTCCCTGGAAGCAATTCCTCCAAAGGAGCTACTGCAGTTTGTTTTTACAGTGAATCAGTTAACTGCTGAAACTATTCAGCAAATGGACTAGTAAGCGACCAATTTCATTTTGCTGATTGTAGCAAGACAAAGTAATGGATTTAATACAGCAGTTGATTTATTTACCATCCAGTAAGGAAATTGTTACTAGTACTAGGACAACCTACAACTTTAACAAAGAGATATGTCTTTTTGTGGCAACTGGACAAGTGAGCAGTGGACTACCTCCTTCTTGTGTAGTTTTTTTATTTAACCCTTTTTACATTTGTAAACTATATTACCATGGAGGCTCTGCAGAAATTTCCCACTGTCAAATCAGCGAGACAGACATTAGATATTAGGAAATTCTGGTCGTTATTGATCAAATTCTGTATCCTCAGTGATCTACCACCATCCCTCCCTACACATGGAAATGACTTTCATCTTGTTCAGTAATGAATACACCTAATAAAGCCTGCTGAGAAAAGATAGTGGGAGGGGAGATAGCAAAAAAAAAAAAAAAAAAAAAAAAATCAAAGCTGTCTTCAAAAAAGAAACATATGACTCGTTCATCTCAAAGGGGAGGCCTTAGGAATAGCTAGGCATTATCATACTGTATCTGACTCTCTAGCCTATAAATGATTAATGGAACCGCTGAGGGAGTTATTGCTATCAGCACACACATCTCACAAACTGCATCAGCTGTGAACTCCATAAGAGTTAAGAAGAAACAAGATTTCAGATGAGAAAATGGCAAAAATGTCTGAGGTATGAATTAAGTCTACTTTCTCCATGCAGTTAACAGAAAGAACTGAAAAATTCTGTGTTGGACATTCCAAGGGTGAGAAAGAAAACAATTAAAGATGGGGGATAGAAAGACAGACTTTAGCAGGCAACTGAAATCCCCACCGCAAAAAGCAGCTTCCATTAACTGTAGGATTCACCATCTGCCTCGGTTGTAACAGACACAAAATAAAAAATCCCTTGTGGTATGTGGAAGGGTTTTTTCCTCTGTTTTTAATTCATTTTGGACAGACTAAGGCTTTCCAGAACTAAGGCTGTCACAAGAAGTGGACAGGACAGCTGTAGAAAGGGACAGAATGAGTGAGTATTTGGCAGGGAAAAAAGGAACTGTCCTGTCACGCTACAAAACTTCACTTTCTGCAGGGGCTGGCACTGCTCATGGGGCATTCCTTACTTGGTCTATAGTAAAGAGAAACAAACCGACCAAACAACACCAAAAAAACCACTTGGTCTCCTTCCAGGAAATGTAATCACAAAGAATTTCCAGAGAGAATTTGTTCCTTACATAAACTATTACCAATAGCTGAACACCTCCCTCCCACTGTAGCACCACCTGTGCTGCACAGCATCAAATGGGAACCCAGGAAATCTTCATAAAACATCTCTTTATTGGAATTCAGTCTTCATGAGTGGTCATGTAAGCAAGCAAAATACACATACTGGCCATACCTTCCGACTGACTGACAGCAGACCACTCTCAAACTTTGATAACACTCAAGAGAAGAACGAACCTCCTCATGTCTACAAAGCTATTTCACTTCCGAGCCTGCACACTTCCATGGGTGTGCAAGGTCCGTGGCCCAGCTTCAAGAGGAAGGAGAGACTCATCCTGGCTATTTGTTTAAATTACTATCCTGGAAATGAGAACAATCTATTTAACCTCTCAAACTGCAGAGTACTTAGTCATAGCCTGAGTTGGCAACAAAGCAGTAGGCTACTATAAAGAAGCTGTGTGGATGCAACGCATGCGAGGGTGATGCATGGGATCCCAGTCAGGGTTTGAGTGCCCCTCCTGCTTTTCTCAGCTCAGAGACCCCTGCTGTCTACCAGCTTACACTAAGAAGATGTGGTAGGCGTGCAAGAACCTGTAACTGGCCCTGGTGAGCTGTGCTGTCCAGATCAGAGGTATCACTACTTCCAAGACAGTACAATGAGAAGGACCGTGGATGAGCTAAGCTCACCCTCCCATACCTACATGCTTGTACTCCACCGAAGTGTCATTCCAATTTAAAATCATGTAATTGCTATCAAAAGCTGTGAGCATCTGTAACCTGCCACAGAAACGTAGCCATCTACGAAGTTAAGGCATGGGTGCCACTCCATGCTACCAGACGGCTACTTCAAGTAAGAAATTTCTCTGACTGACATTGCTAAAGAAGGCAGAATGTAATTACCTGAGCTGAAATAGGATACAGGTTCAACTGGATCTTTAATGACCAGAAGTGTTTAGGGCTTTTATTTCATGTCTCATTCAAAAGATAAATGAGTACCATTCCAAAGATTAGATTGCTAGCATACAGAGAATGTCTCTTCAGAAAAAGAAAAAAAAAAAAAATCAAATAAGAAAGGGGATTTCACTCTTTCACATAAAAGCTCCACCATTTATGTTTGTCTCTGAAATGACTGATCTACTTAGTAGATATTACACGTTGAAAGAAATAATTCAGTTGTTACACAACGTAAGTAGTAGAAAACTCGAACTATTGAACTGCCTGAGTTGCTAAATCAGAGGTTCTCTTTTTTAAAAGCAAAAAAAAAAATGATTGATGTATTTAGGAAGAATTCTATTTCTGCAAATGTGAAGGACTGCACAGATTTTTATCATAACATTATAAAAAGTTTGAGAATAACTTTGACACAATAGTTCCTTCAGGTTGAGCATGACTGTTACTTTAAAGCTACTTCAATCATAAGGGAGCTAGCAAAGAAAACATTCACCCAGAACAATTCAAGCTACTTTTATGCTTCACATGTACCTTACATTAAGCACAGTATTATTTTAACATCTTGCATATTCTTTCTCTGGGGACCACACACATGAACAAAAGCCTAACAAAAGCAACAAGAATTTGCACTGTGAGTTAGTGAGCTCTGAATCTTTAGTAGGTTTTAATGCCACACGCTCTAGGAGACAGATTCATAGACCCCTCTTCACACCCAACAGGTATTACGCCATTGATTTTTTTGATATTTTATCAGGCATAATATTCTGGATCATTTGCAAAAAGTCCACAGTGAAGGGGAGGTTTTGGGTACATCATGTACTTTCTGCAGCAGAACTGATACATCACTATCAAACAGACCGCAGACAATAAACCCGTTTCACCTAACACAGAAAAAGCTTTGGGAGGGAGGAAAAAAGATTATGTAAAGTTCCTAATCAGCAAAACTTCTGATATTTAATTTCTCCTCTGTACATACATGAGTACAATCCTAAAGAAAAACTTGTTTTCTTGAGTCCACACACTGATACCAATTTAGTAGAATTTGCAAAGAGCCACCGCCTTCTGTTGCAGGCTTTTCTTTGCTGTGGTATTGTATAACAACCCGATTCTGCAGTCTTTCAAGAGCAGACTAGAAAACCATGGGTGCTACTCTTACAAAAACAGATATCCCAAAGGACTGAAATTCAACACAATTTTAGATGTTACAGGGGCTACCTCAGTGAATAAAGAAAGGAAGACACTCCCTTCAGTGAGGGTTTAAGTCACATTTTCACCCTGACTCCTAAAGCAAAATAATTGGATTAGTTATCCTCATTGAACATAAGCTGCAATCTACGTAAGTCACATGAGAAAGTGATTTATGCCATTTTATTTGCCTTCTGAGGATTACATGGATGGGGACATGACCTCTTCCTCTAAATGTCAGCCCAATAAAAGCAAGTAGAGGTGGCTATTGCTTTTGTGGTGATCAATTTCTATCAACATGGGAAAAGATCTCGCTGGTTGCATTTTGGGGGGTTTTCCTGTTGCATTAGTTCCACCAGCTTAAAGCAATCTTCTCGTACCATAATTTTTCAGAAAAAAAAATATCTTAAATTAAAAATGAACAAATGTAGGAAAACTGATGTGTTGTCAGATTTAAATACACAATAACCTCTACAACATCAGCCATGTTTTGCTCTATTCCTTTAACTCTTCACATTATTTCTCAAAAGAAATTGTATGCTGATGCTGGTTCTGATGACTGAGGCATGCTTTCTCTCATTACACCTCGATTAACTTCAATGAGAACACTCACAAAGTATGCCCGCATTTACTGTACTAAACTTCAGCAGAAACGTGGCTCTAGAGAGTAAAATTCTCACTTGTACTTATTTTCTAATGGAACTGAATTCTCTGCCCAGTTTGAATGGGATCTTGCTCCTAGATTAGCTAGTTAGATTTGTACCATAGATCAAGGAGTTAAAAATGGCATATTTATCATCAGTAACTGCAACTAACACAGCTTGTTCCACATAAAACCCCCACTCTAAATGCTCTTTTATTTCACTAGAGCCATTTGTTTTTCATTTCACTTTATTCAATTGCACCAGATCGTAAGGCTTCCACTCAGGTGAAATTCCCACTGAGGCAGAGAACTTCTGTCTTAAAAAAAAAAACTCTCTGCACCTGCTCTGCACATCTCAGAGTTTTATTTCTAGGTTATCAGCAAATTTAAACATTCATGGTTGGTTCTCCACTCCAGAGCAGGCTATTAATAAGAAAAAGTAAGGTGGCAAAGAGCTTATTAAACACAGTAATGTCCCCTAAATACTGCCTGTAGTAGGACAGACTGAGGCAGGTTTTATTTAATATTTAGTTAGTCCACTACCATTCTCCTTAGAATTAATATGTTTTTCATGGTCGTAGGCATCTGCCTGGAAGAACCAAAAAAGGGGGTCAGAATGTCCCGACAAACTAGGTTATAAAATTAGCGTTACTGGTTACTGCACTGCATTCAAAGCAGACTACTTGGGGTTTTTTAATTAACCACAGTAAAATGAGACATGGTTTGTAGTTAGTTCATCATGAAGTAGGTACTTTAAAGCAACTGTCTTTTCTGTACAGCTCACATCACAAAAAATGTTTCATAAACAGAAACTTCTCAGTTGCAAAATGGAAAATCCATTAATGTATTAATGTATCTTTTTGCTCAAACATAAGTATTTGCTCGCATTTTTGAGTTCTTTGGGGTTCTTTGTTTTCCTTAACGTATTCGACAGTGATTCTGCCACTTGAAACAAATTTAAATCTCATTGCCTGGGTCCTAAGAACCCAAGAGGACACTGCAGCAGATAGGACCGCACAGAAGGTGTGGGAGATGCCCCTGGTGATGAACCGATGAACGCGAAGTCAGGGACTGAGCACTTCATGGAAGGGCCAAAGCAACAGCTCGAGCAAGCCTTTTGCACAAAATCTGGCTCTGTAGGCTGTGGGCTGTAGCTCAGAGGGAACATGGGGCTTTTGCATTCAGAGCTTCAGAGTTTACTACTGCTTAGTTTACCTGTCTCTTTCTAAACATGATGTTCCTCTTGTAGTACATAATTAGAACTTACGGATGACTGAACATTTAACACTCTGTGTGTATGAGCAGCCAAAACAAACAAAGAAAACAGGAACAAACAAACCAACCTCTCCCCCAGTGATTTCCAGGTGCTAAGTGGAGGGCAAAGCGAGGCCCCAGCACGCTTTGCTCTCACAAAAGACAGGCACCTCCTTTTTGCTCATGAATACTGCCCTCACCGCTGCACTGTGCTCTGCAGCTTCCAGGTACGTGATGGAAACAAACCAGACGAACATCCCTCTGTTTGCATACCTACATCCAACGTAGGGAAATGCACCTTATCCTTCTGACCTGCATCCCTCTACCACCAAAAGGCAAGTTCTCCATCACAAAGGTTAAGTCACTGCGTGACAGTGCCCAGGTGGTGTAAAGGCATAGGAGCCTTGTCTTTGCTGGGACGCTCACGAAGGACCAGGGCGTGCAGCAAGCACAGCCCCAGGGAAACACGAGGAGTCTGGCTTTACTTCCCTCTTCACTTTGTGCTTGACGTTACTCCGAACCAGACAATGGCTGGCTGGCTCCACTGGCTGCTACACGCCGCTAGTGTCACGGAAATGGGGAGACATGGGGGCTCACAGAATATGTTCAGGGGAAGGATGCTTGCAGAGATGCTCAAACTGGTACCACTCACATAAACAATCACCTAAACAATGCTCTTAGACTCATACATTTTCTTGAAGTTCACAGAGTTTATGCAGCCTTGCTCTGTGAAGGGCCTTTTGAAAATCCAACTTGGCTCTGGCAGAGGGTGTCTCTCATGTGGAACCTGACTGACCCAACCACTGTATTCCAATGCACTAAGGAGCCATTTTGATTTAAAACGGTTCTGTGAAAGCTATGCTTATTAGTCCTCACCATATCAAAAAGTCTATTTTTAACATATATTCAGTTGGATCACCCCATACTGCTACAAGGACCACTCATCTCTAATTTTAAGATGATTGCTAACAGCTCTTTAGGAGATTGAACACAGGTTACTATCCAACACTTTGGCAGGGTACCTGAATCTAAAAGAGATGGTATAATTTTATTTGGAGTTTCTCCTTCTGTTAATTGCTTCTTTATCTCCAGAGGTCCAGGGGAGCTATCAACCTCATCCTAAGACTCCTGCTCTTTACCTTCATTTCCAAAGCACTTACTGTCATTTTCTTTTTAGATTTTTTTCATTGCCTGCTTTTCAGCAAAACAGAAAAAATGAAGGAGTCAAATCTATTGCTCTGTAATAAAAGGAAGACACAAAGCCAATGACTTCATGAAACCAGATTAGTTAATTTCTTTAAATATCCCAAGTATTTTCAGTTCACTACTGGGGTAACTAAAGAATAATAGAACATAGCAGCTATTTCTGTAAGCTCTATGGTAAGTTCTATAGTGGGTCCTCACAAGATATTAAATCCAAGAACATCCAGGAACCAGAACACAAAGAAAGATGGCATGCCAGGACACCATCTAAAGGTATTTTTCTTAATGTTTAAGGCAAGGGAATAAAGATTTTAGAATCAGTTTGGATCTTACATGCACTATGAAGTTTGATCAACTGAAATTACCTCCTGATTACACTGGTTTGCATGAATCCAAATGCAAATTAGAAGTCAACTGACTATATCATGTTTTTCTTTTGTCTAAATAAAACCACATCCTTAAGTAATACCTGACGTGTCCTTCTGGCATATAGACACTGGTCAGGGTGAGGTCGGGGAATCTGAGTGGAGAAATGGAGAAATTCAAACTGTAAGAACCCAGAGTAGCAAGCATAAGCAATATAGTACTGCCCAATTTCTAAGTGCAAGCTTTGGGGACCAAAGGCAGGGAAAGACTGACACAGTTTCTGTGACTTAAAAAAAAAAATACTCTAATTCAGAACACTATGAAGGAGATATTTTATCAGGTGGTGGACTGACCCTGGCTGGACACCAGGTACCCACCAAAACTGCTCTATCACCCTCCTCCTCAGCTGGACAGGAGAAAGAAAATTTAACAGAAGGTTCATGGGTCAGGATAAGGAGGGAGATCACAAATTACTGTCACAGGCAAACCAGACTCTAATCATGGAAATTAGTTCCATTTATTACTAATCAAATCAGAGTAGGGTAATGAGAAATAAAAACTAAATCTTATAACATCTTCCCTCCATCCCTCCTTTCTTCCAGGGTTCACCTTCACTCCCGATTTCCTCTTCCCTCCTCCCTCAGAGCAGTGCAGGAGGATGGGGAAAGGGGGTTAGGGTCAGCTCATCACACACTGTCTCTGCCACTCCTTCCCCTTCAGGGGAGGGCTCCTCACACTCTCCCTGCTCCAGCCTGGGGTCCCTCCCACGGGAGACAATCCTCTACACACTCCTCCGGCGTGAGCCCTTCCCCCGGCCGCAGCCCCTCACCCCCTGCCCCGGCGTGGGTCCCCCCCGGTGGGTGCCGTCCTTCAGGCCCAGCCTGCTCCGGCGTGGGCCCCCCCGGGTCACGCGTCCTGCCAGCGACCCTGCCCCAGCCTGGGCTGCCCAGGGGGTCACAGCCCCGTCGGGCACCCCCTGCCCCGGCGTGGGGCTCTGCCCCCCCGATACCCTCCGTGGGCTGGGGGCACAGCCTGCCCCGCCGGGGGCTTCCCATGGGCTGCCGGGAACCTCTGCTGCGGCGCCTGGAGCCCTCCTGCTCCTGCTGCACCGGCCTGGGGGGCGGCGGCGGAGTTGCTCTCACACGGTCCCCTCCTCTCTCTCACTGGCACAGATCTTTTAGATTTGTTTTTCCCCTACTTAACACGTTATCCCATAGGTGCTACCACCTTCGCTGATGGGCTTGGCCTTGGCCAGTGGTGGGTCTGTCTCTGAGCCGGCTGGCATCGGCTCTGTCGGACACGGGGGCAGCCTCTGGCAGTTTCTCACAGAAGCCACCCCTGCAACCCCCCTGCTACCAAACCCCTGCCACACAAACGCAATATATATGACCACAAATCATATAAATAATAAAACATTAGTGTGTTAGAACCATTTGCTATCTGGAATGTCAAGATATCATCTCAGCTAACATGAAAGATTAATATAGCAGATATTCCTTTCATTACAAACAAACAAAAATACATAGACTCAGACACCTGAACACAAGAAATAAATAATAAAGCAACATAAAAATATCCCTTGGGAAAAAAAACCCACAACACACCACCAAAAAAACCCACACTGCAAGCACAGCGTCTTCTTAGTATTTTTCCTGGCTTCTAAAACTGAACTGTTACGGTGTATGAGGCAGTGTAAGCACTACAAAAGTGAGCCCAGTTTCCTTATGCTATGGTCAGCTTGGGGGATGAATGGTGTTCTTGGTCTGGGAAATTTCACTTTTCTCTGGCTTGGCAGTATGAGATAGAACATCTTTTTTCTTCCACTGGGAGTTACTTGTTGATTTGCAGACAGATGTCCCCTTGATCCTCAGAGACAAACGTAACCAGATTTTTCTAGTAGATATTCTTTGATCTATTCCCTGATATCTTTACAAATGACAGCTTTGTTTCTTCTATCACATTAAGATGTCACCCCTTGCCATTTTGCAATAAGTACCGCTGGGGCAAAGGCTGTAAACAGCTTGGCAGCAAATGGAGCAGGGTAACCTCAGCCACCTGGAGCACCTGCCTTCCCTGGATCTGTCACACCCTCAGGAGTGTCATATCAACCACAACCACTGTTTTCTGTAATGAGCTAAGCATCATTCACTTCACCCCTCTTATCTTACACTATACTGGCTTTGCTTCACCTTGAAATGAGAGGCTTTAGAAAGAATCTCGTGCAAAGCCTTGTGCCCACAACTGCACAGCTGGTTCATTTCCCAAAATAAACCTTGCTTCCTATTTTATAAAAGATCTTAGATAGAGAAAGGTAGGGAGTTTTGACATTTAGCTTAGCATACTCACTGAAAAATCTTTCTCCACTTTGCTTCGGTTTTTATTCGCTTATTTTTTTAAACCAGGTTCCTCAACTTAAATGTCTTTGATAGCTACACACCTAAAGATTTATCCAGCTCAGGAATCAAAGAAATAGCACACAAATACACAAATACAATTCTCACTTTTCCTTTTTCTTCCCCCGCCCCCCCCCCCCCCCCATCTCTAGGGCCCAAAGCAATGCAGACTGTAGAGAGTTTTACCCAAAGGACTGCAGAAGACAATATATTCCAGAAGAAGCAATTTAAGAGATGAGTACACAAAGAAGCATGCAGCTTCTTGGACAACAACTCCAGATGCTGCCAACTACTATGAAACAAAGCAGCTAAAGACTCCCTCATTTTCATGACATACATATGACTTATCCAACCTCACGATATAAGCACGTTTTGCTATACACGTGCGAAATCCAAGATTGCACTGAAAAATCCATATGTAACACTGCAAATGTTGATTTTATTATTTTTTTCCCCACTTGCAATATAATTATTGGGATTCAAAGCACATTTCTCAGCCACTGCACATACTGAAAAATGATGTCTCACCCCAACATCAGACAATCCTTTGTATGCACAGTCCAAAACTACACCAAAACATAACCCCAGTAATTATCACATTGTAATACTTTGCTGCCGTGTCTTACCCTTGCTTCTGACTGTTTACAATCAGCAAGTAATTTGACAGCACTCTATCATTCTGTGAGAAAATGCTCTCCAGCGTTTTACAAAGACCATAAATACACATGCAGCTACCACAAAAATATTTACCCCTCTGAGCTCCAGCCTACACAACCCCCTTCTAATCTACCAGCAACACATTGCCCATTCATTGCGTACCGGCTCAGCAGCTGTCATGAGCCCAGGGAGCAAAGATATGGCGCAATTGTTTTGAATCTCTTTTCGAGGCGAGGCCCCACCCCATCAAAAGCCCTCCTGCATCTTTTGGAAAAAATATTGCACTTTCCTTGACTTGCCCCTAGTTGGGAACGCACTGCTTCAAACGTTTCTGCCTTGTCCTGATTATTGCCCGGAGTAATCATTTTACAGACGGATACCGTAGCTAACTGCCCTAGCTGAAACTTCTGCCACCACTGGTCACCGTCCCACAGCTGTAGAGAGGTTGGTACGTATTTCTTAGGCCCACACAGGGGACTCTACCTCATGTAGGTAGATATTCGAGGAATGCCTGCAGCTTCTAGGCACTCAATCATCCGTTTATTCCTGCCTTTGATATCACAGATTGTCCTGCCTAACTCGTCCTCACCACTTCATCAGTGGCAGTAGTGAGTAATATTCCACAAATACAGGAATAAAGGTGAATCCTGTCTACAAAACCAATGTTAAAACTTCACTGACCTGTGGCTCATCCACGGAGATAGAAAAGCAGCTCAAGGAATGAAGGGATTATTCTTTTTTTAATATTGCAAAAACAGGAGATGGAGAAAACATCACTGGACAGAATATTAGGGCATTGGAGCCCATGCTGCCAACAACTCTTGCAGAGTACTGTGTTTGCATTCCTCCCTGCACACCAAAATGTCTCTCAGAAGCCTTTAA
Organism: Falco cherrug; assembly: GCF_023634085.1. Lineage (NCBI taxonomy): Eukaryota > Metazoa > Chordata > Aves > Falconiformes > Falconidae > Falco > Falco cherrug. The sequence goes on along the minus strand of NC_073706.1, from coordinate 22,472,419 downwards.
CAGGGATCCCTGCCAAGGGTGCACCTGGGCTTAAGCCAACAGTGTTACATACAGTCAAGGATGTGTATCTCCAGCTCAGCCCCCAGGCACGTACATGCTGGAACATTACAGCAACGTCAGCAAAAATTCTAAGGTAAAAACTTTGTAGCACAGGTATCACAACTGCATTAAATATGATCACAAATGGTAATGATCACAGAGATCATTGATTTTAGCTCTGGCCGGCTAAACACAAAACAAACAAACAAACAAATTGATTGGAAGATAGAAGCAGATCCTAAACAGAAAATGACAAAAATTCTCTAAGAAGCATCAAGCAATTACTTAAAGAAACAGCATTATTATAAAGAATGGATGGAAGGAGGAATTTCTTGACAGTATCTCTGGATATCGATTTGCAGTTCACCTTCAAAAAGAAAAGGAAGCCCCACAACTGTTACAATGATTCCTCATTTCAGGCAAAGCAACTGGCAAGAGGTAATTCTTCTTAGCAGTGTGTTGAATTATGTATTCATACATAAGCCTTAAACGTGTATTTTAATTTCACCTGAGTAAATTACCAACATAAATCCTACCCTTCTCAAATACCTCTGAATTTTTAATTAACCTAATATCATCATTTCAACCAGGCAGTCAGAAACGATGAGTAACATGATTCATATTCAGAAGTAAACACACCTGCTTTTCAACAACATTTCTAATTACTGGTTTGTTTTATCCCTTACATGATGCTGAAGCCAGTTTGGGTCATACTGGTTCTAGCTGGTGACGAGTCCTTTCAGCTCACAAATAACACAGAAGGAGTTGCCCTGTTGATGGTTTGAAGGACGTTTTTAAATGCACTGTGGCAAACAGAATACATAACCAAAACACATCATTTTACTTCTGACATGCATCAGTTCACCATGAGCTTCCAGCAGACAAAGGTCTACCAGGTACATTTAAGCTCTGATTTAAAGTGATTTCCCACCCTTTCACTGTCTTCAGTCCATGTCATAATGATTGAAGGAGTGCTACCATATGTTAAATATAACAAAGTGCTTATTTCTAACATTACAGACAACAGGGGGTAAAAATATATATACATCAATCAGACAAACGTGATTTTTGAATACTTTAAATATCCTTTAAGAGACTATAAGGGAAGTCTTTACTGAACTGCCTCCTTTTCCCCGACAGCGCTACATCTTCAAGGAGCAAGCCGGTAAGCAAAGGGAAGCCTGCTTTGAAGGTGGTTCATCACCTTTCTAGTCCAAGCATTTAGTTTTTCCAGGACATGCACCTTTACAAGGCTGAAGCAGTTCCCACCGATATCTGATATGCACTTAGCCACTGAAACATGCATATGACGTAAGATATATCTGCTGAAGTTTTCAAACTCTCTAACACAACTAAAATGTGACAACTTCTCATATGCAAAGTCCTGTTCATTCTCAAACCAGTTTGCACATCAGATTTCTCAGTTACCACCGTTAGTTTCACTTGTAGCCACTGGTAAATCCCACACGTCTTCAAAAAAAAAAAAATAAACCTCCTTCTGGTTCAAATCATATAGATTTTACACACAGGAGCTAGCTCCCTCCGACATCTACCTCTAAATTTCTTGATATAATGAGAGTACCATGCCTGCCATGTTTCCTTTACTCTGCATGCTAACTCATATTTTAAATCAAAACAATATAAAAGACATGAAAAACGTAGGAGTCAACAACAGTTATGGCATCCATTTATCAATTTTAAACCATCGCTTCAGAAGTTTAAAAACTCTGTGTTCTAGTTATGAAAGTCCCTTTACAGCTCTAAGAAAAAAAGAGTGTTGTAAGATTCTTGGGTGAAAGAAACAGAGGCAGCCGAGCTGAAAGCTGACCTAAAGACCCTGGCTGCCTGGGTAGGCTGGGCACCTCGGGCAGTGCAGGTACTGGTGCTGCGGTACCTTATTTTCACACCCCTGGCATCCTGCATCCCTCTGATTAATAGACATTTTAGAAAGGAATGAGCAAATTCTACATGGGACAGGGTAACTAGCAGGAAGGATTGGAGGCTGGGGAGCTGTGCTAGGTGGGGCTCTGAGGCAGAAACTACTTGTATTACTTCCTCATGTATATTGCCAGTACTTACTCCTGAACATCAGGAGGCTTGGGAGCTTTTGTCTATTTAGAACAAATAAGCCAAAGGCTATAGGCAAAAAAGATGCAGTACTCAAATTTATTCAAGACGATATGAAAATATTAACGTCCTAGTTCATTCTTAAATAATTAGAAACAATGCTGACAACTGGAAACTGAGGGATTTTAGTATGCAGTCATTTGAGTCCATCCATAAAAAGCTTTCACCGTTTTCAGAAGCTACTCAAAGGAGATTTGTTGCCAACTGGGCTTAAGTTACTTTGTATTATAATAGAAAAGCAATGTATAAAACAGATACTGCTACACACAAATTACTGAATAACCTCTGGGAAACAAGAGGCTCCAGTGATTTAACTTATCCTTTAACAGTTATTTCTTGGTTTTCCTTTTTTTTCCCCCCTCATGCTTAAAAAAAACAAAAACAAAAAAACTTCATCAATCATAATCTCATACATACTCGATAGTGCAACCTGCATTAACAATCCACTTTATTTCCGCCAGTAAAGGCAAGTGAAAAATATCTATTAACAAACACGCAATGCAAAAAAGCCTCTATCATTGGGTTAAGTGAAATACAACCGCAATAAATGCCAACCAAAATAAAATCCCAGATCTGCTGTACAAAGAATCTAGTTAAGAGTCCTACATGAAATTCTGTAAGATGCCTTCCTTCTCATTTAAGGTAGACAACAAACCAGATCTTTATGAAACAAACAGAAGGTGGGCCTGTGAAGCTGTCAGAAGCAAATCTTGAAAAAAATCTAGGAAAAAGGCACAATCCCACTGTCACTAGTGAATAGGCTATGGTTCTATGACAATCGGTGGCCTCAGTGACTTAGAAACAAATCAAACCTTAAGGATTCAATAACTTTAAGTGAAAAGCAAGCATCCAAATTCCAGTCTAATCTGCACAATATATTCAGAAGCAGCAGAAAGTAACCTTGAGCTTGCATCACAGGAAATAGGTGGAGTAATTTTTTTTCATTTGCCATCCCTTCTAATTAACTAAAAGCGTTCACTAGAAGCAAAAGCAGATTCACCCCTGAATGTCTAAAACTTTCCATGTTTAATTTAAGACTAGCTTTCAGTTAGGAAAAGGCAGCTATGGAACACAGATCTTCAATGAAGAGAAAATATCAAGCAGAATGAATGAATAGTAAGTAATTATTTCTTAATACAGCATATCATATTTCTCATTATGAAAGAAGGCGGCATGTTTCAAAAAGAGCTTTACCTTTCTCACAGTGACTTCCTGTGAATCCAGAAGGGCAGACACATTTGTTAGGGGCTACACAAGTTCCACCATATCTGCACCCTTCTTCACAGAACGCTGAAAAAGAAAAGGTATAGGTGGGTACCACTTAATTTGTTTTAATTTTAGCACACATTTGCAAGATACTAAGAAAAACATCTAAATTCTAGGCAATTAACAGAATTCAACTTATTAAAATTCAAACCCAAAGAGAAGTAACTCACTTAACATGAGGAGAAACCTCAGATTACACCGTAGGCAAACCACCTCACCAATAAAAGATTAATAACCATCTGGAAAAAGAAGAGTGGGGGGGAAAATAGATCGTACAATTTTAATGGGGCTGATCTTTCAGTTATACCCAATATGAATATTACAATGCTCTGGTGAACCGCAGAAACCATTCTGGTCAGATGGTGTTAACTACTTTGTTTCTCACTTCTATCAAATACACTTTATTAAAACGTCTGTAAACCCATACTGTTTTCCAGGGTTTTTTTCTTTATTTATTTTTAAGCTTAAAGTACATTTTGTGGAATCAAAAAATGAAACAGGATGAGGGTCATGATTGAAAACAGAGGAGAAGGGCTCAACCACAAGATAATGCCTCTTGCTGAGGTGTGATTCCTGACAGAGCAAAACACAAGTACTTTAGAAGTGTATTTGCACAATAATCAGGATTGGAAACAACTGATGGGTCTCATATCTTTTCTTGCAAGCACTGTGTGGTGTTTCTTTCACTTACAGCAGGTTTAGCAGGAAGTCCACTAACTGCAAGAAGTATGCTTGCAATTTAATCTTTTGGGGTTTCGGTTGGTTGGGTTTTTTTTCTGTGTGTACGTGTGTACAAGCAGCCAAACTGAGGTAAGAAGAGGAAAGGAAACGACAAGCATCAGGGCACAATCTCTTTGGTACTGTTAACTCAAGTAAGACCTTTGCTAAGACTAAGAGCAGATCCTATCCACAACATACTCCCCACCCTCTCCTAGATATTTATTGAACTTCACAAATTACTCAGTGGGTTTGACTGCACTTATGAGGGAACTTACAATTAATATTTAAACAGCAGCTCTCTGCATCTAAGCTAATAACAGAATTGCAAAGTGTTTCCTGCAAGCTAAAATCACAGATGGAGTGTTGGCAAAGAGACGTTACAAATGCTGTGAAAAGGCTTAAAGTGCTAGATAACAGAAGAAATGTTTAAGATTTATTTTCCAACGCACTAAAAAGAAAAATAAAGTGAATAAAGTACTAAGCATTAAAAAGAATGTTTTGCAATTGTTAACCACTTAGAGGCAAAAAAGCACATAATCATATCTCTCGACTGAATTGATAGATGGATCTGCCTTACTCTAAACACGTAATTCATGGCATGCCATACTGTTTTATGGAGGACAACACAGAGAGAAGAACGCTAAAGTGGTTTAGAGAAGATGGTAGTAGAACATCATAAGCTCTCCCGTGACTGGCACAAGGCAGCGGTGTGGAGAAAGCATGATTCGCGCCCAGTAATTCTGCCTGCCCACCAGTGCATGCACCCTATATGGGAATCTTCTGAAATATCTCTATTTTGAAACCAGTCAATTTCTACTGTATGGGGAAAAGAGAAATATAGTTTAAGAGCAGCATTCTGTGATTTTTTGCATATAAATATTTGCAGAAAAGTATAACTGTGCAGAAAGTTGAAAGCACTAGTATGAAATACACAGCTGGAAAATATATGAAAACCACGATGAGACTCAAAAGACTCCCTCTGGAGCTCTTGAAAGCATGTTTGCTCTTTCCTAGTCTCAGCATTCTCAGAGAAGGTGCAAGTTAAATTCTTCATCTACATTTTTTCTGGTTTGAAATTGAGAGTAAGCAGAGAATTTCATGAGGTAGTAATACATTTCTGCATGACATCCAAAGAACTAGAATTTGCAGCAAAGCAGATATAAAGGGCAAAAAAAAGGAAAATACTGGCAAAAAAGCAAATAGTTCATCCACAATATATGCCACATTGCACTGGGAAAGAATTACACAGGACTCTTAAAATAAAAGAAGTCATAAAGGATATAAACCCCCCCACTTTTATTATTCATAACAAATATGCGTGTCCATTGAAAGTTGTTAGAGCCGATAGGGATAGGCAGGTAAGAGGGCTTCATTTACAGCTCTCTCATACTTACTTTGCCACCGTAACCAATACTATCAACTTACTCATGTGAAATGTCTGCTTCTTACGTTAAATCCTGTTTCTAAGCCTGCACAGTAAGGTGGTGGTTTCTTCCATTTTAAGATTACTAACAGAGAAAGGCTTCTGAGACAGGGCTGGTAAGTGTAAAAGACTTTCCTGTTAGTGCAAAAACCATGTTATGTCAGTGTAGCGGCCAGATCTAGACACCTATGGGCACAGCCAAACATGCCATTCACATCTGGGAGGTAAAGACGGGGAATGCCTGCCATCGGTCAAAACTCGCCATCTTTCAATTCCTTCCTACATATCCGTATCAAAACACACCCCCTATACCTGTACCCAAATGTGCTAGCACGCACTTGTCAAGCATTTTGAAATTCTCCTATCCTTTACAAGTCACAAATCAGTAACCGGAAAAAAAAATTTCAAAAAAATTTGTACAGAGACACCCTGAGGAACTGCGGTACTACAGGATGTTCCTGTGAGAAGGGACTCCATAGTGCCCGCTACGTGAGGAGTCACCCAGGCATTAGGTAGTTACGTGGGTGTCAGAGGATGAAGCTCAGGAAGAAGCTGGGCAATGACTACAGAAGGAAAGAATTCAAGTCTTCTTTTCAACTTTTGCAGAAGCTGAGAAGTCTTCTGCAATACAAACTGTGCTTGTCTTTGTTGCTCAGGCTTTGGTGGATTTCAGGGAGGGGGTTCATTCTTATATTTTTATGCAAGAAAAGAAAACGCCAAGGAAGAGTGCCAGAATTATCCTGCTGTTCTCGAGATGATTCTTCTACAAACCCTCTAATTCCTGCATTGTAGGCTTGCAGGAAGTAAGAACATCAAAACCACAAATCTCAGAACACAGTTACAAAATAAAAGTGTTTGTCTAAGGGCTACTTTCCTTAACTGCTAGAAAAAGAGTATTATAAGCAGTACTGATAGCACTACTCTGAATTTTAAGAACGCTCAATGCCTCTAAAAATAGGAACTCAGTTTCAATTGCTAGCAATTTTACCAAACTTCACTTATTTGAACTATTTTCTCTAATAGTTCTGCCTCTAGCTGAAGCCTTTTAGAACATTTTATCAAAATTCATTCACTGTTGCTCATTTTTTGAACAATGACATTTTTCCTTCACACCCTTAGCAGTAGAGATTAATTAAGGAAAACCTTTACATCGCTCCTGTACCTATGCCTTATGGACAGCAGAACCCAGCAGGGAGTAGCTCAGTGACTGAATAGTCAATCAGCTTGAGTGCCCACACTCTCATGAAACTACCTGTTCTGGTGCTTATGCTTTGTTATACATTTTATGGGTTCTGGGATCTAGTCTTCCACTGTAGTTTAGACCCTTCAGCATCAAAACTATTGGGGAGGGAGGGGACAGGGGATGACACTCACCAGTACCACAGAATGAGCAGTTATAAACCTTGATTGCAGACTCCCTCCTACTCAAACAAAGTTAACACAAGGAAAATAAATCTTAGATGGATCATATTTTGATAATGTATTCCCCATAAATAGATCCTGTCTCTGAAATTATTTGCAGGCTGACAACCTTGTTAAAAAGGAAAATGGTTACTGAATTTGCAATAAAGGTTTTACCAGGAAAATTAATTGAAGGTGCCATTAGGGTCTACGAGGGTAAACCTCCATCGTTAAAGAGTCTTATTCAGTATTCCATATGTGAAAGAAACAGCATCTACTGATTTCAGGAGGCTTCTGCCAAAGTGAACAGATCTCTGAAATGTTAACAGATTTCTTCCTCTGAAATAAAAGCCTTTATCATATCAAGGCCTTTCCTAAATAGACAAAATTTCTCTGCAGAGAGGAGCTTTATTTTTGATGCATGTCCTCCTTGATGGATCTATAGAAACCAGAAAAAGCCAAAATTATGAATCTGCTGGATATGTCATTTTTGTGATAATGCTGGAGGGACAGGAGAGTCTCACTGCAGAGCTCCACAAAAAGCAGTACCCACGAACTTCGTACCATGCTCCTACACAAGATGCATACCCACTGCCTACATATTCATGGGGTACAGTTTATTTTCCCCTATCCAGTAAAACAGTTATCTCCTCTCCCAGGGAGGCTATTGTGGGCATATTCAGGAAGGAAAAGAAGAGCTTGAGTTATTTATTTCTAAATAAACAGAAGCACATCATTTATTTAGCATTCATCTTCTCCCATTTGAGAATGAGCAAATTCTCAAATTCTGAGAAGCTGGACTCAGAAGCAACTGATTACAATTCTATCAAGTGGAAAATCCCTGTTTCATCTCCATCTCAACAACACCCATAAGCAACAAACACCCATATTTTAAGAACATCTGTACAATTTGTTTACTAAGCAGCTGACCTCTACAACTTGACGGTACCAAGAAATGGAAGAGCTTCAAAAGTGGGTGCCTTAGCAGCAGGTACCTTTGGCTTCTTCCACTGCTTTTCTCTCCCTCATGATTTCCCCTGTTCCTTCTTCAGTCAAGGAAAAAAACCCCAAAAAACAGCGTCGAAAAACATAGTTCCATTAGTACCAAAAGGAACACCACTGCAGATAATGATAAATTGTACCATCGTTTGCATAAAAGGAAAGCATATAACAATACCAAAAACGCAAACTCCTGCCACCCATATCACAGGGGAGAGAAGCTTTTAATTAAAGAAAGCAAACACGGTATTCCTCAACAGGGTTTACTGTATGTATTTATATAGGCCAAACCCAGGCCTACTCCTGTATTACATTAAGTTTATCACAGACAAAGCCTACCACTGAACTTGTTTCTGTAAAGCAAGGCACTCCACAGCTTGCCAAGCCATCAGCAGTGCAGAGTCGCCATTAGCCTAGTTTGCAGTGGCAACTGCAATGCAGCTCCAGGGGAGACCATGTCCTTCAGACAGCATACAAGACAGCAGCTCCTACTGCCTAGTAGTGATGTAGTAACCTCCGGGTTTTCTGCCTTTTGGCCCAAAGTACTGGGTGCTCACATTGATACCAAACTAGCTGGTAGCTGGCCCCATATGCATGCATCAGCTTCAGTGGGTGTTAAATAACCTATGGCAAGAAGCGTAAATTGTGCTTCATGATCAAACACAGCAGCGGGTGTACTGCCAATGCAAATAGAGTTAAACCTACAGCAGTTTTCCAGAAGACTGAAATTCAAAGGGACTTCAACGTGACACCTTTACTTGCTCAAAGATTAGGTACTGGCACAGGGAGCTAGAGGAGAAAAAACAAACGGTGGGCAAAACCATCCTTTACAGCTGCTCACCAAAGGCACTTCGCTCTGTGCTGTGTTCTCTACCCAAAATGCAAACCCCAGCACCTCCTGGTCACTGCCTTGGGAGCCACCATCCTCTCTTGGCATCATCATTGCTCACCTTGTAAATGAGTAGGTGTCTGGGACTGCTACACGGGGTAGCATAAGAGAAAAAAATCATACTAGTTTTTCTTGTACTTTTGAAGTCAAAGAATTATAGAATCATTTAGGTTGGAAAAGACCTTTGAGATCAAGTCCAACCGTTAACCCAGAACTGCCAAGGCCATGACTAAACCATGTCCCCAAGCACCGCATCCACATGTTTTTTAAACACCCCCATGGACCACCACCCCCCGGGCAGCCTGTCCCAGTGCCTGGCCACCCTCCCAGTGAAGACATTTTCCCTGACCCCCAACCTGAACCTCCCCTGGCGCCACCTGAGGCCGTTCCCTCTGGTCCTGTCGCTGTTCCCTGGGAGCAGACACCGACCCCCCCAGCCCACAGCCCCTGCCAGGCAGCTGTAGGGAAGGATCAGGCCCCCCCTAAGCCCCCTCCTCTCCAGGCTGAACCCCCCCCAGCTCTCCCCGCCGCGCCCCCCAGCCCCTTCCCCAGCCCCCTGCCCGGCTCTGGACACGCTGCAGCCCCTCCATGTCCCATTGGCACGAGGGGCCCAGAGCTGAGCCCAGGGTTCAAGGTGAGGCCTCAGCAGCACTGAGTACAGGGGGACAGTCCCCGCCCTGGCCCTGCTGGCCACGCTGTTGCAGATACAAGCCAGGACGCTGCTGGCCTCCTTGGCCACCTGGGCACACTACCAGCTCATGCCCAGCTGGCTTTCAACCAGCACCCCCAGGTCCTTTTTCTTCAGGTAGCTTTCCACTGCTTTGGAAGTGCTTTTTTACTAATTTATTTTCAACAGGGTGGTCAGTAAAATGACCATGAATTCCACTGATATTTGGCCACACTCAAACATGTCAAGTCAAAAAAAAAAAAAAGAAAAAAAAAAAAAAAAAGACATTCAGGAAAGGCACGGAAGGGGTGATGCACAGACAGTGTGGGTAAACAAAAACGTGCAGCTTTGGAAAAGAGAAGGGCTAGCAGAACTATACAAGCAGTTTGATAATCAATTGAGGGAAAGACCACAATTTCATTCGCTGATTGCATTTACTCAGCCAAGTACACACAAGGGCATGGCTGATAACAATCCAACTATGTAAACCAAATACTAGAATCATCAGATGATACCAGCTGCTGAGGCAGGTTTAGAGGACAGCTGAGAAAGAAAGGAGAAAGTACGCAAACAAAATATGGGAGCAGCAGAGGTTCTGCTCTTTTTCTCTGTGCTCAAGTGTGACACTATCATATATAAAAGCACAAAACTTCTTGGTTCACTGAACTACATCCGTTGGATACAGGGTGCGACTTATTTAACACAAAGTCTGCCAAATGCCACTGGAGTCCTTTTACAGCTGGCTCAAGTCAGAGAAGGACAAATCTGGCAGGAATGGATTTTGGGCAAAAGAACTGTTCTGGAAAAATTTCACCCCACATGTCTGGGCAGGAAGGAGAATGCAAGTCAGTCTGGCCATCAGGATGCAAACATGTCTGAGACTGGAAGACAAATCCTTAGCTGGGCAGTTCATCACCTTTGTGCATGGCTTCCAGCCTGATTTATGCTTCAGATTTTATGTGTGGTACGTATGAGGGTTAGTTCAGTTCACAAAGAGCCTATAAATCTCAGGTCTTCTACCAGCTGATTGTAAAGTTATTATTCCTGATTTATTTTTCTAGAGATCTCACATATAGATATAAGAGGTACTTCACAAATGTAATTAGCATAACGGCTGCCTAGTGTAGTCAAAATTCCAGATCCTGGTAGTACAAAAGTATTACTTAGAGCTAAGTCTGAACAAAGATCAATGAACTCTGAATTAATGTTTGGAGATGGGTTTTTTTAAAAGCACTCAGAAAAGTATAAAGGTATTCCTTCAAATCTGGGAGGTGACGCACAGTGAGAGTGAAGAAGGAAAAAGGGCAAACCAGAAAAGCACCCAGAGGGATTAAAACCAATAATGAATCTATCAGATGAAATTATGTCAAAGATACCAGATACAGGCATACACACACAGTGTGTGCGAGTTTGTGTGTATTTGCATACTAAATGGCATTAATCAAAGCGGTGAACTAACATTGTAGGGTTTGTCAACAGGTTATTTTAGCTGATGTAGCAATGAATCTTCTCAGGCACCCAGTGCTGTGTCACACAGCACTCGCAAAATTAAGATTAAGGAGAATTTGGAACTCTAAACATATCTCTCAGAAGGCACTGAACTCTTAGCAGAGGGCTCTTTCTTTGCTGTTCCATGAGGTTAAATTCTCTTTGTGCTTGGTGTTTTGTTCAACTGATATATAATCAAGTTGTGGCCATTTGTATGCAAGAAGCAGGCCATTCATCTGGATGCTTTCAGGGTGGGCTCAAGTGTTCTTTGGCTGGAGATGCTGGATATTTTTTTTTTAAAAAATGAAACATCAACTCCTTAAAATTAGTACAATGAATCACAGTGATAAATACTAATAATTTCTTTTTTATTACCCGATCATGGAAGTTAGTTTTTAATGTGTAAGTTATCTACCTTGATTGATACGTTTTCACCTAAAATATTTTCTAATGGAACAAAAGGCTATACTTCATTAAATTAATTCAGAAAGCATACTGAATGGACAGAATCTGTCCATTCTGCTTTACTGGTAAAAGGACATATACGAAACACTTACTGATGTCAAGCTTATTTTATGGCTCTGAGGACCGATATGTGACAATTTTCAAAAATGTGCATGAAAAAGAATCAATAGAAGCAGTAAGAGACAAAAGTAATATAATAAAATTTGTCCCGTGATATATTACACTTCTGAAAGCATCTCTCACATCCCCAGATGATTCTGTGCTAAATAAATATTCTTGTTGCCATTTTACTGCACTGTTTCCTCAAGGCTAGACTCTTCAATATTTTTAGCACACCATTTTAAGTCAGCTGCAGCTGTCTCTCTAGTAACCTAACACTAAGCTTGACAAAATAGGGCAGAATACTTCTGCAAACAAACTGAACACCATCTTTCAAAATTCAAGTTAACAGTTAAAAACTGTAAAACAAAACTGAAATTTACTTTGAGAAATGACATGATATAGTGTATTATTGGAGTTTGCCTTTGCAGCACATCAATGTGCTGCTTATACTCCCTTTTTTTTAACAAATGGGCATAGAATAACTTCTATTTACAAACATAACACAAATTATAATTTTATATATTTTAATTTAAATTTCAGTGGAGTTATCAAAACAAATCAGAGCACTACTAAAAACTGCAAGCATCACAAAGCAAGAAAGACAGGATGTGAAACTTCTGACCTGCTTCCACTATGGCTAAAATACTGCAGCTCGCTGCTTCTTTAGAAATCAGTTATGCTTAATCAATCCTAATTTAAGGATAAAGAAGTATGTTCCAGAAGCACAACAAAAGCTTTTTTCCCTTGCCTGATCTATTATCACAACTTCAAAAAGACCTTGATTCAAATCCCATTCAACTAATTGACAGTGGATGCAATCTTAGGTCTGTTTGACCTTAGTACAGTACATGGATTATTCCGACAACATAAAAATAGTTTTCTAGCTGTGTGTGTTTTACAGTTGCCTGATCTTAGCCTTCCAGTCCATACAAATGCATTCCATAGACATGTTCAGCACAGAACTAGCTGGATTATACCCTAACAGGTATATAGTCTTTTAATTCACTCTTCTTGTTTTGCCCTGTAGCACAGATAGGCACCCTCACCAATAAAACACAAGTCTATTTACCTGTAAGAAACACCGTGTCCCAGTGTGAAAGATTTACTCTATATTGCTTAATGAAAGGCTACCTAGCATCCTCAAATAGTCAAGTTACTAAAACCACCAGAATATCGAATAAGCTGCGAAAAAAAATATGCCTAAAATCTTAATAAAACATTATTTTATGGTAATTCCCTATATGAGGAATACTATCTTTTGCAATGGTAAATAAATTTTAAGAAAGCATTTTTAGTCGTGGCTGGAAGCGAGCGTGTGGCTTAGGGTACAATCACAGCCTCTGAAGTGTTACATTCAGCAACATTTTTTTGAAGGTTGCTGGTACCTTATTGCAAGCATAACAATTGAAACTGAAAACAAATACTCGTTTTGATAGCTGCACACTATGCAATAGTAAATCAAGGTATTATTGATAGCATCTAGCTACCTGAAGGTGACATTACTGGGAGGGAGAGGAAGAAAATAGGAAATAAAACAGCAACAAGATTTTCTGGTCTGGATCACGGATTCCTGAAGACAAATAACTTACAGAGACATTAAGAGACCTTAAGCAGTGTTTCTTTAAACAAGCACATTCAAATTTAGGTGTTCTCTCTCGCTGTCTTAACATGATACTTCTGGTATGCTGCAAGTAACAGCTACAGGGGTATCTCTGAAAACATTTTCTAATGGGCTCTTGGGTCATCTTTTAAATCTCACTCATCCTGCCAAGACACTCCACCCAAAATCAAATGCCTTTTTTCAAAGCATGATTGCGTTTTATTGACCAGCACCAGAAGGATGAGAATTGTCAGTTCCAGAGATCAGAGTCCTCTGACTACATAACAAGGACTTCAGTATGTGATGCTTTCTGAGCTCACCCACAATACCCATCCAGCCTTCACTCTTTATCAAGAAAGATGCCTTGTTAGATATAGACATTTCCCCATTAAGCGACAGAATTAAGAGTTAATCTCAATTTACAGAATCTAGCTTACCTTGCAGTCTCTAACAGATAAAGGTTTGAATTCACTGAAGACACTGCCAAGAAGGCAATCAAGAGATGAAAAGTCCTGTATCCCATAAGCAATGCCCCAGGGCATTCTGTCTCGTTCAAATCAAGTGTATGTAAGGGAAAGAAAGAATAACAAAGAGAACAGTGAAGGGGGTGAGGGAGTAGAGAGGTGGGGGAAGAGAGATTCAAACACACTGCTAAACAATGCCATGCTAAATAATGGATTCTCTTAAGTTTAGATAACTTTTGCCTTCTTCTGTGCTTCCTCTGACCTTTGCATTTGTTGGATTTAAAAGAGAATGCAAATAACTATTAAAAGGACACAATTAATCTCATTTCTGATCTGCATTTTAAATCAGAATTTTTTCAGTAGCTAAAATATTACCACAGAAGCAAAGTTCCACCCCCACCCCCCCCAAAAAAAAAAATAGTAGTACATTTTTAGCAATTATTTTAATATTCCCAGTGGCAAAATAGATTTCACCTCACCATTTGGATTTACCTAAAATCATCTCACCAAATATGCTTTACCCTAAAGTGCAAGGCTCAGGCAGAAGAGAATAAACTTAAATATTTTTACCTGAGAGAGTCACCAGATTTTTCAAAAGGGAAAAAAGAAGTACTGAAAAGTGATATTCACACCGTTACCCAGAAATTTCTGTCTAAAGGCAGAGATTGGTTTCGCTCAAGCTGGTGTGACAGCAGGTGTGATATGCATCACCATCAGCCTTATAATCATCGTAATATGTTGCTTTTACATAAATCCTTTCATCTCATGCTTTTACACATTATGAACAATTAAGCCTTACAACCCCCCAGCGAGGAAGCTGCATTAAGAACCTGAACCTGCTAGGCACTTTTTCAGAACGGTGTTAACTACAGAAATATAATTTAATAAAGAACGCATTTAACAAGAGCATAAAAGCAAATACAATCTTTGTGTGTATAATCTTTGACTGAGCCAAGAGCATTTTAGAAATCCATGGGGCCACACTCTCTCCTAGCATAAATTAGTAAATCTATATCAATTTACACAGTGACAAAGAATTTATCCCCAAAATTTCTTAAGCTATGAGACTCTAAGGAGTCTGTCTCTGTCACAATTTATAATATCAAACTGCTGACTTGTGTCCTTACATACACGTGTAATCACGCAAACGTTTTAGCTAATACCTAGAAAGTATGTACAACACTGACTTAAGTTTCTGCCACCTTTTCCCTCTCTGTTGTTTTTTTCTCTGGAGAACTGGCTGGGCAGTAACAGGCTGGGGAACGGTAAAGGGAAAGGAATATGAAATATAGATCCTCCGTTGCTTCTTGCAAAGCAATGCCACGTCGGTCACAATTCTCAATTCAATGATTCTGCAGCAGTGCTCTCTGTATTTTGCCGTACGGGCCCCCTCACAATGTCATGTCCTTCAAGAAATGAAAGCAATGAAAAATCTCTACAACTGGCCTGAACATGCCTTAAAGGTGCTGGAACTTTTCAAAAGTGTCATACTTAAAGCTTGGTGCATCTGGCCAAAACCTTCTTCCCCGATGCATGCAAAATGTTACAGACAGTGTTTGTTTGCCTTGCAACCCGATAATAGCACCTCAGTAGCACCACAGAGCATATGCCCTATAGATTTTTTTAGTACTTTGGATTCATTTAGAATGATAAGGTTCAACATAAATGTGAAATATCCTTCTTATGCTTTAGTTTGCTAATGGTACACAGTATATTGTTAATGTAGAAAAATTAAAGCACTATAAATGACAGCTGTAATCCTTCCGTCAATTACAGTGTGTGTACCTAATGGAATATGTTTTCAAAACACATTTCCAGTACCACCTTCTTAGGATATCATTTTATAATTTTTTGTTTGCTAAAATTGACTACAGGAATACTTGCTATATTGCCTGGCAATACAACATTTAATTTTATGGTGCATAAAATGCATTTCTCTTAACAGATGTATCAGTTCCCTGATATCATGACTGAACTACTTCATACCCATTAAATGCTGTGTGGGGAACTAGCAAAGCTATGGCATTTATTTTTGTTGTTGTAGCACACACTTCTACTTGCTCATAACATCATGCTTCCCTGAATAACAACAAAACCAGCTTTGCCTGCTCTTGGCAGACTTGAGATCATGTGCATGCCATATATACTCTTACATACGTTCATCAGCAGTTGTGCACAAAAAGTGTCCCAGCAACGCATCCTAAAGCACATAAGAAGTACAAGACTGTTTGTAGAGAAGAAATTACTAAAAAATAAACTGTAATAATACAAAATATTCCACAAAATGAAATTCAGTTTTGGCTTGGGAGAGGTTAGCCTCCTTCCCAAGTCTGGGTTAAACATCCCACTTAATCATGTCCTGACAAAAAAAAATAAATTTTGCTCTACGTCGGAACATTTTGGAAAGCAGAGAACATGATTTAATTGCAGTATTCCCTGACTAAATTAAGGGAAAACCACGTGCATGTGTTTCACAGTTCTCTGAGATGAATGGCTCTGGGGAGCCACCACAGCCACACAGTAGCCGTACCACTGCACAGTCCCTGGCAGACACCGTACTAACAATAAGGCTTAAGGAGCGATGTGGAAGAAGACAAAGGCACAGTTATATGAACTGATTTGCAGAAATTCTTCCCAGTATAAGCTGTGACGTGAAAGAAGGTACGATTCATTTGATTGTTAGCTTTTCCAGCTGCCTGCCGTAACTAGCTTCTATAAAGGACAGCGAGGCAGGTTTACTAACAGTTACTCTTCCTGTACATGTGCGTTTCTCTTCTCCATATCCCTCACACCGAGGGTTTCTGCAATCTGCTAACACCAGCTCTGGCAGATGATGAGCTCCTGACTTTATAAAACACAAACTTAACCCCCTCATGTCATGCTCTCCAGTGCAGCTTACTGGAGCTTCAACAGGTTTCATTAAAATCTTTGTTCTAAAAATAAGTTTCCAAAACCATATTCTTCAGATCTACAAGTATCATCTTAAAAGAACAAACAAATGATCTCCACAAGGCACGTGTTCCTTGAAACAAGTCACAAATAGTAGGAGTGACTTCTGTGAGCATTAACTCACTAATAATAGCAGGGTTCAAGCATCAACAGACTGCTACAAAGGAAATAAGTGTAGACAGAAGGAAAATTATTAGATTGATGCATTGACACGAAGTCATCTTCAAATATTTCAACACTGTGAGCAATCAGAATCTGGACTAGAATGGAAACTACTTCATGTTTATTTTATCTGTCCAGTGTAAATGATGCTGAAGGAAGAATGTATTACTTAATGCAAGTGCAGAATATTTTGGTACTCACATTCATACGAAAATGTCAATCACCAGGTATAGAAATAAAGCAATGTTACACCATGAATCACAAAATAATCCTAAACATAATACACCGTAGTATATTCGCTCATGTTAGTACCTAGTCTTCACATATCTCACTGGAAATCAGCATACCCTAAGCATAATTCTAAATGACAGTTCGCTTAACACCAAAGTGTATTACTCGAGCCAAGAATGTGATATAGTTGTGCAACATGAAGACATATGTCAGACACAACAGTTTTGTTTATTTTGAAGACATTCATGTTTCCAATTACACATGTGCTAAGCTGAAGACATACCTAATAATACCAGGTAGAAAACTAAATCAAAGAAACAGTACCATAAGTACTTAAATATTCTATTGCCTTACTAATATTAACTCCAGCAGAGTAAAGGTTCTTTGAAATCGCTTCATCTCCATTCAAATGAAAAAAAAGCGTCCTGAAATCTTAAATTTACAATGTTCTCACACAATTGGCTGAGTACAGAAGTCATTTCTGTTTAAAGACACTTTCTGAATCAAATAAAGTTTGATCTTTAAAAAAAAAAAAAGTATGGTTTCACTGAGCAGCAATCAAGTGGTCATCGTGAACGTACACTGACAAAACAAGTCAGGGTTGTGGTTTTTTTGTGGGGAAAAGATGCTCTCTGAACAGCTCTGTGAAACTTTATGCACACTACTGTTATGTTGTTGCTGGGTTTTTTTCCTCAAAAATCTCTCAGTACAATTACTAGGTGCGTTCTACACTATGAATAACACTGCACAGCCAAAGGAAATCAGTCCCTCTCAGTGTATAACATCAGTCATTAACAGCAAACCGTGGCAGTGTGCTCTGCCCCACCTTGCATCCTGACCTTTATTTCCATAAGAATGCTCAAGTGATAACCACCAGTGGCGGTCAGAATGGATGCGCCTGGTCACGTATCTGTGCGTATGGCCATATCCACCTCCAAGTGAATTTGGAGGAGCGAGATAACCCAATAGCCAAGGGCTAATTTGAGCAACGGGCCCACCTAACCACGGTGCTGGTCAAGGTCCAACCTGAGCCAAGTTTGAAAGAAACTGAAGTCTGTAGTCAGGATGCAAATACGACTGTGAGTCAATTATCTTACTACATAAATAGTGGACAGCCCAGGGCCTCTTGAGCTCTCCTTCACAGCAATAGGCTGCACACTTGATCTCCCTTTGAGTAGGGACGCCTCTCAGGGTTACTCCTCAAGGCTGAGAGATTCCTTGCCACAACAGACTCTCAGTAAGCAATTAACAGCATGCTGAAGTTTGCAATCTTAGCTAAGTGATACAAAGGATTGACTGCACATATATAATCCGTAAGATATAAATCACTGACCAAGTCTAAGTCTGAATCTAGCTGCACCTGAACTCCCCTCGGAGGAATTTAGAACGCAAGGGGGTCCCTTTCTGAAGCTCATGACTCAATGGGAGGGTCTCTCCCTAACAGTTTTGTCTGACCTCATCCTCTGCGCAGTAAATAATCAGGTGTACCTCACCATCAAATCTTGTTAAACAATTATCACACTTACTATCAAACTTTGTTAAACTGCTGGTTTATAGCAATAAACATATTGCTGCTGCTCTTTTATAAGTCAAGTGCATCACTCCATCCACGACACACACAAATACACAAAGTGCTGCTGCATAGTACCAGAATAATGGTGTCCTGCTGTTATGTAAACAGAAAACTTGAAATAAAAATATACACTGGGCAGAAAGCAAGCTTCTAGTTAAAATGAGTAGCATTCTTGTGTGCACTACAGCTGACAAGTCCAGACTTCAGGAGCTGACATGTCATTGTGAAGCCAAAATCCTGGCTTTGATCGTACCAGCACCAAACGGGCTTCAGGTAACTAATGGACAGCAGCGCCAAAGCTTAACAGAGAGAAATCTACTGCACAGCCTGATCAGTTTTGGTTGCGCTCTTCTGAAAGGCAACCCAGAGTCTCAGCTCATCTATTTATCCACGGAATAGTTAGTGTCAGCCACAGGGCAAGATTCCTCAGACTGTCGTGCCCATAGCATACTGCCACAGCCTACTACATCTATCTAAAATAAACCTTTGAAACTGTGGACTCTGTGGCATGTTAGCCAGCGCAGTCATTCTCAGGCTCTAGGGGGTTGGCAGAAAGACAGGGTTTCTTACAGTGGAGTATCAAATACAAATAATACTGGGATTTTGCTATTTCCATTAAAAAACTGCTTTTTCAGGATGCACAACCACATTTACTTAATTGACCAGTATCAGGGCATTTAAACACACATTTATGACATTAAGAAACTGAACAAAGACACTTAAGGGAGAACTGATTTTTGTTGTTTCCAAAAGCAGCACAAAGGAATAACGTACCTCTGTGCCAGTTAGATACTCAAGGGAATTCAGCCTAGGTCATTCACCTATTGCTTTGTATTTTTTTATTGTTGAATAAATCAACAAATCCAGCATCACAGTACAATTTTCACAGTGACTTATATCTACCATTATCTGTACAGTGCCACTGAGGAGGTCCTTCAGTGAAATCGGAATGTTTCTCAGAGCTGTATATGAAGTTTGGTGAAGTAAATGAGATTACAAGCCTCGCCATGTGCAAAGTTCTAAGTAATCTGCGTCAAACTAAAAATGTTATGACAGACCAGAAGCAAGACAAATAATGACAAATAAAACAGTATCCCATGGGAACAACAAACACTCAAAACAACCAGCCAAAACAGGGTACTATTCACTCATGAAAAAGCAAAAGATCACAGTGCAATGACACAATATAACCACCTCCAAAATAATTTTGCAGCAGAGATAAACAGAGGCAGTTTCTCTGAGTTGAATCATCTTAATCATATTCTCTGGCAGATAGAATTCACATGCTGCACCTTGGTACTTCAGTAACGTATATGCCCCAAATAAAACTGTAGCAAGCATCGCTTTACATTAATAACTAAAATTCAACGCCGCCAATACTCTTGAGCAGAGGGCAGGAACAGTTGCTATCAGGACCTGAAACAATACTAAAGATATCCTATTGTATTTGAAAAGTGTTGTAATAAAACTCAAGGTTTACATTAGGTTTTCATAGCAAGCACTTCTCTAAAACAAAAACGAAACATGAGAGTTTAGAACAACTTTGAGCCCCTTTTATGACATCCAGCAGGCCACAGAGATCCAATGAAGCAGAAACCTAACTTAGTAGCATTTTGATTATGCACTGAGTAAGATCACGCAGCTCAGGTTTGGAGAGATTGCCTTCTCTACTGTCCTATTCCCTGGGTGCTTTAATCTCCAAGAAAAAATGTCAAGATGCTTACTGATGAAAGGCAAGCTGAATGTGATCTCAACTGGTTTATAATAGCATTGCCATAACATCAGGAAATCTTTCTAAATCCTTGCAGGTTTGAAGCAGTTTGTTGGTTGGGTTTTTTTTCCTTTTATCTTTTTTGCTGAACATTCTGTAGCTCTACCTCTATTACTATTAACTTGTGGTATTCCTGATAAGTACAGTCTTCATGAGAATATGCATATTGGGGGGCAAATATCCTGAAGCCAGGATGTCACTAGTGTTGAGAAGTCAGTGGAGAGAGAAAATAAATCCACTGGACAGTTACCCAACATGGAATTTCTGTTTCCACTTGGCCAGCCTCTGAGATTTGCCATTTGGACTAATCAGAGACTTTGGAGGAACTCCAGATTCTTTAATACATTGAAAATTCATCCTGTTGTTTCTCTTGTTTTAAATAGGCAGAGGCAAGTAGTGCATTATTATCAAGTGCACTAATTGATCCAAATGCAGTGTAAACTAAATTAATGGGGCTGGAAATGCTGGAAAAATTAAGCACAGCATTCTTAATAAAGCTGAAAATAGCTTAATAAAGCTGAAAATAGGATCCAAGCATCCTAAGGCATGTTTATTTCTGTTTAAATAGATGTCTTCCTGTAGACTGTTATCAGCTCAGCAGGATCCTTACAAGAGAGGCATTTTTCTCATTCTGTGCATTTTAAGTTAGGTTTCTATGAAGTTCAGCCTGCCTCTAAAAGCTGCTGCCAATTCATGTAAAAACCATAACTGTGGCAAAGTAACAATAATATCGTGAGAGCAAGTGAGCTGCAATACTGAGCTGCAAATTCAGTCGAAACCTTTATCTCAAAAATGGAAGTCTGCTGATGTGTCTTCCAGATAACAAGTTAATTGCACACCTAAAGTAATGAGAAGGAACCTCATTAGAAAGGTTTTCCTTTATGCAAATGGATTGTGGAAGTCCTTGGCTGGCAGGCAAGGCACCAATTGCACCTTTCTTCTCTGTTGCTGAAAAAGGTCCATCAGCATCAACAGGTGTCACAATGGGTGGGGCTGAACAGAGCTCTGCTTGGTAAGCACGTGCTAAATTAGATGTGCGAGGACAAAGCACCCCAGACCCACGTGGGAAATGGCCAAGGGGGCCTCTTTGAGTAGTATTTTGGATACCATCTCTTGAGCTGTTTCTGAAAGGAAGGAATGCCAATTGGACTTCAAGAGGAGTGAGGATCACCAGCAGTAAACCTGGATCTTTGCTCAAACTCCATGCAAGAGTTTCGTATTGTATTTCTCTTTTTGTATTTGCATGGTATTTCTCTTTTCCAAAAGTTTCAGAAAGTACCACTAAGCAGAAAAGAGCAGAGGAAGACGAAAGCATATGAAACAAAAGAAGTTCAGATGTGTGAAAGTGTGGAAGAAGTAAGAAACTGAAAATACACACAGAAAAATGAGAGTACCCCTCGATGCTTTAAATCTGATTGACAACCAATCACCAAAAAAAGGGAATAATGTTGGCTACACAGGAATTCTGGCCATGTCTTTTACTATTTAAATTTTAAAATTCCAAAAGAAGTGCCTGCTGACTTTGAGAGGCAGAAGAATCCCCAACAGGGAAGAACTAACCTGCAACACCTAAAACCATACACAGATTAAAAGAAAAAGCAGTTATTTGGAAATGACACTAAGGACAAAGTCACCGTGTCATTACGCATTTGATGCGCGTAAGAATAAAGCATGTCTGAAAGCAGATACCAATGGCTAATAGGTGACCAGCAAAGATACAGAGCAATGATCCTGACTCCGTTTAGAATTATAAATCTCAACTATACAGATTATGAAAGAAATCCACCTGTAAAATTAAGGGTAAAGATACTGTCCCACTACTTCTACACTTACAAATTGATCATTAGCGATTACAGCTCTTCAAGGCATTTTGTAGCAAAGATGTTACATGTACACGAACATCATAAACTGTCGGTGCAGATGCACAAGTAACTGAAAAAGAACATTCTCCATGAAAATAAGAAATACCAGCTCCAACTCCAGTGACCGCTCTCCCATACAAGCATCTGAGCTGGCAGATCAGCCTAAGGCATAATGCTTTCAAGTCCAGAAGGCTATTACATGATGTAGTCTTCCCCATTTATGCCACTGGCACACCCCCAACACAGATACAGTACTGTTTAGTTACAGCTTGGCCTTTTGCACATTTAATGATGGCCACAGATGCAAGGGGTGGCAATTTGAGTGGTACAGTCCCGCAATTAAGCTAACATTGTATATTTCTAATATGCAGCATAGCTTTTCCCCAAAGCCTACTGCAGCTTTGAAAAGGACACATACCACTGGTGTACAAAATTTAACCTCTAAATTAAGCTTCAAGTGAGATACAAACAACAACATATTTAAGCTGAAAGGAGAATGGCTAAATATTATCTGCAAGAATCTACAGTCCAGCTTGTTCTCTCCTAGAAGAGCTGAGAGAAAGAAAAAAAATCATGAGCCATTAGAGAGGAATCATTACGAGTGAGAAAAAAAGGCTTGCGTGGAAACCTACTCATTAAGGACTTTTAAGGTCGTACCTAGATGTACCATACCTTGCCTGCCTGGCACAGCATGTAACACACACCTGTGGGTAACCAGGAGGCCACCTTGCACATGAAGTCACCTAACCACAGGCAACCGTGTGGATAGATGAAGAGGGCACAGAGCATGGTACCTTTGACTGTTCAGAGGCTGTCTTAGTGTCAAAACAACATAAGCCTCAGAAGAATTAAACTGAGGAATTAAACATGAGCAAATTCTCTTAGTACTGGATAATACGAAGTGGTCCCTAAATACACTGAAACAAACAAAAACAATCTTTACAGAAAGATGAACTTCAATGAAGCTGAACAAAAGACTCAGTGAGAATGAAGCAGAGTACGAACTGGAATAGTTCTAGGCTGGTATTCTGATACAACCTTTTAAAAGTAGGAAAGCACTCAGAAACCACAGCTGAACTAGTTCTAACTACTCTGGTCTATCTGTACTCAGAACCTCTTCTGCTATTTCCACTCTGACCTTACTTCAATAGGGATGTCTTTCCAGTAGGGACTATCCTCATTTAAAGGAGGATTTCCTTTCCTCCAGGACACAACTGCTGCCTGAACAAGTCAATCACAGCTGTCAGCAGAACCATGAACTAAAAGCCTGGCTGCAGCAGTAATTCCAAACCTGGGAGATGTAGGAGCTGAAAAAAGGATGAAAGGGCACCTCTGGGACATTCCTGAACTAAAAAAAAGTTTCAACAACAAATTCAGAGCATATCATCTTGTTGGTATTTCCATCAAGGTTACCAGTCACTATGAAAATGAGAGGAGTAACTGGGCAGTAGCCAGAGTACTGACAAAATGCCTCAGCTCCTCTCCAAAACCAAAACATCCAGCAACGCTTCCAGACAGACATGTCCCCAGTGTAAGTTTTTAATCTTGGTATTGACCAAGATGATCAACAAGCTTATTAATAAGGGGCTTCAAAAATGGGTGAGGTTTTTTTTCCAGTGGAACCACGCTACTTTTTCTTTACCAAAGTAGTACAGAAATTACACAGAAGGCTTCAGAAATAGATGGGCATAATGCTTCCGCTTACTGCCATGGAATGGAAGTGGAATAAAGGAGGGTATAATCACTGCGTCTCTAATATTTTTTGCAGGGCACCCTTATCAAGTAGGTGCCTGAAGACCTTCTATATTTCACTTCTACGGTTTGTCTAGTCTTGACTACGGTTGAATCTTTTGAGAAAATGACACCTGGAAATTTAAGAACCTAACAGCATATAGGCAAAGCCCTAGCATGTGCCGTTTCCCATATGCAATCCCTCATGCACTTACACCAAGATCTACACTGTCATCTTCATTTCATATCCAAGAAGAGATATGCACATTTTGATCAGGAAGAAAAATAATGGGACATCGTTGTGATGCACTCACTAGAAAGTGCAATGCTGGAATTTTAAGGATTTCAGAACATCTAGTATCGTAAGTACTTCAACGCTGACATGGATAAGCAAAATACCGCAACTTAGATTTCACACACCATGTATCGCTGTTCAGTCTACTGAAGCCAAAAATTGATTTTACACCATAATTCATAACTTCTTAGCCAAGAACATAAACCAAGGTTCTATTCCTCCTCAGCAGGAGGAATATTGACATGATGACAAATATTAAGCTTCCAGAGGACCACCTAAATACAAGCTCCCACTGAAAAGATACGAAGAACAGGAAGAAAGAAGGAACTCTCAATCACCATGTACAACAGTTGTTTGATAGCAGAAACAATTCTTCACTTGAAATTTTTACATTTGATTAGCGGTAGACAGCCAGAGAAGTGAGAGGGAGGAAATTATTCGGAAGCTGTATAATAAAGGTGCAAATTACAGACTTTGGCTACTTCCAACAGTGCATCACCCAGACACAAGAGGAAAACTCCAATAGCTATTACTACAATTCCTTGGACTTGTAAATACTGCAACAACAAGACAATTAACCCACAGAAACCATTTCTATCATCAAATACTTCTCGTAATATTGTAAAAGGGATGCTTGTCATTTCCAAAAGTCCAGATCTGAGACATAAATTAAGCTTTTCCTTGTGGTCCAAGGAGAAACTGCAGGGAGGAAGTGTGACTTTCAGTTGCAAACTTGGGACCTCTTTGCAGGGTTGGTGGTGGGGAGGAAGGATTGGAAAGGACAGGAAGAATTTCTATGGTCTTTGCAGGTACTGGCCAATTCCCTTTTGCATCCTGGCTCAGCCCTGCTTTTTCTGCTGCTTGCCTGCCCATCTGCTTGAGAGCACCACGCACTCAAGCGCTCGTATCCCTTCTGCCCAGATCCATGTTAGAGCTGACATGACATTGTGTGAAGCAGAAAGGAAAATCTTTCTACAAGACAGATACTGTGCTAGCCTGCTTTCTGCTCCGGAAGAGAAACTGCATATTTAGAATGCTGACTGGAATTAGACAAAACGTAATAGATATGGCTTAGCCAGTCTCTTAAATAGCAAAAATGCATCTTCCTGAAACATTGACTGCATTTCTTCCAAAAAGATGCTGGAATCCTGTTTGTTAACCCAACTGCCGCTGCAAAAAATGCTGTTGGCTTTTGGGATTTCAGCACAATGATTCTGAAATCTCTTTTCTTGTCACTCTGCTGCAGCAACATTCCATTGAGCAGATATTAACTTCTTAGTCTCTTTTGCAACAGACATTCATTTACTTTTATTTTACATGAACTAAATTTGGCATTAACTGTAGTAGACCAGATGCTTAAATGATACAAGAGCTGACTGCAGTGTTCATCTTTATTTACTGCTCTGGCTTGAGCTGTACTGATTTCTAAACATTTGCATATGTGCTGGTGAGATCTGAATTTTTTTCAGTAATTTTTATCACATTAATTTCATTTTTCCTCATTCAGGTCAGGTCACTGACTTGGATTTCTGGTTTTAGGTTCTCTTTACATGGTTCAGAACAAACGCAGCCACAGACAAGCATCAATTTAATCTATACAGTCAGTATTCTTTTCAGATAAGAACAGGATGGGTGTGGTGGGGGGGGAAGTTTTGTTGGTTTGGCTTTTTAAGCTCCACCTCAGGCTGCTTCTTATTTCTCTCTTTAAAGTCTGTTGCATATGACATTGCATCTATCAGATGCACTTCATCAGTAGATGAAGTGAGTCTTTCTTCATTGAGAGTTTTCTTCAACGAAAGAACAGGTTAAGCATTTTCTTGGTTTTTTTCTTTTTGTCCCCTTGCTTTTTCACACTGAGGTCTATATATGTACCGCAAACATGCAAACGACAACAGCCACATAAAACAGCAAGACAAACCACCATCTTAAACCACAACTACCACCACGCTGTTCACATCTGAGCTAACACACGGAACATACTCTGACAAGGGAATCAGATTTCATTTACACACATCCTCATGCTACCTCATTCACACACAATTAATTGTGCCACAAAACCAAACCTTCTGTTTCCCTAATCTTCTAGTTTCTGCCTGAAGTAAGATATACATGTTTTCATCTCTTTATTTGGGGGAAGTGGTAAATGGTTTCATTCACATTTTTGGTTCAGTGCATTGAACTGTTAGGTTAGATTTCTTATTCAATAATCCAACTATTAAACGCACATTTTTTTTCTTTTTGATCCTTTTCATTGAAATTTAAGCCACAGCTGTATCATGTCTTTTTAAAACCTTAAAATAGCACAGTTCACCTAAAAAGCACCTGTCATTTTGAACCTACTCATGAGCAAAAGACCTTGACCTAGTAAATACACCGTAACTTATCACTGTCAGAAAACTGTTTCTTCCTTGTATTTCGGAATCATGTTCATGGTCTGACTGATGCTTGGCACTATCTTGGTCTGGCAGATCAATCACCTCACCATCCCATTTGTCATCAAGTAGAAAATACCACATAGTAGTCTGAGAACTTCCACGTGCAGGGCTGTATTCAGGCACAGTGCTCGTGAACAGGACCAGGGATCATTCCAATCCCAAACCACCCCAACCATCCCCACCACGGACAGCAACCTCACCTATAAACATTTTTCATAAACATCACTGTGGTGACTTGTAACAGCAATCACCCCTGCTCATTTGTACACAGACAACTAACAGTGAAGCTGAGCATGTAAAGTTTTGCTCAGAAGTGCTGCTCCAGCTCCAGCAGTGTAAGCAGTTACCAAACCCTTGCAGCCCATCTCTGTCCTTGCCTATCCCAAGGCTATTCCCCCTTCAGATCTGTCGATTAAATAACTGCATATGGAATCAGTCATTAACAAAATTCTGGCATCCCTTCTGCTTGAATGGTCAGACACCTTCTTCAATTTTTAAGCTGAATTTATTCTTTAAAATTTTGTATCATTTGCTTTTGTAACAAGTGTCCTCTAAAATTTTCTCCTTCTTTGATGTTTATCTCTCACTGAATATGTACATGGTATGAATAACTCTTCACAAATTTCATTCTGCTAGGCTAAGAAAAGCAACTCTCTTTAATCCATTTTTATCAGATGGAGACTGCATTCCTGCACACACCCTTGCAGCCATCACTGAACATGTTCCCAGTTTAAAACCATCTTTTTGGAGTAGCTATGACAAAACCATACACAGTCTCTCCAATAAGTTCTCACATGATTTCTCGTACAATATGAAAGCTTCTTTGCTTCTAGTAAAAATACCTCAACTTTCTCTGAGCTGCATCATAGTAGCCACTCACTCTCACCTCCCAGTCGAGCTATAGACCAATGCCACCTCACTTTCTATGTTACTCCAAAATGAGAAGCCCCACTTGTGCAGAAAAGTTCCCGGTAATCAGCTTCTCACAGTTCCTAGCCTATTAGAGTAACCGTCCACTTTAAATACTATAATCCACAAAGTCACATAATTCTTCCTGGAGAGGAACTTGGGTGAAAGTCTTCACAAAACCCCCATAAGTCATCATTAATATATTAACTGTTAAGATTAATGAGCCATTGTGGGTATTTTGAATGGCGACCTATCATGATACCTACTAGCTTTCACACCATGCTCTCAATACTACCCTCTCATCATTAACACCCTGCCATAGCCCTAGATACATCCTCACTAACTCAGTGCAAAGGCTCCTCCTGAATTTCAAAGACTTGAATGAGGCCCACAGCGGCCATGGCAGTTACATGGCTGAAAGATGCGCTCTACATTTGGAGTATGGAAGTATCAACATTCCCAGGAAGTACTTAGCATTTAGAAACTACTTAGATCTGAAAGGATGAACAATTTAATAGACCTCAAGAGATTTTGCTCAACGGTCATTTCAACAACCCCAGTAAAGAACTTTACTCAAAGATAAGTGTACAGAGTGTAACAAAAGTCAGAAATCAAAATACCTGTAGAACCTTCTGGGAACCAGGCTGCTGAAATACAATAGCAGAGACTGAGCATTTGTGTTTTTCCAGTGCCAAATATAAAGAGTTTTTATTCAGGACAGCCATAAAAGTATCTCTGAAACAAGGCAACACACTTTTATGTTGCAAGTCCCTGCCTCAAAGTTCAGGAGCACTTGAGCTTTCATAACAAAGCTCTCTGTGCTTGTTTATTTTATGCAGAAGTTGCAGTAATGAGGAAGCCTACTGAGTGCAAAGTTTTCTTTCTACAGCATCATTCATCGGCAGAGATTGCTTTTTAAGATTACTGTCATGCTGCCGATAGACAACAGAAGCATACTATACTTTTTCAATTCCATATGCAATTTACCACCAGCAAAAAAATGCTGCAGTCTTTCAAAAATCAATCTTTCCATTTCATGTCTATCAGCATGCAGCAACACCTAAGTAAATTTCAAGGCAAAAATCTGTTCATAGGGAAATTCAATAAATATTTAATTATCTGGATTTTATAATCTCCAAGAAACATGTCTGTTAACATGTAAAATCACCATAATGGATGACTAAGCAAAACAGGTACCTTAAAAACAGGGCAGAAAAGGGGTAGTTCAGCTTGAAGGTTCCAACAGACTGAACAGTACTTCTAATAAAACAAACCAAAATAAAACCAAAAACCCCACACTAAAAAAAACACATCAGAAAAGCCCAGCAGTTATAATAAGGTAATATAAAGCTGATACATTCCTTCGCTACACCTCTGGCTATTAGATCTATCTTTATGTTTATTGTGGAAATTAACTCATTAACAACATCTTCAGGTAAGGTATTGTTTCATCTGCACCTTTCCGGTAACAGAGATAGAGACCGGATCTGTAACAAGTCCAAGACTCAGATGCTACAAATGGAAATAATTTCTCTAAACAATACAATATTATTACAAGAAAGCTGTGAATTACGGACATCACAGAGGAAAAAGTTTTAACCTTGCTGTAACCCATTTAAGTCACTGTAGGATACAATGATTGAGTTTTAAAAAAAGAAACATCTGTTGTACTACAGTGGATGGTGCTGTCAAAACCATTTGTAAGTTCTTCTACCAATTCTTGTGCTTGAGACATGATTTTTCTATGTAACACAAGCAGTAATAAATTATTCCCCATTTACAACTGCTAGAAATACACAACATGAAGACATTCTGCACTGGTAAAGATGACAAGAAGGAATCCAAAACAAAGGCCAGATCCACAAAGGTATTTTCCAACAACTGCAAGCCTCTCATTACAAAACCTCTAGCGCCAATTACTGTGATTGCCAAGACCTTACTCTTCAGGTGACTGGTGCAACAGGAGGACGCAGAAACCACTGCACTCAATAAACATGTCATGGTCATAAATTCAGATGGGTTTCTGCCCTGTTTTTTTCCCCCCCCAAGCTTCTGGACTGCTATTTACTGTACTATGATAGTCAGCTGTGCAATTTAAACCAAAACAATACAAGAAGCAGTAAGGACCTGAAGTTACAGTTTATGTCATTATCACTAAACTCCGGAGTTTACAAATCTTGCCTCTACTTGTTTTTCAAGTCATCTATAGAACAATATCTGCCCTTCCAAACAATAACCTTTTGTTTCCATATGCCTGCCCCGCTCTCCAGACAGGCACAAGCAGACTGCCCTGCCTACACCAACCCCAAAGAGAGAGTCTGAACGGAACAAAACTATCGATTCTCTGCCACTCACCCAGGAGGATCTTACTTTTGTTCTCGGGCATTTATTCTCCTCCCACATGCTCCTATAACATGCTAGGCTTTTAATCCAACACAAGTTTTATCAACATATTGCCCCCAAGGAGTACCTTAAACTACTCTTAGGTACGTGCAATTAAGAATGGCGTTTCATGACCCGGGGGAGAGGGACATAATGAAAATAATAGTGCAGAGGCTTCAGTAGCAGTGCAGAGATCCCTGGAACATACCAGGGCATTAAGGCTTACAGGTTTCCCTCAGTAGTGGGTGGCTGGCTCGTCCACTTGTTTCCCACACTGAAGAAAGCCCCTCACAACCCTACAAGCACATCAGCCATTCTTCATAACCTGCTTATAGCTTCCGTTTGCTTGCCCCCTCCATGCTTCAGTTTCCCGTTCAACTCCACAAGGTATGTTAATGCAGCTAAAATGCTTACACCACACCTCATGCCGTCTTTCTGGTTCCTTTTGCTGAATGAAAGATATATTGGCACCTACCTTCAACTTAAAATCCCGACCTGTGCTAAATATAGACAGTCTGTCACTTGACGGTCAGACACAGAACAAAGAACAAGCTGAACTTAGTTTGTGAGGAGTTACTATATTTGTGCCATTTCCATCCAGACTCCAACAAGGAATAAACATGTTCTCTCACAAAATCAAACAAAAGCATCACTTGAGAGCGAAAATCTGCTGAGGTACAAAACAAACCCCAGGGAGACACATCCCAGCAGTCTACGCGCCACAGATGAGTGAGTAGAGCTGTCAAGACAGAGAGAATTGCTGAAACAGTCTGCATCTATCACCACCATCAGCTACGCCTTAGTGGCGGATCATTCCCTTTCAGGATGGATTAAAATGTAAAAGGTAACTCCAAGGGACTTAAGTTAACACAGTAGTGGGTATCATTTTTATCACTATATTTTGTTATTGGGAGTAATTAGATTAATCTTAGTTGTGCTTTCATACATGTTAGTGGGCATTTCCCTGTGTTACTTTATCCTTTCCATTTTTAATCTGTGGGCATTAAATTGTATGCTTTATTTCACACAGCATCTTTCCCGGTAACACCCCTAAACCTGAAACCACACTGTAAAAACCTAGTGGAGGAATCTGCTGGTGAGATACAGAGCTCTGGAGCTCATCAGTGCTGAACAACTGGAATTTCCCCATGACACTCAGGGATCACATCCACATGACTCTAAAAGCTCTCCATCTTTGATGTTTATGTTTCACAACAAAGATGGGACAATCCACAGCATCGTGTGACCCCATGGCAACAGAGAACAGGACAAACTGGTATGCATCGGGTCATGTAGGTATCAGCTGGCGTTCTGCCAAGAAGCCTAGCTTTGTACATGACTATAATTCATTTCATTTCTTACAGGTCAGATATTTAAGTCCATTTTTTTCCCAACTTCCCCAGCTTTTACCACTGCTATTTTTTTTAATATCGCATAATGAAGACAACGTAGTTTCCTCTTGCTTTTGGTCTGCCCAGACTGTAAGATTTAGAAGTTTTGCTTCTTAAATGCACACATTTTAATTAAAAGAAAAAGTGTAAAATACTAGACGTCCAGACCTAATTAAATCTAATACACTGTTACAGATCAGAAACTCTAATTAAGTTTCAGTATCTCCTATTGCTAATAATCACCCAGTCAGCAAATACCACTGATGAATTCCTCCACCCTCTTGCCTTTCTGTCCCTAAGGCACTGCTGACCCAATACTTAATTGGAAATTAAAGCATTTTCTCACTGTACAAACTGGCCACATGTATACTCCTATTTAAAGTTCACAATTAGAGATCCTTCTAATGTTCGAAAAGAAATAATCAGCCTAAAAGAAAAATGTCTTTCTTGAAATGTCTAAGATCAACATTCTGTGACCAACTTCTTGTGGCAAAGAATTCTGAAATGTAACTTTTTGACCAGAATATTTACCGCATTGAAGGTCAGAAACAGAACCAAGCACAAGATGAAGCAAGTCTCTTGGTTGGGAAGAAGAAACAGAAGGTGAAGAAACAAAGATGAAGATGCACAAGACATAAAGGTTCACGCAGATAGGAAGATAAAGATTCTAACACTAAAACAGATCACAAAAATAAAGTAATACTTTTAGTGGTGGCCCAGTAACAAAGCCTAATAAATATAATTGACCATATTGTACAAGTTTGCTGCCAGCCATTGAATATTAGGCCTGCCCTTGCCAAGGGAATGGCAGTTTTCATTCTTACTGTTAAATGTTACACTATGCATACACTGAGTTGAGGGCTTCTGCCTTTAGGACTGTCAATCTAGATTTCATTCACACTAAATCAACTAGCAAAGAAAAAAACATACTAAGATAATTGTCTATTTGGTCTACGCTGGCATGCAGAATTTAAAATGGCAGTATTTGTCTTGATAAATTCTAACCTAAAAGACACAAAAGGGGCATTTCTTCCTAACAGTTTGGTATTTAACTGTTCATTTAATTTCAGAGCATGTATTTTTCAAAAATCAATAAACCAAATACACCGAGGTATCCTTCTACCTGATCATCTAAAAAGCAAGGCTAACCTCCAGCATCACATGTCAGGAAAAGAAATGCTGTCCCGGTGTTGAAGCAACATTTTATGTTGCCAGCTGGGAGACAGAAGAAAAAGTGATCTTGATATACTCCTTCACTGGAGCTAGTGGAAAATAAATGCACTGAAACAGTTAATATGCTTCATCCTGTGGAAAAGCAAACCTAAAGCCTTAGCTCCACAACTCAGCTGATTGTTCTACAAACCAACAAAAAGGACACCCTCAAGACAGTTTACAGGAGCTGCCCTTTTAGCAGAGGCTCCTGGGCAATGATGGCAGCAATTTGGAAGTCGGAAAAAAAATAAAAGAAAAAAGGAAAAAATAATAATAATAATCAAACCCAATGTAAAATAACTCCGAGGTCTAGAGTCTGTCCACTGTCTATGCCATTAAAGTCAGACAGGAGAATATGAGACAAGAAGGGAAACAGACAACTGTGTTCTGTTGCTTCCTTGGATTACTCTGTCTTCTGTTTCTCACCAGTCCACACGCTGGAGCAACGGCTGCAGACAGCGACAGGCAGTAGTAACAGACTTGTTTCCACATCCTTATTAACGGCTGTTCTAAGACACTGATAATAATGTGTACAAAACAGAGTCTCCATGTGTTCTATGCACAGAAGCGTCGAACACCCAGGTAAACTGGGGCTCTGGCAGGGGAGAAGAGAAGACTTTGGCCTGACCAGTCAGACTGACTCGATGAGCATCGAGCAGAGTGTGGGCGAGGTCTCCATATCTGTCTCACAAAGCTACTGGACTTGCTCGATTCTCCTTCCCTTTACATATTTATCAAGTCAATATTGATCACACTACACGAAAGCATATAGAGACCAAGCGACTCAGTGATACAACACAGCACTGCAGAATTCACACAACCTGGATTTGAAGGGATCCCATGAAAAAGGCTGATGAGAGCAAAGACAGCCCATCCATACAGGCTGCATTCAACAAACCAGGTTTAGTACCAACCTCATCTGATCACTGCAATGACTTAGCGTATGTACTCCATCTTAAAGGTGTTTTCCAACCTAAAATGATTCTACAACTCTACAAACCCAGCACAGAAGCTGGTGTCAGTTTCAGAAAATTTGTTCTAACACAGACATTCCATAGAATATGTTATCAATATGTCAAATCTACACAGCATAGCAAATGCCCTAGTCAAAAAAGAAAATATTAATAAATCACACTTTTCTCAAAAATCCAAGCAATTGCTGTCACAATCACACACAACTCACTGCAACAACACTGCAGTATTGGGCCTTAGAGGCTTTCTACTAGATCATTTGGTGATTTATTGGTATACCTATAGACAAAGTGGAAGCTATTCAAGTGATAAAAGTCAAAAAAGCTGTGCCACATCTTAAGAATTCTTCACGGTATGTATTTAACTACACAGTGAAAACAGTTTCATGTCAAGAGAAGCTAGAGTCAGCTCTCCTTTTTATTTGTGGGTTATATAGTCCTCATTTGTTTTAAAGCAATTGACCAGCTCAACGAATTATTACTGTTTTGCACTCAAATGTGCTTGAATTTCCTACATTTCATTTAGCGATACAAATTCTGGCTTCTGGCACATATTTTTGAAGGAACAGACTTGCGATAAAACCATATTTTGGCAACGCAGCAGGCACAACTCAAACGTAACAGGAATATTGCAATTGTGTTGCACAAATGCTCCTTCCAGCACTGCGCACCTACACAGTGAGATCAATAAATATGATCTGCAACTGCTGAGGATCAGAGCTGAACATTCAAGCGTCTGCACTAGCTTTGGGCTTGGAAAACAAAAATTGCATTAAGCTTTGTGTTGGGTCAAACTTAGAGGATCTATGTGTCTTCACATCATTTTTTACCCAGTACTCACTTCCCTGCATCCTTGAAATAACGCAATAAAAAGATTTCACGTCAGCTAGTCGACATCGCAAGTGAAATGCAAATAACCCTGCTAGCAGAAGATATTTTTATATGATCTATCACCAATATAATTGTCATACATTCATGAGAAAGTCTCACCTGACTTACTGGAAGACTTTTCAAATTATTAAAGTTTAATGAGAAATACCTAACGTGACTGAATAAGGTTGATTATTTAACTGGGGACCTCTGTGAAAAGGCAGGTAGCTGGGTTCAACAGTAACTCTGGTAATTATATTAGCATCTTAATTACATAAAAATAATAGTGGCAACCTGACAGAAAGTAATAAATTGACTTCAGGTTACTAAATACGAAGAGTGCATCTCTCACAAGGCTCCAGAGCTGCCTGAGCTAGCACTGAGCAAGACAGGACACTGGAGGCAGCAAAGCAGCTGCTGCACTTGGCTCCGAGGGCACCGCTAAGCTCCCACTGCTCGGCACAGCCCGTGACGCACTGGGGTCAACGAGTCCCCAGCTTCCTGCACCCAGCGCCCTTTGCGTGCTCTGGCCACCGTGGTTCCATTCCACAATGTGGAGATGCTCTCAGTCTTCTCCCTTTGCTAAGTGTAAGCAGAATTCAAATATTATTGCATGGAAGTTTCTACTGTCCTCCTTTCTACTAAGACCGCTTACTTTTGTGACATTTCCACATCCACAGCCATTTATCACTGCACACACTAAAAAGGCCATGTTAAAGCCTCTGAATGTGTGTTCAACAGCCCTCACGAACAAATGTCACTGTCCACATAAATCTGAATAACTGCCTGCAGAGGCACACACTCCAGCATCCTTCACGTACTGCACATTTTATCAACTAGTGTATAACCACCTGTAGGGTTAAAATCATTTCCCTTAAATTAGAAGTATTTTCATCCTTGTACAGCAGAGGCAGTCTGTGGATGAGAGAAGTGCTTAAGTGGCTTAGCTAAGTGGAGATAAATGTTGCTTTTGCAGTATGTTGAAGTCGCCAATATGAGACACATGAACGCAGCCTATGACGCTTCAGAACAATCAGTCCTGCCGAGCATTTCAGCATTGCACTATGCTACAAATAAAAAATGCTAAGGGTCAGAAGAGTGCACGTGTTCTCTAAATGAAACAAACAAATTCTTAACAAAGATGCTTTTTCTGATGATACCTGCACAATTTCATAAGAATTAACAGCTTAAGCTCTTGCAGCAGTTTGAAATATTATCTGCCAAAGGGAATTTTCAAGGCAAGAACAGACTGTCTGTCCTCTTATATATTACCTCATTAACGTGTGCCTAGCATGCCTACCTGGAACAGATGGAAGCCTGACTGGACCTGTCCGGTAAAACCTAGGAGACAGTTTACAAGGTCTGTCAGGGTCACAGTGTCAGAAAGAACATTAATGTTTAAGCAACAATTAAATAACTATATTGAAATGCAAATACACTATGTCAGGTTTGCTAACATTAAGCTCAGTCTACAGCACAGTTTATTTGCACCGAAGGCCAGCATATTTCTCACTGACTGCTGGAACATAGCAGCATAAAAGATTTTGAAGCCTATACAAAAATCACAGTTCAGAGCTTAGAAACACACCATAAAAGTACCTCAAATTATATTTCAAGATGTGTATCATACTTCTGTTTAATGTGCAATCTTCAGTTTTAAGTACTCAGCACAAAGAAACATTGTTTACAAATTCCTAACATCTACCTTTATCAGCAACAGCTAATTACACTTGTTTTCACACAAGTGATTTCATGCATTAGGTATAATTTAACTGTATTACTAGGTGTAACTCTCCCCAGTAGACATCCAGACCAACAGGAACAGTAATGTAAGTAATACGTAAAGGAAAAATGCAGAAGGAAAGATCTAAAAAAAGCACTCGCATGCCTCAAATGCAGCATGGATGGAATCTAGGTAACTACATGCAAAAATGCCATCCAGCACTCTTCCTCAGTCCATCTCTCCAGCCTACCCACTGAGCCCCATCAGAGATACCAGGCACCTCTGTTCTGCACAGAAAACTCGAGACAACACATAAACCTTTGGCACAGAATGAGGTGCTGTCAGCTGGAGTAAATGGAACGCAAGCTGCCTCAGTCTGTGTGGACCCCCAGCCCCACTGTCCTCATGCCCAAGCACCCCACGAGTCTGCCAGGGGGTCCCACAAGAAAGCATCAACTTCTGCAAAAAGCCTTCAGCCTGGAGCCACACAGGTCCACAGGAATCAAGGCAAGGAGGACACGTCATCACCAATGCCCTGTGTAACTGTCTGCTGCTGAAGTACTTGTCCAGGAGTTGGGAAAAAGCGAGGGTTAACTCCCCCTCACTCCAGAAGAAATGAAACTGAGCTCCATCTCTTTCAGGAAAAAATGCACTGTGGCAAGGGAAGTGAGAGAGGTTTCCCATCTTTGTCTCTCTTGTCCCACAACTGAAGACATGGGAAACATGGGAGGAGAAAAGCAAGCACAAGGATACGCAGCTCCCTTAGTCGTAACAGCAAGCAGCCATAAGATGGGAAGTATATTGCCTGTCCTCCACTCCAGCTGTGTGCAGGTGCTTTTTTGTTTCTTTTTCTTTCACCTGATGAACATTTAATGCAATGGGTACAAATACTCAGTGGATCAACCCTTACCATCTAAGCTATTTCTGAATTGCAGTGCTTTTACAGCAGTAAACGACTAAGTAAATAACGGAGCACTCAAAATCACTTGGCAATAACCATTAGCAACCACTTACAGATTCCTACTCATTTTTATTTTGGCTCAGACTACGTCTCTGTGACGTCACTGAAATTTAGTTTCTAAATCTTCTTCTAAGCCCACTCTATTTGCCAAGGATTCAAAGATAAGCAGTAAGTGGATTTGGCTATTCAGTTATCCTTTCTTCAGATATGATGAGTTCAATATCCCCTCGATACCCACAGCAAAAGATGAACGCTTACTGTCTGTGTTTATTCTAACCCATGTGATATAAACACAGCAAAGCATATTCGGCATGAATAAACTAAAAAACTAAGTACCTAATTATGTACGTAGTCTCATTGGAGTCAATCACTTACTTTTAGTTAGACACATACCTTGCTCAGTCATGTCTAAAATTACCACATTAAGAATTTTCTCACTTGCCTCTCTGTGAAGGCTAAGGGAATACTGCGCTGTGCATGCAGGACTGATTTGATTACCTCAATCTTTTATTGGGAAATAACATATGTCATGGCAATGTCAGACGAGTATTGTTTCCTTTGTTCTGTTCAGAGGGAGGAAAGAATAGGTGTCAGGAAATAGTACAACCATGTGTCTCAGTAATAAAAGTGGCATATTAATGCGCATCCGTAAACCATTATAATTAATGCAGGGGAATGGATATTACCCACTTAAACTCTGCAAGTGTTCTAGTAGCTCCACACCCAACTGCCATTTTATTCCATCCCAGGGCTTTTCACTCACAGCAGTTCCTTTGCAAAGCCATCAGACACTGTGAAATCATTCGCTCAAGGGAATGGGTGGATACATTTTAATAGTACAAGTGACAGCTGAGAACAGTTATCCAGTCCGTTCATCAGTGGCAGCAAATGCATCCCATAATCTATGGCAGGCATATACGTACACCCTTGAGGCTACAATATAATTAACAGGCTACAAAGGAAGATGGACGTGCACAAAGATAGGGATGTGTATTACTTTTTTAAAAAAAACAGAAGATACATTTGTGAATTTTACATCATTTTAAAATTTCAAGCCCTACTTGATGTGCCTGTGTAGCGTGTAACATGTAGCCTTCAAATAAATAGTCAGGTTTGAAGTTCAGCTTCAAAAATCCAGCCTGACAATTCCCATCTTTATGCACACAGTCAGAAAAAAAGAGAGAGAGAGAGGAAAAAAAAAAACCTGCAAGCTGCAAGCACCATCAAGGTGACACACTAAGATGCTTAGGTATTTATCGGCAGAATAACAACATAGGTCACACAGCTCTGGCCCTTCAGGAATACCCAAATAGAAACTCTTAGGTTTTATGACATACAAATTGTTCATTTTTACTCTTGGCTGACTGAATTTTAAATCACATTGAAAGGTGGGACCCCTTCAATTCCCACCTCTACTTGGTTTACTTTACCTTCTAATTCCCTCTGCACATAATGTGTTCTAAGCTATTTTAATTCACATTCTTCTTGTAGTTCGTGTACTGAATTCATCTAATAATTCATTTTGATGATACAATCTTCAAAGCATCATTTGGAGTTTTTTAGTATGTTCTGGAATAGATTATTTTTCAATGCTACATTTCTTTCAGGTACCATTCACAGTATACTCCTTAAGCTTGCCATTATTCTTGTACTTAGCATATGCTCGCTTAGCATAGCCACATTTATTATTTCTACCGTTGAACACTTTAGATAAGAACTCTATACACACACAGGGGTGCCTCAACTTTTCAGCATGTTGCAGAGGCTAAAACACCAGCAACCCTGTGAAACAGTTGAACTGGAAAATCTTTCCAGACAAAAAAATGCAAATTGTCCCATCAAATATCTGCAGGGCTTCAGGTTGGCCACTCCCAGTGCTCATCAACAAATAAATGCAACCTCCCAAACTAATAAGCCAACCAACATAACTCATGTGACATAAGCGATACCTACACGCAGAGCAATCCAAGTTTTCCTTAGCATAAAATACCATGTTCGGTAATTTGGTCAAGTAAACCATTTGTACTCAATTTTCTCCTGTACTGGATATCTACCAGAAGCTGCACTGTAGCGGAAAATCCTCCTGTTTTTCACAATAAGAAACAGGTAATTGGTTTTTTTGTTTTGTTTTGTTTTTTTACTCTCTCCCTTGTCCCTGGGCCCCCACTTTGACTGAGATTTGAAGGTTATGCCCTTTGCCATGTCTCTGAATCATTTCTGTTTGTAAATGTTTAATCACACCCTCGAATATTCTTCCAGCATTCATCATATTTCACAATGGTGCATGAGCCAGACCAAGGCAGGAGAGGGCAAAGCCACAGAGGAAAGATGCAGCTGGGGAACAGAGAGAATGGGAGATGATGAGGACTGCAGGAGCTGCGGAGAGGAAAGTCAAATGTAACACACTTGCCTGGGAACCTGGAACCGAACCCTATTTCCCACACAATCCTCCAACAGCAGGACCACAAAGAATAACATCATCCTTGTCAAGTCATGGAAAAACATCAGAGCGTGTGCTACAGGCCCTTCCTGAGAACCTGGACAAATGCCCAAACGACTAAACCCCCCTGCTACACTGATTCCAGAGAGCTAACGGAAAGGCAGCTAAGGCACATTTTCCCTCCACCGCAATCATTTCATAAGAGCAATATGGATTGGTTTCTGAAGGACCTGGTAACACCCTAAATTCAGTACAGATACTGGGACAGTAGCTCATCGGGTCACATAATAAACAACCGAAATAACTAACACTACTTACTCTCAGGAGTTCATCTCCTTCGCTGATTGAAATGTCTATACTGCACACTGAAGGGGGCAGAGGGACCAAAACCCCCACACCACCTGTCATTTTATCAGTAAGGACTGTATTTCAGCAGCGGATGCAAGTGACTTAGGACTGAATAGGTGACCTAAATTTTATATAAACTCAAATGCTTGATTTTGGAGTCTTAATGTTTCTTTTGGTTTGATTCCTTAGGTATTTATAAAATGCTTTTGATAGTTTATGTGGAGAAATCACAGTCCAATAGTTTAGGAACAGACCTGTCAGTCTGGGAACAGCATCTGAATCCTGTACCAGATAATGACTGTGTGTGTCACGTTTGACAAATCACTTGGTGTTTTTACTGGTTTACTGTAGTGTGGGAAATTCATAAGAACAGGAGGCTGAAAGGAGTTTTCTGGCTGGAGTCTATTCCTCTGCTATGGTTAAGAACAGCCCCACAAACCTCCTTTGAAAAATCTCAGGGACCCCTCTGTACGAACAAGTAACACATAAATAAATGGCTATTACGCTTACCCAAAAGGGTTTGCTCCAATATGAATCATAGTCAGCAGAACGTAAAAATATATCAACTAACGTCATTCCAGAGGGCCTACTAGCCCAGCATCCTCTCTGACTACAGCCCATAATGAACGTCAAGGGAAAGAACAGTGCAAGTATCTGGTGACACTTCCTGAAAATTCCCCATGACCTTCCTCAAATCAAGTACTGTCCACCCACTGGCTGGGATTTTTCTTCTGACATGCAGCAGCTTTTTCAGTCTGACTAGCCTCCTCACCACCCTGTGGCCAAGAGTTCTCCGGATTAATTATGTGCTGTGTGAAAAAGTACTTCCTTTGGCATCGGGGTGACAGTGCAGTAGTACTACTGTTGCGAAAACCAGTAACTGCAATGCTCTTATTTTACATTTTGGCAAGATATTTATATTCCATTTTCAATATTGTTTGGTTACGTTCTACAGGGAATAGAAAGAAATTCATGTTTTTGGCATCCCCTTGCCTTCTAATGTGCCTGCTCTGTATACATTAATCCTGAAATGGTTGCACTCTGTAACTGATTTCACAGGAGAGCGCTCTGTGCTACTATTGCTATGGTGCTCCTACTGCAGCAGAGTCAAGCCTATGCTGCCATAGGCTTTGTGCAGTGATGTATTTCAAGATGCTCTTACTGAACTGATTTTTCCCACCCACCATGAAAAAATAAGTACTTTGTTCCAAATAATTGCATGGCAAGCTCCCAGGGCAGGCCAGGAGAGTCACAGGTCTAAATAGACTGGGTTTCACACATCAGGAGGATTACACGTTTAAAGCAGACAGCACTGCAGACCAAACAACTGACCACCATGTCTGTTGCTCTACTGTCAAAAAAGCAGTAAAGCATAGCTAATGAGTTCTTTGAATGAAAGGTGTATTTAATACTTAATAATTGACAATCTGCTCAAATTTTAGATTTTAATACTAGAGGAAGAAAGAAAAAAGTAATAATTTGGCAAACATGGATGAACCATACTAGCAGCATTAGAAAGCTTCTCTTGACTTCAGGAAACCCTGGACTGGGCCCCTCAAGGGGTTCTGTGACAGAGCCCTGGGAGGCGATACAACTGCTGCCAAGTGCAAAGAATTACTGATTGAGGTGATCTCGAACAGAGGGTAGAAAATAAATATAATTTATGGTGCAGACATTACATATGAAGTAAAACCTTCAGACTTTTGCTGTTATTAACTACTCTTTCAAAGGAGAAAGCAACAAATATTGAGATAGTCCCATGTTCCTATTAATCCCAGTTTTACTGCCCAGGAGATTGTGGGGAACATACCTGTTAAATTGTCGTCATCTTCTAAATCTTCTCTACATGCCTTATAGGACCCTGATCCTAGAGTGAACTGCCTATTCTAAACATACGCATGTAAACCAAAGCAACAGGAGACAGTAAGCGACTGAGTCAGCGAGAGAATCACCAGTTCAGAATCTGAACCTAGGAACCCTCATAAACATTCATGTGTAAGTCTGCTGAGCCCTTTGGACTTACTCACACAAGCAGAAAAACCTGTCAGATTAAGCTTTAAAATATTTCAGGTAACTACAGCATTTCCCTCCTCTATAGAGATACAGCAGTTGCTCTGGACTAGACCACTTCTTCAGCAAGCGCAAATCTGTGCTACGCTCTTTTAAATCCAGAGCAGTGAGACAATCTGTGACAGTAAAGAGACCAGGACTTGGATTCAGACAAGTTACGTTAATCATGATTTTTAAATGATCTATTTCCATAGCTGATGTGCATTCTAAATCATCTTGAAAATCTCAGACACAGAGCAGGACTCAATCAGCAGGAAATGCTGTGCCCTTAGAGAGGCTGTAAAATTGGACTGCACAGTGGTGGATGTATAGCTTAGTTCTTAATAAAAAAATAATTATGCCTCAATTTCAACGTCTCAGATGACTAAATCTAGGCAAAGACATTTTAAGGGCAAGAAAAAATTATCATAAAACATTTTAATTTCATCAAAATTATTTTCAATTACCGTCCAAAACCAAACCAAGAACAACATTAGAACTGAAGGAGCTTTAAAAGGATGTGGCAAATAATTCCCAAAGGGAGTTCATGTAAGTCAAAATCCAAACACAAACATAGCAATTATGCTGACTGTACCACATTTGATAACTATCTCATCAGGAACAAAAATACAAATATTTTTGCATTAAAACGTCACATTTTCTTTTTTATTAACACAGTGGATTTGGGACTATAGAAAATCTAGCGGCTTCAATCATACTGTCTTCACTCTGAGTCCAAGCATGCTAGTTTTAGAATGAAAAATCTGCCAGAACCTTAATTGCACTGTTGTATAAATATATATTGGTTTAAAATTATTACATCAGTTACAACTACAATGCTTCACTCAAAAAGCGTGAGTATCCCGTGTCTTAAACTTGGCACGGCACTTTGCACAAGTGCCGTGTGACACCAAAATGTGTGTGAATGCACTTACCTGCTTTTGGAGTGATTTGTTCACTATGTATTAGGTATAAAAAAACTACACAAAGCTCAAGACTGTGAAGAATGAAGATGAGAACCTCAGCATGACTCAAACTCCCATATTCTTTCATAACACTTGCAAATATAACACCAAAACAGCAATTAAAGCTGTGATAAGGCATATCAACCATTCAAAGCCCTACAGCTACACAAATAGAAGGCTATACAGAAAGACACATCTGCTCCTTCCCACCATAGTCTTGCCCTACATATTATTCATGACTCACTCTGATGCTCCATAAAGGCTTTCAACTCCACCTCCAACAGACACACACACACAAATGCAAAAAACATAAACCTAAGTGGCAGTTAGTCACCTCACAGTGATCTGATATGCTTTACTATCAAGATATCAGTCTCATGTTGCTGGCATCTAAAGTTAACCTACCTTAGCATTGCTGATGTCAATCTGAAAGGGCGACACAAAAAAGCCAACAGCCCAACACAGAAATAACCAGAGACACTGGTGGGTTTGTTGAGTTTTTTATCTTTTAACTCTTCCTAGGAATATTCTTGAGTGTTTTTCATAGCAGGTGAAATTTCGTAACAGATGATAATTTCTTTGTCTTTAGTCATCTATTTACTACACCATCA
Source organism: Falco cherrug (assembly GCF_023634085.1). Lineage (NCBI taxonomy): Eukaryota > Metazoa > Chordata > Aves > Falconiformes > Falconidae > Falco > Falco cherrug. The sequence continues at coordinate 22,428,928 of NC_073706.1, read as the reverse complement.
CTATATAATGCCTACACATTGGAAGGTACACTCTTTCATGGGCACATCTTTCAAATTATTAAGTATATTTCAGACTATGAATTACTTTAAAAAATACCTGCTTGGAAACAAAGCAGAAAACTGCAAAAGAAAGAAAGCTCTGACTGCCATTTGTTAAAACATATCCATCTAATTACAATTTATGATTAAATCAGTGGAAAAGAGGCTAACTTAATGATTTACATCAAACAGAAGCAATTTTCAAGCCTGTGATGTACTCTAGTCATCAGTAAACATTCTGAAAGTATTACGAAGAAAGGCTCCACACGATTGTTTCCATTACCCTTATAAAAGATAAAGAGTATCTGTTCGAAATCAGGTTTCTTTTCATATCAGGTTCCCACTAAGTTTGTGAAGTCACCAGTAGGTTCATTAATAATAACTGCACTCCCAAACACAGCTTCCAAGCCAAATATATACAAAGAACCACAGAACCACTAAGAAACTAATCCAGACTTCCAGAATACACCAGAAGAACTGAGCGATTTAAAAAAATGGCTTTTGGCTCAAAGACTCCACCATACACTGAGATGTAAACCCTTGTCTCCTGTGAAATACTGCAGATGAATATTAGAAGAAGGGGGGCGGGGGAAATACCATATTCCACACACTGGCAGAAATAAACCATTTTGCAGCCTGAATGCTAATTAGAATAAACACTGTTTTGATTTTATTTCACAATACCTGGTGTTTCTCTGCCCAGGCATCAGTCATATTGCTCACATTTGCTTTAAGGTTTATGACTGTAACTAAGTCCACCTCATTTAATCATTCTAATAAATCTACACCTCAGTAGAAACCACTAAATGAGATATTAATAGCACACTAAATATACCTCTTAGACAGACTACACAAGTAAAATATTGAAGTACTATGAAAAATATTTGCACTTGTTTAAGTGCTAGACTTCTGTTCATTCCCTGCTACAGAGATATATGAAAAAAAGATCAGCAAACACACCTTGTCCATGCTTCAGAAAAATTGCCCATTTACCATTCTAGTATATTCAAGGACACTTCTATTTTTCTGATAATATATGAAGACTTCTACAGGCACAATTTATACTTTAAAACAAATATTTGAAACTAAATACCACGAGATAGGAAAAGGCTTGTATACTACACCTAGGTCTCCTCATACAAAAGAAAACAGATGGCAACAAAACATTGACGGTGACTCGCAGATTGTTCAGGCTGAAAAGTCAGATCTATAGCCCCTACAAAATCTGGCAGGTGGGGTTTTGTTGGTTTGTTTTAAAGCATTTAATCCTAAATGTCACCAATTATTTTAGGAAACCTGCTGATGTTTCAGTATATCTTGGCTCCTTTCCTGGACTTAGTCAGCAGTACAAGACATGCTCTGTAAGAGCCTTCTGCTGAACTGTAGGGCTGTACATCCCCCAGAAAAGATTCTCTACCATCTCACTAAGGTGAAGTGGGCTGTGGAGCACAGGGTCCTTCATGTTTTAACAAATGGCACATCCCACCTTGGTATGTCACTTGAACAGCATGAGGTGCAACACTGCCAAGTGGAACTGGAACTAAAACTCATCAAGACAAAAAGCAGAGAAAGATGTTGTCCCTGTACACGTTTTCCAGCCTCCCAGAGTCAAGCCCAGGTTTCACACAGAAACACTGCAACAGTACACAGACCGAAAGCCTCTGTAGTTCAAAGATGGTGTTTATCTCTCTATTCAATATCCCCACTTCTTCGGCTAGAGTCGTAACAGAGACTTTTACTCATTTTAGACATGACAGAGTTTTACTCTCGCGCACGCAACCCTGTCTGCGGGTGACAGGTTATTCATAAACGTGGCTGTCCTCGGAAACTAAGACTTCTTTCATCTAACCATTGCCACTGAACACCCATCCCGACAGGCGCACTGCCAAATGCCATGTTGTACAAGGCAGTCGTTTGCCCACCACACATTTTTTTTTAACTAAAACATTCAGTTGCTAAACCAATTTTTATCATCTTTCCCTTCTACCCTAAATTGTCTTTATGCTGCACTATTAAATCCCATCCTGAAGTTTAGTGAAATTACTCCAATTGTCCTTATTCCACTCTCACCTAAGAATTCTGTAATTCATTTACAGAATTCAGGTAAAAGGGCATAGCATGAGTCTTACATTACTCACCTACAACTTCTTCTGTTTCCCAAATCACTCTTAGGTCTTTTGATAATATTTTTTTTAAAGTTTCCTTCACAGAAAACAGCAAGTTAAGAAATCTGTAACTTCAGAATATCTCTCTCTTCAACTAGTTATACCTCTGTCCTCTGCCTTTAATGCTGTCATTTCTTCCAGCAAAGATCTCCCTATTGTACTTCTCATTTCCTAAAGAAATCCTAAAATATACTCTGTCTGATTGTGGGTCCGGTATTCTGTCAAATTTACCAAAGGCAATGGCACAGCATCGTACTGCCTTGTCCTCTCAGCTCACCTCTGCTTCATTCCATTCTGATCTACTGCCAAAATTTCAGTGTCTGAGGTGCTACAGCCCACTTCTTACAGTGAAATTTAGAGCATCCATAGGAAATAAGTCATATTTGTCTCTATTACATGGTCTCACTCTTTATACATTGGTAACTCTTCTTGCACTCATCTCCACTTCTCTTTCCCTTTTTATGTCACTTAAACCATGTCAGTATCTTTTTTAATGCAGAAGTGCATTTGGTCTCGGTCTGCGCCCTTTTCCACTACCTCCCTCCCTGACAGTTTCCACATCTAGCTTGACACAATCCGGTCCTTTAATTACATAGTCTCGTCTACCACATTTACAGTAAAGCAATTCCTTATGCATGAAATTTATTTTTCTACTCAAGAAGTGTGACAGCCTGATTACACAGGTGTTTTTCAGGTTGTTTTTTTTTAAGTATTTGGTTTCCTATTGATCATTGGTTTTTGTTTTCATTTCTAAATCCTCAGCAATCATAATACTCACATTGAGACAATTTCCATCCTTTTTACTTCTCCACACTATTCACAAAAAATGCAAACATCACAAATTCCTGCCAGAGTAATTTCACTACATTTAGTTCACCATGTTTAATTTAACTACACATACGTTTTCTTTTCTAAAATGCAAATAACAGTATTCTAGAGTTTCTGTAAAGACTATCACAGTGTTATACAGTACAGTCAAAGAGGAACATCACTCTGATTTTACTTTTTATAACATTGCTAAAATAGTTCGTTGAAATAGATTGTAGAATCAAGCACAAAGCCAGTCCTTTTCTCTCATCATAAAATCATCATTTTTCTTGTTATGGTTTTGCTGGAAAATATTAATAATATTTCTTATTGAATTACAGAGATATGTTATCTCAGTAGTGTTGGAACAAGTGTTTTGAGTATGCACACATCTATAACATGTAAACATGTATAAAGCGCTTGCAGATAACTTGAGGGGAAATGTTTATTATATCTTCAGATGATATTACATTAAATTTATTGCCCTGGCTTATGTCTATTTTTTCCTAACCTATGATGCCTGAAGATATAGCCCCAAAACTACTACAGGACAACATAAGCAGTTTACAGTTGTCTTGACACATCCACACCTCTTCCTTTGTGCCAAGCCTAGCATTCGTGCAAAGAAACCAGTGTGACTGTGACTGGTAATGTATCACTGCTACACTTGGAAAAAAGAGGCTAAAGTGTGGTTTCTGGTGTTACCACAGGCAGAATGGGAACATGCATTCAATTTGCAATCCAAACTTGTAAAAACCTCAAGCAACCATAGAACCACAGGCTGAGAAACTCAGACCACTACTTTACATTGACCGATTTATTATTTACTGAAATGTACACAATTCTATTAGCGGGTTTGCAGTAATAACTATTCCATGCAGTGCCAGATTATTCTTATCCCTAGAGACCTTAATAATTATTAGACTGCAACCTCCTTTCCATAATTTCCAGTTTCCTTTCCAATTTATGCTTCCCATTCAGAATATAAGAATGCGCTTTGTTTCCACTATTTCCACAGACACCTGTCTCAAAAAGGCAACTAAAACTACATTCACATGTAGTGATATTCAAGGTGCATAATAAAATGTGCAATTCAAGGCACACTAAAAAATATATGTAATATATATTTTTTCCACAACTCAGATTTCAACAGAATATTGAGGGGAAATCATTACTGCATTTCTCCAGTGCAATTTCGCGACTTCAACATTATTAGATTAATAAATATATAGTAGGAATTTCACTTTGAGTTTCTGGCACATTAAATGAAATACCCAGGTGTGCAAATGAAGAAAACCAGTGTGAAAACACAGTTTTTATGAACAAATCCGAACATGCCTGTTTCAAAGAAATATTATTAAGGGTTTATCTTGTTGTATTACCCTCAGAAAAAAAAATATCACCACCGTCAGACAGGCTGTTCACTCAGACTTCCCTGAAACTATAGTAGTCTATGCTGCAATTTACATTTACTGTAATCAAAAACTAAAAACATACCACAGTGAGTTTCTCCCGTGTCACCTGCTGATCTTCAATATAGACAGACAGAGGGTTAACTTGCCCTCCCTTTTCATAACATTTTTGTTTTCCTTCTTAAATCCTTACTAACCATTTTAGAGTTTAAAACACAAGGATGCACCTGTGCAGAGGGACAGTATCCAAAAAAAGTGATACCAAAAGCAATCAAATGGTATATGCAAATGCAGTAGCTGACCAGCTAATCCTGGTGAAGAACTTCAGCCTGAACCAGGAATGACATCAATCGTCATTCTCCTTTAAGGAACTGCTTGGCCAAATTACAACATTCTGGAAAATTCAGCCTCTTATGCCCCCAAACTTTGCAAAATATTTTACCCAGTACATTCCTCAACTTCGATAGCTATCATTTAAAAAAAATAATTTGTTAGTTTTTTATTACTGTAATTCTCTTTATAAATTCAGAAAGTATGCAATTTCAGATGAAACAATAGACTTTTGTAAGACAAATATAGTTCATATAGTACTTCATGACACAACCTTCACTAAGCCAACTATTCAACATATTCCTTCCTCTGTCTTTATATTATTTGCTTTTCTTTCTGTACAGAAAGAAAACCAAAAAAACTCATGATAAATAAATGATCTACCACTTCACAGAAAGCATGGGTGGCTATCAGTATTTCTTGTTTACATAACTGAGAAATCTTCAAAATACACATTTAAAGGTAAAGATTTTAAAAATAAAAATAAAAAAATTAAAAATCCCTATTCCAATGCAAGTAATCAAATAACCACCATATGATGTTAGCGTAAAACACAATTATCCTAATTTAAAAGGCACCTGATTAAATCTTAAAAGCCAAAGGTGACAACACATACCATCCACAGTTTATAAAACAATGATCACTTAATAGCTGATACTAGCTCAAATGACAGTATAAGGTGACAGTAAATGAAAAGTTCTTCTAGCATTCCAAGAACTATTTCCTTCTTGCTAAGAATTTATGCACAAATCAATTCCCATCATCTCCATGCATACTCCATTTGCCAGCTGATAAATCTTACAGCAAATGATTGACAGAAGCTAGCCATCACACGTTACCAGAACATAGGTGAATGTCAGAAAACATTACCAGAGTTTGCCACTTTCACAGTGTTTCTAGATCCACCGACTTACCCCGGCAGATGGTCCCGTTGCCCACATATCCGGGTTTGCAGGTGCAGCTATGTCCCCTGACAGTGTTCGTGCAGATCGCATTCTCATCACAGTTATGCTGCCCGCTGCCACACTCATCGTGCTCTACAGGAGGAAGGGGGAAAAGGGGCAGGGGGAGGGAAGTGGAGGGGGTAAAAATTACAAGAGACAGTGAGCTTTGCAGTGTGATGATGTGGCATTTAAAACCCAAGTGGAATAACAAGGTTGCCACAATGGCTGAATGCTGGGAGTTGGTGCAGGAGGCAGCTATGGGCCTGCTTCAGTTACGAAACTCAACATGTGCCTGGTGACAGTAGGTTATTTAGGTTCAACAACAGGAAAAAGAAGAATCAGTGAGGAGGCAAAGTATGTCTGTGACAAAAACCCACAAAGAAGATTACCACTGAAAAATATCTGCTGTGAAGACTAACCTTCACATCGCTGTCCATCACCAACAGTAACAAGCGTTAATACAAGGTAAGCAAATACAAGAGGGGCCCTAAGTGCACGTCCTTTAAATGCGCAGTTCAGTTGTCACAGCCACTTGCTCAATGCATGCTGTGCCAACTCTCTAGTAGCATGTAAAAACATTTTACATTTTTAGAGCACCATTCACACCGTCGAACCCCAAAGAGGCTCCCAGACACATGGGCCATACTTTGCTTTCATCCAGCAACTAACTGCTGCCCCTGAGCCTAATTTGCTGCAGCACCTGCACTTTACTCTCCTGCTACATGTGGTTCTAGTAAAGCATCAGTCAGAGGGGGCAAGCTACCTGACCCTGAAGTTTCTCTCTTCCTGCAATTACTAGAAGCTTCCCTCATGCAGCAGGATTGCAAAAAGAAAGCCTGAATATTTTACACTTTTGCATGGCTGAATGTTTTACACTTTTGCATGGGTGGATTTACAGATTTGTTCAGTGGAATCAAGAGGATGCAATGAGATTTCCTAAAACCATGCAAAGGACAATAGATATAACCAAAAACCAGAACCTGGAACCCTTCTCCGTAGCCTTCATTTCTGCAACTGCAGTCATCGGGGCTAGCAACCATGTGCTGAGAGGTAAAAGGTACCCCTTTTTGGAATCAAGGACTTACTTCAGTATCCTAGTGAACAGGGGGTATCCAAAGGACTACAGACTGAATTTAGCCTTCTGCAGACCACAGAGAGAGGTAGTGCCTCTAAAACATGAGGAAAATACTAATTTTTACAGACTCTGAATTAAGCCCTTTAGAAGGGCCTCTCCACTGAGAACAAGAGGATCACAGGCTTCCCAGGCTACCGTTCACCTCTGCAATGCCCTCACTTCACCGTAGTACAGAATGACAGCCAACTTCAAGATAACTCAAGACACATGTAGATTTGAATGGTGGGTTCTGAGAAACCCTCCAAACTAAATGCTTCTGGAACACCGCTGATAACTATCTGCAGAGCATATATCCAACATATGTTTTCTATTTTTCAAATATATTTGACAAGAAAATGATATGGATTGCAACCATTTTCTTTTAAAGAGCATCAAAACAATATATCACTCGCTCACACTTTGCTTTTAGCAAGAAACTCTCTCACACACACCCTCAAACGTGCCTGGCTTTAGCTGATAAATTCAGGCTTACATTTATACTTGTTAGTTTATGTTTGTCCCTAGCTCTGCTTAGTAATTCACTTCCGCTCCATGCCAGTTTCCAGATGCCTTACATGTTTTGAATGCCAGGCTTCTTCAAGGGCTGCCTCTTCTCTGCTTCATCGTTTAAGGAACAGTACCACAGCCTAATTCTTGCCACTGCCGTCTTGCGGTGCTCAGACTGCCGGATCAGACACAAAAAGCATCGAGCTACCCTCCAAGGCAGTGCTTAGCAGGCAGCCGAACAATGCTTTCTTTTAAAAGAGACTCTATATATCCCTCCCTCCTCTTACTACTTTTATTAGTTATTGCCATTAGCTTTCACGTGTTGGTATTCAGACTATAATGAGAATGCCTTTTCGCTAGGCTGATGTACACACAAGAACATTCTTACTCAAACAAGTGCCAGAATTAGTTGATTACCTTCTCAGCACTTCAAGTATAAACAAAAGATATCCCAGTGGTAACATACGTGTTTTGCCAAAACACACAAGAGATTATACTCTGCTGTGTTGTTCTAGGACTTTGACAATGTAAATCATTGTATTTACCACTCCTGCAGATGTACAGATGCTGGCAATATTGAAAGATTTAGCACAGACAAAGCTGCTTTCCCACAGTCATATTTCAAACAGAGGTCAGTTTTTTCTAAGCTGATATAATTTGAAGAGCTAGTAACAAATGTGACCACGAGAACCTGCCCTTCATGAGACATGCTGATGCTGCTAGGACAAAGAGGACTAGGGGAACCTCGTCTGCATGAGAAATCCTAAGATTTCTTAGCAGCAATATAGCTGCAATGATGGGAACTTTAAATTAACTTTTCCCTGGTGTAGAGATGTCTATAGATGATGTTGCTACAGGCCTAATAAGAATGAGGAAAGCATTGATTTTCTGTCATGGTACAAAAATCTTTTAGTCCAGATAGAAAAATCCTTAAGATTCTGTCAGTAGTGAGTTATCCTGGGTTTGCTTCTCCCTCACAAGAGATCATCCTTTGGAGCACTTGGTGTTCACATCGGGAAGCGAGCATGGAAAGTGGGCTCAAGTTTTATTTAAACTCAAAGGAGATTACAATTAATTTGCAAAGAACATTGCTTTATTACACAATGCACTTTCCAAAATCCCCCATTCCAGCACATCAGATAGAACCTGCTTTTGCTTTAATGTTATAGTAAATACTGTCTGACTAGATGGCCATCAAAGACTGGAAGAGAAGGACAAGTGGAAGGAGTCACAAAGAGTACTATTCCAAACCACCAAAAAGGGAAGAGCAGTGACAAAACCCTCAAAGTCATATCCTATTGTTACTATTTCCCTCACAGATGAAAATGAGAAGCACAAGAAAAGCGGCTCTGAAAGGAGGGAAAAAAAAAAAAAAAAAAAAAAGATATATGTGTGTGTGTATTAAAAAAACATGCTAAAAATGACTATGTATATATGTTGCCATATGCTGCCATGGTCAGGAATAAAACTGTCATCATTGAGTTTGAAGTCATCCATCTCTCTGTGACTTCTATTTGTAACGTAATATACACAAAAGGAGCTTAAGATCAAAGACAAAAGAACTGGCTGGCTTACTGAGGACAGTACTGTAGAATGCAATTCCCTGACCCAAATTTTACTCCCCTGGACTATTAATAACCATTTGATATAACAGATATAACAATAACAGGCACTATTTCTGAACAGTTACAGCAACAGCACCATTCTTAGCTTACACACAAGTTAGTTTATTTATGAAATATCTTTTTTATTATTAATTTTGATTTTTTATTACCTTCAGCATTAGTATTTCTGTTTACTCAAGAATCCTGGTTATTGCTGCCTCTGTTCTGTGCTTTATCTGTGTTAAAGCTGTGAGATCAGTCAGATTTTTGTGCCTCTATTTCCTCTCTATAAAATGAGGATATTACAATATTCTTTTTTTTCCCCCCTATGTTTGTCGTTCTTCTGAAATCCTCAAATACTCAAGATGTTACAAAAAAAACTAAAGAATCTCATTCCGTTGCTAAAAAGGAAGAATCAATTACCAACTGCTAGTTTACCTTCTACTTAATTTATTTTTCCTGCAAGCAGAGATGAGGTATGAAAGGACATATCATCTCTGAAGCTACAGCTCACCCGCTGCTCATTCCTAGCCACAAAGGCCTAGCCACCTAAGGCCAGCAAACTACACGCTTAAACCAAACATTTTCCTTCTGGATTTCCCAAAATTTTCATGAACTTTTCCAAAATCCTCAAAAGTATCTTATTTTCTGAGTTCACACCTGAACCAGGCCGCCTCGTGAAGCAAAGACTATAAAGTTCATTCTTTCCTCACCCTTTACCCGAGGATGTCCATCTGCCTCCAAAAGCACTTGAAAGATCACTATGTAAGAAATTAGTCATCCTTTTAGAAAAGCCTATCTCTGCCACCTGCATTGTACGACTCTCTGGAATCATGACACGTATCAACTATGGGTGTCCTCTGCACATGCACTAAGCAATGCTTCAGTTCTGAAGAACCAAGGTCTTTAAAACCAAATTTCTACAGAAAACTTCCATTTGAAAAAGCTGTCACTGGTAGGTCAACCCTGGTTAACTACTTGCCTCAGGCAACTGAAATTACATGAACTGGAACAGAAGTCCACTCTGATAGCACTGCAGGTCTGGGGATGCTGATGTTTATACATGGGTGGTGTTACACGACATGCACAGTGGTTGAAGATAAGTATTATAGTTATCACTGCTTTGTTCACAAGCAACCTAATAAGTTTACCTTGATGATGAGAACACTGACGAGCTGACAGAATGTGTTTCAATATTACATGGCCTTACAGAGATAACAATCATACAAAAAGCAAAGCTAATTCACCAGAAAACAGTTTAAAGTAGATGGTTAGTTGCACAACCTATTATAAAAAGCATGAACGCATCCTACAAATAGCAGAAAACCACCATGTACCAAAACACAGGCTGATCTGTAAGCATCCTGATATTAGGGCACACACAGTATCTCCTTTTTCTTGACATCCCAGAGAAGAAACAAATTACAGCACAATGGCAAAACACAGACCATTTGCCGTTATTCAGTAACATGAAATGAATAAGAAACCGCTGAAATAAGCACAATTACCAGACTGCCACAGAGCAAGCTGTGACCACAGTGCATCCCCCTGTGCTGCTGTGTGTGCTCGAGGTAGATAGACCCCAACCAAGCAAGCAGCACACCACACCACCACCTACAACATCAACAACCGACACCAACTGTGTAGACACGCAAAAAGAACAGTTGAATAATACCTGAGGTAGCAGAAGATCAGAAACACAACTAAACTCCATGCCTGCCAACAGAATATTCACTACAAAAGGTCAAGCCTCGGCTAATATCTATATTAGCTACACCTTCAACAACAGCAGAATAATCAATCATGATGCACTTCAGCTGTGAAGCCACTTGCCTAAATTTTAAACAGACCTTTATCTTTCTTCAAAATACAAGTACCTATTCAGGCTATGAAGTTAAAGCACCTGTGGGTTGTAGCAGCTCCTGCAGACCTGAAAGGAGCAAGCATGCCAGCTGCTCCACAGTTAATATGTAACCCTACTGATGGGCGATCACTTCAGCTTAAAGTATAGAAATATTCAAACAAGGACAAAAACGTCAGAAATCTCAAGGCACCTGTATTTCTGTCAAATCTTCCATACCCCTATTTTTCTAGCCTAATCTTATGGAGGAATCATGTAACTGCTTTTGTTTTGTGATACTTGAAAAATACCTTCTGTTCTGAGCTCAGCTGAACTGGAAGAGTGCAGAAGGAAAAGCGCTGGGGGCAGGGGGGAGTGTGCCATGCAAAGCTTTTTGTCTGCCTTAAGTCATGTATTCTGCATAAAGCCACCCACACCATATTGCAAAACTGTTTATAAGTAAACACACATAAAAATAATTCAGAACACATCCAAAGTGAAAAAGGATTTTTGTCATGCATTTATAGATACAGACGCACAAATACCTAAATGTATAAATAAACCATCATAGGTAAATACAAAATTTCCCCATTCATATGTACATGAAATCTAGTGTTTGTGACAGGTTCTAGGCAGCTCTGACAATTAGCATCAGAAGAACTGTCACTAATAAAAAATGGCATATTTCTATACTCTTGAAGTTGTGGGTATTATAAATATCCACATTTTTACTTAAGAGATCTTTTCAATAAAATCTTTTTCTATTCATTATACAAAAGGAAGATGCCTTTGCTTATATTTCATTTGTATAATTTTTTAAATGCATCTTTCAGAGGTACTACAGAATTTCTAGGATGCCTCTGCTTTCCTGTGCTGAAAGACACAACACCGTTAGACTTACTGGATTTGTATGGGTTCTAGAAACAGCATCTACTTGGCTTTAGCTTTCTCTTTTCATTTGTTGTTTTTGGGTTGGTTTTTTTTTTTTTACTTTTCTGCACATGCTTCGAGTAACTCAAGTATTTGCATTTTTGTACACTTTGTCTAAAACATTTACTAGAAAATTAGAACCACAGACTGAAAATATATAGCAAACAATACATGATAAAGCTAAGAACCTTTTGGTCAAGAGTCATAACTAACTATAACATCAAGATATAGCTTTCCCTTGCACAGCTCTAAAGCCCATAATGGATTTCAAACATAATTTCTAAAAGATACATTTGACACAGGATTTATTTTTCAGCAAGAGTGCCGACATTTTTATCTTTATTTCCTCTAAATACAGAAGCTCTCAAAAAAGGACCAGCACCGGAATGCAATTACTGGAGACATATCCCATTGAATGGTCTTTCACCATAGTTACACTCACTTCTCATTATAAGAAAAGCCCCCAATTTAAACACGCTTACAAGATGGAAGCATTTTTCTGTTGTAAGGATTTTCTTCTATTAGCTCCTCAAAGCCTTCCTACTTAATAACAAAACATTCATCACTGGAAAACATTGTGCAAAGATTCTGACTATTTCTATTTATCCTTATTTTTACAAGATTGAAAGGAAATCTAGGTTGATCTATAATTAGTGAGAAGACAGTCAGCTTCTGGGGTACGTAACCAAAAATGTAGCAAACACTTTTATACACCCAGAGACTTGTAATAGAGAGACAACTCACTTATGGAATAGCAAGGTCATCAGGTGCTACCACTGTTTATTAATACAGGGGCCATTTATGTAGAATATATGCCCTAATGCAAAATTAATTAGCTATCTGGCAACAGCTAAGCAATGGCCTTTGAAAACTCAGAAAGGAGAAAGCCACCTCTCCAAATACATTTTAAAAGAAGCAATCTTTTTTTGCATGGCATTAGGATGGATTCACATATCTCTGTAATAAATAAGGCTGTACAAATGAGAGCTTAAAAATTGAATTTAGGAAGAATTGTGGACTTAGTGGAATCAGGATTTCAGTTCACAAGCAGTTCCGATGAAACAAAAGGGTGAGCTTTTAAATAGACTGAATAAAAGGAAGCATTATTCTCAACACACAGGAAGAATCTTCCCCAGAAAACCAGGGCAATTAGAAACAAGATGCATACATCAAACAAGAAATTACATTGCAGATGGTAAAGTGGTGAAAAATAATAGCTAACTGTGAATCCAGAAAACCCGGGGGGGGGGGGGCGGGGAGAGAGAAAAAAAAAGATAAAGAAAATCTGCATTTTCCCCCTATAACAAGATTTAAAAAAACAAAGTAAAGTTTATCTATGCCCATTCTGAACTTCAGTCACCCAGGCTCACCCTGTCCATTCCCACAAGTAAAGAGAAGGAACAGGGTGCAGAACAGAAAAGCTCCACTGTTCCTTGATGTAAGGATATGCTGCAACTTTCCCCTTATGAGCAGTCAAACATACAATACTGCCAGAAATATCAGAGTTGCCATTCTTTTAATAAGAAACTAAAATGCTATTGTAATTTATGACACAATGAACGGCTTCTGGTGTTAAACATGAAATTATTTAGATTACATTCTAAAAGAGTGTGGACATGTGCTGCTCTTGGGTAATTAGGAAGAAATAGTGGGATTTAATTTTAATATAAAATTCTGAATGTGCATGCAGTTGCCTCTTGAAATAAAACCTCTTAAAATGTTTCCTTTTGTATTATCAACTAAAATTTTTTCTTTGGCTTTCTGGCACCTGGTTAGATTTTGGTCACATATGCTATCTACAATCAAGTTTATAAAACAAACTACTAATGCAAGCCATGCTTACTCTTTTTATTCTATATTTTTCTAATTTATTCAAATAAACCAATCTGCCTAGAACTGTCCTGAAACCAACATAACAAAACAGTAAGATTCATGTTCCTAAACTGGTGTTTAGAGAGAATCCCTGAGATTTGTCTCAGTGATTCATTTTCAACTTTAATTATTAGCTGGCTTAGTTTAGATTTTCACACTACAAAGGAATCTTCTTTGTAGTCATGTATTAGAAGATCATAAACAAAACCAACATCATGTTATTCGTGCACTTAATGTGTATCATAACTAACCTGATATATAGATATATCTAGGGGAAAATGCACTAAAACTACTATCTCGTCCCAAAGAGGCCAGCGTGCCAACGTGGGTAATAATGACACCTGTACCTCAGCTGGTATCATCTCAACATCCAGGGAGTGAAGCCTTTACAACTCATGCCGTCTGCACTGGGATGTTTGGCCTTCTTTATTTCCCCTCAGCAAGAAGCAGATTCCAGAGATGAATGCAAAGATTTATATTCTGTTCCAGTATATAGAACATTCATTACTTCTTGCCAAAAAAATGACCTTGCTAATGACCCTTATTCCTATGAAACTCCTAAGTTCCACTCTTATGTTACATATATGGATAGAATTACGAAGAACCGTGGGTGACAAAAAGATATACTATAAAAAAAGAGGACACAATTTTTTCAGAGACATTTGTAGTACACAAGACATTTCATAAGCCAATGTTTTTCATACGGAGCTTTTGTTTTCCCTTTTACACCTACCTGAATTTAACATACAGAAACCTAAAGTGTATTGAGTTGAAACTATTTTTGAACAGCCAAGACAGACGCATTTACTGTTAAGTTTGGATGATCTGTGCTCTTTAGCATTCAAATTCAGTTTACAGTTTCAGTCTTTGCCTTCACTTCATCCTGTTAAATCCATTTTTCATATTATACTCTAAAAGATGTGAACAAACACAATGCATAAAAGCAAAAGTCAGGTTCTCTTTGAAATTAATAAACTATCCAAAACACTTCAAAAACTTTCTTTTGTATCAACACAAGACCTTTTCTGGCAGCTATTCAACATCACAAGCAACCTAAAGAGTGTGTGCCATGTAGCCAGTTCTACAACCCGAAGGATTTCTGCTCTACCAGGTCCCCTCTTGCATTGAAGGTCTCCATGTCATCCTCACAGTTTTTGAGAGGGACAGACAAGAAGTGCACACACAATTCAAGACACCAGAATATCACGGATTTATACAATAGCACAATAACATTTTTCGTTTTGTTCTCAATGCAGTTCCCAAAGGATCTCCCTTTTCTGCTCATCTTTGACCACAGTTAAGCAGTGAGCTAGTATTTCCAGAGAACTATCTGCAGTAATTCCAGTATCTCTTCTCTGAATGGTAATGGCTAATTCAGAGCATTTGTATAACATACCTATCTTCATTTTCTTTTCTCTTTTCTTGTTTTGTTTTTACCCAAGGGAACAGTACTTTATACTCTGCCCCTCTGTTCTGGCTCACTACTTTTGAAAAACAACTACCAATAGTACCCGTATAACATTTGTTAGGGAGTGGGAAGCCAGACATTTGGTTTTATTGTGTTCTGAACACAATACTAAAAAAAGAAAACCAGAAAGCAGGGGAAAAGAGGAAAATCAAAAAGTGAAATCCTGAAAAACCATGTTGAAGGCTTGGACACATTGCACCCTGATAAGAAGATCCCTAAGTCAAAGTGAAAACAGCATTGAACAAGCTAGGTCAAGTGTTTGAAAATCCAAAAACCACTGGAAGTGTACACCACTGTTTTCTTTACATTTAAATTTTATTTCCCTAATCTTTTCAAATGTGTTTGAGTAGACTTGTCAAATTGGTAAAGGATATTAAAATAATTTTATTATTACAGAACAGCAGCTATCAGATCATTAGTGTGAAGAGTCACAGTATCAGGAGGGGTTTTGACATTGAATTTCCATGTCATATATCCAGAGAAACGTTAACAATATTGACATACACAGGAATTCCAGAATGTATCCTTAACAAACAAGCAGGCTGGTATTAAAATGGCAATCCACCTGACATACTCTCAATTTAAACTGGATACACTTTGCTGCAGTTGTGTGGACTTCTTTTTGAAAGCCAGATTATTTATGTTTGGATGCAGTATTGTCTAGTTGCCTAACGCTGACAGGTGATCATCTTCAGAAAAAATATCAGTATGCAAACACTACACAGTAGGACAGCTTGTATGACTGCTAGAGGGTAAATAATCCATTACAGTTTCCACAACTTCCACCTCGACCTATTTCTCACATGACAGAAACATGAGCAGCAACTTTCTCATTAGCAATGTGTATCTTTAATTCTAACACTTGCCAATAAATTCTGAGCACAATTGTGGAGACAGGCATCAAATTCAATTCAGACCAGATCTAGACAAGAAATTCATTACAAGAGTTTGGAGAGGTCTGCATATCACAGATCTTGAAATGCAAATGAAAAAATTACACTAAGGATGAAAACACGCTCCACTGTCAAAAAAGCTCTTTTGTTATCTTTGTGCTTTGAAGAGCTTGGAAATTTATACCAGCAGAAGAATGAACTCTTTTGCAAGTAGAGTTTGTCACTGAGCAAAGCACTGGTATATCCATACCATTCAGTCTGCAGGACTGAGGCTGAAATCAATGAAGATTAGATGATCTTTCAGAACTAGAACTAAGTAGCAAGGATTACCTGTTTTCAATCGTAAAGATTCAGACTAATTCCTAAATTTAACGGTAATAGAGTGCATAGGGCTTTGCTTCTGGTCCTACAGCTCAGAATTAATCTCTCATTATGCAAACTTTTGCACAGGGTGAAGGAAGCACACAGCATATTGCTAATGAAACACAGCCCCACAAAACCACATTTTTAAGACTAAGGGATATCAACAATTAAGTCAAAGTCTCCAAGGAACATGAAAAGGTTCACGAAGTTAACACAAATGTAATACGTTATGCATGGGAAACACACGTGGTGTTGAAGAACAAATAGCTACACCCTCATCTTAAAGAAACCAAAGCATCTTAAAGTGTCTCTTCTTATGGGATTTATAAACCAGAACGATCAGTTTATGCACTGTGTTCCAGAGGTTTGCAGTAATCTGGTCTGCATGCCAGACATTTATTTATTTATTTATTTAAGGAATCCAGAAGGAATTCCAAATTTCATAAAAGATGTATGTCCTTGAGGTGCAGTGGTCAGAGCAAAGGTCCATATTCTGGAAGCACGCTCTATTCTCAGCTCTCTCACACACAGAGTACTTCACACAAGTTATCATGCCTGAATCATAATGCACACCGATATTTTTTAATTGGAACATGCTAGGCAATGTGGTCATCTTATTATTACGGGATATTAAATTTCTAATACAATCCTTATCTTTTCTGCCAAGTAGTTAAGCATCAAGGCATTGAGCTTTTAAAAGGCACCTTGATTGTGTATATTGATTTGTATATTTGCAAACCACTAGTTATTCCAAATTTCTCTAAGGAGCTATTGCTTTTCTTGACATAACTACAAAGCAGAGAATTTCATACAGAGAGCAAATAAAGCCTTGAACTCAATGTGATGTACCACACTGAATGAGATCAGCTACACAGTTCCAGCTAGACTGGAGCCGTGACATTAATATTGATAGAGGAATGGCCCGGGAAAAAAAACCAACCCAGTTCTATGAAGTTCTCAGGTTATCTAAATCATAGGAAATTCACTTAGGAAAATAAAGCAATCACACATAATGACACAACCTGAAAAAATGAGACTTTGTCTAGTAGTTGCCACTGCCTAATTCACAGTTTTCAGGAGAGGTGCCTGTTACCATTATAACTTAAGATACAGTTTTATTTTGCCACTGTGTTGTTAAAAGCAGGTCCAAGGACCTGCACTGTGTTGGAAAAGAAACCCTAAAGCAATATGTGCTGATTTATTTATAAAGCAATATAACTTGATGTAAAAGGACAGACTGCTTTTTATCCATAAAATTTTGAAAGCTGCATATTTTATGAAGCTGATATCAGAACCTCCTCTTTCAGGTATTTTCAGGTCAACAATAGATAAAAGCTTTATTTTGCAGAAATCTCAAAATCACTAACACAAGAAAGTATGAAATAGACCTCTGGATGCAATTTTTAGACAACGTTTCTTCATGGCTTGATGAACTTCTACTGCTGATACAAGTTTAAAAGTGTTTCAGATTTCAGCATTCCATGATGCTTTCACTTCCACATTAAAAACAAAAAACAACAAAACAACAAACAAAACCAAAAACAAAAACGACAAGCAATATATGCCCTATTTCAAACTCGCACAAGTCTGTTAGTGCTATTGCAGTACAGTAAGGTGGATGTTTCTAAATGAACCCGCATGTGTGACAGATGTGTCAATCTGCTGATAGAAGAACACATAAAACCACAGTTAAGGTTCTACAACAAAATTCAAGCATAATGAGGACAGGACACATCTTATTTCTTTGCATGTATCACAGATGCAATGACAAAGCTTGTGGAGTGTTGGAGCATGTATTACAGGTGATATGAAAGTCACAAAGACTTTGCATACTTTTCTCAATTTTCTGTTTACAAAGTTGGAAAGTTAAAGAGTCCAGCCGTTAGGTTCCCCTGCAGACTTCGCACCTTTATGTTTTATGTACAAGCTTCTAATTAAGCATATGCTGCAAAAAGGCTGGACTCCAATATATTTTAAGCTTCTGACAGAGTAAAGATGGACTGTTGCTTCTTACTGAAAGTAAACAAAATATTTGCCTAGCTGCAGCTCAGCCAACAAAGCCAGTGAGTGCTGACTGAGATTCTCAAAAATGGATGTCTACAAAGTGGCTTCTAAGACAGTATTTAGGCATTTAAATCACTAAATGGCTCGCTTTCTCAGAGTGCTGAAAAGCTAACTTCGCCTAGTGTGTTTAACTAGGACAAATGGGTTCTCAGCACTTAAGAAAAAGAAAAGTAAGTCTAGTTCTTTATGTCACTCCTGTGTACTAGTCTTCAATATACTCCTTTAGCCTCACAAAAATACTATGGAATTTTTACACAGAAGGAAGTGATCAAATCATTTTACCCCCTAAAGAGTGCAACTTCAGCATTGTATTTACTCTCAACCCACAAATTCAATTTTTATTTAAAAGCAGAAACAACAACTAGTGCATCATCATTTCCTAAGGCACCTATGTTTTTCCCTGGGGATATTCTACCGTAAGAGCGATCACAATAGACCATACTTCTCTTATGAGATATGACAAGATCACAGCCTGAGTTCCTTTGGCTGCAATTATACCTTCTTATATCAGCAAAACACTGTATAGTATGAAGACCCCACTGCTGAGACAAAAGATAAAGCAAACAGAATTTATATGCTGTACATTTACCAGAGGCTAATGACATACAACTTTATTTCACATTTTCATCTCTTAAGTAAAAATTAATAAAAATTACTTAGATACACAAATGTATTATCCACGACACAGAAAAAAATGCATGGTTGGTTGATGCTCATTCAAACAGGGAATTCTCTGCTCCAAACAGGGGCTTCTGCTCCAAATGCTTTAAAAAAGTCACAGACAATCACAGAGAAGTGATAAAAACCTCTATGTATTACTATGCAAGAAAAGTGGGGATCTAAGCATGGGATTCTCCAAGAAAACTGATGATGCAAGGTGTCTTTTCCCCAAAAAAGCTTAGAGCATAATTTTAGGGAGGACAGAGGCAGTAACGTGACATACCTAAAATCGCCAAACAGCATGGAAAGCACTGCAGAACTACACTGGAGATTCAGAGCAGGGGTCCCCAGGGGATGAAGTCACATTCATTTTCTAGCTCCCTTTTCACTGTGACTCACAAAGTGCTACCCAAAGTGTCTCTGCTGCAGGTACTAGGATACTGCATTCAACCTTTGGCAAAGCATGAGATAATTAAAAAGGAAAGCAAAACACCAGGTGTGAAAAATGTCTGCAAAAATCAGTTTACAGAAGGCACAATGAAATTCTTGCTTAGCTTGAGTAGCTAATACCGACAAGGCAAATCCACATATATGCACCCAATGAGACAGAGAACGTGGGGTTAAACGGCTGCATATCATGAGGGAGCACAAAACTTCAGGGGGAGGATTAGAATATTTCACCAGAAAATGTGAGACAGAAGTCAGAGAATATGAGAAATGAGAATCAAGCAATGGTGAACTCGGAAAGAGCAAGCTTCTTGTTCACAAGAAACAACCTCCACAAAACACGTGTAGCTATGCCTATCACACGCTATTGTACTGCTTAAAATTTAATTTCAGCATACATTCCAGGGAAGAAAAGGAGGATTATATAGAGCACTCCAGCTCAGATAAGGCAGCAATGATGCTGTTTAGTTAAACTGAGCACAAACCTTCCTGCAAAACATGCCCAGGGGAGAAAGCACAATCCTGGGGCGAGAAGATCCGACACAACCTGAATTCCTCCCCTCTATCATTAACAGACTACACGACTAGGTGACTAAGATACTTTTGCCACCTCCTTTGTAAAGCAATGCTTAGAAAGGTGGTATGCCAGTGCAAAACTCATCTAATATAATGAAACTGATTACCAACAGACAATAATGGGAAAGAGACTGGATTTGGAATATTTGAACCATTTGAACCAAAAAGGTAGGAACCTAGTGAAACCTGACATTTATCACTGTTAGGTGACAGGCAAACATTATGACATCCTGGAACACCACTGACATTTCAGCCACAGCTCACATGTACAAGAGCTAGCAAATAATCAAGAGACAATTTTAAAAAGGTTGCTGGTAATCTCTTAATGAGACAAGGAATTCTGAAACAAGTCTGAAAAAAGCCCATTGGGAAAGTGATAGATGTAAACTTATTGTCACAGGTTAAGCATCAGATAGACAATCACCATAAAATTATTTGGAGGAAGGTGTCAACAGGTACCTACTCAGGCATCAGTTTCACAAAAATTCAAGAAATAAAGAGATAAATGCTTTTATTATTTAAACGAAGATATACTTTACACATCAAATAATATTCCTGCTCTAGATACTCTAACATCTGCAAAGGCTTTTTCTCTCTTTATTAACTATTTCCTCAGAGAACACCCTTATACAGAGAGAAAAAGACAAGATTCCTGGTTCCCCTGCCTCCCATGTCCTACAGACAGGGGAAGGAAAGTAAGCAATATAAGTACTGCTTGCACATAGTTTTGATAAAGACTGTAATTCCAGTCCTTTCAACATCTTTCATTTAAGGGGCTCAAAGCCAATTACAATCATTAAGGATCCGTGTCTCACATGTGACTTCTGGACATGCAACAAGCGTCCGCAAACAACAGAAAATCCTGTTGCAGAGAAGAGGTATATGCTTTTCCAAAGGATCCCAGAGCTACGCTGCCCGAGTGCTGAAATCAGCACTAAATCAGCACTAGAGTAATTCAGTAACATTTCCGCACAGAAGACTAGAGAGCTTTTCATTTTAACTACTTCTCAGAAAACCTGAACACACAGGGCCTGCAGCATCACGGTGATAAAATTCCCTGGAGGAAATGTCCTGCCACCAGCTCCCATCCCCACAGACTGGTGTCAGCTCGGAGGCCTCCACCTAATCTCTACCTTACAGCGACAGAAGCAGGATCCTTATGCATAGCAGTCACAAGCACTCCAATGCCACAGAAAGAGAGCAGTGAATTAAGATGTTAAAAATTAATAGTAATTTGAACAGTTAAATATTAATAGTTTAATTTAGAAGGAGGAAAAAGGATTTCTTTTGACACTAATTTGACCCTGCATCCTAGGTGACCACAGATGAAGATGACAGGTGAAACAAATTAGTGTAACAAAACAATTGCCTGGAACCACAAATTGAATTTCAATGGGATAGCTCATGCCACTGCAACCCAAGGAAGTCATCTTGTGGGGCACACCTCACTGGGTTCACATGCAGTTTAGAAAATTAATAGGATAAAAATGTGTTTCGAATATTTAACAAGAGGCAAGATAAGGTCAACCAGCAATAATCCTATATCTAGAAAATTATACACATACAGTATTGATTCTTTTAAGTTTCCTGTAATGAGAGGAAAGTAATCTTTTTCATCCAGGAAGAGCTTTTCTAATTGATGTATGTTTGGCATCCTAAACAGTGTTCACACTGGGAAAGACGAATGATATGTCACTAGTCCTGCCACCAGTGACCATACCAACACTGGCAAAACTGCTGTATTTCCAAAGAACTTACAAAAAGCAGCCATGCAAAGTAGGAAGAAAAGTTCAGTGGAGTTAACCCTATGAGAGACCTGAATGATAATGCATAATGCAACCTAGTATTAAATTCTTACTACCAACAAGAACTGTGTCTAAGCATGGGCCTTTGGAAACTGTCTGACACAGGTCAGCAGATCCCTGCTGGACGAGTGACAGTGAAAGTATATAAGGAGAAAATAAGCATCAGGAGATCCCTCCTCTCCTTTTCACCAAAAGTACCTGTGGCACAATAAAAGGGATACGTGTCTTAAAAATTGAGTAAGTTTAACGTGGACAAAGATGGCTTAAGATAAGCTTGGAGCGCCCTGTAGCAGAGTCAACTACACAAGGCATTTTCTGACTTGGGTATTTCTCTGAAACGTCACGAGCCCGAGCACCCATGGGGAAGCGGTACACTGGGACTGGGTGAACCAATGGTTACTGCCAGACTCAGAATGATTTCCATCTTTGGTTTCTAACATAACAAACAGTGACAATTTCTGCCTCATGATCCTATTTTCCATTTTTTTTCTAAACAATTGGTGAGGAAGATGCATATTTTAGGCACATTTTCTTTTAAAAACTTACTTGTCGTTATTACAGCCTCTGCCTTTGTGTTGTAAGGTTTTCAAAAACCCTTTCATAAAGAAACATTTGTTATTCTGTGATGCTCACTAAGTACCATTTCTTGCTTGAGAAGGCACAATGTAAGATGTATAATAATAATAATAGAGCTATCAAAAGAAGATCATTAACTACAGCAGGATTACCACCTTATCTTGGGACAGGCTCTTCTCATTTTCTGTGTAGGCTAGATCACCACATCTCTCTCTGATCAATGCTGGTATGATAACCATTGGGCCAGCCATAAAAATGTAACAGGATTAAAAGACAGTAAACAGCATTAAAGAAAAAAAAACAAAACTGAAAATAGGGTGGTCCTGAACTACATATACAAAGCAGGAAAGCTCATAACCCAGATTTCATCAGCTGTACACAGAAAGAGGTGGCGGCATGGGAATAAAATACGTATTAGTTTCATTTGCCAGTAAGAAAAGATACAGGAGGACAAAGCCATGGAACATAATATAATAGCATGCAAATAGCTTTAGATTCTCTGGAAAAATATGAGTTACTGAGTAACAAATGCAACTCAGTAGTAAAAAAAAGTAATATTGATGTCAGAAAGAATACACTTGAATGAAAATTAACAGATATGAACTACAACAGAATATTTAACAGTATTTTCTGTAAAGCAAAAAAAAAGTGTATACTTTGTATGCTAACTGAAAGCACAGAAAAATGCAAGAACGTGTCTCTTTAAGAACAACGGTAATTCTTACAAAGTTTTGCATTTCCTTTCCAGTTATTATTAAAGAAAGATAAGATAGCATTTAAAAAGCAAAGGAGAACCAGTAAAATTATTGTTGTCTGCACCAATTCACAAATGTCAAGAAACTACAGGAGAAAAAGCAGACATCATCATTATGCTATGTCTGAAATTGATATTGCACTGAGGCTAAACTTTCCTGCCCTCCCACTGCAGTTATATGCAGTTTAAGGGTTATCATTTGAACAGGTACAGACAGAAAATTAAAATAAAAAAAATAAAAAAATACAAAAAGAGAGAGAAAAGTTTACAGATATTTACAGTAGCAAAAAATCCCTCCAATAGGATTTTCTGTGTAATTTGTGCTACATTGTAAAACTGAGGTAACTGATTCACAAAAATGCTAAAATACCCAATGCACTCTTGTTTTGAAGGACTCGCATGGAGATACCTTAAGACTATAATAATTATTATTGTTGATGATGTTAAATACTCTCTGGCTGTTATTACCTTTGACTGAGGGTAGATTTAGATTAGCTATGAGGAAGAAATTCTTCCCTGTGAGGGTGGTGGGACACTGGCAGAGGCTGCCCAGAGCAGCTGTGGGTGCCCCATCCCTGGCAGTGCTCAAGGCCAGGCTGGATGGGGCTGGGAGCAGCCTGGGCTGGTGGGGGGTGTCCCTGCCCCTGGCAGGGGGGGTTGGAACCAGGTGACCCTTAAGGTCCCTTTCCACCCGAACCACTCTAGGATTGATTTAGGTCATATCAAGTTCACCTAATCTAATTAGATTAGATACTTCATAATAACCTGCCTTTCCAGGCACAATTTTACCTTTATCATCTGTTAAGTAATCACATTTTTATAGTAGAGCTTAAAACGCTAGGACATTGAAAATAATGTATTGTGGCCGATTGAAGTTATACCAACAAATAGCATCTGAAGGATTTAAACAGATAGCAGCAATTATCCTCCTCTTTGTGGAGCATGAAAGTGATAAAAGTGATTATTTTTTCCAAGATCACTATAATATTCATGTATCTACTTAACTTTCCTCCTTGGAAGGTCCCATTTGTTTTCTTTAAAGAAATGAATAAAAAGATTTAGAAGATTGTGATTACTCCGTACTTACAAGAAAATGAATAGCAGCTACGACAAAGGTATGTAAAACGAGTAACAATGTAGAAAACTCTCTTACCAAATATTAATAAAAAAAAGCTCTCTTGCTCGGTGAAATTAAAGGGGGGGAAATTCAGGGTGGACAGACAGAAAGTTATTTTACAGAACAGATCTAATTGATAAAAGACTTTAGACGGTACTGCGTTTAATTCCAACAATATTCAAAATAGTAACCTCATACTCTGCATGAACAGTTTTGCTAGCTAGGATTTAATTATGAAACTATTGATCGTTATGGTTTAAGGCACAAAATGATCATTAGATGGAACCAAGGAAAGAGATTCCTTCTACGGTAAGATTATAGTTGCAGGGAGACCTATATTTTTCTGAAGCAACCAACTTTGCTGTCAGACAATAAATATTAGGTCAACTGCAGGTCAAGATGCCAGGTTCTAATAAAAAGGCAATTAATTTTATCTGGGAAAAAAAAAAAAAAGATCATGGCTTTTCGTCTGCTGTCTGAAGAGATCTCAGGCAAGAGGTTATCCAGAGTTATTGTATACAATAACGGGCCTTCTGGCTTACACTACTTTAATTATTTGTTCTTTGGGAGTTCAGCTGACACCAGACCAAGTTTAAACTCAGTGTGGTTGTGGGAAGGAGGAAGAGCGGGAAGCTGGCTGCCTTGCCTTCATCTGAGGCGAGTTGAGCCAGTCCATGCAGCAGTACAGTACTCAAACTCATGCAAGCAGGTGTCACATGAGAAGAGACTCTGAACAGGCACTTCATGCTCTTCTTCCTACTTATTCTTAGCTAACGTAAAAAGGGCAGGCACTGTGGTTACCTATGAATCATGCAAATATAGACATCATCGAAGACAAAGGAATAGCATGCACTTCTAAGATTAGATTTTCAATTTCAAAGGAATTTCATGATTGCTTTGCATTAGAAAAAGCTAAAGTGTTCAATCACACTATATAAAGATTTAACATAACCAATGATCAAAAATGATAATCTTTCATTTTAGGCAAAGCAAGCAACTGGGCAGAAATCAATAAATCTTTCATAATAGTGGACTGGACTTTTAGTTTTAGTCTGTGCAATGCTGGTCTTAAAAAGCTTACACAAGATCTTTGAGAAGCTATGTAATTTTGCCTGTGCAGGGTGCTGGACTGATTCAGTACCTCGCTATATTTTCAAGCTACCCTATGCCATACCCAGTGGACAGTAGTAAGGGTTTATTCTTCCTATGTACTTATCTTTACAATATTTATTTCTAAAAGTTAAGATCATACTGATTTGTGAATAATCAGAGAGTGAAAAAACTGTCACAGGATCATCCGACCATCATTGCTTATATGGCAAATCTGATTTTTGTAAAAATGCACAGCTAATACTAGGAATTAATAATACTAATAATTATTAGAAATAAGGTAAGAAACAACATGCATGTAAATTTCGTATCATAAAAAAGGGATTCTAGACTTGGTGGAATAATATAAAAAATTACTCCGAGACATCACCTAAAGTGTTATTTTCAGAAGATACAAAAGAAGAGAGAAGGTCAGAAGATGTTTCCACACACAGAATTATTGTGGTCATAGAGCTGTCCACAAGGAGAAACACAAGCAGGACTCATTAAAGGAATCACTGGAAAAAGTCCTCCATGATAGCAATTTCCTTTTTTTTTTTTTTTTTTTTTTTTTTTTTTACATGTTAAGGGAGATACAGCTTTTTTCTATGCAACCTCTGTTCAGAAAGTAGCTTGCACTCTTAACTTAAATCCATTTAGAGAAAAAAAAAAGTCTGAGACATTAAAAGACTAAAATAATAATAGCTCAAAGTCCATCTGTTTACAGAGTTAATGCCCTCAATCACTACCTAAACTTGCTTAATTTCTGTTCCCACGTAGCACATAGAGAGACAGAAAAGTTCATCAGAGTCCAAAACACATATCATATGAAATCTTTCCAGAGATTTGCTGACAACCCACTACCCACATTAACGTTCACAAAGGGAAGGAACCTAAAATTTTGCATCAGATGCTGAATACTTTGCAGACTCAGATCCAACTTGAGAAGTTTTACTTTTGACTGGAAAGCCAACACATGCCCTGCAATAGCACCCAGCAGCTCAGCACCTTGCCAAATCTCTCCAATAACTTCGAGTAGTTCTGAAGTCTCACCCTGACTTTCTGTAAGGCATATTGCCTTTATTTGTTTAGCATACGAATTGTGAACTGTTAAGAGTCGTACCATGCTAATAAAACAGGAATAACAGCTTCTCATTTCAGTAGCAGTTTATCCTTAAACCATCTGTTGCTGGAAAACCTATGTAACTGGGACAATCTACAACGCAAGATTCAAAATGGATCTGTTAACGTCCTTCAAGAGTGTCTGAATGCACTGATATACCAAGCACAATAAGCCCTTAACCTTAATGCAGTATTTTGCTAATCTGTTTTAAACTCAACATCTCAAGTTAACTGTGTGAAGAACACTGTGCTTTCCACTAGAACAGAAATTTGTACTATGGAGATAGTTAACCACTGAAATAACATAAGAAAATAATCTTTACAGACTTCAGAAAAATTTATCAGGTAAAGGCTTTGTATTTCAAAGGAAGTATGAATTCATTTTCTCAGTGAATTAATTAGCCTCTTTTCTGCAGTGCAAAACAAAAAATCCACATAGGGTGATAACTGCTTTTGGTCCCTCATCCAATTTATGGATCCTGACAGGCAGTCTAATGGCACTGATGACTTTTAATAAATCAACAATCTCAGAGCAACAAATCAAAAGCAGCAGCAACGGAAAATAATTCAGAAACCAGTTTGATGGCAGACCTAAATAAGCATAAGTATTTTGATTTCTACCAGCTATAAATCCAGCCTCTGGATTTTGGGGATTTGTAGGTAACCTTACTTTTAACACCCTCACTGCTGACTGCTACCTGAGTATTTAGTCATGCAACTTTTTTATATGAAGCCACATGTAAGGGAAAAAAGAAAAGAAAAAAAAAAAAAAAACAAAACACAAACAAGAAAAAACCCACCCCTCCTGCTAATTTTCACAGCTGAGTTTGTTCCAAGTCAAAAATGCTTATTTGACTATTCATTGATAAAACATATGCAAAAAGCTGCATCCTT
Source organism: Falco cherrug (assembly GCF_023634085.1). Taxonomy (NCBI): domain Eukaryota; kingdom Metazoa; phylum Chordata; class Aves; order Falconiformes; family Falconidae; genus Falco; species Falco cherrug. The sequence goes on along the minus strand of NC_073706.1, from coordinate 22,401,536 downwards.
GAAAAACAGCCCTGAATATATTACATACAAGAATACTAAAAGACTTTTAAATTCTCCAATCTCATTATAGCTTTTTGTTTCCAAAGTTCCTTTAAAAAAATGGTTATATTTCAAATTCCATTAATGCCTTGGATTAAGTCTTTCCAGCTGACTTCTTATACAACTTAATTTTCTGTGCAACAAAGCAGCCTCTTGCTGTCTTTACAAATATCATCAATAATGTTCAGCTGTGGACACTCAATCACACAAAACTGGTCATAAGTTTTAGCAATCCAGGTGGAACAAGGCTGCTCTGTTGCCCTTAAAAATAGTCCTTTCTGTTTCTTCTAGAAGCATCAACCATGGAAGACAGCATGTGTGTGTTTATATGTTTCGCTCTGCCTGGTACCCTAAGCAAACAATTCTGTAAGATCAGCCATTTCTGTTACTGTCACGTATTTCACATCAGCTAGGAATTTTATTTAACTTAAAAAAAAAAAAAAAACCAAATGTTATTTCATCTATAACTTCTTTATTTCAATAATCCCGGACAGTAGTTCAATTCCAATAGCAGCAACAAGACAAAATGCCAAGGAACCCACGTCATCAGATGCCATATACATCCTACCTGAGTTTGCAACAGTTAGAGAGCCCACGTGGACTCTCTAGAGCTAGAGAAGAGGCACGTGGACTGTGGATTCTGAATTTTCACTGAGCAGCAGTATAAGCCTAGTATCCTAAGCGTGGAGTGAATTGATGAAAAGATTTTAGCATGCCAGGTACAGAAAGAGGGAACTCTATATATAGTTTTTAATACATTATAGCTACCTGTGGTCCTAGAGCGAAAGGATTAGCCCCCGTGCCTAAGACTGAACCCCAAGCTGGATGGGGCCATAGTAATCATGAAAGACATGGAACTATTGACATCCACACCACAGGGCCACATCCCTCGAAAGGCACACCCCGGTCCAAGCTCAGAATAGAAATGTGATTTTCTCTGGGACTTCATCACAATGTCAGAAATGCGAAGTTCCCTGCACTGTTGCTGAAGATCTGACATGTCCCGTGAGCCTTCCAGCACCCCGGGAGCAGGTACAGCATGCTGCCACTCCAAGAGTGGGGCTCGGGCAGGGCCGTCAGCCAGCACACAGCCACCAGCTCCATTAGGACACAAAAAGCCTGCAAGATGTTTCCACAGCAGTACTTTACGTGGGCAAGCTCTTTTTTCCAAAGGTGAAAAGCAGGTTAAGGGAGGTGATCTGCTCTGCTCTGCCCTGGTGAGGCCGCACCTGGAGCGCTGTGCCCAGTGCTGGGCTCCCCAGTTCCAGGGACAGGGAACTGCTGGGGAGGGGCCAGCGGAGGCTACGAAGGTGATGAGGGGCCGGAGCATCTCCCTCGTGAGGAAAGGCTGGGAGAGCTGGGGCTGGGAAGAGAAGACTGAGGTGGGGAATCTTACAGTGTCTACAAATATCTTAAGGGCGAGTGCCAGCAGGACGGGGCCAGGCTCTTTTCAGTGGTGTCCAGCGACAGGACAAGGGGCAATGGGCACAAATGGCACCACAATAAGTTCTTTCTGAATATCAGGAAAAACACCTTTGCCTTGAGGGTGGCAGAGCACTGGAACAGCCTGCTAGAGAGGATGTGCAGTCTCCTTCTCTGGAGACATTCAAAACCCACCTGGACGTGGCTCTGTGCAGCCTGCTCTAGGTGAACCTGCTCTAGCAGGGTGTAGACTAGAAGATCTCCAGAGGTCACTTCCAACCCTGACCATTCTGTGATTCTGTGAAAGAGTACTGATGATGCAATGAGGGCATGGAGTGAAGGGACCTACATAGAAGATAAGGATGTACAACAGTACAGCAAAATCAGATTGAATCTACCTTCCTGCTTTTCCCCATTTTATGAAGTACATCCAGACACCGCAAAGTCGGGCAAGATAACTATGTACCTTTTCTATTCATAAATCACTTGTAATGGATGATTTTTCATAATGCATCATAGGGTTTGTGGGACTCCTAAAAGCACGCAAAGAGTGAAGTAAAAGGACAGAGCATTTATTTATCTTTGTACTGAGCAGATACTACCAGCACATGCAGAAAAGACAATAACAGTTTATGTTGTGGTTGAATGTGATTACTTTTGGAATGTATTTGCTTTATTGCAAAGCCATATTTATGGCCTAATTAAAATACAGGATGCAGTTCAGTATTGGATAGATACCAAGGAATCTATCTGAAAGCAAGACTCCAAAGATCAGAGAGTTCCTTTGCGCCTTTGTGGACTGCACGTGTGCCTAAATATACACATTCTTAATTTACTGTTTGAAGAAGAATTTGCTATGTCAGATATTCCACAGAATACCACTTTCAACATTCGTGCTATTTTGAAAGCAAAAAATCAAAGCCAAGCCAAAAACTAGCATAAAGGACAAATACTGGTAGGCAGTTCAGCATTACAAAAGCTTACATTGATTAAATTTTGTGAAATAGAACCCTCCATTACGAGAAGCGCAAAGCAGACTAAACCAAATTCCTGGGATCATGGAAACTTTTCTTCACCATAAATAAATAGGAAAAGAATATTTTACTCTTACAGGTCATTAAGCTGTCTCTCCATGGCCGTCCTTATCCTTTGCTTGGCAGCCTGCTTTTCTGGCCCCTTCTGCTATCATCTGTCATAACAGGAAAGCCTTTCCCAAAACACTTGATTATCTCAGTCTACCAACATGAACTGTATTTTCTAAAAATTAACTTCATTTGTAAACTCTGAAAAGAAAACAAAAAATCTAAGCACATAAAAATCGCAATAGATTATTCTAATGGGACCACAATTAGCAAGACTGTGTCATTCATTTGCCTAGCTCTGTCCCACTTCTCTGACAATGAAGAATGAGAGTTATTTCTGGCAGAGTCAGAAAAATCCCCAGTTTGAGCAATTATTACATGCAATCATGTAACTAAATAGGAAGTTTCATACTGGGAGGCAAAAAGCCTACAGTAGAAAGCATGAAAATATTAACTACAAAGTGATAGATCAAAGCACCTCTCTTTCTCTCCCTCCCTGTGCTGCTCCCAAAGGCTGTATTTCTTAAGGACCAAGCAAGTCTGCTTGCCAGTGGCAGCTCCTCTACAGCCTTTAAAATTATTTCACAAACATTTCAGAAAAGCAACACTACCAGATTTACAGTTATTTGCTGATGTTTACAAATCCAGAAATAAATTTAGTATAGCTAGGTTATCAGACATACTAGCATTAGCCTGCAAATATTGCCCATAATATATCTCAATATTATTCTTCACAGGCACAACATAAAGGTCCTTCAAAACCAGACTAAGACCACCCAAAAGGACAAACCACGCAGCACACCTTCAACCCGTTCCCCCACCTCCCAGTGCACACATTTCTGCTGAAAAAAGCATATATTTATTTTTTTTTTTAAGTTATCTGAGAAGCTGCAGAACCAGCAAAGCGAGAGCTGGACAATCTACAACGCAAGTCTAAACAGGGCTCACACAAAAACCCCAGCTACTTCAAACAAATAACAGATGCCCATCATTGAACCAGGGTCCTAAGGTCTTTTCAGTATCTAAGATTGCTCAGAAGGTGATTCTTTGATCACTTGCATACAGTAATAGATATTCAAGAATCAATAGCTCTTAATAAAACATCAGCTTTCTCACAATCAATATGCACACATCTATGAAACATTCAGCACAGGTACAAAAATGAGATCATAACAAAGCGAGAAATGTTAATATATTATTTCCTTGTGTATAAAATGCACATTGAGATTAAAAAAGGAAAACCCAAGACCTGCTAAAGCCTTTGACATACATATTTCTTATTGTCAGAAAAGCCCATTCAGACACAAGCACCATGAACTTTATGGGAAATTTTCTGTTGAGCTTAGCAACCTTTATATAATTCTTCTGTTTCAGAAATAAAGGCCTTACTCTGGAAATCTTAAATCCAAGCAGCAAATAAAAAGATACAACAGCAAAGTGCTACACGTTTCACAGACATGTCAGCTGTTCCTTGGCAGACTAGTCTCATTCACCATGACACACTGCCTTTCAGGAGGAAAACCTCAAATTTCACACTTGTCAAATCCAAGTCAATATACTGCAAATTCATGGCCTTTCAAGATGTCCACTGACTGCATCCCTGACCATTTCCACCATTCCATGAATCGAAGAGGTAGGAATTTGGCTCTCCCATGTTCCGATGTGAATGGGCTCCTCTTCCTCTGTATGGGGCTTCTTTGGAAGAAATGCGTATCTATGTGCCATACACTGTACAGATTTTGGTCACGCAAGACTCCAGATACTACATGCTGCAAGATATACACCTGTATACTGGAGGAGCATTTGAGCTTTTTTTTCTTAATATTTTCCAGTAGTAACATGCTCATTATTACTAAAAGCAGACAAGCCATTCAAGCATTCAAGTCCCAAAAGCAAAACACTTTGACTGTTTCTGTATCCGGCCATTAGTCACCCATCTGACACTTCTTTGTCTAGCTGAACAATGTGTTTGGACAGAAAAAAGGGATATAGCAGGGCAAACAGTGAATTCCTACCCAGAGTGGGCAGCGCTGTGCCTGGCTAACCAGCCTTTGGCAGTAGACATGAACACAACTCAGGACTCCAAAAATCAATACAGGAGGTTTAGGCTGCATCTGTCTATCCGAATTGCCAACCCCATGCACACTGTGCCTCTTACCTGGGACCATTCTTTAGAGCATATTCCTTGACACACAACAGCAATCTTGCAGTTCAATGAAAAAAAAAACACCGAAAACCCCACGTCTGTGAGACACCAAAAGTTTGGAGGCACAGGCTCAGAATTTTCTAAAGGGAAAACATGATGTTACAAAGAAAAACCCCTTATAATATTTTTGTAATGTTCAGCCATAAACCTAAAAATAGGTTACAGATGAGAAGAATAAAGCATATTCATGAAAAGAGATTTTAAATATTAAAAAGGACTGCAAATAGAAAGGTCAAAGCATTCTCTGTATTCACTGAGAATATGACAAGAGGTGACAGGCTTAAATTGTGGCAAGGGAGATTTAAGGGAGCCATTAAGCAAACCTTTCTAAACAGCTGAGTAAGTACTGGGGAGCCGGGAAACTCAAAGGGAATTAAGGAATTTCCCTCACTGAAGCTGTTTGTGTTTTTTCAAGAACAGGTAAGAATAAGGATGTTTCAGGGTTCATGGATCCTGCCCTGAGGAGGTGTGGTGAGCCAGATGCCCTTCTCTCCGATTCAGTTACTTCCATGATTTAGTTGGAGAGTTCAGTTCTGTGCCTGACCAACAGAGTTTGTTATAGATGGTTTCTAGTAACAGAATACAGCATGGGGAACTTTTTTTGCTTGTTTGGACAAAGAAGATGGCAAACCCTGGCTGTTAGAGCTCCAAAACTATGAGAACTTTCCCAAAAGCAAGTTACACTCCTTAAGGCATTAACACTTACTGTGGAAGCAGATGACTAAAACATGAGAGCTTGTTGCTTCCAGCCACTGACATCGATGCTGCAGCTGTTGCATGTTTTCAAGATAGCACAAAGAAATTAGTGAGGTGGCTCTCCATCCCTCACCTCTCTGACTGCTTATAGTAATTGCTAGATTTAGGAATTAAGAATTTCTGGGCCATAAAAATGGATCTAGCTCTGTTGTATCAAGGAGAAATCCTGCCATAAAAGTGCTCAGGACAAATGCTGACCAGGTGACATTGAAAGGCTTGCCCTCACTTGTTCTTTAGATAGACAGCTTCATTCGTAGGTCTTGAAGGAGTATTAAAATCAATATTATTATTTTTAAGCATCAGCATAATACTTGAGTTTATGCATAAGCATGAACTTGCATATGCAAAAAAATGTGAAATATATATTTTTGTGGAAGAATATATACCAGCACAAAAGGCTGCAGCTAAGAAATCATGTGAAAATGCTAATTATGCCTAAGTCAAGAAATACAACTATCAGCATGATTTGTGGTCAGCTGTTTAATTAATTTTAGTATTAATAAAGTTAGAGAAGATCAATGTATCAAAAGGACTTGAAAGGATTACCAACTACTCTGGAGAAATTAGCAACACTTCCATGCCTAGAGCACAGGAAAGCACAAAGATGTTTAATTAAACTATTTACCAGTGAGGAATTTAAATCACTATAAATATTACATTTTTAGTACATTTTTTCCTCAAATTGAAATCACTTAGGAGCAAAAAATATGCAGCTTCCTAACAGCATTTTTTTAAAAGAAGGAATGTAAAAAATGTTGCAATTTAAACCCAGTAAATGAAGGTGAAGTCAGGAACAAAAGAAGGTAACATAGCATTTAAAATTAGAGGACTGGCAAATAATTCAAGTCCAAAGTAACAAAAGATGTTACAAAACTTCATGGAAAGAGGAAGGATGGGATTTATAACCTGAAGGTCACCTGGTTACTCAAGGCCCATGCACACTGTGCTTCAATGACCTGCTACTGTTTCTTGTGAAAATATGAATGCCTACCAAAATGAACCTCAATGTTCCCTGAATCCTTGTTGGTCTAAGTCTGTGTTTTTTCCCACATCTATTATTTCTGTTTACTAGACTCTCCAATGCTGCCACTGTCTCTGCAGGAATTTGGGCAAGATGCTCCACTTCTCTGTGCCTCAGCTTCCCCTGTTCCAAAACAGCAGTTAAATACTTACCAGCCTTCTAGGGATGCACTGAGAAGCCACCTTATCCATGTTAGTACAGTGTTCTCTGACAATACAAAAGAATCATCCTTTTTGGTATTACTATAACAGAGCTTCTCTATGGCAAGAATGCACTATTTATCTGTGGGACTTATCTAAAGCCAAAATGAATGCAATTGAAAGCTTTCTACCGAGTTAATGGGTTTTGAGTCAAGACCTGCAGGAGTCTAAGTCATCTGACATGGAATCGCTCCATTTTTATTTTGCTGGATTGACTCAATACTTTTCTAGTCTTCTGTTGACTTGTCCTGCAGAGCAAAGAAATGCTCTCTGATGCAAGCAATACCCACTGGTGTACAGATTACCTGCTGCTGAACTTGGCCAAGAGCCCACTGAGGAACCTGAAACAAATGTTTCTGTAGTTCAGGGCACCTAGAACTAAAAAACATTTCCCTTTGCAGTTCTGGGAGCACAGATGCTATTGACTGCGGTTCAAACAAAGGAGTACTACTTAACACCAGGAGCTAAGTCCTGTCCTGCCTTTCAGCACTTGACACATAAGCACCTCAGGAAAGGAGAGACCAGCAAAAGAGTGTTTTGTGCCTGCTTGATACAAATAGTGTCACCCATTCAGGTTGGCTTAAGACCGATTTCCAAATGCATTTGGAATGCAGTGAGAGGACAAGCACACAAATCAAGATGCAGCTCGTAGAAGGACAATGGGCTCTCCTCAGCACATGGAGGACAGAGTGGACTCCGAAGCAGGGAATGCTTCAGAGCAGGGTATATCAACCTATTAGTGCCAAGTAAAATCAGGAGGGTCCAGATCTGCCCAAGGCCCTTATCTCCAGTCACACCCATTGTGCTGAACATCTGCTACCTGATCTACAAACAGTGACATAACTATGACCCCAACCTAATTAATATTTTCATCATGTTTCTTTAAAAGAAAAGTTCAGCAAGTTTGCCAGTGACACCAGGCTGTGTGGTGTGGTCGACACGCTGGAGGGAAGAGATTCCATCCAGAGGCACCTTTACAGGCTTGAGAGGTGGATCCATGCAAGCCTTATGAAGTTCAGCAAGACCAAGTGCAAGGTCCTGCACCCGAGTCATGGCAATCCTAAGCACAAATGCAGGCCAGGCAGAAAATGGACTGAGAGCAGACCTGATAAGATGGACTTCGGTGTGTTGGTTGACAATAAGCACAAGGTGGCCTGGCAATATGCTCTTGCAGCCTAGAAAGCCAGCCAAACCCTGGAACGCATCAAAAAAAGCACAGCCATTAGGTCGAGAGAGGTGACTGTCCCACACACACACTCCACTCTTGTGAAAGCCCACCTCGAGTACTCCAATAAGCTCTGGGGCCTCCAACATGGCCTCCAGGACATGGACCTGTTGGAACGAGTCCAGAGGAGGGCCATGAAGATAATCAGAGGGCTGGGGCACCCCTCCTATGAAAGCAGGCTGAGAGACTTGGGGTTGTTCATCCTGGAGAAGAGTCTGGGAAGACCTTAGAGCAGCCATCCAGTACCTAAAGGGGCCTAAAAGAAAGCTGGAGAGGGACTTTTTGCAAGGGCCTGTAGTGATAGGACAAGGGAGAGTGGCTTTAAACTGAAAGAGGGTAGGTTTCGATTAGCTATGAGGAAGAAATTCTTCCCTGTGAGGGTGGCGAGGCGCTGGCCCAGGCTGCCCAGAGCAGCTGTGGGTGCCCCATCCCTGGCAGTGCTCAGGGCCAGGCTGGACGGGGCTGGGAGCAGCCTGGGCTGGTGGAAGGCGTCCCTGCCCCTGGCAGGAGGGTTGGACTAGGTGATCTTTAAGGTCCCTTCCAATCCAAACCACTGTATGATTCTATGAAAAATTATGTAGTGCTTGGCAAGACTACTCACTAATGATCTCCTTTAGAACAGCAAGATCTGAAGAGGGCTCTTCCCCAAAACATACCTGAAAACTATTCACCACAGGCCTACCTTCATTGCTTATGACCCAGACTTGCGTTTTCAGCTATCAGTTCACCAACTACAGGCCATCACGTGAACAGCAGTAATATTTGTTTACTGACCTCTGTGAACACCCGAGACCCTGCAGTGGACTTCAAAAGTTCAAGGGCCACACCAAAAATATTATTGTCGCTTTCCTGTATCCTAATTTATTTCACCGACAAAGAAAAGGCAGGAAAGAGGATCAGCAGATTAGATTGCAAATATAGCCCTGTCTTTCAAAGAGTGACTGTATTATCAACTGGCTGACTAAAAGCTCCTATTCAGCTTTTTTTCAAACACACACAGGGGTTCTGGCTGAGAGGCCAATAACTTGCCGTTCAAGACTGCCACTTCACCATTGTGAAACTTGCTGCATTATTAGTATTATTATGGGGTCAACTACACCACCTTGAACCTGACAGGTAAACTCCAGAACAAAAATCTGAAGGTATCAATTTTAGCGATAGCAAACAATTTGAACATTTGTTCTAACCATAGCAGGAAATTTCTGCAGTTGAGTTGCCTTTCACAGATAGGGCAAGGGAAGAAGGGAAGAGCAGGAGAAGGGGGCTGCTGGCTTTTTCCCTTGAAATTGCGATTTCTCAGAACTCTACATTTTTCTATGCTTTAGGCACAGCTTTTCCAATAACATGCTGCAGAAGGGCTTGTTCGGAAAGGTGCATTAGGTTCAAAACGGAATGCTGCTCCAGAAGCCACACAGAAGTGAAGGGGCTTATGGGATAACCTGTCAAAATCATTAGGTTTTCTTACTTCCTCTTCTCTACCCATACTGTAAATCAAATTAGCATATAAACTAAGGCTAACATTTAAATTACGAGATTTCTTCTAAACAATATACTTCTATGAAACATCAGTTTTCCCACAGAATTGGAATACTGAATGGTGGTTTTGAAAACACTTCCTGATTCTGCAGTAAATAACGGCTTGGTTTTTGCAAGTAACATGTAATTATCTCAGTGACCCATTGCTTAGAGAAGACAAAGATATAAGAAGTTCTGTGAACATTATCAGACAAAATGAGGACTGAAAAAGGGTTAAAAGCACAGTCCAGTATTCAATCACCATGCAGAACTGCACAACTCCACAGTAAAATCTGGAGATGGATTCCTTGCACAGAGGAAAAAGATCTGCCAGCATAGCTTGGTGCATAAAGAAGTGGATGTCTGCATACAGGTCGCACCACATTTTGGCAGAATGTGCTGCTGACGTATGTTGGATGGCCTGGTAACTTTATATACTGTTTCTTGAAAAGATGCCTTTAGGGCAAAATGGGCCGAGTCATTCTCAAGCCCAAAGGAAGTTTCTTCATTTTGCAAAAGGGACACAAGAAATACATGCAAATACAGTTACAAAAATCTCTTGGCACTCTCATTTGGAAAGGTCTTTTTTAAGCTTTAGTACATGATTAGTTAATATTTGTAGGAAATAAACAAAAAAAAAAACAAAAAAAACCCCAAACAAATGGAACATTCAAACCCAGTACTGACTATACAAAATGAGACAACTCATTCTTTGAATGACTGCAGGTTTTTAGGAAATTTTCAGTATCCGATGCAGCCCCAAGGAAAACGTTAACAGAATGAGGGATATTTTCTTACACGGTTATCATAGGTGTTAAAGGCCAGGAATCTTTATCGTGATCATTGTGATTGTCTTCATAGAAAATGCCAGCACTATGCAAAAAAGAGATGAGACCCACCTATGCCTCTTCCTCTTCATATAAGCATGATAAATGTAGTTATTACAGATAATTTACAGCCTATTAAGATGAAAAAGTACTTGTTTACTTGATTGAATGCAGTGGGACACAGAAACTATGTATTGTAGTTTCAAACCACAGAAAATCATGTAAATGCATTTTCAAAATCATACCAGAGAACAGATGCAGCCCATCAAAAATGAAATTATGATACTTTTATTATGTAATTTATAATGCTTCAAAAACAATCACAAAACTAAATAATGCACTTTTGAAGCAAACTCCCAAACTGGTATGTTAGAAGAAAGCAAGGCAAGAGAACTTATTTTTCAACAAGCAAGCAGGGTAAAAACCTGTGGAAGTCAATTAAATGCTTTTAAATCAGTAGATTCTGGTAAATGAGAACACATGGAGCAGCAAATCTTGCTGCCATTTTCAGAACGGACAAGACTGTGATTTACTTGAGAACAGATGAACAACCTGCCAGTGTCGCAGGAAGAGACTGAAAGGAACTCCCTATTCAAGGGTAACTTTTCTTAATAAAACTGTCTTTCTCTCAATGACTTCATCAACATTCAGAGCTCGAAGCTCTAGGAATAGGTAAGAAGAAAAAAAACTAATGCACCTTTCTCAGTGAATGTAGGTGGAAGTCACTGCTAGGCTGACCTGTCACAAAACACCACGGCATGAGCCTCAACACATGTCTTTTGCTTACAAGAAACTGAATGTTGATTATTTATTAAAATAGCCACTACTTAATTTTAAATCATGGTTCAGAACTTAATATAATTGTAGACTTCATCCAGAATATTATTTTAGTCACTCTATCTCTGTGACTGCATTTTCTATGCAGTCAGCACAGATTCCAACACAATAGCTTCTTACAGATAACCATGGGAAGTTCCTGCTCCACAGTTCTCATGGTCAGAAATACTCAAAAATTGTTTTGGGGAAAAAAGTTTCATCAACACTAAAGGAGTACCAATCGGTTTTATTTGAGACCGATGCAAGGTTAAAAAAAAAAAAAAAAAACCCTCACTGGAAGCTGCGTATTTAAAATTCAACAATATCCAAATGAATTTCATTTTGCTCAATTCAAATTGACCTAGCATTTCAATATCCACTTCATTTCTTTTTATCAAGATAAACACCTCAATATCAAACTAAATTCTTTCACGCGACTTAAAAATTGTTTCTGACTTACAGCTTCCGCATATCACTACTTTCCACCTTTCAAAAGCTGCCAGAGCACCAGGACCAGCCTCCAAGGCCACCAAGCACAGGCCTGCCCAGCAACATGCAGATTCTGCTCAACCGCAGCAGAAGATGACTTTGTACCTTGATGAATTAGACTCGGACTTCCCAAAACATGATACCTCCTGCTTTGTGGAATAACTCTGTTTTTAGGTCAACAGTGTATAAACCACAGGCAATGCTGTGCACCTGCCTTAAGCGCTTACACTGGAAGTTTATTAACCCTTATCTCTACTCTAACCCATTAGAGCCTGACCACCACCACCAGCCCAAAATCCAGTCGTAATCACAACACCAGGCCATCTCAGGCTTTTAGTCTTGTCTCCAAATGCATGGATCAATAACAAGATAATGTCTCATTTATTTTGTTTGAATAAGGCCTAGATTTTAAAAACTGAGAAATGGCTACAATCTATTTCGTTTGTGCCTGCCATACATTGCTGCCAACATGAGGGGGAATTAGTTAAATATCTGCTGCCATTGGGTTTTTTTTATTATTATTGTTATTTATTTTTTTAAGATTCCTGACAGGAAAAGTCTGTATAAACATAATGCAAGATACAAAATGAGGATTAGGGCTTCTATTGCACAATACTTATTTAAAATAAATGTATTAATATAACATACAATTATTTCTAGATACAACAGGCAACGCATCAAGTTTCTCCTCATCTATGTTACACGCTTGCTGTGTTTTTTTAACTGTGACGTCAAAAAAGAAGTCATTTTAGCAAGATAATAAACGGGCAAGAAACAGTTATCTCAATCACTCTATTATTTTGTTCTTATACCCGTTGCTGATTTTTTTTGTGTGTGCGTGCACTAAAATGAATGTTCACCCATTACTGTCAAGCAACTTATCTTACTACTTCACACTTTTTTCAGTGAATCACAAACACCGTGCTTTCTAAACTATTTCCATGCCTAATGATAGTGCCTTGCTGGAAGGCAAGGAACACTAGGAAATTAGTAGTGCATATATGGAAAGCAAGTGTCAGACAATCAAAGACACCTTCCCCACCATGTGAAAGCCACTACCTCATGCAGCATGCACATTTAGAACAAAATTTAGGGACTGAAACTTTTCTGACATGACAGACTGTAAAAGATCAAGGAAATCTCAAAAGTTTTCTCAAAAGACACACATTATATAGTAACAATGACTCTGGGCAAAATAACAATCAGTTTCCTGACAGCTATTTAGTATCATCCTCTCTCACCAGGTGGGCAGGACTTTCCTACTGTTTTTATAAACTACAGGCTACTTTAGCTACAAGACATGCTGTCATCATGAAAGTCAACATTTCCTATGACCTTCCTTAAGGACAACATGTGCATTACAACATAATTATTGCAAGCAGGAAATCATTCTCATATTGAATACTCTTGTGCCATCTTTCCACTTGAGAAAATAGCTCACCCAACACAATTCTAAGCAAGTATTGTGTCAAGCTGACTTATTTCCATTTCAATAAATCTGCCTGATATTTTCCTGCTTTGCCAGACAGGTGCACCACCAAAATAATCCTGAGATCAGCCTTTCTGAAGTGTTGTGATTGAAAGATATTATCCAGTTAGGTGTAGCTGGGCCAAATGCTCCAGCAGTTTCTCACATTTTTCCCAGAGATTGCCAGAGAAGGTCCCTTAAAAACCTCTAGGTAGAAATGAGACCTACATACTTCCTGCTAAGAATTTTTAGAGCTCACTTTGCTGACAGCTATTAAGAAAGAATCACTAGATGTATTGTCTAATGCTATCACATTGTTCTGTTTTCTAAATAACATATATCATAGTCCTGAAAACATTAGTTCTCAGCATTAATAACAACTATTTCAAACCACCTAATAATAATTGGTTTTGAGGACTTTATGGGCTTTCAGTTTTGCTTTTAGATATTTGTCTCAGCTCTGTCGAGAAAGCTTCTCCTCCTGCATAATTTCTTGTGTTTCAATCCACTGACCAGTTTCAGACCACAAGTAATAAAATGGCATTTCTTCTCACTACACCTGTGATCTGATCTCAGTCTCCACATCTCACACGCAAGCCAGCTGCGGGACATGAAGGGACCATGTGCTGGGTGACAGCCACACTTGGTGTGTGCACCACAGGGCTTCCTGAACCAAGTTAATCCCAAAGGGCCCGTACATAGGAAAGGTACCTCATAAAACATTTACATGTCTTGCTTGCACCTAGATTTTATGCCAGCACAGGGCCAGCTAGTGCATGGCATTTGGTATGGCACAGGGGCTGATTAGAGCAGGGGTCCTCAAACTACAGCCCACGGGCCAGATACGGCCCCCCAGGGTCCTCAATCCGTCCCCTGGTATTTACAGACCCCCCCTGCCCCGCTGGGGGTTGGGGGGGGAAACCAAGTAGCTGCAGATGACTGCCTGCCACTTCATCTGCGTGCCGGCCCCCTCTTTAAAAAGTTTGAGGATCCCTGAATTAGAGGCTAAGTAATACATACAACACAGAGAGTGTAACACTACTATTGCTGTACAACTAAGAGCTCACCTGTACAGGAGAAATCATCCACACGGACATATCCCATGACACAGTCACAACGATAGGATCCAGGCAAGTTAACACACACAGTATTGGCATGACAGTAATGCATCTTGGCAGCACACTCATCAATATCTGTGGGAAGAACCACCAAGGAAAGTTACAGTCAGGCTTAGTAAAATGAATAACATGACACAATATTAGAAGAAAAGAAAACAAATTCCATTTGCAACTCCAAAGGCAATCTGGTTTAACTCTAGCATTAAAGAACAAGGCAAATTTAGTAGAAAAGTATTCCTTAAAATAGAGTTAAAATTCCTGTATCATAGTAATGGGTTCCTTCCACTGTTCTTCATGAAATCCTAAATTTTTTTAGCTTTGGAAAACTAACACATACATTTGCGTCTTTTCTATGACAATGTTAAAAGACAAAAACTGATGCAGAGTTTTCAAGAGCATAAAATACCATCAAAAGTATTCAACACTGAAAATCCTACCTCTGTCTCACTGGTAACCTAAAGCATGAAGGCATAGTAACTCTACAGCATGATACCAGTTGCAGTGCTAGACAGATATGACATGGTAATGTTTGTCAGGACAACGTAGCAGATTCAATTGCTCAGTTGGTCAGCGAGTATTCCAGCCCTCCAGATTCACCCGAGCTCTCGAGCTCTGGCAATGCCCTGTCCTGCTTCTGCTGCACGAGTTACTGAAGAGGGCTCTGTGACATTTCCCTGTCCCACAGAACCAGAAGATCGAGCCAGTCACCTAGAGCCCTCTTTTTTTTTTTTTTTTTTTTTAAGCCTGCTTTACATCATGCCAGTGGAAAAAAAAAAGCTAAACTAAGGAGCAGTAGGAACTTGACCCCATATCTTTGTTTGCTTGAGCAATCTCTACTGCTGCTGCAAACCCAAAATTCAAACTGTTTTCACAATAGTGCATCAAACCTATCATTTACTTGCCTGTTTAAATATCCCAAAGCTCTGTGATATTGTAAACAGTAAAATCTTCCCCCTTCCTTCCTCACAAAACCAGATATTATACTGAGGGTTTCTCTTCATTTTTTTCTCAGTAGGATAGATTTTCTGCTTAGTAGCACAGATTTTACATAAAGTAATTCATGGTTTTCAAAAGATTAATTCTAGTGTTACATATGTCCACACAAAGAAAGATGAATCAGACTCATTCTTTTTTCCTCTCTCTATTACTTTCTCCTTGTTATTGATTGCTCACAGTCAAAGACAGGTATTAATTGACAACAGAGCTGAAGAATTCCCTCAGCCAGTGGGGTACAGATGAGTTGGTCACCCCACCACATCCCTCTGCACAGCCACCTGCAGAGACTAAGCTACAGCCTCCCTTCTCCCTCACCACCCAGTGCTTATGGAGACACAATGGAAGTGCTACAAGGGGGTAGCACCACAACATCAGATTTAACCCCAAAAGGTGGGGGGAGTTAATTGTACATGTGCTGAGATCTCATTTGCCTAAATTCAGGTATTTATTTAACCTTCCTAAACCAAAGCAGCTCCAGTTGCGATACACCCACATTTTCCAGTCTCTGAAAATGAAACACATGCCAGCTATACTCACACTTTCTATACTACAGGCATCTGTCCAGTAGGAGCTACTAGCCAAATTACTTTGTGTTGGCCACCAAACAACTGTCAGTTGGCACAGATTTCTGACTGCTGCTGATCTGGGCTGAATTAGAAATGATGGCCTGGAGGCAAAAGACTTTGTACACCAAGCAAACACCTTGAACTATCTCATCTCCACATTCCTGTTGTTTCTGTTGCAGTGCCACTTGATGAAATGAATTTTAAGAAGTCAGGAGCATCAATAAATGGAAGATAAAAGCCAAGAAAAATCCTCCCACATGTCTTGTTATCACACCATTGAGTGCTAGAGCCACTTGGGAAACACTCAGGTGTTGACGTGTGTTCACACTGTTCTGCTTGCAGCCACTTTTTAATGGGCTTTTGGAGCATAGCTTTGAGGAGTTTTGTTCTTGCATATCTAATAACTTTCTAGCATAAAAGGGAAAGGACCAAAAAAATGTCTGAAAAGAAAGCAAGAATGTAAAAACTGCAACCAAGTCACCTGAAAATTAACCTTATGCACTACCCTCTATCTCCAGCTTCCACACCAAATTCGCTGGACAACACTTCTCTTTCATCCCTGAGAAGGAAGCAAGAGGATTAAAAGTCTTCAAGGTGAAGGAATTTGATTCATTGCAGGCAAGGACCACATGACCGTAACATAAAATAAGAAAATACCCAGAGATAAAAAGAAACTTCACAACCTATATGAAAATATTGCTGTGGCAGAATTTCTCAAAAGGATACTAAGGACTTCAAGTGATGATCTGACTATAAATAGAGGAATTGAGAACAACTGACACTGCGGTGCTGCCAAAGTCCTTTAAGTGCAGGAAGAAAAAAAACTGGGCCTAAACAAAGGAAGCACAAGGAACAAAAGATCCCTCTCTTCAAACTTTGCTCATTTACTTAACTCTCTTCTCAATCTTTCTCAGTGCATTTCCCATAAACTCTTTCAGGATTTCACATTTTCTTTTACCTCTGCAGTATTAGCCTTCTACTAACAGATGCATCTCCTTTACAGAGATTAGTATTAAGAGGTCAAAACTGACAATAGTATTTTCTTATTAAAGCCTGTAGGGCAATGTTAAAGCTGTTGTTCTGGACCACAGTTCTACAAATTCTTGTAAAAGGTTAGGTATTCATCACAAAAAGCTTTGGGTTTTTACTTAATAATGTTAGA
The DNA here is from genome assembly GCF_023634085.1 of Falco cherrug. Taxonomy (NCBI): domain Eukaryota; kingdom Metazoa; phylum Chordata; class Aves; order Falconiformes; family Falconidae; genus Falco; species Falco cherrug. The sequence continues at coordinate 22,384,628 of NC_073706.1, read as the reverse complement.
GTAAAATCCATAAAGCACACAGTAGTATATATCAGCTCAGTTGTAATGGAACTCAGATTGTGATTCATGTGTATAGATTGCTTGTCGCATTTGAAATATTACAGCTCATCTTCTAGTGGTCTTTTGAGGTGATAAAAATACATGATTTATGTTTCTCTCCAAACTGGTGAAGTAGTTTGTTTTTCTGTTATAAAGGTATACTTATGGTCTTTAAAATGAGACTTGACACAGCATGATGATCGTTCACATATCACCAGCTTCCATCTACATAAGCTAGCTCTCTGCAACAACGAAGACATTTGGGCTTCGGCTTTTCAGTAAAGACCATTATGTTACAGGGTGGGTTGGTTTGGTACATGACTGCTATTCTACTGACTTCAACTGTTTCCTTAACAGTTAGCAAAATAGGGTTCAAAGCCTACGAAGAGAATCTCTTTACCGCAGTACTCATCTACCATTATAGTTAATCAGTTATCATCGTTACTTCTTACAGTCCTAAACAGTGTTCATGAACTTATGGGGAAATATACAGGTATTATCTTTTATTATTTGTGCCAGTGTGCTCAGCAATGCTGTGAGTACACTGGGACAAAACACAGGCATCCCGGTGGAGCTACCTGCTTCGCACCTGACATGCTTTTTGCTGCACTGCAGGCACTCATCATCTCATACCAACCAACCAAGCAAAACAAGATGGGATGGAAAGACAATACAAATGGGTTCAACCCATGGCCAGTGAAAGAGCTTTTGTCACTGCAAATGTACTTCAGACACTTTACAAACCACTTAACTCTTTCTATGCCTGACTTGGAATCCTATTGATTAATATTTTTAATATTAAAGATGACAATGAGACACCAAATCACAAGTAGAGCATCTTTTTACTGTTTGTCCCCTCCAATAAGTCCCATTAAACCAAATTAATCTCTGCTGTAAAGAGGGCACAGCTCCTGTTAATGAGAATGGGAGGTCTGTCCATTCACCCAAAAGGCAAAATAGTCCTTCTTTTTAAAAAACAAAAACAAAACCCCAAAAAAACCAAAACCTGTTAGTCCTGTAATAGCCAGATGTGAACAGTCTTGAAACAAACCACACATCGCCTCTGGAATTGCAGACCACTGTTTGCATACATTCAATAATAAACCAGTTGGACATTAGCAGTATCATCACCTGTTATTTGGGGCTTCATAATTTAACTACTGGAAGACAGCAACATTCAAATCAAAACAAAGTGAAACAAACTATGAAATGCTCCAGAGCACCAACAGATGATGTACTTGGAAATCTACTAAGTATCAGAATCAAATGCTCCATTTGCAACTGTCCCCCAGTCACTCACTTTCTGGTTGGGGAGCATATCTTCCCAAACTTATTCTAATTTTCAAGCACTCTGTAAGGAAGCAAAGGCAGAAAATCAAAGATAGGGGTGGGAGGGGGGGTGGGTTGTGCGGGCAGTGGAGAAGACAGCTTTGCAGAAATCTCTGACTTCTGATTCATGACTCCCAACTAGAAAACATTATTAATGGGAGTGGTAAATTCCCCTCCCCTCCTTTTATTCAAATTCATACTATACCTTGACTTAAAACTGTATTAAACACTAGTCTAAATAATCTGTGTGTTTAAAAATTTAATATCAACCTCTGTCATTATTTAAATTATATCAACTCCCAACACATGTTCACAAAAGCTGATGGAATTACTATAAACTGTTTCCAAAACAGTGGAACACAATAGTAGTGGAGCATAAATGTGATCTTAAAATTTGTCACCCTATGCTCATGCCAAAATGAACATGCTATTTTCACTTCAGTAACATAGCAGATCCTTGTTTGTTATATTTATTTTTCCTCCAAATCCTCCTTGATGCTATCCTTTCCTGCCCTTATCCCCTTTCCATTGCCAGACTCACTTGACTCTAGCTCTTCTCCACTTTTTTGTTTTTCTTTCTTTTATTTTGTTACACTCCCACTGCCTGTCTTCTTTCTCATATGTCTAACATACCCTAGCCCTGTTTTTACCTTTAGCACAGGGTTGGTTCCTCAAATTGTGCAATACAACCCTCAGGGAGCCATAAAGCATTAGACAGCAGGAGTCAGCAGTTCCCTGTCAGCTGGCAGCAGCTCAGCTTCCCCCAGTTGCCTGAGTAAGAAAAGACTAATTATTGGCTGCAAATATTTAGGCTAGTCTTAAAATGGTTTACCAGCTTGGCCTCCTTCATAGCAATTCATCTCCAAGGCAGTAGTGCCAACACAGGCGACCCTTGCCATTCCTCCAACTTTTAGGGACAGAGCTGCTCCCTAGTCAGTCAGAGGCAGGGAAACAACCCAAAACAAAAGCAGATAAGACAACCGAGAATTTCCCTTTCACTGAGGCTGAGAAACATCACCTTAATATTGTTAAGTAACTAACTAGCTAAAAATGACTTCATAACTTAGGGCTGTGTAGCATCACCTGGGAATCCATAAGCAATAAAATAACTATTAATATAATCACATCAGGAATTACTATCACTGACTTTTAGAGCATCATTAAAATGGTGCAGCCTCTTCCTTTGTGCACAGCGTAAAAGTGCTTTGTATTGATACACCTGATTTATGGTCAGGACAAGAGTATCAATATCCCAAATCTTCTGTCAATTTAACTGCCCCTCTAAGGATGACAACTGTATAAATATGAGGTTAAACAAACAAACAAACAAATAAATATTTAAAAACACACACTCACAGGCAAATCACACTTGAACAGTCATACCTTCCAGTGCAGACCAGCCTCAAACTAACGTAACATTCCTGAGAAGGACAAAAATAAAAATGCACATGAAGTTACCTGCCTCTTCTTTATTTCAGTACTGACAAGCTTAAATTCTTTTACCAATCACACTCAAGAGATCAACTGGTCACTCTTGACCAAAGATCACAACATTAGCACTCCTTTGCTACCTGTTTCTCAGCTACATTAGTAGGCAGTCCATCCAGCAGTTATCCAGGAAGTGGTTGCTTCCTGAAATCCGCTCTGGTGAAATTCAGCCTTTAGACATTAAAATACTACCTAAGTATAAGATCAGCTCCCCTCTTTCATCCTTGTTAATCCTTATAATAATACACAAATCATTACTCTACTTTAGGTTACAAATACTTGCCTTAAAAAATTTAAACTAAAAAAATAGAGCTTTTCATAACCTGAGTCTCCAATGACCTGACCAACTCTTCAGAGCCAGGGTATTTCAGCTACAGCCATTTTGGTCATCATTCCTCTAACTATCATAATCCTATCATTTAATCATTTAAAGCACCAGACACTTTAAAGCTTGCTGTCCAGAGTTTCTAGTGTCACTCTAAGTGAGAAGATTTTCCTTTTATTATTCTACTAAATTCTGCTCCTCTCTAAGCAAAACTGAAAATTTGCAGTTTCATTCTCCCTTGTGCTTTCCATCATTACGCTGGCAGTTTACAATGCATTATTAAATGTCTGTGTGGTTGGTTTGGGCGGATGGTCCTCAAAAGCCTTGCGATCTCATAGGATAAAAACAGTTTATTTAAATTGAAATTTTTGTAAAAGATCATTTAAATCAGTTACAAAGCTGCCACTGATGTGTTTGCATTAAAGAAAATGCAAGTAACGTGGTGGTGTTTTTAACAGAGCTGTTTTCTTAACCCTAAGTGTATGACTGCATTCATTTGATAAATACATTAATAGAAAATGTTCACAGACTTATAAATATTACTTTTTTGTAATGTTTGCAGCTACAGCTCTTAGGGATGGTTGATACCTTATGAATAAGTTATCTCTGACAGTTGCAAATAAGTTATTTTAAAAAATATGCAGCCAGAATTCACATGTGATAATGTAGCTTAGAGAACACAGATTAAAAATAATCACAAAAGAGCAGAATGAAACATTTGGGGGAACAGGTTTTGGCTAACAGCAGCAGCTCAGTCATTTCCTCAAACATGCCAAAGCAACTAGCGAAAACAAGTCATTTCTTCTTGTAGAATAGCAGACTCTATGATGTTAGAACTTTACTGAAGTTAAGAAAGATTGTTTTATCCAGGATTATTCAAGCCTTTTAATTTTTTCTTTCTAATTATTCTTTGAAAATATACTGATACTTGTATTTAAAATGCACAGCAGCAGAACGGGCTACTAAGCTGCGTGCCTGAGTGAGTATAAAGACTTTTCTTTACAGATGCTGCTTAATTTGCTCTCCCACTAAGTGGCTTACGAGAGGCTATGCAATGAGCAAGCTACTTGTCAGTTTCGGAGTCTGTCTGGCCAGCAGGATTCAGAACTTTTACCCCAGTCAGTGCCACCATCCCTGCTCTCCAGCTACTCTCTGGCCTCTTGGACTCAGTCAAAGCAGCTCAAAGTCTTTGAGGATACTGTGCTATAAGGAATTTGTGGATTCTGAGGAATATTCATTAAATCCTCTCAGGCATGTTACGGCAGAGAGGGTCTTCATCCCCCCCCAGGTATTTTAACGTACTCAGGAATACGAGCAGCTACTTCAAGACAGAATTCTGCATTTCAGGGAAGTGACCTGGTGTCTATCAGAAAAAACACCACTTTTATGTCCTCTTGAGCTGTATTAAGCCCTATGAACAGTAAAGAGTAAGACGTGACTGCTGCTGATTACGAGAGCACTTCAACTAAAATGGAGTTAATGCCAAATAAGCTGGTGCTGGTCCTGCAGGAGTTGTTGGCTCTCAGAACTCTGCAGAAGCAAGCCTAGAACAGGAGTAGTTGTCCACTCTTTGGCTGATTTCATGGGTTACGGGACAATTGCTGCATCCCTCAGGAACAGCACTACATAGTGAAAGGGATCTGTGCTATCTCTGCCTACAGTCAGAGTAATATTGGCAATATTGCCAAGGACACTGCAATAGGCAAGAGTTAAAAGCAGAGAAAGATAAAAGATAAAGTCAGAGAAAGAATGCAATTCAAATATAATGCATTTTGAAATCTTCTCTCATAAAAATGTGAAATTAGAAATAAGCCCATGTAGCTGTAAAGTCCCATGATGGCATTAGCTTGTTCTTTCATATTACTTTTGTCTTAAAAACAGCTCAATAACCGTTGTCTGTTCTTTTTTATTTTTTTTCAGAGATAGTATGTTCAGTAGTTCACATAATAAATTCATTCATCCATCACCCATACTTATTCAAAGTTAGGAAATAATCATATTTGTAGATGCTACCTTTCTCAGAATACAAGTCTTCTTAAAGCTTCACTCCAAATGTGAATTCTGGAACAAATAAAAATTCCTACACATGCTGTAAGTAAAACGTTGGGGTACCCAAGGTTCATCCTTGTAAGTGTAATAAATGCTTGCATGGGTCTAGCAACATGTGTCCCAATAAAAGAAATACTGCTTAACTTCACCACAGCTACCATGTTCGGAAATTTATCGCAAATGAAACAGTACACAAAACATGAAAAGCCACTGGCTCTTTCCATCCTGCAGCAGGCAACAGACCAAAAAAATGATGACATACCTCCCCCTAGGCATCTTTCATATCTTTCCCTAAAGCAGGAGATGTTTTGGGAATCTCCAAGCTGTTGAAAAGACAGTGAAAAAACGAGACATCACAAGGCATATGTGGGATAAGTGCTTGCCACCAAAGATGATTTGATAAGCCAAACCATAAATTGTGAGCTACACTGTCACAGTCTGTCAGCACAGCACATCTTCAGGCAACTGCAAGCCTTAAAGTTTGGAATCAGCAATTTGACACTGCTCTCCATTACTCCCTTGCTAAAACCCCGAGTATGATGACAAGGGTCTGATCTGCACCATGCTCCTCCAATGAATCCATACAGATCAACAGAAAAGTAGATAACTGTAAAGTCTGTCCCCTTACATAAACGCTGTTCATCAATGCAGTACAATTTGCTCATCTGGGACAGAGAGGGAGTTAACCCCTTTCTCCTGGCTAGAACCCATGACAGAAACCTCAACAAATTACTACAGGGACAGGAGTAGGATGTTACATGTAATAAATCTAACCGGACTCCTCTCCTTTAATATTTAGTACCGCTTTCACCCATTTTTCTTCTTCAAAAGCTATTAATGCACAAGAATTCATTCTCAATCTAACTACTTCATGCTTGGCTATAAGAGTTGCCATTACACAAGTCTACAACAAATAAAAGGTTATGCTACTACTGCTCCCAAATATATTACAGCCCATTAGAAAACAAAGCAATATAATCACCTCATTCTTACAAAAATAGCTCTGTTCCCCAGAAAGATTGCCTCTAGTTTACTGATTACATAAAAGTACTCCCAAAGCCCTGCTTGCTTTGGCTTTGATTTCACTTATGAAAGAAACCTCCCTTTGGATCTCAGTAAGCACTGATGAAATAAATACTGCTGTTGGAAAAAGAATGTCAGATTTCTGCAACAGATTCACCTCCTTATTTATCATGATTTTTTTAATCTCTCTAAACATCCTTAGAGATACCAGTGGATGCTTATATGGGGGGAAGAGGGGAAGGGAAGAGGTGAGGGGAGCACTTTTTTTCTCTAATCTTCCATTCACCTACATTAGCCAAGCAATATGATATGTTGAAATAACTTTACCCATTTTCATTCAGCTAATACCTTACTTTTTCAACCCCTTCTATCTGATTTTACTAATGGCTAAGGGTGAACAATGGATTACTGTATCAAAATGAACAATTCTTTCTTCATGCCACTATACTGACAGCAATTACACTAAATACCTGGTTCCATCAGCACTCGTTTTACACCATCATCCACAATTTTTGCTTTACTCTTCTATTTTTATCCCTGATACTCCTACCCAGTTTGCTTCCTTCTATGTTCGGCGATATTGACTGGCTTACTCTTTCAAAACCACACAGATGCTATCTCCGAATGATAAATTGTAGAAGGCTACCCATATAATTGATCTAGAATCCCTGTGCCCACGGCAACCTTTTACTGTGGCATTTTGAAGGACATTGTATCTTTCTGAAAAATTAAATGCTGATGAAAACTGTATGGTTTTGGGGTGGAGTGTGTGTGTGGGTGATCTTTACCATGTCTAAAGAAACCTATAGTCCAGGGGTCCTCAAACTTTTTAACCAGGGGGCCGGCGTGCGGATGAAGTGGCAGGCAGTCATCTGCGGCTGCTTGGTTTCCCCCCTCAACACCCAGTAGGGAGGCGGGGGGGGGGGGGGGGGGGGGGTGTTCTCTAAATACCGGGGGCCAGACCGAGGACCCTGGGGGGCCAGTATCTGGCCCACAGGCCATAGTTTGAGGACCCCTGCTATAGTCCCTCAAAAACGACTGGTCTTGCATTTTATAATGACTTTTAATATATATACTTTTATAATAAATGAAACACGTAATACATTAGTAGCAAAAAATCATACAAAATTAATACTCCACCATTTTCACACTAATTTGTTCACTCAATGACCATTTGTGCAGTGCAAAGCAGCACACAGGTAATGGAAAAATATTGTCCCATGTTGGTAAACACTCACTGTGCTCCATCTTCTCTTTTTATGACCTTCACACTACTATTTGCATTTTCCAAAATATTCTCTCTTAACATCTTTTTGACCATTCATTATTCATCTGTTTCCATCACATCTTGTTCCTCTATCCAACTCAGCTGAAAAATCCTTGTGGAAACACTGAACTTAAAGTGGAAGGCTTATCACCATTGTCAAGTTGGCAACTATGCTTCTGCAATGCCACACAAGCCAAACCAGGTGGTTTCACATGAGAGAGGCTTTATTGACTTTATTTTTATGGGTCCAGACTATGCCCTGTTAATCAGGTTCCACAGAGCATTAGAGACAAATACCTTATTCAGATAAGAAAATTACAGATCACTGTGTAATAGCTCCTTTCCTAGTATCCCTCTAAGTCATCCTAAACACCCTTCTTTGTTCTATATCCTTGCTACACAATATAGTCTTATTGTTTGTGCCTTTTTTGATTTAATCTATTATGCAAAAATAAATAAAAAAGCAAACATCAGCAGAAGAAAACTGCCTAATTTTAGATATTACAAATATTTTTTTCCTATAAAACTAACCTTAATTGACATAACTGAAAAGTGCAAGATGCATTTCTCATCCAAGCAAATATGGCAATAAGTTGTGATTTATAGCACTAGTTACTGAAAGAGGCATTTCTGGTTTGGAGACTGCAACAATATTTCGTTCCTTAGGCATAACCTGAGGTGAGCTAAACAAAAGGTACAGTATAAAGGGGTGGGGGGAGAATCCAGTGGATGATTATAAAAATATTCCTTACCTCAAACCCTAACTGCTGCCTCCACACTTAGTGTGAAATTTTATTTTAATTGCTTTGCTTTTGGCTAGGAAATTGAACTGGTGAGATAATGCTCTCCCCTTTGATAATGCAGTCAAAGTTTAGCTGTAGTTAAAAAAAAAATTGAACTGGGACACTCAGGTCCTTACTATTTCATTTCTAGCAACTCTGCATCCAAACTACTATGACCACTGTCATGAAAGTGAGTCAGTGTCGTCTTTACTTACATTTCCTTTATCAGCTACTGAGGAATTCATTCACACAGATTCTCTCAAGTTCCACCAAGAGAAGTGGTCAAAGCGCAAAGAAAGGAAGGAGCAGAAAAATGCTGGCTCAGTCCTCTCAAGCTATGAAATCCAACTGCAAGCATGCCTGTTGTGTGGCTGAGGTTTTAATGGAAGATCTTGAATAGGCACGTGCCCTCCTGCAAAGAACCTTGCTGCAAGCAAGCTTTTGGAGACTCTTCCAGAAACAGGATTTCATTTTGCAGTGCACAGCACCCTGACCTTTGGGAGTGGAGGTCAGGAACAGAGGCATAATGTTGTTCTTCATAAAACTGAATTCCTATTTTATTACCAGAACCATTATGTACATTTCAGAGGGTATTATCAGCACTAAGTCCCAGTTCTAGCATGACCAAGACAGGCTTTTACCAACTATAAGCAGTTCTCTCAAAACCCAGCAAAATTCTCTGTGAAATACAGGACTGTACAGCAGGGCAGTGGCAGAAGCATACATCAGGTTGAAGTCAAGAGAAAAACACTGTGTGTTCAACAGGCTTTGAACCAACCTACTGAATAGTGTGTGCACACACGTGCATGTGTGCGTATACACTTATTTGCACACTGCAGAGGGAGATGAATCAACAAAGATGGAGTCTTACCTAAAAGCAAAATAGTAACTCTCTTATTTGAATATGTTGGGCTTCCATGGCAATGTTTTGGTAGCAGGGGGGCTACAGGGGTGGCTCCTCTGAGAAGATGCCAGAAGCTGCCCCCATGTCCAACACAGCCAATGTCAGTTGGCTCCAAGACGGACCCACCACTGGCCAAGGGCAAGCCCACCAGCAACACTGGTAGTGCCTCTGGCAGAGTGTATTTAAGAAAGGGTTAAAAATGCTGTGCCACAGCAGCTGGGAGGTAGGAGTGAGACTATGTGAGAGCAACTCCCCCGCCGCCCCCCAGGCCGGTGCAGCAGGAGCAGGAGGGCTCCAGGCGCCGCAGCAGAGGTTCCCGGCAGCCCATGGGAAGCCCCCGGCGGGGCAGGCTGTGCCCCCAGCCCACGGAGGGTATGGGGGGGCAGAGCCCCACGCCGGGGCAGGGGGTGCCCGACGGGGGCTGTGACCCCCTGGGCAGCCCAGGCTGGGGAAGGGTCGCTGGCAGGACCTGTGCCCATCATGTTGGGGCAGGTCTTCTAGCAGGACCTGTGCGGGACACACACTGGTGCAGTCTGTTCCAGAAGGATAGCACCCCCTGGGAGGGACCCACACTGGAACAGTGTGTGAAGGGCTGCACCCCATGGGAAGGACTCATGTTGGAGAAGCTCATGAAGGACTGTCTCCCGTGGAAGGGACTCAGTGCTGGAGCACAGGAATAGGGCGAGGAGGAAGAAGCAGCAGGGACAACTTGTTATGAACTAACCATAACTCCCATTCCACATCCCCTTGCGCTGCTCAGCCAGAGGAGGTAGAGAAAATCATGAGTCAAGTTGAGCTCTGGAAGAAGGGAGGGATGGGGGGAAGGTGTTAGATTTGTTGTCATTAGTTGTCATTATCCTACTCGTATATGATTGGCCATAAATTAAACAAATATCCTTAAGCTGAGTCTGTTTTGCCCATCGTGGTACCTGGGAGTGATCTCCCTGTCCTTATCTCAACCCACAAGCTTTTCACTGTTATTTCTCCTCCTATCTTGTTGAGGAGGGGGAGTGATAGAGCAGCTTGTGGGCACCTGGCAGCTAGCCAGGGTCAAACCCTCTTCATTTACTTACCATTTTAAACTAAGAATTTTACTTCCTTTAGCCTGTGAAAAAGTAATCAAGCAATTATATCCCCATGTTTGGTATCTCTTAAGTACAAAGAATGAAGAATCAGAAACCCATTTAAGATGGAAAGGCAAAATCAAGATTTTTCATATTTCCACTCTAAGTCGTATAAGAATGACGCTAATAACAGTAATTTTAACAGCTGATAAGTGTAATTTTAATTAGTTAGGCATTGTTTTTCATTAAGGTGAGTGATGTACTGAAACCCTATTGAGTCATAAACCCATCATTTAACATAACTGCCAGCCTTTTTGAGGCAATTCACTTGACATTCTATTAAATCAAAGGAAAGGTGTGACTATGCTATCTAGACTGCATCTGTATTTCTGAGTATAATAAATGTCAAGGAAAAATTAGTTGAGCACAATAACAAGATTGGTACACAGAGCACATGCTGTTCTCTCACAAAACATCGATAGTCAAGATAATAAAAATGTGGTCATAGTTAAAAAAATATTCAAGATAAAAAAAGTCATCCACCTTCTTCCAGTAAAGAACAGCTTCTCGTCCTCCTGTAGCACATTCATGAACCCAAATATAAATAAATAGAAATGATCTATTGACACAATAGACTGATCAATCCTATGACCTAATGAAGATTTTTATATATATATATATATATATATATAAATAAATTTCTCCTTACCAATCAGTTTCTATTTACCTTAGAGTTTTTCAGAAATCTTAACAACTTTGTTTCTTAGTTCTACCTTCTCACTATCTTGGCAGCCCTAAAATACATCTTTGGTCTAGTCCACAATCCTGAATTCACAAAAAGCTGCTCTCTGACTGTTCATGCACATATTTGAGGACAGTTATGTTCATTCTATCCCTTCAACCAAACTACATATCTAACTTCAGGTCTTGCCTCATAAATCATTTCCTACAACCCCTTCATCATTTTTACAGTCCTTTCTGAATAGCTTTCTATTTATTAATTTTAAATTATCTAACTGCACATGCCATTTGCCTCAATGTGTCACATGCTCTGAACTCTGGTTTGGAATCTTCACAAAGATTTGGAAGGGTAAAATCATATGCTGCTTTGACCTTGGAAAATCATCCCAGAACAAGATTCTGTTAAAACAGTTTTAGAAAAAGCATGAAGGAAAAAAATTATACAGGAAGAGTGAAATTATTTTGGGGTTTACACAGTGGCATAAAAACCTCGTAACCAAAACAAGAGTGATAGGAATCTCTTATAAATATACTTACATTGTATGTAACATGCACTGACTCTAGATTCAGCAAATCTTCTTGTTATTTTCCAACTAGGTACCAGGTTCTCGTACTCCGATAAATTCCCCATAAATCCACTATTACTTAAAATACCAGGAAGACACATCATCCCAAGGATGATGGGTAGAGGATATTCTCTTTGACTCAAGGACAAGACTTAGCTCACAAGGTTCACTAGAATGTCTGCACACCACATCTTCAGCTGATAAAAAAACCAAATAGAGGGCATAGTACTATTTAAAAATATGGTGTACATACACATATTCACATATACATGAATGAGAACAATCCTATACTCCCCCAGGCAGATGCAGGAGAAGCTATGTTCCCTGTGCATGCTGTGTGTTCATCTTAAATAAAGGCATTCTTTTACACTTTAAAACTTTGACGTCTCTATCTGGGCATCCTAAGCACACACACAATTAAAAGGACATCGCATATGGCAATTTATTGAGGAATCAGTTACGGAAGATAAACACTAACAGGAAGCAGATAAAATGCAAAAGCATCCATCTTCATTAAGTCACAGGAAGTTTTAATTTAATACTTGGCTAGTGAATACTAAGCACAGATAGGGTATTATTACACATATGCTAAAATTCATATTTGGTTCTATGTCAGTAAATTAATTTGTTACAGTATCATATCTTAAAATGTCTGACTAGCCATGTTGTTGATAGAATAATAATAAAATATTGGAATAATAATTCTACTGGCAGGTGAACAGCCTGTTTCTGAAATGACCAAAGTGAATCATATTTCTAACCAGATTTCCCTTAGGTATAGCCAACTTACTATTACCTTGAAAACATAAATTATTCCTCTATTCCCAGCATCTCTCAATTGCTGCTCCTGTGTTTTTTGGTTGTTTTTCTTTTTTCCTTTAGTTCTCTTGCTGTTTTCTCTGATGGGAAAACTGTTCCTATTTCTCAGTACAAATCTCACCAGTATTTTTGCGGTGTTGCAATTTATTAATCTTACCTGCCATTTTACCTACTGTCCGTGTAAATAAATACTGATAGTTGATGTCTTACAACCAACCCAAAAGGCCTAGACACCTTGAAGGCATAAAGGAATTGTTTTAACAATAGCTACTGATGCAAGCTGATGTACAATATAAAGAAACATGTACTATGGCTTAAAACTATAGTCTGACTGCTAGGCTTCTGAATTAGCTGAATTCTCCAGCCTCTGGCATCTTCAATCCAGTTGACTAGACTACCCATCCAACTATAGATATCAACACGGCATTGTGTCTGGACAGCTATCCTCTACAGTGTATTATACAGAAAAAGCAAAGTCATGATGTCCACAGTCTGGGGGTTGATGTCTTAGTTAAACTATTAAACATAAAATCATCTCATTGCATCATTAGAGAGAAAAATTACACAATTCAAAGATTATTTGGTTCTCTGCTATAAGTAGAGATAATAACAAACCCACAGGAGTCAACAGCCAGATTCCCACAACAAATGAGCTGTCAGTTTGACTGGCGTTGTTTCCTAGGTCGACCACCACAGCGCACAGACACAGGATCACATGCCACTTCAATACTTTTCAGCCTTGCAAACTCTAACAAAAGCTTTTGGGCAAAGGGATTCTGTAATTCACACAGTAGAGGCCCTCCTAGATTTGGATTTGTCAGGGCACTTACACTACCAGACGTGTGATGATGGCCTGGATCCAAACTCAGTGGGTTTCACCAGCAGAATCTGGGTGTGATGTTTGGTTCGGCCTGAAGGGAGAGGAGGAATGTGGCCATACCTGCCCTTTCTCATTCCTCACCCCATCAGCCACGTCCTTATTTTCCCAGCATTGAAGAGTACTGGGGCCACAATGGCAAGAAGCTATGCTCCATTGGATTCCTTTGGAAACCAACTATCAGGAACAGCCCAAGTCAACATGGTGACTCAAACAATTCAGGATAAAGTAAGACTAACTCTTTCCAAATTTGACAGAAAGAAAAGGTAACAACCTACACATGATCATATCACTTCAGAAATCAGTTTGTAAGTGTTCCCTGATTTCTGACAGCAGTCTAGCCTATCAACATGGATTGTAAAAGCAGATTTTAAAATCCATCTGTCATTGTCCCTCTGTCTCAAACCTAGAGCTCAACGACATGAAATCTTTCAGAGGAAGTGACAACTTCTGAAAGTGCATCAACAAATGGTTTTTACACTATGAAACTATTTCACATGCAATAAACAGTCCTTTGGTAAAGTGTATTTGCCTCAGTGTTCAAATGCCATTATTCCCTTAAGACTGAAAGAATAAAACCTGCTCATTTTATAGAAAAAGAGGGAGGTGAAGGCTTAAAAAAAAATTCAACACATATTCATTGCTGTTATTGCTTTTTCTCATTGGTAAAGGCAGGTGAGGGGGCAGGGATTTTTCTTCTTCACAGCTGGCAAGTTCTCACAATTTTGAGATGATAGCTGTTTGTGTTTAAAATGCAGATTTACTCTTGGATCTTCATCAGACTGCAATTTTTTGAAATAAATGCCACTACTCACATATTACAGTCACGCTTACAGCAAGGCAGTAGCAATATCTCACTTTATTTCTCCAACTGTGTATTTCCATAGCTTCTTTTCAGGGGTTCTAAGGTTCACAGTATACTGTAGCATGTGTTATTACAGCTGTGGCAAGTAAGTGTGAATGATCTTTATACTAGGCCTATTTCTTCTTACCAGCCAGTTATGCCAAAAGTACCCATTAAAAAAAAATAAAATGTGTACAGACTAAATACAGGCACAATGAAAAAGTATTACATTTATTCCCTAACAACCTGATACCCCCAGTTTTCTGTTCAGAACAGAGAGATTGCTAGACATTTTCAGACTCCTAAATATTTTACAGAGCTTTCCAAAGACCACAGGCACAACCTGGCATTTCTCCCTGAGGAATGGAAGCAGACAAATTTTGTACAAGAACAAGCAGGGGATAAATATCGACTGTCTGCATGGGGAATGCAGAATAGGCAGCTCTTCAGGAACGCAGGGTTCACAGAACCTGAATTACTCTCTCACAAATCAAAAAGAGCAAAGTCCAGTACTAGAAATTATTTATCAGGGGTTTGGGAGGTACTTAGCAGAGATGAATGACTTATTTTGACTTTTAGTAAATGGGTCACATGTCAAAAATACAGTTTCAGCTTACCAGAAAGCATTCATGAATTTAGAACAAATTAATAAAGCAGAGCTCAGTTATATAAATAAAACACCTTTTGGAAAGCGTGACATTTCTGAAATCACACCTTTCAAGCCTTGCAAGGGAACAAGTGCCACACACAGAAGAGGATGTGAAGAGGTTTGAACAAGGGTCTCTCCCACCAGCAGACCATCCAACCCACAGTTTGGAGAAGCATAAATAGAGGCAATATCAAGTGGCCTTCCTGTTTGGGGTGGTAAGTTTACTCTCTTGGGAATATTTTTGTTGTTCTTTTACAACACTCCACAAACATTTGCAACTTTTCATCCTATTTCTATACATTTCTTAACACCTTAATTACTCTATAAACAGCTGAAACTCTTGGTACTGATTCTATAGAGTAACTGTAAGAGTAATAACTTCAACTAATGTCTTTGAAATGGGTACCAGAAAAAGGTAATGCCTAAGCAAATCTAAGGAGCCAGGATGGGTTTTATACAAGTAAAAAAAAATTATTCAAATACTCAAAAATTTTTGTAACCGCTATTACTAGAATTGGGAGTTTGGGCTTCTCGTGACACCAGATTAGAAGCTTTTAAAAGCACACTTTATTCAGGTCACCTTTTAATTATTATTCCTCTCCCAAGAGAAGATTTTTTTTTTTTTGAGCCCACAGGATCCCCCAGCATTCTAGTCTCTGTGGTCCATCTATCTTGGGCATTACATTGTTTGCTACATCAGCAGGTGTTTTTACTAATTTTGACAATGATTTCTCTTGACGACAATCTTGTATGCATTTTGAATTGTCCCTTACTTCCCTTCAACCTGAACCTGTCTGCAAAAATAATCATGCTCCTATATTCCTCTTTCTAGTCCAATCCACAGATACAAACATTGCTTTAAAATGTAAGACGTTCTATAAATCTAATGCCTAAAATGTGACTGTTTAATTTCCCTTGAGTAGGGCAATTTCTGCAACCAGGCATTTCTCTTGAACACTTACTTTGTTATGGATTTCATCTAGAAATATGTTTTCCAACAGAAGTGATTGAATTGTATCCACAATAAAATTTTTTCACTAGTTATAATAATTATACAGAAAAAAAATTTCTGCTTATAACAGTGCATCAAGTAAGTCTGTATACCATTTGTTCTCACTTTACCTGTAACCTCATTTGTAATTATGTGGTTTAGTAGTAAAAATTATGCCTACTATCCAAATAATGTTTTCCTTTAAAACTACAGGTGGTCCAAACAAAGAGGTTCTTCTGAATGTTGAAATTTTTGAAATTCATAATAATAGAATCATAGAATGGTTTGGATTGGAAGGGACCTTAAAGATCACCTAGTCCAACCCCCCTGCCAGGGGCAGGGACGCCTTCCACCAGCCCAGGCTGCTCCCAGCCCCGTCGTCCAGCCTGGCCCTGAGCACTGCCAGGGATGGGGCACCCACAGCTGCTCTGGGCAGCCTCTGCCGGCCCCTCGCCACCCTCACAGGGAAGAATTTCTTCCTTGTATCTGATCTAATTCTACTCTCATTCAGTTTAAAGCCACTGCCCTTTGTCCTGTCATTACAAGCCCTAACTAAAAAGCCTGTCCTCATCTTTCTTATAAGCCCCCGTTAAGTACTGGCAGGCTGCTGTAAAATCTCCCCGAAGCTTCTCTTCTCCGGGATGAACAACCCCGACTCTCTCAGCCTGTCCTCACAGGAGAGGTGCTCCAGCCGCTGACCACCCTCATGGCCTCTTCTGGACTCGCTCTAACACATCCATGTCGTCCTTATAGACTGGGGGCCCCAGAGCTGAACACAGCACTACAGGTGGGGTCTCACAAGTAAGTGTCATAAAATAAAGAGAATGACGAATTACGGATTTTCTTATTCTGATACAGATTTGATGAAAAGCTAGCTCTGTGTAGCCCCAAATCTGGGCAAACATTCCATTTTCTCACAAGAATAGTGGCACGCAGACAGGAGCATATTCAGCATATCGCAAGAACCAGGAGATGAAAATACAAGTTCACTAGTAGATTTTTTTAATGAAACCTATAAAGTAACGGGAACTAAAGTTTTCCCATTATACCAGTTAGTTTCACAAACCTTTACTTGAAAACTGTTCTTTGTGCATCCCAGATCATCAGTACTAAAGCAAAAATAACACTGGATAATACTAAACATAAGACCTGCATTCCAAGAAAGGAGAAGTGATAAACACATATTCATTTGATTTTGACGCTGGATACAGCAGACTTCGGAAGAGGCAGTAATCAAGGGCATGGAGGTGGACTGGAAGTGGGACAAAAAGAAATATATTCTCATTACTAGTAGACCACCTGAGAGAAGTAATGTGTTTTCTTAGTAAGACAGCTGACTACTTAGACAAGGGCAATGTAGCGCAGCTAATACATCTAAATTCAAATTGAGTATCTGATAGTGTCCTACAAGAAATTATTATTTAAAAGGCAGACAATGAGGAATAACATAATACACCATATTATGGATAGAAAACTGTCTATGGGAGGCGCTACAAAAGTCTATACTGGAACAAGCTGTTCTCAAGATGGAGAAATGTTATTAACAGTATTTCTCAGGAACCACTCTTGGGATTGATCCTGCTTAATATAATCACAAGTAACCTTGATTCAAGGACTAGATTATGAAACACAAAGATGACACAGCCATCAGCACAGCAGAGGACAAGATCATCACAAAGGATGAACACGATGACCTTGTGAGTTAGAAAACTGAGTGGGATGAAATTTAAAAGCAAGAAGTGCAACATCATGACAAGGATTTCTACTTTAAACTGGAAGTGCATCAGTTGTAAGAAATGGAGGAGAAGAAAGCTGGTTGACAGAATGATTATAAGGTATAAATGTGTTGCAACTGAAAACGGGTTTAATATATTTATGGTGTAAGACGTTTTCAGTCAACTCAGAGGAGGACTAGTCAGATCTCGTATGAAAAAGCGTGGAGATTCCTGATCACATATTTTCAAAACAAAACCTGTAAATGTGTCCATAAAAGGGTTTCTAAGGGGATCACAAGAACAGAAAAATAACCTTCAAGAAAAGAAGCAAGGAAATCATGGCCCTTTCAGCCTATAGGTACACAACGACTGAGAATACCTCTAATTATACTTTTTTATTATTACGTATAAGCTTACTACACTTAGGTTTTTCTTCATGGCTAGCTCCATATTTAATACCAACAGAAAGCAAAGCTATTAAATAGCCAGATGGAAGTTAAGTCTAATCCACCAGGGCACAGAACACCTCAGACAGGACCCAGCAGCGCCTGACAACCCTGTCACGGACCGCATACTGAGCCAGGATCTAGCTTTTACTCTTGGTCTACCTGCCAACTATTGTGCAATCAAAAAACGTACACCTGCAGACTGTGGTCTGAAGCTGGCTCCAAATGGGAGCAAGGGAGGAGAGAGCACCAATTAAGCAAGCAACAAACAATCATTCACACATACATAGTAACAATAAGCATCTCACAGCAGCTGAAGAGTTACTGAGCCCAAAATGGGAACCCCTCACATTTATATTATTTTTTATTGAGTCAATATTCCTGTAAGCAACAGCTTGGATCATGCGATGCAACAAAACCCTTTCACATAGAAACATACACCCCCCTCTATGGCTAATATGAGATTTGCCTTAGTAACCTGTTCACCCATCAAGTGTCACCTCTTTGGCTAATGGTTTAGATCGAAGGAAAGAACACACCTCATAATGTACATAACCAACTGTGTAATGCTGCTCAGTGGGGAAATATCCCTCCTGTAACACTGCAGTGATTACCTTATGCCTTGAAGCATGAGAGCTGACGATCTTTATCTTACCTTTCATAACTACAAATGCTACCATTGGTCATAAAATTATCCAAGCACTTCAAAAATTCAGCCACAATATTTGATTCGATGACCCTCTACACTAGGGACTAACACAAGCTCACTAAGCATTCAATGTCTGGCAAATCATTTGTTTTAAATTACACTTTTATTTTCATATTGCAGAACAGGATTAGAATAACCTTCTGAATAAGTTTCAATAGAGCCTTCATAAAAAATTGTGAGCAGCTAAATCAAACCTTGCTTAAGGGCTTGACTGTGACTTCAACTTATGCTATATGTCATAATAAATCCACTTCTGCAGAAGACGCCAACACCTTCCCACCTAGAGCAGATGGACTAGCTATGTGGTGAATGTGCAGAGACAATATCCCACTTCCCAAGCTTTCCACATATGAGCCAGCATAACCCTCGCAATTTGCTGCAGGTGTGTCACCACGTCCCTGCTGCTTGCAAAACCCTGCAATACAGGAACAAGGTCTCAGGGAGAGAGAGGTTCCTGGGCCACACCACCTTCCATGATAATCCTTAGCTATTCAGTTTAAGCAGCACTTCTTTTTCAGACAGGTACCAAAGGTACCAAAAAGGTACAGTTTAGCCTTAAGTCCTTTCATTTTAATTCCATTACCTTGGATGCTTAGGTGTGAATACCACCAATATCTTCATTTTCAAAAGAAATCCCCACATCTTATTCTTTGTTTATTAAGACACAATACTAACCAAGACTCTTGTCTGAAGAAAACACTTTTTAAAAAAATCACCAAAAAAAGAACAAAAACTTTTTTTTTTCCAGGCAGCTCAGAAGATAAAAAGAAAAAACCAGACTCTGTTATTAAAGAGCAAATAGCTCACTTGTCCTCCTACCCACCCTCTCCCCACACACACACACACACACAGCACACGTGCACGCAGGCTGTTGCTCTGCTTTACATCCCAGAATTTAACAAGGGAAAAAGGACAGATTGCAAACAAAATTAAAGCAAGTATTCTCAACAACAAAATCACATGTCTGAAAATTCATTTCTCAGTGAGATTATGTAAGCGAAGCCAGCTTGGCTCAATCACACTTGCATACCAGCTACCAAAAGAGCTTCTAAAAAGGACGAAGGCTGGGGGAGAGGAGGTAGGAGATGCAGATATTTATTAAATAAAAAAGTGATGCTAACGCAGAAAATTATTTACTCAAAAGTAATGACAGTTCAGAAAAAAAGGACATTTTACCCCAAAAATCAAACCGTTCTGTGTAGAATATTCTATAAAATTAGCATCTGTCAAAGCAATCAAAAAGACACCATTCCTTTGCTACTAGTGATGTATTGAAGAGCTTGCTTGCTAGCAAAGTGCCATGGCAACCACAATAGCACCTGGGGTACAGCATTCTCCCGAGAAACAAAACACCTTCCCTTGAGAACCTGAACAGTTTTGCAAAGCTGCAAGAGAAAAGTAATTTTCAAACACGATAAGTAACTTCAGTGACTGCAGAGACACTGAACTCCAGAATCAGGCCCCCATCCACTCTGTTTCTTTACCCAACATACCCCTATCGGGCCCAGCTGGGGTTATACAACACAGCAGAACGCATGCTTTAAACTTATACCAATCATTCTTGACTTCTGAATCGCATTTCATCTAGAATGGGACATCCCAATGCTTTTTTGGATAGAATTCAGTAATACTAGATGCTGTTTCAGTTCCAAAAGCCGAGTGAAAACAGGCCACAACGAAATGGTCAAACCCAATTCCTAGCCAAGGCACTGAGGCTAACTTGCCTTAAAACAACAGCTAGGAGGGGGCACGTGCCTCACTTCCTACCTGCTAACGTAGCTGAAAGCTGGTACACCCAAGGCTTCTTCCTGAAATTCAGAAATATTATACCCCAGAAATAGTCTAACCCAACCTAGTTATCAAGGGACAGAGAAAGGAAAAGAAAAAGGAAAATACCAGCTATGGATCTCTGTGCATGTAAGAATATTTTTAAGCAATAGAGAGGATAAAAATACTGGAAATAGAGTTTTTGATGTTGAACTGACCAACAGTGCGTACGCCTTAGCTCAGCTCTTTGCTATAGCACACCACACATAGTGATTAAGGCAACTTTTGAGAAAAGGCAGTTCAAAACTCATGTTATTCTGAAAACTAACTGCATATAATGCATTATTTTTGAGTGCATTCTATCTCAACTCTCATTTTTAGAAGATGTATTATTATATTATATACCATCATTGACAGAGGATGAAGGGAGAGGGTTGAAACACATCACACTAAGAAAGCTTCCCTTCCCTTGCTTTTCTTGCTTTCCTTCTATTCTCCTTTCTCAAGGCTGAGAAAGAAATTACACAGATCATCTCAAGCAACAAAAGGGAAAATACTGAAGATAAATAATACAGCTGACAATGGCAGACAGCAATTACTTTCTTTTCCTGATACCAGAGAAACTTCCAGTGCTTTTAACTTGCAATTTATGAGTGTCACTGACTGACATTCAACTTTTGTGTTTCTACCAGACTGCCTTATTGTTATGCTAACATTTTATTAAGCTTCCTCCCCCCCTTTTTACCTTAACTTGAAAACCTTGCCTGGAATCCCTGTGTGGGCTGATGTCATTACTAACAAAGACAAACTGGAACCCAAGAGATCAAACATTATTAGTGATCTCCACCTTCCACTTCATTTTACAGGAGGTCTTGGTTTGTTTTGAAAAGGTGAAAAAATAATTTGTTCCAACCATGCATACAGGAATAACATTCACTTATAATGGGTAAAATACCTCTTGGTGGTTTTTCTTCCCTTGGTCTTCAACTTACTTCAAAACCACAGTTTTACATAGTATTAGATGCTTGCCATTAACAGGTACCATACATGAAGGATGATTAATATATACAACTAACATGTTGACTGATTCCTTTATCACTTTGTCAAAAAAACTACAATTAAATACAACATTTTCTTTCAACCATATGTTGGTATGTAATTCTTGAATCAAGCATTCATCAATGTTTTAATTTTTCGCTTGATTTATAAATGGAAAAAGCTTAAGTCACTCAAGATGGTGAACATGACCTGCTGAAAAAAAAAAAAAAACCCAACCATATTTAAATCAACTGATCTTTTTTTCACATGTAGACCAACTCCTGTTTAACTTGCCACTGTGCTATCTGCCTCGCACATTATTGAAAGTGCATGGCATCTCAAACAAATGGTACTTGCTTATATAAAAGACATAAGACTTTTTAAATTATTTTGACGATGCAGTGCAGGGAAGCGCCAAATACAAACCAACTGCTGTACAGTCTTCCTCTGAGACTGAAAGCCACGATTGACAGTCCAGTCCAGTCAGGTTTCAATATGCAGAAGGATTTTTATCCATCTTCACCAGCATCTATAATTAATCTACTTTAATTCTTCTCAGACACAATGCTTTAAATTCCAAACTTCTCACAGGTGTGAACTTAAGCTAAAAAGTGATAATACTGGTGACAAATACAACATGGTTCAACAATGACTGAAAGAGCACAAGGGAAGCAAATTAAGATGCAGCTGTTTCATAGTACAAAGATGGCCCTTTTTTCTGCACCACTAGAAAAGGAGTTTTTACAGTAAGGGCTACAGCAGTTAGTAGGAGTTGCAAGCTATCTAGAGTTTCACGTACAAAAGAGTTTTCTAACAGCAGAAGTTCAGAAAGTCATGACCCCACAAAGCTGAAAATTTTGAAGATAACATCTTCTTTCAACAGAAATACCTTCGAAGTGTTTAACAGCCATAAAGTGCAAAGGTACAGCCTGATGAAGCACTTCACCATGTTTTCAACTTTAAGCACCTGAGCAGTTCCAGGTAGCTCAATAGGACTACTCCCAAGATTAAAAGGTAAACCAAAACTGACTTAGCTGGCTGAACTGGGACACGGGAGTCAGGCGCTAAAGCAATGATTCAGTTACATCAGGTGAGCATCCACCTTCATAACTCCCAAAGGATGCAGTGCTCACCTGGAGCATTTACACAGCAATGGAAACAGTCAAACCAAAACATATACTGAGATGAGAATGAACAGTGTCTGGAAGACCTAGCATAGTAGCTACTTTATTCATAATGCAGGGCATTTTAGCCCTTTCCCTCTTTCATTTGTCACTGAAGAACCCAGAGTTATTTCAAGACACAGATCAGCTGAGACTGCAAAGTCTTCTTGTGACATACATTGTGTTCTGAAACAATTTCTGAACCGCGTGTGAAGTGAAGCTTGTATTCATTTTACTAATCAAACTTCGTATTATTAAGCACCATTTCCACAGGGTTTGTTCTGAGTCTTGTATTATTTAGTGCTTTCACCTGGACAATGAAATAAAGAGCGTACAGACAAAATTTGCCAACAGTGCTAACCTGGCAGGAATTAGAAGAACATTGGTGAACATAAGAATTCAAAGCTGTCTTGACAAATTGGAGAAACAATTCTTTTAAAAAAAGAATGCAATTTGAAAAGGGCAAGGTTATACACCTACACAGAAATAATAACTACACTGATACTGGGTGGAAGCAACAAACGAGATGGATTGTTTTCCCAGAAAAACACAAGGGTTTAAAAGGACTGTTTCATACTTCTTTGCAGCAGCCTTTTATGTATTTGAAGACTGTTACCATGTGTCCTGCTCATCAAATAGCCTAACACCACCAGCTCTTTCAATGAAGATCATGTTAGCTTAACATCTGCTTACTCCTTGGGCTTTTTCCAGTAAATACAAAACCGACATGTAGTTTCCAGATCTGGAGGAAATGCTCTAAGTGATATGTTGTAATGCTGAGGGGAGCAAAGAAATTTATTACATTTTGTACTACTTTCATGATGGAGCTTGCCTAATTTTTCAACAATACGATACCGACTTATTGGACCCTCAGATATAACACCGACTCTCTAGACCCTCATTTTGGTTTCTTTTTTGAACTATCCTATTAAATTATGGATTGAAACTTCGGTATAGATTAAGTATTAGAAAGGTCTTCTAATGGAAAGAGCACCAAAGCACTAGAATAGATTTCCAAGTAGAAGCTGTAGAGTTTCCATCTCTAAAGGCTTTTTAAGACAAAGTTAGGCAAAAATCTTTCAGGAATTGTTTTTGTTAAGCTAACCCATTGCTGAGAAAACAAAATCTACTATCCTGTTCTCTCAGACCAGCTTCCCGTCTTTCAGCACTGGCTTTCCCTGTAAAAGCGTAAGTGGAGATGTAAAAATGCAGCAAGGAAACAAGTGAGACTGATTAATATTACTGTTCACTCTCACAGCTACACAGCTCTGCCAGCACCTCTGAGTGTTCTCAGCCTGAACAGGAGACCATCAGAGTCACAATCAGCTGTTGAAATCTGGCACAACTCATGAAAGTTTAACCTGAACATACTAAAGGATAAGCAAGGGAAGTAGCAGCACAGACCTGAAAAGACATTGTATCTATATAACATAAAACACTGACAAACAGCCTTTTTTTGGCTTCCACACAAAATTCTTTCTCTAAATTCCCCTTGAAGGAGATCTTCAAATAGCCTTATGAGGTACTAATTACATGAAATTATGAGCAACTGTATTCGGTTCTTCAGGACCTGACTTCAACACCAAGTGATCTTTGATGCACGAGTGGAACATCTACTGGCATTTCCACAAATCTCAGATCTCGTTACGGAGGTGAGACCACACAAGTGGTAAAGTAGGTGCTAATTTGTGAGAACAGGTACAAAATCTTAGGAACTGGTGTGGATTCTGCTCCAACATTGTTGCAATGCGTAAAACATGGTACAGAGAAGGACTCAGCGCTGTGAAATTGTCCCCAGTATTCTATTTCATATCATCCGCAAGAAAATGGAGGGACTTCTAAAAGACCTTGGATCTCTCTAGGTGGTAAAGAATAGCACTTTTAAAATCAGTCTTTGAAACTTGGCATTAAGAAAAAAGTATTCTGTTCTCAAAGAGAATAAAAGAACTCAAATGACCAAGCCTATAAACACTCCGAGCCAAACAATTTTCAATTTTACTTTTGGAATTTTTTTCAAGTTAGGATATAAACTTACTCAGCTTTTAATGAAGACAGTAAATGAAGCATGAGCCATAAAACAGCTGAATATTACAGAAGTCTGAGGAAATTAAAATTCTTTTTTTCTAACATAACACCACATTTCGGTGTCTTCCATTTCAAGATAAAGATGAACTTTCTACTACTTTTTGTTTGCTGGTTCAAATACCACCAATCAGAATACTCATCTGCTACCCACAATCTTATTATCAAGGCAGGTAATTAAAACAGTGCCTTTTCAGATAAATGCCAGGACACACATTGATACAAATTTATAGGGTTTTGTCACTTATTTTTTGTTGGTTTGTTTGGGTTTTTTTTTCCTGGGTGGAGCTTCACTTTTCACGAACAATTAAGTACAAAGATTAAGGATAGTAAAAGTATTGCAAGGGCATTTCCTTAACTTTTGCACACAGGAAGCGCTTGTTCTTTATGTATTTATTTCCTATTACCACCTTCTTTCACTAGTATCAGTAAAGATGACAGGTTAACAAGACTTTCAAGGCTGTAACTACAGGCATCAAAAATTAAAACTGGTAAGCACATAAGCAATCTTTCAATTGGTCCACCACTTATTCATCACTCAACTATAATCCGGAGGCCTCCTACCTGTCCTTAAAAAGTGATCCAAATGTTGCACTAAATTCTACAGAAAATTATGTTGTAACTTTTAGAACAGGGGTCCTCAAACTTTTTAAACAGGGGGGCAGCGCGTGGATGAAGTGGCAGGCAGTCATCTGCGGCTGCTTGGTTTCCCTCCCCAACCCCCGGCGGGGAGAGAGAGGCGGGGGGATTCTGTAAATACCGGGGGCCGGATTGAGGACCCTGGGGGGCCATATCCGGCCCGTGGGCTGTAGTTTGAGGACTCCTGTTTTAGAATGTCAGGATCTGACACTGTGTACCAAAGTTAAGTTCTTAAACTACGGCTGTTCTCAAGTTGCATTCATCTCATGCGGAGAAAATTGTCTGAGCATCAGCTCATAATATGAACATATTATAATAAATCAGATCTATTGAATTCATTGATAAGTATGTTAATTAAATATTTTTGATGGACTGAATGGCCTGTTCAGTAGACAGCATAGTTCAGAAAAGGCTTGGCTCTCTTAATCTTAGTTTCCTCACCCTTAAGGATATAGGCACATACTTGCCTAAACTAGTACCCACATCTTGGTCTTCATGCTAACTTGGCCAAGAGCAGTGGTACACTGTGCCATCTTTAAATAATTATTGCAAGTATTTACTCCTTAGATTATTAATAAGGACAACTTAACTCATATGCATACAATCTTTCCAAATAGTGAAACTATTTATAGTTAAATAACGTAGTGGTAAACATAAAAAATATTTGGGTCCAAACTGCTATTTTAGAGATCACAACCTCCACATAACTATCACTGCCTCCCTAAGATGTAGACGTGTCTGGTTCCTCAACCAAAATGTGTAGCCCTGAGGTAGACACCCAGGGTCCGTGTGTAGGGCAGCTCACAGCAGGGGATTCACATGAGTAAGCCTGCTGAGCAGGAAGCTGCCCATGTTAGCTGACACTAAATAGATCGATAGATCGATCGATATATAAAAGTAATGGCAAAGGTTTAGCTCAAGTCCCACTTCTCCTCCAGGCTTAGAGGCCTCACTCCATTCAACATGGAGACACTTACCTCCACCTCACATTTTCCCAAGAACATATGCAAAACAGGCCAAAACATGTAGGCTCCTAATTCCTACTTAAGCTCTTAGAACACCCATTAAAGTCATCAGAATTTAAGGATTTAAACTGAAGAACAGAAATATCTTTAGGGAATGATCCTCTCTCTTTCTTGTCCTCAGAAGGTGACAACTTTCTTTTTCTCCACCCGCACCCCCCAACAGACAGAGAAGAAAGACACAGCTTCTTCCCTTTGTGCAACAGCCTAACCATTAAATGCGTTCAGACACACTGAGCGTCCAAGGTCACTCCTCTGCTTTAGAGGATTCACACTGCCCTTTCCCTGGCCACTATCCCAACTATTGGAGCAAACTCACATGCAGGTGGAGTTCAAACTCTTTTATGTTTGCCCATAAAAAGATTCATCAATAAAGAGTGAAATTTCCCTTGTAAGGCCAATGGTCAAGGCATTTAGTAAGGCAAGGGGAAAGGACTGACAGCTGCTCTCTAACGTGAGAATTAGACATTTTCTTTACACTGCGCTCATTTTTATCACATGCTGTAACTAGTGCACTATTTGTACACAAGAAAAATTCAACTATTTTCTCTCCTCACACAGCATACTCTTATTTAGCTATACTGCAGCATTTACCGGATACAAAAGGTTTGGTCCTAAGGAGACTGAGAGCCCTTTCATGCCCTGAGGAAACAAAAACAGAGAGACTGCTTAGCTGAGGATCCTATAATAAACATTTGTAGAATTGTTCTAAGAAATCTGGACCCACGTGTTTCAAAACGCTGAAGTAACACATTGATGACAAGAGAAAAGAACATAACACAAAACTGAGAATTACTTCATTCCAACTGCCACATCAGGAAACTGTCAGTAGTCAACCCGTTATGATTTTAGTAATAGCTTCTTACTATATATTTCATTCCTACAAAAACCTCATTTGCTGATCTTAAAAGCAGTACCTCATGTGACTTTTAAGTTCAATCAAACTAACATCCAATGACCCAGGCTGTCACCTGAGATGTGCAGATTACTGTCATTTGAAGTATCATAATAAATCTTACATAACTTGATTCAAGTCTGCCTCACTGACTCAAAAGAGCCATACTGAGGGTTTTTAATCATACTAAATAGCTCGTGGAATGTTTGCTTAATTTTTTGTCAGGGAAAAAAAAAAGCCTGCAATGGCCAATTATACTTATAAGTGTAGTTTTCTTTTGTGAGAACACATCATTTATTCTGCACATAGCGGGCTTTTCCATCTGCTTTGCAAACAGCAGACACAGGATTTTTTTCATCTGTTGGTTGCGAGCACTGCTCCTGTCCCTATGGCAATCGGCATTCGCTGTATCATCATTGCTTTGTGAAGTCGGCTCCAGGTGCCCCGGGAGACGCGTTCTTGGGATACAGCATGTAGGGAACTGCGGCAACACAACAATGCTGTTCCCCGGCAATCAGCTGCCGCTTTTGTGGGACCACACCGTGCTCTGGTTCCACTGGAAGTGGAATTTAAGGGGCCACGGAGAGACTAGGAAGCCTTTTCAGTAACTTTGAAAAGTAAGACATTAGAAAAAGAATGTCAATGCACAGACAATGGAAGAAATAATTATAAAAGGCTTGGGAAAGTATTTGTATTCTGCTTAAACCCCTTGTAAATAGCCCTTCGACCCTCACACCACGCCCACCTGGAGACAGGACAGCAAACACAATTAAAAGCAGAATGTTTAACCACCTAGTGCTAGGGCCAGTGACTAAAACTGCTGGCCTAAGCCTCAGAGAAAAACATACACTGATCACAGGATACAGCAAAGTTCTCAGAAATCTCAGCTAAGATCAAGAAGCCTATCAAAAAAATAGAAAATGATGGAGAGTCTACACAGCTAACCTGTCCAAACAAATAAAAACAAGAGTCAATCACACTGGGAGAGCCTGGGGTTTGCATCAAGCTTGATGAGTCATTTAGAAAAAAACATGACTGGCACCTTTTGAAAGGAAAGATAACATCTGCAGTAAATGAGAATTTAGTAAACAAGGCAATGAAAGCAGCTGGTGAGTAACTAGGCATTGCTCAAATATGACAAATGCAGCCTCTCAGTACAATAAAATACTGGAAAGGAACAAACAAAAATCACCCAAATGTGTCCTGTAAGAGTAAGTTCTATGTAGTTCAAGTGTACTTAGTGCCTCCTCAACACACAGTTTGGTTAGTGCACCGCTTTGATAGCATTCCCACTGTATATTTTTCATGCAAAAATTAATTACTTCTATCTGTCAGGCATCATAAGCTCTCTTACACTAAAATGAGGTTTTGTTTGTTTGCTTCTCTGATGTTTTAATTATTTCTACATGGTTACAACAGGCAAAACAACAGCCTAAAGGTACAGATGTAGCTAACATCTAAAACATACTAGTGTATAAATATGTATGAGTATGCATGCAACTATGGACAATGCTTCTTTTCATAAGTAAGCAACTCACATAAAGCTCAGAACACTTTTTCTGGTACCTTCACATTTAGTTTATTAACATCCTTCAAAATTGCTCCTCATCACAACAAAGTGGCTTTGAGGTAATGAGTAAACATCACTCATTCTTTTACAGGGATAAAAGAAGGTAATGGAGGGCAACACATGAAACCTGGTGTAAGATACTTGTAGCCACTAAATGTTAATGTGCAACACAAACTGTGAAGAACATGATTTGATCACACACTAACATTTATCCTCATGCTTACATCTCACTATTTGCACGTCATTCAAGCCAACATTGATGGTTAAATATTAAAAGAGTTGGCTTCTAACCGCAGAAGAACATGAGAAGAGAACACCGCATTTAAGACAAAATTTATCTAAATTCTTCAGGCAACGTTCAGTATTTCACAGCTGCAACCCAAGCACAATCCCTGCATCACTATTTATTGAGGACTCTGTTCTGTGGTAGCCTCGCACTATAGTGCTAGGCACAGCAAAAAAAAAATCTTAAAACTGTTGATAAGTCGTACTCCATACATACATATACTACCACATCAGCACACAAATTTCTCATGACTGTGACAAAAACAAAGCTAACCAGCATACAGACTATTCAGCTGAACACCAGAGCCCAAAAATGCTAAAGATATCAAGAAGCTGGGTCCTGCAGAGAAGTCCTCCCCAGTCTAACCAATACTACTCGTATCAAAAAAGTCAGCAGAAGTGTAACAGAGAACAGCTTTCAGCTCTCATTTCTTCCCTAGTGGCCAACAGGGGAGAGCCAAGACAAGGAAAGGACGTACCATACAGCGCTTAGCAGCCATACTCTCAGCACTTTCTTCAGTTCTATCATGTGAAGCTACACAAGTCAATGCATGAGTCCAAGTTCACATCATTTAGATTCAATAGAAGACTTAAACGTACCTTCTCTGTACTTTGACTGATTTGCCATTTTCTATCATGTCTGTCCTGTTTCAAGTGCTACCATGTGCTCTTATTTCACCTGTAATCATTCACCTGGTGCCAAGAGGTTGACTCCCAACTAGAATCAAATCATGACAGTCCCCTTTGACAATTAATTACTTTTAAAAAAAAACCAAACAAACAAAAAAACACACACACAACAACAAAAACAACTCACAAACAAACAAGCACAGTCACTTATTCTCTCACATTGCACTCAAGATCAGTTCCGCATTAACAGTATCACCCCAAGCACATCATTCCCTTCAAAACCTCCTTGGAATAATTCTTTTCCATGATGCCTAAAAGCCGCAACAAATGGTTCCACTAAAGGTGTACTCCAACCAGTGCCACATTTTTGCATTTTTCCAGCTGTCTGTGGTTTCCCATTGTCATCTCCTGACAGTGTTTGACATGGTGCAGTACGCTACACTGCAGCTCTCCCTCGGGTGGAAATGAGCCACTGCTACCTTCAAGCGGCTGCCAGCTCTGTGGAACAGGGCAGAGGGAAACTCTTGCTGAGATCCGATCTTAAGACAGGCATCGCAGGCTTCTTCACTTGGGGGCAAAGTCTGTTGTAGAAGTTGACAGCTCTTGCTGAAGTAAGAACTTACCGCACCTTCCTACTTTACAGAGACAGATGCCTCTGCCTTACTTTCACCACCACAACCAATGCATTCCAACAGAATAATTTTAGGTTTATTAAAAAAAAAAAGAAAAAAAGAAAAAAGCAGAAACTATTCACTTAGAAAAGCAGGATTCTACCTAAGCAAAAAGGAAGCTATTCTAAGATTTCAGCTTCAAACCACATTCCCACATTTTTTTCCTCCCACCTAAAACACAGTCTCTTGTCTTATACTTAGGTTATAAAGCCTCCTGGAAAATGAATCCTATTTTTATCATACATCTGAATAACACCTATCGCAGTGATACCCTGCGTCCAAAAATGTACCTGC
This sequence comes from Falco cherrug, assembly GCF_023634085.1. Classification (NCBI taxonomy): domain Eukaryota; kingdom Metazoa; phylum Chordata; class Aves; order Falconiformes; family Falconidae; genus Falco; species Falco cherrug. The sequence continues at coordinate 22,353,945 of NC_073706.1, read as the reverse complement.
CAGACGCTGTAGAAATAAAAGCAGTTATAAGCATATGTAACTCTTCTATCTTTAGATCTTCCTATGACATGTGATATATAATGACATATCTAAACATGAGTATAAAAAAAAAACAAAACCCACAAGTCTACAATGGCATCCTATAGCTACCCTACAACTGCAGTGGCATCTCTCAAGGAAGGCTAACTATAAAACTAGCAAAAACCAAAACATTGGAACTTTAGTGGTACACCACAAACACATTGATTCAGGTTCATTATATATAGATACTTATATACATATACAGGCTATGTCCTGTCTATATACCTACCATAACATCACAATATTCCTGCAATTCAAGTAGGCATTACACAGCGGTTCAGCCCTGCTGTTGGTTAAACAACTGCAATAAAAACATATTCTCAATCTTTTCAAGAAGCAAAGCATTTGTTTCTTAACATTGCCAAGCAAAAATCTAATATGCCTCACTACATAAACCTGACCTATGGTAAGACATACAACTGACATATGTTCAAACAAAATTCCCCTAGGGTTCAAATACACCCCTGATCAACATTATCAAAGAATAGCATCTGATGCTGCTGCAGTTAAGACAGCCCAAACTCAGTTTATCCCCTGCAGCTCCAAACAGTTTAACAGATGATACAGTCTTTCTATCTACAGGCCAAAATACATCCTACTGCTACATACATATTTCAAAGAATAACAGTTCCAGCTTTCATGTAGTTGTTGGATACTTGTTTTTATGTCACAACAAAATAACTTCAGTATCATCTCTTCAACTTAAGTAATATCCTTTTCCACTTAAGTCAAAGAAATTGCATCAGACTATAGGTTTTTTAAACAAATAAAAATCGATTCGGTTTAAAAGCAAATAGACAGCTCATGCCCCCTATATCCTTAAATCTGAATGAGGGTATAATGCCTCCACCCTAACTCTGCAGTCCCAGAAGGATCATCTCAGTCTCCTTCAAGTTCTTCTTTTGAAGGACAAGGAGTTATCAACTGTAACAGAAACTCATGCAAGTTAAAATAAAGAAAATACTGTACTACAAATGGGTTGCTTTTCCCTCAAGATTTCTGGTTTTTTTGCCATTTCTAACTTGGACACTTTCTAGGTGTCTCAGGTTTTTTCATCATCACCAGTTCTTGAGAATTCAATATGCCAAATTATTTCATAGGGGTCAGATTAAGGCTGTTTAAGATCACAAGGGCAATTCTCTGGTTTAGTAATAATATGAAAGGAAGAGTTGTCAGGTTGGTCACTTCAGAACTAAATAAAATACAGGAGAAACTACCAGGGAACGATTTATATTCAAAGGGGATTATGGCCAACACTAGAATGTTTACAAAATCAATGGCAACCTAGCACAAACCAGATATAGCTCAGGGGAAGTCACATTGATTAGACACCCCTGCAGTCCAAGATACAGTTCTCTTTTCCATGTTCCTCATTAGTTCATTTCAAGATTTATGTGAATTGCAAAACAGATTTGAGTTATTTATATTGTGTTATCTAAGAAAAAAGAATTCAACTCACCTGAAACAGAAATTCATTTGTTTCCAAATGTTTAATGAGAGAGGATAGTTCAGTCTGCCTCCACATTCATCATCTGTTGCACATTAATGAATATCCAATAACGCCAATACTAACCAAGACAAAACTGACAGAATCTGTTAGCACTCAGACTGAGTTGCCGCTTTCCCTGTGTTCCTACAACACAAAACCAAGCACTCCTGGCAACCGAAACTGTGTATGGCAAAAGCTGTACGTCTTCATAACAGCCAGTGTTTTGTAGCCTTTTATGTAGGACAGTGCTGACAGTAAAAACAGCAAGGTGCTAATTACTAGAAGGTATGTTGGTGCACTGCAGCTGTTGTATTGTCAAGCATCAGCTGTCCTACCAGCCACAAAGGCATGTCAGGTTTTAGCCAAATTTGATATTGCTGTTTGTACAGCAAAATCCTTAGATGAAAACCACACATAGTGGCACCGCAAGGCTCTGAATTGATTCTTGTAGGAAAAGAAACACTGGAAATTGTGCCTTATTTTCTTTCACAAACTGAATGCACTTCAGATTGCTGCTGACCTTTTCACAAAAGCACTGATTCAGCTAGCTACACTGAAAGCCAAAAAGTAAATGGTCACCTGAGGGGTAACAGGTTAGAGCAAGCTCCACAACAGAGAAGACGACCTGACTTTCAAAGGTTAATGTCACTTGCGCCACAGTAAATGGAGGAAACTTTTCATTACTAATATAGTGGTTCTTAAATAATGAAAGAGTGCTTAACTGAAAAATAATTCATGTGCATGAACCTGGCAGCTCTAGGACTAGTGTCTTCAGAGTCTGAATCAGCCTAATTGGAGTGTGTGGAAGATAACTTCCTGACCCAGCTGGTCAGCGAGCCAGGCAGGGGAGATGCCCCACTGGACCTGCTGTGTACAAACAGGGAAGGACTGGTGGGTCATGTGGTAGAGGTCATCTTGGGCATAGCAGTCATAAGACATTAACAGATTTCAATTCTCAGAGAAGTAAGGAGAGGGGTCAGCAGAACCACTACCTTAACTTCCAGAGGGCTGACTTTGGCCTGTTTAAGAGCCTGGCTGACAGAGTCCCTTTGGAGGCAGCCCTGAAGGGCCAAGCACCCCCAGAATGCTGGACATTCTTCGAGAAAGAAGTCTTACAGGTTCAAGAGCAGGCCATCCCCATGTGCCAAAAGATGAGCCAGTGGGGGAGGAGACTGGCCTGGCTCAACAGAGAGATTTGGCTGGAACTCAGGGTGAAAAGGAGAGTCTACCACCTCTGAAAGAAGGGACAGACAACGCTGGAGGACTATAAAGATGTCACAAAGTTATGGAGGGTGAAGGTTAGAGAGGTGAAAGCCCAGCCAGAACTCAGGCTGGCCACGGCTGTAAAAAAAAATCCAAAAGGTGTTTTTACAAATACAGCAGCAACCAAAAGAGGGCCAAGGATAATGTGCATCCTTTATTGGATGTGGTGGGGAACTTTGCCACAAAGGATGAGGAAAAGACTGAGGTACTTAAAGCTTTCTCTGCCTGTCTTTAATAGACCAGCTTCTCTCTGGGTACTCGGCCCCCCGAGCCGGAAGACGGGGACGAGGAGCAGAATGAAGCCCCCACCGTCCAGGAGGAAACGGTCAGTGCCCGGCTGCTCCACTTGGACACGCACCAGTCCACGGGGCTGGATGGGATCCACCCGAGGGTACCGAGGGAGCTGGCAGAAAAGCTCGCCAAGTTGCCCTCCCTCATTTATCAGCATTCTTGGCTAACCGGGGAGGTCCCAAAAGACGGGAGGTCAGCCCATGTGACACCCATCACCGCCGAGCGGGTGAGGGGAGGCCGCGCGTGCTGCCCACCCAGAGCCCAGCGGAGCCTTTGGCCCGTCTCCCCCAGCACCCCCTGTGCCAGCGGCTGCTGCCGGCCGGGCGGGCGAGCTCTGCGCTGGGGTCAAAGCTGCCCGGGCGGCCGAGCCCGAAGCGCGGGGGTGGATGGAGCCACCTCCCGGGGGCGCCGGGCACACGGGGTGTTCCCAGGGCTCCGTGCTGGGGCCAGCCCTGTGCCATGGCTCTGCCCACGGCCTGGGCCAGGGGGGCAGCGCCCTCAGCCAGCTGCAGGGGACCCCGGCCGGGGAGCATGGCCTGCGGGGGGGGTCTGCAGGGGGGCTGGGCCCAGAGGGGCTGGAGCATGTCCAGAGAGGGAGAACAAAGCTGGGAAAGAGGCTGGGGGCTCAGGGGGGACCTGATGGCTCCCGACAGCTGCCTGGCGGGGGCTGTGGGCTGCGGGGGTCGGTCTCTGCTCCCAGGGAACAGCGACAGGACAAGAGGGAACGGCCTCAGGTGGCACCAGGGGAGGTTCAGGTTGGGGATCAGGGAAAATGTCTTCACTGGGAGGGTGGCCAGGCACTGGGACAGGCTGCCCGAGGGGTGGTGGAGTTCACCATCCCTGGAGGTATTTAAAAAAGATGTAGATGCGGGGCTTAGTGACATGGCTTAGTGATGGACATGGCAGTCCTAAATTAACAGTTGGATTTGATGATCTTAAAGGTGTTTTCCAACCAAAATGATTCTCATTGTTCGTTACACAAATTCTAGTATCTAGCAAAGATATTGATCTTCCTGTATGTTTCCCAGTTTTCCATTCTGCCAGTTAAATTACAACACAAGTCCATATAAGTACCACAAAATTCTTTTTGCCTAAGAAACTCACAATGGAAAACCATGCCCATATTCTAGTGGTAAGGAAGAGCTTCATGGAGAGAAAATAATCAGGGTCGTTCCTACTCCTGGAAACAGGAATGCACCAGCAACAATTTCAGGCTGTCATGGCATCCCACATAAGCCAACAGCACAGTCATGACACCACAAAGCACTGAATCAACTTTGCACAAAACTGAGATTTACAGCCTTACAGATGGGAGACTGGAAAGCAAGGAAACAAAGATCTGAGTGATCTGCTCCTGAGGAAACAGAATAAGTGGAAACGGCAACAGCTACTTATTGAACATCCACCATGATGATAGGCCCTACTTTATATTCTCTCCCCTGGGCAGCCGAAGCAGGAGCACCACTGAGCCCCATGCCTTGGGCTCCAACACATGGAAAGCACAGAGTAATGGCCAACCTGCCGTGATGGAGGTTTGCAGCCCAAGGAAACTGCCTGCTTTGCCTAAGCCTAGAGCCAGCCCTGTGGCAACCAGTAATTTTTCAGTGCAAGCTCTTTGCAAAGTAGATCTTCTCTCCTTTTGCAAAACACAGCATGTCTCTGAACTAACGCTAACATTCATGTCTGAAGATGTTACTGTGTATTCATATAATTATCTCAGCACTAATAGCTACCAGTATGTACAGATGCATTCTCTGGTGAAAGCTTGAGGGGAAAATATGAGTCATAAGAATTAGGGAAACAAAATAATGAAAATTAGTACGAGAGGTAAACAATCCTAAGGAATACAAGGGGTAAAAAGGAGTTTGCATTGCCAATTCCATCCTAATCATTTTCAAGCACTTTCTTAAGCCTGTAAGTAGAGAGAAAATAATTTTCCACTATTGAAACACAGTGATCCTTACAGGCACAACTGGTATGAGATGTATACAGCTTCAGTGAGGGAGTTCAGGAGAAGATGTAACACAGCAACAACTTCAACAGAACCAATAAAAAATTTTGGTTTATAAAATGCAATTAATCGGAAACAATCATGAGAAGCAAAACTGAAATGTCTAAACTAGAAATGAAAGGACGAAATTACAAGAAAGTGCTAAAAACAGACAGTGAAAAAAATCGCTATAACCACCCAAAGGGTATTTTGAAATTAGATACCCTACCATTTTTCCTGTTTGTGTATCTTTTTGGAAAAAAAAAAATTGAATACTAAAAGAGTCAGCAAATCAATAGGAAACTAACATCAATACAAGAATTATCTTTGTAGATGCTCTACATAATTTTGTAATAATTTCCATTACTTCAATCAAAGTCTCTGTCAAACATTTTTTAACTCTTTTCCTCAGCCTCCAGAAAGACTCAGGTACAAAGAAGCGTGTTATTAAATAGACACAGATGTCTTAGAAAAACGCACTTTTTGAAAGTTTTTTCAGAGGCAGCTACCTACCTGCATTAAATAGGTTTGTCCGTCAAAAATCTGACAAAGAGGAATTCTCTTTCTAAAAACTAAATACGTACATCGAAATTTTATAGAAAGCCTTTCCTCAGCTGTCAATGAATTCAGTAACTAAAAATTAAAAAAAAACAACACCAAAACAAAAAAACATTTCTTACTATATAAGTAGTTTGCTTACTTTACTACACTTTCTTCAGTCTATTTTGTGGTATTATTGTGCTGTCCCCTATCAATTACCTTCATTCAGTAAACGTCACAATACCCCAGCAAGACAACCAAGGATTTTGTTAACACTATCATCCCAGTTTCCAGACAAACAACCAAAACAGAGAAACCTGCACATATATATACACCGGGAAACGGACAGGCCCTACATCCATTAAGGCCCAGGTAAAGCTTCCTTTTCTTACTAGGATAGTGCGATTGGAAAAAGCAGTCTCCTTTTTAGTTTCAAATAGAGCTCTTCATGCAATACAATAAGAAATTACTATCTTTCTCTTTTTTTCTTAATTAAATTTATAAAAGTATTTCCATAGCACTGAAAAAACAGGAAATTGATTCATTATTTGAACATAAAACCTCATATAAATATATAAAACAAGTATGTCTCTATTTCAGTTGTGAGCAGAAACAGATACACTAAAATTGCTATACACCAGCATAACCCTACTGCGTCTGGATAATGTCAAAAGCTCAATGACTTAATAAATTCAGAACAGATTGCACTTAATATAGACACACCCTGCACAGTTAGTGTACAATTTGATTCCAAATTAATCTGAACAAAAGCCATTAGGAAAAATGTCAGAAAAGGATGCAAAATACGCATGCCGATATCCTAAAAAGAAAGCAGAGAGTTAACCATATAGCAAAGCCCTAGGTCAGCAATAACATCTTTTCCAATTATTTCTTAACCTTTGTGGTTTGTTTTTCGTATGCACATTAGCTTTGAACACCCAGAACCATATCAGTGAGTCGGTTAATAAATCTTGCAGGGAAAAAAATGTGTATACAGTATAAACTTATATTTGTCATGGACTTAGAGAGACACCTGTACTTCTATAACTAATTTTGGTTTTCCATCTACTGGAAACAAAATATATTCACAGAAGGAAAAAGGCAATAGATAATATTTACTGGAACAGCCCCCAGTTATGCTATTACCCAGGGCAAAACACATTTTCCATTAAAAATAATAAAAAAATAAATATTTTTATGAGAAACCTGATGATTTTTCCATTCAGTTGTGGGTTTTTTTGACTGAAGGATAAAAAACTTCATTTCATTCAGTAGCTTAAAAAAAAATAAAATAACAGTTGTAGGAAGGAGGAGGTGGTTGGTTGCTTTGTTGCCCTTTTTCTTGTTTTTCTTTCACAACTAACTTTAGGTAGAGAAAAGCCTTTAATTTTAATCATAAATCATTTTGCGGTCAACACAAAACATGTGCTAGAAGTTCCCTGCATGCAGCAAAGCTGCTGTATTTGTGACCTATATTAGAGACCCCGGGCACTGTAAGTTTCCTGGCTTCCCAGAGTCCTAACACTTCACTTTCACCTTTGCAGCAACATTCATCTCTGCTACCTTCTCCCAAGATGGGGTGCTGTGGCTTCATGGCCAGGTGAAGTGCTGCTGTGTCCGCAGTGTCCCTATCCTCTTACAGCTCAGCATCTGTTCAAGAAGCACCAGAGCCTCGGACCCACTTGTACCAAATCAGCTGGAACTTCTTGAAGGTGTTATTGAAAGAAATTTTCTTTGACACATCACAGCAATGAGAACAGTTCCTAAGGAGTTTAATGCTATTTTTCCCCAACAGCCCTAACATCTATATAGAAATCTGAACAAAATTATTTTCTACATATACTTCACTGCGTCTGTTACCTGAAGACACAACACTTTTAGGCCGAGATCAGAGTCCTCGAAGTCCATCACACAGGTCCTCTAGCAAATCAAGTTTTTTCCTGTGTTTTCAAAATTGATGGGGGGGGGAGGTATTCATTTCAGTTTGTAACAGATCTTGCTGTAGGACCAGTAACAGATCTTGCTGTAGGACCAGTGCACATTCTTCCCTCTTCTGACCCACCCATGACAACTTATAGTTACATTTAGACAGGCTCAAATCAGATCTGTTGTTCTACTAGCATATTGCCAGCACAGACCTTGAAGCAGCTAGATGACATCACTTAGAACATACATTTTCAGAGGCTCACAGCCAAGCCCAATCCAACAGGTCATCTACATATTGGCTGTGAGAACTTCCATATGGACAAGCGACTCCATGCCCCACAAAGCCATTCCTTAAGAGCAATGAAGAGACAGCTTGAGCTGCAAAACTGCATATCAAGGTTCTTTCAAGTAGCTGAAAAAATGTTTACAAGTGCCAGCATTTAAAAGAGATTATCCTTTTTATCATTTCAGGACTTTCAACTACGCAAAATAGTTGCCCTCTGCATTCCCAAGGGCTGCAAAAGGTAACCATAGAGAGCTGACAGCATCTCGTGTCCCTCCAGTGCTCTCCATACAAAACATGGTACAGGATAAAGGATAATAGAATCACAAAATAAATTTAGGTTAGAAGTTCCCTCTGGAGGTTTTCTATTCCAACCCCCTTTTGAACTCCACAGGCCTGTGAGAAAGTTGCTATTCTGTCAGATCCTGGGTAGCTAAAGGCTTTTGTGCTGCTATAAGAAGACGCTGTTTTGCATATATGCACACACACAGACATATGTCACAGATGCATACACACACAATCCCATAATTTTTTAAATGATTCCACTAATGCTCCAGATTTTACAAAAGGCACAGCCTCAACACCTCAACCTCTAGTTTTAAGAGCTACGCAATTTTTAGCAACTTCGGTAAAAGTACTGTTAAGTGGCTTCCATTCAAGTCCAAGCAAAACTTCATTATACACAAATATTTCTCAGCATTTTACAGTCTAGCTCAACCACAAGCAAACTTCCAATCACCACCGCAAGAACAACTCCAGATTTTCTTCTCTGCTTTGCTGCCAAAATGTTTGATGGAAACACTTACCTGGCCTAAACCGCCACAGACCCACTAAAAACTCTTCCAGAGTTTTCTCTTTTTCACTGATGTCAGCAGAAATGTGACAAGAGCTACACTCTGTCATAGTTTGAAGAAAGAACCTTGGCAATATCAGGATCAATACAAGGGCTTAATGGGTAAAGAGCAGCAAGAGCTGTTTCTGCTCAAAGGGTTAGTACATGCACATCATGTCACCATTTATTGCATGGATTTCTCCCTCTTTCAGTGCTGGAACATGCAATGGGAACAATTTGCTATAAGCCCACGTAAAGATAATGACACTGATCCATCAGGAACATACAATCTTTTTTTTTTTTAGTTCCTACTGGTGATCTTTGAAGTCAGATTTGCTACATCACTGTATCATATCCAACAATATGTCATTGAGGTTTTCTTTAACCTACCTAAAAATGAAATAAAGTTCTATTTTTAAAAAAGTAGTAGTTAGAAGTGAAGGCTGTGTGAGGCACTCAGACTAGGCTGCCTCCTAGAGAGATTGTCCTAAAGAGAAGTAGTTCATTCCATCTCTGCTCCTACACACACACACCCCCAAAGTAAAAAATACACGAATGCATCCTTGCCCCCAAATCTGGGATGTGGGCACAAAGGGATCCTGGAGGCTGAATGCAAATATGGACTGGAGAGACAGTGAAGTGCTTAAAAACAGACAGTGAACTAGACCAGTACTGTTTCACCCTGTATTAGAAATGATCAGCCTATTCTTGGCAAATAAAAAAAGGTTAAAAAAAAAAAGCTTTATATAAGAGATATCAAATTATGTCCAATACAATTCAGAAGAAGGCAACCCTAACATGTAAGAGCATTTGTTGAAAGGGAGACAGCATCCCCAGTCCCTCCGTGTAAACAAAAATCCCAAGAGCCTCGCGCAGGATTTTCGTTGCCACGCTGAAGGGGCAAGGAGGTTTCTTTCCTTTAACAGCAATGATTGCAATCTATTCAAATGCAAGTTACTCACATAAGAACTGACAGTTGCAAGGCTCAATTTCTTTGGAGCCATAATTATTTATGACACTTTATTACAATAACTCCAAAACATATGGTTACCTTATTAGAAATTAGAATTTATTTTCATATAAATCTCAGCATGACATTACACCAAAAGAACCAAAGTTACTCCAGGGGATGGCAAATAATTTCACTTTTTGGGGTTTGGTAGTTGGAATATGAATTTAAACTAATTCACTTGTAAATATAAAAGCAGTTTTGATAACACAAATACCTAGAGCCATATAAGGCACAAACAATTTTCTGACAAGTTCTTGAATCTTCTTAGTATAAAAATTTTAACCATTTATTTGAAAACTTTTTCTCCACTAGCCAGTATATCACCTCTGCCTTTGAACATATGCATTTACTTTGCAGGGGGGAGGGTCTATTTTGTTTTTAATTCAGTGTCCTCCAGTAACCGCTCACAGCACGATGAAACTGCAGTCTCATTTAAAGTAAGTCCATAAACACGCAAAGGCAGGAGACTAACAAGTGCCTGACTTCTGATCATGTTATAAAAGACAAATTTGAGTTCATGCAATGGTTAAGATTATTGTCTAAAATAAAAAGCCTTTATGAAAACAGCAGGCAGGACAAATGTATTACATGCATTGTATCACCAAGAGAAGGGACTTTCACTGATTAATAGGATTACCCACATCAGTGGAAGTTTAAAATTGACACTGTCAGGTCAATGAAGTTTTTATATTAGGTTAACAAGTGTCTTTCAAAGAAACTGTAAGCTTTAAAAAAAAAAACAACCTGGCATCAAGTCACATGTTTATAAAAAGGCGTGGGGATGTGTGGGGTGGCTGGGTTGGGTTTTTTAGCTGGGGGCGGGGGGGCGATGGTGATGTTCTTGTTTTGTTGCGGTGTTTGTTTGGTTTGGGGTTTTTTTAAGTCTTTACGTGGGGACTTGGTTACAACTGAAACACTGCCATAGACGTTGTCTTTGCAGCAGACATTATGATCTTAACTGTAACGTTTTTAGATTTTTCTCCTGCCTTCCTCTTTGCTATGGTTTCAGCACAGAGAAAAATTCAGTGCATTTGCAAAAAACGTAGTCATTTGCCATCATTTGTCCCACTTGCTTAACTTGCGGTAATTCAGCAAGTATGCAGCATGTACTTATGCATATACGTACAACAACGCAACACCTTTCACATACAGTGAGTAACAACTGCAGGAAATACGAACATCTTGTAAGGCAGGTTTTTTGAGAGTACAACAACAGAAGGATTACCATTAAAAGATGAACCAGAAGTCAGGTGAACGGACACCATCCAAAATCACAGCCATACATCACCGCCACACAGAAGGTTTCTATGATACCACACAATATTAATGTCACCTCCCAAGCCACAATGCAGCGCAATTAAAACAGCTGCAATAAAATTGCTACAGAGGAGGAGGGGAAAACTCAACAAAACTCAACTTACACAGCAAGAAAAACATAGGCTCTGGAAACTCAGTGGATTGCCAGCAGACTTTTACTCTGAAGGCCGTATGCAGGTCTGGGTCTATTGTTTTTCAGTTTAAACTGCTTGTAAAGAGTTCTGCGCACTAAACAGCTATTTACATAAAGGATGTGATGTGCCTAAGGATTAAACATTAGAGGTAAGCTTTATGAAGCTCTCTCATCTTCAGAACTATAACAGAAGCCATATTGTATGATGAAAGATTTTTCTTGTTCCTCTGTATTCTGCAATAGAAGTAAACTCTTATTTTTGTTTTTCATTAAAGCATGCTGACAGTGAGGTCTTTGCACTTGGAACTATATCAATAATCTTAAAAGGATGATTTTTTTCCTGATTTCTGTGGCAACGGGAAAAAAAACACCTTCTTCCTCTACATTTTGCCATTATATTTTTCTATATGACTTTCAGAAAACAAACATTTTCTGACCAAACCTACATTAACGTATCTTCAGAACAGGGTTTTTTTCCCAACATATCTACATATCTATCTTTCTGTAAAGAATTTCCTGACTATATCTGACATCATAAAGTTCAAAGGTAAAGAAACAGAAAGCAGTAAAGACCACTCCTATGTGTCTGGAATATACTTACAAAGTACAAGGAAATTAAACATGAATTTATTTTTAAATTAACTAGCAGCTGAATCCTGACGTTCCAAGCTTAACCCCTCTCAGGCTGAGAATAGCCTTATGTACCTAAGCTCAAGACTCCTGAGTTGGAAAATGGTACATCTGTTTTTCCACAAACCTAAGATAAGAAGGAATGGGATCTCTTGGTATACAAGCTCAAATACTGAGACGACTAACTTGCAGAGCTGTAAATCAAAATGCATGAAACAGACCACACACACACACAAAAGAAAGAAAGAAAAGAGGAGGAAGAAAAATACTAGCCTTCGAACCTCATTGTCAAGTATGTGAGAGACAAAGCTTTTTCTTGTCTGCCCTCAGAGGTCTCGGCCCAAAAGCAGAGCTCCCAGCCTGTCCTGCAGAATTTCTCTAACCCTAACCACACCACCTGCCTGCAGCTCTCCTGGAGCCATGTGCAGTAGCAGGCTGTTGCAGAAGCGAGACTAGACGGCTAGCCAGGGAGCAGAAGCTACGGACGACCACTGCACGATGGTATGGCACGTCAGGCGAAGTCTGCCTGGTCTGTCCATGCTGCATGCTTGGGTCCATGCTCAGGGGCAAACCACTCAGTTTTCTCCCAAGGCTTTCATTCATGTTTACGCCATCTCGCTCCCCTGACCCAGACCATGGATAAAAATATTAAACAGAATATAGGGAAAATACACCCTACAATTCAATCATACAATGAGAATATTGATCTTGTAGGTTCACTTTAATCAATGGATCCTTTCTTATACTATACCCCTTATGAGAGGAACATTCTTTGGTGACAGTGGATAAGCACATGATGTGTAACGTCACAGGACATCTTGTCATATGCTACTGTATCACTTTTACTAGATGCTTCTTGGGGGCATCAGTAGCTGCGCATGAAGGACAGAAGGTTAATACTAATTTTCTTGTTTCGTGCACTCTTATCAGTGAGAAGAGGCATACGTTCATCCTAACTGAAAGAGTTCATTCCACTTCAGATTTAAACATTCAGATTTAAACAGCTCTCACAATTAATCAGAGCTCAACAGCAATTAGGTATTTAATCACTTTTGCACCAACACAACAACTTTGTGGGCAAAAAGGGCTGTTAATATTTCAAGCTAAAAAGGTAATAAAGAATGAAGAAGTGAGATGTGGCAGGAAAAAATGATTCTGCTTTTGCTGTCTTTGGTGGATAGCTGAATATCCACCTTTTCAGAAGAGATGACTCTGCTCGTTAGCATCTAGAAAGTGAGGATAATCATGCTAGCAACAAGCCTGACTTTCAGCTGATCCAGCTTTATTTTTCTTACTTTCTCTCTGAGCTTCAGACCCCATTTGCTGACAAGTTCCCTGTCCCTTAGTTTGCATTATGCAGACTGGTCCTATTACTATTTGTTAAGTAGTCACAAACTGCGGAGATTTCTGGCTTTAAAAAAACACAAGTATTTGCAGGTCTGCCGTACGTGACCCATAACATGGCTGGAAGAATCAGCATGAGACACACTTAAATGAATTCCCCATTTTTGTCCTGGTTTTGCCACTGAACTCCTACGCCATGTGTAACTAAATCTCATGCACGCAGCTTTCAGCTCTCAACATGGATGCTCCTATGTCATGTGGTAAAAAGTCATAGCTGCAACTGCATACATGCGGCTACACCTTGAATGCTTGCATCCTGCAGACATTGGGCTTGCTAGCTACTTGTGCAGTTCCCAGAATTTATCCATGGATATGTGACAGAGATAAACGCATACTGGTTCAACACTTGTGCCTACGTAACCCCAAGAGCAGTTAAAACCTCGGTCAACATGATTAACAGAAAAATACCTGTAAGTCTCTTTGCAAATAAGAATGCTCTAATTATGTCTCATATATGCAAGACAAGTAGGCAAGTGTCAAAAAAACAACAAAAAAAACCCCAAAACTTTTCTGGTTTCAAGCAAAATACATTGCTTTTACAGAACACAGATAATCTCCACTTACATACTTCATTCATTACAAGCTTCATTTACCTGTTTGTTTTCAGAAACTGTCTTCCCTAAACATATCTATGTTATCTCAAAAATGGAATGCATATAGTGAGTGGTTATCCTACACTTATATTTTGACATGAGTAGCTGCTAACTACTTGAAAAGGAGTTACTGCAAAAGCATAGTAAAAGCCTCTCATGTTTTTATTTTACAAATTTGCTGATGACAATTCTCTGACAGAAGTTAGAATCTTTTTGATTTTTTTCCACCATACTGCAGATGTGAATACAGGATGTTAAACAAAAAGACACAAATACTTGTCAAAAAGCAAAGCAGACTAACACAATTTTTCAGAGATCTCACAAGATCAAAATGATGCCATAAGGTCCAGCAGGATAAAACTGTGTGAATAAGAGCAAGCAGAAACAACAGTAAAAACACAGGTAAGGTTATATAACGCCATACATAAGAATTCACATGCACAAGTATTTCAGATAAATTGGAAGAGAGAAGAAATCCAGAAAGCTCCAGTTAATGATCTGCTTGTGTCATTTAGCAGCGCATGTCACAAGTATGAAATAGTTTAACCTCGCCAGTTCAAAGGAAACAGTAATCTTACACGTCTTTTAAGTTTCAGCGCTCAAGAATGATGAAGACAAATTCAGAACTACAGCTGAGAATATTTTCCTTGCTTCTACAGGTATTTTGTATGTTTAATAGCTCTTGTTTAGGTGCTTTTCCTATTTACTTCTTGGACAGTACACACAGAAATCCAGAACTCCACAAAAAAATCCACTCCTTTACTATAACAACACCCTGCCAAAGTTTACCTTCAGATACCTGGCTTTGATTTCCTTTATTTAAATCACAGCTTCACCATGCATTTGAAAACATTATACACCCAACTATGAAATGATTCTGTTTAGCAGATTAAATGCATAGGTGAGAGAAACTAGGTTAGAGAGGCATTGAAATAAATTTTGCAGAAAGCTGTTCTGTGGAGTGAAAGGAAACTCTGCATAGGGCTGAAAGGAGTCACCTCTTGGCTAATCAATTTGTCATTACGTGTCTGTAATTCCCCTTGCTAAAACAACTTCCCTTCTCTATCTCATAAGCACTACTCTCCATCTAGCAAATTTATAATTTTGCAACATGCAGAGAACACCTCTCTCATCTATCTCATGGTCTCAAGCAGCAACAGCACCTGTGGTTGTTCTGTTGCCTCATGTTTCATCCACATGCCCAGAAGTCTGAGATTCAATTTGCCCTTCCTAAATTTAATGCAACATAGGGTCAGGTATGTTGTAGTTCCCACTAATTTCTTCAAAAAGCTTTTTTTTTCCCCACCACTACCACTAATGCACTACCAACATCTCCAGTATTATTTGAGTCAAGATGTTTGAATTTTTTTTCCATAGAGGAAAAAAGGGACAGTCTGCTACTAGGTAAATAAAAACACTAAGCACTGGTTTTATTTAAAACAGTAAAAAAGAACATATAGAGGATTCTGTATCATAGCTGATAAAGAGCCTTGTTACTGCCTTCTGATTTCTGAAAAGTTCTTGAAGTACATATAGAGCAGCTCTTCTCACAGTTTTTTGTTCAAAAAAAAAGTTTCTCTATATACAGGTTATCTGCTGCCTACCTTTAAAAACAAATGTGTCAAGTGTTTTCCCAGTCCCTGAGAACGCATGTAGAGGACTGTTCAAATTCTTCTTTGTAGAGAACTGACTAAATACCATAAGATTTATAGTTGCAATTTACTGAACAGCTTCATAAAGTGATATTTAAAGCAGTCCTGCTCACTTATATACACTAAAAAGTCTTTTTATGAAAGCGGGATCATTTAAGCCCAGTCCATGCATGTCTCTCTTATTCTTTCATCCTGTCTTTCAATGCTTACAGTATATTTTAACAGCTTGTCCAAAATGCCATCTCCCTTCCATCACCAGTACGATGGGAAAAAGAATCTAGGGAAGTATTTTCTTACAAAGTAGTTGAAAAACCTCCTACGATGGCCAAGATTAAATATTGCAGCCTGACATATAAGGGCATTAAAAATAACTCACAATGCAAAGGCAGGAAGGAATGTGCTATATGTTGATTCATCAATTTAGTTTTTAATAAGTACATCATAGCTATGAATAACGGCCAGCTCTAGAAAACACTGAGAAACAAAAAAAAAAAAAGAAAATAATGCCCCATTGCATTCATTCCTGTGAAGGAATAATACATCAACAGAAGTACCTTAGCTACAGTCTTCTCAGAAATGGGTCTCTTCTGTGTCATAGGAAAACCATTTCAGTAAAGTACCCATCCCACAGAAGTACTTTGGGAAGGACTGCGGATCATCATTTCTATATTCAAGCCCCAGTACACTTTCACACTTACCTTTCTCACAAATGCCAGCAGAATTCCCACTTCCTAAATTAATGCATCATATAAAGATGTTGTTCTCTAAAAAACATTTTATAAGGTAGGTGCTGTTGTCTGAAAACCTCTGTTTTCGAAATTGGAACGACAGCCTGACCATGGGGTGCCAAGGCATAACTGCATGAGGCGTGCCCATAGGTAGGTAATCTAAATGGTCCAGCACCACTTCTAATCTTCAGTCCATATTTATGAACACAAAAAGGGTCCTAGTGATACACACCATCATGAAACTGAACTTTGCAATGTAATTCATTCATCAACCATTTATTTAACACTATGTTGCTGAATACGCTGTTAAGGGGACCGGTACTTGAATATTTTGTTTACCTTCACAATACGCGGAGTCCCCTTGGATAGAGAGATAACCATTCTTGCATTCACAAGTAGCTTTTGTGTTCCGATTTTTGCACTCTGAATTTTCACCACATCTGTGTCCCTCCGCACAGAAGTTATGGCCTGAAACACAAGGAACATGCAAGCTGGTATTAAAGCTTTTTTTTCCCCAGTTTTACAGGTTTAATATTTGCATTCACTTTATCATTACAAAAAACTCTGGCAGGCTACATTCTATAAACCTATCCAGTGCATGCAGGCTTTTTGGATTCCCCCATGAATTCATTCTCAGTAAAACCATTTTGTTCAAAAATGTATTTGCATGACTAGTTTTAGTCAGGAGAAAAGACAACTTCAAAGGAGGAAGCAATGACAATACATTAGTCTTCTACTGAACCTATGTAGGATAAAGTGGCACCTTATCTCCGATTGCCAAGAACTGTAATACTAACTTACATCAAAAGGATAATACAGTGTAATACAGAAAAAAATCCTTCACAAGTCTCTTATTATGCATAATCATGCATGCTTTTAGAAGAGTAAAAATGAGACGTTGCATTAGAACACAAAACTGCACTGGTAATCAAAACAACCTCATACATACTGCCCTGTAATTCTGTCATCAAAAACTAGCTGGATTGTTTCTAAAGTTTACAATTAATCCATGCATCATGTTTTGTAGGGGAGAATTTTTATTAATCTCTCCTTTTTTCTTAACACAAATTCTCAGTAGTTCCTATGTGAACAGTTTCTTTTATCCCATACAAAGTCATTTCTAAGAACATGATGAACTTTCGCACTTCCTTCTATAAAGGCATAACTGGCTGAAGTTCTTTCTTCCCGATTTTCAGTATTTCTCAAAGATGTGTCAAAATCTCTTTCTGCTCAAGTCTAACGTGAAAGCAACTTTATCTATTTAAAGGTACTCCACTGGAAGTACCGTAAGAGATAACTAAATACCTTACAGAATGTGACAACAGAATATTTTTTTTTCTCCCCATTAGTTTATTATTGATGGATTTTTCTTTATTAATACCCAAGAGACAATTTCTATTTGCCCGAGATACATTATATGTTTGATAAATCCTACTTTTTCTGGATTTTTCTCTCCTGGAAGGAGGGCAACCAGAAACCCAGACATACCATCAGCTACTTGTATTCATGTAAGCGCAAGCTGGAATACAAGAACAGTTTTGCCAATTCTGCCTGGTCATAAAGGAGCAAACTAGAAGTTCTGGTTCATTGCTCCTAAACTTTCCTAACATCCCCTAAAGACAGCTTTAAAAAAAAAGATGACCTGGACTTCTAAGATCTAAATGCCAGATTCAGACCTTTGGTCATATCCCTTGCTTTGATATTCTTTAAAGAATTTCAGAAGATTTTAGCTTACACTAAATATAGTTTTCATCTACAGTAAGCAAATTTTCACAGGGCTATACTGAAGCTGTTGCTCATTGATGGTTTTTTAATTTGTTTTTTAACACACGCTTCAGTCATTACTAATTTAAAACGCAAGTTTTGTCATTTCAGTGCACTCCAACTTTCATGAGTCTGATCATCTAACTTTAGGTTGCCAGGTCAGTATTTTTAAAAAAATAACACTTGTTAGCAAGGAGGACTCTTCCTCAGTGCCAACATCCAACTCACACTAAAACTTCTGTTTAATGTTATTAACAACCAAGGTATCTTCCTTGTGCTCAGTTAGTTCGTTCTTTCATTGTAATCCAACTTGCGAAAAAGAACTAATTCCGTTAATGAATACTGCAGATACCCTTTCTAGTCTTCATTCATTTCACAGTCTGGTAAAAACCATTCAAGTATTCCAGATACAGCCCTGTCAAGCCTGAGTACGTTTTATACTGGCAAAAAAGGGCACAGTTACACTGCCTGTAGCCATTTATGCAATCACAGTACTTGACTTCTCATTTTTGCCTTTATAATTTTAATTGAAATCGAACACTGGAACCCATCTCCCCAAACTTATCCATTCAGCATCTAATTTATACTCCCCAAGCAGGATTACTATTCTGTTGGCATTCCAGATAATATCCAAGAGAGAACATGCTTTATAACATTTTCTTTGTCACTGCTTCCCTTAAGACTATGACATCCTAGACTATTTCCTGCTTCTTTAGAATAATAATTCTCCTCTGAACCCATACACAGTAGTAGTTTTACATTTGATTATTATTGGTAGATACTACTAGTCAGAACCAATGTAACATATCAGTGTGTTAAGCTAGGCACTATAAAAATACCACATTTTAATTTACTGTGGATTGCTACTACTGTCCTAGTATAATTTATGTATATTTATTTATTTATATTTATATCCAAACCTGTAAAAGATATTTCATCTTTCTCAGCGTGTTTTAGTTACAATAGTCCTATACAACTTTCTGCACCAAAAAAACCCCTTATTTCTAGGTTCTTTTTATCCCAGTGAGTCAACATTTTACCTTGTAATCAGTTCATGGCAAATTTAAGGCTTACAACTAGCCAAAGGTATGGCTTCTTAGGCTTAAGTTCCAACACAAGTCCCACATCCCAGATCAACCACTCTTCTCTAACAGCACTTTCTCCCAAGAACATGACACTGATTAGTTTTCAGCATCACATCATGGCTCTACGAACCCTTCACTGTTTATCTGGCACCTCTGAAATTCATCAGTATGACTATCCTAACTATCCATTATAAACTTCTCTGGAAAAAGAAGTATTGCTTTTGTTCCCCCGTTTTCAACTCTAATATGAACTGTCTCCATTCAGAATTAGACTCTTTCTTATGTTTTCAAGATTGAAGGCTGTTTAAAGAGCATAGAAGAACATAAGTAATGCTCCAATTCTGTAACTTGTGTAATTAGAGGCTCTAAAGAACTTTTCTTCTCTCTGTAAGAATGCACAATGATAGAACACCTACTACATCTCTAGATTGCCCTGGCATTTATTAAAAGACCTGTGAAATGCTGTTTCCTCTTTTTTAAAATACTGACTAAAAGTGACTCAACTTCATTTTCCCATAGCATTTCAGAAAACTTGTTCAATGCATCTCTAAGTGGAAAGTGGAAGCCATGCCTGTTAAGAGCATGCACAGTGCTAGAACACCGTATGTTACCAAACTTTTACAAAACAAATGTACCTCAAAGGTTAAACAGCAGAAAAGAAAATGTACTTGATTGTATAGAAGAGTACGGGTTCACTGTGCCTCTGTCAGAGTAAGCATACCACTGACGGGATCAGAGGTTTTTCCAAGTACTTCTCTTTTGCAGTGAAGATGTACATTTAGCACTTCAAAAGAGCCAAGAGGAACATACCAAGGAAGCGTGGTTCTTGCATTTCTTAGACCTTGGTCTACTTTCTTCCAGGCTGGGGTTTTGAGACGAGAAAGGAATAAAATGCTATCTACTTTATTTTACTTCCTACTGGACCTGAGTGCTTTTTCTGTTTTTCTGGCAAATAAAGCCCACCTCATATTTGGACTGTAATGTGAAGAAATAAGCTAGCTGTGTTCTTCTCACCTTTAACAATCCTAATTCAATTTCTAATTTAGCTAAATACTTCAATCCTTTCTCACCAGCAGAACAGTCAGGAAGGTACACAGGGCCACTGACTGCTATGACCGTGCTTATACTCCTGACTATAAACTAGAAGGGACCTAAGCACTGACTTAAACATCAATCTAATCATGTCAAATCTATTTATGGAAGCAATTACTTATCTCCAAGCAAGCACAATGGAGAAGAATGCAAATGCCTGATTTTTATTAATTCTTTGGTGTGAAATGGATTATAGGGTTCCTTTAAAATACCTACACAGATGGCAAGACCACCCATTGATACCGCCACGGGATCCCTGAATGTCAACCATGGGTGGCAGCTAGCAGAGGGCATGCATTCTGACTGCCCAGGTCAAAGTAACTGAATTACTAAGACTTCAGAATATTCAGCCATGTCTTATCTGAAAGAGTCAATGCCTCTCTAAATATGAGAAATGGCTTAAAATAGAATCACCACATCTGAGCAAGCAGGCAATTGGAGAGGATTTGACAGAAGCCCACAAAATCTTAAATACTTCTGATTATCTAAACTAATTTCAGGCCAACACAGATGAAAAGGCAAGTGAGCATGAATTAAAATTACAGATAAACACATTCAGAACAGATGTCAGAAACCATTTTACACACACAGAGTCATAAGTGTGCACAACAACCCTTCTAAGTCGTTCAAGACATTCAAGATACAATTAGATACTACCAATAGGGGAATTCAATACTGAGGAGTGTGTTCAGATTTTTGATGGGCCTGATGACCTCTGTTCCTTCCCCAAACATTTCTGGTAACACTACTCTCTTCCTTTATCAAGGCTGCTGAAACGTTGCTCCAATTTTTCTTAAAAAGATACTTGTATTTTTCTCCTTCTTTCTTCTGACTCTAGAATGACCATTAATATATGTACTAAGACAATTATGAAAAAGATCAGATTTCATGCTAGCATACATAAAACTATCACTTCTGCAGCATCGGGAACTGTGTAACTGGCTGAGCTAAACATTTATTGTGTTTTGAGACACCTGAACATTATTCCTATTTTTACAAGCTTACCAACATCATCAGGTTCCAGTTCCCAGAATCTGTTTTTCCAGAGCAGCATGGCTGTTCTGTGCTGTCATCCAGTTTAAGTACATCTTTGGTTATTTGGCTTAATTATTGAGGAATGCAAGAACTCATTCAAGACTACAGCTGGAATCCATGTCTTATATCCATATTTCTTCCTACTTTTCTTTTTTTCTATGGGCCACACTAACATGCCTCTCCTTTTTCTGAGTGTTTCCTTATATCTAATGCTTTCTTGTACTACTTACAATTCCCTAGCTGTTCACTTCAAGAACTGCAAAACCCCTGTTATTCTGCTCTTCAAGAAGCTACCCTTCAGCAATCCACATTTCACTGTTTCACATTTCAGAGGCTTCTAAAAGGAATGCTGACAATGCTTCCATTAATAGCGTTAGTAACGTTCAAAAGGTCAACAAAATTTCAACCTCAAAATCTTTACTTTTGTTATAATTCAAGTGAGTAATTAGTAGCAGTTACTACATAAATATGCAAGGCAAATCTGGGGGACAACTCATCGCCTCTTAAAATTTGCACTAGCAACTACGTGCTTTCATGGGCATAATTCAGCAGTCAATCTAAACCCATCAGCTGAACCATACTGCAGGACAGCAAATAAAAATTACTTTCTCCAGAAACCAAAGAGCTCTCACCACTTCATTATTTCTTCACACTGCCTCTTTTAAGGAGAGCGTGACTGAAGCTGCTTGGGTTGTTAAGGCTATTCTTACATACTAAAATTGTGAACATAACATAAAAATTCTCTCATGAAACTTTATTTGAATCACTCATTCAAAAGAGAAAAAAATCTCTTTCAAAATTATACACTGTCTTTGGCAGGGAGAAAAACAGCTAAAGGGAACAATAAAACACTTTTATGACACTATTTTTTTGTACTAGATTTGTCCCTGGGCTATAAAAAAATGTAGCAGGCATGCTCTAAGAAAAATGAGTGATTCTCCAATAAGTAGTAAAAAATATATTTTATTACACAATGATTCTTTGTAAAATTTTTAAATTAACTAAATTTCTGCAAGTCTAGAAGAGGACTTAATAATTTCACATTGCCTTGCAGAAAAGTATAAAGTAGCCACATAGTCTAAACAGATATTTGTAATAGAAGCGCACAGCTGAAGTGAAAAACTAGGCATACACTCTGTAACATTCAAGGACAGATCCCACATACAGATCTGACAAGGTGCATTTTTGGATCCAGATACACCAAATCACAAAAACAAGCCATCATTGTACAGCAGAGTTCTTCCACACTACACCTGTCCTGCTGTACACCTCATACAATCATTTCACTGAAATCTAGAAATTGGCCTTTAGCAATATATTAGCCTTTGCTATTACTATAGACTCATGCAGCAAACCCGAAGAAGAAAAGGTGTTATTTGCTGTCTTTACTTTTCTAATCATGTACAAACAATAACGACTATCTAGGAAGCCCAGCACCTGTGCACATTTACAGTATTCAACTTGGTCCTTCACTGACTCAAACACCACAGTCTGGTTTTTTTCCTTGCATACCTTATCTTATTTTAGGCACTTACCTATTATTGTGGTGGTAGATATTACAGAAATCCCCGAAGAGAGTACAGTCTCATACCACAGCATCACAAAGTTTCCGTATTTCTCTGTCTTTTATGACTTTTGTTGATCCCCCATATTTATCCTTTCATTAAATGGAAATTCCTTTGTTGCAGCTAGAAAAGCATGAGCTGCAAACCTCCTGCCCTTGCCCAATTCAGCAAAGGCATTCTCTAATTCTACAGAACATGAAATTCAGTAGCAGATTTCTGTTTCCACTACTAGATACTAAAGAAAACACAAACTGACAAAAAACCAGAACCTACCAGCCACTAGCATGCACTAATAAACTTTACATAGATTTATTGTTCTCATTTAACATTGCTAGTAAATGCTTACAAATCATCATGTTTACTGACTAAAGACTTAGCTAAGGGCTAATGCAAAGAATTACCTGTATCATCGTACATATAATGTGAAATTTGCATGATATGCAAATGATCCATGTGGCTTCCCATAAACACTCTGTTTACTTGGGACTGTATTTACTAAAATATTTCTTCCTTACTACTTTTGCTTGGCAATAAAACTGAATATAGTCCCTGAAAGAGGTTGTTACTGCCAAACAGAGAAGCACTCTATCCTTTCCCAGTCATTGGCACAGGATGAGACCAGAAACTGTGGTCTGCTTGCCATATCAGAGGGCGAAGGCACCTGTCTGCATGACAAAACCCGTAACAAATATGGAATTTTTAATAAGTATCCATTTTTAACATTACCACTCTACATATGATAAAATTAGTACTACCACTTTGGGTTGCGTGCAACTGAAGCAAAAGTGTCAAGCAGCATATAATCTACTTCAGGATATAAGAAGCAACTTAGGAGTGCTAACTTCAATTTATGCCTTTGTAAAGTTGACAGAAGCTTACCTTTAAGCATGATTTTCAAAATAATTGTAAAAAGCAAAGCTGAAATACAAAAGGAAGTGGTGCTGTTTTAGCAGTCAGCTAAAGCAGAGCTGAAGTGGAAGTTTAATGGATCCATTCGACAGCACTATGTATAAGAATTCATAGGAAGTGGAAGTACAATTCTTTCCCTTGCTTCCAGAGACCATCAGATAAGTATACATATTCATGCTATTTTATAAATAATAAAACCAGTTTGGGGATGAATATCTAAAAAGAGTACCTATCATTAACAATAATATAGAACTGAATAATTACAGAACTTATCTTTCATCAACTTCAAAGCATTCAGATTTCTAATTCTTTTAAGTAATGCAGATAGTTTGTTCAGTACTGCACTACATCAAACTGGGACATCTGTTAAGAAGTATCATTAAGACATCGAACCCTCTGAGGGACAAAGAAGCGACATATACTGTTTGCTTAAATAGTTACAGATGTTTCTAGAAACTGTTCTAAAAAAAAAAAAAATAATGTGTATATTCTTAGACTACATTCCAGCAAGCAGTCCTAAACCTGCTGGCCCCTGCAGCCACGTGCGTTTGTTTGCAAGTTCAAGGCCTTAGTAAATATTTAACTATGCATGTTTACTAAATATTTACTGGCTAAGGGAGAGGTTCAGAGCCCCTTTGTTGGCATCTACAATGACACTGGAAGAATGTACATAAAGGCAAGACGATAGTCCAGCAGGCCCAAGTAATCCTCTAAGCCTGGAAATGTCTCATGCTCATTTGGCACACCTCTGGCTTGACATTTCAGAGATGCATCACTGAAGGCGGAAATGCGAGTCCTGCTCTGAGAGACCAGACGCAGCACCAAGGGAGAGGTGTGGAAGAGAGGTACAATGCAGACATGCACAGGGAATGACTATTCTAACACCTTTCACCCAACAGCTTACTGATTACAACATGCTTTAAGAAGAAAACTTGCTCGAGTTCCCTAGCCTTGTGATACCTGCCTTGTCCTCATTTAAGGGGACTTCCTCAACTAAAATTTTAGCTCTGGCTGGTCAGTCTGGTCCAGCAAGCAACCAGGATTCACCAAGGCTGAAAGGGAACCAAAGCAAGAAGAACCTGCATCTCAACACCCCACTGGAAAGAAGAAAAATGGGGTTGTGGATCAGGTTATTTTTTCATTTTTATTCTGTATTTGTCCAGCTTAATTCATAAATGAGTGCTGAGGGTGCTCAGATCTTGAACCTCAAAATATACATCAGATTGATATTAAAATAGAGAGCTTAAAAAGCCATTTCCAAAACCCTGTACGTTCAGTGCAGTTACAAGTTTAAACAACATAAAATATCTCTTTTTCAAATACTTCTTCCTAACAGGAATTCTGAAGAGATACTGGGCCCTTTCTCGCAGTCTTCCTTTTCTCCCTCCCCCTCCCTAATTCAGAGCGATTACAGCTTTGTACCTGGTAAATCTTCTAACCAATGGAATATCACAGACTTGTTTTACATGAAGGCTAACTATAGACTCAGGTTTATAGAGGTACCTACTATCTCATTAAAAAGAAATTGTTCCTTCCAGTGCATTCCCTTGTTGAATCAGCAACTTATAGTCCTTCCAAGCATGCATAGTCTCTGGCTTACCTCTACAGACACTGCAGCATTGGTTCTCCGGAAGAACATGATCTTTTTCTGAGCAATTTAACGGTGGACAAGTCTCTGTTACTTTCACTAAAACTCCATTCTGAAAATAAACATTTTTTAAAAATGACATTGATGAAAACATGTACAATGGCAAGGGTCACAGAATCTTCAATCTATAACACTGGTAATCTCTATTAACAACACCAGTAAACTAGCAGGCAGCAAGTTAAATTCATGTTTTCCACCATAATATCAAACCTAAAGTAATCTACTTGGGCATTTCTCTGCCCACAGTTGAAAGAAAAAAGAAGGGGAAAAAAAAAAAAAAAAAAGGCACTTATTTAGAAAAACTACTATAGAGTTGTGAGCTTATGTTGTCTCAAAGTATACTTGTTTTCCTTCCGGGTACTTGAAGGAATTACAGAATTTCACTCCAAGTTTTTGTTAGACAGTCTTCCTGCTTTATGCAGGACCTAATTTTACTCCTCTTATTTCATATTCTACATAACTCACTGATAAGTGTTCAACTCTAACAAACACAACAAGTAGAAGACCAACATTTTCAAGTGCCATGTGTCCAATTAAAAGGGTCTGTTCTTTAGGATTCCTGATAACCTAATTTCCAAAAATCAGGTCCTTCAAAGGTATGGCAAAGCAGAAATCCCATCTTTCAGTATCCATACAGAAACTGCTGTATAAAATGTAAAGCTACATCAAGATATTCCTCTGATTTTGATTTCTGCTAGATTCAGAATAAGACTGTACATAGGAGGTCTAGGTGCTGGTAGAAATTTTCTCAAGTAATAGGCATAGGGGAGATTTTACACCAAATCACACTCCATCATTTTCTCATCCAAGCAATCAACATCTCCAGACCAAACAGCGTCCTGCTCTTCAGGTAGTTGTTTATTAACATCTTGCCCCAAAACAGGCTCCTCTTTTTCCTTACCCCATCCAGCCTTCCCAATACCATAATTTACTTCTTCAGCATCCCTTCTACAGCTATGCCATCACTGCACTGCAAATTGGCAAGTGGGGCAGAGATTAACAACCAGGATTTTTACTCAGTAAGAGCTACAGTAACTATGCCACAGGACTGTCCACACCTGAGTAATCCCATTTTCCAAAGGGCTGTGAAACTCCACTAAGAAAGCAGGCAACGTGCTATATTGCCAATACACCTTTTAAATATTAATCCAGTCCCCACTCATCCCAAAATATTTTTTGTGATGCTTCAGAAGGTGGAATGAAAAGATGGAATGAGAATTTCTGCTTTCTTCAAAGAAATAAATTACATTTTCTAGCTATCACGATTGCAGAGAAAAGTTTAAAAATATGATCCAAACACATCTAGAGCTAAAAAACAGAGGAAAACTAATACCAATAGAAGACAAAATATGTTATTAAAGGCACCATTCTCATTATCTGAGGGATCAGATACGTGACTTTTAACAGAGGATATTGAAAGTACGTATGCGTCTACCCTGTGTGAATAAACACCCGTCTACAGAGACACCTTTGCTAGCCAGAAGCTTGCTCTCAACTCTACAACACTGTGCCACACCATGCCCAAAGGCTAGCTCAGGTGCCAGAACCAGTACAGGTAAAAAAATTGATGGTAGTTAGCCTTACCAGCCGGGCAACACTTATTCAGCTATGTCACTTCAGGTGCCAGAATTATCTCCCACAGCATCAAGCTGCCCTACGCAGCCACGAATGCAAAAAAGCCTGCTGAGTCTACAAGGTGCAAATGATGCGCAAGGTGCTGGGCAGCTAGTAGGACTTACAGTTGAGAAGCGAGCAGATCAAGGGAATGCAAAATGGACCATTCTACAATCACCGCTAGTCACTGCCCTTCGAGACTGCAGTGTTAAGGCTAAGCAGGGCCAAGTAATTTTTCTTGCTTTTCAATTGTCTTAACTGGCAAGTTGTATCAGTTGCTGTCGTGAACAATAATATTAAAAAAACCTACAGGAATCAGGTTTT
Organism: Falco cherrug; assembly: GCF_023634085.1. Classification (NCBI taxonomy): domain Eukaryota; kingdom Metazoa; phylum Chordata; class Aves; order Falconiformes; family Falconidae; genus Falco; species Falco cherrug. The sequence continues at coordinate 22,326,745 of NC_073706.1, read as the reverse complement.
CTTTTTTAAAAAAAAATAATTAAAAAAAAAAAGCAGCTCCCTACAGTATCACATACGGCATGCTTCATTGAAACAAGTGCCCACAGAAGACCAGTGAAGTTAATGGAGGTATTAGGTCTCCTCCTGATCTCACTTCCATAAGCGAAAGGGAGGAATCCCCCACCGTTGCCTGTGCAACTGCAGCAGCAAAGGTGATAAAAGAACCAGACACTGAGCCATCATTTACTATCATGTTATCAAACTACCAGCTGGAAAAGCCCTGGCTATAACTCATTGTCTATTCAAGCTCAGACGTGACAACTGCAGCAGAAAGGATACAGTATGTCAACCTATGGACAAAAAATATTGACCAACAATAAATCTGGTCGAAAAGGTGGCAAGAAGTCAAGAAATCATATCAAAGTCAGATCAGTGACCAGTATGAGTCAAAAAGCTAAAGACAAATTCAATCCAAGCTCGCATCTTCTTTAGAGAATCATAAGGACATAAAAAAACCCACATAAATGGAGAATTCCATTAATTTAATGACAGTAAGATTTTATTTCCCTAAGTTTCCCATTTTCCACAGAACGTGCATCTTGGGAAATGAAATTGAACATACTTGTAATTAAGTTTTAAAACAATTAAAATGTTTCTATGTTGAGTATCCTTTGGATTAAAATCAATTTGTAATGAACTAGTACAGATCCAGTTACAAGAATTATCATCATTAAATTTCAGATTTTATCCACTTCAAAATTATTGCTTCAGGCAGTCTTAGAAATATTAGTAATTTCTTATACTCAAGTCATGTATCTAGCCATAGGATCCGGACAGAAAGAGATGTCAAAACAACATTCTTCTGGAATAAATAGGTTAAACTCCAGCTGTGATATACAATACACAAAGAATGAGACCTGGAGTAAAAAATTTACAACAAAATAACTAAATTTCTACTAATCACAAAGCTAAGTACATAAAAAAGAATTGGCTATAAGCCTGATTAGTTACATGCAGTGAAAACCTGAACCACAAACAGCTCATCTCAGATGTCAGCTTTGGAAAATAACACCAAGATTTCAGAAAAGGTTATTTTGGGTTTTTGCTTTTTGGTGATGTGTCCCCCCCCACACATTTTAGCTGTTATCGATGAGCCTTTTAGGAGAAAGTACCAAACGGTGCCCTTAACTGTCACTCTAGGAACCACATTTTTCCTTATCTTTACGAAAAACTTTTTGGCCAAGCTTCCTGCAAGTCAGTGGAGCCCTGCCCATCTTTCTAGGATTTGTATGGTGCACCCTGACTGCCTGCTCCCAGCACTAATGAAGAGGAATTTATTCTTGTAACCTTTTCAGGCAAACATGCCATGCAGTTATGAACCAGCATCATGTCACTCAGAAGCATTAACCCAGAAAGTCAGCTGACGAGCAGTAAACTCCCAACGCAACAGAAGTTATAGAACATTTTCCATTGACTTCAATGTCATTCCCCCTCCCCCTCCCCCCCCCCCCGCCCCGATAACCTCTATGGGCTGAGGGGCACAGCCTGCCTCTCTGTGGGCTTCACCAAAGGCTGCCAGAGAACCTCAGCTCCAGTGCCTGGAGCCCCTCCTGCCACCTTCTGCACTGACCCTGGCTGGTGTCTGCAGGGCTGTTGCCCTCACATAGTTTCACTCCACTCTCTTGCTGCCACAGACTTTTGGGGGGGGGTCCCCCTTTTTAAGTACATTATCCCAGATATGCTACTATTGTTGCTGATAGGCTTGGCCTTAGCCAGCAGCAGGTCCATCTCGGAGCCAGCTGCCATCAGCTACGTCGGACATGGGGGCAGCTTCTGGCATTTCCTCAGAGAAGACACCTCTGTAGCCCTCCTGCTACCAAAACCTTCTCATGCAAACCCACTACAAACCCCATGCACTAGCGCATGCTGGGGCCACCCTACTAGAAAGCAGCTTTGGAAAAAAGGACCTGGAGGAGTCCTGGCAAACACCAAGCTGAAGATGAGCCAGCCATGTATGCTTGCAGCAAAAAAAGGCTAACAGTAACTTGGGCTGCATTAGGCAAGGTATTGCCAGCAGGTCAAGGGAGGTGTTCCTTCCCCTCTACTCAGCACTGGCAAGGCCACAGCTGGAGTGCTGGGTCCAGTGTTGGCCTCCCGAGTACAAGAGACATGGAACAATTGGAGAGACACCATCCATGGGTCATGAGGATATGTGAAGGACTGAGCATCTCCCACAGAAGAAAAGGCTAAGAGAGCTGGGACTGTTCAGCATAGAGAGAAGACTCAGGGGAGATCTCACCAAAGCATATAAATACCTGAAGGGAGGGTGCAAAGAGGATGGAGCCAGGCTCTTTTCAGTGGTGCCCCGTGGCAGGGCCAGAGGCAATGGGCACAAACTGAAACACAGGAGGCTTTGTCTGAACACCAGAAAACACTTCTTCAGCGTGAGGGTGACCGAGCACTGTCACAGCTTGCCCAGCAAAGTTGTGGAGTCTCCATCCTTGCAGATATTCCAAAGCCAGCTGGACATGGTCGTGGGTAACTGACTCTAGGCAGCCCTGCTCAAGCAGGGGCATTGAACCAGAGGACCTCCAGGGGTGCCTTCCAACCTCAACTATTCTGTAATTCTTAGAAAAACCTGTGCACTAATTTTGTCATTGCAGATTAACCTAGAGAGCGTTTGTGGCCAGGATTCCAGCTGGGAATGGCTGTTATCAGTAAACATCTGTGCTTATGGTTAAGAGGATGTGCATCATAAATACATTTTTAGTCTAGATTAGTTTTCAGAAATAAAAACAAACCACTCACAGCCTGACAAAATCTTTGATCTATCTGGATCAGTATTTTTTTTTCCCTTGGATGGAAAAAATACAGAAATTAAAAGCCTCTTAAGCTTGGACCAGTACCTATGCAAAGAATAAAATATCCATCTTCAAATAAAAACTGAAATGTGAAAATTCAACTTTATCTTTGTGACATTATCCCATCTACAAAGATATCCTACTTTACAGACAGAAGTACTACTCCCCAAGATTTTTATTTCATCTTTATCAACACCAATAAATCGACGGTTGATGTATACCCTCTATTGTATTCCTTCATAGATCAGGTTTTGAAACTATGTGTGTTTTTCAAGCCTGGAAAATTAAACTGTATTACATTTTTTTAGTAATTCCCCTGGCACAAAGTCCTTCCTTTATTCATACAGCACCTTGTCCACCATTCATCCTTCACTTAGTGAGCACTCCTAATCGAGGCAGTAAATAAGGAGGTGTTTTGTTTACAGCTTTAAGAGGTCATGCTGAAGACACATTGAATGAACTTGGTTCTGGAGACACGTCATCTCAGAGAAGCAGAGGTGAGCACCCACTTAGAAACTGTCCTGAGTCAGAATGACAAGGTTTGCCAGTGAGGTTTGACGTCTTCTTCAAACACAGCTGTAACTTTTTTTTTTTTTTTTGGAGGCACAGACCCATTTTTTTCATGATATTGCATTCAAAAATGCTGTTTTAATTACTTATCACTCTCCATTAAGATGTAAATAATACTAATTGAAACATTATTACAATTAGCAGTATATAAAGGAAATATCAGTTTGCTTTAACAATAAATAAAATGCAAAAACTCTTTTCATTATTGTCCTTTCTAATACAACAGATATTTGATGGTCAATATTTGCTTTTAATCTTCATGAATGTCTAATCATACTCACAATGATGAATATAACATTCTTATTTATAGCACAGAGAAGTTCCACAGACATAATTCAGAGCACGTTCTCTGGTTTCACTTTAAGGTCAAAATCCCTCTTTTCTCATCTTATTTCATTTAAGCACTTTCCCTCCCAAACAAACATTCTATGTCATATAATAAATAACAGGCACCTTAGTCTGTCTTCAAGGCAACAACCTTGCCCACATATTTTTGAATACACTGTTAAGCATCCCTATACAGCTGAACACCAACAACAGCAAAGTAATTCTGCATAACAAGCTGCTTTCACAACATCTGCAACCAGCTATTGTCCATTTCCATTAGTGAACATAAAATTGTTACTCTGTACACTCAGCTACAAGCACAACAATAACCAAATCATTGTAATCTTCTCCAATACTCTTACATTCACTGACACTCCCTGAAGGTTCCTGTCTAACACAGCCTCCATTTACCTGTGTTCTTAAATACTGACTGTTGTTGCCTAAGCGTTATGAACGTGCCAAGAAAGAACCTGCCAGTCCAGTTCAATACTTAGTAATTTACCTTCAATTATTAGCAGAGCTACGCATAGTTTAAATAATACTGGGGAAAATCTAGAGTAACTCAAACAATATATGCCAGGTTACTTCAAATTTTAGCAATTTAGCTGAAATTAGTAACTGGCTCAAGATGCTGCTGCCTTTTTCTAGACCTCATGAAAGCAGAGATAAGAGAGAAAACATCCCTCCAAGTAATTCTGCCCATGTTTTTATTACCCTGCAAGGGTCACTTTCCTGCCTTGTTTTCGTATTTGTGGCTTCTACTGACTTCAAGGTCACCGTTCCAAGACAACAGATGTCACATTTGCATGAAGGAAGCCTAAAGAAATGCACTAACTTATCATTGTCACTTGTGAACACCACACATACATTAAAAAACAGGAAAAGTTTATACAACCGAAACTTACTCGACATTCCCTGCAGCTCTTGGTTAATATCCGTTGACCTTCTGCTAGCACTTTGCCTCCATAGATACACTTCGCTGTAATTTGAGAGGAGAAGTATGAACATTAATAATAAATAAATTAAATCAGTATTTAAGTAGTAAACAAATGCAAGGTACAACACAGAAGTAAAACTAGTATTCACATACACTGAAAAAATATGAATACGTTAAAAATATGATGCATTTTGCTTTCATCAGAAGTCAGTATTATATATGATTACAAAGTAGTTAACAATGAATTCATTTTAAGAGCAAGTAGCACCTCCACCCAAACTAAAGAGCAGGAATAAGACAGTATGTACTGGACCAAATTCATTAGTATTCGATGGAAAATGTTTTCATTACTGACATTCCGTAGATTAGCTACAGTTTTTGCATTACCAAAGGTCTTCCTGACTCACTAGAAAAACTGGAGATGTTTATTAGCATACTGATCATCAAGAGAATAATATAAGCACAGATTTCAATTAAACTTTCACATTTTTTGTATGCACAAAGGTGAACTCTTCAACTTGCTGGAGCACTGCAAAAATGGATTAGATGCAGTGAATGACTGTACTGAGTCAACAAATTGTAAAAATCTATTTCAAAAAAATATTCTTGAAGCACATATGAAATAAGCAGATTTCCCAGGAAACTGAAAGCTCCTACTAAAAAAGAATCTTGTCTGAAGTTCTGATCCTTCTGTTAAAGATAACCAGCTCTACAACTGAACCAACAGACTAGAACACATGAGCACTCCTCACACATTTCAAGGCATAGTTAACTAGCTTAGTTTAGGACTGCCACCGTGAAGAAGGCGGTAACCTCCAGCAGGGCTAGAGTAGCGTACAGCTCAGTCAGGTATTACCGCAACTATCACAGTCCTCTTGGAACTAGACGTCTAAATTTCAATTCCAGAGGAAGACAGTAAATCCATTAATTAGAGAGAACAGTTGAACTATGACACAAATCAAGTATCCATCACAAAGGCACTCTACATTACTAACAAGATCGATGCTGAACACTAATAAAATTAATTTTTGTTGTGGTGTTTCACCTCTCTCTGCAATTGACCAGTAACATTCTGACCTACAACACTGAAAAGAAAACTGAAAGGTATGAATCCTGTGGTGCGACTGAACAAAGCTTTAGAAGGTTCCCGAGCCAAGGCACATACACAATGTAAGTTGGAGTGTTCAAAGTACTCGGTTCTCAAAAAACAGGTCACAGACTATCTAGCAACTGTTTTACCTCAATTTCTCTCCTGAATACAAAGGTAAGGGAATCAAGCACTTAGAGGTGCATGTGTACCTCTTCAGGGTGATATCAACAGTATTGCACAGCAGCAACTGTCATAGCCAGTCTGATTCCCAAATTTTAAACATAGAGGACTGCTAGAGATCAACCTTCATAAACCTTCACGTATAAATTTACTTCTAATGACATTTTTGTTTAAACTTACATTCTTGAAAATGCTCATTAAAGAAAAAAATCCAAGATTTTCAGAACAGCTGAGTTTTCATCATCAACAAAGCATTTAAAAACAGGCTTCTTTCTTGCTTTTTTCTTTTGGTATCCTACTTTCCTTCGTTTTTCTAAAGCTGCCCTAGTTTTTATGCCTGAGTTGTTGTGATCTCACTTAAGAAAAAAACTTCAGATCAGGAAGCTTTGTTTAAATTCGCAATTCCAGTAACTATTTTTGGAAGAAGATGAATTAGAGAAATTTCCTTTTTCTTCCTGTCTGTTCTCCTGACATGACTGCTTTTGACCAAAGAATGGACACACTCAGAAAAATTATGAGATTTTAAACAAAATTATAGCCTTTTTTCAAATGGTAGTTGAAAGGCTAATACAAGATGGCAGGGATCAAAACAGAACCGTCTCATTTTTAAAACCCTTAACATACAAGACATTACAGCTACTTTGTTCATTAACCCTCAGCTAAGACAGGAAACCGTTCAATAATCCAGCCATTCAATAGTCCCTAGACACTGCAAATTACAACTGATGATTCTATCAGAGCTAAATAGGAAAAGCATGGTGAAATTAACACCTGCAGTGCAGCTCTTTGGAAAGCCTTGGCAATTACTACTATCTACCCAAAAGTGACTGACTGTGGTCCTAGCACATCATTCTGTCAAGGAGCTGGCATTTACAATCAATTTCAATCAACTTCCATACATCTCTACCCATTGACTGACATGCTGAGCTCTTGTCAGAATAACGAGTCAAGTTTGTGCCAATCACTGACAAAAGGCAAGTTTGATTGTTCATCTTTCCATTACAAATAACAAGAACACAGTTTACTCACGGGGATATACATTGAATCTACAATTTTGTGCCTTATAATTCCTTTGTGTCAGATTTGGACCATTGTGCGTACACGCATGTCAGCAAAGGAGTGTCAAGAGAAGCATCCAGCTCCATGAAAGAACTTTCTAGACTCTCACCATTACAAATAAAAATATTCTGACACAAAAAAATACTGGCCAGCCTGACCACTTTAACACTCAAGTACTGTGTTCATTAACATCTTTTAATAAGCAGAATACTCATGCTGACATATACCTGAGAGCAATAAGGTAAACAAACAAACTTCAGAAGTGCAAGATCACAGCTAAAGGAGATTTGTGCGTGGGACTAATGAATTCAGCGAGTGAGGAAGGGTGACAGAATGCTAAAAAAATTTCTTATTATTTTCCTAATAAATCTTAAAATAATACAAGATCCCCGTCTTAATGAATTACTGAAAAGCTCATGCATGAAGCTTACTAGTCTCCAAGAACAGAGGCAGAGGGGGAAGATAATTTGTGCTTCTTAAGGTAAGACTGGCATCAGTATTCAGCTAAAATGTCTCCATATAAATTGCCTTTGTCCCTTGTACTACTATTAAGCCAACAAATACTGAATATTCCTTCTAGGAATGTTACAGCTTTCATTTCCAGAAGGAACTGAAAGCTGATAATAACACTGATTACAAAGCTTACTTTTTTTTTCTTTCTTCTCATTATTTTGAAATTAATTACAGCAAATTATCACTCCACACAGTGATGCTAACCCAGTGTCTGAAATCGTCATGTTTATTTTGAAGAACAACATTCCAAACTCAAATAAAAGATAGGCAAAAAGATAACAACTCAGTTTGTTACTCATCTCTACAGAAACTTCAGACCATAGGCTTGACGCTCCTCAACATCAACAGGAGATAGAAGCTGAAGCCAAGTAAGGCTTCCCAGCTCAAAACAAGTAGATCAACTAATTTTACACTGACAATAGGTAAAAAGAGAATCTTAGAAACTTGGAATGCTTCTTTGTTTTGCAGCAATTACTTATTTCCTCCTTAAACCAAGTTTGACACTGAGACTCATGTTAAGTGAATTACCAGGATCTATTAAAGTCGTTATAAAATGTGCCCGCTTTCAGGACAAGTTTAACTCTTCTTAAAGAGAGGGAAAAACTAAAAAAGTCTGTGGGATATACTTACCCTTGCACATTTTGCAGCACTGGCTTTCCACATGCACTGGGAGAGCATCAGGAGGACAATCAAGAGGGGGACAAGACATCCTCCGGCACTCCACAACTCCACTCTAAGCAAAGGTTTTTTAAGACAAAATTCAACTACGACTGTTGTAATTAGCATTTTATACAACACACAGAAGACCAAAAACTATTTAAGTAAATGACAATAGCATTGGGGATTACAGATCCATCTTTCACTAACAAGTTTAGTCCTATCCATCTACAAACTGCAATCAAAATGCATCTGAAGGTGAACCACCCTATTTTGACACATACTACTGGCTTTACCCCACTCTCCCTTCGCAAAGTAGATTAAGTGGAAAACATAAGCCCATCTTCACAACATAAGCACCACTTTCTGCAAGCTGTGCCAATCATCTTTGAGATTTTTAACAATCACTTTTCTATTTTCTTGAGCAAACAAATACTCTCTTCAGATATTTATCAAATAATTTCAAAGAGACAAGATTTACATACTAATTCTCTTCTGTTCCTCGGTTTCTGAGAGTGATAAACACTGAGAACAGAATCTGCAAGTTGTTACCATGCAAGATGCAGCTAAGCATCTATGAATACTATTAAGATAATGCTTCCTTTTTGAAGAAAAAAAAAAAAAAACCTACTACAGTGCAAACAATTCCAAACCAAACACAGACAATGCCACACTTTCACCTCAAAATCATGAAGTCCTCACAGATATAATTAGAACAAATAAGAAAGCACTGTCAAGGGAAAGCAGATTTTATTTATGAAGCTCGCACATAAGCAACATCAATTTTTTATTTATTTATTTTACTGTTTCCCTCCCTTGTGTTCATACTGTCACTAGATGCATACTAAAAACATCATAATTCTCAGTTAACGTTATGTATTCAAAGATCATTTTCACATTTTAATTAGGTCCTATTCCTTAAGCTCTTTAGAAATTCTTACTTTGCACGTGCAGTTCCTGCAGTGATCATCTTCAACCCATGAGTCTTTGTCTCTATAGATCAATCCATTTACTTGACAAGTCTTCTCACAATGACAGTCTTCCAATTGACTCAGTCTTGTTTCTGCATAATTTAACTATAAATGAAAGTAACCTGATAAGATTTCTGCAATTCAACCACATGATTTAAAAAAGCAAATATGAGAAAGCAGTATATTTATTTTTAGCCAAACAAAGTCTTGACCTCAGCCTTCAAAACACTGAACCAGTCAGTGTCAGCAGGTACAAGCCAACCCTACTCCTTGGACTTTGATGGAGCTATCCATGCCAATTAACAGCAGTTTGACTCATGCAACTTTCTCTTGTACCGTAACAAAACCACTAAGATCCCCTCAGGCATGTCCAGACTCTAACAAAACTACATAAACTACAACTGTTCTTAAAAAAAATATTCTTAAATGCTCATCAACCTCCATACAAGTCAAAAAGCATGAAGACTGGCAGACTGACTTTTCCTAATCATCCCTACCTTATCACCGCTAAGCATCAGCCATAATGATACTTTCTGTTCAAAAGGTTTAACCTTATAATAGCAAGAAAGATTTAGAGAGAAAAGAAAGTCCTTTTGTTTAATGCTGCACAAAATATTCCCAGACTGCGATTAATGGAGAAGCCACACTCCTGGAGTAAACCCTGACTAGTGGCTAGCTCTTACACTCCTTGCTTTTTCCACTGCCTCCTCCATTCCAACCACTAAATCATGTATCAAGAAGATAAAACTGATACATCTTTTCCAAGTATTACATCCGCATGCTAGCAATTGCTGTGTTTACTGATGGGATACTATGCAGTAATAAGTGGGGAAAACATTCATTTAGCAGGAGAAATAGACAAGGCTTTTTGAACCACCCTCTCCCGAGCCACATTACAGACCTCTCCTTCATACAAAGTACTATCTTATCCTCCAGAGAGGATCAACCCCCGTCTATGCACACCTTGTACCCAGTGCCATCATCTCTGATCCCTAAGAGCACGCAAAATTACTTTTCCATTTATTGATACCATAAATAAATAAATAAAAATACAGGCTTAATATTTAGAAGTAAATACGCACATTCCACGGGCCCCAGAACTGCAACTGCTCTAAAAATTACCCTGGTGCCAGCTGGGTAAGATTTTCTCAAGGTCTTGACTTTTTACATTCACATTTGTCTTGTGCAGATAAGCCATCACACTGAAGCCACTGCAAACAGTAAGGCTACCTAAATTTAGCGTAAGACAAGATAAAGGCATACTCTATTCTGCTATAAATATGATGCTATTATCCTACATTATAGGTTGTTACATTTTAATAGTAGCAAGTTTTATTAAAAAATGGATGTACAGTGCTGTAAGTATTTTTTATATAATGCTGTATACCCCAATTTCATTTATTTCTATCCTCTAAAATTCCATCCACTTTAAATGGAAGTACTCTAATATGTCTTTTTTCATTCCTGCCAGTAAAAGAGCAACTATTTAGGGGAAAGAACAAGAAGAGAAATGCTAGGCCACTTTCTGTGAGTTTGTGGGGGTTTTTTTCCCCTCTGCAGTCCTCATGAGAGAAAGCCTTGAATAAAAACTTTTTATTTCTTAAGTTGTTATTCTGGGATAATAGGGGATTGATACTCATCTCCCCCAGACTCAGCATGATCTGGTGACTTCAAAACTGCTTTTCACATTTCAGAGGCAAATCTATCGTCTTACTGAGCTGCTTGTTTTCAGCAGAAACCCTTTTCATGTTACTGTATTTAGTCATTACATTTACGGTATATAAAATATATTCAGTTTTGTAAAAAGGTGTTTGATTTGCCTTACACTTCTACGTTATTTACATATCTTGCTTTTCATTTTTTTTTAAATTAACATTTCCATATAAATGAGCTATAAAAATTTTAGATAAGAAAGGCTTTACAAATACCCAAATTTGAAAGTGGTACTTGATATTATCCTTTGTCTGTCCTAGAAATTATTCCCTAGAAAAAGAAAAAAGTTCCAAGAGAATAAATATTTTCAATTTATTAACTTCTGTCCTTTAAAATATCTTGAAGAGTTTTATTTACTTTAAAATCATTTACCCCACTCTAAGAAATATCTTTAAACATAGCAAATCAATCAAGTAGATCACCATAAGACGTGCAACAACTCCCCAATACACACAAGTCAATGAATATATCACAGCCCACAGAATTTGTTCAGAAACAACATTTAACTGTTACCTGCTATACTATAGTGATCAGAAACATTGTTTGTTTCCATACTTCAAGTCTTAATTAAAAAAGGTCTATTGAGCTCAATAAAACAATTCCTTTAAATTAGCTGAAATATCCTTCCAAATGCACACAACTGGATTTGTTGAACATTTAAAACATCAGTAGAAAATTCTCAAGCTTCAAATATTTTTTAGGTTATGAATAGAAATCAAGTAATGAGGTAGCCCACAACACAACAAATATTTTCCATACGCTAACCAAACCTTAAGTTCTTAACATTCAGGAATATTCAGCTAGCTGTTATTCATAAAACTTATTTAACATTTTCCTTGCTTCTCCTCTGCCCATACAAATAACTGAAAGACAACAGACTTCTGTAAAAAATGTATGGTTGTTTATTACAAGGAAAATGTTATTTGTAGAAGTATTCATGGCCATTTAGATCCATGATGTAAAGAAAGCATATAAACTAGTCCAACAATGAACACAAGCACTTCATTTTTCTTGGGTTTACTCAAACTCGAGCTTCAACCTTTCTGACCTTAACCAAGCAAAGATTCAGGAGAAAGTCTTGTTCTGGAAGTCTTCATGTAACAAGCACATCTGAATACAAAGTACATGGTAGTGTGGGCCCATAATTCAAAAAAAGATATTATATTCCACTCAGAGAAATGCATGAGATGCCCAAGCTGATTTCACTAGATTGTTCAAGTCACATGAATTATTTTAGTCATTTTATTTAAAAGGGAGCTAACGGTATTCCAGCATGGCAGTTGAAAATGCTGAAATACAACATGACCCTTTTCTCCTGCAGCAAATTAACATTTTAGGCAGATTTCTAACACACTGACCTATGGTGTCTCTCTATCTAAAGATACAAGATTAAATCAATTAAGCATATATACTGGATAGATTCAGAATTGGTTCAAATTATGACTGAAATAAAGTAGGCTTCAAAAGCTACCATTTCTTCATCTCTAAAAGCTATGCCTTCACAAGACATAGGTAGGAAAAGGGCATAATGGCATTTTACAGGTCATGATCAGATGCTCCTGTACATAGTAGTCCATGACAATCTGCTACAGACAGTCCTGGTTTGGGCCACTTATATAGCTCCCACATCCCATCCTGAGCCAGCACCAGACTCATGGGACCCTGAGGCAAAGCCCAAGCAAGAGGGTACGCTCTTCTCCCACCTACCTACCACATAATTTGCGCTGCTACTGAAACTGCTGGAGCCTGAAGCCACTAGCCTGATCTTTTCCTCCCAGGGAAGCCCTGGTCTGAGTGTTCATAGTTTTACATTATATAAACTGTACATACACATTTGTTGCAAACAACATTCACCGGTCTATTCAACACTGTAACACTGCTGTAGCCAAACACAGGTCGAGTGAGAAACTGTAATTCCAGATATAGCGGAGCCTAAAAGTAACAAGTGGACAGCAAACCATGGGGCCCACTTTTCCAAAATGTTACATTCATGCTCCATATCTCTGGATGCACGACTAGGAGCTGGGGTTCACTGCTCATATACATTAGCAAGCCGTTCTCTGACCACCGCCTGCTTAAAAGGATCTCTGCAGGCAGCTGCACAGCCCTTCTAAGCCTTGCTCTTTGCCTTGCCATGTATCATCCCCATATGATATGCTTGCATCTACATTAGTACCACTTCTGGCTACTGTGGCTAGGGTTGAAAAGGCAGATAGAACCTTAAGATTTCCCTCAAGTCCCCCCATTTTCAACTTGCATTTGTCTACCAAATTAACTTCCTTTCCTGCTGCATGCATTCTTCCTAGACAATAATATTTTTGTAACTGCAATGAAACGGGCAGTGCGCTGCTGTAACAGAAAAGGAACTCACAATGAAGGATTATCCCAGCACCACTTTATGGAAGCACAGAGTCTTTGCAGCACAAATACAGTGTTATTTGCTTCTCCTCATAAAGCACTAGCAAGCAAAAATATAATTAACAGCAGAGAAAGCAAGTTACTCAGTACAGTGCATAATTGGAACTTGCTCATACCACCAGCAGGGCTCAAAATAATTGCCTCTCTTTCACAGTACAAGCAGCAAACTGAACTAAAAGCTTCACATTTCGCATTCGGAATCAGCCTGTCCAAAGCATGTCAGCTGAGTAAGTGGATTGTCAGTATAATGTGCACACTCTCTAAAAACAAGTTTCCCCTTTCCTACTAGGAAGGAAAAGAACACTTAAAAAGCAGCACAGTAGAAGCTATAATGCTTTTATGCTAGTACCACTACTGTGCAAGTTCTATTTTGAAATTCCTGTTTATTAACTGGATTACAGGTATCTACAGGTTGGTTGCAGTTAAGTTATTAACACATTAAGTGCTGTTTCAGATGATGCAATTAGTTGCCCTTTACCACAGACCAGATGGTTCAGCAACATTAACCTCAAAAAGTGTTTACAGATTGCCCTTTAACACACATAAGGGGTTCAGGCACCTCTAAAACACAGCTTTCTACTCCAGAACTTCACCACAGTCTTAATTGAAGGGCCTTGGCTAACACTGAGGTTGACTGTATATTGCAGGAGCAAAGCCTGAAGATCTCCAAAATCCCTAATAGAAAAACCACTACAGCTTCCAATTCACCCCACTGACAATCCAAACTGGGCAGGGAGGGAAAAATAAAAAACAAACGCAAGCGCACACCACCCATCCCACCTGGAGCTGGGCTAAGTTTTACATGGGTAAAAACCATTGATCATAGATGATGCCAAAATCAGCACAGCCATCACCCTCAGAGGCATTTCCATTCTAGGGCCTCATTTTGGTTCCCAGGAAAGAGACTGTGGCAGTCCTGAACACTTCGCAGGACTTCCCACAGGCAAACATGCACCCTCTGACAGCATCATAATAGTGAGGAAATTGTTGAGGGATTTCACTCCTTTGTTTCTGCATTTAACTCTCAGCACAAAAACGGAAGCCAAGCTAACGCTTCTTAAAAAAAAAAAAAAAATCAGATCCTGGACATTTTGTCAGTATCTCACAAATAGTAAGGCAGACAATAGAATCTGTGTAAGGCTGAAGTGACATCCATCGTGAAGCTGTATCTGTAAGTCCCCTGCAGACAGGGCTACTGGCAGAAGGAAAATAAAATGGCTCTACCATGAAAATGTAGAATAACTGCAAACAGAATAAATACTTTCATGTTGGTCTTAGCACAGAAGGAAACGGACAATTGACAAAAAAGCTCAGGTACCTACTTTTGCAGTCATTTTTGCCAGGAGTTCTTGCAAATCCATGATTCCTTGCACAAGACTTAAGAAATCACTGCAGGTCGGGCATGCTCAATAAAGGAAGCATAAAACAAAACAGAAAGGAAGAGAAGGAAAGACACAATAACCCATAAGTAACCAACAGTATATTAGGCTTGATTTATCTGAACATAAAATGCAATCTGTTTACAAAGAATTTTTGCCTTCTGGAACTCAGCACAAGCTAAAATGACAAGCCTGAAAGTAGTCTTTTTAAAACAAGGAAGTCATTTGTATGAAAAATTTAAAATGGAGAGAATAAAGAGATTGCTACTTACTGCGATTCAGATTAGGACACTGCATTATATAACCGTTAGGTATAAAGATGACTTTCACGTCTTGAATAACACCCTTTGTAAAAAAAGAGAAAACTGGTAGTACAGATTACAAGCATTCAGTTAGTTCTGTACAAGCTGTTTCACAAGTCATTTCTTAAGCGGGTACAAAAAACTGACCAGCTCACTCCTCTTGTGAGGAAAATAACGACACAGACAAAATACAACAACTACTCCTCTCTTCCTGTGTGCCTGGATATTAATTTTCATAAAACACAGAAATAATACTGCTTCGTCTTTTGCAATTGCCAAATATAAGCTGCTTAGGTGTCTTAAACTGGGGTGAGACTGGTGAAAAAGCAGTTAAGTAATATCCATTACTCAAGCCTATGGCACACTTTTCTAAAAGACAAAAAGGAAACACAGCAATGCTCTTCACAGTCCTCTTTGGCTAAATCTCTGAAATGAAACGTTATGAAAAGAGAAGTAGATTTTTACTCACCTCTTGTACTAGATACACTTTAGTTGTTTGGTTTAGTTTAGCTTACTAGCTTTGTATCTCAACAGACAGCTCATGTACACATGCCATCAGTTAGAATTAAATCCCCTCTAACACAGCCAGATGGAAAGATCCCCTGTGCAGGACTGGCAGAAATCAGGTCTCCAAGGTCAGAGCCAGCTAAGTGCTGGCGGTATGAGGCTGAGAAACTGAACTGGGCAGGACTGGAGAGAGGGAGGACCAAAAGGTCCAGTGCGGGCTGCATCTTCTGTTGTCTCTGACATGCAAGGATGTCCCTGAGAGAAGCAGCAGACATGAAGGATTGTGCAGTATCCTTGCACACCTGGGTCCTGAAGAACCCTAGATCCTTCAGCCTCGAAAGTGCTGAAGCTTGTGTCTGCTCTTTTCAGCTCAGTACAAAGCTCCAGCTCCATCTTTGACTGCTTAACATACATACTCTGCAAGATCCACTACCTTTAGTAATGTCAAGGTCACTAAGAGAGAGGAGCAAGGGAACACAAGGGACTTCTAGTGCTGCTACTTGCACTTTCCCTGACTGTTAATCAGATGATGTGGCATTGTTCTATCCCCTCCCAGATACAGAAGAATTTCTTCAATTTGAAAGGAAATTTATCATCACAGACGTTATCTAATAAATTACTGATTTGTAAGACTATGTTTTAATTTTTAGTTAAATTGCAATAGAATTAATTTTGCAGACCGAGTACATGGTCACTAGCTCAAAGCGTTGAACTCCATCCATAAATAAAATACGGGCCTCAGATAGCCCTTGAAGCCTGGCAAGTACAGTAAGTAACATGTAACATTTAACATTTATGTGTTCATTTGCCAAAACAGCAGAAGGTAATCAGCAAGCACCGTTTCCTGCTTACTGTTTCATGATCAAATATGAACTGAAAATATTAATAGACATAATCAGATCACACTGTCTTTCTTGCAGAAGTATATACATTTATTAACCTTTTCATCTATGAGAATAATGAAACTATCATAATAATGAGAAGTAATACTGTCACTGGAAATAGAACATCCCAAAAGCCATTTCACATACTTTCTGCTAGCAGTCATCAGCAAGAAATTAAAAGGTGAGGCATAAAAATATATTTCGATGCTTCAGCCTCTCCAGTGAAAAGCTCAACCAAGAGCGAAAGAGATGACAAAGTTTCACCAGACCCTATCACACACCTAACAAGACAACGCCCAGAGAGAAATGACACTACATCTTCCTTGGCCTTAGTTTAAAAGTGCATATTGAACTTCAAGTATGTTTGTTGCATCACAGCCCCGCCACTCAATTGTCTTTTGGATAGATTTGTACATCCTGAAGAGGAAACACAACTATTTTTTGTATCTTTTACCACGGAAAAACATATGAACTTCAATTCACCAACACAGATGCCTTCTAAGTCTATAAATCCTATGAAACAGAATTAATACGATCAAACATAGAAGTGAACCTTCAAAGAGCAGAAATTTTGCTGATGTATTTTTTAATAGAAAAATTTCATTATAAGCAAACAATTATTACAGCCATAATTATTCTAACACACACAAACAAACTTGGACTATGCCTCCTTCAGCATTAAGTTTAGGCTGCCAAAAGCATTCCACACCCACAGCCCAAGGAGACTTAGGCACACACAGCTCCCCAGGGGAGGCCCAGGGCCCTGGTTCTCCTTGGCATGGGGGGAATTCTTCAGTCCACACTCTGTGAAAGGACATCAGGATTTGACCTTGACAAGGAGACGTCAGTGGTCAAAATCTTTCCATTTTTCCCCTCCCGAGCAGACATCAACTTTATATTATCATTAAGGCATTTGGCTAATTGCAACCAAAGCTTCAGTTCATCATCAGGACTCACTAGCTTGAAAAGCCTTCATCTGCACAGGCAGATTACCAACTACAAGACGAAATTCAGGCCCACAGAGCTAAGTATCAAGCCCATCCCACGAGGAAGTAATACAAAAGCCCTATTTATTGCCCTTCTCATGTCTGTATTAAATAGAGGAGGACTCCTGCATTCTGTGAAAAGGCTCCTGTATTCCATGAGCTCTCCACTTCTGCATTTTCATTTCCTCCGTTGCCTTTCATCCTCTTTAAAACCCACTTCTCCCACAGAGCTAACGCATGCTACACAGCTGGGCAAGCTGCATCAGCCAGGGCTGGTGAATGGCTCTGCACGGAGGCACTGGCAGACACGCCTGAAACTCTGGGCCCAGGCAATGCTATACCAGCACCACTAGATCTCCCCACATCAGCACTGTGCTCCTCTACACAGGGCAGGCATGCCCCGCGCAAGGCACTTGAACAGCTGCCCTGGGCACTGTATTTACCTAATACCTAATACCAAGTATGCATATGATGCTGTGCAGTAAAAATAACAATATACTTCTCAAGCACCTACTCTACAATCCCCAGACACAGCAGCAGGGTCAATGGAGCCTGCTATGGCAGATATGAAAATTACCATCTTTCGACATGAATCACCTAGTCAGCAATGCATTAATAAGCTCATTACTGCAGCAGCTCTTCGGAGAGAGCCTTAGGGGGCAGGGCTCTCCCCAGAGATAAAATCATTTTTGCAGATAATTCTGATCCTCACAGCAATCAGATCCATCCTAGAGTGAGGGTTCCTGGAATGTCTGCTATCACTCTTCCTCTTTTCAGTTGCATTTACTTTGGTTTCCTAATCTGATTATAATGATATTCTCTAGCCCTAAAACAAATCTTGGTTTCAGGCCACATAAAGAAACCTGAAGGGTCAGCATGTACCTTTTGAAGGCAGTAATTCATGAGATTCCCCATCAAAGCAAACAGACGGCTATCCTAAGTCTGCACCGCACTTGCTCCCACCACTACTGTCCTAAAACCATTCTGTCTTCTCTGAACTCTGAATGCTTGGTTGTAGCAGGGAAGTTACAACTAATAGATACTAGTTGTAAGGGGCGAGCCTTCAATTCCCTTGATTGTGCTGCAGAGCACTCCGCTCCCCAGCAAGGCCACAGATAGACACAGCAGGGCTACTTGCGAAATAGGGTGTGGAACAAAAGCATAAATTAGAAAAATGGCAGCAACTAGCCACAGTGATTTACGCATATCATATCCCCTCCTTCCTCTTCTGATATTCTGAAGAATTATGATCTAAAATAGGCATGAGAATATGACTCAAAATGTGCTTTAATGCTATTCATTTATGGAGAGACGTAACAATTACCTATCATTAAAGAAAGAAAATTTTGGAACGGCAAAGACGATACTTAGAATAGTAACTAGTGCTTTTAGATACATATATTATCACGGCTCCAACACACATACAAAAATGCTAATTCTTTTTTAACGTTCTTATTTCCCTGCAGATCTCTGTTTACATTAAGGAAAATAGATCTATTTTTTTATATGCTAAAACAGTGAAACAAATTGCTCTGAAAAAGAAAGGGAGGTCCTGCTGAGCATGTAAATATACGGAAAGAGATGTGTACTCTTTACAAACTGGCAAAATCCCAAGTTTTTGCAATGAGTAATATAAAAAAAAGTAAGATTTCTGAATCTCTCAAGCAGGATTAAAAAAAAAACAACCAATTATATTTCTGCCCTTAAGAAAGTTAGTAAAATATTCAAGCATGCATAAAGCAAAGTAAGGCACTTGTCGACTTTCATTATGATCAATAAAAACTGTCAGCTCATTAGCATATCATTAGCTACCCTGCTGTTTCCAAAGTGTTAACATGTAGAAATATTAATTTACAAACATATAATATCCCAGAGTTCTGAGGCTCTGACTGCCTGCATAAAATAAGAATTTAAGACGGGCGAATCCAATATAACTTCTTTTTTTCCCATATAGCTATAAACATATGTTTACCATCTGTGGAATTATGGGAATCAGCTGAGGTAAAAAAAAACAACAGCTGTAGAATGAAATAATATTATCAATTTCACTTCACAGTGACAGCTCAGCTGCTGGAGGATGAAATGTACTCTAGGTTCAGAGAAACACTAGGTTCAGAGCAACTCCAGGACCATCATTCAAGTTAGAAGTTAGCTTTTACTTCTGTTTCACAATTAAAATTGTTAGTTGCTATGCTCCACTAATTTTAGCACAAAATAATTGTTCTAGCTTGTTGAAATCTGGGGACTTTGAGGAGAGGTCCTCAGAAAAACAGCAACTTGTAAAATTGTCTCATGAACTGACAGCTTCAAAGGGAAACTGAGTGGGTGGCAAATCACCTTGGCAACAAATCCATGCCAATATCGAGGATAAGCAGATTGGCCTATCACTGCACTATAACTGCTTTCACCGACAAGCACTTGCACCACGGCTTGTTATCCAAAACTGTAAGAATTATCAGAAACTTTCCTGTAGCTTCCTTACAAAGTAAAAGAAATAATTTTCAGGTGGAAGGGGGTGGTTTTCATTTGTTGGTGGATTTTGTTGGTTGGTTCAGCAATTCAGTCACAACGAGAAAATCATATAGCCCAACCAGGGGCAAAAAAAAATGAACGAAAACATGCAGGAGAGTGCTTTACAAGTTGTAGGTCCAAACTGCAATTCTGGAAATATACTGCCGTTAGTTGAATCTGGAATATATTGCCATTACTTGAATCCCCTTTTTCCTCCACTAAGTTACTCATGTGTGTATGGCCTACTCAATGATGATGTCTTGGGCAGTCTCCTACACAGAAAAAGACAGGCTTTCCAGCCAGAAGGCAGGAGCTCGAGTACTGCCAACTACCAGCCTTTTAGCCTGGGCTGTTCAAAAGCAATGGAAGCTCCAGAGGACCAAGAAGCTCACAAACAAAACTCGGTGACTCACTGTTCAATCTCTGTTGGGAAACACAGTGACACACTTAGCTGAGAAAAAATGAAATGAAGGAAGGTACACTGGGAACAGAAAAATCTACTGTTTTGCGGCAAGGCAAATGCACTGCATACAGTAGCGAGTATCTGCCAAAGCCAGAAGGATCACAAGCCAGAAGACCTCTACGCTAGAAGTCAGTGTTGACAGGGGCAAACAAGGAAGAGTCACCCAAGGCATACCGCAGAAGGATGAGGCTATTCTGCATGAGAAATCAAGGAGGAAATGGTTTCTGAGAGTGACTAAGACCACCACTATCTGGCCAGGAGACCATAGCAAAGCGGTTGTTTCATGAAGTGCCAGAGCACAGCAGGTAGGTGAAACCTAAAGTAAGGAAACCAAACAAAAACCCCAAGTACTGGGCACTGCAGTCAGTGATTACAATACTCTCACTTGCAGAAAGAGAGCCTTTTCTCTAAGTGTTGGACCTGCCTCAAATCCCAAGTCCATGGTTTCTACCAAAATTCAAACAAATCAGGTTTCAGCAGCGTAAGACAACTGATCAAAAATATCTTGTTGGGCTATTCATTAATTTCCTTCTGTACGTGCAATTTCATATCTGCTTACCTTAAAGAAGCCATGTTTTCTGTTTCTCTGTCCAAGCCATAAATTGCTTTCAGGTGTCAAATTCGTTTCTGGGGGATCAATGATGCGTTCATAAATCCTGTAGAGGAAATACACTGACATTACTTGAATCCTCTTTTTCCTCTGAAAAGTTCCTAGTCAAATAAGTTAACAATAAAAGATGGAAAGGAACAAAAAAAATATATTTTCTTCATTAAACACTGTATTTATCATTGATAGCTATGAAGGTATATTATAACTTTAAAAGAAAAAAAAAATACTGTTGAAATCACTAACATAAGAAGACTGCATAGAACTGAAACTCCCCTTGTGCAACCGTGCAGCACTAGGCTAAAGAACTCACCATAGCAGGGAAAACAATAAAATGTCATCATGCTAGCTGAGGGCTGTCCTTCAAACCCAACTGCCCATTCTGGAGAAAAAGTGCAGTCACACACAAGATCCAATCAGAGAAACAACCCTTCGGGATTTTCAGATTGGTTAGAATTTTGAATAGACTCCACAAAAAAAAAACTTGATTTCATCTCTCCATCTATGGCCTGTCTCTACATTTATGTCATTCATCCCTGCACCTGAACCTTTATCCACTTCTCCCACATTTGCTGCTGTAACTGGATTCACTTGGCCAGGGTGCTCACGCCTGCTGCCACTACGGCACATCCAGCTTGCCCATGTCTCTAGCACCTATCTGGTACAGAAGGGGACCTCTTTACGTATGTCTGGTACCTAGCACTACAGGGACAATTTATTGGTTATTCTTCAAGGAACTAGAAATAATAGCAATAAGTAATAACAATGACAACAAGTAACACGAGGTCAATAAGCAAACTTTAGGTACTGTAAACTTGCACAAGAATGCAGTAATGTACATACCAAATATCTAAAATTAATTCATGAAAAATTGCTGTAACACAGCATTTTTAAATTCATTAAGGTAAGTACCTGGAGTTTTAAAAAGGTTTCACTTGGAATTTTTTACTTGTTTATTTTTAAAAAGCTATAATGAAGTTTCCATAACACCTTTTTCAGGAACTCAGACTATTACAAAAACAGCATCATTTTAGAAAATGAAAAATTCAAGACCAAAGCTACTGACCCTGGATTCTCATATTGCCATGTCAGATTGGTAGGAGCCATGAACTCACTGCTTCATAACAAAAGCAGCATGCTTAATAGGGATTATTGAGACGATGACGAAATATATTTCCATTACTGTGCAGCTCGCGGGGTGCATGCATTGCTGTGTAATCACACCAGTGTGACAGCCAACAGAAAAGACTCCGAATGTGTCAAGACCTGTAGCTTAAAGGGGTGAAATTATCTGTACGGTTAAAAGGGATAAATATATTTTTTTCTTTAAAACTATGGCTTTAAAACAAACATGAAAAATGAACACAAAAGAAAAATGCAACTCAGTCAACTCACTGCACAGTTATCTTCCCATTTACACTCCAGATCTTTCTAGCACAGGCCCACCAAGTGCAATCATTGATGTTCACATTGTAAGTTGCCACATGTATCGTGTTTGCATGGCAAGGGTTTGGTAGCAGGGGGGCTACAGGGGTGGCTTTCTATGAGAAGCTGCTAGAAGCTGGGACAGCATATTTAAAAAGGCAGGGGGGAGCGGGGGGTGCGGGGGAAGTCTGCTGCACGACAGCAGCCAGAAGAGAAGAGTGAAAATATGAGAACGTGTGATAGCAACAACTGCACAGACACCAAGGTTGGGCAGAAGGGGCTCCAGGTGCCAGAACAGAAGCTCCCCAGCAGCCCATGGTGAAGCCCACGGCGGGGCAGGCTGTGCCCCTCAGCACATGGAGATTATCGGGGGGGGGCAGATCCCCACCTGCAGCCCAGGAAGGGCCCCACACTAGGGAACAGGATGCCCCAAGTGGGCTGTGACCCCACGGGGACCCATGCTGTAGCAGGCTTCTGACAGGACCTTCAGTCCTATGGAGAGAGGAGCCCAGGCTGGGGCAGGGTCGCTGGCAGGACGCGTGACCCAGGGGGGCCCACGCCGGAGCAGGCTGGGCCTGAAGGACGGCACCCACCTGGGGGGGGCTCACACTGGAGAAGTTCATGAAGGACTATCTCCCATGGGAGGGACCCCACACTGGAGCAGACAAAGAGTGTGAGGAGGAAAGAGCAGCAGAGACAACGCATGATGAAACAAACACAACCCCCACTCCCCATCCCCCTGTGCCATTTGTGGGGAAGAGGTAAAGGAAATCATGAGTAAAGTTAAACTTGGGAAGAAGGGAGGGGTGGCAGGAAGGTATTTTAAGATTTGAGATTATTTCTCATTACCCTACTCTGATTTGAATTGTAAAAAATTAAACTGATTTCCTTGAGTCAAGTCTGTTTTGCACATGACAGTAATAGCCGAGTGATCTCCCTGTCCTTATCTTGACTCATGAGCCTTTCATTACATTTTTCTCTCCCCTGTCCAGCTGAGGATGGGAGTGACAGAGCAGCTTTGGTGGGCACCTGGCCTCCAGCCAAGGTCAAACCCACCATGCCATGTTATTGGAAAATTCAGACATTTGCAGAGGCATAGAATAACCTCCCAGTATTAAAGAACTTCAAGAAAGGTCCATAAAAAAATTCTATCAAAGTACAGAGTCTTATATATTCCACCAACTTTTGCCTATCCAGAAATGAAGGAAACTATTTGTGAAAACCAAATGGAAGCAATCTAAAAAACTAGAGGCAAACTTAGTATTTCCTTAAAAAGAAACAACAAAAACTATCTCAAACCTAAGAACAAAATAAGTATGTGAAAATTTCAGCATAAGGATGTGAGTACAGGAGTCCAAAGGCAACTTCTAACACTCATGATTTTATTGCTCGGGTTTATCATAATTATCATCAGCCCTAATTCATCACATTTCATCAACATGATACATTCAAAGCTCTAGGAAATTCCTGCCTCCACTAGCTAATTAGTTCTTACTATCTATAAAATTACCATGCTGAGCTGTTTTACCTGTTCCAACAGCAAAACAAGAGTATATTCTTTTAAACCATGTTTTGAGAATTATAGGAATTTTGCATTGACCCTCTCTATCAATATTTTAAGGTGTAAGTAGACCACTTCTGCCATACCTCATGCAAAATTGAAGATCTACTCAGATGCAAAACTTGTGCAAAATGCTGAAAAAGGAACAAAGAGTTGACATGCTCCCTGAGAAAACCAATCACCGAATTGCACTATCACATTAGGGATTTCTCTTTGCATATATAACATACCTTCACTCATGGCTTAGGTTAATTATGTTGTCACCGGAAAATTTTCTAATCTCATAAAAAGGCTAGTCAATATTCCATAAAGAACTCCATTTCTGCGAGCAGACAAAATCCCAATCTGGCCAGGTTCAACACTACTTTATTGAAGAACATTTGATTTTTATTCACCTAGCCTAGTTAAAGTTTCTAAAGCAACTCTACAGTATATGTCTGCAATTACATGTAAAAATGCCAAAATCTAACTGACATCATTATATGACGGTTCAACAACAGCAAGTAAGGAAGACTAATCAGAGACAGGCTAAAGTGGTTTATCATGTCTTTTCTGACAATTTAACAAAGACTTTCAATCTATGTGGAAAAGGCTGTAGTGACTGTCCTTCCAGAGTCTCTTCAGAAAGCACCATAGGACACACGGTCAGGATTCCCCAGTTAAAGGCTGGTTTGTGCCTTATGCCATATGTGTGTAAGGGACTGGTTGGTTTTCTTCACTGTAGATCTGTCCATGAAGGAATAGGCCTAGGACTCAAGAGAAGTCATGAGAAGCAGATCAGTCCTTACTTATCTTCCTATATAAAAAGATGTTCTGGTTGACACTATTTGGTTTGTGAACAACGTGAGCTCACTTTATTACTGTATACTGGTAAACATCTGCAAAAAGCCCCAGTGGGCATACACACAGCTTATTGCTACCACTGTAATCCCCTCTATACTCTTGAGAAATGAAAAGGTCAAAAAGCACATCTGAATTCAGAACTGTCAAAAAAAAAAATCATCACAAGGAACGTGGTTCACCTTATACTGCTTCTCTAATGAAGGATTAAAACAAAAAAAACTACACAGAAAAAGAAAAAGCACCCTGTCACTCCTGACAAAAAGGGAGAGTGATGAAAAAAAAAAAAATCCAAGGATCCAAGGGACATTTCCAGCAAGACTGGAAGCTACTACACAAAGGTAAAACAGCTACACAACGAACAACTAGAAGTGCATGGAAGAAGCATTTGAAAATTAATATGAGCAAAGAAACATGATAACATTACTAAGTCTCAATCAGTGGATTTAATAAAGATGAAAACAAGCATTTTCAAATATCAGTGGGCAGTTTCACCAGCTACATGCACTGGCAACTGACAGCCAGCAGAGCTGACTGATGTGCAGCTGGAACAAAGCCAGGAACTGGGCACACCTCCTGGACACCAGGTTCATGTTCTAAATCACAAGAACATCAGCAGCAGTTTGGCACTCCTAGAGCAGGTTTTTAAGGACAGAGACTTCATGGGTAGTGAAGACACCTCATCCATACAAAATTTTTAAGGTGGCACTTGCATAAGTAGTTGGGAATAGGTTTTCACACCGACATTGGGATTACCCACGTATGTAGGCCACGTACAAATCCATCAAATGTTACTGATTTTTCAGGGGTTTTCTATGCTCAGACAAAACCATAAAGCACATACATTTCGTAACATATCTCAAAGTGTAATAAGACAAGTTACTACATAAAGATGAAATTCCCTTAGAACTACTGCTTGCTAAGTGGGGGAAAAACCTTGCTCTGATCCCTTTTCTGTGTTGGCATTCTTTTGGAAGAGGTGTTTGCCAGGCTGAAAAACTGCTGTTGCTGAATAGACACAAAAGGATCCTTCTTTTTTTACCACTACAATGAGCTTCCACATCACTCTTATTCCCTTGCTTGATTTTCTGCGTCGAGGTGTGTCACCTTATACAGCTTTATCCATGCTTGACCAATACTTTGTATTTGGCATATGAATAGCTAAATTATATCTACTACACTTTCAGTTTATGAAGTGCTGGTGTAGAGCTCCTTGGAGATCAGTTTCCAATACATTTGGCTTTGACACCCACACAAGAGAAATGCGCAATACACTTCACGAGAACAGGAATGCTTAGAAAGAGGACTCCAGGGAACTGTGGTCTCTAAAATTACTGCAGACTGAATAGCCCCTCCAGCATGAGGAGACCCAGGTCTCTAGGTTAATGGAAGCTCTACTCCATACTTCAGACTTTCAGATTTATGATTACTGCATTCACTTTCCAGGAGAAAGCTTTATTTGCCCTTACTTTACACTGACATATTTCAAAGAAGCTAAACCATAAACCTGGAGTAATACAACCATAATCCTTCTTTCTTGAAACACTCCTGGTCAAAATACATCCACTAACCACTGATCCATTTAGCTAAATGTAGTAAGAAAAACACCTGTTAACTGGCAAAGACCCATGATATCCCTGTGTCCTGTATCTATATCTCTACCTTATCTGCACACTTCAGTTTACTAAATATTCTTACGGAATCCTTAGAAACACCTTTTTCAAGGATGCGTTCCAAACAGGGGTCTGTGACATATGAATACAATATACAGAAAACAGAAAAAGTATAAAATAATCAGTGGATTCCTTAAAGGAAACATCTAAAATATTTGCCTGCAAATACACATACACACACCTTTCTCTGCATAGAGGAAGAACCTCTCTAGAAATAAAGCTTTGCTGGACAAGGGGACAGTTCCTTTACACCCACGCAACATAAAATTATTTTTATCATTTTTATAATGTTCTGTTAAACAGGGAAATATCCTCATTTTACATGTGTGCAAACTGAAACACAGAAATTGTTTGACTAAGATCACAAGGATGGAGTCAAGGAGAGCTAAGCCACTAGTCTAGGCACGACTGAGGCTTAACTGCCTCACACACCGGGCCATATTCCCTCTGGAAAAAATGTGTCATGGAATTGTCTTTTACAGCAAAGGTTTCTTAAGTTTTGCTTGTTAAAGTTGCACGTAACACTTGAAGTGTATTTCCACTTTTGTGGAGATACCGCTCTACTTCATACATATAATATTTGCCGTGCCAGAAACATTTTCGAAATAGCCAAAATACTCAGCAGAACATGAAAATAAACTTTGTGTCCGTTTGTATTAGAATATGTTGGCCAACATGGACTGCTCAGGAGATGCAACTGCCTAAAATTCTGAACAATAAAATAGACCACAACTCTAATGGTTTCTACCAAGTAGCACACCAAATCATGAAATTTCCAAATTATTTTAGCTCCAAAATAAGAGTAGGTTACTTAAACAGGAACATGCCTTCCAAAATTTGTGGGCAACATATGAACCAAAGAGATTTATTTTATTTGTAGTACAATGAAGAAATAAATAGCTGCAGACAAAATACCCTTGCGGCTGAGGCATGGCAGGAACCCTATTTCTCAGTCCCTGGTCTCAGCCCAAGAGCAGGCTTTTTTGTTCCTGATATGGCTGCCATACTTACTCTGTTGAAGCTATAAACCTCCACGTACTGATGAGGTGTTGAATTCATGGCACCCCATTTTAGATGTCTAAAAAGTTTACACCTACAGTGGAGCTAGTCCTCTAGACTGACTTCATTTATCAATGAAGAGACATAAGTATTTCTAGGGTGTGATTCATCATACAGCAAAATAATTACTCTCTCAAGGCCCCTACAATATAACTGCACAGGAGCCCTTGCTGACATCAGGGTGAATCACCAAAAAAGATTTTTGCAATTCAAAACCTGATCATCAAAACTGACACACTCTCACAACCATTCCTTACCCTGTAAACACCCATCTGGATTCTCAGATCCTTTAAATAAACTGAAGACTACAGAGAAATCACACAAAATAACACACTGTTCATGGCAGTTTTTGAAATAGCACTCTCAAACTTTTGTAATAGGAAGTTGGAGGAGAGAGGAAAGTTCCCCCATGTTTTGCATCAGCCTTTCTCCTAATTTAATTTGCAGAGGTATTGACCACCTTTGTGTTGGCAACCATTGTTGCCATCTCCAGCTGCGGCTGCAAAACCTCAGTAAATCTGAAATAGCAAATGTCAGGCCTCCTGATACAGCCCATTATATAAAAATAGGCAGCTGTTTTAAAAAGTTTGCCCAACATGTTTTCTGAATCCCAGCTGCGTAAAGAAACTGACAATCATATCAGTCCCTAGCTTCAAGATACAATAATGGCATTTGTCTTTTTGTCTATTCTTCTGAAGGGATTAAGAACTGATTTTAAAAAGAAATTCTAGGCTATCTTTACATATTTCTCTTTCAACCTGTTTCCTATATGCTTCCCAATGAAAACGTGTCAATACCAACATGATTGGATTTTCTTGATAGTGTTTACAGACAGGATGCATTATTTGACATGCATTCAGTTCTGGAGCAACTTTAACTGAATCATTCATTCAGTTTCCAGTATTCTGTTTCAGGAAAATAATCTTCCCGAGGGAAATTTTGATTTTTCATGCTATCTCCTCTGTCATAGTCTAAGAGTTCACAATCACTTAACAGAGGAAAGCAATTTAGATTAAAACCTCCAGTTTTTCAGGAAGCCTTTTGTTACTAAATTTTGAATATACAACACTATCTAATCAAAAGTTCTTGTTCAGCTCTGGAAGAAAAAAAATTGGAGATGTCCAGTAACAGTATATATTTTAGGTAAAAGACACAAGAGTGAATACTCAGTTTTTAAGTTCTCTTCAAACTGTCACCTTAATGATTTCATTGATTTTCCTGTATAACTACAGAGATAAAGTTAATGTACTCTTACTGCTGTTTAATTATTCCAACTACAAATGTAAATTTAAAAATACATATGTATCCAAATAAAACTCTACAAGCAATCTCTTTTTTTCATTCAAGAGAAATGCAAATTAACTTTCAAGACCCTCTAACAAACAGGAGGAAATAAAACAAATGCAAGCAAAGATGGTTAGAAGAGCACATTTCACTGTCAGATTTGGAGGTTTATTCTCCAGATAAATTCAATAAGGGCAAATTCATAGAGATATTATCTGCCTGTGTGGGGCCTTCTTTACAAAACACATTGGGCTTTTCAGTTTCCCACAAATTTATTGATGAAATTTAACCGTATTTTTGGGGCATTAAACTAAAAACAGTCATTGTTATTGGTTCAAAGTAGAGGGCTGGACACACTAAATGATATGACCACACGAAGTGCAGAAATCTCTCGTTCACAAAGTACTACATCTGAATGGTATAATTCATCTGGAGACGCTGAGGTGAATTCAAACACCTATGAAAGTAAGGTCAGTATTATTAACTTTACTTTGCAAATGATGAAACAGATACAATTGGTTCCTGATGATAACAGTCTTTTTTAAAAAGAGTGCCTAAACCCTCAGCTAACAGCCTGTCTACAAGGCTGCAGTGTTTACCCATCTTCGTACGACAAACATAGCACTCCTGAAAGTGCAAGAAACCCAGAAAAGACTTTGAGTCACACTAAGCAGAAATAGAAATTGGGCTTTTTGCTTAGGGCTTTCAAGAGTTGTGGGGAAAAAAACGACGACAAATTACGAGGTCAACTTTATCTTAAGATAATGTATCCAGATCACACTGCATTTCATTGCACATGCATTAGTCATATTTTTCCAGGCAGAAATATGTGATTTTCAGTATCAAGCCAGGTAGTTTGATACCCAAATGGATACTGCACATTGCAACTTTGGCAACTCTACTGCTTTGGACTAGGATAGAGTTAATTTTCTTCAAAGCTGCCAGCAATGTGGTACTTGAGATCTTGCAGCAAAACTAACCCCAGAATACAATTCTACCAGAAGAGAAGTAAAACCATGGTTAAATGGCTTATGTCATCTCCATTTTGTCGGGGAAGCGGGGGGGGGGGGGAGGTGTAATCATCTAGGATTACTGTTGGTGTTTGTCACAAGACATGCCAATCCTTGGCCTAAGATCTGTAGCGCACAGGTATTTGCAACTGGCAATTACAGCAGACCTTGAAGCACAGTAAACTTACAGCTTAGAAACAGTCCTTTTCCACAAAATACATGCAACCTTCGTCATTTCTGTCTCACGCTACTCTCGGCCCCAAAGTCACTTTACCTGGTACAGTAAGACAGGTGCCACTGCAAGAAGAATCAAGCTTTTGATTCCCACACCTTTCTGTACTGCTACAAAAAAAGAAATTTAAAAGGAAGCCAGCCATAAGCAACCTTTCTACTAAACAGCTTCTTCCGCCCCTCCAAAAAATCATCTGCTGAGAAGTTAATTGCCTTACAGTGTATCTTGTCACAGGATCATCTCATCAAGAGCTTCATATCATCATACAAAGTGATTTGTATGTAATCATAAAATAATCTCACCCATATTCCAGAGCCAATTCCCTTTCATGACTGAAGGTAACTGCAGGCTGAGGATCACAGGCTTTCCTTGTTAACACCCTGCCTCTGCTGCCACACTCGGGCCAGAGCCCTCCCATTAGTGTTGTCTCAGCGCTGTGCAACAGCACTTACCTCTCCCCAGAGCTGCCACTTCTCCCCATTAGCCACTGTCTCTAACCCCATGGAGGGCAGACTGGTTCCATGTTCCTCAGTTCTTACCACAGGTTCATCGGATAAACCACATCTCCATTCTCCCATGGTGTTTTTCAACTGCCCATTTTAGCCTTGGTGGTTTGAAAGATAACATTGCACTCACTCCATAGTAACTAATTGGCCATGACTGAAGAGGTGTATGAAACATACAGTAAACATAGAAAAAGCTATTATATCGGTTCTAAAATTAAGTTTTGATGGCAACTACCAGGCAGACAAATAGAAAAGCACTCTCCAGGGACAGCACTCAGGTTTGGAGCTCATTTCTCACAACATCTGACATACTCACGAGGTGAAAGCGTGGCTCAGCTGAAGTCAATGAGAGTTTTCATTGCAGACTTCACTGGGGCCAGGATTTCACCCCAAGTACACAGCACAGCATGTCTTTCCGTCAAGTTTAAGTTAAGTGGCTGGCACGGCACAAAGATTCAGGTAGGGCTGAGGAAGTCCTTCGTTTGTATTAGTTGACACAGTGCTAGTTATTTCCTTTCACTTTTGACATGGTGAAGGGTATGCCACTGAAATTGCAGCTCAATTAAGTAATGCGGCTCCTGCTGATACTTTCATTACTGACTGGTCTCAGACATGAAAACAACTTACAGGACTGGAAATGGCATGTTACCTTACTCCTATGCTGAGGATGAAACTAAGATCTTTCACCTTACTGCTCCTTCAATGTATCATTAATTTGGCAATACAGAGCACAACAATGGTTCTTCATATCATTAAAGTATTTTAACTAGAAGCAGTGGCCAATATCTGATATTTATTTTTTTTTAAAAAAAAAAACCACCACCAAAACCAAGAAACACATTAACCAGCTCACTAAACAGTTATCCGTTTAGAAACGGAGTACTTCCTCACCTCCCAGAAATACCTCACCTTCTGAAGCATGAGGCCGGACTGCCATTGCCATTCTCTCAATTAGCACATTTCCAAAGCAGCTCTCACCCTATGGTCCAGGACCAGAAACTCGGCTGCCCCTGCATTCAGCCCACTTGACCTCCTTACATGCTGCAAGACCATCCAAACATAATGGAGGCCTGGAGACAACTCTCACACACAGCTGAGCCTGCAAATATGCCAAGTGGTTCTGCATGACATGTGAAGGGAAAGAGAGGATACTACACCGCTGCTGCAGCAAGATCCACGCCATCGCCTAACACCCCAGAGCCACAACAGCCACACTCACAGTGTTACCAAGCCTTGACAGCTTCCACCTCTGAGCACCCCAGCTCCCCACACCCAAGGAATAAACACGACTGCTCTTGCACCACTGTCTGCCACTAAGTGTCATCAGTTTACTCTGTCACTAAATGGTGCCATTATGTGGACTGTCAGGTTCTGGGTAGTAATAAATGCAGGCAAGCAGTCTCCACCTACCTGCAGTCAACCTGAGGATTTTGACAAGAATTACCTTTTCATAATTATTCCAAGTTCTCAAAGAAAGACTCCCCAAGTACTAAACCACTTCATAAAACTCCAGACTGGTTTCACAGATCTCATCAGTCTCAGCCCTGTTTGTTTAGTCACCCTCTCACACCCCCACAGCACTCAGGAGGTTTCAGATCATTTGGAAAGACTCTGTACTGTTTGCTATATGGAGACTCAGATCCCAAGTCAGCTTCTGAATAGTTCAGAGGGGCTCTCATCTGTTCCTTGGCAAAGGCCCAACACTTATAAAAGTATTTAACTAAAATTATGCTACCATTTTTCAATTCAGTTCCAGTATTACCCTGTGTGACTTCCAGTTCTAAACTCCTGAGTTTAGCTAACCACTTCAAACAGAAGAGTTCATTTATGTTTTGGATCTCAGTTCATGTGCTTGGCTGGAGCAAGATAGTTGTTTTTACAATATGAAATGGAAGAACTCAAAACATTTGCTCTATCTGGTTGATTCTCACATATACCATGCTCACCTCTCTCTCTATAAGACCCCCATCAGCACTCCAACAAATGAAAAGAAAACAGAATCAAGTAACAAGAGATTCTCCCTGAAAAAATTCCACAGAAACAAATATCCAGATACATTTCAAACTATGCAGGCTAAATTGTCAGACTGCTCTTGTAAGTAATCACCCCAATTTAAGGGTTTATTGCTTTGACATTAAAAAAAAAAAAGTCTAAAAGTATATTGAACCAACATAAAAAATATCTGAGAATGGGGTAATATGCCTATTCACACACTTTAAGAAATGACAAAATCATTCGAGGCTTGCCAGCCTTGATTTAAGATTATTTCCTCTACCATTATCCATCCTCTCTCCCTGACACGCCCATAGCATACAAATACAATAAATGCAAGATGGCAGTGGTAAAGCATAACACATTATGCCCTGTTGAAGCCATCAACCTGTCTATCAACATTTTCAGTTCACCGGAAAATACCCCAAGTCCCCAGTTCTAAATCAGAAAAAACAGTGTTAAGACTACATTCAGCAGTAGCTGGGCTTTGCAGCTACCAAACTCTGGCTCTGCAAGTCCCTAAAAGTCAGGGAACTGCCACAAGCTCTTATTGAAGACCTTTAACCAAACCCCCAGAGGCTGACTTCTGCTCAGCAGGACTCTGATCATATCCTGAAAGAAACCAAAGCGGATGCAGGCTCCTCTCCAAGCAGGAGCTGTGTGAGGCTTCACTGCAGCATGGCACCCCGGGTACCTGTGCAAGTGGTTGCTGCCTTCTAGGGGTGGTCAAAGGATCCAAGGCAGGCACAGGTACGGATTGCTATCATTTGTTTTCCATAGCACTTTTTCAGCACTTTCATAAATGCTCATATTCTCCCAATTTTATCACTGCAGTCCACAAAAAAAGTTCAACTGACTTTTCTGCAATGAAAAAAATTAATCTTCATCATAATTAGGGCTGGGTTAAAACTTATCATTCAGTCTTCACTCACACCCATACTACCATTCTGCTGCTGCATTAGCCATTCAATGAAAAATTAATTGGCTATTAAAAAACTGCTTTAAAAAAAAAAATCTTTTTTCAAGTAATGCTGAATGCATCCTGAACAATTCCTTGCAGCTTAACTGCAGTAACTGTAATGATACAGGCCTGACAGCAGCCGACGCCACATGCCAGCTGGAGATCCCTCTCATGCTAAAAAGTTTATAGCCTTTCTGTCAAACAAAAGGGACAATCGGTAGGTGAAAATTAACTTCCAATCCACAATGCCAGACATCTGAATTTGGGTGCACCTGTAATGCACAATTATAGCACTCCACCAAAGTAACCATTTCTCTGACAGCTTCTGCTACAGCTTAAAAGAGCAAAGCGGCAATCTGGGTCACAAAAACACATTCAAATGTTGAGAGTAAATTACCTAGCTGCATAACACTGCCACCATGCCATCTTCTCTCAAGAGGAAGTGTTTTACAGTAAGTAAAGCAGTGAATCCCTCTTTTAAACACATTCCTTAACCTTCTTTAAATTTATTACATTTTAATTAAAGTCATAGGACTTTGTTTAGGTAAGTTGAAAACCTCAGGTTGGCAGCCAGAATATCTTATTTATAAGAACTCTGAGGTCTTGGATTCCCATATTTGGATTATGTTGCTTTAATTTATTTATTTTTCCAATTAAAAAGTTCTCACTGCTCATGCATTTTTTATTCCCTAATGCGCTGTTCTATCAGGAGAAACATAAAAGAAGCAGACAACGTGTTTTTTTCAGTTGGAGACTACTTCCAAGCCTGCTCCAGTTTTATAATCTATTCTCTTATGCTCTTACCAACCCCCTCCATCAAACAGCTAAGAGCATCCATCAAAACCTCAGCTGCATTCATAGTAAAAGGCACTCCAGCACATTCTTTCACTGGAAAACATTAATTTTTGCAACAAAGTGCCTTTCCCTGTTTTACGCCCACAGAGTTCAAGGAAAGGAATACCAATACTGTCTGAACAGGTGAGTACCTTTGTAGTAATATGGTTATTGAGAAATACAACAATAAAAAAATAAAGCAAGCACCTTCCAAGCTTACCTCCCCAGATTAATTACACGCACTGAGAGCAATTTGGAATTTATATTTATTAAATAAATTGTCAATAAATATATCTTGATACAGTGCCTATCACCTCTTAAACTGTAGGCTCCATGCTGTCCCTCACCTTCTCTTAACGCTGTTAAAAGTAACATTTTCCTGGGTCGTTACTGCTATAGGGGGCAAGCGTTTCAGCGGCCAGTCAGGTACCACAAGCAACAGTACACACTCTACGGCTGAAAGTAACTCCCAGTGAAGACAAACACCAGCTCTTGTAGGACTATGCCAGTCTCTGGGAGTTGCAAATCTCCTGACAACACAGGTATGAACAGCGGTCCTTTATCTCTGGTCCCCCAAGAGGCCAAATCTGTGAAGGTGCCCGGCAAAAGTGTTTTTTTCATTATATATTAACCCTTTAGTGCCATAGGTAACTTAAGGACCCTCTGCCAATGACACAGTTGCTCTAGCTCAACCTGAACACTCACCGGAAAGCCCCTGGCAAGCGTCTTTTCCCTAAAGTAGGGGAGCACAGATCCTACACATCACCGATATTTTGAAACAAGATTTCATTCACCACTAGTGGACTCAGCATTGGAGATACAACAAAATTAAAAGCAGCGTACTTAATTTTCATGTTAGTTTCAGCACAGGTTTTACCTGCACATCAGTGGTACATTTATAATTAATGTGGTCTTTTCATTTTTCTAAGCTTTCAGAACTTTAGTAGAATGTTAAAAACACATTGGCAAGCACACCCACTGCTTATTATGCCAGTTGTCTGAGATGTATCCCTGGTGAGAGATTATTGCGTAAGCCCAGCACAAAGGCTCTCTAAGTCAGTGAGAGGAGTCCAGCGACATTCAACAGGTTTTCAGTCCGGGCTCCAAGATATCTTCCTGCATCAGTGGTTGCAAGCTCTAGCATCAAACCCAGCTACAAGTCTCACCCCTTGTTCTTGAAGGAGCACCTAAAGGAGCATGTAAGATGTAGCAGGAGCAGATTTCAAAAGGACATGTACTGGGGAAATACAGCTCCTTTGATACATATGCCCCCCCCACCCTATTACACCTCATTAGAACAGAGGCAATTACACTGTTTTAAAGATGACTCTTAAAAGCACTGAAGGCTTTGACTAGTTTTCAAGTACTTTTCCCTAACCTATCCAGGTCTGAAAAATAAAGTCAGCTTTGAATTGAATCCAAAAGACAATCAAGTACCAAATGTCAAAGCAATTTTACAAATCAGAGCCATGTGGTTGATTAGGCTGGGAAGCATAAAAGTAGATTCGACTGTGTTTACAAATTAAAAGTTTCATCTCCAACGTTTTCTGACCTATTGCAATTTTTGCAGGCCAGAGACTAGTTTCGAATACCAGTACAAATCCTGTAGCAAAATTAGGTTGTGGCTGGATATTTTTCTCAATGCAATCACTTCCAATGCACTCTCAGATACAAGTGTACTTTAATAACACTGCATTCACAAATCACTCAGAATAGCCTTCCAAATGTATAACATATCACCACAGCCACAGACAAAAGCAGTAATGCCATTTTACAAATTAATGCGTGTCTGTAAGGAAGCAATGTTGCAACCCGCTTAAAGAAATCTGGTAGTAATCAAGGGCTTAATTTTGTTCATCTTTTTTTTTTCCTTTTTGCTTTGTTTTGATTTTTTACAGGGGAAGAAGAGTAAGTAAGACAGAACTTCAACTACACAGGCACACTTCAGGTTAAACTCTTGTTCTGATGACACACAATCTCTGCAGGAGATGGGACAGGTCAATCTATTGCCCGCAGTTATATTCTCTTTCCCTATGTGTTACTTGTTCAATTAATTTTGCAGAAGCATCGCTTCTCATTAGGCATTCTGAACTCTGCTGAGAGCCACTTGACACCACACCAGCCTAAAATGGTGACATTTACATGCAAAGTCTACAGCTCTTAACACTGGATTCAGTGCATACTTTCAGCTGCAGCTTTCCTATCGCTAGCATGAGGAAGGCTTAGGATTTTCAGTAGTGCTCATAAGTACCCCTCATTGGCTTGCTCTTCATGTTCACATCTTTGACATTTATTGTAGCATCATCAGGAAATGCTAGTACAAAGATGAAGAAAATGTTGACTCCTCTTCTAAGTCAAAGATGTAGGGGGTTAAGATATAATAAAGGAAACTATAACATCAACATTCACAAAATTCTCTAATTAACTGAACAGAGATGCTACAGCTGAGTCAGGAACTTAAGACTTCCTTTTTTTTTCCCCTTTTATTTTTCCTCATTTAAATTTCTATGATCTGCCCTCAAGTCATGCTTTCAGAATTATTCCCACTACTTTTCCGCAAGAGTTTTCATAAAACATTACAAATACACAGCCAAATAGAGGCATTTAGGTATGGATTTATGCTGGGAGCACAGCTTTGAGATGTACCATCTTAAGCAACAGTCTTAGATGGATCGGTCCTGTTTAGGGCTACTTGACAGAGACAGCTACACACATTTATCACCTATATGATAGCACAGCTCATTCCATAACTGTATTTATCTATTGCTGCTTGTTGTTGTAGAGAAAATCAGGTCACCACCATGACTCTCATGTGCAGCTCTCTTGTTTCTGGATAGACTTCTGCATCAGGCAGGCATTTTGTGTTGTCTTCCTTTCACATTGTGTGCAAGAAAGCAGGCAGCAGAACAATCTGCTAAAAAGGGTCTTCCTAAAACACATTTGCTGTCTGTAAAGGGGAAAAAGAAAAAAAAAAGGAAGAAAAAGAAAAACCCAACCAAACACAAAAAAAACTACCACAAGAGATCATAGCAGATCATGAGGAACCTGTCCCAAAACCCAGTACATCAATAAACAAATAAAAAAGTATACTGTATATACTGTATTAAGCAAAGAAATAATATAACAGATAAAAAAATAATGGTGAGATAAGTAAGACAACTGAAATTAAGACATTCTTTACAAATTGTAGATTTCATACCTCAATGACATTAAAATTGCTTTAAGCATTTAATTGCTTCTAGGGTCCAAATAAAAGGATTCAATAAGCAACCTTCCTTGAGATTAGATTTTTACTGTCAGTACTTAATGTAGTTTCAGAAAATGGTTATAACCTTCTTTTCAAAACATTATTACTTTGGTCAAAATTTAGGTTTTTTCAAATGTTCCAGTAACCACATACTGCCATAATACCCATGTAACTTCATTCTGCTTGCCTGAACGAAATGAAGACTTGGGGAAAAAAAAAAATCTGCTACCTTCACTCTATCCATTTAAGTGTCACAATTCAAAAATGCATACGCTGATCCTCCCACTGAAGCCATCAAATAATTTTGTATTAATTTCAGTGCCAGAAGACACCAAGAGTGATCGTTTATTTTCCTCATTCCTAAAGACTATTTTGAAGATCCGAACTTCAAGTTTTCTGAGTTTCATCAACCACTAAGTTAGCAAAAGTCAAAGTCTTCAATACATGTGAGATCAAGTCCCAAGGCAAGAGAGATTCTAGAGAAGAGAAATTCAAAGTTTGCTGCTCTTTATTCCTTGAAATCCTGACAATCTGCCATCTTGCAATCTTCACAACTTCTAAAGGAAAAAAAGTGCAATGACAGACAGAATACCCTTCAGAAAACACAAAGCACCAGTTCTAGACATGCAAAAAGAAGCTTCTAGGCTTCTCAGAAGTTTCCAAGGGTGGCACTGGTGGAAAAACAGTAAGAAGTGCATTGCTTGATTATGTAAAATAAAATTAAAATGCCTCTGACACATCTATCTATTCTTTAAGTTTTCAGGTATGCTGAGTGAAGCAGTTCACAACAGAACAGACGGCACACCAATCCATCACACTTAAATGCAATCACAGTCAAATGTACCATCAGCTAGTGCCTAAACTACAGAGATGCCTTTAATACTCCCCAGTTAGCAATCAACCTTTTCCGCATTTGTTCATAATCTCAATGAATTGTTTCATTTTAATGCTTTGTTTTCCTTTTCTTATCCCATGGCACTTAACCATGCTTTTTAAATCAGGTATTAAAAAAAAAAATCTCCTTTTCCAATTTTATTCCTGTGTGAGAGGAGAGAGCAGTATTTTTAAGAAATATAAATTACTGAACATATTTTCCTACCTGTTGCAGTCCACATGGAGCAGAAGGTGGGATGCACTAAGTGACACAGCAATCTTGTGCCACTGTCCATCTGCCAGACGGTATGGGAACACCTCTGTCCTTGACTTCCCATTAAACCTGTAGTGGTATCTAATTTCATCCCGTAGGCCACTGCTCTCCAGTTCAAAATAGCTGTATGTAAAACATGAAGAAGAATCAGTTCCATTTTTTGGTTATTCATTGCTTCTGTGACTTTCTTCTTAATTCACAGACTTCTTTAAGCAAACACCAAATGGAAGGTCACAATATAAAGAAGTTACTCAACATGGATTAGCTACCTGTTAATTTTTTTAACAGATGCAGAGAAACAAGACTATACATTCAGTGTGTTAGAAGCATACCAACTACACAAGAACAGCTCATGTCCAAAACACCATTCAATAGTCCTGGAAACTGAAATCCTCTTTTTACCCACAGAACGGGTTCAACTACAAGAAAATGATCCTTATCCTTTTCACCAAAATGTTCTGTATGAACACAGGATTTGTAGGAAATGCAAAAATAAAGAACTGTACATACCACTGAGGAAAAAAAAAAAAGAAGCCATTAAGGTACAAAACCACTAGGCTAGGAAATCATTAAATTTGTATTTATTATTTGCAAATTCACTTTTTAAAAAAATAAATAAAAAATAACCACATTTACCTTTTAGGACTCCCCTACATGCAATTGTGCTTAACTCATTTTCTGACTTTTATTGTTACAGCTGTAATTGTTCAGCTTTACAAGGGAACAAAACCTCCTGGGTGGATTAGGTGTCTCAACACCTGGCATAACAATCAGGCATTCAAAACCTTCAGCCAGTTGTCACAGTCATAGGAGAGCTAACAAAGCATGGCTCTTAACTGGCTTCATGCTGGTGGGGGGAGCCAACTCTGTTCCTAAGGTGACTTTAGCCCTTCCAGGTGGTAGCACATTGACAGTGTAAATAGTGAAATCATCTCTTGGACCTCAGCTCACACAGAGCACTTACAGCATATCAAATCAAGGCGCTCTTTTTTTTCCTGCTAAAATGAAGCCCTGGGCATAGAAAGCAGGAGATGCAGACCTCCTTTTATAGCAGAAATAACTCTACAACTGAGTGCAGATGTTAGGCAGTCCCTACTCCCATCCACCTCCACAGTGCCATGTTTTTCCCTACTGGACAACACACAGTTTCAACACAGCAGTTGAAAGATGGGTGCTAGTTTAGGTTTAAAAAACCCAAAAACAGTAGAATAATGAAATCTACTTCCAAACATTAATTGCAACACAAAATAGTAAATATCCAGATGCTGATTTTCATTTACACACAAGCCTTTTACACTGCTTGGCTGTACACAGACCCTAACAGCCAGTGTGCAGAAGCATTACATGAGGCGTGCGCACTCCATCACGAATAGCTCTTAGCAGTGAAGTGGAGGCTTTTTAGAACATAACTGAAAAACAGAGTTCCTTGGGAGGAACTTACTTATGAGATAAAACACTAGCTGGGAACATGTGCAAAAGATTGCAACAGACTAGAAAGAAGAACACCAAGACAATAAATCTTGACCAAAATAGAAACTCCAGCCTTCCTCTATCCTGCTGATGCCTTGCCATTACATTTTTCATGCAACATATGAGCATTATCAGGTCACCTGAATCAAAGACTCAAGTGGCAAAGTAAAAAACACAAGCAGACAAAGGCAAAATCAAAACAGTATGAAAACACAGCAGGCATAGGTACAAATAAAATACATGCAGTACAGAGTGGAAAAAATAAGAAAGGCTGGTGTTATGAAGGAACTGGCCTGTTTCATGGGCATGAATGTACAAAGAGGGCAGAGCAATAGGAGTTTTCTAAACAGTAGAGCAGAAAGTTGATTAACTGCTAATCACCACCACCTCACATTAAAATAACTTAATCACATTCATAAGAAATCTGGAGACGTCGTCTTTATTACTTTACTTTGATGCTCAGTAACACCACAGTCTATATGTAGAAGATACTGCTGCTGGTGTTTCCAAGCCAGGAAAGCACTAGGACAAGCACTGTCAGTGACATCATACTTACAAAGTTAAACATTTCACAATTACCATCTGCTGTCAAAGCACAAAACGAAGTCTTAAAGAGATTTTCTTTCTCTCTTGTTCAGATAAACAGCGGTGAGGCACAAAACTTCAAAAAAATGAGGGAAAGCTTCATAACATTGCAGAATCTCTCTTACACGCAAAGTATTTGTATAAATACATACATATATATTTACATGATTGACGATAGAAGCTTAAGTGCCTGAGAGCAAGACGAGCTGCTGTTGAGGAAGCACATCACTTACTGCACTCAGTCTTCATAATCTCCAATAGCTACAGAGCTAATTGCTCACCACACAATGTTTTGCTTGTTAATAAAAAGCCAACAGCCCAATCCTGGAAAGGTCGCTCAGATACTGTATTTAATCACATCTATGCTCTATTATTTGAACAGCATAGGGAATTGCAAAGCAACATAGTTTTGCATCTGACAAGCTTTAGTGTCAATAGTTACGTCAGGTCTAAAAGCAGCTTGTTGTTTAGGCACTGAGTTTTTTGTCAATCTCCTGACTAATATATATAATACAAAAGTGACTAGTTAAAGTTTACTGCAATAGCCAGTGCTGACATTTTTATACATGTACACCTAACGTACTGCTAAGTGCCACAGGACTGCACACAACACCAGGTTTTACCTCTTCATTGATGGGAAACAAAGATGATGGCAGACAAATTCTGCACCTATTTTTCACCACCCTTTACCGAGTGCAAATCAAAAGCAGTTATGCTCAGACTAACAACAGTAAACAAAATCTCAACAGCAGAAACTGGCTGGAGTAGCCCAACTTACGCCTAATTCAAGTATTTAAAAAATGCAAGGCAATGTAAACCAACACTTGCACTGATTTTTTTTTTTTTTTTTGAAGATGCACAA
Organism: Falco cherrug; assembly: GCF_023634085.1. Classification (NCBI taxonomy): domain Eukaryota; kingdom Metazoa; phylum Chordata; class Aves; order Falconiformes; family Falconidae; genus Falco; species Falco cherrug. The sequence goes on along the minus strand of NC_073706.1, from coordinate 22,285,143 downwards.
ATTCACATCAAGACCTTGACTACATACACACTTCACAATGTTCACAGTTCAGAAAATGTAGTTGTCTTTTCTCTACTAGAATGTAATTCATATGCAAATAGCTTTCTCAATAGCAAACATCACCTTCTCTTTCCTCCTCGCACCATACTGTGGAGGAAATTCTCTTCAAAAAGCAATGACATAAAGGCCATTCACTTCTGAAAATAAATGCGCCTGCTCTGTGTTCAAGTTCTAGTCTGCAAATCATGGAATGGAAGACAAACAAGTGGAATAACATAAGCTTAGGCAAGAAACCATCAACCTGTGAGAAAATACTTAGTAAAGCCAGAGAAAATAAATGTTTTGGGTTTTTTACAGTATCTATCTCATCTTTGACTTGCAATGCCATTGAACAAGTTTTTATCTACTACTAACCAACAAGTAAATAAATAACAGGGGGGAATTAACAGAAGCTACCAAACAAGAGGCGAGAAAATTAACTAATCCCTAATAGGTATTTTGTAGGTACTTCCTAGTACTTTGTGAGGAAGAAGAAAACATAGGAACAGAACGAGTCGGGTTCCCAAATGGATTGCAGCATCTGGGACCGCCTCAATAAGCGTATCATCAGTAAGCAAGTGTGAACTTTCAATGTTGCCATGAGATCCGTATCAAAAGCCCAAGGGAGATCCCCGAGTATACAACTAGTTCTGCTTCTGTATCACATCTGCATGAAGCCTGCATGTCAGCTTGCCACCTCAGTTAGCCCCCTGCTACCCTCCTCAAGACCTTTTCCAAGAAAGAGAGGTGTGAGACAGTCATCTACTTGACAACTTGTTAGCACTGAGTGATGGTTTCTTGTTTTATTTGTTATTTCTTGGTGAAGATTTTTTTAATATATTTTTTAAACAAGCATGATCAAAAGTAACGTGTATTTTGATAGATTAAATTCCCAGAACACATGTATTAAGAAAGCTCACTGTTTATGGAATGGCAATACAATATGACCTTGGCTAAAATTTTCCCACTACTAGTATTTCCATGTTTGCTAAGCATTTAAGCTACTGCTGGCTTCTTTTATACAATTATGGAATTCAAATGCTTTTTATAGGTCTGTCCACAGTGTCTCATTCAAATCCCAATCTGTAAGAGAAAAACATGTTGCTAAATTCAGATTAGTTTTATGCACATCAAAAAAGTTGGGGTATTTTAAAATCATGCAATGTGCTTTACAGAATATTATTCCACAATCAAGATGCTTTACAGTTCTGTCTGAAAACTTTTGCAACCTCTATGTACCTCACACACAAATATTGTTATGAGAGGATAAAGCCTGACTCAGTGATGTTTAATGCCTTCCTCCCTGCCCCCCCCCTTTCTTTTAGTCACAGCCATAGTGAATATTTAACTGTCCATTTGACAGCTCATTTCACTTCTAGATCAGGAGAAAAAAGGTGCCTGAAGGTATACTTAAAGTTGGTAACAACTGCTGTGGATGTAATGACCAACAAAATTGGAAAAGTCATTATCAACATTAAGTAAGAATATGTAAAACACCTGAAGCAGAAAAAGCAAAATATTTCTTTAAGGCGAGTTGCCTTAATCCTCCATCTACATTAAAGAAACATAATCATCTATTCACTATATCAACCACAGCAGTGACCTTAACCTGTGACAAACACCACCACATTTCATTCAAAATTTTACTGCTGTCAGATTGTGGTAGTGGCCAAAGGAGGGAGGGCTCACACACAACATGTGAGATAAGACCCCAAGAAGAGCTCTAGGATACGTGACCTTCTGAATATCCTTAGTGTATACAGCACTTTTTTTTTTCTGATATTTACAAAGCTAACACCTATGATGAGACACTAAGATATCCCACAATGAAGACAGAGAACCATCTGGTAAGCACAATAATGATTAAATGCTCAAATACAAGCTCTAAGAACTAAAGCAAAACTACTTCTTTGCAATCAGTTCTGGAAATCTTCCCCTTTATCATGTTCAAACATAAATAAAGCAGAGTTATCGTTCTGCCTTTACAATTTTCGTCATTCCTGATCAAGTGCCAAATGAAGCCCCACAGCCTCTGTCAAGAAGCAGCACCAGCACTTAAAGCAGATGCTCTTAAAGCTACTGAACAGATGTCCCAGGGCAAGGCAGCAGGCACAGATGGCATCCCTGCGAATATGTACAAACTTGGGGTTGCCATCTAGTCAAAACACTCGTGCATCTGCTTAACATTGTGTGGGAGAAGGTCACAAAATCACAGGAGTTCAAGGACAGAAGCACCGTTCACCTTGCACGTGCTGCAGAAACAGTACAATGTTAAGGTCTCAACTGCTGGGAAAAAAAAAAAAAAAAAAAAAAAAAATCGCTGCCACAGTAAGAATCAGGCTGTTACTGTACAGAAGTTTCTGGAAAGTTCTGTCAGTCTGGTTAAGACACAGTTTTATGCATTTTTTTTTTAATAGAAAAACGAATTTAAGGAAATTTCAGAGATCAACCTATTCGGTGTCGTCAGCTAGACGTTTGAGAAGCTACTGCACAGATTTGCCTATTTGAACATGTTTATGCACATAGCTTTTTCATTTCACAGAAGCATCATGCCTAGCAGAGTATCAGAACATTTAATGATGCTTAATGATAAAAATGGCTTCAGGCAAGACTGTGCTTTAGCATCTTTGCAAAAACAATTCTTGATGTATTCAGAGACGAAGAGCCAACAAATCTGCATCCGTTATCACACAGATTTCAGGACTTCCAATCTACAGAGATTCTGTGATGCATCACACATCAGTACACTTTTGGCCTTTCACTGTTCCTTACCCACCGAGTGAGTCTGTGTGCAGAGCGGTACACACAGCACATCGCTATTTTGGTTGTGCTGCCAAGTAGCTTAGGCTGGACAGCAACGTAAAAGTAACTGAGATCTTCTAACGCTCCCAGCAGAAAAGAATCCAGGCCAAAAGCAGGCATTGGGTACACTATGCTGCAGATAAGATGGCAGGCATATGCCCAAGACCATTGTCTCTGTCAATGAAGCCATACAGAGCAAAAGCAGTGCCTCTGAAAACAAGAGATGCATCTCTTCAAACAGAAGTAAACACTCATCTTGGAGTTGTCACCACGGTTCTTTATGGATGCAAAACCAGAACAAGTTACAGCCGTCAAGGCAAATATTTCAGTTGCTTCCACACGCACTGTTCTTGTACCCTAGTTACTATAAAGTGACAGTGTAACATGCCAAGCTCTGAAGCATTACACATTGTGAAACACTGGGTTTTGAAAAAATGCTCTTACACACTCAAGTGTACAGATCCAGTCCTCCGCTACATATGCATACTTACAAACCATACAAAGCTATTTTTTGCAGCTAATTTAAATAGGGACAACTTGAGAGGATGCGCAGCAAAACCATGCATGGCAAATCTTCACTTATGTGGCATTAAAGACTTACTACTGTGGCAGAGATTACGTACTGATATCATCAAAGCTCACGAGCAAAATCAGGCTGACACCAGGTAGCACAAAAGGTGTCATCAACAGAAGAAGGATTATCAGTGACAATGAAGCCATCTTGCTGAAAAATCAGATTAACTTTCTACAAAAGAAAATGCAAAAGCTGAATCCCATATGTTGCACAGACAAAGACTCTATCATCAACTACTGTATTCCGAAAGTATTCCTCCTATACCAGCAAATCCAAAGTAAGCCAAAACTTAATACGAAATTCTTTCAAACCTCTCAAGCAAAAGCCTGAAAGTTCAACTTCACGGTGCTGTGGGCTACCTAAACAGAATGTTTTCAAACATTTGTATCCTTTCATTTCAAACACAAGGAACTAAATCTAGTCCATTAAACAACTTTATTTTTTCCAAGCAGACCACTCTGAGGACAATAGGAATCATATCAGCGTAGCTTGAAACATTTAGCAATAAACACACCCATACTGACATTTTCTATATTAAACATTTTGTCTTTTGTTCTACAAATCTTTTGTCTTTTGTTCTACAAATCTACATGGCAGCTGGGCATGCAAGCTGCAAGGCATTAAGCATTTATGATGCATTTGTGTACCTGCAACTAGGCAAAGGTCATCCAAATACAAATTTACTTTCTTCTTTGATCATATAAAGAAAAAAGTAACCTCAACATCTGCCTGCCAGCTAAAAGACAGCTCAAGTCAGAGCAGGTACAACGCAGCTGCTCATTTTCAAGGCGTGTGTTAAGATTGACCTTAAGCATTTTTGTTTCCATTTCACATGTCTAAAAATCTGTCTTCACTGGGGCTGCTACCAGCCTACTACCTGAAAAAGATCTAGTCTCTCTCCTACCCATAGTAAACCAAGTAGGTAGTGCCAGACTGCACCTAAAAATAGTACCACATCTAAGAGGTTTCAGAGCTAGCACAGTCACACAGTCAGCAGGACAGAACAAAGTCTATCATTTGAAGTAAGGTGAAGTCATGACTCCTTAGCTGCTACAGCTAAAAAAAAAAAAAAAAACCACCAAACCTCATACACATACAGACACAAACACCAACAGGAACCAAGACATCTCCACTAAAGGTAGGTATCCGCAAGAAGTGGCCAAGTCATGGGAGAAATTTGATTTTCTTCCCTCAGAAAAAGCAGAGGCTGACCTCACATTAAGGGATGCAGTCTAGTGTAACCATCCTGAAAAGATGGCCTCACTCTCCTGACTACATATTCCCACCTCATCCTTTGCATCAGATTCAGCCATTCTGTTACAGTAAGGCATGTCAACACAATGAACTAGTGTGACAGAAAAGTAACCCAACAGAAGAAAAGAATCATTTCTTTACGCTCCAAAAGCAAGTCACCTTGCACTCACACTATCACTTTAACTCTAGCAGGGAATGCAATCCACCCAGTTACACTCTGAAGTAGTCCTTGAAGGGCCCATCACCCACAACCATTGACAACAGGTTAGTTTCCCCAGTGGACCATTCACAGTCCACAAAGCATTTGTGTCTGAGGACTTTCTGAATGGGGGCTGTCGGGTTTACGGCTAACCTGAGACTTTGAGCTGGTGTTAGCTCAGGGATCATTGTGGGTATGCAGAAGCCTGGAGCTGCCAGTGTGACCAGAGAGCCCCCAGCAGAGCCGTAACCAAAGCAGACCATAGCCCCGGTCCAGTCCCTCCCTTCCTCATGCTCGTCACTGCATCAAGGGCTCAGCTCAGGGGATCCCCAAATCCACAATTTCTAAATACCAGATTTGAATAAAACAGAAGAGGATAACACAGCCTTTTAAACTAATGAGGTCTGCAACCCAAGTCAAACTACAGTATCTGAAAACAAATTACCTTAACCACTGTGTCCTTAAAACAAAGGCTCTTCCCTCTGATCTTGCTCTCCAATTCAGCAGCTGTTCAGTGATTTCTTATGTTTTGACAAATTCCACACATTTCTGCTAGATTCCCAGCAAAAAATCTTTTCTTTTCCTTTCCACTCTCTCAAGGCTCCCTGCTGATCTCTGGATGCCCTCAGCCTCCATCTGCCCTGCAGGCTTCCTCCTTCCCCTTCTTCCCTCCCTGCCAGCCACCTGAGCACACCAGCTTTCCACAGCTGGCAGACATCAGGGCACACACAGCCACCCTCCTCCCTTTCAACAGGCAGTACTGACCGCAAGGAAAGCACACGCGCAACATCACTAAACTGCAAAAACCAAAAACCAGACACATCACCCACCCTAATGTCCAGGCAAGCGAATAACCATTTGCGAGTAACATGTTGCAAACTTCTAACAGTCTTATCAACCAGGAGAGTTACATTCTTAATGAGCAGCCCAAATTCAGTGGACACAGTTTTCAGAAAGTTGCATTCAGTCTAAATTTGAGACATTTCCATGCTTTGCCTACATCAAAGGCTCATAAAACAATCAGAGTAACACAGCATGTTGGGAGAAGACTCCGGGGGGACCCACACATCCTGCTCCTGGCTGACCACAACATTTCTGCACTCTCCAAATTCAGTTTTAAAGAGTTTCAAACTGTCAGCCATTCTGCTCCAATTGCCAACAAGGTCCAATCAATGTGTTTCAACAGCTGGTTATCAGCAGCATGTTAATGCTGCAGAGAGACAACAATTGTCAGCCTACTGTACATAAAACACCTGCTCTCAGCAGGGAGCTGCAAGATGGAAGGTAGCTCCTCAAGCAGTAACTCCTCTTTCACAACACTTAAATCAGCATAAGATGTATAGAATATAACAGTTCTTCCTCACCTTCCCCTTTTGCATACTTCAGAGCCAAGCATAGAAGTAGGTGGGTCCAATTCTATTTGTATCTCCAAAGACCTTTTGGGAAGGGGAAAAAAAAATTCTGGAAGAAATAAAGTTCACCTGCTTGTTCCACTATTAAAATACTAAGGGCTGCATAGATGCCTCATCACCTCATTCAGAGAAATGGACATAAGTAAGGCTGGATCTTTATATTCTCCGTACAGCTTTCCAGTTTAGCCATTCTACATATAAATATTAATGAAGACGTGACCTTTCCCCTAAAAGAAAAAGGTTAATGGATACATTTGTGAATTTTTTCCTTTCCTTTTTAAATACTGGGCATCTCAGAGTCCGATATGCATATACACAACTTGCAGAAAATCATCTAAAATGTAGTATGGAGTAAATCCAATCTTTCAGGCTTACAACTAGGGTCAGAAGTCGCTTGCATAGGTTTCTTTTCATTAATTAGGTTTCAGTGTTCCATTAACTAGCTTGTTACCCTTTTGTGTTTTTAATCAAACATATTATGGCCTGGTAGCCTTCCAACTGTTATTTGTAACCATACAGCTTTCATCTACTCCTTAACAGTCTCAAAAGCCATTCATGGTGTCACCAGGGAGAAGTATTCCACAATGTACTACAGTCCCATGCTTGTTTCCCCTCCCCACCCAAAACTGCCTTGCTAGAAATAAAAATCCTTTGCTATGAGCCTGACATATTTATCCGAATCCCTCTGAATATTTATATAAACACAGTTTGCTGTTATATAGGGAAGAGCCAAATTCTCCACTCAATAAATCCATTTCACCATAGCAAGACAATTAGCTTAGAAGTTTCCAAACATCTGGTGTGGCGTAAATTTTCCCAAGCTCAGGTCCTAGACACAGGTTATAAGCATAAAAACTAAGAAAAAAAGAAAAAACTTAGAAAATTTAGAAAAAAAATAGAGTTTTTAGTGCTACCTGTAAGAAAATCTTAGAAACAAATCTTATGACTTGCTCCCTAGTTCTATTATAGTGGGATCTCCCATTCTGAAACACTCTACAGACAGTACGACAACACATGCACAGAAAGTTAGTACTAATAAACACAAAGCAGAGAAGACAGACACAGAACACACACACAAATAGCAGGGAGGAATAAGCAACTTGGCATTCTACAAAACCGTTAGTTTTTCATCCCGCCTTTTTAGTAACCAGTACGAGTAACAAAAGCAACAATGGCTTCTTTGGGAAGGCAAGGGGAGTCGAGGGGAACAACACACAAGACTGAGGGATCTTGAGGAATGCACATAAGGAGACCTTGAGGAGAAAGCCAATAAGGGTATTACCCTATTTCTTGTGGGTAATTCACAAGTAACAGTTTTCCATACTCCGCATTACAACGCCCAGTTTCTCTGCTTTCCACAAAACTAAACCAATGGTTAAGAAAAATCTTTCTTTGGAGGGCAGCTTGTTACAGAACAAGTAAATACCCAACAGGATACTTTCCAAAAGTCAAAGGGAATTTTGCCTGATGAAAGATTAGAAAACCTGATCCAGAGTTATTACCTCCCACGTCATGGCCAGATGACAGCTTGGCAGCCAGCTGCCGGTTACGTGTAACATACTGTAAAGACCAGGGGTCCTCAAACTATGCCCCGCGGGCCGGATACAGCCCCCCGGGGTCCTCAGTCCGGTCCCCTGTATTTACAGAACCACCACCCCCACCCCACCCCCGCCCCCGCTGGGGGTTGAGGGGGAAACCAAGCAGCCACAGATGACTGCCTGGCACTTCATCCACACGCCGGCCCCCTGTTTAAAACGTTTGAGGACCCCTGGTAAAGACTGTACTTCCTCTTACTTCCTTTCAGGTAAGTACCAGAGTCCCAGGTGACAGGTACTCGTGCTACTCTGATATGAGGAGGTTCAGATTTGTACATTAGCAGAAAAACCATTCTGGACTCAATACTTCATGACACCATAAGCTTAGACACAAGTAGTGGTTCAATAGTGGCTACCTCAAAAAAAAAACTGTCAGCAATTAAAAGGTCATTATTGAAAGTTTGGGCAGTTGGAAAGTTTGGAAATTATGTGAAAATATTATAAGCTAGTCAGTAGGGTGATCATTCACCCAAAGAATGCTGGCCACTCTTTTCCACATACCTTACCCATTGCTTCCAAGCACCAAAAGCCTTAGAATGCATCTGATGTACACCAATGATTTCCTTTCCCGCTCACTGTAATTTATCATTTTTATAGAAAAAGTACAGGAAGAGTTTATGACTTTTTTTTTGTTGTTGTTGGGGGGGGGGGGGTGGGGGGTGGAGAGGGATGGAATTTTGACATTAACAAGAAAAGAAAATATTGCAGCAGCCATTTGCTTTTAAATTGTGCCCCAGAGTAGTCAGGAAATCATACTCAACTTCTTTGGTGAAAACCAGTATTTCAAAGAACGTCTGAATTGAAACAAACTGACACAAAGCCTGGGTACCTGAACATCCTTGTCAGATTCCTCCAGATACTGATCTCAGCCAGCAGTGGGAAGGAACCATCAATATGCCTCCAATCCACCGAGTAAACAGCACAAAGGCAATGCTGACTCCATCTAATTTATGTTCTTGAGCTTTGGACCATGCAAGGCCAGAGCAAGTAAGGAGGGGGCAGACAACTCTGGATGAAACTGTATTAAATCACTGTTGAAATAAGGATTCATTAGGGGTTGGATTTTATACATCTTGATGGCCTTTTCAAAGTGTCTTGCTGGTCCGAAGAGTCCAAGGTTGTGAGCAAAATAGCTCACAAAGATCTTCTAGGAAGATCTGGCTAACATAATTCTCCAATAAAGAAAACAGTTTCCACCTTCTGCATCCCCAAGTAACATGTTTGTCCATCCTGTACTACATTTTGTTATCTATAGTTTAGAAAAAAAATTATAATCTTCAAATTTACCACTGTATTCCAGATAGTATGTGCAGACTGTGTACAGTTATCAAACTGTTCAATTAGACTTGACCTGTGTTAATTAAGCCTTCCATCTTCCAAGCTGTATTTTAATACATTTGGATCATGAAAACAGAGTCTTCATCATCATTAGGCTGATTCAACAAGATAAAATATTAACAAAGATGCATTTATCATTATTGTAGTATAAATCCTGTCCATCAAATGATGATATAAATTAACAGCAAATCTCTTAATTGTTGTGAAATATCCATTTAGTATACAAAACAGCATATCTGAATTACTGACTTTAAAAAAAGCTGTATTCATCTTATATTAATACCTTTATTTTAAGAGTTCCATTGTGTTGATGGAAAATAAAATCCTGCTAAAACTCACTAGACAGATTAAATATAAACGAAGCATATTACTGCTTCGTGGTGACCATCTCTACTATATACACCATGCAGAACTTCCTTTTGAACTAGTTATGCTGTTATGCTGGCATATGTAAGCTAGAAAATATATCTGTGTGTGGTTGTGTGTACATATATATAGACACACCTTTTTGTCGCTTGGAATAAAACCTATTCATCAACCATGAAATCTGTGCACAGCAAAACAGACATTTCTTATAAAGATATGAACGCTTCTACCAAGAGCTAGCACAGTTTTCTTTATTCAGGTGTCATTGACCTCCTGCATGTTCTGAAGTCTCAAGCTTTTAACTTGGCCACTTCTGGTATGCTGATAAGTTAAAAAACATCATGTTCTTAACTACAATATCTCTTATTTTGTGCATAATGGAAAAGTTCTTGGTTTTTCCATAGTCAAAAACTATACTAGTTAGGTAATAAATGTGCCCTTATACTTGTTCCCATAGGTCTCCATCATGCTGAAACATAATGATGCTTCTTACTATTCTCTTTGCATTGTCTATTTTCATAGACGCATGGAAAGTTGAAAAAAGCTTGACAAAAAAAAAAACCTGGCTGTCATCAGAACAGAACCACAATGATTATCAAAAGCTTCATAGGAGCAACAATTTTAAAAAGGCTTCCCCTGTAAAAAAGGCCTGCACCCATTTCAGTTCACATGCAAAGCTAAAGACTGGCAGAAGACCTGAGCAGCATCAAAACATCAACAGCAACATCAAATTAGCAAGCTGAAAGTTCTGCTATTACATTGATCATAATGTCCTCTTCAGTACGCCCCAAATCTTTGCTCTCTACTCTTCATCAATGTTAAAAAGTATTTTCTCCACTGTCATCCACTTTATTAATGTCTGTCATCACAGACCTAAGGGTTTGAAAGCACTATCCTTACCAAGGTCCAAGTAGCAACTTATGAAACTAGAGAAACAAACAGTGACTTTGTTTTAAGTGATACAAGAGTCCAGGAAAGAAAGATAATAGCAGTAACTCATCAGGCATTCAAATTTTAACAGCAGTCATTAGCAACACTGGACATGTCTGTTTCAATTCTTGCATAGAGCTACATGAACTGATACTACCTTGGTTACTACACAGAACTACAAAGGTTTAAGTGAGACTAGCACCCAGTCCTTCAACTACATATACATTTAAACAGATGTCTAATAATTTGAAATACTAGAGATAACCTCAGTGCCAAGGACAACAGCAGCACATTTTGTTCAGTCAAGATTACTCCTGCATAGCACATCTCTCTACCAGCTTCTGTCTCTGTCCATCAAGATACAGGAGTTAAGCAGCTAAATCCAGAAGAGGCCATATCTAAAAATCCACGTGCCTTGCATTCTATAATCATCACTGCCCGTCTAGCTTGACCTTGGATTTTGCTGAGTGCATGCATATGTCCCTACACGTGGGGCAGCGTTCCTCTGTCAATGGCTCTCCTCAATTTCCTCTTCCTTAAAATTTAAAAAAAAAAAAAAAAAAAAAAACACACCAAATCCATTAACATGGCAAACTGATCCTGTTAACCATGACTTCAGACAGCTACAATGGCCTGGAAAAGCTTGGAGGAATGAAAAAGTAATGACAAACAAAATGATAGAGCAAGAGAAGGAAAACAGGAAGAGTTGCAGGGAGGGATCCTTGTGTAATGTAAAGCAATATTCTTCTATATTGAGACAATGGCCTGGAAAATGAAAGAAGGAATCAAGTAAGAGACCAACAAGAAAGTAGAGGTGACAGAAAAGTATTAGGATAGAATAAGGAAGTAGAAGAGTCCTCCCCTTAGCTATCCTTGCCTGGATATCTCTGCTGTTGCACTGGCAAATGCCATCATTGACAATTTGGTGATAATGAAACCACTGCCCTCTCCTTTGTGTATTTTCCCAACAAAAGGTAAGAAATGGGGCTAACAGTTGTGTATCGTGTACATGATTAACTAAATTACATGCCAATAGGATCCCCCCACCCCAAAGAAGTGCTGTGGAATGACTGGTATTAGAGTTGAAATAGGAGCAACCAAAGAATATCCTATTACTACAACAAAAATCTGACTAGATGCAAAGGTCCTTCAAGCCCTAAGAAATCACAAAAAAAGCATTCAGAAAGTTACTAGTAGGAGACTATTTGACACAACACACACTTTGAAACACCAAAACATCACTGCAACTGCATTATGGGCCATATTACTAGGTAAATTTTTGTTTTAATAAACTGAGGTCTACCACTAACAGCTAGAGACACCTCTTTTTTCCCCTCCTACACTGACAACAAAAAAAAGGAAAACAAAAAAAAAATAGAAAACATCAACTAAGAATATATTGTATTTACGGCAGGAAGAAAACATACACATCATCATACAGAAGCACAAGTAGCTTAACTGCTTAATAGCTTAACTGCTGAATCTCAAAAAAGAAAACATATTATTTTAAAATGTTATAAAACATAGTGAAGCAGGAAACGTGTAAGTTTAACTTTTGAAAAGCAAACTCCAAAGTGCATATAATAAACTAGTAAGGGAAACTGCATTACAAGGTTTGTAACTTCCAAAGTACATTGTGTCTATACTACATTGGGTTTGATCTAACCATTTAAGTTATTTTACAGACCAGGCCACATAAATAATACATTCCTCCTATAACAAAAAACAAGTAGAAAAAAGGAGCAAATGGCAAACTATGAAGAAAGGCTTTCACTTGCATGTCAGACTTTATATCTACCATTTCAACACATAGTCAAAATGGACCACTGAGCACTCAGTATTTTTTATGTTGCTACTGCTACAAGAGAGAAAGAATTTCCTCTTACCTCTGCTCTAACTCTCGGATGGACAGTATAACTCCAGAAGTTGATGCCTTCTGTTGCAGCGTGGCCAGAAACGTGAACTCACTTTTATTCCTGAAGAGCTGAATTAACTTCTCACTCACATGGGGCGCTGCATGGATTTCTCTTTCTATATCTAATTTTATTTTAAAAAGAACAAAACAAAACAACAAAAAAAACCAAACAAAAAAAAAAAAAAAAGAGGGAAACAACAGTCCAGTAAAAATGCTAAGGCAGAAAGATTCATATTACATTTTTCATTTTCCCATCAATATTTTTCACTTTTGAGAGTCATCCACCATGCTCTACCACTGCGTTTGTTCAATGAAAAAACCCAAATGCCATCTCTGTCAGCATGCCCACTTGTCACTTTGACAAGTTCACAAACTGGTCAGCTACTGATTTTCTGACAGAATTTTTAATGGGATGCTGGGCCATTTGTGTCTCCTGTGAGCAGATTAAGTTCCTGTAAATAAGGTGTGCTGCAGTCAGATAAATAGGCTCCTAAATTCTGAGAAATCTCAGGCACTGCCTCTCCCAACACAATTCACCAAGCACCAATTTCAGGTTTTACCACTGACTCCGTTACCACCTCTCCATCGTACATCAGAGGAAACCTGTCCTTGCACTGTGTAAGGCAGAGATGTATTATTGCTAATAATGCTATACGGCTGTGCTTCTGCCTGAGAAATAAATACAAGACACGCTTGCAATCCACTATCGTTTCAGGGATTTCTCAGTTTAAACAAGCAAAGCGTGACAGCTCATACAATATTTATTAAACTACAGTCTGACCAGGCAGATCCAGAAATATTTCAGTCTCGCTAATCCTGCTGATGTCCAAGCGGCAGCATGCCTTCTCATATTTAATCTTCTAAGATTCAAATGCACCATCTCCCACCACATTCATTTTTATCTCATCCTTTTATTTGCAATATATCACCACTATGAAAGACGATTAATGACAAAAGGGAAAAATCACGGCATTTCACCTTCCCGCCCCTTGCTATGTCTCTCATGCTGGGCCTTTGTCACACATTTGCAAGACCTGTGCCACTTGCGGTTCCTGGATGTCACAACCAATTAGAAGCCCGGTGCGCTTCCTTTCCAAAGGTTTACTTTGAAGCCAGAAATGCCGGCACGAATTCTCAGCTGGTAGAAAACCATATAACTGTACTGAATCCTGAGAATCTGGCCCAGCATGAATGCTGTAACACACAAAGGAGTGATGAGATATACAATTCAGAATTTCACTGCAGGGAAAAAAAAAAAAAAAAAAACCAAAAAAACACATCTGTGTCATTAAATGAGGCTTTGCAGACAGAAAGAAGAGAGACTGGCTTGAAAAACAACTTGAAACTCAGAAACACAACTACTGAGGGAATGCCATGGACTGAAACCAAACTCCAAGGAAGAAGTATTCAAGCATGTTTTGTAATTGGGTGTCTCAATTTCTCCTATGCAGCTTAAAGCCCTACAAATGAGCCTACACACTCAGAATTCATAACACACTTGCACTCTGAAAAGCTCACCTCTGAAAAGTACTGCAAATTAGACATCAAAAACCACTAGTCATCATTTAAACGTCTTTGCCAGAGGCTCAAATTCAACTGATAAATAAATATAATGCCCACTTTACAGCATCAAACCATTTCTCTGTCCAACATCACTTTTATCATACCAGAGGATAAAGCTTCAAAGAACAGAAGTCTTTTCCATTGCCATCAGAAACAGGAACGGAGGAATAAACAATCCAGCACCGAGCAGATTTTGTCTTTACATGTAAGATTTCATTATCTGTATCATTATCTTCACCTAGCAGGTGTTATTACTGGTCATAAATACTATCTCATTTCTTTAAAAAAAGTTATGCAGAAGACACAACACTATGTGTCCCACACCCCACTAAATTCTCCAAAATCCAGTTTCCTATCTGCAGAGACAGACAATCCACTGGTACTAAGTTCCAAGGCACAAGTAAGACTCAGAGATAAAATGTCCAAGAGCTGACAGCTGAAGGTAATTATCCTTGTTCTGAAGGTTAAGTACCTTAATAACTTAGAAAATCTTGTATTTTTTTTTAAAAAGGTGTCACAATTGCCAGAAATAAAATACGACTTATCAAAGCTTTCAAAAAATGTTTCACATGAAAGCATAGGCAGTGCTGTTATTGGAACATATATGTTAAAACTCAGTCAAGCCTTGCTAAGTCCAACATTTTCTCATTATAGGACCCAGATAAAAAGCCACATCTTGCCATATATCCAATTTTATACAAAAATATAGGACTCCTTGGTCAGAATCATGAAAGAATAATCAATGCACTACTTCAGTTAGAAACACACTTCGAAATACTGTGCTATACTCTGCTATCCCTTTATAGTCACCAACACACCAAAACCCCATGCAACACCTTATACTCGTTCCCTGTTAACTGAAATCAATAAAATCCAAAGTTCTGAAATTCCAGAATCTTGTGTTCAAACTACTAGATAACAAACAGCATTTATGTACTGCTTTGCAACACTATTCTCGTATAATTCGTACAAAGAAAGTTATGTAACTAGGCTTTTAAAAACTAACACACTTCTAAGTATGGTACTATTTATCTGGAGTAGGTCTACTCATTACAAGCACGTAGGAACACCTGCTACCTCCAGACAACTGGAAAACATACTTGCAGATGCAGAAATGTCTACAGAAACACTGTTCTTCATAACTCAGTCTCAGTAACCACAACAACAGGACCTCACCAGCAATTCCATGATGAGCTGGCAAATGTGACCCAAGAGCCTGGACTCATAAGCTGAGAATGCGAAGCATGCGAGGATCCAGAGGGCAGGTGACCTGGTGTTTCAGAGATGATGAGCCTGGTGGGCTGCCGAGCACAGCTCTGGCCTCGCAACCTGGGGCCCGAGTGCTGGGAAGGAGTCACACGAGGGCTCAGCCCAGCCAGCACAGCACCATCCCAGCTCCAGTGCCCCACAGGACAGCTCCCCTGCACCTCTCTGGCAATGCCCCACTTCACACCACGCAAACGCCTGCTATGTCATCTGTTTGCTTTTTGCTCAATTTCTGCAGAAAGTACCATACAAATGGACTGGGAGTACAATCCATTTAGAATAAGAGCTTTCTATTTTCAGGTTGATTTTCACACTGAAAAAAAAAAAAAAAAAAGAAAAATTGAGAATACATACACCCCCTCGCCGCAGGTGCCTGAAAGGAAAAATACTTTTTATGCTCTCTATAAAAATAACTGTCTGCTTGTAATGAAATGTCATATTTCCTACATAATATAGAACAATATAGGTTTATACAGTAATCTTCAGTGAAACATCGCTTCACGCTTGAATGATAATGCAATCTCAGCAAAATAAATAAATAAACATAGATACGACTTTCATATGCCCTTCTATGTGATTATATTTTCTTAATTTGAAATACTGACTGTCTGGAGGGGGTTTTTAAACATACCAGACTGTTTCTAAAATTAAACAAGCAAAAAAAGCAAGCGTACACAGTTATTTCAAAGTACAACAGATACAAATCATCTCAGAGCATCAAGTAAAAGCAACTTTCTACCTTCAGCAACACAGAGAAGCAGAAGACATACCTACATCAGAGAGAGACAGCATATTCATTGCTTGATTTTAATTCCTTTTTTTAAGCTGCAAGTCCAAGGAAGAAGTGCCAAACAGAGCAATAGTGCAATTTGCCAGGACAGCCAAACCCAGTTAGCCGCTGCCATCCCGCATTTCTCTGCCTGGCACCATCTCCCCCATTCCCAGAGAGAAAGTCACTTTGCCTTCTCCTCGCTGCCTTGTGCCACGTGAGCCCGTTCAGTCCCCGACCAGCACAGCCCTACCAAGCCAAAAAGAGCTACCAGAGGAACCAGCACCCTGGGCTACACACACTGGGGCTCAGCAGCTGTGGCACAACTCTGGCCAGGACCTGCAGAGGAGGAAGACCACAGCACACTGCTTAGCTGCAGCAAGCCACTATATTTTACCCACAACCACAAATACTCACAGTACTCACTTTCAGCACCTTCAAAGTAAGTCTCAGTTTTGGTTTGGTTTTTTTTTTTTCTACTTCATCATAAGACCAGTCCAGATAAATGGCAGTGCCACTCTGCGGCCAGTGATGTCCGGGCAAGCTTTACCTTGTATGTATGAAACGTACACGTATTTCAGTACACACTAACCCTGTAAGACAACTGGAATTAAGGCGGCACAATAATGCAGGATTAGTATCAGTCCTTACAAACCTGATTTAGGCCCTCAAATCACATCCACTGCTCTATGCATCACCAGCTCTGGCAACTAAAAGTGATAACCTTCAGGGGTTTTGCCACTTGTAGCCCAGAACATATTAGAGGCCCCAAATAAGAGAAAGGGAGAAGCTGGCTTCAGCTCCATTAGATGAAAATTATCACCACACAGAAGCAGGCAAAATTAATTAAGGAAAGGGTAATGCTAGGAAAGCAGGTAAAGTTCTTGCCAAACTTACTTTGATGACAGTGTCAACAATCCATGGTACAATGGGAAGTACTCGACTGTTTAGGCCGGAATTTTAAGCAGTGAAAAATGTGCACCAGTTCTTACAAGCTGAATCCCAATCCTTCCAGGAAATCGATTTTCTTTAATAGATGTTTCCATTAGAGGAAAAATACTAAAACTCAGTTCTAAATCAAGTCCTGTTTTCTAAAGCAACATATAAGTTTCCTCATTCACTAGTTTGCTTCCATACCTTTTCCTTTTACTTCCTTACTTTGTTAGAGAACATACTGTAGAACACATTGCTGTATTGGTACCTTCAATCATTTTAAAGCTATTTGTTTCAACACGCTTTCAGGAGATCTTTTGCACAGTCACTCTGGACAAGCAAGTAAAAATTAACCCTGCAACAACATAGAATCTGGATTTCAACTGAAGCAGTTAAAGAATTGCATATTGCAGTATATTGGCTTTCACTTTGCTAGGGGCCAAATCCAGTAAAACTGAAACTATTAAAAAAAACCACACACACACATGCACACACACAAACAAAAAAACCACCACAGTGGCCCATTTTTCTTAAGTCATCAGCTTTCCAAAAGTTGGAATGAAGAGTAGAAGGAGGGTCCAAAACTAGCAACTGTTAAAGAGTTTCTAAAAGTTGCTCAGGATGAAAAAACATGACGACATCACAAAACCTTTCTTGCTCACTGAAAGGTGCTTCATCAAAGCCTCCAAGTCCAAGTGCACAGACTCCTTTTCTGCACACTGGTCCCACAAATCATCTGTTGAAGAACTGGTCAAAAAAACCCAACCAACCAAAAACAACCACCCAAAACACTACTGGTGATAGATGCCCACTCCTTCCTGCTCCTATAAAGCCATTCCCTCAGTCCACAGAAGTCACAAACAGATCCCAAAGTCCACAGAAGGATGCTAACACCAATCATGGGGACCTTCTCCAAAAGCAGGTCATTTCACTGCCAAGCAGCAAAACGCTTCAAGAAGTTGTCCCTCCCTGCTTAGCAAGGGCAAAATGTAGCTATCTGCAGATAGCACCAATTTTTATTTTAAGCTGTGGGGAGAAAATTCACACAAATTTCTCCTTATATGCGAACAAAAAAAGACTTTGCAACACGCCTCTGTCACAGGAACAGGCACAGAGTCATGCTCTCAGAGCACACTGGGTGCTCAATTCAGCTATCAGCGCTAAGGCTTGAGACAGCCCACATGGCACTGCAGAGAGCCACCAGCCAAGCAGCAGCTTACCTAGACATCACCTATGCATCCGCCTTGCCTGGCACTCACCTACAGTGCTTCCAAGCCAGGCTAAAGCAGGCGACTTAGCAAGCAGTGGGGTACAACCGAGGGAAAACACATGCAAGCTTACATCAGGGTGCTGAGCAGGCTGCTCTCACTGGGACCCCCTGCACTGGTGAGGACGAGCACTGCCTGTTCTACCTGCCAGTAGCCCAGACACATGGGTGAAAACACCCCAACCTTCTTTTAAAAAACACTGCTACCATTGTTTTCTCACGACCACATCTCCTCTTCTAGGTATTCTCACTGGTACAAAAAGGCATTGTAAATGCTTTTGCCTTGCTAGCTCCACTCGGAGTCAGTAATAAACAGTAGGAAATCATGTTCAACAGCACAGCTTTCTAAATTATGATTATTTATTATAAATCACTTTTTACATGTTGCTTCAAACACTGTTTCTCAAGAATAAGATCCGTCTGCAGCGAAATGCTTGGTGATTTTAATATGCAAACCTCCTACAGAGATGATGTCTCTTTTTAATTATTGTTTCGGTTTAATGGGTTTTCATTAAATTAGAGGATGGAGCAATTACCAGGGTGAATAGCTAATGTTACAAAGGTAAGTTCCCATGACTATACAGCAAAGGCAGTTCTGCTAGAGAAGGTGGAAAAATAGTGTAGATAATGTAAACTCTCCTTTTCCTTGATGCAAAAGTACCCTGGCAATAAGTGTTCATATATTGCTGTCATTTTGATATACGTGTTTGTAAACTAGTTTACAACTAGGCTTCTCCTAACAAAATTAATCTAGCACTCAAAATTATATATATATTTCATTTATTTCAGGAAGCTATTGCAAGCCCAATCCTAAAACTCTAGATGCCAGGGACAGCAGAATTTTGAGTCACTGAGGAAATCAGAGACCACTTATCAAATCACAGTTTCTCCCCAACCAATAATTTAGTTGATTTAGTGGCTTAATGTCAGACTCTTCAGCTCTTGAAAATTGGCCTGACTCGAGCACTAGCTAGAATGACCACACTCATGTTAATTAAGTAGTTGTCAGAGAGTCTAAGTCCTTTGTTTGCTGTATGAGCATTTCAAACTGAACCATGGAAATTGAGTACTCTGGAACAGAGTGGCAGATACTACAGGAGGCTTGGAAATGAACACACACCAAGAGAGAAGGCGGCCACCTACGCTTCTCAAGTCCCAGCCAGCAAAAGGTGCCCTACGAGACAGAGAAAGCACCACAGCAGAAAGCTGTAGCAAAGCCTCCATTGAGCAAGTGCCCCTTTTTGACTGCATATGGGTTTCCTGTCTCCAGGGCCCGCCCTTGTCTTTTCCACCCAAATGAACAGAATGACCAAGGAAAGCGCTAGAGTCATCTCTCCTGCAGCAGAAGGGCGAGCAGCAGGCCTGGGCACACGCACAGTGCAGTGACTGATGCTGTCTTGCCCAGTATGGAATAAAAATCAGAAATCTAAGACTGGAAGCTGAACAGCTTTGCCACCAGCTCCCTGCTGAGGACGACAGTGCTAGCCTTGCTAAGGCTACGGATCACCTGTTGCTCCAGGCAGCCACCTCAACTGGTTTCAAACATTTTAAGTGGCTGCTGAGCTCAAGCTCGCCTTCTCAAGTAGGCTCTGTTGTTTCCTCAAGGGACTCATGCTGAAACCAAGAGTACTTACAAATGGTTGATCGCTTAAATTAAATGCTTGGTAGAAATGCTCCAGAAGTTACACTACCACTAAAAGCACATTATCTGCTCTTAAATCATGTGAGTTAATCAAATTACATGTGTTGTTAGTTAATTAGTGCAGGAGTCACTGATTAGAACATCTCTTCCACTGTTTATCTATATTAGATAAGGTATCACATCACTGTGACTATACAGTTAAAGACTGCTATTTGAAAATTTGCAAAATAATAACAACATTTCACCAGGAAGACCACCAGCAACACTGTCAATGTTTGAACAGAGCCACTGGCAATGTATGCAGCACCGTGAAAAATCAGTAATTGCTAAGAATCATTACCAATATGCTGCCCGTTTTGCAGCACTGTCCACTTCAGGACAAGCTAAGCAATTTTTTTCCTCTCCTTCTACAAAACATTTTCAGGTATGCTTAAAGTCACAGATCCAAAAAAACGCAGAAATTACTTTTAAAATTATAACTTGTACTGAATTTGACAGAACATGTTCTTCAACCACATTTGTTCAAAACAAACTCAAGCTGGTACCAGAAGGTGAGGAGCACCTAGAACCAAAAATTAGATATAAAAGCCCAGTTTTGCAAATAAGTACTAATTGTAGTTTGGACTTAATTTCCTCCCACTATAACCCTTAGTGTGCTTGCAATCTAGAAACAAAACATAGATTATTCAATAAAGCATGCAGAAAGATTGATCCATTTGCATTTTTAAGCAATATGTAATAACTCTGATTTCTCATTTAGCACTCTTCCCTCTTTTAGGTAATAATAAATGCTGCCCATATTTTATGGCAACTATTAAAAATAAACAGCAATGTCAAGTACTTATGAAGTGCCTTAGGATCTCTAAGTTTAACATGAAAATGATAGATATAGCCAACAAGTAACCCATAACCTGGATTTTCAAAGAAATTTGAAGTACCAGATCACACTGAAGCAAGAAAACAGCTGAATGCCTGGATTATTTTCACTCCATTGAAAATGCCAAGCTAACATCAGCAAGGCCACACAGAAAACAGAATTTGTCTCCCTGGTGAAAACCTGCATTCTTAAAGGTGTACATCAAACTCCAGTTTTAAATAGTTCATTAACAGGGAATTTTCAGAAAAAACAGAAACCTCTGACTCAATTTCTTCACTTGCAGAGGTTGCAATGCCTAATGCTACTTATGGCAGCTAACAGACCTGGCTACACCTACACAAAGGTTTTAATTTCCAGCCCAGTAAAGCTGTTTATCACATGAATAATCCAACTAAAGGCAATGAAATTATCCATGAAGTTCAAAGTAAGCATATGCTGAAGTGCTCTCTTGGTTCAAAAACTCCCAGTGACAAGGCACTCTAGTGGTCATTTTTTTTTAATTACTTTTAAAGCATTTAGCTCATTTATTACCAGAATCTTATGGATTTTCTTATTCTCTGTATATGATTTGTACAAGCCTTAAACAAATGTGTTCCACAAACTAACTCTCCCTTCTGTTCTCCTTCCCTCAGAAAAATCACTTCCATATTATTGCTAAAGCAAATTAAATCCCGGGTGTCTGTTTTATTTATTAACTGCATGATAATAGCACAAGGCATAATACATTTGTCAAAGCCCCTCTCCACTGAAGTATAATTTCTGCTGTCAGCCTCTTTACGTTTCTATTCAATATTCTAGTTGTCTTTGTTTCTTGAAACACATATAAGCACACGTTCATATATTCTCCCAAAATACGTAGAAATTCTATTTGTGAAGTGTTCCACACACCCCCAACAAAGAATCATAAATACAGCTAACATACTTAGTCATTCTCCACAAGTTTTAAATGAATTATTTGAGAGACTTAAGAATTTTCAAAAAATGTCACAATAATAACTGTTTTATCTTTTTACACCATAATTATGATTTGGAGCATTGCTTTTCTTATTTCATCCAAGCATACCACAACTCATGAATAAAATATGACAACTTTGATAGCATCCATTGCTGTGGGTTCATCCGTAACAGCGAACGTGCTTGGGGTACTAAGAGCTCCCTTTTGCTCCATAAGCCTTTGTTTCTGAAAATAAGCTTTTATTTAAATAGAACTGCCACATGTGTCCCCCTTTTTTGCATTCCTTGCCGCTAGCAATAACACCAGCAATAATGTTTACTTTTTTTTTTTTTTTTACAACTACATTTTGAAACAATTAGGACAGCATAAAGCTAGAAAGACAGAGTATCCCATCTGAAAGCTGGTACTCACAAGACATCAAAAAACATTAAAAGCACTTCCAGCATCAGAGAACAAAAGGTTAACACAGAGAACCATGACTTTTAAATGTGGACACTACTATTACAAAAAACAAACAATTTTATCTGGCTTCATAATCAATTATGATGAAGTAAGCCTAAACAACTTCCACCATTTCCCTAAAAAGATTTCTGTAACTAATACTGCACAGTCCTCCTACCACAACTTGTCCGTAGATTCCCGTAAAAGGAAAACTTGAGAGTAGACTGCAGTACATGAGGATTCCAAATCACTGGCATTTACCAAATTATTCTACAAATATCATGTTTTAAGGCTGTGCTGCTTCATTTTCCAAACAGCATGATGAACATCCGTACAGACCTCCACAGACCAAGAAAAATCATCACACACACAAATCCCATTCTCCTCCCACACATCTTGACTTTGTTATTTTCCCCAGTCCCCAAGAACAGGCTTTAAAATTTCAACATGGTTATGCACAATGAGCCAAAGTGGAGAGAGAGGAGCAGAGGCAGGTCTGAATGCCATCTGTAGATCATCTTTCATCATAGAATCAATGAGTATTTAACCTCCAAGATCCTGTTTTATATGTGCTCTGCTCTCAGAGCATCTTTGCTACCTTCCAGTTTACAAAAGATTAAAAAAATTAAAAGAAAAAACAAAAGAAGGGGGACACCACACAGAACTAAGCTTTACAACACAAACTTGTCTGCTGTAGGAGGTGTCTGCTTCCACTGATGCCAAATGGAAAACTCACAGCTTCAGAGGGCAAGGGGAGGACAGACTCAGTAAAATAATCTATGCAGCTGCAGTGATCCTATGCTATTTTTTCCTATTTATAGCACAGAGCACCAATGGGAAACTCAGCTGTAACTATGTAAGAAATGTTATCATACGAAGAGGGAGGATGAGAGATCTTTAAGAAGCCAAAACATCCGTGCTCAACTACAGTATTTATTGCTCCAAAATAGTGATTCACAGATCCCTGTTGTCAGAACTACAGAACCAACTTTTAACCGGTATGCAACCTACGTAACTAAGGATTTAGGTTAATGTTTTAGTGGAAATCAGGTGCCAAAACCAATTTTGTTGTCCATTCTATTTAAAAAAAAAAATAATAATAATGTTCTGCATTTTGTATCATTGAATAGGCCACAAAAGGCAAGGCAATCACAATATAATGCCATAAACCAGCACAGTACGACATGATTACTTCACACCATTTATGTGGCAAAAATGAAAAATAAGAGAAAAAATGTCCCCCTTGTGTCATTTATACACCCACACTGCAGGTGGCAAGATTAATCTAGAATTTGGCATAGAAGAAGTAGGTTGAGGCCTGAAGTAGCATCTAATTTTTATTCGTGATAGGTAGTTGAAGACAGCAGCGTTTTTCACCACAGGAAATGGTCCATGCCTGGCTCTTGCATGAGGTCTGATTATATCTGCCTTTGTGTACTTTTTAAAGGTACACAATCTTAAAAAAAATAATAAAAATCCTGTTTTAAATTCATGTGATAATAATTTCAAATTACATCACTTCCTTTCAGACAAGTAACATAGCTCTGTTTAGAAGTACTGTAATCAAGCAGGATGAGTAAATAGTCTTATTAAATGGATATTAACACATTTCTACTAAAATTGTTTTAAAAATCAAAGAGATCCCTCTTGGGGTCAAAGTCAACAACAATGGGCCACTTTGTTTCATTGCCTACGGCGAGAACCCAATTCTCCAGCATTGCTTTCCATCCCACTACACTTCAAGCAGTTTTAACTCAGCAGTGCCAGGTAATACTCTGATTCTGCTCTCTTCTACCCCAGCATCTGTCCAACAACCCAGACCTGCAGTATCAGGTGCAGGGCAGGATTCTCCACCCAGAGATACTCAGCGCTGTTCTGGGACTCTCCTCGAGGCAGCACAACTCAGGTACCAACTCTGTTTCACCTCAACTTCCCAGGGCTCTGACTAGCACACTGGCCTGTTTGGCAAAATATCGCAGAACAGTAGTCTCACTCCAGTTTTATAGTCAATTTACTAAACAAACAGTTAATACAAGTGTATTATATGCCATATGATATAACTTGAGAGCATCGGTTTGCCAAAATCCTTTGCAGGGAATAAAATTTTTGCCGAACCTCTATTCTGATGAAGATACAAGAAACTCAAACTGTTACTCTTTCTCATCTAAATTGATTTACTTTCATTGTAAGGACCTAGATGCTCACCCAGTGTGGAACGCAACACTTTGCTAGCACCACCAGAAACTAATTTCTGCATCCCCTTCTCTGCCCACTGAAGAGCCAAGACCTTTTGTTTCTTTTCTGCTTATCTTCATTACAGGACTTTGTCAACAGGTTGCCAGAAGCATTCCAAGCTTTTAGCATACTACAGAAATACTGAAGTGCTTATCCCACTTCCCCTCTGTACTTACCACGGTGGCAATGAAGATAGACAAGCAGCACAATTATTGTCTCCCAGGAAAGCAAAAATAACTGCCAAGGACAGAGGCAATGTGTGCTCAGAATTCTTTCCTAATCATTACAGACATGATGGCAAACCCAAAAAAATGTCAAGTAACAGAAGGCGGCATGACAACATTCAGGATGAGGGGGAAAAGGAAAAAAAAAAAGAGAAACAGAAATTGGTCACTGTCATTTAATGTGACTAGGCTTCTATTTCAGTCTACACTTATTGAGAGGGGGGTAGGGGTGCTTGAAACAAGAGAATATGGAATAAGAAACTCTGCAAGGATTTACAAGTTAAACCTTCATATCAGTATGCTGGATAAATTGTACGCCTAGACAGGTTTCTAACATAATTCAAACATCAAACAGGTGTGGAAACATCCAACACTGGATGGGTATATACAAGTATTTTAAAAACTGCTTCTGGGAACTGAAAAGTTAACAGTGGTTTATGTGTCTTCAAAGCCTCAAAGCATTGTTCAATAATTATGTCTCAAGTGATCTCTAATTTCCTCCACTGAAGACAATTCATCTCACTCATTCCCTCCCAGCTCATTGTATTCCAACTCCAGATCATTTCTCTGCTCTGGAAATGGTCAGTTTTGCAAAGGAAAAAAAAAAATAACCAAACCCACATGGCCTAATGATTTAACTGAGAAAAAAAAAAACCGTACATTGTGTATACAAAACACATTAAAACATCAGGTATATTAAAAAAATAAATGTAAATTATGAGTTAGATGTTAGGATTAAAAGTCTCACAGGCAAAGCTCGCTGAACCCTCTGGTGATGCACATTCCGACACTGTTCTTAATTACAGGATCACACACAGCTTTCCAGAGGGCCCATGTCTCAGTCCCAGTGCCCAAAGTAAAGAACAGAGAGCAAAAAATATTTAACAAACAAGGATCTGAAATTTTGCTTTATTTTTATCATTCAAGGCTCACTTGGAACTGTAAATCCATGGTGTTCAAATCCTCCTGTGAACACAGACCATGACCGAGTTAATTATTCTAGCGCAGTATCCAAGACCTGTACAATTATTAATGAATTCTTTTTATACAACTGTTGTTAGAGCAAAGGGCATTGGTACCTCAACTTTACAGGCGAACAACCAAAGGACAACAAAATCAAGTTTCTAAATCACTAATAAAAAAATGACATTATCCAAGATGTAGCCTCTAAAAACATTTGTTAAATATTAGCACACATCACAGATACTTTACAGCACTACCACATCTGAAGTTCCAGTGCTTTTCCCTGTTTTGCCATCCTAATGCCACCTCCACCTTAAGCAAACCTGCCAGAGAAGTCACAGTTTCCTGCATTCCCTTGAGCGCAGCCAGCCCAGCTGTTAGCATCTTATTTTATCTCTTATTTTATCAGTGCTTTACAGAGCAGCTTTGACAAAGGGCTGAAAGCACCGAGGGAACTCTCTGGCAACCCTCCAGGACAGTGGGCAGCTGCCACAGCTCCGAAGGGCCAGGCTGGAGCTTGTAAAAGGCAGAGGGACAACCCCAAGGGACAAGCTCAGAGGCCAGGTGAGGAACCCGCTCTCCAGAGAGATGGGATGGGCCCTTCTCCTCACCACACCACAAACCTCCATCGCAGGGGAAGACCTATGCTGGCCTTGTCCCCATCATCCCCACACAGCCACCGGTCATGAGCCACCACCACAGGCGAGCAGAGGCGTCCATCACTGCCTCCAGAGCCAGCGAGCCCTGAAAGCGGAGCAGCTTCAAGTAAACCGCCAACTCTGCAGTCTCCTGGCAAGAGGAGAGCCTCAGAAGGGAGATTGCAGCAGGAAGAGAAGGGAAACAGTCAAAATTCAGCACCAAGGAAGCAGCAACACCTGAAACACTACCACATTGTCAGGGCATTTGGCAGCAGCTGCCTTTCCCTCCTCAGGTCCCAGGAACATGGGACAAGGGCCCCGCACGTGACACAGGGTAAAACCCCAAATTCACCCCACCCCTGTGGAAACCAGCACAGACCTGCACAACAGGGCACCTAACGGAAAAAAACTCTCTCTTTCCTTTTAAATAAAAATAAAAATTCACAAGTTCAAGGAGCTTGCAGAGCATCCAACATACTTGTACTGCGTGGTGAGGTGCCGGCGCCTTGTGAGAAGAAGCAGGGGCTGCCCCCTGCAGGACATGGCTGGTTCCCGCCGGTTCCAGCTGGTTCACGCTGGTTCCCGCCACCCTACCTCAGGGCGCAGCCCAGCCCCTCAGCCTGGCCGGCAGCGCCTCACAGAAAGCCTATTTTAAAAGGAAAAAAGTCTCTTCCAGCTGGATGGAAGCAGCAAGTGGTTGCACAGGCATTCACCCACAAGCCCAGACGGGCAGTGGGCAATAGCTGGTTAAAAAATAAATAATAATATTCCCTTCTTTTCCACCAGCACAAGGATCATCATCTGCTTTGCGAATGGCACCTAAGGGCACGAAGCAGGAGCCAGCCACCCAGGGAGGTGTGCCCAGAGGCTCTGCTCCAAAACCTCCCACAGCCCAGCAAGGCAGGATATTCAGATGCCACCAGTCATGGAAAAGGCACCAGAGCTACTCTCTTTTACGACAGCTGAAGGCTGCACAAAGATTTCGAGCCACCCATGTTGTGCTTTCCTGATTTTACTGCTACCATAAGATTTCTGCTCTGTAAACACAATACTGCTTATACTTAATATTTGCTATAAACATACCAGGAGAGATGACACAGAAAGCAATGACTCTCATTACATTAACTCATGTGAAGATCGACCGATGCCCTGAACTCCAAAATAAAGTTTCTCCTTCCTACTCCCTACAGACCTCTCTGCCGTCCACCCCAGAAAGACAAATTGCAAGTTTACTCCCCCAGCCGTTACCTGCTCCCGCTCATTCAATGCCTGGCTCTTGTTTGAGCTCTGCAGCTCGCACACCTTGCCCATGACACTGGCATAATGGAGCTGTAACACCTGAAGTGGATTAAAACCTCAGCCACAGGACACAGGTCACAGAGACGCAGGTGAGAAGATGTTCACACATGGATGAACGAAGGCAGCAGCCTACTCACCAGGCCTTGGAATTTCCTGGGCACACACGTAGCCAGGGCATAACAAATGTATCCTGAAGACTGTCCGAGCAGAAGCAGAACTAACATTCCTAATATAAAGGTTATGTGCCCACTCCTGATGACAAGATCAACTTACACAGTTTTCCTTACCCATCAAAGTCAAAGCATAGCAAATCTGGCTAGCAATCAAACCCCTCCAACATGGGCACTGCAAACGCTGACTTTTAGAACTCGCACTCCTACAGTGGGATCTGGAAATACCTCTACTCTCTAAGTGAGGAATGAGCACGTCAATGCGGAAGGTATCTAAAGAAAAAAAAAGTATCCATAACACACTGAGAGAGGGCTGTACTGCATCTGGAAGCCCAAACGAGTCTGCTGGGAGGCACCTCGACCCGCCCTGGGACTGCAGCTTTGCTCTCTCTTTTGGCCTGAAGCAGGACAGCCCTTTTGTCTCAGGAACTCAACAAGATTCGCTCTTTTCTCACAAAAAACACTACCTTTCTCTGTACTTTAAGATACTTGTTATTCTTTTACCTTTCCTGCTGGAGCCACAGCTGTACAGAAAAGAACTTGGCAATCACCAGCACAAAATGGGAAGAAAGAGCATGACTGAACTCTGTGCTGCAGGAGCTGCAGGCCAGGTGTTTCTCTTACAAACCCAGTGGTTGTTTAAGACAAGTTAAAGAAACGGTCAAGGAAGAAAGGACTACATATAGCTAGACTTTTAAACAGTACCTGGTGGTTGATTTTACTGAGTGCTGTACATAGTACACATAGTAAAAAGACCATTCTTAATTTAAAGACTTAAGTTGGAAAAAAACGCCAGATTGCTAGGAAAGGAAACAGCAAAGCCTTAATAAACTTGGGGAACTGTTTTGTAAGTAAAGGCTTTAAGCCTCTCTTAGTGCAAAAGAGATATTGAGAGAAGAAGAATTAAGAAGGAATAGGCATAGCTGACAGGTTGTAAAAGGAATAAAATTTTACTTCCCCAGTGAGAACTGAGCACAGAACAAAAGTCAGACTGGTTAAAGTAATCACATAATTTAACAGCTAGGTTAAAAATTGGGCTCAGCCTACCTAGAAACAGGACGACCAGGTAAGGACCTCCTCCTGCCTTATTTATAATGAAAGCCTTTCTCTGCCACTGAACTCAAGATCCTGCTGAGGTTTCCACCCACAGGGTAAAAACAAGCCCTGCTTCCCTGCTCTCTGAAACACAGAACAGGACTGAGCCCCGCTACGTAAGCCATGCCTCATTTTTTTTTTTAATGTACTAAAATTTATAATCCTGTTCCAGGAATTTCAGTACCATTTTGTCACATTTGTAAGATACTATTTACAGATGTATTTCACTCAGCATTTCTAAGATGTTATTGTAATGCATTAGGTGGAGGATTAATATTTTCAATACAGATCTTTGAAGCAGATTTCCCACCCACCCTCAGAACTGTTTCCTTGAATTCTTTGGACTCCTGGTTGGAAGAAAGGAAATGTGGGGTCAGACACCGGAATCTTGAGTGCCCTGGTCTCTAAAACCACTCAATAATCTCCACTCACCCTCCTTTATCCCTTCATGCTAGAACAACCCATCTGGACACACAGCCTTTTTTCATCACTCATTTCTATAAATAAATAAAAGATAAATAATCAAGACACCATAACGTTAGGATCTTAAGAGTCAGACTGTTTGCAGAATTGCAGTTATGAGCACTTGCGCTGCTTTTTGGATTCCCTCATCCCCATTTCACAGACAATGTAACTGAAACACACAAATAATGGAACCGATGGATCAAAAATCCAGCTGAAACACTCTAATAATCAAAGTCCATGCCCAACAGGACCACTTAGACGACTACACTTAATTATAGGTTTCTATGCTTTTCTGAATTGGGAACAGATTTACTTGCCCAAAGGCACCCACATCTCTCTATTGCCACTTTGGTTCTGTGATGCCGTCATATGATTTTCAACACTACTGAATTTGTTTCTTTGCTTGTAAAGCTGCTTCACGCGGAACTTTGTGTTTCATCCATTACTACCTGTATTATTGTAAAATCAGAATACTCCACTGGTCCCACCGAGGTTGTCTTGGACTGAAATCGCTAACTGTCCAGGGAAAAGAGTCCCTCTACATTTTCTCCAGCATAAATCAAATCATGACATCACTCCCCAGACATTCTGTAACAAATAATACATTACTCTAAGACAGCTAACATCACTGATAGAAAAGCTAATTAAAAATAATAGTTTCTCTTTCTTTTGTGCATGTCTTCCCATCACCACACTTCTTCATTTCTCCTTTTTGCTTCTAAATGCAACGGAAAGAATGGCCAAAACTTATTTCAAAAACTTTCATTCACAGGAAAACATTTCTCTACCTCAAAGATGTAGACTTCCAGGGACATACAAAGGAACACTCTCAGTTTGAACACCTCTAGTAAAGACATTTTAGGAAATACATCTGAGAAGACAGAAAACGATCCACTTTGCAGAAGCTCAGAGCCCTGTTACATTGCTGCAAGGGCACTGCCAAAGGTGGTGGGCAAAACTCTCCCTATGAAAACCGCACACCAAAGAACATAGAACCATAGAATAGTTTGGGTTGGAAAAGACCTTCTGAACATGCAAATATTAAAAATTCATAATCATAAAATCACAGAGTGGTTTGGGTTAGAAGAGACCTTAAAGATCATCACACTCCAACCCCCCTGCCATGGGCAGGGACACCTTCCACTAGGCCAGGTTGCTCCAAGCCCCGTCCAACCCTTCCAGGGATGGGACATCCACAACTGCTCTGGGCAACCTGGGCCAGTGCCTTACCACTCTCACAGTGAAGAATTTCTTCCTAATATCTAATCTAAATCTACTCTACTTTCAGTTTAACATACTCACAAACTCTTCTCATTTCCTAAACTAGGAAATCCTCAGTGATGAAAGCCTATGAGTGAAGTAGTCTTCTCACGTGGCTGCACGTTCAGCCATCAGCCCACCAGGTGAGGCAGGTCCTCCCCTGCTCGGAGCCCCAAAGGCAACACCGGAGAAGCATGACACAGTGAGGCACAGCATGCATTCACTACTTGCCTATGGTAAGAAATAATCAAAGCAGAGCTTTGCTGAAAGGACCACATCTTGGAGACTGGAATAGTTAGTCCAAGAGGACACAGTAACTTTGAACTAAGCACTAACTTCCAGTCTTTCCCCTCTTCTGTGAGCGTCAGGTTACCTGGGTTTTTTTCTGTGAATCTTTGTAGCAAAAAGTATTACTTTAACTCAGACACAGAAGTTGTGCATACATTGCCCCGAGTTCTATATTGGGTTTACTGTATGGCAGATAAAAATCAAAATAAAGTATCTCCCAGTCCCAGCCAAAGGATGTGGCACACAGCCAGACTGCAGTTGTAAAGTAAGCCACCTCTGTTAAGTCAAAGGGAATTCACACAGCTGCCGACACACCACTGACATTTAGCAAGTAACAGATACAAACAAGAAGGGAAGCAGCCAACAGGGCAGCCTTGGACTTCCCTCCCATCTGAC
This sequence comes from Falco cherrug, assembly GCF_023634085.1. Lineage (NCBI taxonomy): Eukaryota > Metazoa > Chordata > Aves > Falconiformes > Falconidae > Falco > Falco cherrug. The sequence continues at coordinate 22,253,973 of NC_073706.1, read as the reverse complement.
AGCAGCAGCAGCAACAGATCCCTCACAGACCTCTCTCAGGCTGCAGTAACAGACCAGAACTCTTCATTCTTCTCCCACCCCAAGGGCTAATGAGGTTAACTGAAGGGAATAATTTTCCCAAGCCATCTTCCAAGAAATTCTATACTAGAGGCAATACCTAAGCACAAGGCTATTCCTGCATGCATTAGCAAAAAGCATTTCTGTTGCGGGAATTAAAAAAGTTTTATTTACCTAACATTAGACTTCAAACTGTTTGTTCACTTTGTACAGTCCCATGAACATCTAACTTCTAATTTTTCTACTCACGTGCATTTTACAAGCTCTACCTTTTTTACACTAGTCTTCTCTACGTTTGTAAACTGCAGATGGGGTCCTCCAAGGCAAAAAGAACAGAACATCTAGAACATCTTCACTATTAACCTTTCAAAGCTACTTTCAGTATCAATGGTTTCAATCGGTGTCCATAAAAATACATCTCAGTCTTCTTCCCTGCAACTCTGACCACTAGCCTGTGAAAACTTACCATAACGGTTTGTCAGTGTGGGTGTGATTAACTGCATGGAATAGCAATTGGAAATACCAAAATATTCTAAGTCATTTAGGCCATTGCAGTCCTTAGAGGAATGACTCTCATGTCATTTGTCCATAATATAATACAACATAACCTGGAGTCAGGGTATCGAAAGAAAAACAATTGATACCTTTAAATGAATAAATTAATGGTCTTCTGGAAATGAATCTGAGAATCCATGAAATCAGTGAAAGTCACGCTACTCATTGTATCGCAGAAGACTGGATATATGACTAACAAATTCTGAGGTCGTCTCCAGAAGTATCTCTGCTCTGGCTCCTAAACTGCTCTTGGCCAGGTGAAGAATGAACTATGATTATAAACCCGCTTCTTTTATTACTTACAATAAAGTCGGTTAGCATTGCAGATAAAGAATGAAAGCTCAAAGAGAGCATAATCATTTGCCTCTAAAAACAGCTATAGAGGTCAAATATCAAAAAATGAGACACTAACATGCACTCTTCAACACAGAGTAAAGCACAATAAAGAAAAGACAAACATGGGAAGTCTCCACAATAAAAATGTTCCCAGCTGGGCTTTAATATATAGGTTAATCTCAACTGATATAAATGTCTTTCTCCCCTAACAAGCATACTGTAGCAACTCAGTGCTACATGGGACATCGGCTCTTAATCTGCACCTCACTTAAATCCATGGTAAAATCTGTTATTTTATCCAGAATTTCACTCACTAAAAATACAAAAAACACACAACACCATTTTAAAACACTTCACAAGCATTACCTTAGAATATTGAATGAAAAAAATCACAATTCAAAGGGACATACTCTGCATCTGGTTGGTACTCAGCTTGGACAGTTGAATGTAATACTGTTCAATTTTCTCATTGTAACCATTTCCACAAAGTTGATGACAGTCTTGCTACACGTTACTAATCAGCATCAACACATTAAATGCTTCCTCAGTTACATAGCTTCAGCTCTGTGTGTGTCTGTACGTGTACAATCACAGAAAGAACGTACACAAGAATACAACCGAGTCCAAGCCTTAGCACCACGCTGATACATTTAGTTAGAAATAACTACCGGGGAGTGTTGAAAATCTACCCAAAAATAGTTCCCCTAAAGGCCTCTAACCTCAACTACCTGGCAGCACGCTAAAAAGAAACCAAAAATCCATACATATTTCAGGAAAGTAACAAGAACTATTTAAAAAAAAATAAAAATAAAAGCGGCAGTTAAGTAAGACCACTATTACAGGGCATCAGTTAGGCATCAAAGCTCTTATGAGCTCATACAGACAGAAGTGAGGTAAAAGAATTGAGGATGTTTCTCTCACCTTGGAATAAAAATGCTTTGCTGGCATTGTGTAGTCCTGACACTTGTGTTACCCCAAGGGTTGTATTCACAAGATCCAATTCTGTGATGATATCAATTTGTAAGTCAGGATCCATTCCAAATCCTACAGCTGTTCAAGGCAGAGGAGAGGGGGGAAGAGAGAGAGTTAGATCAATTTTTATTTCAAATCTGGTAATGAAAAGAATGGAGATTATCTAACACAGCCATTTCTAGTACCTTTACAGTCACACACCGTATACTTACTTGTAAGACAGTAACTCTGCTGCACAAGAAAGAAAATATTCTTTTCCAGTTCTTTCAATTAAACTGTTTCCTTTCCTACACACAAGTTAACACATTCTAAAACTGATACATTAATTCAGATCTTCATAAGGCTAAGTAATAAATAAATAAAAGCATAACCACCTATGCAAAAAGATTAAAGAGATTTGCAGCATTCATCTGCTGGCCACACTATTTCCAGGGAGAAGGGAGGACTGAAAATTCCTCTCACATTTCATACCTAGCTGTGACTAACAGATCAAGCCACATAGCTCATAGTCTGTTTTCCAAAATGAACAAAATGATCTTGACTCACAAAACTGTTTGACATGGCTTTGGAAGCGCACCTCCATTTTTCAGCACAGCCAGCGCCTGAGAGGTGTGCCAAAGCCTGCCTACAAATCGCAGACATTCATTCACCTAAACTAGCAGTAGCACCTCCTTGGTCTGCAGGAGCACCTGCTGGAGAAGCACAAATTTAAACCTAAAATTTAAAAATGGCTTAAGCCCAGGAAAAGCCTGTGCACTCGAACTAGCAGGGACCTGATGGGATTGACAGAAAAGACACAGACTTAAGCGGTTTGAAGTTGCTGTTTTCAAAAGTTCAGAGCAACTTGATGGTTATGGCTCACCAAGTTCATTAAACCCATTTCCTTTTTCTAGGGATGGGAAGAGGCCAGCCTGACCACAGCGTCCTTCTCAAAAAAGCAATAAGTGTGATATGAGATCTGTGCCTGAGACATAGGTCAAATATCTCCTGTGGGATCTGACCACTTTCCTAATGATTTTTTTTACTAACATCATTAGTAACGGGAACAGGCTGCAAGAATGAAATCCTGACACAGCTGAAGTTAATGGTAGAAGTCTCACTGACTTCCGTAGAGCAAGGACATTACCTGTAAAGCTCATCAGATTGATTTCCACTGAGTGGACTTCACGTTCAGGTCTAAATTGCTTCATTTCTTATTCTAGGACTGTGCTTCTGGATCAGTTAAGCAGCAAATATTCTAGTTTGATTCTTTGAAAGGCTCTAAGAAATTACTGAGGTGTACAGAATGAACAAGAAGTTATGTATTATCATAAATCACCTGTACCATAGCCCTTCCCCCTTTCCTTTACTCAAGCATTAAAACTTGTTGGAACAAAGTGTCGTGCTAATGCAAAGGATTCTACTGCACAAGGGGCAGAGTAGTAAAAAAAATTGAAAAGACAGCTTTAGAGGTCTCTAGCAACCTTAGACTATAAAGACAATTAAGATCTAGAGGCATCTAGCAGAACTAAAGCTCCAAGAGCGCTGACATATCCAAATGAGTACATACACAGTGCTCTCATAAGGATGTAGGAATAAGTACCTTTTCATAGAAAATTAAAATTAGGGAATATGAACCCAGATAAACTTCTCCCAAGGTAAAAGGTTCCCAGATAATCAGCCACATCATCAGGCTTTTAGCACTATCTTTGACCTCACCCACGCTAGACGCTCAGGCACTGAACAACCACAACTGACACCGTGCACGCTGACGGACCAAGAACACCTTCTTCCCCTTCTGGAAGAAGCATTGGCATTAAAAGGCAGCCAGCCAGGTCTTCTGGTCCCAAATCATTCACACACAGTCAAGATGCTACTGAAGAAACGTACCCACCCCGCCGTAGCCAACATCTGCCAGCATCTGCTTTCCTTTAGTCTATCTCCCTCCGACTAACAGAAGAGAACTTAGCAACCTATTGATTCCCAACCTACAGCAACTCTTCAGTGCAAGGGCTGCAGCCTACAAACTCCAGACACAAACACACTATAAATACCCGGAGCAGCTTTGGGCTGACACCAACATAAAATCAAAGAATGTTTTAGAAAAAGGAAAAAAGAAAAAAAAACACAGAAGGACAACTTAATTCATCTAAGATTTTCAGTCCAAAGAAAAGCAGCATACTGTAAACTGCGAGAACCTACCTATCAGGAAAGATAGCGTCTTCTGTCTCTGCCAAGAACAGAGCATGCTGTTTCTCATTTGAAAGGGGTTAGATCCACTCAGATCAGCAAAAATCTACTCATACGAAGGAAGATCAAGTAGGGACTAAAACTTGCTCAGTGGAAAGGACACGCTATGTCCAGTAAGACAAATCTTGCTGCCATTGAAGTCAGTGAAAGCTCAGCCACAGTCATCAAAACGGGTGAGGACAGAAACCACATCTAGCAAGTATAGGCACTGCCATAAATCACAGTAGCTCCACTGCTCTATTAAAGCTGTTTATTCCAGCCTGAATACCCAAGGCTCAACAAGTATAGATCACTGTAGCTCCACAGGCTTCGATTTATGCCAGTGAAGGATCTTGTGTGACAACTTCAGTGTGCCCCCTTCCAGCTTCTAAAATGCTTTCAAAAACAGAGACTATTTCTAATGTCACAGCAACTATTTACAAAAGCCTACATTGCTTTAAATACCTAATCATTTTCTTGTGCTGGTTCTTCAAACTGCAGCAGGCACTCAAAAGCCTAGTTAATAATTAATAAACAACAAATCAGCAGCTTCAGTATGATAACCAAGTCTCCTTTTCCCCTGTGGTCTCCCACAGTCTATCAGAAAGATACCACAGGCATATCATCCGCACTTGCGACTAGTATTTTATGCTGCCTCACTTCAGTGACACAAGCAGCTGGAACTACTGCTCCTTTTTGAAGTAAAAATTAACCATCAACTCATCTGCTTGCACTGGAGAACTGTGCAAAGCCTGGGCCTGATCGTGATCCTGAGTGCTATTGCTTTCAATTCCTATTTAAATTAATTGGGCCATTCCCCTTGAATCAGTGGCTTAAACAAGCAAAAGTCCAAATGATTCAGTCAGGGGGGCAGGACCAGAAACCACCTCAGTACTTGCTGGATTTGGCCCAATGTGAACTGAAGGCACTACAGCAGATTACAGGATTAAGCCATATAATTATGAATGATGTCACTAGGAAATCCCTAAAAGAAATTAATTCTGCCTTACAGCTCCAACAGCTTGTATTCTCTGCTTGCTCCTTTATCACCTACACCCAAGCACCAGCAATCATGCCATGCTCCATCTAGCTAATGTGCAGCCATGCAACGTATGCAGCACATTTATAATTTCCTCAACATGTGTAACATGCTATTTGGGGATGGAAAAACTTTAAGTAAAAGCACACTCAACGCAGCCGAGTCATTTCCAGCTCAAACGCTCCAGCCATCGCTCAAACGGTAAAGAGTAGGCTCTAGAAGCGGCATTTTGCTCTTTCCTCTCACAACTTTAGTGGCAATTGTTGCACACAAAAGAACTTTCCGAGTGGCTTCGCAATTCCAAGTGGCGGAGTTTCGGGTCCTGCTGGCCATTGCAAATGCCTGTGCGCGCTACTGGCAGTAACGCCAACTACGGAAGGGACAGGTGGCATTTTCTTGCAACTACTCTTCTGTCACACCCCTCAAGGTCTGCAGATTTTGATGAGGTCATAATTACCGGAATTATAATTTTAAAACATCGATTCCTTTGCGCTTCTGATAATCGTGCTGGGTGATTTTCTTCAGCACAGCAACCAACAAACGTCCCCCTGACTAGCTCCAGCCGCGGCACACCGGTACCCGGGGCAAGGGGAAAGAGAACAAAGCCTCCCCGAGGAGCAAGGGACGGCACTTCGGCCGCGCAGCGCCCTAGCAATAATGCAGCGGGCGTATCACCGGCAGAGTAACGCCCTCGCCCCCCGCGCCCGCTCCGGCGGGCAGCACCGCCCGGCCGGACCCCAGCCCCGCTCCGCGCCCCGCTCCCCTCCCCGCGGGGCGCAGCGCTCCCGCCGCTCTCGGAAAACTTTCCCTCGGCCGCCGCACGGCACCCGCGGAGCGGCCGCCCCCCGGGGCTCCCCGCCGGGGACACCCCGCGCTGCGCTCCGCGCGGCCAGGGACGGCCAGCCCCGCCGCGGCGGCAGCCGGCAGAGCCGCGGCCGCGCCCGCTCCCCGCAGCGGGCACAGCCCCGCCGCCGCCCCGCAAAGTTTCCGCCCGCCGCCAGCGCACTCCGGGCGGCGGCCCCGGCCCTCGCTCCCCGGGGAGGCGGCCAGCAACCTCGCAGCCCCGGCCCGGCCCCTCACCTGCCCCGGCGGCGGCCGCACACACCCAGAGGAGCAGGAGGAGACCCATCGGCGCGGCGCGGGCGGCGGCGCCCGCCTCCCTCCAGGCAGCTGCTGCGGAGCCGCGCCGAGCCCAGCGGAGCCCAGCGCAGCCTCCGACGCGCGGAGCCGCTCCGGCAGGCGACGGCGGCTCCGCCCGCTGCCCAGGCGCGGCCCCGACGCCCCCGCAGCGGGGCTCCCCGCCCGCCCCCCGCCGTGACGCGCGGCCCCCTCGGGCCTCGCCAGCGCCGCCGCCCGGCCACGGCCGCGCCCGGGAGCGGAGCGGAGCGGCCCCCGGCGCAGCGCAGGCGGAGCCCCCCGGCCGCCCCGTCTCCCCCGCTGCCAAACGGGGGGCCCGGCCCGTGTCCCCCCGCGAGGGTGGATTCCCCGCGGACGAGAGATCCCGCCGCGCCGCAGCCCCGGGGGGGTGCGAGGTGCGGCCCCGCAGCCCTGCCGCAGGCGTGCGCCGCCGCCTCCCTCCCGGCGTAGAAACAGTGAGAATCGGCCCTTATTAACTATTTAGTCTTAGTAATAATTCATGCCTGATATGAATAAACAAAAAGAAGTTCTGAGATGTAATATGGAAATCCGAACGGTTCCTCGGGCTTCTTACATGTCCTTGCTCAACTCACTTAACTGCTCTTTCATGCCCCTGCAGTCTAAAAGAGAAGTAAAGATACTTACGAGTCATCAGGGGATCTGCTGTTTTAAAACCTGTCTTCAAACGTGTCTTCCTACAGCCTTTAATTTGGCTCAATCCTTGGCAAGAAACGGACTACCACCTGCATTGATTATGTGCAGCAACTCTCCCCTGCAGAACACCTGGTTTACACTTGAAGTAGGCATCATGGGCACCAGAGCAGTTCCCGTCACACCAAACAGGAGCAAGGTGAGACTTCCAGCTGATCTAGCTTTGCTACAGTTCTCATCAAGCCATTTCAGCTGCAAAGCCAGAGAATCCCCTCCTGTACCGCTTCCCCTTGTCACACTGCGTTTTGGTTCTGCACCACACAAATTCCAGCCATCTTAAATGTAAAATAATAAGCTGTACCTTTGGATAAAGTTAGGATGACACCAAAATCATCCTGTCCATCTTAAGGGGCAGTTGCATTCTCACACCTTTAAATTACTAAGAGGAAAACTGCAGCTGAAAGAGGGTAGATTTAGATGAGATATTAGGAAGAAATTCTTCCCTGTGAGGGCGGTGAGGCGCTGGCCCAGGCTGCCCAGAGCAGCTGTGGGTGCCCCATCCCTGGCAGTGCTCAGGGCCAGGCTGGACGGGGCTGGGAGCAGCCTGGGCTGGTGGAAGGTGTCCCTGCCCCTGGCAGAGGACCTGGAACATGATGATCTTTAAGGTCCATTCCACCCCAAACCAGTCTGTTATTGTATGAACCTGGTTGCATAATTGATTAGTAAGATCCCTGCAAACAGCTGTTCCTAACTGCAAGCAAGGTAATGCAGTCCCAAAAATCTCTGGGGTGGTCATTCCAAAAGCACCTCAGTCATTTAACTCCTGCGTATCAAAACAGCTTTTATTCAAATAGAGGTTTGTAGCTCCTTACTTTTGTTTAGGGTGCTGATTTATTATATCTCTTAATCATGGGGCACAGGGAGAAGTATCTATATGGTATAGAAGTAGATGTGTGTATATCTAGTGTTATATAACCATAGCAACAAGAAAAAGAGACAATGGTACATCAGTTGGTGAAGACACACCCTTCCATCCCATCCTGATAAAATCATTTTTCTGCACAGTATTTACTTTCTGATTTATGAGGAGATTTCTTTCTGTGAAAGAGGTCTATATATCCAATTCCTATTACCTTCGCACTGTTTGTGCTTATCTGGAAGTAAAACCCAGGGTCTATCTACACGTAAAAATGCATCTAATTCAGCTCAAGTTTTCATTTTTCCACTTTGTACAGAGTCTTTAGAGTACATACAGTTTAAACAGGGCATAGAGAGATTCTTAAAGAGACCTGTTATTATCTTCACCCAAATCCAGATCAAATGCTGTTTTAAAAAATCGTTGTGGGTACATACAAAAAATTGCACCGAGTTACCAGCTATAAAGCACAGCTTCAATCACACCTCAAATGTTCTCACGGATAAAGAACGCCCTAGTCATTCTTGATTTGTTCTTCTGTTGATCAGAAACATCCAAAGAGCCCACAGGAACTGCAAGAAGTTACGCAAGCAACATGGTAGGAAGTGCTCTCAACAGAGGTGGTCCCACAGATCTGGTGGATCTTCCTGTAGTCCAGCTCAGTGCCCAAAAGAACACACACAGGGAAAGCATTAGCAATCTTACAAGCATTCTCAGGTGTTCATAGTGGAAAAGGATAGGAAAAATGGATGGAAAACAATAACAACAAAAAAATCACATTCTCCCAGCCAACACTATTCTTACACCTCCTCTAATGGCAACAAATCATCTCCCTTTATCACCAAAAAATCTGATGTTCTGATATGATCTTGTTGGAAGTATATATAGCTGAAAGGCATGACATTCGGATAAGAATTAGAACTGTGTTCCTGAACATTCATAGCAATTTAAAAAAAAAATAAATCTGATGGCACTTTTGCAAGAGTGGAGTGTTAATCCTGGCACGCTAGCTGGATTTCAGCTCAGATAATATTCCTGTGAAAGATTGTTCTTGCACTCTCGGCTGGACGTTGAATACTTCTTGATTTTGACCTAAATTATTGTGATGTTGCTAACCGTGTGGTGTTAAGCTGCTAGTCCTGTCAGCCACAAAGCTTGTGGCATTTTGTAGCTGGATGAAGTAATTTTGACTGGGCCCAGTATCTCTCAGAGCAGTTGTAAAGTTGTTTGGGTGCCTTGAATAAAAAGCAATTAAAATTGTTATTACCTAAAATGTAGCTTAATGTGTGGACTCAGTTGCCAGCTGAATGGCAAACACTGGGAAAAACACCAGTGCTTCCACCTGGTAAAAAAAAAAAGGAAAAAAAAAAAAGCGCCTCGTAGCTCATGGGATATAACACCCCCCCCCCAATTCACAAACAAGGTGTACATCCCTTGAAAGCCTAGCCCCAAAGGGATACTTGCAATCCAGATGGGCAAAATTTACTTTGCAGGCAGCAGAGGGTGAGAATTAACAGCACTTACACCTAAGTACTAAGCAGAAAAGTAGATTGAAGGGGGGTGGGGAATACTATGTGCCATACCTGTCCTACCACCTGATAAACAGTTATAAAGGACTACATAATCAGTCCAACAGGCTGAAAGTTAAGGTTTATAATTATGTAAATAACCAACAAACAAACCAGAATGAGGCCTTACAAAGAGAAATCATTTGTCTACTACTTTACTCAGTCATGGAGCAGTACCTACTGCTTGCTTGCTTTTTTTTTTTTTTCATTCCCAAACGTGCAGTTAGCTTATGTCTGAACACTGCAAAGCCTAAATTAAACTTTACAACTGATTAATCTACTAGGTTTGTATAAGATGTGCCCTTCAGTCTACACCCTGACAGTAGGAATTTCAGTATGCAAAAGAGTAAACTTATTTCAAACTAAGCACATCTGCTAGCATTGAGATGTAAGATGTGCCTAACTCCAAGTTGTTTAAGTAACATACATTGGTTTAAGGCATGGCCTGGGTGAATCCATACAACCAAGTTAAAAGGACATGGATTTTTATCTGTGCTGTAGCGCTCAATGGTGACAGCAAAGGACTGTCTCTTACTCCCAAAATCTATGTGTTATGTCATTGATTTACATTGGTTGATTCTGGAGATTTAACAAATTCCATGTGCCTCGGTTTTTCTTCCTCCAAAGGGCACTAACGGTGCTTACCTTGCCTCTCAGGACTCCCACGATGCTCACTTCATAACTTCAGACTTGTCTAAGATGATATCTGCCTTGTATGTGCAAAGAATTACTGTAGCCTTCCATCATCAGGTCCTGCCATCTCTTTCATCCGCACCTCAGAGAAATGCAACTTTATAGACAGAACAAAGCACTTTTCTGGGGTGGTGGGGAGAACTGATTCCCAGTACTGCCGAAACAGTCCTATGTACCTATGAAGCAGTCTTTGGAATCAGGCCCTCACCGGGGATTACTGCCACGCTCTTGGTGCCGTGCTAGTAACTCCTGTGTTACCACATTTGATGCCACCTTGTGATCAATCATCATACTTCAGCTACTGTGTTTGGGGAAAGCTCGTCAAAAGCTGGTGGCTGCCAGCAGTGGAGCAGATTGGGTCACTACCGTTCCCATCACAGGCTGCCGGGAAGGGAAGAGCCTGCTCACCACATCCACGTTGTGGCACATCACCCTCTCCACACCGCAGGAATTCAGCCTTAAACAAAATGTACAGTAACATCAGGAACGGTGTCCTCACACTTTCCTTCCTCACTCGCTCTTCCCTCACACCTCTTGTTCACATCTCCAGCAGATATGAACCCCTGTTGTTTTTAACAGTTCAACAATCTTTGGGATGATTGAATTGATAGGATAAGAAGGACTTAAGCAAATCCAGTTGGTCCTCTGATAAGCAATCAATTATTCCACAAGCTACCGACCACTCAAATAGTTAAGAATCCAACCACTTAATTGATATTTGTTTCTGCAGCTGTGCAACATCTCCATTTCCCAAGGGGGCTATTTGCAGTTGCTGCTCAAGGTTTCTAACAATCAAATGGATCAATTCTGCAGATACCTTAAGGCTGTGTGTTAAGTAAGAACAATGTTTGTGGTGTGCATTGGGTGGGGAAGGAGGCAGTGGAAAAAGAGACATTTCATTCACCAGAAAAATGTTGACGTATTTTCTGTTTTAAACACTGGACATTTATTTAGAGTCATTAGAGCCCATACATTATCGAATAATTTAAATTTATCACATCCAAATATAATAGGCAAATATATAATACAATAAATTGCATTTGTGCACATAAATACAAAATTTGAGGTAGGGCCTCAAGAATAATGGTTTCTGAAATTAATAACACACAGCATTATAATGTGCACTACATGAGATATATATGATGCATCCTTTGTAACATAATATATCTTCTCCACGTACAGCTAATGAAAAAATTATAATGACCTGGTTAGGGTACAAATCTTTATCCATAGGCAGCAGTACCCCATAGAATGCCTGTAAATATATATATATATTTATATATGACATTACGCAAGTAATTAAGATTTAACCCATCAACGATGGGTCCGTAATAAAGTGCCATAGGACACAGGGCGCAAATTCTCAGCTGGTGTAAACTATCACAGCAAAGAAAGCTGTGATAATTTATACCAGCTAAGCATCTACCTTACAAGGTAATACTACATAATATAAATGACAGATAACAACATGTTTTAGTCAGTCAATAATTTTCCTAACAATGGAAGATAGCTATAAGGCAAATGGTTACCTGAAGATGTATTTAAATATTATGGGCAAATAATAATATTGCAAGCAATAAGGTCCAGCCCAGTTCTCACATTATGTTAAACCCATCAGGAAAAACTCTCTTTGGCAATAGGCTGCCTGACAGTGACAAAGGCAGAAACCCCAAATACCCCTCCCTTCCCAACCCGAGTCTCTCAGAAATATCAAGCTCTGACCATTTCACAGGTATCTTATGTGCATACCATTTAACTACAAACTCAGAAATGAGCATCTCTTACAACTGTGTCACTAGCAAAACAGAAGCTTTCTGGATTGCCGCTTGCCTGAGCTCCGCAGCCTGCAACCCACAATCCCTACGAGTCTTTCTTTGATTGCAAGAAGAAGAGGAACTGCAGAATAAGAAACCAATAGGAAGCCAATGTCTGTCAGAAGTAAGGAATTCCTTTAAACACAGGCAACAAGAAATGAAATTATCCATACAACTGTACATATAGTCAAAAAGGCCAAAGGTATTTAAAATAAATCAGACGTTGGAATTTCATGCTAAGAGATAGCCACACAGTGTATCGGAAGCAATGATCTTCAGTGCTGAGGCATGTCTAATGGGGTCAGTGGAGCAGAACCTAATCAAAAGACTTCTTTGACCCAATTGAAACATCATATAAAGACGATCCAAGTCTTTCTCAATTAAAGGTCATTTTGTTAAACCCTTCTTTTGGAAACAAAGTGCTGCCATGTCTAGCTGAAACACAGGGTTTGAACATTGTATATTAAAAACACCGGGAATACCCCAAGGAATTTGAAGATGGCAAGCATTTGCATTACGTATAATCTTTAACGCATACAATAATGCATCTCAACTCATCCAGAAATTCAATTTCATTTCAAAGAAAAACTATGCAACACAAGTAATTTCACCAAATTTAAACATTTTTTACTCACAAGATAGATAGATCTGCAAGTACGTACATCACATTTTTACTAATATGGCTTTTTCCCCTCTTTTTTTTTTTTTTTAAGATCTTTACTGGTATTTAATTAGTTACTAAATGTATTTTTAGAAAATTATCAAAGTACATGCAAACTTTTCCTAGAATGTGGTAAATGAAGTGCATTCCCAAACTTCAAGGTTACTTCTTATTTAAAGACACTGCTGGTTAATTTAATCTCAGCATTCTGATTTGGCCAGTAAAATACTTTAAAAAACAGTCTAATAGGAGAATAAAATCTGCTTTTAACATACAGTGAAAACTTCCTATCTTCTGTGATTTTTGTATGCATTTCTCCCCCGTATCCAAATGTATTTGCAAGCCTAGTAATGGAGGTCAAAGCTGAAGACAAATATCAGCTAGAACAAAATCACTATCATCTATTTTCGGAGTTTCAAAGTCAAGCCTAATCCTGTGCTAATGACTTAGCAGGCACAGGAACAACATCTAAATTAAAGCAAGCAGATTAATTACATAAATCATGGAAAGCGATTCATTTTTTCATATGCATTCTGGTTTGGTAATCCAAGCCGAAGACAAGATATCATAACCTAGCAGTATTTCTTCAAATGATATCTCTTTTATACTTCAGGTAGACAGTAGCCGACATCCTTACACTGAGGTAATTTTATTGCAATTATTTAATCCCAGTTCCAATGCACATCCTGAGACAAGTTAGTAAGTGAAAGGATTCAGAACTGTTAAGCGATTTGAGCGTGTTTTCTTTTTTTTAAAAGGAACAAACCTATGGATTTTATAGAGATATATATTTTATTTTTTTTTAATCACAGTAGTAGTGAAGAGAAACCAGCCTGGACTCCAAAAATCAAACCAAGATTCTAGATAATATTGCTAAAGAGAAGCCTGAAGTTATTTGTCTTGACAAAAATACCTAACTCCCACTAAAGGTGCTGACTTAGGTTCCTTTCTTCACCCAGAGAAGGTCCCTCAGCCCCACATAGACGTGGGGGCCACATTTCCAGTTTGTCTTTACGGACCTTCGTTACTTCAAACAGAGCATGGCTTCTCACACCTGCGTCTGCCAGGAAAACAGGCGCTAGAAGCATGAACAGCAAGCCCCTTATTAAGATAGCAGGTGACGCTGAAGAAAGGGGGCAGAGCTTTAAGGCAGAGAAGCTCCCAGAAGGGTCCCATCCTGCTGCCCTGGCGGCCAGGGACCAACAGAGCCTGTGGAGGGGGGGTGGGGGGCAGCACAAAATATTGCAAAATCTGCCCTCACTCCACACAGTGGCAGCCCCTAACCGTGTTTCGCTCATCCTGCATGAGGATTAAAGGTCTCCAGCAGTGCCTAGAACTGGCAACACTAATTGCCCCGTGAAAGAGGAATTTCAGCAAAATGATTAATAGATTTAATATACATATATATATACACAGAGAGAGAGAGAGAGAGAGAAAATAAGTTAACAATTTGTGAAAGTGTTACATTAAGGTTTAGGTTTTGCTTTGTTTTCTTCAACGGGATGAAACAACACATCGACTGATGTACAGACACACATTAACTGAAGATTTACCTGAGACCCTGTAATATGGAGACAGACAGGCTAAAGACCGGGATAGAAACAGTCCCCTGAAAGGAAAGAGCATTTACCGGCTACTGCAGTAGTGTGTGTGGGGAGGGAAAAAACGGCTAAACTACTCTAAGCTCACCATCTCTACACTGATTGATATTTACAGGGACAGAAAGCATCACTAGCACACACTACGTGAACACTGATCACTGTTAAAAAATATCATATATGTATGTATAGGATATAACAAGATAGTAAAGGTTACAGTTTTGCCAATTATCGAAGATACACTTTTCTCCCTCGTTCTAGTGCGTTTACAATAAATGGGGCTAATTTTCTCTTCAGGTGAATAAATGTACTCTTAAAAAGTTCTATTTTTACTCTGCCCGATAGGTAACAAAACTATTTAAATCTAGCATTCCTATCACAACTTATATCTGATTTCTAAAATGTAATAATTTAGAACATTCTATTGCTATGCAATGTTATAGCGGCCATCTACTGAATTGACCTCTGCCCCTAACCTGTGCATTTTGTGTGTCTACCATTGCATCCATGTGGATGACTGCAGTGGTTAATTGTTGTGGGGTTTTGGTTTATTTAATTAAAAAGTATTAAATGGAAAGAAAAAAAAACCAACTCACAACCCTATGTACATTTCAGAGAGAATACTGCTTCGAGGAATTTACGTACTATATATATAATATATAGACAAGTGGGGTTCTGCTATTTCCCCATCAGTTTAAAGAGAAGAATACATCATCTTAAAGGTTATATAAAGATCTTTATACGAGAATGAATGGGGAGTCACAAAGTTGAACAGCACATCTAACTTCTAATAACTGCTCTCAGGTGGTAACTAGACTACACTTACCACTGTAAGAATACAAAGTTAGGCACAAATTATATGATGGCTTCTTGAGGAGATACTGTAAACAAAAGCAGAGAAACAAGGACAACCATGTTTGGAGTATTGGAGCGAAGTGAGTAAACCACAGTTGCACTTAGCATGGAGCAAGGTTTCAGACCCTTTGTCTAACTGAGGCATTTTTAATTGAGATGACAGATATCACATTATCAAATGAAACATGTGGCAGTACTTTTAAACAGTGATGCCCATACCCCTCAGTCTGGCACCATTTCCAAACCACTTTTAGACTCAAACTCAGTTTAGTCCCAGTCTCAAATGATTACTTCTTTACATTTTGCTTTTATTTTTCCACTTGAAAAGATCAAATGGATTCCTGTGTTTCTGTTCTGATCCCACATATTGCTTCCTGGTGTGCTGCTTAAAGGATCTCCGCTTCTTTAAATAACAAGTCCTCCAAGTTAGTAAAAATCATAAAAGAAGTATGCACACATGATGGGTCAAGGTCTGCTGTCAGTGCAGAAAAAGCAACCCTGCTTACTGCCAGAGCCCTGCGCTGGATCGATACCAGGACTACAGGAGATCCCATTCCTTGGTCCCCTCCATCCCGTCTGAGGGCTGAACTTCCCTTGGATTACACCAGTAACAACATCCTAGTCCCATCATAGCTGCCTGTTTCAAGGATGCTTGTGTGAAACGGGTCAAATTCTGCACACAATTTGCTGAAAAGATTTTTCCATCGTGCTTTGTTTATTCCTGTATCACCTGACAAAACCTGGTGTGCCAACCTGTTGCACAACGCAATTCTGCTGTTTCACCAGGTACAGAACACGTCATGGGCATCACCTACACCTGGAAGTGGTCTAGCTAGGTCTTCCCTACGGCATGCAACAGGAAATCCTGCTTTCCTAAGCAACCACTTTCAGGCACTGCGGAAAAGAAAAGCAGAAACGGTGAGGAAACGATATGGAAAAAAACATATCTGAAAAGGCTGACTATGTTATTGCCACCTATGTAATAACTATTAGCATTGGGTCCCCAGTTCTATATCCTTCACTGGCAGTTTAAGTCCCAGGGAAGAGGTTCCCAGTGGATCAATCATATTCATGTAACGTTCACCACGGTGCTTGGCCAAAAACGGACCCCAGTCAGGCTGCGGAGAGCACACCAACTTGAGTCGCTGCAACATGGGGGAGAGAAAAGAGAATCTCATTGGAAGTTATGGAACAGAATTACAGTGCAGAAGAAATGAGGATAGGCTCATTTAAGATTATTGATGATGGCCCTGCAATGCTCCACTGCTCAGTGTTTGTTTTGCACAAAGTTTGCAAGATTAATAGAGGATAAAGTGCCCAGATTTTAATTATACATTCTCCCCTGCACCATACGAGGGGAGCTCAGCAGATTGCAAGGCTCACTTACTGAAGGACATGTGCACAATTATTTAGCCCCATGGTCTAAGCAGTGGGTAAGTGCATTAAAATAATTGGATTTCCATTTAGCGTGTTTCCCAAAAGTATACAAATGACCAAAAAGTAGTATGTTGTTATGAAGGAACAAAATTTTAATTTTGAGAAGACAAAATGTTTCATTTCTATCTGCAGGAAAAAAGGAAGAGAACGTTAACCTGGCAAACAACCAAAATCTTCTAATCTTTCTGCTGATTTCTTTATTGAATATCCAATTTGATTGGTGCATTTACAGATAAAAAGGAAAGAAAACATATTTCTAATGGCTTAAGAGGGAACAATTATATGTTTATTACCTAATAAAGTGAATCAGACCTCTATGTCAGTTTTTTTAATCTCTGCTTAATTATCAGTTTGCAACTCTTACCTCCCAAATCAACCATAACAATTTTATGCCGCAGGCTTGGTATTCAGGAAATACCAGGCTACAGCTGAAAGGGCTTCAGCAAAAACCCCTTCAAAACAGATCCAACTTTTTGGCATTTCTTTAGGTGTGCTACTAGAGGGACAGTCAGGCGAGTACCCTATTTCTGCAGCTATACATACGCCAGTACTAGACATACAAGTCCGAAGAGATTCGCAGCACAATTCGTCTCAAGAGAAACTTACGAGGCAATGAACAATAAGTCTAATTTTGCATTAGCTCATTTCCAGGAGGAGCAGTTGTCTCCTGACCTGTGCACTCCAACGAGCTCTACACCAGGGCTGAATGGCCCTTTAGACAAGTGGCCCCGTTGCCTAGTGTCAACCATGTACTTGCATGCTCTCCCTAGGGTGTCCCACCATTTAATATTAAATTCCTTTGCTCTCTGTGAAGCAGAAAAGCATGGTCTTTTCCCTTAGGGCACGTGTACCGTGACAGAGACCAAAAAGATTATTCTATTTTAGTGCATTTTCTCTCCTTTTCATTTTTGAAGCATATAACAGCCCCGATGGGTTTTACAGGAGAGCTGAACTGCAAAAATGGCTCTGAAAAGTGGAGGCAAGTGTTTGTTCCTTTTCCCAAGGAGGGAGCAGCACGAGCAGCATGCAGTGATGACAGGGCAGAACCGAGAGAGCTTCAAAGGCCAAAAATAAGAGCATTGAACTTCTTCAGAAGACAAGGTGAAGGCAATGAAGGGATGAAATGCTGACATGAGAAATACATTCATGTACAGCGCCCTGCAAGGAACTGAGGTGGCAGCAGGATGGAACAGCCGGGGTGGCAGGCAGGGCCAGGGCACAGTGACAGGCAGCAGAAGGGGACTGCCATGTTTCTGGGGTGGGTGGGCTGGGAGGAAAAGGCAGGAATCTGATTTGCAAAATAAACCAAAAAGAAGCATTTAAAAAAAAAAAAAAAAAAAAACACAACCACACAAGTGACACCTGGGATTCTTTTAAGCCCAGGTGCCAGAGAGGATCAGCTTATTCAAGTAAAATAAAGAGATGAAGACAAGGGGGTGGGGGGGTGGGGGGTGAAGATTGCCAGCTAAGATCTATAATGAGTAGTGTGACCTGCAGAGCATGAGGTCTCTTTGTATGTCTTACTCCTCAACTTCGTCAAGTGGCACAACCTCCAGGAGCGCATCCCAGCTGACTCGGCAGCCACGCACCTCCCGCTTTGCAAACAAGGAGTTCCTGACTGATGGCCTCCAGCTCTGATGCTGGGCTTGCTGTGACACCATCCACACCAGCAGCTGATGCTTCCTATGCCTACACGCTGCTTTTGCAAAAAAGCCAACAAAGCTAGAACAACTTCCTCTCAGGAATGCCATGCCGGGGCTCATGAAATTTGTAACTCCTTCTAGTACTCATAAAAGCAATCACTTAACAATTTAGGAGCATTTTGTTGAGAAGCAGGGAATAGAAGGTCTGCATTTTAAATCAACTGAGCATCTCCTTGCAACACAATAACCAGTTTACCAGAAAGTAATCTTAGCACTATTAGACATTCAATATCAGAAAAAAAAAAAAATTCAATGTAAAATAAAACAGTCTCCTGTGACCATATTCTTAAGCAGCAAAAAGACAGAAGAATTACCTCAATAAATTTGCCTGGGGCTAGGTGCATTTTTATTACAAACATAACTGGGATCCAGATAACTGAGCAGGCCAGCATCAGCCATCCAAGCACCATGGACCAGCCCGGGTAATGGTAAGCTCCGTAGGTCATTGGTTCCCATTGGTAAAAACTGAAGCAAAGAATAAACTGGACAAAAAAAGAAAAGAAAGCAAGTATGTTTGAGTAAGCAAAACAAGTCTGCTGTGCAACAAATGGTACTCATCCACACACAGCATCAGTATGTACAGAACAGATAAAAATACATACACCTAAGGCTGCCTGCTGCCACAAGCTGCAATAAACAGGTCAGAGTCTGAATCTAATGAGTTTCATGGAAATCTTACAAAATCCCACAAAAATCACTGCATTTATGCCATAAGAACTGAAATTACAATCTTGCCCCTAGAGTAACATGCTTTATTACATGGTCTATTGGCAGTTTTACCTAATGTGATTATGCTAAGTTACTCCATTTCACTTACTGTATGAATAGCAATACATCTGCTTACATGTGTGCATAATTCAGTAACTTTTGGGAAATGCTTGTGCCCGCAATAATTGCACAGAGAAGATTTATAGCAGTGTAACTAGGTGAAGGCACGTATAAAAATCATCAGTTGTATTTCCAGAGACGTGAAGTAATTGAAAGTCTAATATTAGACTAGCCAAATGTATCAAATATTAGCTTTACAGAAGCAATAATAGAAAATAATGTATTGCTTGGGTTTTGCTTTATCTGTTTCCATTGCATAAAAATTGAATTACGACTGATCAGTGTCAATTTACTTCTCACTCTAAGTGCACTAAATATTACATTTGGAGGGAACAACAACACAACATGTGAGTTTGAACGGACCTTGTTTGCTTTCCAAATTTGCTTTCCTTGAAAGACAACATGATTTCCTATTCCCTGTGATTACTGGCAGTAGCTAAGTGCAACTCTGATCAGTAAAGGAACCAAGCAATTTGCAGAAAAGCCTTACAATTCCTTTCAGAAGCGTAACAACGGGTCTAAGGCAGCATCTTGAAAGCAACTATTGGAAGAAAACAATAAAATATTAAAAAAAAAAACCCACACCAAAAAGCGTGCAGAGACCTTCATTTTTAACAAGGCTCTCGAGAAAAAAAATTACACTGCCATTGATGTTCTCTTAATACTATAGATTAGACCGGGCTGCTGTGTCTTCAAATTTTTTGAGAGGGATTTGCAAACTATACCTATATATTGCCACAATGAAACAAGAGTTGTCACTGGATAGGTAAGACAGATATACCTGGTTTGCATGCACAGCAATCCTATACTTCAGTGAAGACAATTGGTAAAGAAAAATCAGTGTGGGAAAGCAGAATATCTTCATTATGTCTGTTGGAGATATTGTTCTTTTGGCAGAAAGTTTCTTTTCATTGCAACTCAGGATTTTGTTGAGCTCACTAAAATTCACTAGCCCCCCCACACATGCGTTCCTGCCTGCAAAAACTAAACCTTTTTCAAGTTTCCAGAAAAAAGTTAGCTCACTCCTGAATTAACAATACCGAAAAGAAGTTACTAACCTTATCCAGAGACCTTTTTTTTTTTTTTTCCCCCCCTCCAGAAATAAGATTTACCAAGATTTCCACTGCACTGAGGAACAGCACAAGGGGAACTCCCCAGCATAAGCCAAGAAGTGCCTGGAAAGGGATGGAGTCATCGCTGCACAGCATTCCTCACCCTAGAGCCACTGCAGCCTCATCTCACAGGGTGCGCCTGCAGGAACTCTGCTCCCTTCTCTTACCTTGCACCTCAACACCTCCAAATACTTGTAGGAACTACATAGCACTGCTGTGACACCGTGAGTTTTTAATCAAACCCTGCACAAATGCCAACAGCGGAGGGGTTTCAGGCTGGAGCCCTGCTCTCAGCCACACCGCACCGGTGGCGGGGGGCTCGGGGGGCTGGCACCCACCGGCTGGAGGCTTGTGACAGGGCTGAAAGAATGATTTTCATCTTGTGCCAAAATGCGATATGCGATTAAAAGTCATGTCTGTGCTAGGGTTAAAAGGTAAAGGAAGCATTATGGTAGCGAGATAGACAGGAAATGTGGATATAGTCATTATACTTTGATTCTTGGACTTGAAAAAACACGCATAGGCAGGGTGGGATGGAGATCGCGTCATTCAGTGGAGACCTACAGTTCAAGTGAAGAGTCATTGAAGGGTTTAGGGTGGAAATAAAGAAAAAAAAAAGAAAATTTTGGGGGGAAAAATTTAATTTTTTTAAATTTAAAAAAAAAAGAAAAGAAAAACAAGCACAAACACCGAAAGAAACAAAACACCATCTCCTTTTAAACCACAAGCCTTTCCCCGCAGGGCAGCACCTGCCCCCCGCCCCCGCCGCGGGCCGCGCGCCGCCAGCCGCTGTCGCACAGCTCCCCCTGCCGGGGCCGGTGGGAACCGCCGCGCTGCGCGGGGCCGGGCGGAGCGGAGCCGAGGGGCCGCCAGCGGGTGGGAGCGCCCGTGCACCCACTGCCCCAGAGCCTAAAAGTTTTGCCAACAGAAGCTCCTTTCATTCTCCCCTCCCCCCCTTCCCTCCCCCTCACCTCTTTCCTCCCCTCTATTTCCTCTCCCCCGTCTTTTTTTCCTCTTGTTTTCCTCTTTAAAAAAAAAAAAAAAAAAAAAGAAGACATTTATATGTGTTAAGAACATAGCTATTTTGACCTTTGCAAAAATATCTCCATCTTTGCAGCTAAAAATTTGCCAAATTTCCACTTACACCTTTCCAAAGCATGCTTCTCTGATTAGTTTATGACTCAATAAAATGGGTTTTCCCTAGCTCAGCCTGACAACAGACAGGAAGATCACGGCATTCCCTCTCTATGTGTATATATGCATACATATATATTACGCACACACGCACACATACAATGCTCACAAATGCTGCCCTGCCCTGCTATGCCACCCCAGCATTTTGCACAGGGAGAGGGTACTGCAGCAGCACGTGGAGCCTCACACTCTACCAAAAACACCATTACACACACACGCAAGAGAACATGTGTATGTGTGCATCTAGGCATCTGCATCCAAAATCATTACTACAAAAATAATTACTACTGTTCAGAAACATCATGAATGATGAAGAAACAACCACAACACTCTTTGAGGAAAATATAAAAAATAATAATTTTTTTTGCTTACTGTTAAAATAGTTGGGGTCACAAATGCCCAACAGACTCTCCAGAATTTACTTGGCTGGAATCCAATCATCATTTCTATATCTTCACAGAATCTTTGCAATCCTGTAAATAGCAAATGTAAGCGCGATTAGGTGAGAAAGAAACCAGCTGCAATTTGCAACATAGCTCTTGCGACCTCCCTTGTGTCTCATAACGAAACCAAACTCTGACTTGCCGGTTGAAAACTTCAACGAAGGATCTAACCACATGGTAAAAAAAAAATAAATAAATTATGGTGGTGGGAACCAGTCTAATAAAATATTTACTTCCTAAGGATTAAAGGAAAATTGATCTTTTACATAGAGATTAAGCATTCCACATGTTTTGGGTTAAAGCATTAATAAGACGTGCTGGTTAGCTGCAATTATATGTATACTTGTTGTATTTCCCTGTGAAGATGAACCTCATTAATATCTGTGCACCTGTTTCAGCACAGACAGTATCCGAGCTTCTCTCTGGCTGCCACGTGAGTGGGTACAACGGTGTCACTTAGCACCGAAAGTGCTAATGCCCTGTTATTTTCCAGCCCATATGTCAGCAATACTTAGAACGATCAGAAAGCACCTGTACTTATTTTAAATTATACTCAGTGGTGTCTGAACAAATGGATCGACTGACATGTTAATTCTTCAGATTATTGTATAGATGCAATCAATACAGTTATTTGAGCTCACAAAGCATGCGGATTGGAAAATGGTATCTCAGCCATCTCTGCAGCTATCTCCCCAGCCTCAGCAGGAAAAGGCTGCTATCGCCCACCTGATAAAAGGCGTCTGCTTTTCAGCCTGGCTCTGCAGAGCTCTTTAGGTAAATGGCCCCTACTCACTACAGCTATTAGTAATTTATCCCAAAGTAATAAAACCAAAATTGAAATTTGTTCCAGCTTCTCTAATGATAATGAGAGAGGTCTGGGGTCCGAAGCTGAGCTCATCTGTCACACAAACATTTCAAATATGGTCCAATTTTATCTAATAAAGCAGGTGATCGTCTCTGTCATTTAAATTTTACAAAGCATTATTCTACAGCATTTAGTCTAACTTTTATGATGTGGGGACAGGGATATTAAATACTGGAGAGAAATCATTGAGTAAGGGAAGAAATACTCGGAACAAAAGCAATAAACTGCTTTATGTTCTTATTGCCCTTATAGCCAGCCACTACAGCTACTGCATGCAAGAAGAGATAAGCCCCAGGGTTGATCCACCTAATTTTGAAGCCTTTCTGTTGATATCGAGGAGAAATCAATCTATCCACCTGACTGTTCCAAGAATTAAGAAAGTTGAAAATAGCAAGGGTTCGTTATTCACTGCCTTGTGATGCACCTTGAGGAAGCAGTGGGGCTGGCTGGTGCGAGGGCAGCCCTACAGCCCGGCTCAGAGCGGGAGCGCAGACTCAGCCGGTTCAGGCAGATAGTGTATCAGAGGAAAGGCTAAACAACTGTGTTGTGATAAGAAATGAAGAAGAAAAATCCAGAAGATGGTACTTGAAGAACTGTATTTAGGGGAAGGGAAAAAGTAAAACCTGCAGTGGATGTAAGTTTAGACAACTAACACAAGGTGACCCAGATGTCACATTTTTTTCTGGAACTGTAATTTCTCCCCTCCTTTTTCTCTTTTCCACTGACTACAGCAAATGCTCTTCTTTGGAAATCCTCTTCTCTGTAAAATACATGTAATTTTTACAACCCATGCAATCACCATACTTTAGCACCCATCTGTCTCATCATGTGCTTCTCCATTTTGTAATAGAGCTTTATATGCCTGAACCACCAGTAACCCCCCAGGGTCACCATGTTATGGGCCTGAAAGATCTCAGCTGCAACCAAATGATTTGTTCCCGTGTTTGATTTACCTGCTCGTTACAGTTCAGTGCACCATCTGCAGTGAGCTACCCGGGAGGTGCTCCCACAACCATCATCCCTGCAGCACACTGCGCTGGGAACAAGACTAGTTTTAAATTAATTCCAGCAGCACCAGGTATGGGCTGAAGGGTCTTTCCACAAAGTTTAAAGCTCGTTCAAGTGTCATTACTTCAGCCACACCTGGTGCTGCAAAGGAGGTATACCTAACTGAGTAGTTCCCAGGGGCTTCTGCCTCTACAATTCCTGCAAGCTTCATGCAAATCTGCTCAGATTTGTCTGAAACACCAATTAAAAACCCTAGTTACTTCTTGGAATTGTCAGTAGATATTCATAGTTTAAGGCACTTGGAAATATTAGCCGTTCGGGAGTCAACTGCATGTGAACAGACCGAGGGATTATACAGTGCTCATCTCTTTCCCAGTGAAAGACTGAAAATAGGTTTGTCAGGTTCCACAGAAAAATGCAAAGGATGCTTTAGTTAACAGAAGGCCGATAAAATCTTAGTATATCTGGTCTCCCTCTCAGACCAGTCAGGCCCGTTGAATAACTTTGGGAAATAAACAATACATGATATTCCATATCTCAATTTCCACTCTCTAAAGTGGGATGATGTATTCTAAGCGATGCAGATATAAAATCCATTAAAGAGGAGAATGCAAGCCTAGGCAGACAAACACTTCAATATTCTGCTACAAGTAAAATGTTCAAAATGACTAATGCTTTCTACAAATACACTGCAGCAGTTACCACTCACTCTGTCGACAAACCTTCTCAACGACAGACTGTTTCAAAAAACAGATCCAGCAGGAGCACAAAAACAGTTAAGGTCACATATTTTCAGTTTCCAGTGGTGTTTGGCTCAAGCACAAGGATCTTGTACTTAGCTTCACGTTACGAAATGCAGCAGTGGGAATTATGCTGATGATTAAATTAATACCCGCAGCTCTAAGCTATTCTTTATCAGTCGTGCATCATAATCTAAACAACAGGGGAATAAACATCTATACCAGCATGTGAAATAAAAAACAGCATTTGACTGGATTACGTTGCACTGACTCTGCTGAAAAAGAAGCGATTACAAGGAAATAAACAAGTGTGCCTCTTCCTAATTTAAAAATCTCAACAAGCTCAGCAAGCAGAACATGGAACAAGAACTGAAGACAGATTTATTTAATCATAAAAGCACCTGCCACTATTGTGCCAACCTGCTTGCTATGAAGAGTACAAGTGTATGGAGAAGGGTGGCAATGGAGTGTAAAACAGCAGTTGTCAGAGCTCGAAAATGTATTGTGCCCATTTTAGGCACTGCTTGAAGTAATGTAACAAGAGCAGTACCTTCACTTGTATATACAACATGCAAATTACAGATACACAAGCTGTAATCCTATGAACAGTCCTTACAAAAGTAGCTTTAAGGCAGTAGAAACGCTATGATACAGTAGTCAAGCAGATCATGATCGTAACGTCAATCTTTCCTTTTTCGTGTAGAAGACTGGAAGCTCTTTAGTCTAGCAAGAGGTTAATTCCAGGAAATAATCTTTGAAATAGTTTGCATCAAAGGCTTTACTAACAGAAAGCATGGAAAGAATGATTTGTAATTTTTCAGTTCTTTTCCAAGTGTGATTACATTAAAGTAATATCTAACTAAAAAGAGTTCTCCTCTATTCAAGTCCTTCCTTTGCACCGCTGTAATTATTTCTATTATTTTATGGTTTTTATATAAGTTAGTGTTTTAAGAGTTACTGAATTTGTTGGGCAAAGCAGGCACTAGGCAGAGCAATTTTGCTTTCAAGGCTAATAAAATGTTCCGCAAAGGCAGGTCTGTAGTGCTCCTGCCACACAGTGTTCAGAGGAGGAACAGAGCCAGTACTTGCTCCTGTGTATCCTGGTCCTTATTTGAAAACATACAGAACAAAGAAATTCGACAGATTTAAATAGTTTTGGGGTTATTTAAAAAGATTCTAAGCAAGGAACTTTTATCTGGCACACTGCTGGCAATGGCTTTAAAGGGGCTGATCTCAGCACAGACCAGGTGATGCTGGCCAGGAAGAGTGACAACATCTAGTGCTTTAGGTTGTTTGGGCATGCTGTCAGCAAGCAGGGGAGGAGGAGGAAAGGGAAAAAAGAAAAAAAACCAATAAACCCTTATACTCTTCTTAGGCATTCCCACTGACAATCTCTTATGGAATCGTATTGATTTTAGGAAAGCTAGGAAATTGGTCAGTACAGTAACCAGATGCTAATGACTCTGATGACACAGGAACAGGTAAATGCTAAACCTGGTGGGAAGCTAGGGGAGGGAATGAGCAAACTTTGCATGGCTTCACAGAAACCGAAGCGCAGAGTGATGGCACAACTTGCCAGCATTGATTTTCAAACCAAGAGTTGTGCTAAATAATCCCCAAAATCCACCTCTCCAGGAGGAATCTCCAAGCGTTACACTTGGGTCCTTTGGGAAGACGGCTGCACGTAAAACTGACAGCAGTCACCAGCATCATTGCACTCACAGAGATTACACTTCTAAAACAACTCTAATGCAAATATTTACATTTCAGGGGCATAAAAACCAATGAGCGTTTTGATCAACCAAAAGACGATTGGTCTAAATCAACTTTTTTCTTAGTGTTTCGACTTTTTCTGTAACATTTCCTCACCGGAATATACCGGGCTTGGCTTACAGCTGCTCAGACCTGCTCGCTAGGCTGGAGGTCAGTGGAGATGAAATACATTCCTGTATCCCCATGGAATTAGAGAGAACAAGGAAGGGCTGATACCCTGTCCTGTCTATAAAATTAATTTCTCAAGCAAGAGCGACAAATTCTGCATGTTTTGAATTACGTGCAATTTTTTAAATGCATTTATATTACAGAGCAGACCCCACAATGTAGGTAGATCTAAGTATTTAGTGCACAGGACTACACATTGGTTGTGTCTAGCTGATACAGAATATACGATTAATTCCTGTCCACAAAAACAGCCTTATCTTTGTAATCTTTAGCACTGAGATTCAGATCTTCCTCTGCTTTTGAAGGCCCATCTTAAATGGCATCACCAAGCTCCAGACATAAATTAAACATTTGTTATGTAGGAACGTCTTCACATTTCCTACCGCAACCGGCTGAGATTCACTTTTCCAAGAATCAGTCTCCTGAAAGCACTGAACAAGTTTGGGAGCAAATCACCAGCCGGTGTCAATGGATATAGCTATAGTAGCATCAAGGCAATTGCGCTGCTTTATACTAGCTGAGGATCTTCCTCATAGTTTAATGTAATACAACATGGATCAATATAAGTGGTGTTGCCACTGTACAGAATTAATCACTGTGAACAGCTGTATAGCCTTGATTCTGTGTTACAGACACACGAGCTAAAGGGAAGGACCGATGTGCACATGAAAAATAAATCCTTCA
Organism: Falco cherrug; assembly: GCF_023634085.1. NCBI lineage: Eukaryota > Metazoa > Chordata > Aves > Falconiformes > Falconidae > Falco > Falco cherrug. The sequence continues at coordinate 22,226,958 of NC_073706.1, read as the reverse complement.
AAAGCTGTTAAATGCAAAGATGCCACTTCTGGCTCAGGAAGCCCGTGACCCTAAAATTATTGGTCTAAGACAAGTTTCACTAAATGCTTGGTCTATTCTTACGCTCATCTCTAAGCAGTGCCTTTTAGCTATTGGTGAGAAAAGGACCTTAGACTATCTGGAAGTCTTTCGAATACATGTATTTGAAGGAATCCTATAGTAATGAAGTCCCATTCTGTTCAAAATAATGGAATTCTGAGGCTTTTTATTTTAAAAAGACATTAGTCCTTTCCTTAAGAACTTCACGTTACCAGCTACTTTACCATGTGCTAAAATGTTACTTTGACATAGGCTGTATTTTTTCTTACCATATATATAGGAAACTCCAACAAGCTCAAAGATGGCAATGATGACAAGAGAATAAGAAGCTGCATAAGTGTCCACAAGCTGTAACATATACATTCCACCCTAAAGAAAAAAAAAAAGGATAAGGGAACCATTACTTGTGGCATATCACTGCTGTCTCTCTTCACAACCCTAACTGATGCTAAGGCAGGCAAAATGTACAAGGGCAGGACCCGGGACAAACCCAAGTAAGCACCAACATCGACCAAACACAGGCTCATGCTGCGCTACAGTTTCTTCCTTCTGGCTGAATGAACATCAAATACAACAAGGAAAAGGCGGAGGGTACACCTGACTGGTAACTCACACGACTCAGGGAGATGCTGTGGCAGAGCTTTCAGGTGAAGGACTGAGCGGCCACCATACCTTCCAGCGGCAGTGTCTCTAACCACTTAATACTACATCAAAAGCAAAAAGACCACTGAAACCAGGAATACTGTAATGGTGAGTCCAGTTCACCTCTTTGGGAAAGAGAAAATGCCCTGTCTTCAGGGCAGGAGGTAAGCAGCGTAACTCAAGTGAAGGAAGGACTGAATCCACCCTCGGCTTTAGAACAGCAGAGTCAGGCTGCTAGGTGGTGAGGGGAGGGAAAAGAAAGCAAAAGGGGGGAAAAGGATGAATAAAGTAGTAAGAGACATTTTGTACGCTTCCTCCTGAAATTGCTGGAAGAATTAGTGAACAAATGGCATTGAAGACTATCAATGGTAGATAAGAATTTCATTATTAACTCCACAGTTTGCCAAGACTGTCAGTATATCTCAAACCTGGGAGGGAAGGCACCCAAAACTGCATATTTATATTGCATATTTATATGCAAATTTTGTGTGCGTATTTATACGACATACAAACTTCCCCCGCCCCTTAAATGAATACCCAAGTTACACTACTATTTTGGAGAGTGTTGGCTAAGGAAAATTTTAAAAGTCTGATTCGCAGTAAGATTTGAACAGCAAAGTCTTTTAAGTCTATCTCAGTCAGAGCATCCATTAGAAAAAAAAAATATTAATAAGGCTTCAGACTCACCCGGTGTCTTTGCACATGCGGCAGAATTCAGCTTAATCTTTTGCAACTTGCATAGGAGAAGAACGGCCAGCAGAGGGGGATTGGGAACAGAGAGTGATGCTCAAAACCAGTATCATTACCTGAGTGATCATAGGAAATCCCATGATGAAAAAGGAGATGCAGCACCCAAGAGTGAACAGTCCCTTGTGTGTACGCAAGTATTTGGGGAACTCATCCGAAACGGAGGTCACTATAGTCTCAATAGTGGCAAACTGGAGGGCAAAATAAAAAGATTTATTTCAGTGCACGAAGTACACAAATACGCAAAATAAAAAGATTAATTTCAAAAGGACACAAATTAGTCCAAGTGCATATAATGGAATATGAGAGAATATTTTGAATCCTAGGTGTTCAATGCTCAGATGTCAATGCCAAAGCTTCACCCAAACAATTTCACCATTGATGGTCTCACCTCAGTCCTCTTTTTGGAAAGCGATTCGCTGACCACATGGAAAATAGCAATTACTCTAATGGTCCTCCAAACAAATCAATAGGTAAAGCAAGAGGACAGGAATGGGAAACAAAAACATTTTACCATAGTGTCCAATCCAAGCGTCAGGAGCATCAAAAAGAATATTATAGCCCAGAATGGAGAGAGGGGAAGCCTAGTTAAGGCTTCTGGGTAAACCACAAAAGCAATTCCAGGACCTAGAAATGAGAAAAATAAAGGCTGTGATATCTTACATCACGTTAACATTGTGGACTGAATGGAAAAGAGGGAGATGTGAAGAGTCATGTTTCAAAGTCTAGTACAGTATTACTTCACTTGATAAAATTAAAAAAGATCAGATTCCATCGCTCCTATTTACAGGAAGATTTCACCATTACAGAATTCAGCCTCATGTGAATAATTTCCATTTTGACTGTAAGTTTCAAAACACTCATGCAATTCTACTTTCCAAGCTGCAGAATACATATTTCACCGGTATACTAATACATGGATTCAAACATAGAAAATTAACAGAAATCACGTACCACAGCGATGTTTCTTTCCTGCTCAGTGATCAAATTCCTGCCACTGTCCCTGCCAATTACCAACCCAGACTTAGAACAACATAGCAATCACCCCCACCTCAGTACTACAGGGATAAATACAAAAGAAAGCACTCTTCAACTCATCAGCACACAGTCAAATGAGAAGGAGAGAAATTAACAGATGCACATGGCTGATACCAGGCCCAAGGTAATAACTAGCATGTATTTAAAAAAACCCACAAGACATTTTCAAATCATGCACAGCAAAAAAAATAAGGACATGGTGTCCTTTAAAATCTTAATGAGGAAGTTTTCTTTGTTGGTTTGGTAACTTGGGCTATATTTTTTCTTGACTGTAAAGGAAAAATATGTTTACAAGCATGCTTAGATTTGCCTGGGAGACAAGGCTGCAGACATGTGATGGCAGCATTACAGTAGATGGCACTTATTCTCTATTTATCCCACTTCAAAGGCTCTGGAGGATGTTTTCTGCCAGGTGAGATACAAAGGAGACCCAAGTTGTACCGATGCCATGACCCATGTCACGAGAAGGGGCTCCAAACTCACTCTGCCCTGGCCATTTCCAATCTAGATCAGTGCATCCCGTTTCCAACAGCTCCCCACACTGTTTCTGTTCGAGAAACAACTGTTGCTTTTTCACGTACTAAGAAAAACACAGTTTCGGCAGCACGTGAAATAATCCTGTATGTGACTCAGTAAGCATCACTGTCTTTAAAGTCAGCTGCAGAAAAATGGCTTTTTGGAAGAGGAAGGTGTGTGTAGAGGTACGATGTATTCATGAATAGATTCTTTCATCTCTTGATTAAAGATTTCTTCTCAAGTATTAGAGATAAGGGCTCTGTGTGCACTAGCTTCCTGCATATAGAAGTGTAATTAAGTCTCGGAATAATGAGTTCCCATTGATCACACTTGAAGGAAAAGTTTACTTATAGAATATGGAACTGCACGTATCCCCATCCAAGCCCCTCATAACTCCGCGAGATATCACCTGCCTGGCAGCACCCAGCCACAGGTAAACAGTCACAGGGAGGCTGGCTCCCACCTTCTCCATCTTTGGAGACTTCGGTAGGTATGAACTCTTTCTAAAAATCTATTAAAGCCAGGAAAAGGTTTTACGTGTCTCGAAACAAAAAGAAGTCAAATGACTTTGAACTTTCTTTTTAAATTACTAAAATTTTTCAGCTGCATTATGTTCTTAATCAAACTGCGAGTAGAATGAAAATAGATTGTCCTGTCTTTCCCTCCGTGATGTTTTCTTTGTTCATCAGATACATAGTATTTTTTTCATTTAGTATCTTCTTTTCAGGAAAAGCTCATGTACTCCCGATTAATATTCTGGGAAGAAAAAAAAAAAAAAAAAAGAAAAGAAAACCAGAAAAAAATCCCTTCCCATTTCCATTAATAATTTCATTTAAGGTTTTGAAAATTTGAAGGGACATTATGTTTCATCATCATTTTGGCTATTTTGTCCTTCACTGCAAGAAGAAATACAAATTTAGAACACAAAAAAAGTAGGCAGGGAAGGCAGAGACAAGGGGTGGCTTTTTTCACCACTTCTTCAGTCTGCTTTTTAATTCTGTTAGTTCAATGTGCTGGCTCAGCCTGCAATTAGCCCTCACCTCCACTCCCTTCCTACTGTACGGTTGTCTTCTGTTACGGGACTAAACTTTGGTTCCCCCCGTCCTGGAGAGCAGTGAAGCCTCACCCTCGCGAATTATTTTTAAATGGCCTAAACAGGCTCTTACAAAAGCCCTGACAGTCCTACGGTAGGATTGCCTCTCGAGAGCTCTTGTCACATCCCTGGAACAGCTGCTGGAGCAGCTGGGAGCAGAGGGCTGCACTGCGCCTGGCCGCTCACGCCAAGGCCACCAACCAGCACCCAACAGAAAAGGGTTTGTGGTCCCCCATGAGATGTGCCATCTCCAGGGAGATGAACCAGCAGAACCAGTTGGTTCCACCACCATCCCTAAGAGCTATGTCTTTCCACCCCACCTCTGCCCACCTCCCTGAAGCTTCCACCGCAGCTTCACCAAAGCACAGCTGTAAGCCCTAGCAAATAATGCCAGTGAGCACAGCGTGGGTTACATTTGGGGGTTGGTTTTCTTTCCTTGTTTCAGGGTGGAGGTAAGGTCTAAAATAATAAGATTAATGGAAACACTGATCCTAAAACACCTGGCCCCACACGGAGTTTTTCAGAAGTATTGGTCTAATCCATCCAGAAAATGGGGACAGCAAGGAAGCTTTTGTGTTCCCGTGTAGCTGACTGGCAGACCAAAAGGAAGAGGCACTGAAGAGTGAGTTGATACTACACTAGCTTGCAAGGACAGTATTCCCTACTGCTTGCTATCAAGAGACAGTTTGCCAGCTGATTGTCCTGTGAAATCCTCCTCTTGGACCATGCAGTGGAACCCACAGCCCGGAGAGCAGCTCAGCCCACCACGGGTCAGCTGGTGCAAGCCCCAGAACAACTCCCTCCTCGCAACCGAGCTGCTGCTCCTGAGCCTCCCCTCAGCTGCTGGGCTGCCGGGTACCAGCCCGAGGGGCTGTAGAAACCGCACAGGACCCAGCAGCTTCGCTAGCACCTCTGAGATCAGGAGAGCTGCAAATCCTGTGGGATTAGCCACGTTTCAGTTTACAGAGAAGCAATAAGCAAAAGGAAACTAAGAGCCTCTCATTTTTTCTTAACCAGCAGCAGCATCTTGTTCCCTCCTCTGTTGTTCTCCTCTCTTCACCTGTAGTAGCTGGTTTGTAATAAACAATCAAAAACCTTCCATTTTTGAGAAATGGTGTTTTTCACAAGAAAAAAAAAAAAAAGGAATGCTTCACCAGCTCTTGTTCCCTCAACTACAGGATTTCTGTGTCCTCAGGTCACATTGTCTGTTTTCCATTTAGCTCCTCTAACTTTGTAAGATGCAAATTAATCTTAATACCTCATTTGTCCAGCATGACCTATGAATATTACCATACAGAAACTGTGGAAAGTTGGGAAAGTTGTCTTGGTTTCTATCCCCTATTGTCACTGCTACAACTTCAAAATCACCATGCTCAGCCAGCCAGGTACCTCAGGCTACACGTAGCACCTTGTGGCACAGAATTCATTCACGCAACAAACCCATCAGAAAAACGTTTAGTGCCTTCACGTTAATGAGGCAGTGAGACACATCACGTATAGAAGCCTTAAGTATGCAATATTCACTTCTGAGCCCTTCAGTCCTTCTCCCATTCAGAGCATCCTCTCACACTGTGCAGTCACAGGTTGAGGGGGATAACACTGGGAACCATCCCCACGGCTCATGGAGCAGCTGTCAATCACTGCATGCTTGGAAATGACCGTATCTGTGCTGAAAGCTGACACAATACACTTAATGCCCTCATGTGTTCACAGATACAGCTATGGTGGGGGAATCATAAATACTTATACAAGTTATTACATATTTGTCTTTTTAAGTTTGAAATGATCTTAAATATCTGGGAGCTGACTTTGGGGCTAAGTGCTGCACATTGCACAGGTGGTTATAGGACTAGGCTAAGGTAACAATTATCCCTTTAAAATCCCATCAGACTTTTTACAACCCTTTAAACCGGGGGTCCTAAAACTTTTTAAACAGGGGGCTGGCATGTGGATGAAGTGGCAGGCAGTCATCTGCAGCTGCTTGGTTTCCCCCCCCAACCACCGGCGGGGGGGGGGGGGGGGGGGGCGGTCTGTAAATACCGGGGAGGGCGGATTGAGGACCCTGGGGCGCTGTATCCAGCCCGCAGGCCGTAGTTTGAGCACCCCTGCTTTAAATGTCTACGAATCTTAGCCCAAAAGCTCCTCCCTTCCTCTGTCCTGTCACTTCATACCAAAATCATACACACCAGCACCAATTCCTGCATCAGTCACACTCTTCTCACTCCTATTCAGGTCCACCAATTAAGACCTTTCAGATCTCCATTTGCAACCATCTCACTTCACTCACCAAGATCCTCTAATCAGAAAGTTTTTACTTCCCCATGGAGGCAGCTCCTTGCTCTCTGCAGTTCAGAAGCTCGATCCACCCCTCACACCCTATTTCTCCCACCCTCCACATCATGAAGCCCACCACCCTCTCATCCAAGGTTCCCACCACCAGGGACAACTTCTACCTTGAAAAAGATTTGATGAACAGCAGCAGAGAAAGATGAGTAGGGCAGTAATCCCTTAGACTACGTGAAGGAGACATCTCACCCTATGCCCATCAGTCATTTACACGAAAACTGAAATGAGTCTCAGCTTGCTTCCTTCTCCTATCGAGCAAGAGATAAAGGGGCTTCAAGTAATACCTTGGCTTCCTCGTGTACTTCCCAGTGTTCCTTCTACCCTACAGAAATGCTTACAAGTGGTTTACTAATCCACTCCAGTTTGAAGCCATTATTCCCACCTCCAGTGTCAATGCCACTATTAATAGCAGAGCTGAAGGTACCACCAGCTGCCTAAGTGATGCAGTGGCCGCGTACCCTACCTTGGTCTGCCACAGCTTCAATATTCACTTTGAGCTCGTTTGCCATGAAGCCAATAACGGAGAAGATGACAAAGCCTGCAAATATACTTGTGGCACTGTTGGTACATGTGACTATCAATGTGTCCCTGAAAAGAAAAAACAAGAAGCCACATCACCTTGTTGCAACACCCGCAAGGGGTTCTGTACACATTTCAGGAGTCTCTCCCACAAGCACACACATCCTGTGGGAACGCTGGCAAAGGTGCGCTGTTACATCTGAAACTGATCAGAGAGGACAGAAGTCTTCACCCCACCACCAGGAATCTGCTGTGCAAGTTTCCATCACCCACATGCCACATAGGAAGCCCCAGGCAGGAAGATGAGCACTTCTGCTCTCCGGCTCCCCGAGGACAAAGGCAGCAGCAGTGAGGACGGGATTTGTGACGCCGTGTTTTGCTCTCTGCCTGATGGGGGTACCTGGTCACTACATAACCCCCATGTCCAGGCAAGAGGATTTGTGTCCGGTATCTTTCTTGTATTAATACATACAATTTGAGGGTGAAGCCTTCTGTACCTTGCAGCACTCACTTCAATGCCTGCCCATCTGTAGAAGATTCCCTGCTACTATTTTCCATCACTGCTGTTAAAGGGATCTCAAGAAATCCACACCAGTATGTCATACGGTACTGGGTAAGTACACATGACTTGACAGGGAACCAGTTTTCATGACCTCCATCCATAATTATTATGTTCTTCATGGGATTTTAATTTTTTCTTCACAATATGCATGCCCAGAAGACTTCCCCTCAAACTACTACAACTTAGGAACAAACGAGTCAATCATTTTAATTTTTTTTTTTTAAAGTTGGCTAGAACTTCTTATTCTTACTGCTCTTTGTCAGGAACAGAACGAAGTACAACCTGAAAAACTGTCAAAAACCTCACTGAGCTGGCAAATTCCTGGAATCTCCAACAGAGCATCTCTTAACAGGAAAAATTAGATTAATTCTTCAGGTCTCCAGAAAAAAAAATTACAATGTTCTGCTTGGAGTCATCATGTGTTAAATATTTTAGGTAAAATATTTTAGGTATGCATTATTAAGTGAATTTATGTAAATTTACTGAAAATAAAATTATTTAATTATGTTTAAAATGAATATGTCACTGAAAACTATCTGCAGTATTAGAATGTAATTAATATAAAAATTGAAAGATAAAATAGTCATGCTTCATTTCAGTATTCAAGACGTGCTGTAAAATTAAAAAGATTAGAAGTAACTAAGCTTTTCTAATTATTTCTGCTTCGGTCTCCCATGTCCCTCTCTAACACAGGTTAAGCATATACTTGGTACTGGCCCCGTAAGATTTTTATACTTCATTACCGTGTATCTCTTCAAATTTTCCAAACTCAACAAAACATTGCTACGTTAATGCAGCAAGATAGCGTGATGCTTCTGCCATTTTTTGCCCTGATATTCTGAATGTATTCATTCATCAAGAAAAAAATCAAAGCCAAGGACAAGCGTTTTTTAAAATTGGACCCAAAGGACTGTTGGAGCAACTAAGTGTGCAAGACTGTTCTTTATTCATCCATATTTTAAGATAAGGATATTAAATTACTGCTGAACACTAGTTCAAAATGTTTTTGTAATCCCTTTTTAAAATCCTGATCCACTTTTCTTCTTAAAGCTAAGCGTTTTGTATACAGTACTTAGAAGTTATAGGATATGGGAGTTCAAATCCCAAGGAGTGTTTGCTTTAAAGTCTTGACTCAGGAATGGTTTTCAGCACAGCCCTGGGACAGTGCCTGTGCCAGCTGGTGGCTGTCCTGGATGAGCACCTTGTCCTTGCAGGAATCAGTAAAGGTTTGCTTCTGTACAAACGAGATTGGCTTTAAAAACATTAAAATAGTATTCTACTAATGCCACTTGATTTTGTTTTTTCCACCTGCAGACATTTATCTGACTTGCTTTTTGATTAGAAGACCATACTATGCTACCAGAACAATGACTATTTTTCCTTGTAAAAATAGCTTTTAGTGATTTTAAATTTCACAACTTGAAATAACTTTGCACATGTAAAACCACGCTAAGAGTAATTGGAAAAAATAGCAACACTTAGGAGAAACAAGAACCACGTGTATTGAAATTGCACGTTCAACTCCCACATCTCGCCACAGCAAAATTCAGCCCAGCCTACACCTGGGTAGCCCTTCAGCAGAGGCTCCTGACCAGCACCGTTCCATACCAGTGCTCCCAGCTGCCGACAGCTTCCCAGGTTGCCCCTCCACCTAAAACTGCTGACTCTGAAAACAAGGAGCCGGGGGGGAACAGGAACTATAATAAGCCTACGGCTCATCTTGAGACTAGTAGATTAGGAGCAAGGGAGGAGATACAACACACAAACCAACCAACCAACACAAAAACCACAGGAAAAGAAGGAAAAGGAGAACCAAAGGAAAAGGAAGGTCTTTGAAACCAGATGCCTGCAAGTCAGAGGATGACTGGTTTTAGACAAGACCTGTTTAATAGGACTGATGGATTTCACTCCCACATACCTGTAGCAGTTATTATGGAATTTATTGTAAGAAGAGAGAGTAATGAGACCTCCCCATGCTGCAGATAAGGAGAAGAAAATCTGAGTGGCAGCATCCTTCCAAACCTAAGTAAGATAGACAGGAGAGGAGAGAGCATCGACTTCAGCAGAGTGTTAGAAAGATCAACAACACTATTAAATGATGGGGGGTTAACACATAGGTAGTTTAAATGAACTTTAGAACACTGGATGTCAAAAGAACATTTAAAAGCAAAACCCTGCCCCGAAATACATAGTGCCCATTTGATAAGGATCACCGTTCTTGCCGAGCCCATAAAAAAATGACAATATAAACTTGGTCGTATATGGAAGGCACAAATATTCAAATTCCGTTGCTTGATATATATCAGTTCAAACACCTTCAGTAAAGAAAAAACAAATCAAGAGGAAAAATCTGCATCAGGCACTGTCAGTTTATCTGCCAGTGGCCCTAAATAATACTTTATCTTCTTGATAGAAGTGCAGCATTGCTTGATGCTACTTATGAGGCACAACAATGAGATTACACTAAAATTAAATTTCTATCATTAGGTGCCCATCCAACAGCAGAGCCTGTTAGGCCTGTTTAGACACAAGGGCTCAGTTTCCTCCCATCAGAAGACAAGACAAGCTCAGCCAAGTCTGTCTTCAAACAAGCAAAACAACCAAACAGCATCATTTGTTCTATAACGAAGTTCTTCGAAGCTTTCAGTGCATTTAGACTAAGCATTTCTAAATTGCCAGGCATTTCAGATAAGTTGGTCTTACCTATCACTTGCAAAATGTTTGAAGCGTTGGTGTTTCTGTCTAGAAGGTTTCCTACAAAGTCTGATTTTCCACCCAAGTCCACCGTGCAGAAATGGAGATACAGGTACATGCACAGAGATGCACACACTAACCAGTGTGAAGATACTACTTAAATGCTACTTTAAAGTTACCGGCCAGCAAGCAGTGAATCCTTCATCTAATTGAGTGTGATATTAATTCATGTTACACTGCAAAGGAAACTGAAAACAGACACTGGCCTAAATATTAGCAAATGCTTACCCAGCATTATACAGATACTTAGTGTATACGAACAGCCCCATTTTGCCAAATGCAGCAGTTGTCACCTCCTTAATTGCACAATGTGGGATCCAAAAATGTTCACATTTAGTGCAAAATTAATTTCTATATTGTTTGCAAAAGATTTAATACTCTCATTGCTAAAAAATCAAAATATCCATTATATACAGAGATCTTAAGAAAATTAAGATCTGAACAGTTCATCCACAAAGTGGTTTTAGCCTTAATTGTCCATCTATCAATGTGATACAACATCACTATTGATAGAGGAAAAAAATTCTTAAAGGGGCAAAGAAAAAAAGAAAACAACACCACAGTATATTTCCTGAGGTGCTGCTAAAAATCCCTCTTAAATTTCTCGAGGAAAGAGTCTGAATTGTAACTTTCAGCTCAGGCTTCCGCTCACTCTCCAGACCCCTGCCTTATAACACCTAAGGCTACCACACAGGCACTCACATCCCAGCATTTGCTCAACCTGTTACATACACCTATTCAGAGCATTTCTCAAGAAATGCAGCTAAGTTTGTTGTGTTACCTATTAAAAGCTTTGTGTGCTTGTTCAAGTCAAGGTAGCATCCAAGAGACACCAGCGTATGAAATTCTATACTTCCTATTTAATTCCCTATTTTCCAGAGATTCAGGTGAAATATTAAATATGAAGTAAATAACATAACATTTTTAATGTTATTATTATAGATATGTGCACACAAATGAAAAACATCCATTAAAACAACACTCCACGTAAGATGAAGAAGGTTTCCACAAATGGCAATGCTGCCTCTGCACACACTTGCTTGCAACAGATGCTAAAATCTGGATGATTTATTCACCCTGGCAGAAGTATAAGTGCAATAATAAGCCCACCATAGCATCAATAAGCTTCTCCCACTTTGGTGTGATGAAGTACCAAATTCCAGCTCCAGCTCCAGGTAGAGTTACTCCTCTTACAAGAAGGATTATGAGAACTACATAGGGGAACGTAGCTGTAAAGTACACCACCTGGACAGACAAAAAGAAAAAATTATTGGAAGGGCTTATTTGGATCCATAAGGGGGGGTGGGGGGTGGGGGGGCGCGGGCTGGTTGCAGACTCAAGTGGTACACTATTGCCTGTGAAGAATGCAGTTACTCAGGCTCAGAGACAATACCCAGGGAATAAACTAGGAAGACAACAGGGTAATTTCCCAGGACACCTGAAATTTTACAGCTCTTCTTGCTGCTGGGAGCAGGAATAATATGAATAGCAACACAGGTGGGAGTTGGGACCTTAGACAGAGGAGGAAAGAAAAAGCCGAGCAGAAAGATTGGAGAGGAACAACAGGAATTTACAGCTAAGTGAAAATAGTCACTTTTCATCCTTGCCCAGAGTAAACTAACACAGTTCAATGGAAATGAAATGAGCAATGCCATTCAAGAACACTTTAACTTCTTTATTTTTCCTATATATTTATCAGTATTTAACCAAGCCAAAAGATCTTTTTTATTCTTGTTTGTACCTCTTAATACTTTCATATCACCATAACAATATTTATGGTCCCAATGAAAAAAAAAAAGTCAGTGAAATGATCCAGATAGACCTAATCATCATAATGCCTAAACACACAACGGAGGTTGTGTCTTTAATGATTTAATAATTACCTAGTACAGAGCAGAGCTCCCTCTGGGGTCAAAAACAATGGCTAGATTACAGCCAGCTAAGCTGTACTCTACCCAAAAGCATTTCAAATCCTTTCCACATGAACCTCTGAATCTTACAAGGAGCAGAACCCTCCGAGCTGAAGTGATTTTTGAAACCACTTTCCCAACTTTCTCTTTGCTGATCCAAGAAGCTGCCCTGATGAATGTGCAGTGAACATACTGGACTCATAAATCCAGGTTTTCTATCCCTGACACCAAGGAGTCAATATTTTTCTTGGCCACTAAGACTCACTTAAAGAAATACCTATTGCCACATCCAAACCCCGGTTATTCTCCTGTACGTCAGCTGTTTCTTGGCTCTGGCCTTTCATGAAACAGTTTGTCCCACCACGCCAAGGGGGCACGGAGATCTCTGCTTTCCCTGGCACTCTGAGTCTTTGGATTCTCTGCTAATTCCCAGGCTACCTCCCAACAGATGTCATCGCCTTCTACATGCCAAGGGATGCCCTGGAATCAGAAACCCCATGCCCTGCTCTAGACAATTCATAGCTATGTCTGCATATGCACTATCTTTATCTGAGGAAACAGCTATTTTGGCCTAGGTTTTTTACTTTTCCAGCCCACTCTGTGTGAATAGGCTAGGTTTATGCTGTGTCATCATCTAACATTTTAACGTGCGATCTAACTGCAGCAGCATTGATGGAGAAGTCTCAGATACTCCATATTCCTGCAGGTTTAAAAAAAAAAAAAAAAACCAACAACAAACACCACCAAACACCCAAACCAGTGCTGCTGCTGAAGAAAAAGCTGCATTTCTCTGCCCAGCCAGCTGCCTGGCCAACTCATAAATCTGTACTTCCATGCCAACGAGAGGACAGGCTACCCCTCGTCACAGTTGCTAGTTAGGAGGCACAGCAGAAAACTGCCGATTTGACGGGCAAGGGAGAGGATGGCATGTGAAATGTCTGAGAAACAGAGCAAGGAGCTGGGTTACGGCTGGGAGGAGTTTTAGATGGCACACAAATGTCTGGGAAAAGAAGATCAGTGCTGTCTCTGCTCGCTCACCACAGACCAATTTAAGTTTGGTTCTGATGCTGAAATGGGTTGCTTAACATCTTAATTTACACCACAATTTCCCTGATTTCAGTGAAATGCGAGATGACTGCAGAACTGCAATGACCACCACCCAGAATAGAGACAGCTGCCAAAGGCACCTTTTTTGCCATCCAGCCACTGAGGGCTCATTTTAAACTTACTGAGGATTAGGGAACAAATGCTGAACCAAAATTTTCTCTTTTTTATGTTTTGGCTGGACAGGAAAACACGGACAAGATAAGGGCATTTCATTAAGACTTAGTCATTTACTGCAAATATTTTTCAGTAATTCATTGCCTTCAACAAGAGTGTCATTCCCTTCAAGCAGCGTGCTGCTTTCTTCCAAGTGTACTGTCACAAATATTTTTCTTACTTTTCCTGATGACTTGATTCCTTTAGCAAGGGAGGCATATACAATCACCCAAGCTAGGAAAAGAGATAGTGCCAAGGGCCATCTAATCTCACCAGGATATTCAATCCCTGCCGAAATCTTCAAGACAAAGTACCTAAGAACAAAACAGAATTTAAAAAAAAAAAAAAAAAGAAAGAAAAAAAAAGAAAGCAGAAAAATTAATGACAGCAACGGCAGGCAGTAATTCAATGCAAATTTCTACAGTATTTTGTTTTGCTTCAGCGTTCTCAGTGGTTTCTCTAGAAGGTTCCAGTGATTCCCACCATGTATTATTTTATCTATCTGCATTGCAGTAGTAGATAAAAATGCCAGGCGTGGGCCAATACCCTGGCTGTGCTAAGCACCACAGGAACAAAACACAAGTAGTCCAGAGTTTGAAATTTAGCTGTCATCATTCCTAAGCAGAAAAAAGCGGGTATCATTTGCTGTCCTTAGCTATTCTATTTCTAGTCTTCCAAAGAGAGATTTGTTGTCTGTTAGGGTGGATTTTAGAGAAAGATTAAAGCAACATCTCTAAATAAAGAAAGATCTTACTTGAAGTATTCTTCGCTTCCACTGACAAACGTTTTGTTTCCTTCACTGGTGAAGTTAACCATAGTCAAGTTTGGATAGGCACTCATACAGAAAGTGGAGTTCTTGATTTGTATTTTTGGATGCTCACTAATAATACAAGAATCTAGGAAGAAACGAGGGGAAAACAGAGAAAAAGAACTTGTCTAGATTTTTTTTCTTTCTCAGGTTGGGTGTAAAATGACAACAAGAAGCATCAGCTCACACACATTACTGGAGCTTCTGTTCTGTCAGATTTCTGGAACACTTTGCTTACAGAAACCGTAAGGGTCCGGGAGAACCGGGTCTTCAAGTCCCTGACGATTTCCCCCCTCTATCCCAACGCCTAAGGCATAAAAAGAGCCGGAGGGATCGAGGGGACCTGTGCCCACCCGGAGAACCCACCCCCGCCAGGGCAGGGGCCGCTGCGGAGCCCCCGGGCCGGGCCGGGGACCCGCACCGGCCCCGCTTCCCGCAGGTTCCTCGCTCCGTTTACTCTTCCCCTTTGCGCATCATTGCGTCTTTTGGGCCTTTTGCAAAAACGGGTTTCGTTGTTTTCGTTAAAACGCGCCTGGTAAAGCCCAAGAAGGTGCCGCCAACCGCCCCCAGGGGCCGACAGGTACAGCATTTCATTCCGTGCTTTCTCCTGTACGCAGTTTTTACCGGGAGGGGAGGGTGGGGGGGTGGGGGGGTAAGTGGTTTTGTTCAGCATTATAACTGAAAAATTCCATTTATCCTCGATGAGGAAAAATATAAACAGAAGTTGGGGAAGAGCCCATATGATGCAGAGCGCTCCAGAGGGGCTTGGGAAGCGACGGCTCCTCCGTGCCAGGACCCTTGCCCGGCATCTCCCAGGGGCACAGCTGAACTGGGGAAAGCTCTAGAAAAACACCACGGGCACACACTCCTCAAAAAAAAAAAAAATTTAAAAAAATCACCCTGCCCCAACTTACCTAACAAAAGTTTGTTTTTATCTTTACAGTCTGGCGTGTTCCACGGGTTGTTGCAGGAAGCCCAAGGGAGCACGGGTACAAAGGACGCAAAAAGGTAGAAAAGTGTGTAGCACAGAATAATATTGTAATATATGGCTATTAGGACCGAGATGATCAGCATCGCAATGCCGCAGCCTGAGAGAGAAGATAGAGAGAGAGGAGACGGGGGTCAGTGCCGGGCCAGGCGGCTGCAGGGCGATGGCGAGGGCCGCGCAAGTTGCGCGCAAAGGCTGCGGAGCCGCCAGCGGCAGAGCCCGTAGCATGCGGCTGCGGAGCGGGGGCGCAGGGAGGCGGCGGTGCTTAAGCCATGCAAGAAAGGGGGTGCAGGTCATGCTCCCCCAAACCGGGCCGGCTCCTGCTCCGCTCACCTTGCAAGGCGGGGATGGCTTTCCAGACCGACACGGGGCCCTGACTAGCAAACTGCCCCAGGGAGACTTCCAGGAAGAAAATGGGGATCCCAGCTAGAGCCAACATCATCAAATAGGGGATGAGAAACGCACCTTGGGGGGGAGGAGGGGGAGAAAAGAGAGAACAACCTGAATCATCGCGCACAGAGGCGGGGGGGCCGCGCCGCCTGAGCCGTCACATTGGGCTGGCCTCGCCTCGCTGCGCAGCACGGTGAGGCGGCAGGCTGGGGGGCTCTCTCGGGCCGAAACCGCCCCCATCCCCCCCGACACCGGGGGCAACTTCGCCGAGACCTGCAGCCCTTAAAGCTCCTCTGCTCTGTACCGACCCCCGGTGCGCCCAGCCCCGGCGCGGGGGGCGCAGCTTTCTGCCCTTCCAGCATTTGCTCGAGGCGGTATTATTGTGAAAGGAGCGTTTTAACACCTCCCACTTAAAAGTTCTTATATGTGATAAAAAGAAAGGTCACCTTTGGGGGGTAAAAGTTGATTTTAGTTTGAAATCGTCAGCGCGCTCTGGTAAAATGGCTCTTGGAACATCTGCATCGCCGTCCGCAGCGATGACGGGGCAGCCTGACCGCAGCGACACCCCCACCCCCTTATTTAAAATTCTCAGTTTAAATAAGAGCCTTTGCCGGGAGAACCTCCGCAAATAAACTTTTTCTTCCCCTTGTGAACTATTAACAGCACAAACCCCCTTCCTGACGTGACTTCTCCTCGGCTGTGCCGAGCGGCGTTCGCTTCGTCCAAACGGCTATTTCGCAACGGGGGCACCGAGAGATGGGCAGGGGACCCCCCAGACCGCACGGAGTAAAATGTGGACCCGGGTTCAAACGTCCTCGTGTGACTCCCCCGCCTCGAAAACCCTTTGCACCGTCCTCCGCTCCCCCATTAGCGGGTTCAGACCCGGGGGGGTTCACACGCGGAGGTGGCCCCCGCTCGATGTCCGGCTGCCATCAACCCCGCTCCTCATCTTCCTCCCTGCCCGGCCAGCACACACCCGTCCCAGCGGTTTTTAAGGAAACCGCTACCTTTCAACGAAATCCCGCCGGAGCTCTCTTGCTCTCAGAGCTGACCACCAGGAGAACGCAGCCAGGGGCTTCACTAAGCCGCTGGCGGTCCGGGGGTGCCCCCGGCCCCCTGCTCAGCTCAAGGGGTGCTGCCCTGGGGTTTCTCCCCGCCGCAGAGGCAGGGGCGGGCTCAGGCACGTACGGTACTGCAGGTAGAGAGACAGGAAGAAGCCATCATACCTCCCCCGTTCTTAAAGGCCAGGTACGGGAACCTCCAGACATTGCCCAGCCCTACTGCATAACCCACCATGGAGAGAATGAAATCCAGCTTGCTAGACCAGTTCCCTCGGGCTTTATTTTCATCCCCTACATCGTCTTCCTAAAAGGGGGGAAAGCGGGGGAAACAAAAAACCAAACAAAACCAAACCAAGCAAAAAAAAACCCAAAAAACAAAAACCAAAACAAACAAAAAAAAAAAAAAGAGAGAGAGAGATCGGAAAAGAGCCACTTTTGCAAACAAGCATCGCGGGGCTGCGGCTGCGTGGTTCACCGGGGAGAGACCCGGGGACGGGACGGGGGACGGGACCCTCCCCTTTCCTGAAGCCCCTGCCCGGGCTCTCTTCTGCCAGAAAAAAGCCAGGAGAGGGGCTTTTAAACCACAACCCTCCCTCAGGATGCTCCCGAGGGAGCGGAGGCGGCGCCTGCAGCCCGGGGGTGCCGGGGGAGCTCCTCCGGGGGCGAAATGCGCAGGGCTCGGCCCTAAGACTCCGTTCCCGGAGACCCCGGGCACCGCAATGCGCATCTCCCGGCGGCGCTGGCATCCACACGGGGCCTCGGGGGGGGGGGTCGCCCGACTCCTAATGCCCCGGTGCACGGGAGGTCCCTGCGCCCTCTGGGTGGGTAAGGACCCACCGCCGGCAGCAAGGCCCGCGGGGGCCCAGCCCTTTCCCCCAGCACACAGGAACTAAATAAAAAACCGCTTTTACAGAATGAACCCGCCCCTACTCCTTTGAGGGTAAGCCCAGATGCGGGCGGGAGGGGACGGGGTGAGGGGACACCCCCTCCTGGCCTCGCACACCCCCACAGCAAAGCCACCCTGGGGCGCAGGGCCAGGCTCTGGCGGGGTTTGACGTCTTGGGGTGGGGGGGGTCGGGTTGCTGTATTTTGCTGTATTTTTGGGTACAGTCTCTCAAATACTCGGCCGAGGGGGAAGGGCCAGGCACGCCCCCGCCTCCGGGGGCGCGCACAGACGTCCCGCCGGTCGGGACCGGGATACACCGGCAGGCACGGCACCGTGCACGCCTTGGGGTTAGCCCGGAACTATCGATTATACCGATATGACGTTATTAGCACCCGCCAGCAGCATAGCACCTTCTCTAAAACCCTCTCCCTCCCCTCCCTCCTCCCCTCCCTCCTCCCCCCCTCCCCGCGGCACAGCCCCATCCCCGACTGGTTTGGGGACCAGCTCCAAATGGGTACTGAGTGGAAAGACCCCTCACTCCCCCAGGGTGAAGACAGGGTCGAGAGAAACTCTTTAAGAAGCCAACTTACCCCCTCCACTCTGCCAGGAAGAACAGAAGTGTTGCCATCTGTGCCCAGCACCACGGTACTCTGGCTCAAGGTCACCCAGGCGCCTTTGGCGTTGTTTCGCTCCAGTGTGCTCTTACCAAGGGTTAGATTAGCGTCCCCGTCTGTGCTTTGCAAAGCGGGAATTTTGCAGTGAGGGATAGCAGCTTGCCCGGCGGCCCCTGCCCCAGGGGTGTGCTTGCACGGAAAGGTTTCCAGGGATTCTCTCCGCAGGGTGGAGTTGCCTTGCACCGGGGTGCTGCTGAGCTTGCAGATCCCGACTTTGGTCCTCTCAAAATCGTTTGGTTTAGCTTCTTCGAAAGAAAGTATTTTGTTGTCGTTCGAGAGCGATCGGGGAAGCCTGGCCATCGCGGCAAGGGCTTGCGATGGGGCATTCTGCGGCTCATTTTCGGGGCTGATTCTTACAACTCCCGCCCCTTCACTGGGTCCAGGAGCAACGGTTTCAGGACTGTTCACAGTCTGCTTGCTCATATCCCTGGGATCGGCGTAATCCTAAAAATTGACAACGTCACATATTTTAACAAAAGGAGAAAAAAAAATGTTGGGATTGCAGAGATTCTACAAAATTCTGTCCTCGTGCACAAAACGCATGCGCTAGAAAATCTGGATAGAAAAGTGTTGCAGAATTTCGAGGTGCCCTGGCTCACCTGCTTGCCCTCTCTTTCAACGTTAATATTCTGGGGGAAAAAACAGTAAGGTACACAAAAAACTCGGAAGAAACACACACAAAACGCACCAGCATCTGCAAACCCGTAATTCGAGTTTAAATAAGTGTTTCTACAGCACTGCACCGCCAGACCTCGTTAGATTTCACATCACGACTGTAGGATTCTCCCTTCCCTATCACCAGTGTAGAAAGATTCTTTAATTTTACGCCCCATTTCCTTTCTGTCATTCAACAATGCACATAGGCGCTTTTTTTTTCTTTTCTTTTTTTTTTTTTTTTAATATATGGGCAATAGACAAGCTGCCCTGTAGGCAGCCAGAGATGTTAAAAAACAAGTGCTAGTAAGCATTTCTGAGCTGGCTGCCACCTTTCAAAACCCGACAGCAAGACAGTGAAGCGCAAAAATAAGCACACTACCACAGCGGAATTAACGTCATTAACAACTAACTTTCCCTGTTCTTTTTCTTATGTTTTTGACTCGTGCAACACTAAAGATTTCTTTTAAAGCATTCCTTATTCATTAAAGAGATTATTAACGACAGTCCCAGCCCGCCACGCCCGCTTTACCCTCCAGTTTAGGATTATATTTTAGAATGCATATTCTTCTTATACCTTAAACAACTGCAGACAAACCCTACCTTTTCCATCAGTTTAATGTCAGCTTCACCAATAAACCTTCTTTTTTAGAAGAAGGTTTCACGGAACTGTTTCTGTCACAGGTATTCTCTCCGTCTTTATCACGTCTCCCAGCGTCAGGGATGAGATCTGCAAGGACTCGCTCACTATCCCAGTGCACTTCGGGGTACCACCGTTTCCCCCGGCGCCTCCTTCTTCGACAGCAGCCCTACCGCGGTCTGCGGGCGGCTCCCCGCACGGGTTCCGCGGGCAGCGCCGGCAGCACCACGGACAGCTCCCCCTCCGGCACCGCTTCCCTCCCTTCAGCCGCTTTCACCATCAAAGCCATCAAGCACTTACCATGTCTTAAACAGCCACAGATTGACTCGGCAGAGGTAAAAACAGCAGTACAGGCAACTGGCAGACTGGATTTTGCCCAATCCAGAGCAAAGCTTTCTATACTTCCTTGGGAAAGACTGGGTTTGCGTCAGTGCATAGCAAGGTGCCCTTCGGTTGACATTTTCTTGATAATAAGAGCTTGATAAATCATTACCCTTGGTTTCAGATTTTAAAGGGACAACAAGAAGCCAGAGCGCCGGCTAGCTGTCACTCACGCGGCAGTGGGCTTGCGTGTTCCGTGTGACTCATATGGGGGCTGATTACTAAACCAAATCCAGCAAGAGCACGGAAGAAGTTTCCTGCTGGTAATTAGAGGGAACATGTGAGAAACACGTACTACTGCACCTAAAGCAAGAGGGAAATGGGGAGAAACCTTCCATTTCTACCCCTCTCCCCCCTCTTTATTATTACAGTGTGTGATTCAACTTCCCCTTTTTTCCTTCCTGTATTTCTGCAGTTCACAGTTGGATTAAACGTTAGCGTAGCTTATATATAAATGTATAAAAATTATATATTTTTAAATATAAATATCTCCATATACCTATACACAGAGAAGTTCGCTGTGTAACAAGTACACAAACACATTTTAACTGTGTCTTCCCTGTTCTCACCGCACAACACCATATCGTCTATTTTTACTGTGCCTCCTGGGGGAAACCCTCAGCCCTAGTTAAACTAAAACGATACACACAATAAAGCAATCTTTCCTCAAAACTATCTTAAGAATAGTTACGTGGGAGCAAAGATGACGGCAACCGCAGTCAAGTTGTTGGTGTTCTTCCCCCACCCATCAAAGCATTTATGTCTGAGAAGTGGGGGGGGGGGGGGGATTACTCATTAAAAGTCAGAATCGTTTTTACAACTTCACCCATAAGCACTTCCCATAACCGTTATTCGCTTCTTGAGGGGCTTTCTCAAAGATTTGTTGCGCACAAGGTAACTTTGTTCATGCTGACAAAAATCAAAAGCGCATTGGCAAATCGGGATGCTCCCTAAGCAACCTTCCCAGCTGTTTCAGCGTCAGAGCCGCTGTTCCTCCGCATACACTATACACTCTGCTAGCGTCAGCTTCTCCAGAGAGTATTTTGTATTTTAGCGTAAGCAATGCGAAGTGTGCGCCTATGCGGGGAGGGGAGGGGAGAAGGGGGCTAAACTCGCCAGCATCACATGCATTTCTTGTACGTCCTTGATTTTATGGATTAGTAACGTTCGTTTCAGCGGGCAGAGTAAAAAAAAAAAAAAACCACAAAAAAACCACACAGCACCGCAGACAATTCCGCAAAGCCTGTGGCTGCCCGGTGCCGTCAGGGTCCACCTTGGTCCACTGCAGGCAGCTGCCCGCAGCGCCGGTAGCCGCGGAGGCTGCCCGTTCCCGGCAGGTCCTGTACCTCATCCCTGGCCATTGCGGGTGTAAGCAGAAATTCACCCCTAAGAGTTATTAAAAGCGCCAGGAAAGCCAATGAGATTGGAAGCTAGCAAAGCAGAACATTGAAAATCGGTTTTTGCAGAAAAGATGATCCCGTCTCCCAGCTGAAAAATGCTTTCGCCTTACAGCAGAGCTTGGGAGCGTGTTTGTAACACGGCTGCCGTTAACTTCAAGCATAGGGCCCCACCTGTACTGTAAGTATATAATTATAATACGCACATAGAGGTATTTTTACCCATACACACTTTCAATCACACCATGTGCCTAGACTGTGTACGTTCCTCTCTTCAAATACACTCTCGCGTCTCCGTCCTACCACGCTCTCCTCTTCTCCGGGCCACCCCTAAATCGACGGGTGCACACAGAAGCCAGTTTTATTGGGGAGGGGAGGAAATCGGACGCGTTTTGCAGGGTTTCCTTCTCAGGGCATCCTCCACCAGCAGCGCAACCCGCCGGGAGCCAGGGCAGGGAGCAGGTCGTTAGCTCGGTGATGCTGCCCTTCAGGTTACATTTATGTCCCTAAAAGCACGGACCAAATCATAAGCGACAAGGCAGCAGTTAAATAAATATTTCGGTCCTGAAGACCCCCAAACCTTTTCTAGATTCACAGGGCTGACTTATTTTGGGTTTAGTGGGGTTTTTTGTTGGTTGGGTTTTTTTTTTTGGTTGTTGTTGTTCCTCCCCGAAAACCGACCAAACTCATTCTTCTCATGCTTTTCTAAGCGGTATTTTTTGCTTTCCCCGTTAGCACTGAAACGTGAAATCGAAGTTTCACCCCTGGACGAGAGGAATCGATCTCCTTTACTTTCAGCACAGGCCAGAGCACTCCCCTCTTTCCCCCGCACACCGGGTAAGGGCGCTCTCGCTGGGGCACGGCGGGAGGTTCTCGCTGAGGATCGGAGCCAAGGACCCGGTTTTGGACGAGAGGAAAACCCAGAGAAACATGGCTGGGATTTCAAACATTTCCCTTTTCCTAGCGCCCCCTACCCCTCTCCCCCCGGCGCCGGTTGCGGTGAAGCCGAGCTCCCCCCGCGCCGTGCCGGTGCTGCCCGCCCACGGGCGGCTTCCGATGGGGGCACCGGCCCTGCTCCGAGCGCCTGGTTTGGAAGAATGGTTCCTTTCCAAAACAAAACAAATCCCTCCAACTGAGGGGTTTAACGTCAGTTAAATTCTAATTAGAATTACTTTTCTGAGCTCGCTCTTAGTTTCGAACTGCCTCTTCACAGCCCTGAGGACGATACCTGAGGGATTACGGAAAACGACCTGGCGGCAGCTCCCGGCACACGCCACCCCCTCCCTGCCTCGGGGGGTCACCCACCCCCGCCATAAGCCTGCCCTGGCCGGAGGAGTCCCTGTCTGCTTCCCAAAGCCACGGCCACCGGCACAGCCCCCCGGGGCCGCCCACACCGCCGCAGGGTGGGTGGGGGGCGACTACTCCGGGCGGGGGCGGGGGGGGTGTTCTAGTCTTTCAAAAAAAACCAAAAACCCAACAACAACAAAACAAAAAAAAAAACCAAAACAAAAAACCCCACAACACCAAACCCACAAAACAAACCAAAAAACAAACAACAAACGGGCTGACCCCACCCGGGCCCCGAAACAGCCCCCAGGTCCCCCTGCCCGCCGTGATAGCCCTCGGAGGCAGCGCTGCCCGCAAACCGGCGCCGTCCGCGGCCTGCGGAACGGACCAACGAGTCTTAATTACTTTGTCAAAGATGAAAAATAGCAATTGATTTATTTTGCTTCCCTTGCTCGCCATCCCTCCTCTCCCCCTACCCCCTCTCTGCAGATAAGCAAATGCACAAGGGAAGGCGGGGGAGCTGGCACCGCCGGGAGCCCCCTGGCCCCCCTCCCTTTGTAACACGTACTTTCCTGCTCTTACACCGCATTCGTGCCGTGCCTCAGCGGAAAAAAACGAGTCACGACAGGAGCAAGCGACACCCACGCAGCTCCCGTCCCTGCGGTCACATCCCCCCCGCCCGCCTGCTTTAACGCCTGGGTTAAGCACTGCGGCTATTGATCTTAAATCTCTCTCCTCCTTCCTTCCCACTGGAAAGTTGGCCTAAAACTGATGGAGGCATCGCAGCGAGGAACTGCAGCCCCCCGCCCTCCCCGTTTTCTCCCAGGACCCCCAGCCGCAGCCCTCGCCAGTGCCACACTGAAGTCACAGCTTGGCCGGGGGTCCCCACGTAGAAGAGGGACAATCAGTTTGTGTCAAGCGACTCGCAGGGCTCCAGCCCATGCTCCGAGCGGAGGTTCCCTCCTTCCCTTCCCAGCTCGGTCTCACCTGGATTTTGGGTTTGGCTCGGAGCTTTCCGGCAAATCCAGGGAAAACCGCTGGGGTGGGGGGCTCTCCACAGCAGACGGCCATTTACACTCTTTTCTCCTTAAAGCTAAAAGGCAAATACAATAGTAAGGATAAGGAAGAGTGTAAAGAACCCGGGAATGCCTTTAAGTGCCCGGTTAAGATTGCTATTGAACAGCCTTTTTGTTAAAGGCGGTCACCTTAGAGAGGTGTCAGAGGTGAGCTGGGAAACGCACTGATCCCATCTGTATGCAGCATTTCGTGTATCTGACTTGCAGTCAAACGGGGGTTTCACCTGATCCTTAGGTTTGTGGTAGGTGGCACTGACCTCAGCCAAGCCAGCCGCTGGGGTGGGCAGCCCGGGGGACGGTCGGGTGTCCCGTCGTGTCCCCCCCGGAGGATGCAGGGCTGCAAAGCCAATCTCCAGCTGCTCCCTGGTGAATAAATCAGCCCCCACCCAGGGCTTTGGAATCTCGCAGAGAAATTCCCGTTTTGGGTAACAGGGAAATATTAATATATGCATAACCCCCCGCCCCCAACTACGGCTTTTCTTACACCCAACAATGGTTTTAAGCCATTATAATGATTTAACTATAGCGATACGTAATGCAAAGCCAAGGAGAATATTGTACTCACTCAGCTGAGAGAGAGATCAAACCCGGCAAAAGCAGGTCTCAATAAGCCAGATCTTGCAAAGTGATGCTTCACCTTCAATTCCTTGTACTTCCCTTGTCATTCTACCTATACACAGGAACTTGTACAGCCTTAATTCAGCTGAGCAGTTTCCCTGTGCAGAGAGCACGGACCCTTTCTTAAGACAAAGGTTCACCTTATCAGGCTGCAGTATTTCACCTCTTTCAGTTAATTATGTCCAGATAACGAAGAGACTGTAAAATCTTTCAAGTGATAATTACCTGTTATCTTTCTCCTGCGAAACGCCTCAGGCCCATCCTGCTATACTTTAGCTCTACTGTATTTCCCGATGAGCTGGCTTCCAACTGCCTTAACCCACAGAACTCACTGGATGGCCCTTGGATTTTCAGCTAATTGCCGAAGTCTGGTATCCTCATTGGCAAAAGCAGTCAGCTCCCTGAGAGATTTAACTCCTTCAGTGGAGACCACTGTAAATAACAGAGAATTAAAAGAAAGGGGGATCAGGTGGGGGGAAAACCAGAAGCATCTGGAGGAAGTTTCTGCACCACTGGTCAGGCATTTATGCTCCTAACAGCTATTTAACCCGTACATACACGTTTCTTCATTTATTCAGACATTTGCCTTAACCACAGGGCATAATCACCACAGGTTTGAACCTCCACTTTGCAATAGGACAGGCCTTAAACACTGCCCCTTCCCCCATGTATCAAATGAAAAATGATATGCAAACACTATTTAGAGCTCTAAATTTATTTGCATGATTTAACAGTGTGCAATTAAGTCAAGGATTATTTTTTCTAGTGCCACAGTAAGCTCCAGACTCAGCCTAGCCCAGTCACTGAACTCAGCACTTCTCCCTATTCAGGTAAGAATGTACCTGTCCTTATACTGCAAACAAGATAAAAAATACATCTTCTTGAACTAGCGGTGCTCAAAACTGGATTAGCAGTAGCGGTTTCTTCTAACTACACAAATACATAAGTAGAGTTAGCATTCTAGACTAGACTATTAGAGAATAGACACATAAACCTCCTTAAATCCATGCTGGCTCTGCGCAGGGAGAGCTGCAAAAGCAACATGTGGAGGAGCGCTTTGGAGAGCAATCCAAGTGCTTCTGTACGTCACCGACCCCATCGCTTTGTCTCAGTCTTGGCACAAGTCTAAGAGGGGTGATGGACAGTGGCCGTGGCAACCATGGGACAGAGAAGCTGGAACAGAAGCAGATCCTGGCTGGGAGAGGAGCCTGGCAGCAGCCCCCATCCCAAATGGAGCAGGTCAGTGAGACAGGGACAAGGAACTGCTCGTGGCGGGACATGGAACCAACAGCACATTACAGGGGATGGTCACCTGCAGAAAGGTGCCTAAACCACCTGCAAGGTGGTTTTGCTTGGCAAGTGGGGAAGTTTTGGAGCACACACACTCATTGTTCAGCCATGAAGCATCAATTCAGCTAAATTTCAATATATCAATGAAGATTAACACTCTCAGCAACTTAATCTGAAAAAAGTAATTCTCCAAACTGTGGTATCTTAGTTACCACGTGAACATACCACACTAAGGCTTGAACTCCTGATCAGAAATTTGGAAAGGAAGTATCACAACTATCCAAAATGAAAGTTCATTTTCTAGGCAGATGCCCTAGAAGGACACCATGAGGATCACACAGAAAATACACCAGATTCTAGCAGATAACCAGTCCATTCTAACACCTTTCACTCACTGCTTTATTCACTTGTGGTGATCGAGTCAAACTCAGTAAGAATGAAAAGTCACAGCAGGCACCTCGGTGAAGCTATGGGAGCTTTCCCAGGAGTCAGCAACATTGACTACATGGTCCCATTGTGAGAAAAAACCCAAAACTTAACGAACCTACCCATCTAACTACTTCAGTATTTCACAAGGCAAGTCACAACAGTAATTTGGATTTCTGATTGGGGAAAAAAAAAAAGCCTTAAACTTTTTCTGTGGTCTCTCATAGGAAGTTCTTGGCTTGTTTAAGCCAGAGTGCTCTGCATTCTTTTTTCATCCCTCTTTCACTGTGAAAGGGAAAATCCCCCAATAAACAGTGAATAGGGTATGGTGATTGCCATACAGAGATAACAAAACTGTGATCCCTCTGTCAGCAGGACAAAATCTCGCACTTCATCCTGCAGAGTGCCAGATGAGGAAACCCATCTGCTCAGGGTTGATAAATCAACCCACTGTTGGGATGTAAGTCTAAATCGGTGAGTGGTTTGTAGGACATTCACAGAGGCAGTGAACTTGTAAGGTCACGGGTTAAATCTAACTTCATTTTGCCTGTAGAATAAACGCTAGAGGCAAATTTTCAGCTACAGCTTCTTTCACTGGGACGCCCATTGGGAGGACATTAGTAACGACCCCCCTTCCTGAACCAAACTTACCCCAGTGTACTTCAACAGCTCTGTGGGAAATGTACTGGTGGAAACGTGTCACCTACTATCATCCTTCCTAGCAGACTCCCAGTGTAAGTCCAGCAAGAGTCCCTATTCTGGGGTCTAAGCCTTGGGTACAAGAGAGCTGGGTATGCCAACACTGCAGCAGCTGGGAACTACCCCGTGGCTGGGGAACAGAAGATAGGGATCTATTACACAGCCACTTTTCAGCTCCATTACACCCTCAGATGGCTCAAAGGGGCTGGCATCACAGCAGAGAATCTGGCTTACAGCTTGTACACATGTGGCCGTTATTCAAAGCCTCCTCAGCTGTTAGTCAAAGCTACATAATCCCGTAACGCCTGCACTTCACTAAGCACAGACCTCTGCCCTATAATCCTGCGGTGAGTTTTTCTGGTCGTGCTGAACTAGACTTGCGTTGTAGGATACCTTCAACTTTAATTCTGAAGAGACAACTCCAACAACATCTACAATAAAAAAAAAAAGTTACAAGTACTATTCACTCCCCAAGAGAATCTGTGCATTCCATTTGGGGCACTGGGTTTAAAACCGAGGCCTTAAATTGCTTAAAAACAGTTAAGAGAAAGCAAGTAAGCTTCTACCAGTTTACATATTGAAATCGGCATAAATGGAGCATACCTCTCCAAGTAATTAAGATGACACTGCTCTCCTAAGGTACAAGCTTAATTGTTTAAATGACCACTTTCACCTCTGTGGTTCACTGTCTGAAATTCTGGGTAGCTTCAACACCAAGCTTCAAATACATTTAATGTCTTGGTCATATGAAAATCCAATGTTGATCCACTGTCTAAGGTGGTGGCAAACTGAAGCCAGGCCTCAGTATCAAGAAAGACCATTTTGTTATCAAGCTTCCCAGCTCACTCCTACACTTGTCGGTGAGTCAGTAAGAGATGCCAAAGAAGATCACCAGAGGTATTTCAATAGCCAGTTTCTCCAGAGTACCTTTCTCATTTAATCTGTCTTCACCCTTTCCCAATAAAGCCACGTTTATCTAGGACACTCAGAGGATGTTTTCTCATCACATAGCAAAGAACTTAACAAAATGCAGCTAAATACCATCATTTCTGTCCTGCAGCTCCAGAAGCAAACAGGCCCAGCACAGACAGGCAGTGGAAGCAAGTAGAGAAGGGAGGAACCTACCAAGGATGAGGTGAGCCTGGAGCTCAGCTCTGCCACCAGCCTCCCAAGTGCCCTCAGGCACATCACTTCAACTGAGAGTTTGGATGAACATGGGCAGTAACCTCCATTCTCTCTCCTCCTGTTCAGCAATATGCTTTTCTCAGGTCTGACTGCAAGGACTTCAAGCAGTTTCATAGCCCCTTGTGCAGGGGTATGCATTTATGTAAGTACCTTTAAAAGTATTAGCCATCTTAATTTTAGGCAAATGCAGGAGTATGAAGGACTGTTATGCTGCCAGCCAGGATGAGGTTTCGCAGGTTTGACGCATTAAACCCTCTCCACTCCTCCAAAAAACACTTTCTGTCAAGCCTTAAGAGAAAGAAAAATTGGTACAAAACCCCATCCATGAACCATTCCTGATGATTATGTATTTTCATATCTCTGTAAATATGACACTACAATAAATCTTTGCCTTGACGCCACTGTGCCATGGTTAACCTAAACTATGCTTTCCAAATTGCATTGTACTGCTAGAAAACTTTCCTCAAAACTTCAGCATTTTTAGCAATTTGGCATTAAGTGTCTACTTCACAATCCAGCAATTCATTCATTGCTTGTCCTTTGCACAGAACATCAGCTGATGTGGTTTTATTGGCATTGTCCCTTCACTGTAGCATGCCACACTGACACCAGAGATTAATTCGACGTCCAAAACCAGCTGGATATTATTAGGAAGCAATCTGAATCAACAAAATCAGAATACTCAGAGTTGTAGAAAAAAACCCAAAATATATTCCAGCAGCCAATTCAGCCCTTAATAATATGCTTTAATTTGCTCTACACATCACAGGTGTGGAAGGCAAATGGTTCCTTTCCCCTTCGGGCCATGTATGTGGGTTGTTTCTTTTTCCAAGGCATATTTAAAAGCTCCATCTCCCTTACTCTTTGCTACCTTGAGATAAATAGCCTCAGTCTATTTACTGCTTCCATTCAGCTTTTCTGGGTCTCTGCTCACATTTGTTGATCCACACTCACTGCAATTGTTCCATCTCTGCCTGAAATATCACATCCCAAGACACTTACACATCTCTACCTACAAACATAAAATAAAATACAACTTCTAAAGCATTTGAAGATTTTCAAATGTGGTTAGTATTTAAACGGTGCTCAGTGGTTTTCAGTTAAGTTAGATGCCTGTCTTCCTTAGAAATTTTAAAAATCCATCTTATGTCAAAGCTCTAGAATGTAACTATCTCAATCATATTAACAAGGTCCCCCTCTAATTTAATTCTGGTAGGTATTTGCCCTTTTAAAATATGTGCAATAATGCAGAAAACTAAGGTGTATATTTTCAGTTTGAACTTAGCAGATCTATAAGCAAATCAGTTAGCATTGCAGCTGCCAGCTTGCTTATTATTTAAACATAGAAAAATATAACTCAAATCTCACACATTTAAAGCATAATTGTCTTGTTTGATTGGTATGGTCGCTCCTTCCTCCTCACGCCCTGCCCCTGCTCCAGCCTGGGGTCCCTCCCACGGGAGACAATCCTCTACACACTCCTCCGGCGTGAGCCCTTCCCCCGGCCGCAGCCCCTCACCCCCTGCCCCGGCGTGGGTCCCCCCCGGTGGGTGCCGTCCTTCAGGCCCAGCCTGCTCCGGCGTGGGCCCCCCCGGGTCACGCGTCCTGCCGGCGACCCTGCCCCAGCCTGGGCTGCCCAGGGGGTCACAGCCCCGTCGGGCACCCCCTGCCCCGGCGTGGGGCTCTGCCCCCCCCGATACCCTCCGTGGGCTGGGGGCACAGCCTGCCCCGCCGGGGGCTTCCCATGGGCTGCCGGGAACCTCTGCTGCGGCGCCTGGAGCCCTCCTGCTCCTGCTGCACCGGCCTAGGGGGCGGCGGGGGAGTTGCTCTCACACGGTCCCCTGCTCTCTCTCACTGGCACAGATCTTTTAGATTTGTTTTTCCCCTATTTAAACATGTTATCCCATAGGTGCTACCACCTTCGCTGATAGGCTCGGCCTTGGCCAGTGCTAGTTCCGTCTCTGAGCCGGCTGGCATCAGCTTTTTCAGACATGGGGGCAGCCTCTGGCACCTTCTCACAGAAGCCACCCCTGCAACCCCCCTGCTACCAAACCCCTGCCACGCAAACCCATGACACATGGTACTGTGAGCTCTACGGTCAAACACTGGAGAGGGTTCCTGCCTGCACAGGTGTACGCAATATATCCACCCAGACAAACCAATTACTTCAGCATCGGCATTCTCATCTCTCCTATGTCAAAGGACATTTTTCAGAACAGCAGTTGTTACTTTACAGGAATTGCTACAAAACAGAGGACAGAGACATCTTTGATGTAGAGGATGGCTCCTGCCTCTTCCTACCCAATTTGCTCATCTTCAAGAAACACATCATTACTCAACTTTGAGTAATAACATTTAGATAGACAAATGAAACTGATTTTGACATTTGGAGACTTCAGCCTGGAGAATATAACAGAATTTGGCCAGATGTTCCTTTCTCCAGCTTCCTGCTGGGATTGACAATTATTAGCAGTTTCACTTCAGACATGATGAAACCACAGCTGCTTGGTCTCTAGCAGACAGAGAGGCAAATCCCAGGTATCACACAGCACTGATCACAAGCAAAGGCAAAGGCACCCCAAAGAAAGTGAAGGAGCATGCAAACACATACATCAATGCAATTTTGAAAGAGACAAATATAATTTGGGAGCATGTGTCAGATACAGTGGGGAAAAACCACCCGTCAAACCAAAAAGACTGGAAATGAACGTAAAGTCCAAGCAGGAGTAGCAAAAAGGTCTGTAAGACGGAACAGTTTCTTCTGCAGAGATGACCTGGGAACGACCAGCAGCTCACGACCTCAGCTAAGAGTCAGTAGTGTTCAAACAGCTGACCCAGTGTCTCGTAATTTGTATTTTTAAATTTATTTTCTTTAGCCTAGCAAGATTGTTAAGCACTGCTGCAAGACTCAGATTTAGTTACAACTGGCAGGAGGACCTGCCACACAGCTGCCCCTCGGGCAGTCCCAGGCGAGAGGGAAAGGGATACTCAGTACTTCTGGCGTGACTGCCACCCGACATATCAAGCCTAGAAACCCATGTGCAGAGTCGCGATACTATTAACACCTATGCCAGCTTTTTATATCCCTTTCAAATCCCACACGATCGGAAAGAAGCGAGCTAGTGCAAACCACAGTCCAGAGGATGTACTATGAAAAGATTAAGTGTCATCTGCATGATCTACAGCTGGCCTTCCACCAGATCCACGCGTAACCCCCTGTAAAAGCCCCCCAGGTGATGGCTCACACTCTCCCTTCTGTTTCCGTGCTACTGAGCATGAAAAATAGCTTCGCAGTGTAAGCTGCAACAGGCTGGCAGGGAGTGAAGATGGAAAAAAACCAAGACTTGCAGAGGCTCCTGTGAAGTACACGAAAACATTATAGGATCTGAGAATGTCTTCTTCAACCATACAGAGTTCTCAGTTGAGGTAATTACTGCACCAAGTGCCAGGTGCGTGTTTTCTTGCCTGTTGTTAACTTTCCCTACCATCTGTGCCCTTGTTATGAGCTAGGCTTACGCATCCCACTTAATTCCACTTCAGTTCTAGACAAAAGGTAAATTACACTTGGCTAACTCCAACTAAGACTTTATTCTTTATGAAAGGTGGGGAAGAGCAAGCAGAGGGGATGCACCCTGGAAAGACGCAGTGTCCTTAAAATATTTTGTGCCAAAAAAACCTGATAGGTCTACCCAGCCCCCCATTTTTTTTGGTTCTCCACCACCACCTTTCCAAACAGACTGCTGAAGTACTGCTTAATGCATAGCAAATGTCAAACAAACAAATCTGAGAGTTTGACTCTGGACCGCTTCCCCTCCTCCCCCAATTAATGGAAGTTGCACATGTCAAATGGGGAAAGCGATCTGAAGAGATGTACATGCCCTTTTCCAAAGAGTAAGTATGCTTCAATATTTTAAAAATATAGCTGGCAACAACAGAGTTTGCTGAAAAGCAGATAGACTAGCAACGACCTACCAAAACCAAGGTGTACCGTGCTGGTAATACACTAGCCAGGCACGATGACTAATGGGAATGGCTTCCATTTCGCTCGCCATGCTATTATGAGATGTACAAACACGAGGCTATCAAAAACGTTCATGCACAGAGTGGTCCCAGAGGAGCAGTGGCAGAACTCAGGAAAAACACCCGTGTTCTGGCAGGCATATGAAAGAGTAGTATTTTAATAAAAAACCCATTAAACTCTCCTGTAAGTTTACTGAATGCCTTTTCCCAGTGACAATTTCTACTAGGAATAAATCCAGGTGCACAGAGAAAGAGAAGCTCAGCCATTGCTTGCTTATTCCAGGACTGAAGCGAGAATTTCACATGGCAGCTACAAAAGCAGACTGCAAAATGATCTTATGGTGTCGACTGCTAAGGTTTTCCTGCTGACAGCTCTAACCCACTTTCCTTCAATAATGTCTCAATTACTCCAAAAGTAATTAACTGTCACATGGATGACTAAGTCAGGCATGAAACATGTGATTCAAAAAAACAGCTGTGTGTGAAAAACGTAAAATTCCATTAAGGGATGGGCAGAACCACAACCCTAACTCCATGGTATATTCCTTAGCCAGATGCTGCACCTAGGTTTTAATTTAGAAGTTGACCAAAATAATGGATTAAAAGGAAATCTGAAAGCCATGAAAAATCGAGACTTTACTACCGCCCTTCCAGCACATGGTATCCGCCTGTGTGAGTTTTTTTTTTTTAAGTATAGAAACAAGAGAAAAAGTGACATCTTTTAGATATCAAAACATTTATCAAGTTATTATGAAGAAATAATATTCACTAAGCCTGTTTTAGAGAAAACAATCTTAAACTGTCACTTAAGACATTACAAAGGTATCTTCATTTAGGGTTTTCAGAAAGGCAAACTTGTACAAAAAAATCAGTTTCAGCAGAGCAATAGAAAAAAAAATTAAAATCACTAATCACTTCAGAAAATTTTGATCAGAGCTGAATTGTTTGATAGTTGAAGAGTTTTACCTCCAAATCATCTCTTCCCGATGAACCTCCCTTGGCACGCGCCTATTTCCACAAAACCACCCTGCCTCAGTTTCCCTCAGATGGCAGCGCATTCCCTGCTGCTCTTTGCTGTCATTTGCAAGAGACGTTGCTCTGTTCGAGGTGACAAGTAAAAAAAGATTGGGGCCACACACCTCCAGCTAGGTTGCACAGTCTGCGCTCATTATCATCCGGTACCTTAACTGTGGTCAAATGACACACACACCAACTGCAAGAGAACGATTTCTACCTCTAGGGACACTACACAGTATCTGTTATTCTCCAAGCTAAATCTGTTTTGGGGTCTACTTAGATATGACAGCTGCGACTGCTCTAAACACACAACACTTCCCAAATGAACAGCAATGCACATATTATCACCAGGCAAAAGATCCAAATTTCCTACGGCTTTATCTTCTCAGTGTATTAATTCATGAGCAAGCAGCATCGCGCAGCTACGTCCGAGTTGCAGAGAAGTCCTCTTCACATCCAATTTTCCAGTTGAGTAGACTTTTGGTTCAAGAACGTCCAGCACTGTGACAGAAGTCAATATTATTAAGAAATTCCCTCTCCTCAGTGCTCTTCTCTTTGCGTAACCCATCAGAAGGTTTAATCAAAGTTCAATTCTACTTACTGAATCCTACTTGTATTTCAGGCTTAATTATCTAAACCATCATTACCCAAACTGGATCAACACTCCTTCCAGGGAGCTCTCTCTGTGGTACGTGTCACCCAGGACCTGCAGCTCTCCAGCATGTCTCCCATCAGCTCACTCTCTCTCCTGCCACCCTAGAGCTCCTTCTTTCTTCCAGGCAGACTGCAACCTCAGGGAGATAGAAGGCAGTAAAAGGTGGCAATCCTTAGCAAGACTTTTTAACAAAAACTACCGCAAACAGCGGTACTGGAGAGCAATGGTACTAAAGAGCTAAGCAACGTGTATTAATTTATTTGGATAATACTGGATGAACTGAGTCCATTTAACCTTTTTTTTTTTTTTTTTTTTTTTTTTTTTTTAAGATCCAGGTCATTAAATATATACTGTGAATATCACCTGCTCAAGTGGAAAACCTTTTAAGCCAGGTGTGGTGATCTCAAGAGAGGCACACATAGCACGGGTTCTATTCTGGTAACATGGCATTATGTCCAAGAGACCAGCAGAAGTTTCCCAAACGTGGCTATCGTGCAAGTTCGTGAATCGCCCACATCCTCATAACTCACTGCATGTCACTATTATGCTAGCTAGGTGGCAAGAAAAAAAAAACCCACATGAGAAAATGGGCAACCACAGCTTTGCCTAGCTCTCTTCGAAAGGGAAAAAAATAAAATTGAAAAGCTTCTCAACCACCATGTAAAGCAGGATTATTTTAGCATCTGCCAATCGAATCCAAGGAGAACAATTCTATTTGGGTTGTAGCTCTCACTTGTGAAAGGCTAACTTTGGTTAGTTTTCCATGGGACATATTTGCTCTCACTCTGTTTCCACTGATGTTTTGAGTAGTACCCAAGTGGAAAATAGAATTAACATGTTGAGTAAGCTTTATTCCTCTTTAATTTGTTATTGCTATCATTAAGTGTCTTTTATTTTACTTTGGCTAATTGTTACAGGAACAGGAATAGAAACGTTATAAATCTTTAAGTTGATTGTTCCACAGTACAGTTTTTTCATGGGGCGAGTCTCTTTCATTTGTAACAGAGGAGTCAGAGTGCTGGAACCTGGAGGCATTAGTAAAGTGAAGAAACCCAGTAACACTCTTACCATTCACCAAGGGATATAAATGATGTTTGTTTCTCTTTTGATATATGAGAATCAGCAAAGCAGGTAAATATTCAGAACCAGTTGGCAGACATCCGGCACAGACTGTTACTTACAGATCCACGTACTGAGAAAGCACAAGCTTTTGGAAGACCCTATTAACAAAACAATTTCTGCGTGCACGGTACCTCACTAGCAGTAAGGTTTCTCCCTGCCTCTTCTTGTCTTTGCCACTCAACAATACCATGACTAATACCGCTTTTAACTGTGAAGTTAGTTATCTACCTATGCATTTTATACAAGGTCAAAAATTCAGCAAACTGTAGTTTTAAACTTCTTTTACTAAACCTGAATAACTGAACATCTTCAGGTTCCAGTCCAACTACCTGAAGGTGAAATCCAACTGACTGCTTGTTAAACCTACTTCATCAGTAAACCCTTCTACAAACTTACCTGCAGTGGTCCTAGCACGAACTGCTAGCTTTTTTCTGTGTTTTCCCTTGTTTCTTATTTAATAGGCTATTTGCCTTTTAACTGGATGTCACAGATTCGCAGGCAGCATTAACGTCTGCCAAAGCCTGTATAAACAGAATATAGCCCTTTGGAATTTCTTTCAAAGTCTGTATATTAAGAGGTATGTCCATGTTTTTATTTTTGGTTGCCTTTGGAAACTCTTAATTGCTGCTGCTATGCAGTCAGTCAGTGTTGTAAAAGCAGCAGAAAACCGTACCCCCAAACCCGGTTTCTAAAAACAAAACCATCATCACTTTAGTCTTTATACCAACTTTTAGTTTCAACTCTCCATCTTCCAACTCACCTTCCAGGAAGGGTGCGGGCACTTCTTCCAGAAAGCCTGTCACAGATAGGTTGTGACGTTCTACTAACCTTGCTAAACAGGTTCTGCATTTTTTTTTCTTCAAATAATTTAAACCAGGGACAGAAAATGTTTGGTCATTACTACAGGTAACCTCAGGCACCGATAGCAGAGATCCTTGGAAAAAAGAAAAAACAGTCTTAAAAACTTCCTAGCAGCCCACCGTTTTCAGTTAGCAGCTCTATCTCCCAAAGCAGCTTTCCAAATCCTCTGTAGAGCTTTATCTGTTTGAAGTTGATGCTTTGCTTTCATCTGGATCACAGAAGTGGATCTTTCTCGTTACAGCACGGCCCATAGTTTGACCTTATAAATTCTGTCCTAAGGTGCACACAGAAAAATCCCATTAAAGCCCCCAGCATGATGCACACTGCAGAGATATTCAGTAACGAAGGACTGGGGGCTTCCGAGGTTGTCTGTCTTGCTCAGCTGCTCTCTGATGGGTAGAACCAGAAAGATCGTTTCACAGCTTAGCTAGCGAAATGCTTAAAAGCACTGCAGAAGACAAAGAAGATTAACTAAGCAACAGATCATAGAAAGGGGAAACCCCCCGTAGTTTAGCATCTAAATAAGAAGCGGAGCTGTGAGCAACTGCGCTGTTCAGGTGGGTTTATTTATCCTCACGTACACAGGCTTCAGGCACAGATCTGCAGGCAGGAGCACGCAGGCCAGCCTTCAGTTTTTTCTGAATATTAAAAAAACCTTTTATGAATCACTCGTCAATCTTAACACCTCTGACCTTAGGCTAAATATAATATAAATTACTTAAGCATGAATAAAGATTGATAATTGGTAGTTGAGAGTATTCCTTGCAAGAAAGGATAACTATCTGATTAAATATTAAAAACTACCATACATTCAATGCTGGTTCAGAACTCCAGGAGCTCATTCTTAAGCTCATAACAAAAAACATATTTACCCAGAAAAAAAAATGATTTATAGCCAAAGCAGTCCTTTAAGTGATTTCCCATTCAATAGTGTAGAAGTAATTATGGGATATTAAAGATAATAGGATCACAATCCCAGTCATTAATCTACAAGTGTATTTTTATAGAAAAACTGAGTTGAACTACAATACATTCAGTGAATACAATATGCTTTTCTAAATGGTATCATGACTATATGGCATTT
Source organism: Falco cherrug (assembly GCF_023634085.1). Taxonomy (NCBI): domain Eukaryota; kingdom Metazoa; phylum Chordata; class Aves; order Falconiformes; family Falconidae; genus Falco; species Falco cherrug. The sequence continues at coordinate 22,190,274 of NC_073706.1, read as the reverse complement.
TGGAAATGCATGGTGCAAGCTGGAAAATTTCAGTGTGCCTCCAGTATAGGTGTGTATATGAACACATATGGGTGCACCTCTGAGTATAAATACTGGAGACATACATGTGTACACACTTTCATAACACTGCTAGTATCCACCATGCAGGGTCCTTGGTTTTGCAAAGAATCTCTCCCATTAAATGTATAGTTACCACCTATAACTTGGGGTAGACAAACTTTTATTCTCTTAGAAACAGGGATGCTGTAACCACCATGTATTTGTTTCCCCTTTACTGTTTGCAAGTTTTACAAAAGGAATTTATAAAGGCAATTAAGGGTCCTAAATATTGCTGGTGCCCAAGAAAAGCCTTTTTTCTTTAAGGATGTGAAATCACCCACATTAAGCAATGTACCATAATATAATTTCATATTACTTCGTGCATCTGACCATTGACCTGAAATTACCAATCTCAGCTATTGTTTTCTTGATATCCTCCTAGATATGCATCATAGACCAAATCAGATATTTTTAGCATGCTTTAGCAGCTCTCTATTAACAACAACAATTAATTAATACATTTTAAGGCCCATAACAACTCTGTCTATAGCGGGCACATTGCACCTGCACCCCGTTTCCACCATGCCTGCACATCAAGCACCTGGGCACCACGACTGCTGCAGTGAAGCTTTAACTTGTACGTAGTTTTTTTGCATTTCTCAAGGATAATCTACACATTCAACATTTAGAAAGAAAGGAGCAGGGAGAAGACGAGCAGTCTAGGACTGGGGACAGATGAGCCTTTAGCTAGCAGGGAGCTCCGGTTGTCAGAAACAAGGGAATCCTGTCAGGGCACACAAGAAGTTCAAACACGTGCTCTGACAAGGAGCCAACAACAGACTGCTCTGCGCATTGTGTCCGGCAAGAAATACCAGGGGGAGAATGAGTGGTGTAAGCAGGACAGCAGGCAGCCACCAGCTGGGCTTGCCAACTGTATGAAGAACTGCATCTGTACATACTTTTCACTCTTCTGCCCCTGATTCAATTGTTAGAATACCTTTTAAAGTATATTTATTGGTCATGTTTCCTGCAATATTTAATTCTCAGAATTACAATTAGGAAACTTAAGTAACTGATTGTGCTGTCACGATTAATCCTGTGTTATCCACCTGCTAGGTCGGAAAAAGCCACTTACCATCGAGGGGCTATTGCCATAGCATGCTGTGTGCCACTGGCTACCAGATCAACTCCCACTCCTGTAAAGTTCTTTGAAACTCCAACACCTTTATCAAATGACTCTCCTCAGGATTTCTATTTATTCAAGTCTCTTCAAGACATTTTCCTTCTGGTTGAATGATACCAAACTCTCTCTTCTTGTTGCAGTTGTTGTTGGTTTTTTTGGGTTTTTGCTGCTTTTTTTAAAAAATAATAGCTAGTATTTACTGTTTTCTTTTAAACATTTTCAACTTTTTTTTTCATTTTCAGCTGTTACTGAAGGCTATGTAAACTCTGTATAGGCCTCTGCACTGCTCGCCCTTAGCATTCTTTTTCTTCCTTTCTTGCCTTGCACGTCAATGTTTATACTAACAAAATGTGTGCAAGTATTGAAAAATATAAAGTTGGAAAGGGCCTCAAAAAAATCATCCAGTCCAATATTAATATCTGAAAGTACCAGTCACTCTAGAAACATATGAAGCTCCCACAGTTAACTACATATCAGACAATCAAAATACTGTGAATATGACTCAAGAATTGATTCATATTCTTCCAACTTCTGGTTTCCATAGTACCGAGAACATTACACGAGAATTTTGCTTAGTCTGTCAATATGCTATATTTCTACAATTCCTTTTGGCAAAGGACAAAATTAGCAGTCCATCCCCCAGCCTGCTTATTTACCGTCTAATACCGATAACTGTCACGAACTCCATTAATCAGTCCAATGCCAACTGCTGACATTTCATCTGCAATGTCAATTTTTATACAGTTGAACAGTCTGAGTTTCAGATAATCAGGCTTAAGCATTTTAATGATCAAAGACTATAGGTTTATTCTCGAAAGTAATATACATCACCAAGCTAGAGAAATGGTAGCAGATCACCAAGACTTACACATCACCGATATCACTGTAGAGCGTTCATACTGGTCATATACTACTGTGAAATCAGTCTTGCACCTTTGGGGTTTTATTGCGTACAATTGTCTCATTTGCTATTAAGTTTTAATAGTAAAGCCTAACTGTAAAATCAAGTGCTGTGTTGCAGGACAATTTCAGCTACTGGAATACAAGCTTCTGCCCAGCTGATGTGACCATGGGTAATACACTTCTTAGCTACAGGCAAAAGAGAAAGTACTTCACCCCATTATACAATATACAAGTACCTAAATTTTGTTGAGTCCATCCCAAGTTAAAGAATTTCCTTCTCATCTTCCTCCTTAAAAAAGGTCCTAACACCATTTTAACAGCAGGTCCCAAATCGCTAACACACACTGCCATCTTTGCTTCTTGAAACCTTTTTTGAAACCACTTTCAACACAAATACGTGTGTACAATGCAAGAAAAAACTGCACGGTGTTACGCTCAGTTCCTACTCTACTGCAGTTTAAAGTGTTTAAACATCACAAATCACACATCAATCCCTGATTGCTCATAGTCTGTCTCTGTAAGCAGCAAACCAAATCCGCCCCTTCAGCAACTGCTACTACTTGCTCATAGTATTTTCCCTAAAGCTGCTAAAATACACACTTCCATCCACCTACGCTCCAACAGCCGCATACAGAAAAAACTGTAGCCACAAATAAATGAGCCCTCAGCAGACAGATAGAAGCATTTCCAATTACACAGGAAACAAGGAAACAGTCAGCTGTGTTATATATCGCACTCCTTTTATTTAGATAAATCTAACTGAAGTGTGATACAACTTTTTTATTATAGAAGTGTGTAATAAAAATAAAGTCTTTGCTGCTGCAATCCTGCAGTTGGGATTCCAAACTTATTCCCACTGGGGTCTTCCAGCTACTGTTGAGGTACACTGGCACATGATTTAGCATCTTCTTTCCTAAAAAAAACCCCAAAAAACCCTGTACAAAGATTTTGCCAGTTGGAGAATAAAACAATACTGAAAAATCATATCTATTATTCCTCCCAGCAAGATTTTGATTATTATCACCTAGTAGTCTCACATAATCCCAAACCATCTTTATTGCCTTCCCCAAATCACACGAAACAACAGAATCCAATTTTGTCGTGAGTCTCCATATCCCAGTGCAGCAAAAACATCCAAACAGTACTATCTCAAATCTAGGCAAACTTAACATATTCTTCTGTGTGTGTATACATACACAAATCCAGGAGTTCACCACTTCTAGATATTTAGGAACAGTTCAATCTAACATTTAAATTTAACATTTCCACAAGTTATATGCACAGAATTTTCACTGAAGGCTGTACGTCTGCTGTGCGTCCTTCACTGAAAGGGTTATAAAAAGTGACCGTGGATCCTTCCTGTTTTTGCGGACTGTTATCTTTCCTCTCAGGGCCTCTCCTGCAAAAGTAAAAAGGAAATTACTAAGCTGGCAATATTGAATTATGCACAGTAACAGCAAAGGTGTATTACATACCGCTGTGTTGCATGAGAAGCTGTTTCCAGCAGTCTTGACAACAAATAAATGTCAAACTAATTGCAATTAAAGCTGGTAAGGTGCCGAGTTGTGTGACATCTTACTTCTCAGGTGACCCACTCAAACAGCTAACATGCCAGTTATTTTCATTGTGATTGGGGAAAAACACTGTACTCCTTGGACACGTTGCCCTCTTATCTATCAGGTTGAGTTGGCTCTCCACATCCGTACCTAGCATCTCCAGGCACACAGACGTCTTCGCTGGAGAGGGACTAAGTGCCATTGTACTATTTCGCCCTCACTCCCAAGCTTAGAAAATATAAGCTATTTTCTAATCAAATTATATACAGTATATTTCAGTTCTTGAACATAGATTTCCATCCTTGAAGCAAATTATTACCAGAAATAAAAGAGTATGGAAAAAGGAAAACTGCTAGTCCAAAAAATTTAGTATTGCATTATTCCTTTGCCAAGCTCCCTCACTTAAATGCATCACTGCTACGACTTTGAGTAAAACCAAATAACCACAAAAACCTATTCCACTTCCTACTGCATATGCCACGTCATTTAATTTTCATTTAAGCATTTCATTTAAGCTGCAATTTTTTAGGTGATGTTTTTATCTGGCAGGAAACATTAACACAGAAACCTCCATGGCATTTCAAGTTTGTACATCCTTTACAAACTACCAGGCTTTCTTGACCATAACACTTGATATATACGTGTGCTTCAGCCAAAACCAGAGAGAACACTTTTCGACACAGAAGGAAAGTGCTGAGAGACATCTAGAGAGGCACAACTCTCGCTTTTGGTGTTCCTAAGTTTAAGTAAAAGCTTTTGTCCTAGAGGAATTCCAGGCCTCAAAGTCTGTTTTTAACATTTTGTCTTTGCCTGCACTGATCAAGCCTGGTTCCGTCCCAACAGCAGCTACAGTTCCACAGTACATCAAGTTCTTCCACATTTATTCTTTATGTAATTCAAACATCTGTTCTAGCTTTTAGAAGCACTTTCAGATTCTAGAAATAAATGAGGAGAAAAAGTAAACTTGCTGTGCCAGCTTCAGAACTTGTATATGTTCGCTAAGAAGAGACGTTTTAATTTCACACAAAGACTAAACATTATTTGTGGACCTGTCAGTCCAATGTCATGATCTAACAGTCCATTTTATCATCACGCAAACATACTCAATGGATACTACGTGAAAAGCCTTTACAGCTATGCGACTTTCTGAATCTTTATACAGGACTAAATGATGGGACGATGATGTTCTCTATGGGCACAGCTGTACCTCACTTCTTTTTTCCCCACATCTAAGATCCTTACAGGACGACAGCAGAAAGCTAGATTTACAGATATTGGGAGCTCCAGGAACTGACTCATGCTATATAAACTTAAGACAAGAGTTACAAGTCTCTGTCCATCACATAACAGTCACACAAACTGAAATCCACAGCCAATTTCAACCAGTCACAGGGTTTACTACTCGCTTATTTGAAAGCTTTATTTAAAAAGCACATTTGAGAGACTAAGCTTTCAACAAGGTTCTTGATTTCTAGATGCTTAAGGAGCTACTTTCATTAAAAATATTCCCAGTTTTGAATATTAAGCCCAAATTCACTGAGAAGGTGTTAGAGGAGGACATTAAAGAGGATTTAGTTTTCTTTTTAGCTTTTACCTGCTTCTCCCCACCCCCATCCCAACAAAAAGCCAACACATTGCTTATTTCCTGGGTTGTGCCACAAGGTTCTTCCCGACTTGCGTGCCTGGCTGGGAAAGCAGGGGGGTAACAAAAAAAAAAAGCCTCAAGTCTCTACAGAGCAAAGATACGGGACAGAGTTTCATAGATTTCCCTTAATCACTTGGGCTACACTGCCCCCCCCTAAAAACTGGAAAGAAGTTAATAAATTTCAAAAACATTAGTGTGGCTATGAATCTAGTACTTGAAAGTTTTGGCTTCGTACCTTCAGTTTCATGGAAAGAGGATAACAGAGATAAAAGACGTGGAAGCAAACTGCAGACATATGCAAACTGAAATTTCTTTGTTCATACAGACATACATGACCATGTAGCAGTGTCAATTATGTACGAAAAGATTACTTTTTCAATACCTCAGTGTTTGAAATATATACACGGCTATTTCAGTAAGTCCGTATGAAGAATGGCTTCACAGTTTTGGCTTCTAGACTAAAAGCCTGAAGTCAGAATGTAGCAACAACCCTTTAAATAGAAATGGCTAAATTTGTACGCGTTTTGAACTACCTGAAATACTTCTAGTACACCATGCAGCAGAGATTGCATCAAACTCAGATTAGCACAGGCATCATTTCAGACTTGTCACATAAAGAGCTCGGGATACAACTAGAAGCTGAACCCAAATACTTTCAGGTTAGTATTTTATATTTTGTTTCTTTACAGACAAGTGAATTTCAACAGCCTGGACCACAGACAGGCAGAACAGATTTTTACTTTTTACATCTGACAATGTGTGAGGTTTTTAAATAATACCAAATTTATATTAGAAAAAAATCCCACCTTTAGGCTAATAGCATTAACATTTTCAAGTGAGGTGTCTGAAATGACGTTCCCCAGCAAAAGGCTGATTTTGAAGTTGGAGGATCTTTGTCTTCTATGACCAGTTGGGGGACCACACAAGAATCAGGCTATCGTCTTTGGTGGCCTTCAGTCTAATACTCAAAAGGTCAGTTACAGCACAAATTCTTATGCAACTTCTATGTCATTGCAAAAACTCTGGAATGACAAATTCTGTTCCCATAGCCTGGCTCTGGCTTGATGATCAACATACACACTACATTCTTTTTATCTTTACGAAACTACACGCTCAGTGAATATTCTAATATCTGAAGAAAAAATAATCCACAAATACCGATGTTGCCTCATATTGCAAGGAAATATTACCTATACAGACTTATTAGTCTCGGTTTTAATGAGCTTATTGGGCAGATGTGTCTTTATTTCACTACGCTTTTGTGAAGACTGCTGCTTGTGGTTACTAGAAAACACTCATCTCTATCTCCAGTCCTTAGTAAGACCTGTAATTTAAGCTGAAGTTTTCAATATTGCAAGAATGAAAACAATTAGTAATCTTCAAACTAAGCTGGTTTCAAATTCAGTAAGAATTTTACAATTCTGCATTTGAGACAAATCTCAGTGGCATCCACAAACAGTAAATTGATAGAAGACCCACATTCTAAATAATAAATGCAGGACATTTTGTCAAAGGCTGCAGTATAAACATTAAAGAAAACTTTTCAAAAAGAATGACTGTGGTACCAATACTGTACAAAACATCAAAAAATATATGTATTCTTTGCTAATTTTGTATTTTTTTTTCATTATTTAACAGTTCATTGGAGATTCCACTTCAATTCTGATGCAGCTTTATTATTAGGTCACAAATGACTCACATAAAACAACATGTTTTGCAAAGAAATGCAAAAATTAAATAATCTGTGAACCCAGAGACGGGTTTGCCAGGTAGAAGGCCAAAGTGAAGATGAAAGGGTGCTATAGCTTCTCTCCTACTAGGAAATATAGTCTAGTTTGTACATTCAGATTTTCAGAACTGCTACAAAATGAATTATTTGATCTATTTTAACATCCTACGACAACAATTTTTAAAACATTCAATAAGCCTAAAGAGCCTCTGAGAACTAAAATTCCACAATCTCACTTAATCCATACTTCAATCTTACCATTTAGAAGATTAAATACAAACCAATAAATGAAGTAAAAAAAAAAAATCTAATTTCATAAATTACAGCTGACTTCATACAACGGAACCCTCAGATTCTGTTTGCAAAGGCAGTTAATGAAACAAAACATTCCATTTTGCTCAGCAATTTCTTGTGCAGTAACCACATTAAATTTGCCTTTCTAAACAGTCTTTTCTGAGGGCCAAAGCAAACAACAGCAGTGCAACCAAGTAACAGAAAGGCAGTTCTGAACAATTAATCAATGTCATGTAGATGGAAGAAGACTGATGTTTTTTCACCATTCTGCTGTCCTGTGAGCTGTCTGGAGGAAGCCACTTCTGGGACTCAGCTGCATCACCTTGCTCTTATCACGCTCAGCTGAATCCGAGTAAACTGCACAGTGCCATTGCAGTTTGATTAGGACAAAACCGAATCCATTACAAACCCCTTCCTGCATTTTTATTACCCCTTAGGGAGTCCTGGAATTTGTGCCCCCAAGAAAAAACAAACTAATTCAGCAGAAGTGCTGCACAAGCTTGCTAGCCACTGGAAAAAATGCATCCCTATGTCCATACTGACCCACTGCCAAATAATACATGTCTGATTACCTGCTCTACAGTACACGCTGTATAGGTGGTTTGTAGTTAATTTTCATTCTAACTTTTACCATCAGTGGAACTATAAGCAGTTTTTCACTTACGTTTGTGCAGTACAATCACCCATACCTCCAGCCTGCCATCTGTGAGCTAAGGTGCCTCTCAGTGCAAAAGCTCTATTGCTACAAATGCTGAGGCCCAACAAATCCAATATTCTCAGTCTATAACCTGATTCACCTAAAAGGATTTGACTGAACCCAAAGATTCCACGCAGTCTCCTGCATACATACTCATAGCATCTACTTAAAGCTCAAAATGATGCGTGGCAATGAGTTTGTGATGTGAAGAACTACGCTGCCTTTCAGTACAACTCTGTGTCCCCTCCCTCTTTGATTACAGAGGAGACTGAAAGAGTTAATGAAGGTAGCCAGCAATCAAGGTCTTCCACGTTTCCTTCTTTTCTTCCACTTACGAAGTTAACAGTGAGACAAGCAAGAACATGGTACTCAAAGCATTCTGTATCCAGAACCCCATAAAAATGTTAAAACCTTATAAATGATCTCACAAGAGTTGTTTCAAAGGGAGCTGCTAGAAAACCGCAGTGGATTTGGGCTAAAGGCACCTTAACCACTGAACTGCTGGTGAGAAATACCTTTAAAAATCCCCTAGACTGAGAGCCACAAACTTCTAGGTGGTAGTCATGCATGCGTTCAGTTACACAACAGTAAGCTTTGACACCACTCTTCACTATAAGGTTGTCCTCGTTTGTGGCTGACAACTGAAACATTATCTCGTTTTCCACTCTGCTTTAGATGAGCTGGACCCACTCCCTTACGCACCACTGAGGGCTAGCGTGCAACTAAACCCAGCGAGTCTTTTCTAAAGCATTACTCCAGAAGAGTTGGTTAGTGAGTAGTTTCCATACCCCATCTACCTTCTGAAAATGAAAAGGAAAAATCAAAGACAAATAATTCGTGGTGGGACCAAGAGCATTTCCCTGAAACTTAGTAATTTATCCTTAATCCTCCCATTCATCATCTTAAACTGCAGGCACCTGCAGCTGTACATGGACTGCCACCTTCCCATTTGGCCACTTCTCTTACTGAATCCCCAGCCCAACGAGGTCCAATGAGCAGTTTCTGTACCCAGCAGTAATCACTGCCTGTCTGCATTGCCCATCTGATCTGTGACACCCTTCTTCCACCAGCTGGCTACTTTTATTAATTAAGAAAGGAATGGCAAACAGCTGCCGTTAGACCACTGTTCACCCTCCTCTGAAACTATGGTAAGGTTCTGTCTTTTCCTTTCGTGCTCCAAGTATATTCTATGAAGAGTTTTTGTACCCAATTAGCATGTTTCAACTCCCCGAGACAAACTATGAACCAGCTACCGCAAAGAAGTCTACACAGCCAACGAGCGAGGCAAGAGCACCGTATGGCTGCCTGAGGTAACGTGCACACACAGCAAGTGACCAAAATTCCCAAGATAGCTCAAGTACCAGAAACAGTTGCGCTACAGGGAACGGTGAAGGTCAGACATGTGGTCCTCCAAAACGTTTAGCTGCAGCAGCCAAACTCTCTCACCTAGAATTAGTCTTAATTTACTACTGTCTGTAGTAGAGATGCTAAACCGTATAGCCTTGTCCCAATCTTTCTCAGCAGTTGTGACAAAATTCTGAGAAAGCTGGGGTTTTGTTGCTGTATGAGCCACATCCCCTTGCAGTCGCAAGACTTGGGGGGGGGGGGGGGGGGCGGGGCACAGAACGCCACAAAAAATGCAAGTTTTCCTGCCTAGGTATAGAACTTCTATTATATTCCAATGATATAAAACAGCCATGGGAAGAGATTCTCTCAATTTAGTACCTGAAATACAAACTTAGAAACGCTTCCAAAAAGTCAGCAGGATAATTTTAAATCACCTATTTCCAATGATACAGCATAAGACATGAATGATTTAGTGTGACCTCAAAGTTCAAGTTTTAACCATTCCTACATTTTAAAAGCAAGCACCATTTTTGGATGTACCACTTCTAAGTAAACAAGTGACAGCATTCTATAGACACCATGTTGCAGCTGTAGACACACAGAACATACACTAAAATCTCAATTAGGAACCAAATTATCCTATTGGGACGCACAATGTTGAAGTATTTCAGTGTAAGATCACAACATTCAGACAGATTAACTGTGCCTGTGTTGTTTTCCTACTTTTAAGAAAGCTCTCTAGGTAAACAAATTAAAATTTTTCAGTTTGTAAATTTACCAACAGCTACCCAATTATGGAGGCTGGGGAGCTAAAGATAATCAAGGATTTTACAGGGGCTTAGTCATGTGAATTCTACTTCAGTTTTGCTGTGCTAGTCCCTTTTAGCACCACAGAAAAACAAATCAAGGTTTTATTTCCACTGCAAGGCAATATCAAGAACACAGAACACTGGCAATATGCTGGTTTATTGCTAATGGAATTTGCTTGCATACAGATCTGGGTTTTAACTTAATGCACTGTTACTGAAAATATTCTGTAGCCCCTTTAAAATACTTTTTATAAAAAATTTATTTATATAATATATATTATATATATTATATATATCATATAGATTTATATTATATAAATATTTAGTAAATGCTTGAGACAACCAAATGAGAATGATATTCTGTATGTAATTTTTTGTTTATGAAACTTAGCAGGAATATTTCAACAAACAACCTAAGTGAAAGACTTACATTTGGACTGTTAACAAGAACAAGGTACTGCTTTGCATCTCAATTTCAGTTTTCAAAATAAAGACATTTTCAAACTATTAAAAGGGCTGCTAACTGAAGCCTTGTACTCTGTAGGGAGTCTACAACACAATACCCTTTTGTCTGAGAAACCCCAGTTGTTCTGGCAATAAAATTATCATCTGGCTTCTTTCTCCAGTTTCTTTAATTTCACTGCTTGCTAAGCAGTTAAAGCACATGCAACACACTGACGCCGTTTTGTTTTCCTTCATCGTACATCCGCTTCAAGTCTCTTTGTCAGAGGCTGGGAGGAGGAAAACCAGCTTTTCAGAATATAAGAGGAGTAAGAGTCTATCCCCCACTCACACATTAAATTGAAACCAAATCATCCATCACACCTATAGACCAAGCTGTCTATCATAGTTAGGTATCAAGATGAAATTCAGTGGTAACTCCGAAGTATTAATTAGGTGTAATTTCTATTGCCTCACTTTCCAGATCTCTGGACCTAGATTAAACCTCTCCCATTTCATCCCAGAGAATTTGTAAACATTGCACATGTAGCACAGGCTGCAGAGGGAATGGCAAAGGAGGAAGGATTAGTTGCCAGCCACATCTTTTGGCCCGTGACGGCTTGATTCTGTTATCATTAGAATAGAGGTCAAAACATTAAATCTTTTTTATGGCTGAGAAACTAGATCTATTTTTACAACAAATAACCTGGCATCAAAGAGCTGAGAAAATCAGCTAGTTCACGCTGCTGGAGTAAACTATTTTGCCATGGCTAAAGGAGCCTTTTCCTGTTAAACACCCAACAGGTTCAGATATCTGTAAGCTCAACCTCTTTCACAGAGCAAATCCAAATACAATCAGCGCTTTATAATGACTTCAGGCATATCCCCAAAAGCCATAAAGCATCTCATAAGAGATTTTCTGTCAGCCTCACTGTTTTACTCGAACTAGAAATCTAAGGGAATCATTTTCCTTTATGAAGGGAAAAACCCCACTGCCCTGTATGAAAGATGCTTTCAAAACAAGAAAACATTTTCAATGCACGTTACACGACCAAATCTTTCTTTCACAGCCTATTAAAATACTGAAAGCAAATGCCACCACGGGTACACTGGTCAGATTACTGCAAGACTCAAATCATACTATTTTCTATTTATTTTCCAATACTTACCATGAAAAGCGTGTGGCCAGCAGGGCCAGTGCCCGTCCCCCTGCGCTGGGCACTGGGGCGGCCGCCCCTCGAGCCCTGGGCTCAGCTCTGGGCCCCTCATGCCAGGGGTCATGGAGGGGCTGGAGCGTGTCCAGAGAGGGAGAACAAAGCTGGGGAAGGGGCTGGGGGTCAGGGGGGAACCTGATGGCTCCCGACAGCTGCCTGGCGGGGGCTGTGGGCAGGGGGGGTCGGTCTCTGCTCCCAGGGAACAGCGACAGGACAAGAGGGAACGGCCTCAGGTGGCACCAGGGGAGGTTCAGGGAAAATGTCTTCACTGGGAGGGTGGCCAGGCACTGGGACAGGCTGCCCAGGGGGGTCACCATCCCTGGAAGTGTTCAAAAAAACCATGTAGATGAGATGCTTAGAGGCATGGTTTAGTGATGGACTTAGTGTTAGGTTTACAGTAGCACTCAAAGATCTTAAAGCTCTTTTCCAACCTAAATGATTCTATGAATACATTTAGTCACAAGTGGTTTTTCTTCGTTTTATCTCCCAGTGCCATATATACATTTCTTATTTTAAGTATTCATACACCAGGTTGATGAATATTGCGTAACATAGGATATAAAGGCTGAAGCCTTCAAACAATGTATAAGTGTTTAATCTTTTCTTGAGGAAAAAAGATCTGGGGAACAACAAAGGAGAAGGATCAGAAATAATATGTTGTTTTGTTTTTTTCTTTTTTTTTTTTTTTTTTTAAATCCCATACGTTCAGAAACATTCCTATGTAGGTACCAGGAAACACATTCTGCCCTGATAGGCTTGTGTCATCCATGAATAACTGAGATCCCACAGAAATTAAAACTGGGATTACAAAGGAAAAGGAAATTACATGAAGAGTTTCTCTCAGAACCTTCTCTAACACGAGAAATAACAGGTAGAGAATCCCAGATTAAAGTGATAATTATATGTAAGATAAAACCAGACAGAATGGGTAAAAGGATGGGAAAGGGGAACTTAAATTAACTACAAAAAGGAGACAGGTATAAAGAGAAGAAAAACATAGCTGTAACAAGGTTTGTTACAGAAATAACTTTAAGTAATGTGAGCTGATAAAGAGAAAGGAGTTACAGCAAAAATGATCTTCAAGGTCAACTAAGTTGCGTTCACTGCCGCAAAGACACTGTTTCTGCAGTTGTCTTCAGAAAGTCACTGCACTTAAGACTAGAATTCTTAAGCCAGGCACACCTCCCAGTAATTTCACACATTTGCTAAGTGTCAAATGATCTATGTAATATTAAATAATGTGCATATTCTAACAAATGTCACTGCACTTAAAAAAATTTCACTTCACACTCTATGACACTGAAATTTAATGAGTTGCAGCAAGGAGACCTTAGCCAGCCTTGTCTAGAAAGAGAAGCAGAACAGAACACAAGCCAAGTACAAATGCAGCAATGCGTATGTGCATCCCAAGAATTAACAGATACTAAGAGTATGTAAATAAAAAAATATTTAGGAATATAAATAATTTCGCTGCTTTGACTTAATCAGGTAACATAGACCATAGTGCTGTTAGGAAAGAAGCTTCTGGGAAAAAGTTGTCATGGCGCTTAGCTGGAAAAGGCAACAGTAGAAGCAATTTAATTAAGCGCATACACTGCTTTCACCACTGTACATTCATAATTAGGTCTGTTGAAAGAGACAATATTCCATCTACATCAATACATCTCTATAGCATCTCTAAGCCTCTTGATGTCAGGTTTTATTGCAGCATCCCCCTAAGTTTTTGTATGCTTTCCCCCCATCTGTGCAATCTATTTACAAACTGTTCAGGTCAGGGTCATGTATTACCATGAATTTACTAAGTAATGAGCAGAAATGAGCCCCATTCTGGGGTTCCGCCCGTGGTCCTGCTAGCATGTGAAGAAAAATGGCCCTCAATGACAACTATTTCACCACTGGGTAAGAGCTCAACAGGACTGAATAAATATCTAGTGCTTAACTGGACAAAAATAAAAAATAATAGAACAGCATAAAAAATTTACTTCATCTCCTTTGATTACAAAAGGAGCAGAAGAGTTTGAAAGAAAAAGTGCAGTTCTACAGGAATAAGAGGGCACGACTTAGAATTCTTGACCTGTTGTATGCCCATCCTCTTGCATGACTGTCCTGCAACAGTCATGGACCTATTTCTATGTCTATAAAGCACGGAATATTTGACTATTGCATAGAAACATATTTTCAAGACCTACCAAACAGAACTAATCAAACCCACTAACAAGCATCACCTGAGTCTTCAAAGCCTTACTTGAACAATTTAGCACCTGCATTTTGGGTTATCCCTAATGACAACAAAAGCCTTTTTTACTTGCATCACATTCGAGGTGCAACTTATAAAAATTTACAGCGCATCAAATTAACTTCTTCCATACTTTTTCAAAACCGTTTTCAATTTACATAGTAATCCCACAGTGCCAGGTACAACACCCATGCATATATTCATGACTCATTTAACAAAGACAGCGTAGTTCAGGTGCACTACAAAAAAAAAATCGTATACAATCACTTGAAAAATGCAATACTTGAGAACATTCGTAATGTTACAGAGTATAGTAGAGTTCTGATCTTACATTTTTCTGCCTCAGAAATGCTTTGATACAAAAATTCTCGTCAAAATTACAGTATGGAGCTACGCAAGTATAAGACATATGCCCACTTACAACGTGTACCTATGCAGATATTTGTAAGTATTTTTTAACATGAACCTTGTATAGACAGATATATCCCAGTGCTTTGCCAAGACAAAAAATTTAACAGCAGCTGAAAGATTTACTTGCTAGTTCATTTTCACACATCATTTCTAAGGTATTTTAGATTTAAATTTTAGGACAACAGCAGTGTAACACAACCACTGTTGCATCACAACTGAATTTAAACATACCTGCTTCTACAGGAATTGGTTTCTCCAGGAGAAAAACTGTCTGTTTCCAGTGTGTTCTGGTACACTGGGGACCAGTTGAAAACAAGACCTGCAATGGAAGAGTTCAAGAGTTTGATTAAGAACAACATTTTTGATATCACACCACATCAATCAATTACTGAACACACATGCACATGAAGTGTTTGCTACAGCGAAACAGACTCACTGCCAAACACCTTGAGGCAGAATAAAACACAAAACCACCCTCATTTCTCAAAGAAGTTTTTAAAGTGCATAAACCCCAAATACTCACCTTGTTGTGACAGTTTTTCTCAAAAAATATATCAAAATAACCAGCAACTGCCTATAAAAAACAGAGGAAAATGCAAATAAGATAAAGGAATAAGAGTGACAGTAAAGAAAAAGTATCACTAATATATACATTTTTTGGGATTTCTTCTCTCTTTCAAGCTTTTACCAAGAGCAACACGCTTAGAGACTTAGGATTTCTAGCATGCTAGAGATCCTAAGTCAAAAAATAAGCTGCCATCACACCTTTGACCTACTCAAGAATACTCAGCACACTAACTGCATTTTATTACATAACAAATATTAGTCTGACTTTCCAAAATAACCCACACCCCCTATCTGCAACTAGAATTAAATACAAGCAAACAAACTTTTGGCTGTGAAACCCACAAACATAAAATTCCATCCTTGTCTTCTATGGCTCCCCCACCCTCCCTGAGTACGCACGCAACACAAGGGATGCTGCGTGACGTGTTCACTCTTGGTGGGGATGAACACCGTTGGCCACAAAAGCTCCCTCTGAACAGAGGCAGAGCATAACCAGGCAGGGAATATATTTCTCCCTCTACTACACACACAGATAAGGAAAATGATTCCCAAATGCTTCATGCTGACCTTTCCAGCAGTTAATAGTTTCCAATAGTAACTCTCCATGAGATTCCTTGCCAGCACTTCTGCCTCTCCTGCCATCTCACTCCTAACCTCAAAGACAGCCTCTCTCTTCCAAGTTCAGTAATTCACTAGTGGTACTCCTCGTTCAGCTTGAAGAGAAGAAGAAATACAAAACGTTCGCAGACAGAACAGCATACTGACACTACTAGTTACACAGTCTTTTAATACCAGCCTGCTTTTCTGACAAAAAAAGCCTTGTGAGAGTCCCGGAAAGGTAAAGAATTCAAGAACTGGAAGATGCTAATAAAAGACCATCCACTCCACAGTTTCACCTCTGAAATCCTGTCCGTGATCACGTTTATTTGCTTCCTACTGTCTCCTACAAATAGGCTGAGGAAACCAGACCACAGGCCCAAGGCAGTCATGCTTTTCTATTACATGTCAGCCTGAAGAAATGACCCAGAATGGAGCTGTTGAGTAACTTCAACTACAGCAGCTGAGGGCTCTATCCCTGTGACAGCAGGAAGAGATTCTCCCCACGTCAGCTATAGCACATTCGAACAAGAGAAGTACCAATTCAAAGATGGCAGGCCCGTTGCATGAAAACTCATCGCCAGCATCTGATTATAAACCTCCTCTCACAGAGCGTGTTTTTCTCTAAGTTTAGGAAACTGGTGGCTCTGAATAGTTACCAAGGACAAGTTCTGCAGCACGCCCTTCGTACTGACTCAAGAGGTAAGAGTGAAGGAAAAAAATAAAGTCAAACACGCTTATAAAATTAAGGTAACAAAATGAACGGCATAGGGCTTAATCATGATGAAATACATAATCTGAATGATAGCTGAACTATTCTGGTCTTTTTCCTCTCTAGCCTACATCCAGAACAGATTTCAGCAACGTGGTAGAGAATACAATGTGTTAAAACAAGTAAGCGTAGATCACGCTTTTCATCAAACGTAACTTTTTCAGATAAGGGCGCTCCAGAGAAGCCTGGCAAGTTCCAAATTCTGATGTGCGCAGATATTCTTAAAAAAAATGATCCAAGGACACACGGGGGACCTTCGTGACAAATGAACACCAGATCTTGTAAACTGTGACTCTTCCATCCCTTAAGTCCTATCACTCAATGCTGAGAATGTCGTTCTTAAGTAAATTACAGCCTTGTCTCTAATATGCCTTTTGGAGTAAAGATTGAGAAGCTTTTGACAAAGTTTTATTGACCCATCAGACTACTTTTGTTGACGCACAACCTCTTCTGGACATTAGTCAGAGATCTACTATGTCATAAACATATGGTCAATCATCAGGTCAATACTGTTGATATACTTACAAGACAGACCTAGGATACAATCATAGGAGAAAGGAGAAAGGCTGCAACAACAAAAATACATTAAGTAACGAGGGGGAAAAAATTGGCTTACAGAGAATACGGGACTATCAAGCTGTATTTTGGACTAGAAAGCTAAAAGCTCTATGCAGATGTACCATAGCTAAGGTGGATGCAGTTATCTATATAACAGAAACACTCTACGCGCTACCCTGAGAAGACAATCCCCAGAGCTGCATTTTTTGGGGGACTGGATCAAGTTCAGGCTGAAAAGAAACTGCAGTTACAAGCAAGAAACTGTCCCTCGCTGTCTGCTGCCTCCTGTGCTCAGAGAAACACGATTTGTACACATCTTCTGTAAACAGCTAGGATAAATACCCACCTCATGCCTTACAGCATCAATCATTTCCCTAACTGAAACAACCCGAAACACTGACTTCGAATATCTAAATCAAGAAATAGTAACAGTAATTATTACACATCACGAAGACCACCTTATGCAGAGCTCCAGCGACTACAGAGAACAACAAGTTCTACATCAATACAATACACTCCTTTTGTTACATTCTAAAATGGATTTATGTCCTTTAATATTGATACTGAAATAACTGTTGATCCAGAAGGATAAAAAAATATCAAGAAATATTCTAACAAGATAAATTCCTCACATCCCTAAGGATAGGCTCCTGTGAACAGCTTCAGGTGTTCCCAAAAATTTGGTCAGAACTGGGACAGCAGGAGCACCCCAAAACCAAAACACTCTCTAGTCAGCTATGTCCGCAGGCAACTCCAGCCCTGCGTAGCTAAATAGAGGTTGTATGCCTAAATACACACAGCACAGAGTTTGAATGATGTTTTGAAAATTACCTGTAAGAGCACAGAGTGCAATTTAGAAATCTATTAAGTGTCTTTCATTAATACATTTCCAAACCATTTTTAAGCCAACTAACCCCCTCCGCCCTCAAACACACACACTTGGTTTAACAATTTTTCTTTGTTAAATTGGTTACAACTATGTAATTTGTTTTTAATAAACATTTTTAGACAACCTGCCACCACTTACCAACACTGTGTTTAATCTCCAGAAAGAAACCTCTCCCCTCCTATTTCTCATCTTTGGGAAAACAAGACGAGTAATACCAAACCCAGGAGCTACAGACCAGCTGCAAAATTTGTTTAATAGACTGTTGGCTTTTTGAGATCTTTCTGCTTTTGAGCTTGTTTGTCATTTGATCTGCCCCAGGCCTAAGGGATCTCGAGCCAGCTACACAGATACCTACAGACTAATTAATAATGAGCACACCCAGCCTTCCTAAAAACCCACCAGGCGATTTTGTAGAACAAGAAAAGCAGTCAGTAAGGACAGGCGTAATGAGTTTCAAGGCTGAGGTGGTCCCAGGCTCATATTCAATTGTTAAGAAGTTCGCTACCGATACCATTCTTTATTTCTTTCAACATTCCTTCCCATCCATTCCCATCTGTGCATGGAACTGATCACTCAGAAGTATCATCACAAGAAACAGGCTGGGTTTTCTCTGTGCTAAAATACAGGGAGGGCACACAGGGATGGGACCTCAGCATCGCGCTCAGACCTTTTGTAGAAGCCAGGCAAGGAAGGAACCCAAGAGAAAACGAAGCCTCAAATTTGCAGTGAATCTAGTAAACCTTAGCCTAAAGAGTGGGCAGGTCTATGTCAAAGAGGAATCTTACTCTTTACATCCAACTAAACACTTTCTTCATATCAGAAAACAAGTTGACAGCTTCTTACAACCACTCAAACTTGGCTTTAAACAATCGAGTAATTTGAAGAATAGACCATTACAGCCTTACTATGACGGTCTGGTTTTATTCATCTAGCACAGAACAAGTACACATGTTAACAATTAATTCCTACCTTGACATTTTAAATCCAGAGTGTAGCTTTTTGTGTTAAAACTCAATTTCGTAGATCTTTTCACATTCAAAAAAATCAGCTATTCTAGGAGTAGCAAAACAATAATTTTTAAAAAAAGATAAAGGTAGTGTCATTCACTGATTTTAATACACAAAGAAAGTTTTCTTTGCCATGTCAAAGAATTTAATTAAATAGAGTTTACAAATCTAGCTATAAAATTGTGGGTTTGGTTACTAGCTTCTTTTTAGGAATTTATATCTTCCCTTAAATCAAATTTTTTTTAATTCATTACTTGGTACTGGTTTTATACTGAAATGCACAATACTTATCTTTTATATTCAGGCACACTGCAGTGGAATAATTCTGTAGAAGTGATGTTCAAAATGTTTTTCCTTTCATTTCACTTTTGAACACTACCACAAATTGCAGTAGCTGTGACAGTCGATCACAAACTTCTATTAAAATGCAATACTATAAAGACAGACACTTCCAATGTTTACAGCTGGGAGAAATATTAAGTCTTCCCCTCTTGTTGTAAAGTTTAACACATGCAGCTAAGGAGCAAAACAT
The DNA here is from genome assembly GCF_023634085.1 of Falco cherrug. Taxonomy (NCBI): domain Eukaryota; kingdom Metazoa; phylum Chordata; class Aves; order Falconiformes; family Falconidae; genus Falco; species Falco cherrug. The sequence goes on along the minus strand of NC_073706.1, from coordinate 22,170,848 downwards.
AAAGAAAAACAAACAATCACTTACAAGTGGCATACAAAAAGCAATCACAGGCACAAGCCTATTAAAATGGAATATAGCGCTGGCCAGATTTTTATTAAAGGTGGCATCTTCTTCATGACAAGTCAAACTACAGAAAAAGAACAAGCAAATAATGCCCCCATAAATTCTAGATGATGTTTTACAACTGCTGCCTTGGGTGATTTGTTTTGCTTTTTTGGTTGGTTGTTGTTTTTTTTTTAAAGCATAACAATAACAGTTACTTCTACTGCAGTTTTCCTCATCTTTTTGCTCCACCTTTGACAGCTCATTTACAACTTCACCAGCAACTAATCTGCAAGAACTTAAGACTTCTCTGGAAGAATCTTTCAAGTGCCAGTCTCTTGACTAGCATGAAAAAGGAAAACAAAAATAATGACTTCTAAACCGGTAATAAATAACTGCAACTGCAGCCTGACACATCCTCTAGCCTCAAAGGATGTTAAATATTGGGAAACACTACAGAAATATTATTCTTCCTGCTCTCAAATAAACTGCCAGGAGAAAAGCAGAGCTATGAAGACTAAAACTCCAACCCCAGAACAAAGCCTTCATGTTTACTGAGGGAACTAAGAAGCTTAAATAAAGAACTAAGGAAACATTTAGGAATATATGTACCTTAATGGGAATGCAAAGCATCATCTTACAAAGGTTAAAGAGTTCACTCAACTAAGAGTAAAATATTCCTGAAATTAAAACAGCAGCTGCTAACTTCTACCTGGTTTTGTCAAACACAGGTTTTGATTAAGAGTTCGTGTAAAGTAGCTTAAAGTTTTCATTCATCACCAAGGGTTTCTAAGGTGTTCATACAAACACACAAAAAAACCTGTAAATGAAACACGTCCTCCCAGTAAGGTTCACTGGTCTTCAACATTTTTCTTCCCTACCAGATAAATTATTTGAGTCTATTTTTCCCCTGTTCATTCATGTAACATGTACCAAATACATAAAGATCACAAAAAGCTGTAATATATGTAGTAGATCAACATTAGTACATATTATCTGTTCTTTTCCACTTAGAGCCCTTAGCTGAAATGGCAAGAGGAGTTTAAATTTTAATTCAAATCTATCTGAATATTGAGGCTGTTTTCTAAAGAAAATGGCTGCTCGTACATGCAGCATTTTAACAGGATAAAACAAATGAGACCGCTCGACTCCTTATGAGAACTCATAAAGGCAACCTTACCAATTCACTTAGGAAGAAGGAAATTAAAAATTATCATCATCGCTATCACCTACAGTGAGCAATTTATCATTCTTGCTCTTCACTAGTATCATGTTCCAACAGTGAGTGGCTACAACAAATACAATTAGACAGCTGGCCACAGAAGTGGGAGATAATGTGCTTTTGATGGAGTTTATCCAAGCATGGAGATGGAATGTTTGTCATCCATGCAGCAGAGTTGCTACGTTTTTGTCACAGGGAAACGAAACCCCTTGCTATTAAAACCCAGTAGTTTTGTATTTTAAAAGGACTACGAATCTGGAGACCAGTGTATAGGAGGCTACCAATAACCAAGTAGATCTGAAGGAGAAATCCTGTTTCGTAACATGACAGAGTAGTCTTTCCTTTGAACAGAAATGGGGTATTCAAGGTGTGTTTAATCATGGTACCCAAAGCCAGATTTCCAACTTTACCTTAAAAAAAAAATAATAATCTAGTTTCTCACCTAAGGTTGGAATTAAAGGCTTATATGTTAATACTTATTGCTGGCTCCCAAGTGGAAGATTGGACATTAGGAAATGAAACTGTTGACCATTTAGGAAGATTTTAACAAGCACAGATTTTTCCTTAGTGAAAATAATTTTCTCCAGTCAACTCAACTTCCTTTTTCCTCCTTAAGGTTTTAATACATCAGTCACGTCCTCTGGTTCATTATCCCTCTTTCACCCCCTTCCTCCCTCCCTCCCTCCCTCCCACTTTTTATATACATCCCCTGCTCTTTGACAAGATCTCCTGGGAGCAATGAAGAGATACTGCCATTTTCCTCCCAGGGGATATTATTATTCAGCTAGAACAGATCAACCTTGATGGACTCACAGGGGAAACGCTTGCAAACAAAAGAGAAAGTTTGTCAATTGATTTCTACACTGAGGGTAATCACCATTATATTTTATCTCTAAAGCTCACACAGTGATCAACTTAGAATACAATTAATGGTATATTTTCCTAGCAGCATCTACTAACTGTTATTAGCCAGATGTCTAATTAAAATCAGCAGTGACAAACTGTAGCTCTTTATTAGGAAAATGCACTTTTGCAGGCTAATTAAATTTATTTTTGACCATTATCTTTGTAAGACTGAAATCAAGGCAACTTGCACTAAAAGTGCTTTGAAACAATTTCATATAATGATTCCATGCAACCATTTCATGCTTTGAAAATCTTTGATCTTTGAAAGCTAAAATAATGATAAACTTAGTGCTAAAACACACTACTTTGTGGTAAACAACAGGAGAAATAAAATTAAAAAAAAATCACAGAAAGAATACATGCTTTGAAAAAAGCCTTGACACACGTTCCCCTCCCCAATAACTTCTGAAAGACTAAACACTACATACAAGGTCACATTTAGAATTATTATTTTTGCTCACTCTTTCCATATTTCTCAGTTTTATTAGGATTTTTTTCCTTGAAGAGTTATTTAATTGCTTGAATACCTGGAAGGAAACCTATTTAGAGCATTAAGCATTTTTTTTAAGGATATGGCTCAATAAAGGCATTACAGGATCACCTGCAATACAGTCAGGATGCATTTACAGAGTCACATCAGGCTGATCTGATGTTACCAGCATGAGTTAATACTCTGCTAAGGTTTTTTTTCTGGTCATACAAAAATATGAGAGTAATTTAAAGTAATTTACAGGTGGAAGAACAGACAAATCAGGTACATGTCAATTAATACTATGCTCTTAGGTTATAGGAACTGCATTGGTTTTCTGTTTTGCACAAGCACAAGCTCATCACTAAGTCTGGGCGTTTACGTCCTTAGTCCATTTATCTAAAAACCAGAAAACAGTCAGCCTATTGCCTGCTGAACTGCTATGGTTTTCAAACAACCTCTAGTACAATTAAGTGGCCCTATCATACAACCAGATAATTAGCCAAGAGGTCAGCAAGAAGGCCTTCCAAGAGCAAGAACAGTGAGAATATTTAGGAAGATGAGAAAGAGATATTTCAGCACTCGCATTATCAGTTTCAGGAAGCAAAAGATTTGTACTAAAAAGCAACAAAGCAAAATGGAGTGGAGTTACAAAAAATCAAAGGATGATAAAGAGGTGGGTGGCAAGTCCCAAAGGTTAACATTAGGCTTAAGAGACTAATCTTTCTGTGCTCCCACCAGCCAGAGAACAGGGAAAAAAAGCTCTGTTCCTAACTCTCTCCTAGGTGAAGCTTTCCTGCAGCGTTTATGACATCCTCCCAGAAACATTTACCAGAACAATTTACAAGAAAGAAATAAAGCCTGGGGAAATCATGAAGCGGTCAGCTTCTTTGTTGAGACTGAAAATAAACACAGAATTTCAAACAGTATCTACAAAGAAAGGGGGAGGAAGAGAGACTGCGGAAAAAGCAAGGTCAGATTTTAGAGGTATGTAACATCTTGCCACAGAAACAAGCGCAGCCTCTACTGCCCAAGGCATCCAAACAGGTTGATCAGAGGAAACAACCGACCCCAACGTATAATGCCTCCAGAGTCCTCAGCTCAGAAGACCTCAGCTTTGAGCTCTTCAACAATTAACGCTATGCTGCATCCTACAAACAGCCGAGGCCACAACTCCTTCTCCAAGTACTTGCTAAACTACTTCCCACCAGTTTCAAGCTTCTGTGAAAACAAGTTCAGCAACCACACATTCTGTGATGCTGCTATTTTCCTCTAAGAACACCTACCATATACTCCTCTGCACTCATGCGGTGCCTTGGAGAGAAGCTGCATGGAAACCCACTCCCCACAATGCAATGACACTGTGCAAACTGGTAGCTGATCTGCAGTAAGATCCACAAAGCAACTCACATACCGCCCAGCACCTCAGTTTGGTTTTTGAAGACAGACCACGTAAGAGAGCGAGTCCTAGTTCTCATGGTAACACTGGTCTGAACTTACCTTTGCTGTTGATAGCAACACGAGGAATAGAACAACTAAATCTGTTTTCCCAGTTTTATGGCACAGAAAGGGCTCAGGAAAAAGCTGCTCTGAAATGAACTTTAGGTTGTGAGCTAAACACCCCCGATACATACAGACATAAAAGGATGGATTTCCAAGCTGTTACTTCTGTGATTTTTTTTTTGTAATTAAACCAGAAGTATTTTAAAATGTTTGTATTTTAAAAAGACAAACATCAGAACAAACAAGTACAAAAAGCTAGAATTTTGGGTAAGCACCTTTCTCTTTGGGCGAGAAAATGAAAAACCAGTAGAACAAGAAAGCACGGATGCAAACAAGAAAAACATCAAATGTTATTTTCAGAGGCCAAATTGCAATCTTAAAGCATCTCCGCAAAAATTCTCAATATAAATAATGGACTTTTATTGTTCATTTACTGCAAGGTTAGGCAGCCTGATATGATGGATGAACTGTCAACCCCCAACTAAACTTCTACAATCCATCATGGAAAGAGTGGAAATTTCACTCAAAGTGTCAATAAACCTAAATGATGAAGTGCAAAATAGTTTACAGAGTTCTGATCATTTTTTAAAACCTGCATTCACTGCAAAGTTTCAGAAACACCGCTCTTCCCCCATTTCCTTCCCCTTCTCCTTGCAAGTCATAAAATGAAGGTGTACATCTTGGTTTGTAAGTCAATGATACCAAAGAATCATAGAATGGAAATGAGGTTTTCTTAAAGCTCTAGTGCTAGGGAAAACAACAATTACAAAATAAGCTATTTTACCCAAATATCAAAAAGATAGCCAAGATTTTGTAAACATTTCTGTTTAACTAATCAGTTATTCAAAAGTGGCCACATTTAGAAAATTAACCCAGGGCTGCACTGGAGCTTCGTCTGAAATCAAAGGTGACCCTGCCCTGAGGCAAGTAGAATTCTTCTATGATTCTATGACAACTAAAGCCAAGAGGTTTGGCCAAGAGGTTTGGGTTTTTTGTGAATGCACAATAAGCCACATAGATTTCCATTTAATAAAAACCAAGAGGTTACTGCGTCTTTACTTAATTTGGTGATAACTGATAAATAATGACAAAGTATTTGTACACAGCTACTAACTCACATTAATGACAATGGGAAAACTGCACTTTATAACACCAACAAGTTCTTTTGCATCCAAAATGCAGCAGAAGTGGTGGCAAATGCAGCATCCTGGACTGACACACAGGTCCATCCAAAACCAGGTATCCAAGATTGTTACCAGCTCAAGTGTTTACATTACACAGCCACATATTCTCCGTGCCTGTATCAAAGGAAGCCTTTGTCTCACATGTAGACATGCAAAAGCCAAATAAACCACTTGTAGCAGACTTATCACAAGCTATTAAAAATCAGCTACTTTGGACTTGATTCTGTGATGTGTTGTGAATTAAAGCTAAGCATGAAATTCCCAGCAGAAGTATCACAATACGCTAGGCTACAAAGACTTCAGGTTTTACGACAGATCTCAGAGCCTAACAAACTTTTGTCAAATTTGATGAGGGTATTTAAATAAATTGGTGGAAAGCATTTGTAATTGATGTTGAATGTGAAAGCATAGCACTGCAATCGTAAAATCCGTAACAATTAAGGTCATCCTGCCTTTGCTTATCATTTAGTGTTTAAAAACTCAGTGCATTACTTCAGTCTACACCACCATCAGACTTCCTCATCTGTACCTCATTTTTACCCCACTGCCCTGCCTAGTGCTAACATTTCAAACACTCTTGTATTCAATTCTTTTCTTCCGTATTCCAACAAAGCAAGCAAGCAGCACACCACAACTCAGTCAAATCGGAAAGGTATCCTTACATAGGTACCAATCTAAACACTCTAAATATTTATGTTGGAATACCTGATTTGTTTTAGCTTTAAACACATTTGTAACATCTTTATTTCAGAAGTCACTCACATCCTTACATGAAGTATGTTAAATAAAAATATTCAGTTATCTTCCTTGACTTATACTTCCAAAACACAACACAAAACACAAATTGCATGGGCCTTTGCAGAAAAAAATAAATAGGGGATACTTTCCATTAATCCAAAAATCAGTGTTTCTGTTTTCTTATAACTACCAGATACCATAATGATCACCAAAAAAGAGCCACAAAATGAATGTGTATTTATGTAAATTCATACTGAGCAACATAGGCACAACTTCAAAGAAGCGTTTGAAAGATGCCCTAGTACTGAGTTTTCATTTAACTCTAAAGCTTTGACTGAAAACTTCTTTTTTCCTTCTTTTTTCTTTTTTTTTTTTTTCATATTAAAGAGTGTTTGATAGACAAATAATACTCAATTGAGTGAGATCGCCAACTCAGATTTGCTGGAGAGTCTTCACTCAATTTGATGCAGCATAGTCTGTAATACTAAGATGAATAAGCTTCCATTTGCTGTAATTATAACTCCCCTCCAATCATATTCCACAGCCTTTCTAGAATTAGTGTTCTTTTGAATAAAAATCACATGAACTTACAGAAAGTAAAAATATTATCTTGCATGCAATAAATATAACTGATGCAGTAAGCCCCCAGTTATTCAGATTCGAATGTTGTATTTGTTCCCCCTCAGCCTTCACATGGAAAGTTCAAGAACTTCCCTACATGAGAACCTGTTTGCCATACGAGCCACCATATGTTTATTGCACGAGCTATAGCCTACCTTTCCCACATCTGTCTTGTTTTTCACTTTTTTTACTGAACTCAGAAGAGCTCTTCCGAGAACACTGACTGCTGCATTATTCTTGAGCACAGTGGTCACAACTCATCTGAACAGAAAACTCATTTCAGCAAACGGGCTAGTGAACACAACAGAATGAGCCCAGTGCTCAGGCTCCTTCTCTCTCCCTTGCCTCATCTACCTGTATTACACTAACACCATTAGCGGGGTTTCACATCCATCTCTCTTTGCAAAGAGGGTTCATTTGACACCTCTGTACTGCAGAAATGAATGTTTCAAGGTAAGGACTGATGATAAATGAAGCATAATTAATGCATTGTCGATTAGTCCAATGCGATATTGACCATATATGAAGAGACTAAAATTGTCTTACCGTACACTTTGTGCTCATTGTAATGGTCAGGGTGAAATCCGAAGAGAATTCTAACTCTGGAGTGGATGCGGTATTACAGTCGATACGCTATGAAAAAGAATAATACAATTCCATCAGTAACAGAGCTGAATTTAAATCAAGATCTTCCTTTGGATGAAGGTTGTTCAGTTGCTCTCGTAATAAGACTGCCTTTCTAGGGCAATATTCATTCAGTTCTCCAAAGATGTGAAGAGACTTAAAACCCAATTAATCCTATCTGCACACTGAAAACACACTTAAGCCCTCTCTTCCCCAAATGCCAAAATAAACAGACACCTTGACTCGCAGAGGTAAGGAACCAGACGTAGTAGCTAATGCTGGTCAGAAAAGTTGCTCTTGATGATAGCTGCCTGTTGTTGAAATTGAAGTAGCTTTCACAGGCATCATCACCTGTTTTACCTCTTGTTCATTTAGTTCATGCTAAACGACAGTATGAAACTGATATAGGTTACAACTGGGCCTTTTTGATTTGGCAGGTTATTTTTATATTGATCATAGAATAATTAATGGTTGAATGGGACCTCTGGAGACCATTTAGTCCAACCCCTGCTCAAAGCAGGGTCCACTGAAGCCAGTTGCTCAGGACCACGTCCAAATGGCTTCTGAGTATCTCCAGGGCTACAGACTCTCCGGGCAACCTGTGCCACTGCTCCATTGCCCTCACAGTAAAAAAACAGCGTTTACTCATCTTTAAAGGCAATTTTGCTATTTTGAAATGAACGTAAAATAACAGCATCCAGGATAACAGTGGTAACATTGTCAACTTAAATTGCAGCTTGCATTTCAATATTCTGATTTATTATTTCTATATATATAAAATGAGAGTTTTTAAGAGCAGTAAGCTTCAGTTTTCAGTTGGTCTTAAAAATTCCACCACATTTTTTCACTCTATGAAATTCTTTAGTTTATGTATTCAGTTAAAATGCTTTATTGAAGAATGTCATATACCGCTGAAGTTTAACGTCCTATACATCATTCATCAATATTTCTTGATGCTGTCTCCTCCTTCTTTAGGCAATGTTTTCCTTCATGAAAAGTTATAATATAAACTATACAAAACAAGCAGCAGCTCATTTGAGCCGACATGCTAAAATATCTTCTATAATAACCATATGATAAATAGGAAGATTTTTAAACTTTCCCTCAAAAACATAATCCATTTGTTCCGTGGAGTGGCTATCGATGGAAACAATTTACCTATAATGCTACTGTTACCAAACTCATTAATTTTAGCACTTTGAACTGTAACTTTAGCAAACGAGCTCAGGCACTGACTTTAGGTTATTTTTAAAAACCACGACTGCTACTGAGAACAAATAAGTATAAAACCATTAACCACAACCATAATGGAAAATGCTGTGTGATGACAAAACTGGCTAGGCATGTACAGCTCAGCTGGACAGAGATCGCTCATGACATATATTCAAGGGGCACATACAGTACTGTACACTGTAAAGACCAGCAAAGCATTTTCCTTCTAAAACTGCAGCAGCTTACAGACTGCATTGGGCACCTTTTACTGTAGTTATTGATATCACTTTCCAGGTTAAGATGCTGTTTAAATTTGTTTGCCTAACAAACTGACAGAGCTCAACTTATCCATGCAGCTGTTAATTTAGATCACATTATCTGTTATTTGTTTTCTGTATAACAAACTTGACCTATTTGCAAGAAGTATTCAGCTGCATTTCCACTTGAATCGGAACATGCAAAATGTTATTAGAGAATGGAGGTGGGAAGAGCACCCACGCCTCCGCTCACTGTGCGATCAGACCTGTCAGACTGCTAACAACTACGGCCTCCAGTTCCTGACCTCAGTACCTCTGGTTTGTGCACATTCATTCACTAGGGGTGGAATTCACCCTCCCCTACAATGACAAGTGTACAAGGTATATTTCAGCAACTGAGTCGATTCACTACCCTCTCCTTACACCCCAGGAAAACAGAGATTTCTAGGCCTCAAGGCACACAAATTATTATAGGTGTCCTTAGTGGTTTTATTTCACTGACTCTAGAAGTCTACTCAACAAGCTCAAAATAAAAACCTAAGACATCTGTAATGACTCCATCATCTTTGCTGCTATTCCCCATCACGAAGCTGCAATAAACAACCAAGACAACACAGAAAAGCACGCATAAAATTAATTCAATGAGTACTGGAGAAACTACTGTTGCCTTTTCAGACATGGTCATTCTGTTGGATGAAGCTATGGGTGATAGTGAGTGACCCTCCAGTCAATTTTAATCTTTAAAGCCAGCTATCTTGGCACAGAAAGAAGTAAGAAGTCCCCCCGTGACTCAGTAGGCTGACTGCGGTGAAGAGGGAAGCAAAGTAGAAGAAAAGACTCCAAGGGTTTGGGTTTTTTTGGTACAGTTTAAATTTCATTTACGGAACTTTTAACTTACTGGAATACAAGTAAATTTGGGTTTGGATACAAACAAATGTACAACAGAACAATCTAAATACGGACCAATTACTTTAAGAGCTCAAACTTGATAAAAAAAGGCAATAAATACAATCAATACAAGTCTTACAGTCTTAACGCCAAGAACCTTACTGCAGTCATATAATTTTGAAGATGTCTAAGTTTGTGTATGCATGCTTGTGTGTATTTTTTTCCCCATCCTCCATAAAATAATGAAACTTCTAATCCGACTGTTAAAGTATGTAAGTACCACCGTACCTTAATGACACTGGCTGTAGATATCAGTGTGTTTGGGTCCAGCACCTCCACAACAGCTTCTGGAATTACAGCCTTCTTCATGCAAGACATGTCAAAGCCATATACATTTTCCCAGAAAAGCAGCTTGTCCACATGTTTATTCATATCCCCAACAGCTACTAGACTAATGGTGCAAATGTCAGGATAAACTGTAACAAGAGAAACAGAGTAGTGAAATCTTATTTTAGACATGCATAAAGAGGACTTTTTTTTGCCCCCTCTTTAAGATTAACATCTTAGAAGAAGAAATAACTTTCTTCAGCTCTAAACTCAGAAGTATCTATCTAGGACAAGATACTTCTTCTGCCGCTTTATTTTCTGGTGTCTCATTTGTCCACAGAAGAGACTAGACATTGGAACTTAATTTTTCCACACTACCCTGGTAGCATGTTTATGTTCTTGACAAAGTATCTTTGCAGTTGAATCCCACTGCCAGGAAATGACTGGAAACTTGGTGCCTGAAGAAAATTATTTGGAACAGCTTATTCTGGCTTCTGTCAAAAACTGACTTAAAATGTATTAAATAACTGTAGACACCCATCCAAAGGAAAATTCAGGTGAGGGTTTTGCAGTAAGAAAAAACCTCTGTGAAAAGAGGTTATTTCCAGATAGCGGCAAATATTCTTACTCAAGAGTTGTACTCCTGTTTCTTAACAGCTCTGACTGGTACTTGCCTTAAAACCTACAAAAATATTATTGAGTACTGGCGAGAATAACCACTCTTCTATCTGCATCTTAAAAGTATGGAAGTCACCCAACAGACAGAAGAGAACTTCCTCATTGATTGCTTCCACAGTTTCAGGAAGACAGCTATCATTTGCATACTGTCTTCACACTCGTGCTTTCCCCTCTCCCAAGAATATCTTCAGAGCAAGTACCTATTTACAGGTTTTCCAAATTGTAGTGGAAAACTGGCATTTGCCTTTTTAACAGCTGCCTACAGCCAAGCCAGACAATCTCTTGGCTATCTCTATCCACTATGAGTTGGAAAAGACATAAAGAACAGCTGCTATGAACATGGCTGTCTACAGCAATATCAAATAGTAAGAGAAACTCAGTTTCTATTTAGCTAGACTTCTTTCCACATAAAAATTCCCATATTTTGTTTTTAAGAGTTTCAAGCCACATACATTGAATCCTTGATTTGGCTTCAGAGCAAAACACCGACTAATAAACACCTTATTTTATTTTTTAGCGATACATGAAGGTGCCAGCATCTATAAAACTGAAGCTAAGTTTCTCTTTTCTTCTCCAAAATCTGGTGAACTGTAAAATTCATATTGTCTTCAGCTCTGCTTGAAATTGTAGCTTATCAAAATGAGTATGAAGAAATCATTGGTATAGCATGGTAAGTCAGAACAGCTGAATTTTTTGCCTTGTAAAATACCAAAGATAGAAACAAGAAATTGAAATTAGACCTTTTATATAGAGAGTCCTTCATCCTAAAGGAAATCATCTTATACATATTAATGATAAAGAAGAGTCTCTCCTAAAGCAGCACTGTTTTTTTTTTTTCCCCCCATATGAAGGCATTAAGCAGCCACCTCTACTTTTAGAAGGAGTAGTTCATACAAAATATGAACACATTGTCATTTTTCTCCTTTGACTGTTTAAACCAGAAAAAAATAAATATCAGCAAGCTTAAACTGGAATCCCATGGGTAAATTATCATTCCTGCTTTGCAGATGAGGAACTCAAACCAGAAGGTTTCTCCAGGAACAGCCTACAAATAACTCAGCAGTAAAAAAGGCAGTTTGATGAGTATCCAAACAGACAGGCGTCAAACTGTCTTGTCTGAAACAAATCATTTGGTTCCAAGTACACCTGAAAGCTGTCACACACGCAGCAACGCCCCCCCCCCCCCCAAACCAAAATCCAAACAAAACCCCAACATCTGGTGGTAGGAGTATTTGCAAGTAGTTTCCGGAGCCACCAATAAGAGATTTCCATTTTTTGAAGATTTCATATTGCTGTTTACTAACTAGTGTGACAACTGCACTGTATTTGGCTTTACCTCCCAGCATTTCAAACCTTCAAGAGCCACCACTGATGCTCCAAAAATTAATGGACAGTGTGAAACAGACAACAAAAGCAAGCAACTACAGCCTCTGAGGCAATATTTTTCAGGTAAGGCTCTTCATAGGATGCAAGGAGTATGGTGAGAAAAGGGATAAAAAAAAAAAAAAAAGACTGAAAGACCCCAGTTACAAAATACACTTAGAGAAGCGAGCTAGCAATGCTGCAATCAAAAAAATTCAAAGGAGAAAGTAATCAACTAGTTCATATCCTTCCTTCCCCAGACTAGCGTGCGTTTCTGCAACCGTCTTAACAGGAAAAAATTTACCATGTCTATCGAGTGTGAAATATTTGAGCAGGATCAAAATCAGTCTTTCTTTAGTCTTTTCGTCCTCACAGCAAATCCTTAAATCAGCAGCAAAGCTCACAATCAATTATACAAAACATTAAGAACATGCAAAAATGTAAACATTAATGCTCTAATCTAATCTGCATTTTTAGTTTAGCCTATCAATAGCAGTAAAAAAGTAGACAATGCCTTGTTCAGACTTCACAAAGAAATTTGTGGTCCACCAACAGGGTGCAGGCGAAAGGCTACCGCAATACATTAAATTCCAAATTTACAGACCCACCCGTGGCCAGAAGCATATGCTATGCCTAAGTTTGACTGGCAAAGTAAGCATCTTATCTAAATATCAACCTAAATCATCTAAACTCTGTAGTGTTTAAGTGTTTAAAAGCATCTGCTTAAAACTGCATTTGCCATTTCACCCGTTATCCTCGATTCCCCTGGAAATCCTCTGCTCCTTCTGGAGCATCCCATAACACTTCCCTGTGTGATTCTGACAGACTTGTCGTCTTTTTCTCATTAAGCCTATAATTTAATAATTATTCCTTCTCACAGGTGAAATGAACAAAATGCTGATTGGACAAAAGCACATACTCCTCCATGCTCTCACAGATTCATTGTTTTGACCATCTGTGTCCTTCTCGACTCAGTGCCCACAAGTCATCTGTCACTAGTAACAGCTCACGTGGTGGACAGAATACGATGGGAAATCCTTTATCTATCTCTTAGCAATGCCTCACAAACTTCAGGACACTGAAGGGTAAGGCAGCAATCCTCCAGATACACGGAAATAATTCCAAGTGAATACCATCCTCATTTTGACATGAACAAGCAAAAAGTATTATGCCTTGAACGATGCCTTCCTCACCTATGTTGCTCCTCTTCAATGTGCACGGCGCTCAAGTGCATGCAAAAATCTATACTCTAGCAACTAATAGCTGTAAAGAACAAACAGATGGGTCCTGGACAGCAAGAATTTTATGTTCCCAAATAAAGCTATTATATACTGTACACATTCCCCTAGACAGTTTTGATATAATCCACTTCAGCATGCCAATAGGCTAAATTTAAATAATGATGAAATGACTGACTGAACGCGTATCTAGAAATTTGGATTCTATTCCCGGCTCAGACACTGGAAGATTTGGCCAAATGGCAGCCGCTTCTATTGCTTTTTTCAGCTTTCACACAGTCCTTGTAATAATGATCTTGAGCTCAATAGTATGGAGTGGCTTGAGATAAAAATCAAACTTAGTGGCAGATCCAGGAGTTTCTCTGGTAAGACTGTGCCTCAGAACAAGCTGTTTTGGCTCACCCAAATTTGAATGCGACCACAGTTCTGCTGCTTTTCACCCACACTGCAGAAGTGTCTGCCTGGCTAAGCTGATTGCTGAGCAAGTTGTCACCAGTCTTCGGCACAACCACGTACAGGCTATACAAGCTGGCAGCAGAGCAGTAATTGTAAGCGCCTTAAGGAAGCAGCGTTCCATTTAAAATCTGGCCATACCAATGGGCAGCCGTGCAATACTCAAACCTCCAAGGATAAGTGTACTGCAGAACCAGCACACACTGTCAGAGCAAATGTTGGGAGGCAAGGGGCCCTAGCAAACGTACCAACCTACAAATAGAGAACAAGATACTACTGCAGTTTCAACAGCAGTCCAAAATTTCCGGCCCTTTTCAGGTGGCTTTGGAAATCGTAGCTGAATATGAAATGATTCCTTACTATTTTACGGGATGTCCCCAGATCTAATTATATTGCAACACAAAGTTATCAGCATCTATCTATATAAAGTACACCACAACTGCGTTCCAGATCTGACCAGACTATTCTACATTACTGAAAACAAAAAAAAAAAAGCTCTTAAATCTGTCACATTGTTCAAGTGGATTCTGAATATGAACTGCAGTCTTTTGCCTGTATATTTGGCTTTGTGACCAAATGTTGAACAATTGCACAAACCCCCTTTTTTTCTGCTGTGCTCTGTGGCATACAGAGCTCACTGCAATCAAAGGGAAGCACTGCAGCGAGCAGTGTTACACAGCCATTAATCCAATCATTAAGTCAGCGTAGTGAAACTAACTATGTGCACAGTTAGCACAAAAGAGGAAAAAAACCCCAGACTGATGACTATGATTGAAAAGGTCAATATGAAATACAATACTGACAAAGGAATTAAGGACAAGGAATAAAGCATATGCAGAACTCATACAGGAAACCACACCACATGAGGAATAATATTTACAGGCATTTAAAGACTACTTAAGATGACACTATCCAAGCTACTTAAAAGGATAAAACAATTCTACTTCAAAATAAAACCTTTTTGTCCTGTCACTTCTCTGCCCTCCAACCACAAATAAGTCCCACTGGGACAGAATAAACATGCTTAACTGAAACAATGCAATTGCATTAATTACTTCATGTGGTTTGTTGTGTTTTAAACTATGTCCTCCCCAGAAAACTTCCCTCCTCCAGGAAAACATCCTCTCCACTTCTCCTTTTAATTCACAGTAGCTTACTCAAACAGTATCACATCTTACAAAATAGAACTGATTTTCCTTTGTTTGTAGCTAGGCAGAAACTGGGATTTTGAGAAGGGAAAACAAATACCCACATGTATGGGAAGAAGTAGGGAGGAAAAATTTAGACTGTATTTAAGCATAAATAACCCCCTTTATTCTTAAAAACACCATTAACTTGAGACCTTGATACCCCATCAAATGTTCTTCTATTACCCATACAGTAAATTAATGCCTTCAAGCTCCAACTAATGGAAACATTTTTCATTTAGACTGGCAACTTTCTCATCCATGCATAGCTTATTCTATATCTCTAAGATCATTTAGTTTCCCCCCAGAGCTAAATTTATTAAGAGAATTATGGACACCAACCTGAGCCTCCCTCTGCCAGGTATTTGTCCTTTGCATAGATGACAGAATCCAGCATTGACTCAAAGAGGAGGAAATAACCCTGTTTATAGAAAAGGGAAAGAATTTAGAAATAGTTATGCTTCTTGTGTAGCCTATTTAATGAATCTACTGATAGACTTCATCAACACAGTTTAAGAACTTTATGTGGCCATACACCTCTGTAAGAGCCAGCACCCAGTGAATTTCTCTACAATAGCATTGTCACTTCAAAACTTTAGTTACATAAAGCATCATCTTTAACGTCCCAAATTGCAATTATCTAGCACATATTAATTTAATAAATTATAGGCAACAAACATCCAACAGATATCAGCAATTAACTGATAGAGTCCTACTACATCCAAAGAAATCAAATTCAACTCAAAGTGAAAACCTATATGTACTGATTTTTTACTAATAACTCTGACGGACTATGCAGAAAAAAACCCAAAGAACAAAAAATCCCCAAGAAAATCCCTTCCCACTTAGAACTGCAAGTTCTGACCATGAAAATCATTGTTAGAGGAACACCAAATGGAATACATCTCTGCTACTTCACATTTGCGACCTCGTGGTGCCCAGTCCCAGCTTGGGCAATGCTAAGACAAGTGGAAATTAATCATACACCTAAGACGCTGGTTCTCTGGATGTTCTGTCATTTAGCAGCACCTGAACATAACTTCTCAGGATAAAAATAGTTCGAACTAGATTTATGTAGTTTTTCTGGTGCTGAGATTAATTTTATAGCAGGTTATTCATACTGCTATAGATGCTTAGAACAACTTCTTGCAACCTCAACCGAGTCAGCCATTTTCTGAAATGGAAAAATTTCCTTAAACATTTCTGAGATATAAAAAACATACAGTAGTATTACATACAATAAGCATTTTATATAAAACCTCTGGTTTCACAACTACTTTTAAGTCATATGCAGATTTCTAAGAGATACACAAGTTCTTTGGTTTAGGATTTACTGATTTTACACCCCTTTGTATCTTCCCAGTTTGAGTACAACCTGTATTCTTACTGAATTTTGCATCACATTTCACCCACATATACATTCTTACGACAACAAATCAATTCAGTTCAGACAAATCATACCAGCGTACATTTTGGTTTTCCACTTAGCGTTCTAATTCTTATTTTGCCTAAAATGCAATTTATCCACCTGCCTTGACTTACACACTGATTGCCACTAGGGAAGGACAAAAAAGACAACTGGCAGTCCAGAGTTTGGACCTGCAGTCCTACAGGTCCAGTCAGCAGTAACCAAACACGGCAAAACTATGAAGATTTTTTCCTTCATCTTTCCTACACTTCCACATTTGCGCAGTCGTAGGGATTTCTTTAAATTTTTTTTTATTTTTATGTCTTCACACCACACTACTGAAGATAAGACAGCATTGCATGGGAACTGCACTCCTAAGACCACCGAGTTTACTTCAAGTTTACGCAGTCTTGGATGTTTATTTTGCCTAAGGCTCTTGGAACAAAAAGTGCCTCAAGTTCAGAATTGCTTATAAGTGTCACTGTCCACACTGCAGCCTTCAGAACGGAAAACAAAGCTAGAAACCGGAAACTTGAAGCACAATGTATTTGTTTTCAATAAGAACATGGTCTGGCAGTAATGAAAATGCCCTTTTTTCAGCCTTTTCTTTGGCTAACAGGACAGTGCTCTGCTGGACACTTTTCTTCCAAACACTGCCTGTTCTCCCACCTCACTGTTTTAACTTTTGTGAAGTCCTTAGAGCAAGTCCCAGAATGAAGGCTACTGGTCTGTGAGCAATATGATTTTTAGTAAGCTTTGCAAAATGGTTGGACAAGCCAGGAGCTCCAGTCGCACCAGGCAGAGATGATTTTATGCCTACCGCAAGACAAAAGCACAGAATGAAACCAGAGTGTTCTTTTTTTTTATTCTTATTCTTGCCATTTTTAAAAAAGAAAATGGTTAGTTCATACAAATAATTTTGCTACGCTTTTATCTCCAAGTGAGTTGTTTTCACAGTGTTTTAAAATATAACTTCTAGGACTATCTTAAGACTAGTTACCAGCAAGAGTCAGTAAATTATAAAGCGATCACCTCTTATTTCTTCCTGCCCAAAATGCCCATCACCTACAACATCTACCAAACAAGTGGAAGAAATACAGCTGGAAGATGCACCTTCTCATGAGAAATACAGTGAAATTCTCACCGTCCTTTCCTCAACCTTTCCACTCTGGCACTGTTGGTTCCCCCCCACACTCCAAGTTCTATCTTCCCCCCTAATTCATTACAGCATTCCTGTAAGTTACATAAACCGTCAATGGTACTGAATCAAGTCATTTATTACTTATACCAAAGCGTTTTGCTCAGTGTGCTCTGCTCATCTGTAGTGTAATTTAGAATGTAATTTCACAGGCTGCTGCCTCACCTGTAGGGGTGCCATCTGGAAAGAGAATTATACCTGACTTCTTTTCCCCATGATGCTGTGGGGCACTCCTGCTTCCACCCCAATAACGTTCAGGGTTGTTTTTTCTTAAGCACGCATTAGCATCCTCAGAATTAATTACTGTGAAGAGATCTCTAGGATACAAATCTGTGAGCCGCATATTAATAATTCAATCTTGCTAGTGGCTAAACTATGACACATTAAAGGTGACACATTCTCTGTTAGAGACAAACTGAATCCAACCCGCATCTTAAATGTTACAGTGTCATATTATGCGTTTTCAACTAAGAAGCTGGACATTTCTTTCTCAAAATGAACGTCAAGTTTCTTATTTTTGTATTTTCAAAGCTGAAACAAATTGGTTGCTCTCCAGCTAATGACAAAAAGACATATAAAACAGATTTGGGCAGGAACAGAAATACACAGCAGAAACACACAGCCCTATTGAGTTAACTCTGTTCAAGCATACGTCTGTCCTACGTCATGTCTGGCAAGAATTCAGCTATCAAAAATGCATGAGCACACTGACAAATCTGAATCCAGAAGAATGTGAATATCACTACAATTCTTATATATCCCTTATATTTTTATTTTGTGTTTGTAACAGAATTGTAAAAGGCTCACAGAAGTCTGACAGCTTAATATCCTGCATTGTTTCGTTTTCCTCTGGTACTCAAATACAACAGTACTCCAATATTTATTTTCATTTTAATTCAAATCTACATAAAAATATTTTACCAATTGATCAAAATGTAAATATAGGAAGCTCTTTGAACATTAGTGCTTCAGTATTCATCATGATATTTTTCATGGAGAAAAAGAGATTAAGCCTTCTATTAAATAGATATTTTATTATTTTCTGTAACATAACTGAACCTGGTCTGGTACTCCAGATTCCTAAGGCCCAACACTGAATATTTGATCAATCAAAGGCAGCTATGAAGTCAGTGGCCCAAAGAGTGGACTTTTTTTGGTACATTATTTTCTTAAACTGAAGTTTCTAACTACAAGGTTTCTACTGGACTACAGAGTAAAAGAAGCCTGACTTGTAAGAACTTATGTAAAAGACTGGACAGCGTATTCTAATTTAAAAAACAATAAAATGTAATCTTGATGCACAAGCAGATGCACAAAACTGATGTAGCCCCTATTTTGTGAAAAATTACTTTTACTTGAGAAAATCCCCCCAAAACCTGTGGTGCCTTTAAGTGAGAAGCAGCAGCTACATATAAAGTCCTCTGCATGCTCTGCTGCAGCACCATTTCCCTCACGCTAAAGTCAGTCTCCGTGCAGATCTCTCATGTATGATTCAATTTTAAAGAAAAAGGAAATAATTCATTACTGACAGAGCAAGCCCACACATTTCAAAAACACAGCTTGATTTTGTTATTATGCACACCCTGTTGTGTCCTTAAACAAGTATAAGGTGACTGAGAACACAAAATGGGAAGATCTGAACAGCAGAAAGCAAATACTCATTATTAGTGTTGGCAAAAAAATTAAAAAGTCATGCAAGGAAATAATATTCCTTTATAAAAACCATTTTTCTGTGAAGAAGTTAAAGCATTCAGCTATATAGTATGTTCTTTACACAACATTAACCACACAAAAAAAAAAAGCTCGATTCTTATGTAGAAGTATAAATAATTACTCTATTATAGGTATAGAAACTTGTATTACTGTATCTCCTCTTCCTAATAGGAACAATAGAGAATATTAAGATTACAGAGAGACTAGCAAGTGTTAAAGCAGCACCATCACTGTAGAGCCGTCGAAGGAATAGGGGAAGGAGGAAGGAGAGAAAAGATGGTTTCCAGGGTTTCTGACATGCTCACTTCCTATTTCTTTTCCCTAAATCCTGAACATCTCCATTCATAGCCTACCCTGGTATCACTTCAAGATCATCTAACAAAAAAAAAAAAAAAAAAAAAAGACAAGGGGAGGGAGGAAAAATACTGGCTACCTGAGCAACGATACAGTTAGACAGGAGCACTGGATTCTGTCCTTGGTTTATTTTAATTTGAGAGTCCATCTCTTGACCAGTTTTTCCTTGTGAAAAGCTCTATTGCATATTCAGTATCATAAAGCACTGCATAAACCACAATTTATGAGAACACACTGTACTCTAACACTGTATTTGAGACAGCCATCTCAGACAATCACCTCCCGCAGTAAAACCACTTATAAACAAGAAATGCGGATATTTTTCAAGTGAATATAATCCTTAACATCTAGCTTTATAGTCTTAGCTATAAGTAAAAATGTACAGAGAGAAAAAAGATCTGCACACAGACACAGCTGCATAAGAACATTCCGGAAAAACGTTAGATGCATTTTGTTTCTTTCTGCATTCACCCTTTCAATAAGTAACCTGTGGCGTTTACAATTACACTACTAAAAATCCATGTGCAATCATACAACCACCTTTGTATGTTCACAGTAAATCTTTTCCTGCCCAACATCCAATTTAACGAAAAACTAGCACTTCACATAGCAGCTTATTTCAAACAAATATACTGTATATAAAATTACTGTGTTTACAGTAAAACATCATCCTTTCTTAAAATTCAGTATTGCTAGGGAGAACACACAAATGTGATCCTGACTGACAGCAAGTCTATGGTGTATACAACTCAAAAAGTTTCCCACCACCTGTACAAACAGCAGCACATTCAAGTCAAAATTCTGAGCTTGCAATGAAATTTGAGAATTTGCAAACCATTTTCAGGTCAAGCCACCAACTGACAAGTGTCTTCAGTCATTACACCAAGGTGAAAGCAAATCACTGATGTGTGTTCAGAAATGATTTGCATCAGATTGCCACTAGGCAGTGTATACAAATACTCAACTAAATGTACCTTTGCTTAGAAACATAATTCATCTAAGTCTACGGTTCAAATAAGAAGCTAAGAGATCTGCTTTTAAGTGCCCTGTGGTACAAGCAGAGAAGTAAAAAAAAAAGAAAAAAAAAAAAGCTAGAGGTTGGTACCCATAACCACTAATAGTTTGTAGTTTCACAAATTAAGGCTTTGGGAAGTTCCACACATCAGAGCTCCAGGCCACCAAGTAGGCTGGGTCACCAGAAGCTTACAGCCCCGCTACAGAGTATCACCTGATCCTGGGCAGGGAAACCTCTGCAAAACCAAGACCAGCACTGAGATCTTGATGCAATTCACCCATTCTTACATTTAAATAGCCTTGTAGGTTTAAATGAGATATTTGGCAGAACTTCTTCCCTGTGAGGGTGGTGGGACACTGGCAGAGGCTGCCCAGAGCAGCTGTGGGTGCCCCATCCCTGGCAGTGCTCAAGGCCAGGCTGGACGGGGCTGGGAGCAGCCTGGGCTGGTGGGGGGTGTCCCTGCCCCTGGCAGGGAGCTGGAACGTGCTGATCTTTAAAGGTCCCTTCCAACCCAAACCATTCTATGATTGTCCAAGGACTGCAAGACTTCCTACTTACAGAATCAGTTTGGTTAGCAGAACAGTTATTACTTGGCTATTCTTGCGTTATTTCTTAAGACAATGTGGTTTATTGGGGAAGCGGCTCCTCAGTCCGCCTGTTCTCCCTTGTGCTCCTGGTTCACAGCACACGAGCTTCTTGTGCCAGGCTGCATACTTGACCAGTTTTGCTTAAAGGAATGCATAGCTGGCTTCAGACTGAAAAGGTCTGCACAGATGTTTTTTTCTGGGTCTTCAGTAGCCTGACAGACCCTCAGTCTTCAGCACTCTGCCTTTTGGACACTGGCTTATGGTCTGATTTTAACTATGTCAAACACGCATACTTCAGATGTCACAAACAATGCATTTAGTCTCTTTATTAAAAGCAAGATCACTGTTTATTTCTTTCATAGGCTTAAATAAAGCCACTGAAGTTGCTCATCACTCAGCCTCTAAACCTACAATTTGGCAAAACCAGATCCAGATGAATTTAAGTAGATGGCAAATACACATTTGAAATATTGTTTGAGATATATACACACACACTCACACACCCCTACTCACCATGTAATATTTAGGATGCTTCTCCCATTTTTGCATATTTTAAGGGAACAAATTTAGAAATGAAAGAAGAAGGAACAGCAAGCAGTTTGTGGAAGTCATAGGTCACTTACACAATGAAGAGAATGATCATCAGAAACCATTATGGTGGAGATGCTTATAACGCAACACCACCTTCTACAATACCCTGTTTTATGTAACATCTTTCTCACGAAAGACTGTTCTAGAAATGTTCCTGGGGGTGCAGTATTTTTCCTCTGCTGCCTCAGGCTTGTTTTTAAATTTTCTAATGCTCCAGTCACAGCTCAAAAAAAAAAAAAGCTTACAGCATACTGGTCTTAAGCACTGTTTTGTACCAAGCAAAACAACGCTATGGCTCCACAAAAGGGTTTAATGTTTACTAGTCTAAAAGCAGCTTGTTTTCTGAACAGAACAGCAACTTCTCATATTTTTGTTACTGGAAAAAACAGTTCCCATGATAGTTTTCCTGCTAGTCCATACAGATTCTCTAAATGAAGAGCTGAAAACTGGCATATATTTAATATCTTTTTGCTCTCATGCTTCGCATTTGCAACGTTTTCAAGCACTTACATTCACATATTAACAAAAGATTTCACACTGGTCAGTATCACGTAGTGAAGGAAAATAAAAAGCAAATTCACACAAGCCAGCCAGACAAAGAAGAATCTTCATTTGCATCGAGGCAACATAATGTTCCTTTTTGGACAGTGTTGAACAGTGCGTACACTGTTCGGCTATCAATCTTCCACAGCATTGTCCTCTTTATCTCTGTATTGCAGCAACCTATAAAAATGCTAACATTCCTAAATATTTAGAATACCTAATTAAGTGGAATGCACATGGCTATATAATTATGACATTAAAAGGTATTTACCTTTTTTAGCACACAAATGGGAAACACGGAAAGTTCAATACTTTGTTTCTTAAAAGAGCTGCTTTTCAAAATCTTTTACTTCACCTTAGAGGCACTGATTTACAACATGACTTAAGCTCTCAAGTGCCCAAGTTGCTTTTAAAACCAAATCCCAGACTCCAAAATGAGACAAGTGATTTTGGGAACATTATTCGTGGCGCACATATTAGGCAACTGATCAGAAGATTCCCTGAAAGAACTATAATTACTTCTCTAGTGAAGTCATGACACTCTCACAAATCACCAACCATAACGCACTGGTTTTAAACTGCTAGTTTAAGCCAATGGCTTAAACCTTCCTTGAAACTAGTGACGTCAACTCTAAATTAAGCTCATGCTTCAAACAGCGTTCATTACAGCAGTGGAGGAAAACCTTTTGCAGATTTCCAGCTCACTGAAGTATGTAATACAAAAAAACCCACACAGAAACCCAAACAATTTATTTCCACCTTTACCTGGAAACCAGTTAGATACATACGGATCCATTGTGACCATGTGACCTCTCTCCCAAAGGCCCTTGGATATAGCAGAATAGCCACAGTTTGTAAAAAATACACCACAACCAAAAAACCAACCACCACCAAAAAACCCAGAACAAGTAACTTAAATTCAAAGTTTTCATTATTGATCTGAAATTTGAAGGGCAAAAGAATTTTTCTTTAAGTGCAAACAGCGGGAACTAACATGAAGAAAACCTGTACTTCGAAATGTTTTTTGAAGGTCTGAGATACGAGGAGACTGAACAGAAGTCCACAAAGAAGTCACAAGGGGTGTTTCCTACCACATTTTTGACAAGGAACAGACTTCCTCAGTTCTTACGAAGTTCAGCCTGGCACTGGGTCTGTCACACGGATTTCTTTATTAGGATCAGCGGCAGGTAGCAAGCACAACTGTGTGACAGTCATCAGCCAGCACATGAAAGAAAGGTAACAGGCCAACAGCTGAAATCCAATGGATTCCAGAAAATGGCTCATTTACACACTGCATTTCCTGCTGGGTATCATCTTTATTACATACTTTTCATATCAGCTATTTTATTCTTACACTAAAAAGCTGCAATGAACAGTAACACTGTTTTCAAGCTCTACACATTTTTGCTGATTTCCTGGTGTGCTCTTCACCTCCTTATCGTCTTTTCTGCACAGTCAGGATAGTCTTTAGCTGCCTTTGCAGACTATGGGTATTCTACTTATCAGAATCATCTAGCTAGATGACTAAGACAGTATTTCTCCATTACTTTCACCTGAGCAGCTACAAAAGCTTTACTGAGTAATAGAGTACATCTGTGGATTTGCATAATAACTACGTAACAGAAACTTACTGCTGTACCCAAAACAGCTCAACTGCACTTAGAGTACCTTGACTTGAAAGAGCATGAACAAGGCGGCTCAGGAATTGTACCCCGGTACCACATAAATCAGGACTGTCATCCCATCTCCCACATTGTCAAAGACACTGTTGCAAGCACGATAGCTTTTTGGTTAAAAAAATAGCATTGTTTAAAGAATAATTTTTCTAATGAAACAACACATTTTTTTCCTGAATATAACTGTCTTGAAAAGAACATTCGTGCACCTTACCATCCATTCAGATATAATTACATCCACTTTTTCCAAAGGCAGATCTACTTCTTCAATTCTTCCTTTGACCAATGTAATGATATTTTCAAGTTTATTTAATCTGCAAGTCACAACATAAATAAATTAGTTTATATTTCTGATTTATGCTGTCAAGAGAAATATACTGATGTCTTTATTTTGCATTCTTACCCCCAATAACTTTTTTAACTTATCAAGAAAGCACTACAATGTAATATTCCTCTTCTCAGTTATACTTCAAAGGGAATGCTTCTGAGTAGCCAAAAATTGGAGCAGATCAAGTGCCAGGCAAAGACGGAGGAGAATAGATCTGTGTACCTCCAACGCGCTGTGCATGCACATATGTAAAGCTTCAGAAACCAGGAAAACAGAGACGAGGACAATTTAAAATGACGCTCCTCTTTACTCAGAGTTGCTTGCTCTCAGTTCTCCTTCTTTGACCCCTGAAGCACAAGTCTATAGTGATTAGAGCCTACTCATCACACTAGGAGAGCAATGGAAATAAACTTCCTTACAAAGCTGTTTTGCACGACTTGTTTTTTTATTTAACAACACTAGCTGCAAAGTCACTGAGAACAAACATTCCCCCTAGATCAGGGGGAATGTGATTATTACTGTGATTTTGGCCAAAATCATCTGCAATGGTTAATAACTGCAGTAACCAGGTATTACCCCATACGCAAGTAACAGTATAACCATCCTGTGTAAGGAGGAAAGTACTGTGACGTGACTAGTTTTTGAAAGAAAAACTGCACAACAGTGAAATTCCTGAATAGGTAAATGCTTGAAACATAGCAGTTTTCAGTTTTTCTTGCACATACCATTATTAGGATAACTATTCTTATAGAGGGCAGAAAAGCATTCCCACCAAAGAAATTTATCTTTCCACTGCAGTTCTTATCTCTGTCCCCTCCCTTCCTATCCTGATATCTTACTCTTACATTCTGTCTGGCTTTCAATGCACACAAGTAATCACATTAAAAAAAAAAAAATCTATCTAAAAGACAATGGGAGAACAATCAGAATGAAGAGAGGGAAAGGTCAAAAGGTTACTTGAACATGTTGGCTGTTGGAAAGGTATAAAAAACACAAACCAACCAATCTAGTTTACTGATTGCAGGAAAAACTGCTGAGATACTATTTAGGAAGTATTCTTCAAATTTCTGTTCTAGCATAACAGTAATGAATAACAAAAATCAAGCTAGTTACTGCACTAGAAATTTTATGAGCAGCTATTCACAGTAAGAAAATGAGAAAGCAAGTGTTTAATTAAAAATGAGTTTACTATGTAACCTTGGGAAAGAAATATGTCATTCAGGCCACTTATTCCAATTTACTTACACACATGGATTCCACTGTTTCCAGTAATTAGCATGCTAGAAATGAACCTGAACTCTGGGAGGGACAAAAGCTCTTGAGCGCATGCTTGAGTCACAGGTGGAAGCACACTGCAGCAGTCATTGTTAGGCTACACAATGCTGCTTAGTATTCCAATAAATATCTGTTACTCCATTACAAGTTTGTCAGCTTTATTCCTTCAGGAAAAGTAGGTTTAACAAGACAAATATATATTGCTTTGAGGTGAACCGAAGACTTCAGTGTGAATTGAACGCGTTATAGCAGAAGGTACCTATAAACGTGTAGCCTTACTGACGGTTCAGTGTACTTCAAGTGGCAATTCGTCACTCTTAAGAGTTTAACAGTTTTGATTTGTTGTTTTTCTTAAAGGCCTGCCCTTCTCCTCATCAAAGGTAATACATGTTGGCTGATACTTCTATCCTCCTCCAAGTATAAATAACACATAAAGGACTTTGTGCACTTGTTGAAAGATATGAACTATGTTTGTCATCCTAGTACATCCGAAATAAAACACTATTTCACATTTGTAACCACTCTGAAGATGTCAAGGTCTCTCAGGAAAGGTTCTTTAGAGAATGATTTCTTGTGCCATAACAGCATTTTAGTTTCAGTTGCATCTACTGTTTAACACTGTACTTTCCTGAAACAGGCATTTGTTTAACAGAATAATTTTACAGCATCCAAGTGTGCAGTGTTGCGTCTCCAACGGGCAAAGTGGTATCTAACCTAAAAATTCTGCCTAGACAACCTTATTTCTGTGCAACTTAAGTCTGCATATAAACTGTCGCTCCCAAGTTCCTCAGTATCTACCTGGACTTTCTTTTCCACCGTTGCTCCTACAAAACGGTGCAATCAACAGTACACATTTATACCTGCATTTCTCCTACCTCATGCTAAGAAATCCTTTTTACCTTTTCAGATGCCGTTGTTTCATTTTTACATATACTCACAGTCTTCCTTAATACCCCTATAGGTAAATTAGTGAAATGTGGAGTGGATAAATTTATTTGACAGGTAGAGAGCTGTCTAGACCATGAGGTTGAAGAGGTGAGAGGACGAGTACAGAGTGTAACTGGTAGCCGGGTACCAGCAGCATCCTTCAGGGTTCAATATAGCTCTGATACTAATTAACACCTTTATTTGTGACCTGATGGGACAGAATGCACCCTCAACAAGCCTGTGGATTATGCTGAACTAGGGGGGTCCAGTTGATATGCCAGAGGGTAGGGCTGTTGTGTAGAGGGACCTCAGACTGCAGATATGAGCTGATGGAAACTCAGAGATCCAGCAAAGATAAAAGTGAAGACCTGTGTGTCAGATGGAATAACCCCAGGAAGCCAGTGGTTCCTGCTGGTCAGCCATCAGCTCCGCTTGCTGTTCCCCAACCTGCCCTGACCCAGGGGTTGGTGAACAAGTTGACAGAAGTCAGCAGCAGGCCCTTGTAGCAAAAGTGGCCAACTGCCTACTGCGTCACATATGCAGGAGGGTAGCAGCAGGTCAAGGGAAGTCATTTTCCCTCTCCATGTGACACTCGCAAAACTGTGAGTATGGCATCCAGTTGTGGGCTCCCCAGCTGACAAGAGAGTTGTCAGTTGACAAGATACAAGAAGAAGAGAGACTGACATACCACCAGAGCAAGTCTGGTGAAGGGGCCGCCGAGATGATGGGGGACTGGGGCAGATGACATACGGCGAGAAGCTGAGAGAACTGGGTTTGTTCAGCTTCAAGAAGGGATGGGTTTCTGACGCCTACCTCTGTCTAGCAGAGGGGTGAAGAGATGACTGAGCCAAGCTCTTACCTTGTATCACAGGGACTGGATGACAGACAACAGAGAAACTGAAACAATGGACGCTACAATTCGATATTTCAAAAATAAGAGTGAGGCTAGTCTAGCAGGACATTTTCCAGAGAAATTCAGACAGAAGTGCAGTGTTCAGAACTTGACTAGTCAAGCCCTAGGCCACTCATTGCAGCTGATTCTGCTCTGATAAGGAGCACTAGACCAGACACTCCCCACACTCCCCCAGGATCCTGTACTACTCCATGATGGTTTACATGGCATGACACATCTTTGCAGTTCTCCTGGAAACAACTGTTCTCAGTGACTCTGCAGACTGTGCACGTATCTGTACGCGTGCTCTTCTTGGGTTTGTGGTTTGGTAGTTTTTCTTTTGGTTGGTTTGCTTCCCACCACCCCTACCTGCAGGAAAAATACTGCAGTGCAATGGTAATCACTTTCCAACTAGCATGAAAACCAGAAGTCAGTAGATTTCTAAAGGAACAAAACGCGGGGTAATATACATTTACTATTCCTTAAACATACCAATGTACAGAGAACCTTACTAAAGAACAGTTTTCCACAAGTTGAAACTAAAATACCACATAGTTACAGGGTCTGATTGCCAAAGAAAGCTGCATTACATGTCTCCTTTTTATGTGCTAAAATTGGTAAAAACTGAAGCATGACAAACCTTTGTTTAAAACAGTTCCAACAAGATCTAAAATGTATCTGCTTTTAGATGAATTGAGTAGAAGTTAAACAGAACATTTTTCTCTAAAAATAAAATGTCTCTTTCTATAGTCCTAATTTCTATACTTCTGCAAAATACTTACTATAAAATTAATTTTAAGTTAACATAGAATATTAAATTCTAGAAATTGTATTGTTATTTAAAATTCCTATACAGAAATAGAAAATTAAACAACTATATATACACACAATTAAACAACTTTTATCAGGTTTATCTAAATTGGAATGTTTCTTTAATTCAAAATAGTGCTGCCAGGAAAAGCTTCTTACATCCTTTTGGAACACGTCTCAACTCTCCTGTTTGTTGTCTGAAAACTTACAATTTTATCAGTACTGACTTTAAAGTGCAAGAATGGAAACCAGACTGGCAGCAGTCAGTTAGAACCTCTGCAGCCAGGCAGCAGTGGCCCTGTGCTAACATTAGGAGGAAGGTCTGAGAAACATCCTGCCTTAACTACAGCCCTGTTTTAATTACCCCTACCAGAGGAGCAAACAGCTTTAGTGCACATCAAAACTTGTGTTAATTCTTAGGACAAAGAAGGACTTCAATGAAACACATACTATGTGATAGGGGATCGTTAACTACTAACAGCATTTTAATAACTTTTTACAGCAACATTTACCATACTTCCCTGGAAACTTTTCTTACCTAATGATGTCCATGGCCTGATAGACAATTTCGGATTGGTCTACTCCAATCACTTTCTTTGCACCTGCTTTGGCAGCAAACATGGAGAGTATTCCCGTTCCACAGCCAACATCCAAAACCACCTGAAACAAATACACAGAGGTAAAAATAAACACCTTATTCCCCTTGCTAGGATTTTTCTACTTGTTCTGCTGCTACAGTGAGATACCATATACAACAAATGGTTGCATATTCAAAGATATTCAAGTCAAACCGCAGTTCTAACTCCACACCCTCGACTACTTTTCACAGGTAGACAACAAAACAGACTAGCTCCAGCTGCAGATTAATTCAGTGAATATTACAAGCAATTATTTGGGCAACAACTAAGAAGTTACATGAATAGGAGAAACAGGAAATTGTAACCTTAGCAATTTAACTTACTGAATCACTAATAACTGAATTTAGCACTGAAAAAACATACTCTAACTGCAGTTTCTCATTAACAGTCTATTCTGAAACTTATCCAGGAATCCTCCGCTGGAAATGGCCACAGTCCCTCCAAATGGCTATGGCTCAAAATGACTGAATTCCAAAATGGTAACTGGCACAGTTTTAACATCTGGAAATATCTTCTGCCCAACACCATTTATAATCAAAATAGGACGAAGAAAAAAAAAAAAATCCAAGAAGATGGGATCCCCAAGTTTCCATGAAAAAAGACTGAACTTCATCACTATGCTTGAAAAAAGTACACCCAACATAGCAACAAGACTCATGCGAATGCTTGGTTATGACATCTCACATATTAACATATTAGCTACTGTAGGAAGACAGGAAAGTTTAAAAATGCACAGCGCTTAAGAAATAGTACCAAATATATTAACAAGTGGAGTTGAGCTGCCAGCAGTGTTCATAAAGCAGAGATTTTACAAAGTAGCCTTGTTCAGGCCTCAATATCATTAATATTTCTTCTAACTGCTGGAAACTTCTCAACAGCTTAAAACCAGACACTTTTAATCTTGAACGTGTTACAGTAGATTTTCAGGCTATGAGTTTCATATTGTATGTTTTCACATAAACACAGAATTGTTGAGGTTGAACAGGACCTCTGGAGACCACTTAGTCCAACCCCCTGCTCAAAGCAGGGTCCACTGAAGCCAGTTGCTCAGGACCACGTCCAAATGGCTTCTGAGTACGTCCAGGGCTACAGACTCTCCGGGCAACCTATGCCACTGCGCCACTGCCCTCACAGTAAAAAAAACAGCGTTTACTCATCTTCAAAGGCAACTGCCTGGAGTTCATCCTGTGCCTGTCACTTCTTGTCCAGTCCCTGCGAGCCACTGAGAACAGTCTGGCTCCACCTCCTGTCCTCCCCACCACCACCAGGCAGGTACACACCCCGAGATGATGTCCCCTGAGCCTTCTCTTCCCCAGACAAAACCACCCCATCTCTTTCAGCCTCTCCCTGTATCACAAATGCTCCAGTCCCTTCATCACCTTTGTGGTCTTTCACTGGACTCGTACTGGGGTACCCAGGATTGGGCACAGCACCCTAGAAGTCATCTCCCTGGGGGACAAGAGAGGGTGCATCTCTCTTGACTTGCTGATGACAAGCCTTCTTCCCAACCCAGCCCAGGAAGCTGGTTGGCTGCCTTTGCCACAGCAGTGCATGCTGCTGGCTCGTGGTCAACGCCTGGTGTTGACCAGACCCCCAAATTCTTCTCTGCAAAGCTGCTTGCCAGGCAGCAGGCCCTCAGCCTCTGTGGGTGCGCGGGGTTGTTCTTCCCTCCCCTCTGCAGGGTTCTGCATTGCCCTTTGACTGCCCCAAGCCCTCCGCACAGCAGCCCCGTTGGCCCATTTCTCCAGCCTGTGGAGGTCCTGCTGAATGGCAGCACAACCACATGGTGGTTGTGCACTCTTCCCAGTTTTGCATCACCTGCACATCTGCTGAGGATGCATTTTGTTGCACTGGCCAGATCATCTTACTGTTAAGACTTCCACTTCATATAATTAAGCTTTACTAATGGCATTAAAATATTCTAAGCACTAAACCCAAAAATGTTCTGAAACCAGAAAAATCAAAATAAAATCCCTAAGCATTAAGTACATTCACTCATATCCTGCATAGCATTCAAGCATTAACAGAATCAGAACTGGAAAGACAGACTTCCTTTCTCACACCACAAACCTAAACAACAGAGTAAGCACAATTTACTAGAACACTTGTAAGATAACAAGAACATTGAGTCAGAAGTACTAATCATAAAAATCAATTATTAGAAAGGAAAACTTATTTCACCGTCTCTCCTTACAACGCTGGATGCTGTGCTAAAACCTGTCCTCACAGCTTTCATGTCATGAATTTTTTTTTCCACAGGCAGCATCACTCAGTAATCAACCCCATACTTGAGAATTATAACCCCATCTTAGAAAATGTTTCAAGGCAATAATGAACCCTACTAACAAACCTTCTAGCGCATCAGCTGTAGAGCATTCTTGCTTTGGCACAACAAAAAATTGCATGCGGACTTTTAAATTTCACCTGACAAACAGCACGAAAGTAAATACTTGAATGCTCTGCACATTAAGTCTGCTTGCCTTCCCTGGCACACAATTCTCTATGTTCCAATGATGGATACAGAACAGTGATTCTGGAGCCAGCATGAACAAAAAAAGCTATTTATCCTTAGTGTGAGTTTCTGCTCTGGTGTACTGGGAAGCAGTGACTGAGGAGTTGACTGCCACCTGTCTTCACAGAGCAATTTCCAATCTGGAATCAGACTGAGAAACCCCCACATTAGTGTGATGAATATTTTTACAGCATCTTGCTTAGAGGCTGGCTGTGGAAGTTGCAGACAGTTACTAGTTCTGCTTGCAACTCTTTGCAGCTACGTTCCAATAGCAGTCAATTCTACAACTCATTCACGAGTTATATATGAGTACGCAATGGCTACAGAAATCCCTAGAGTGAAGTCTTCTAGATCCAGGAAAAAAAAAATTAAAAAAAAAAAAATCAATGTTCTTACAGCTGCTGAAATCTCACCCCCCCCAACATCATCTATTCTAACACTTTACCCGTGGTAGTTAACAAAATTGCTGAGCCATGAAAACTGAAAGTTCGAGCCAAAAAAAAAAAAGCTGTGAAAGAATGATCTTGATGTGCAGTTGTATGAAAGAGAGCAATCACCAGAAATTGGAAAAAAATCAAAACAGACACCACTTTGGACAACTGCCCTGGTCACTTAAAAACCCAGATGGAACACATCTAGCCTTCGGCAGGGGATGGGGTGGAGAAAAAGGCAAGGGAGAGAAAATGTACAAGCTGGAACACATCTGAGGAACAAAAAGACAAGCAGAATGATCGCCAATTAGCCTAAGGACAAGGGTCTACAGCTAACGGACTCTTGCGGTGATCGCATATGGCCTCTCACCAGAGATCTGGAGCAGCTGGACTGGCGATTTGACTATACCATAATACACTGCAGTATCACATCTTTCTCTGCAGTCTAATCAAAACTGATATTCTAACTTTTATTAACAGAAAAAAATTACTTCAAATTCAAAAAAACAGGAGGTCAGGTAATTTAGCTCATTAAGTCCATCAATGAATTTCTAGGAGGAACAATGTTTAAAAACTCATTTCCCCCCCTCAACATGACAGTGATGCCTGCCTCAGACGTCTATTCTACAACAAAAGCTAAGCATGGCAATAGCGCTTTAGTAACCAATTATTTTTCCACCAAAACACTGCTCTTGCTGTAAAACTGATCGTATTTCCTTTTACTGATTAAGGCCACCTTAACTACTCCTGCCAGGTAATCTGAATTGTCCTGTTCCCAACTCAAGTATATCTGACAGGCTGAAAATGAAGGCAGCCATCAGAACTTATTCAAGTTTTAAGAATTTCTTTTCAAAGCTGAGAGAGAACAAACAGATCTACTGGTTCTAAATAAAGTATGTACAATAAACCTACATATTCTGTCACCATCTCTTACCATGCAATCATACTCTTTTGGATACTGCAGATATGCATCAAAAGATAGTACAACCAATTAAGCTATCTGAACAAGCTCCTCCCAGCCCACATCACAAATGTCCTTTCAGGAAAAAAAGAGCATCACTATGTATTTTCTAGGGAGGAATACCATATGGGAGTTCTAGTAAATATGGTATCAGAGTCATGCTTGTTGGTGTTTTTTTTTAAAGTGTAATCAGACATTAAGGGAAAACAGCTAATTTCCTCAATTTGGAAGTTTCACTCATCAATATGGTTCTGAGACCATTATATAATATATAAATTAAGCAAAACATCTTAATAGTTCCTTCAGCAGAAGTCTAACACGTCACTTCAAAGCTATATCTCTGAAAGAAACCCCATATATCCTCCATAACAGCGTGCCAAGTGAAAGCTACATCAACATTTCGTCAGACACAGGAAGTTAAGTGGTGGTTAAGTTAAGAAGTTAGTAACCTGGATGGAAGCAGGTGAGATGGGATGTCAAAGCAATTGAGAATCTTCCCTTCCACTGAACTTCAACACACTATGACAGGCTTGAATACACTATGAATTTGAGGTAATCTTGATCAAGACACTGCTGTAATAACACCAAGTTCAGAAACCACTTTGTAGATGTTGCAATAATAGACAAGCTTTTCTTTAGAAGTGGAATGCTTTCATGTGAAATAATAGAGAGTAAGCACACACATCTCCTGTTTCCTCAGCAAATGCATCTACAGTTGGGGCTGAAGCAACACTGTCTGTAACAGTTCATCCATGTTTTGTTTTGAATATTACCAGTATACCCATACAGCAGAGGGGAAGTACAAAAAATGCTGAAAAAAGTTACTGTTCCACTAGGACAGTCATTCTACGTAACTTGAGAACGGCCCTGCCCTGCAAAAACCAGCAGTTATCAATTTTAGGGGCAGCTGTGAGACTATAAATTTCTCCTACAGAAGTTTTTTCCTTTATTGATCTTTCTGCTTTGTTGGATGTGCCACCCACCTATGCAGTCACCTTCATCTTTTAAGTACCTGGCAGCATTATGTTTCTACAACACTTGCTTGTTCTCTCATAATTCAAGAGCTTATAAGTGTTCAGTAGAAACAGGCTTATGACATGGATTAAAGCAAAAAAAAGAAGAAAGCTCTTTTCTTAGTATCTTTTCTGCTGTAGTCACCAACAGAAAACCAAGACAAGACATGCAAGGACCATGCACCATATCTAGCAAAATTTCCAGCTGAAGAGTTAGCAGATGGGTGCACTTTAATTACTTCCACAACCATTCTGAAGCCTTCTACTACCTCTTACTAGCAAAGTCTCAATCAAAACCAAATTAAAAAAATCAACATCGATTGCCTTCCATCCTGATTTCACCTTAAAAAATCTCCATACACAGCTTAAGAACAGTAAACACTAAGCAGAGGAAAGCTAACCCAGCACAGAAGGCTGCACAGCATAACTCAAAACAACAAACTCATCAGAAATAGCCAGCAGAAATACAGAAGACAAGTAGAGCATCATAACTGTGCAGGGGTCATAACCATAGTAAGATCATAAAGAAACGTCAGTGCCATCTCCCCTCGCCACAAGTGAAACACTCATTCCTGGTTCGAAGTCCCTTAATAATAATAACCGCCTCGTCTGGAGAGACGAAACATTAATTCAGTAAAGATCAGTTGCATATGAATTCTTCCCCAGTTCCAATCACACAGTGTTTCTAGGATGTTTTTACTGTATCGGGCACAAATTAAAATCCACTTAAATTCTGGTAATAAGGCCCTCTAAGATAGATTCCACTTCATATACTGGACAAGCAAGGCTCATCCCCACCAACATAATTAATGAGCATCCCGACATGGCACACAGAACAATGACAATAGCCATCAGCACTGCTGTTATCAGCACTTCACACCCTCCAGCAGTTGAATAGCACTCTAGCACCTAATAAAGCCGGAGTACCTTAAATCAAATCTTGTCAATGTGATACTCTGTTACCAAAGCTACAAAGCAGCCAACCTGAAGGATTTCTACCACCTGAGAAAAAAAATAAAGCACAGAAATTATTGTATTTTCTGAGCTGTTTTACCTACCTTGTCCTTGAAGATATGTGGGTTTTGATAGATGAAGTCACGATAGCTTTCGGTACGCACTTTATCCTATTATTTAAAGAATAAAAAAAAAGCATTCACTTTTTCTACTTAGGTAAAGCATACTGTTCAAAAAATGCTCAAAAAATTGCTTTTTAACTTGGCCTAAAGGTATTTTTGTGGCTACTGCACTTAGAAGGGCTCTGCAATCACAACACTTCCTGTACAATATTCTTTCAGAATTTATTGTCTTTGCAAGTGAAGCCAGTTAAAACCTCTGAAGCAAAAATAAGAAAGCAGCTTACAGTTCCCTGATCTGCTGCACTTGATTTTGGATGTTTCAAAGTTCTTAATACCTCTATCACCACTTTCCAGGAACAGCAGTAATAGAGCGGCAACAGGGCATCAGCTCTACATAGCAACCTTCTATACCATGGTAAAAATTCGAGTCACGAGCTCAGAATGTTTTGTATCATCTCATTCTCTGACACTCCTGTGACACACAGATTCCTTCAAAAAAAGTTATGGATCAAATTAACTTTTCCTATTTCTAAACCAACTGCAAATTTGCAAACCTGATAACAAGCTAGTAATTGAAGCTGTACAGCCTATTCTATGAAAGTCTGCTATAATAAACAAACTTAACTGTAATACAACACAACCTGAGAAGCTGGAATGTTTTCAGGTGTTTAACTAAACATTTATAGCATCTTAGTATATGAAAGCAAGCAATATAGCTCAATCTACCAGCAAGGTAATCTATTAAAGCATCTATTATTTTAATATGCATCAGGAGGTACACAAATTGAGAGTCAAGTATATGTTTTGGAATTGCAACAGCAATTCCAAATACAACCAAATGCAATTCAAGTGTTAAAGCAAAGTAAAATAAAAATTTTAAGCCATTTTTATCTAGTAGAGACAAGTCTATAAATAATACTGTATAGTATAAAATCCAACTGCTTATATTTAGTTACTGATTTTCTACTATGGCAGGTAAAAATTTTTAGAAACAATACAGACACTAAAGAAATTTTCTCTAGTGAGAAATAACAAAGTCTTTGTTATTATAAAAAAGACGACCAAACCCAGAGACTGAGAACAAAGGATATGTTCATAAAAATTCTGGGGACAAATTATTTTGAGGCTGGAAAATTCTGAAATTCAGTTTCAAGTTTAGTAGAATTATCACACACAGTGACTCCAAAGAAATATTTAGGGATAACTTCTGATAACTGTGCTTTAAAAGTACACATAACTTAAATGAATTAAAAAATTGAGGATCCTTTAAAAACATACTGGCTTACTATGATGCTATATTCAGAACAACTATTTTTAGTACTTCACCTCTATTGCAGTATGTAACAGGATTTGCTGAAACAACCAAAAAAAGTTTTTTAAAAAATAAAAGATTTGGAATATTCAGCATCAATCGAGAAAGCAGTCAGCTGCAAAGCTTTCATCCTGCCCACTCATACTGCCTCAGCACTGCCCCAACTTAATCAATACAATTCTAGCTGCTGTCACTACTATATGCACTGCTGCTCGAGTAAGGCACCGTTGCTCACTTCAGGCATCTCTAGCCATTCTCTCACTAGCCATTTCAACGTAATGCTTTTTTTGTTTTGTTTTTAAATAAAATGGTAAGGAAACTTATGAGGTTGATAGTCAAGAAATTCTTGAACAATAAAAATAGAGCAAGGGAAACACGAGCCATTCGGCCAGTGTAAAGTAACAATACCGTTCACCCTCTCAAGTGTTTGCAGCAAAAGAAAATCAAATTGAAACTTTACTGTACCACTACCAGGCATAAAGAAAAAAAGGTTTCAAAACTGTCAGAAACAGACTTAAAAATCAGACAGCAAGACTGCTTCCTTAAAAATTCCAATGTAATTAAAAAAAGTGAATACCTAGCATATAGGAAAAAACTCAATGCACACATGATAAAAAGCAATTGTTTTCGTATGTTTGGAACATTAAAAGGCTTCTTAAAAGCATTCTGACAAACAACCCCTGAAAACAATAAAATATTCTTCTCTACCAATCTCCTTGTTCAGAGATGCAGAATTATTATAAGCTTTACTAGGAAACTGAAAGGTTTTTTCATCCTATAGCATCTCAAATGACACCTTTATACAACCGCAAAACCAAACTTTTATAATTTTTATTTATCTTCAGGACTTAAATTATATTTCTCTAGATTACACATTTTGGAAAACGTACTGCTGCAGACATCTCTGTGCTTCTTTAAAATCCTTCCTCTTCAAACTGACCTCATGCTTATAACTACTCTTACAACAGATTCATGCATATTTCTACATTGGGGCGACTAGATTATTTACAAAGCATAAATTCTACCTCTATGGATAAAGTCACTTCAGAACTCCATATTCTATCTCCATATTAGGCAGGAATTTTATTTATTTATGCCTTAAAATGATAAAACTCTCTTTTCTGATTGTCACAACTATGACACTTTCTCCAAAAGGAAGCATTAAGCAATTTTGATTTACATGTCAATTATAAGCTGTAAGGTTTTGTGGTGGGGTTTTTTTTTGTTTTGTTGGCTTTTTTTTAAGTTAAAAGGGCACACACAGGTTTGCCTTTGAAGAGTTTTAAGCATTTATTTTTTATCTCATGATATAAAAGGAGCATACAATTTTTCCAGCTGTTCAATGTCACGTTATCAACACGCTGCACTGTACACAAATATCAATAACTTCTGTTTACCTAGTGCAATAGGAAACCACAATATTTGAGAAATGTGTTTGCCTATGGAAAATATAAACTCAAGAAAAATATTCACTGTCTGGACCATGTTTTATCCTTTCTCTTAAGCACCCAGGGAAAAGCTGCTTTTGGCAAAGTAAGGTTGGGGTACAGATACTGTAATATATCTTCAAGCATATCTGTAGATTAAATGATTTTATGTTCCTAATGCTTCCTGTAAACAGAATTTATACAAAGGAAACACAACTGAAAAAAAGATCTCTCAAACCAACACCTAAGAAAAAACTATCGTGTACAGAAAGGGTTAAAAATGCAGCTGCTCTGCAGTATATTTATGGGCACACAGCCCATTTCATTCCATCTCTCCTCTTTAGTCCTACTAAGATGCAGTTGACTTTCTAACCTTTAGCATCTCTTCGTGTATCCCATAATGCCCATAGGAGCCGAAGTAAACACCATCCTCATCCTCCTGAAGGTCTGCAATGGCGCTGGATGACGAGCTGCTCCTGACATCTGCGTTCATCACAAAATCCTGTGCAAATTGTCTGTAATCAATTTAAATTATGCCCTTGAGACATGTTTATGGGACCGTGAAAAAGAGGCGGGGGGAGGGGGGGAGAAGGGGCTTGAAGGGGTGAGGAATCCAGCCTGCACGGGGGCTCGGACAACAATGGGGCTGGATTTAAGCGTGCACATCTTCCCTCTGCCGGCTCCTCCCGGCTGCTGCACTGCCGTTCTCCTTCCCTCACCCTCCTGCAATACCTACTGTCTGCCTTCAGCCAGCAAATACCGGCAGTGCAACATTTGGACTGGGTTTCTCGTTTCAAAGAGGAGTTACTAATGTTGCACTTGCTCGTACAAAAGCTAGTACCGCAGCGGTCAAAACAACACGTGGTTTAGGCTGCGTGATGCACCGAGCACAACAAACAGCCTAAGACTAACAAACCACACCATTCTGCGTGACTAGCGGAAGGTACAAGACAGCGCTTTGCAGCGGAGGCGTTTGGGTGGAAACAAACCAGAGCTAAATTTCAATTCCTTGAATTTCATGGTGCTTATTTTTCCACCTCCACGGCCTTGCATTCCTAGTACGCATGTTCACTTCTCGTTTTTCAAAGCCGTTTTGATGACAAACTACACAAATCAAGGGGTTTATCATGAAAACGCAATTAAAAGTTGGCAAGCAAACAGCTCATACTATAGCCATAATGAAATGAAAAAGCATACATGCTTCAACCAGACAGTATTTCTCCATGGTCTACAGTGCAACGTCAACACCACTTGCATCCTAGATAGCTCCAAGACAGCCAAAGCTGACCTTCAGGGGCCGCCATACTTTCTTAAATAGGAACCTAATTATAGAAGCCGTCAGTAACATCTCATCACCAATACTATCCTTATAGAACAACAAAACCAAAAATACTATTTCAGTTCTGACACCTCAAACACACCTCTGCTTAACTAGTTTGGATGGGGAGGAGAAGGCGGTAAAGGAATTCGTATTAGAAGTTTGTCAACATTAGTCTGTCAATTCATATTGTAAGTTAGTCAATAAGTCTGGATCTTATTTTTAATATTGCTTTTGACCACAGCAGTTTGCATTTTCCTTACCTTTAGATAAGTATCAAAATTATATTAAAACTTACATGAAATAGATACAATTAAGTATAATGAGCCTTCTGTAACATTTAAACCCAATTTTAAATGTAAAATCAGTTAAAAAGGATTCAAGCAGTAGTTCCCCCAGTCTATGAGTGCAGCACAAGTACCAAACAAACTCTAGAGATGTTAAGTAAAACCCAAAGCCATAACCTCTAACCAGGGGGATTAAAAAATTCAGGATGTACAAGCCATGCTCTTAAATCTAGGCCTCCAACTACCTGCCTTTGCTTTGTACCCCTTCCAATTCTCATAATTCTACAAGTCTACTCAGTCTAGCAAACTTGGAAAAATGTTTCTGCAAAAATTATTTCATATTCAGCTAGTGAGTATCCTCACACTATTATTCCCAGGCTCAGGAGGCAACAACCTCTAGGGTGCTGCATGACTGATCCTGAACAGGTAGTCATTAAAAAACCTAAAATATTTTTTCCACATCTTAGAGATCAGGACCTGCATAATGCAACCACGTTGTAACTCAAGTAAGTTACAGTTCCTTAGTCTCCCAAGAAGGCTCTGCAGATGGGTATAGCATGAGAAACCTCCTGGATCTAGCTTTTTGACTCCAGAAGCTGAAGTCAGCTGATAAATACCAGTACAAACCTATTTCCATGACAGAAAACAAAACAGGTTACCACAGATTAAGGTCCTGTACAACATTCTTGCCCCACATCAGACTTCCAAGCTATCTTTATTTCACAGAGGTTTACCTGAAATAAAACATCTATAGATGGTCTCTTTCAGTGGAGTAACCTCCAGCACAGATCAGTATCGCTATGATTACATACAGCATGTAGACTACTACAATGCGACTGGTTCATCTGTCCATAATTTAAAACTGTGCTACTTCATCAGGTCTGTATCTGGCTATTTTTGCTGCCAGCCAATCCCTGCTGAATTGAAAAGCCTGCACTGATGAAGAAAAATTAAAGGCTCCCTTTTACAACAGCAGACAATTTGATATACTAACCTCAAAAAGAAATCTATACAAGCCTGATTAAAGTTTAGAGAGCTGAAAAGAAATTACTACTGATGACCTGAAAAGATCTTTCTTTTAAATGAAAATAAGCATAAGAATAAGACAAGACAACACACAGGAAAAAAAATCCAAGTTTTCCAAGTAGGGTCACAAAACTCTTTCTTTCTTATTATCTATGATGAACTAATGCATAATGTACACATATCAGAAAAGTGCTGTCCACTATAAAGTACAATTTGCAGTAAGCTAAATCCAACTGAAGACAAAACTGTTTGGTTTTGACATGTGTAGTTGTTCACAGCCAATAGGACTGGAATGCATGAATTTATTTTGGTACACTTAGTTACTACTAACATAAAGTATGTACTCTCAAAACATAGAATGAGCCCTCAAATCTGTTGCACAAAACAAGGTTTTTGCTGCTTTACATTTCCACAAAAGAACGCAATTTTTTGCAATTCACTTAAACACAGTTTCAGTTACTTGATGCCCGATCAGTGTGATCTTGACATGACACGTTTGTACAAGATTTCATCCTGTGTGGCCCAGATGAGAAGTTTATGTTCCCATTTTATCCAGCATCATCAATCCCTATTTTGAAGACTTCAAGATTTATAAGTAGCATGTACAGCTATGGGGATGTCCTGATTCCTGATTGTGATGCACTGAATAACCTAACTAACAGAACCCGCACTTGAGACTGAGAAGTTGTTTTATTAATTTCATTGAGGGTTTCTGCAAACTGTAAGTTGATCTGCCACTAACAACCACTGTTTGCAGGCATCTCTGAACACATTTAAAGTCCTGTATTTAATGTCAACACCTCTCTCTTCTCCATTGTGTACGTCTTCAATGTTTAAATTCATATCTAAAAGGACTAGTAGAAAAAAGTGTCTGAAAAACAAAGAGTGGTCTGAAGCAGAATACATGTTTCCAGGCCATGTGCTTATTTAGTATTCCTTAAGCATACTTTGCTCTTTCAATTTGTGCAGTTTCTATTAATCAGCTACAAGACATTTACTAATCATCTACAAGATAAAAGTCAAACCTGCAGTCCCAACACAAGTCATGAGTTTCCTTCCATAGTTATGTTCTACCTCTCCTTTGAATTCGTATTGGTCTTTAAACATCAACATCTCACCTCACCTAGAACACATCAAATAAAAAACCCCAAAACTTCAGTTTAAACACTTACTTCATTTTTTGAAGATCATCGTGTGCTCTAGCCAAGGCTGCTTCTGCAAGTCTTGCTCTGTGTTCTGCACGTTTTAATTGTTCAAGGAGCATTGTGCTATCATTTATACCATTACAAGGCAAAATGTTTGCAGGTTCACAAAGGTCTTCTATATCTGATGAAATGGGGAGGAAAAAAAACCCACAAACCTACCAGTCACATACTGCTTCAAAGCAGCTCATAAACATATGGTGGCTTCAGTGTTGCCACTTCTGTGTTTGGATGATTTGTACAAGTCTGTTTCACAAGTAGCATCACTGAATTTGATGACTAACTGCAGAATCCAACACCACTCAGTAAAAGCAAGTATGCTAGAAGCAAGCTATAAATTAACAAAGCAAAGCAATCAGGCTTCTTTAAATACCAGTGTTTGATTATCAATAAAACATTATGTTTAGACTGTCATTAAGTTAATTACAGTCCTATACTCTACTTTTCCAGTTATGTTATTCTGAGGCCAAAAATAATGCTGATGGTAGAAAGCAAGACAGTATAGAAATTTAACATTTTTTAAAATAATTAGACTAACTCTTAATTTTTAAACTAATTCTTCAGGGTTTTATAAAGCTTTTGAACACACAAAAGTCACAAGAGCATGAGTAGAGTAAATCTAGATGAAACATTGCTTTTTAACTACCAAATCTCAGACTCAGCACTATTTCCCATTCACCTCTTGCTCAATCCAACTGGTGATTTCAATATATGTCAGCAGATTAAAAAAAAAGGGTGCTACTGTGGTTTTGGCTATAATAAGAAGTTACTGACAGCTTACTGGGTAAAAGACTTCATTTAAAAAACATATATCTACTCCTTCTAATCGTGGAAGACTATTTGGCCCATGGTACTGAAACAAAGCACAGATACTTAAGATTTCAGAGGTTCAGATCACCCCCATAACACTTCAGCAACTGTGATGGTGCCTCAAAGCATCTCAAAAGCCTATAGCTTGGGCAAAAAGCACACATTAGGCAGGAGCTGATACAGTGAAATTCCTCAACTAACCAACCAATGTCCTCTACCATTTTATTTCTGCTATCATGCAGCAGGGCTCACTTAGAACCACTGTAGAAGCAGAATTCTATGCACATGCAGCATGTTACACCAGGTTGGTCCAAAATAGAACCTGTATAAAAGACCAAGATTATTTTCAACATGGCAGATAACTTGCTCCTTACTTATACATCGTGGTTTAACCCCTGCCGGCAAGCAAGTACTACACAGCTGCTCGGGACAGGGAGAATAATCAGGAAAAATAGGTAAAACTCAAGTGCTGAGATAAGAACAATTTAATAAAATAAATAATATGA
Source organism: Falco cherrug (assembly GCF_023634085.1). Lineage (NCBI taxonomy): Eukaryota > Metazoa > Chordata > Aves > Falconiformes > Falconidae > Falco > Falco cherrug. The sequence goes on along the minus strand of NC_073706.1, from coordinate 22,128,101 downwards.
AAAAATAAAATAATAATAATGAAAAGGAGAGGGAAGGAGAGGAATAAAATCCAAAGAGAAGCGAAAAAATAAAATAAAATTAAGTTACGCACAATACAATTGCTCACCCCCTGGTGACTGATGCCCAGCCAGTCCCTGAGCAGCAATCGTCAGGCCCCAGCCAACTCCCCCCTGTTTATAAACTCAGCATGACATTTTCTGGTATGGAATATCCCTTTGGCTAGTTCCATCAGTATGTTACCAAAATCATCCTCACACCAAATCCAAAACACGGCACTGCACCAGCTACCAAGAAGAAAGCCAACTCTGTCCCAGCTAAAACCAGGACATTATAGTATACATTTTTAAATGAATGCATCTGATTTTAAATACCTACATTTAAAAGCTGCATAAATCTTCTAATGAGGCTTAGGTGGAGTGCCTCTTCAACCTGCTTCATTACTACATACAGCATCTCTGCTGTGAACACCGTATCTACAAGTTAATGCAGATAACAAGACAGGGCTATGGAAATTTCAGTCATGAAAAACCAACCCAGAGTAAAAATTTCAGAGCATGACTTTGTGTCATTATTTCAGCTAGCATGTGGACCTTCTCATGTATGTAAGCCAACTGAATAATAGTGATGATGCTTCATATGACAAACTCTGTCAATATGACATTCAACCCAGAATTCTGCACAGTCATACTGAAATGTATTTATTTATTTACCAAACTGAAGCAGGAGATCATCTTCTAACTCCGGTTTCAAATATTCCTCTCCTTCCCAAGGCAGCGGGCTGCTGAGAGAACTCAAATATGCTCCTGTTGGTTTCTAGACAGAATGGGAAGAGCGTGTAAGCTACGCTTCTTTAAGAACACCAGCCTTTCGTTTTCATTCAAGAAAATAAGGCAAAGATCTGTTCTTCCACCTACTGAAATAAACAGGGTAGCATCAAAGAAGTTTTGTAGCAAAGGGTGTAAAAGCCTACTACTTTTCTTAACTAGCAAGAACAGTGAAGAAATGAGCTTCTGGCTTCCGTCCTGGCTCTGACAGCAAGTACCCTTCTTAGCGTACTGACGCTGCAACCACGGTGACCAGAGAACAGCATCAAACTACGCCTGTGAGCTCGTCTGGGTCCCAAAGCCCAGGGAGCTACAGGATCAAGGAATTCAGTACAAGCAGCAAAGCACAGCAGATAAGACAGACATTGAAAAACACTTTTAGGATTACACTGCTATTAGGAACTAAGTTTAGCCAGATGCTTAACTATCAGACTCATAGCTTACAACAGGGCTAATCAACAAAACCAAGACACGAATCATGCTAAGTATTTTTACACAAACAGCGCTGTAGAGGCAAATGTCAAGAATGCTATATTCTTTCCAGTTTGCATCCAGCCAGTAAATACTTTGTCAGGAAAGGAGAGGTCATGTTGTGGACTTCAGTTTTTCTATTTCTGCATTTACTTTGCATAGCTAGTGATGCCCTATCTATTTGAGGATTCAGGATTTGAAAATTTAAGTAAAAAATTATTAATTAGGTAAGATGATATTAAGACTAAACCTGAACAACCAAAGAACATTATTTCAAAGTCACGTAATATAAAAAATATGTCTAGGTCTAACAACTGTAGGTTCCCATCAGCTTTCTACAATCTGGTGTCATTTTAGCCGAGATTAATTTTAGGTTCTGTGACCTAAGGGAGCAGGTGTAGACCTTACTAACAGCGCAGTAGGGGTCTGGCCAGCTCACATCCCCAGTAAAGAGTCTTTTATACCAACACGCTGGCATGGACTGAGAAACTTCAGTTATCAAGAAGTGAACCCATTGCTGGAGTAAGACAGCAGAGTCAAAGGCAGACATGAATTAACAGAACAACATGATACTACATAGCATAGGCTTTTTGCAAGTCTAAACATCCTCTTCTGGCAACAATATAACTCATGTTAATTAAATACATTTAAAATGAAAACAACTTCACATTTAAATAAACCAATCAACAGCTATTTCAATTCCCATGTATTTTATTTCTAGAAATAAGAAATCAAGATTTCATATAGTTACTAAAAACGGGCAAATTGGAAGCACAGCATCTTGATTTCTCATTCTCCAAACACTGATCGTAAAAGCAACGTGGCACACCTACCTTTAATCTAATAAAGTTTATTAGTTTAATGTATCCATAAAAATCAAGTCCTGAAAAGAAAGAGAGAGTGCCTGCGTTACAGCAAACCACACACATTTTAAAATTACTTGAATACTAATTACTTGTTCAGCTGGGAAGCTTCTCCTTGGAGTGTACATCATTATCTAGTGCAGTCTTCCTATCTTGAGTTTGCCATGCACATTTCTCTTCTTAGGATTCAACTAGGAAATTCTCATCCTCAGGACAAACACATTTGCCACAGATTAAGAATGGAACACATGCCAACGTGGTTATGAACAAGGATTTAATTCATCTGGCAAGTAACTACACCAGGACTTGCTGATGTTTTAGGCTGCTGTGCTCCTTTATTCATATTTTTAGCTTTCTACTTACTAAATTTTAAACTTACCCCACTCATCAAGAATACACACCAATATGGGTCTAGAACTGCCACCTTGCTCAGCAGTAACAGTAGTTTAAATATAATTATGTAGCCTCCTCAAGAACGGTGACTCAAAATGTCTTCCATTGGATTTTAGACAGAAACCAGAAAAATCTGTATGTAAAATTGTAAGATTTGCTAAATGCCTCACATAATTCCCATCCTCTTCTCTCTCTCTCCTTTTTAGCGCGCACTCTTAAAATAGCAGTTCTCCAACACTGTTTCCATTCACCTGCTTTCCAGTTTTCTTCTATGTGCTATAAGATATGGATTTCAGGCTCAGCAGTTCAGTACTTACCTTAGTCTTTCAAAGCCCCCTCCCACTTCACATACATCCTCCTATATGTACCTTTCTTCAGTCACCACCTTGACCTAAATATACGACAGCTTCAAGTGAAAGCCAACCTTAAGCTCCACTTGGAAAGAAGGAAACAGACACTGTAGGGTATGTCTTCCTATGATCACCTGAGGGTAAAAAAGCCAGACTACCAACAGCCATTTAAAGGACACCAGCCGTATAGCCCAGTTACTTGACCTCTTGGTCTCTGCTAAGCTACTGACGCAACACTACAACTAGTCAGACAGGAGTTCCCAACTGATCAGGTAAGTAGCTCTTACTCCAGCCTGCAGTAGGCTGGCTCAGGTTGATCAAATAGGCAGTGGGGACTCAGCACAAGCCAGCAGAGATCAATCTTACTTTTGCTACTAGTCAAGCGCTTTACCAGTACATAAAGCACATGGGAAACGGTCCATGTAAAGATAACACATAAGTGTTTTTCTACAATAGCTTATCTTTTTTAATCTTGGAATCTTCAACTACAACCAGGAAATCAGAAACAAGCTGATCTTCACAATTTTTTTTAAACAAAATGCCGATACGCAAATGGAAGTGGCAAGTTGTGAAAAAAACTTACCATGTTTCTTGACCACATCACAAATACTGAACTGATGCTCTGTTTTGCAGTGAGAGAACACGCATTCGGCAGAACTAAAGAGCCTGTAAGTAACAATTAAATACACAGCATTAACGTGTTTAGAAGCCATAACACTCTTAAGCATTTTACATGCTCTTTTCCAGCCCACTAAGCAACACATTCAGAACACATCATTTTTACCTTTAAGAAAGCGCCAACGGGCACCTGTTTACTCTCATGCCTCACACAGAAGCTGCTACCTTGTTTGCAAACTGTTTTGTAGCAACAGGTAACAAACAGAAATTTTGATGGAAAAAACTACAAACGAGGTTAACTTTCATGAACTCTTTGAAAGCAACGACAGCATTAAACCTGAAATCTACAGGCCACACATATAGGAGGGGAGCTGGCCAGCTACACCTGCTGCATGAAAATAAAAATTCACAGCAAGTTACTAACGATGGGAGAAGATGACAGAGAACTCGAGAGGAGCTTCAGGGCGAGGAGAGGAGGATTATCTGCTTTCTGCTTTACTCCCTCCTTTAGTCTGGATGTAACAGACCTCTTTGGCTCTAGAGGCCCTGCACCAGACCAGGCTGGAGAGCGCTGTTGCACACCACGCGTTACTGCCTCCCCGCGGCGGCCCCGCCCGCAGGCCCGGCCCGGGCCCCGCCCCCCTTCCCCGCGGGGCTGCGCGGGTGGGACCGTGCCCCGGGAGGGCCCCGCATCGGGCGGGGAGCGCAGGGCCAGGGCCAGCACGCCGCGGCAGGGGGGCTGCCCCCGCCGCCCTACCTGTCACAGAAGAGGCAGCGGGTCTGCAGGCCCTCGGCAGCACCTTCCTCCTCCTCCTCCTCCCAGGCCCCCTCGCCATCGGACAGCTCGGGCATCTCCTCCTCGGCGGGCGGCCCGCTGGGCCCTGTGGAGGCCACAGCAGGGGACCGTTACTGACCAGCGCAGCTGGGTGGGTGGGGGAAGAAAGACAGGGGAAGGGAGAAAGAGGAGGAGGCGGCAGCCGCCCCGGTACCCACCTGCAGAAGCCGCGCCGGCCGCCCGAGAGCCCATGGCCCCGCCGCCGCCCCACATGCGCCGCTTCCGGGTGCCCGCCCCGCCCACTACATCAACGCGCAGGGGCGGGCCCGAGGGCGTTAGCGCGCGCCCTGGCGGTTCCCGCCAGCGGCGGCACGTAATCGTTCACACCGCTGTGAGGGGCTGAGGCGGCGCCATCTTGTGGGGGCTGCGCTGAGGGGCACGGCGAGCTCGCAGCGTCCCCGCCGGCCCCGCTGCCACCCGCCGGCCCCTCGCCGAGGCGGCCTCCGCTGTTCATTCGGTGCCCTGCTAGCCTCACAGAAGCGAAAACCAGGGGAATGGTTAAAAGGGTCACACCCTCCGCCAGCCGAAAATACAAGAGATTATTTCTCCTCGGAGCTCAAAATCATAATTTGAGTGCTCGACAGGTGGCTGGCCAGACAGCCGGGTGTCTCTTCCTTCCAAATAGCGTGGTTGCAGTGGGGGAGTTAAAAGAAACGACACATGCATATCAGCTTTTAAACAAAGTTTAGCCACGGCCTTTTGTAACGGAGGGCCTCATTTGGATGCAGAGGTTAAGAAATGGTTTTAAACAAAAAATATGTAGAAAAACTAAGCTTGAGGGTCATCATCTGAAAAAGGTATTGGTTGCCATTCTAGATGGGTTATCAAATCTCCCTCGTTCTCTTCATTTTGTGCCTGACAGAAGGCCCCATCTCTGCAGAACCAAACAGTGCCTTTCCACAGATTCGCAAGGTGATCCTAAGTGGGATGAGATGGAAAAAATGTCAGAGCCAGAATTTTTCCAATTTGTACCCTCAAAGTACAGATACATTCACATTTGTGCTACTACAAATATTTCCGAAACTACTGAAACAGCTGTTTTGCCTTGAACCTGACTACCTTACGTAACTGTGAGAACAGAGGCCTGCTGTCCATCCTGCAAGCGCTGGCCTGAATCAGATGGCTAAATACCGTATTCGTGCAGTGTCTTATAACCAAACAAATACAGTTTATTTCCTAATATGACATACATAAGAAATCTATTTATCCTCACTGCTGTTAGATAACTGCATCTGCTTAGGCGTCATACATGAATTAATGTATGTCAAATTAACAAAACAAATGATCCAGCCTTGCAAAGAGTTACAGTCATTTTTAAATAGCATCTTGTACTTTTAGATCAAATCAGGTATTTGTGAGTAAGTTAAAAATAATCCTTTTTTCTTCACCCATTCAGTTAGCAAAGTGAGGGTGCCTCTGACTTGGCACTTCAGGAGATCCAAAGTGTCCTTTAGAAGCCGATAAACAAAACTCCCCAATCCCCATGCTTTGCTTCACATCACACCATGGTCTCAGAATGCATCGAGTGAGTCCCTTTTTCAAAAGAAACTACCAGGCTGCTCCAGGACTGCAGGCCACAGGGCAAAACTGCAGCTGCTGGCCCAAAGTTAAAATCTTGAAGCACCCAGGTACTGGGTTTTCAGCACCAAATATTTTGCTACACTTGCTAGACCACACTACATGCCAGAGCAGACATGGCACTAGTCTCCTCCATTTTCATCTCCAGTCTTGTTTTTCATAAGAAGCTGTTCTACATTAGATTCATTTTACAAAGGCTTAATCTGGAACAGCACTCAGTCTTGGTTGTAGCACTCAGCATAAATGGATATAGCAAGTGCTGGTTAGTACAAGACAGATAATTGCAGAGGGACCACCAGCATTATCATCATCATCGCAGTTTTTGATCATTTCTAGAGGGGTGGAACAAAGAGTCAGATTCTAGTCTCATTTTTAGAGTGCAAATTCAGTGGTCTTTGCTGAATATAAAAATACAGATATTAGAATTGACTGGTAAGAAAAAAAAAAAGGAGGGGGTTGCAGAATGCAAGAAGGAGCCCTGAAAGTCTGAGTTTGCTTGTCTGGATTACAATCTCTGATTTCTAATCTGTACTTGTAAACCTGTCCCGTGTAGCTTAATTTTCCCGTTCATTTACCCTCCTATCTCTCAAAGCTAACAAAGATGGCTTTTAAGTATGGTACTAATTAAACAGATTAGTCTTGCCTAGTTATCAGCAAATCCAAAGGGACATGAAAACTCTAAATACAGAAGCTGGTGTTAGAGAAGACCAGAATGACAGATTTGAAAAAGGATCTAAGAGCTACTAAATCAGATACCTTCACAAATTCTTATTCGTGGTTTGCTTTTAAATTCCATATCCATTCAGAATTACTTCTACAGGTAGAACAATATAACACTGATTCTGCAAATGCTACTTGTGGTATAAACCAATGCGCTGCATGAATTTTTTCCCCTTACATAGTGACTCAGTGCTATTCATTGTATTAGTGCAGAATGCTGGCAAAATGCTGCACACCCTTAGTGTACAGAAGAAATCCAGGCAAGTCAGATGCTTCTGACTTATTCTCCTAAAGCAGGGTCTGGTCCTGTGGAAGAAACAGAAGCAATGCAGAAGGATGAAATACGCTTTTCCTCTACCGTTGTTCAAGTGACTATTCGCAGAAATAGATTTAACAGCCACAGCTCTGTGAGTAGTGCCTGGGCTGATAGGAGCAAAAGCAGAAACAGCAGCTTCTTTGTGTTTTACTGAAATTCTCCCCCACTGAAGGGGCAAGGGGTCACTGATTGCATAGTCTTTGCTCCATTGCACACCCTTGGCTATTGTTGAGTCCACGCAGAGAGCAACAGACTGAATGTGCCGCACAGACTTGGAACCAAATCTTCTTTTTTATTATTGTGTGAACTAAGATTCTCACTAAATGTAAAGCACCTGTTCATTTGGGTCAGTGTACGTAACATGTTGGGTGAAGACTGTATGAAATCCTGCAGCAGAAGTGTATAACTGGTAGCTCTTGAAATATGATCATCTTTGTTACCATCTCCTAATCCTTGTAAAGGGATTTGCATGGTACAGGAAGATTTACAATGTAATGGATTACTATTTCATAATCCGGGCCAAGGGGAAGAAACTTCAAATATTTACCATTTTGTACTGCATTTTCAAACTTTTTTTCCAGATCTGCAAACACAACACTGGGGAGGCTGTTCAATATGGTATCAACATATCGTTTGTGGGCTTTGTTTCATCTGGCTTTCCAAGCCAACTTTACTCTCTACCTGCGTCACTCTTTTGTGACCACAGTGCTTGTCATTATTCAAAATCAAAGAGAGTACGTTAATAGCAGTTGTGTAGGAAGCAAATGAAACATTTTTTTAGCAAACTATTATTAAATGGCTGTGACTTTACCCCATGTAAAATATATTAGAGAACAGAGAAAAAAAAACTTTAAAAATTAATATTAAGAAACCAAATAACTTCTTAATCAGTCATGTAGTTGGAGTTACTTTTTTCTTTTTTTTCACTTCTAACCACTCAAGGTCACCAATAGAACAGAAAACTGTACAGAACCGTGAAACACAAGACTGAAGACACTTTTTCAAAAGCGTTTTCTATCTAAAAGTCCAAACCATCTGAAATTTTACACTACACTCCTTGGATACTAATCCCAGCCTGCTACATGTGAGTGCCGAGAATGACACTCCCAAAAGCACAGAGTAAGATCGCAAATACCCTGTTACGCGCAGTCCTCCCAGCCCAGCTTGCTGCATTTTTTATTAAATTAATGATGCAAACTCTTTGTAGCAATCTGAAAGCAGATAGTGGCTTTTTCGTTAAGTCTTTCAGATGTGCAGCGATGAGGAGGTTCTCTCAAAGCTGTCACTGCCTAACATCACGCAGCAATGAAAAGCATAGCTGCAAGTGACGGGTGCAACAGAGATGGTACACAAGCCACACATTTTGCAGAGGGGCATCACTGCAAGTAAAACATTGTTAATGCCAGTGATCGATCTCCTTTATGACCTTCTCAGCTGAAGGGTGAATTTGGACTCCATTAAAATAATTAAGGGCTTGGAAAGATATAAATGAAACATAAATCAGAAAATTTGAGTGCCAGTTAGTGTACAGAGGGAACAAGATATAGTCAAAAAACATTTTCTATTCCTATCACCAGGAAAAATAAGTCATTAAAAGCAGAATTTACAGGCTTAGTCATCACGCTCAGTCAGCTTAAAAGTTTCATACAATGATGGCCATTTTCCCTGTAGTGTAATTCTGAACTGACTGAGGTATTTTTTGTCACGGCAAAGCCCAGGAGACCCTGTGTAGGGCTCACCCTGAAGGGAGATTTAGGTTTAAGCCTGAGAGAGAAAGCAAGCCTAGATCTGCAGCTGATAGCTGGTGTGAGGCTGGCAGGGGCTGTCAAAGGAAAGCATGGGCTGCAAAACAACTTTTTCACGTGGGCAGGGGCGGGTTGTGGTTGGTTGCGATTTTTGGTTATTTGGGGGTTTTGGTTTTTCCTTTTTGTTGTTTGGTTCAGTTTGGGGATTTGTTGGTTTTTATTTTTGTTTTTTGGTTTGGTTTTGTTTTCTTTTGTTTTTTTGTTTTTAACAAAAGCTCACCCTCAAACTAGGGTTAGGGTTACATTCTGAAGTATGGGACTCTATGTTACACAGATAATTTTTAGTCCCCTCCATTCTTTCTCTGTTTTCTCTGCTTTAACATTAAAACAGCATTTCTCAACCTGTCAGAAAGGCAAAGGAAATACAAACACCATGTACTCCCCCACTTTCTTGCATCTGAATAGCAAACTGATTAGGTGGGCTGTTTTCTTTCTGCTGATGTTTCATCCCTATCAGACAGCCCAGTTAAACTAGCGCGCTTCAGCACTGCTCACTCAGCAGCTTTGAGGAACAGCAAATAGTAGGAATGTCCAGCCAGAAATGTGGCACTGCTGGTGCAAATGCTGTGAGTGACCATTTTCAATGAAGGATTGAGCAAAAGCGATCTCTGCAATTAGGGTCAATCTACAGTGCAGAAAAAGGAGTGATAGCACCTTGAGATAGAAGATATTTATGCACCTACAGAAGTGCCTCCCTAAAATGTGCATTGTGCAGCAGCTTGAAGAACACGGGACAATGTCAGGAGCTACAGAGCCCTAGGATCCCAACTGAGAAAATTCCAATCACATAACGTTAAAAAAAATAATAAAATACTAAGAGCTTAGAAAATCACTGATCTTCAGAGTTACTTGCACTGTTGATGCCCAAAAGGTAAATGCAAATAAAAGAATTCATAAGCATCTTAAGGGTAAACCAGTGTTCACAGAGAAATCATCTGTAATTCATTCAGAGCGTTCTCTATCTGTTAATATCTGTGTTTCTACAGGGAAAAAATATCTGGACTTGAAGTAAATGATAAAAATTGTAAAGATAAACTACAAAAGCAATCCTATCCCCATGTGAAGTAAAATGAAATGTTTGACTTAGACTATGTCTTTACCATGAAAATATATGATCTCTAGTCATTCACAGTAAGAAAACAAGGAAGGACAGGCAGCATACAGATCAGCTAACAGGTCAAACTAGTGGTACAGGAGGGCTGTGCATTAAAAACAAACCCTCAAAAGCAACTGTTTGGCACATACTGTTTTTTAAAGGTGTACAAGATATTTAGTGTCACACCAGTGGGTGTCAAGCATTTAGCAAACCCGGTGTAAATACCTGGATGAGTTACTTTGAAACCAAAGCCCGTCTTGTTGGGGGGCTGAGCATCTGAGAACATTTCAGTCCACCGGAACCAGCTCTGATCTGTGTTCACCAGTAGTAACAGTCTGAAGACAGTGGAAACGAAGTGTGCCAGAAAAAGCAAGGGTCAAATTGAGCTCGAAATAGTTGTATCATAGCTGAAGCAAAATCTAGAAATCATAAATGAAAAGAGCATTAGCAGATGTTTTTATAGCTATTTAAGGAATCTGGTGCATAGTGCCTAGATTTCCAAGAGCTTGATGAGCGTGTCTTTAAGAACAGAACTGAAATGCAAGCAGAGGAAGAATATGAAATTTTTTAGATTACAGAATAATATGGACCAACAGAAGACAGTCATACTTCTCAAGTCTGTTACATGTGCAGTGTAAATGGTTTACCTCTAGCATGCATTAGATCACAGCCCAGACCAGTGTCTCCATTTTGATGGATGTAACAAAAATACAAGTCTTTCTTTGTTCGGCTCCACTCTCTCTAAGTTAGGACGTCCCCAGCTAAATGAGGAACCATACTGATGACCACGAACAGACCTAAGTTAGAAGTCAGAGATAAAAATCAGAAAGTAGAATCAGGCTTAGGACCACATCCATCGACAGTGGTTTTCTTGCAAAATTATTTTTACTTTTTCCAACAAAGATGGAAGGGAGTATCCATCACATTTAATTTTCTAAAAATAAATTTCATAGTAAAGAATTCAGTTAGTTGCTTGCAGCAAAGGATGTACTATTTTACTTTTGTTTATTTAGCAATCTGGAGACACTTACACAATGATTTTGACAATGTACATACTGGGAATATTTCAGGAGTCCAATGTTTTAAAAGATTCATTGCAGCAATTCAGTTAAATCTGTAGAGGATCTATAAACAGAGGATTTCTACATATTATGAGCATTGCAAAGATAGTTACCATCTCTTGCTGTAAACTTCTAACGAAAGCACTTTGCAGGAGAAGATACCAGACTACTTGGGAAAATTTTTTTGTCAGAGGTGATCTAGCTAACCCAAAGTCTTCTCCAAGAGGTCTGAAGAATGTAGGAAGAAGGCAAAATAATGACTTACCCTGCACAAATAATCCAAGTAAACCACAGCAAAGCATAAATGTGCAATCAAAAGATTTTTAAAGCAGGTAAAACCATCTATTGTGAATCAAACAAGAAGTCACTAAGCAGCATTAGGCGAGTGTTTCGATTTTTGTGCCAGCTTGTAACAAGTTCTCTCGGTTTAGCTTTTTAGTTGACAGATTTTTGCCTCATTGTCAATTCATTTCACTGAACAAAACTAACGTAAAAATGGAAATATCCTTCACTAAAACTGCAAATTGTCCTGATAAATATTAATCCCCACTTCTTTAAAAGGTGCTTGTTTGAGGTATTATGAGTAGTAGCTATGTGTGTTAAATCTCCCATTCTTTGTACCAGCTTCTTTAAAAAAAAAAAATAAATAAATCAGCCAATCAAAAGTGCCTAGACCGACGCTGTCTCCCTCAGTTAATCCAAGGCCAGTAGAGGGATAATTTGATTAAACTGAGACCCTAATTTATTTAGCTTTAGTTCTGGATCAACCTCTTCTTAATAGAGTGCTGTCGTCTCCAATTGTTTGATGAAAATTAAAGTGACATAAATACCATGGGACTTTTTCAATCTGATTAGTCAGCTAACTTGCATCAATACTACCCCAGCCATCAGGCACTGGCGTCCTTCCTTTCACCAGCCTTACTAACAACTGACAAGTTCTCCTTGAAGACCGGGCACCCACGCTGCCACTCAGACCCCCACACTTAACCCATCATCCGTCCTCAATGGGTCTTGTTTGACAAGGTGCCCACACCTTTTTCCATTGCTGTTCATCAGACAAAGCTAAATATTGTTTTATTAGCAATCAATAGCCTGTTAATCCCAAACGATTTCACAAATCCACTGAGCTCTCAAGCTGATTATAAACGTTTGGTGTTTTTTTTTTTTTTTTTTTAAGCTGCTAAATTTCAGATGGATTTTCTCCTCTCCTCCCAACCCTCCTGCTCCGATATGGGACATTGTAGCTGGTAAGCAAAGCCACAAAAGTGAAAGAGCTCTGTTGTCTTTAATGTTGCCTTTAACTGGACACTTAAAAATGTCAAAGTTTTGCCGTTTAAACATGATCAAACCTATGCCACCACACCCTCAGCAGATTTACTAGCTCCTCCACTTTCAATCCATCAGTTTGAAACTTAAGAATAAGAAAGCTTCTGAGCCTTCCCTTTTTTTTTTTCACAGCCATATGGTAAATTCTTTCTTAGTCTGTAGGCTGGGGCACTACAGAGTGAGGGAGAAAAGTAAGCTTCTTTGATTTGCAATATATAAAATGCTAACAAAGCTAGCTGTTGCACTATTGAACGATGTACCATTCATGTCCAAGTCACAGACACAGATTTGGGCAAGCCTGGTACACTCTGATGATCCCTTTGTTTGCACATTGGGTCATGGAGAGATCTCCTGTGAGGCACAAGGAGAAGAGCATTACAAACGTGCTTCCTCTTGGATTTATCCATCCTCTCTTATGCCTACTTGTCTGCCTGCCTTTGCCCTGGAGATGTGATCATGTTAGCTGGAAATATAGTGATAATTCACTTATGTGATGTAGTATAAATCACCAGGTCAAGGCAGACAGGCAGTATCGATAGGCACACGCAGAGTGTATGAAGCTCCCAGAAACAAGATGCTGCCTTTCGAGGCCTGGTGTGCCAGCTTTGCAACTCTGGGTTTATTCTCTGCACGTCCCCGCCAAATTGTTGTTCCTGTAAGATGTGCTCCCTCTGCAACAATATGGGAAGAAGAGTTGTTGGCAAGCTGATGCCTCAGCAATGTTGAAGATACCCTGCCTGAAACAAATCTTGACATGGGTGGCCTTGACTCTTCAGTACAAGACAACTCTAGTAAAAGTTCTTGTTGACACTGAAGGTGTTAACTAAAACCCAAAATGAAACTAAACACACATTTTATGTTTTCTTTGCATGGATTAACATACCTAAATTGTATGTTAAGTAGAAGAGGAAAAGTTATTTCAGCTGATAAAATCCTCTGAGATGTCTATTGAAACAAAACATAGGTTTCCTAAGTCATCAGCCTTGACAATAGAGTACCAGTTCAGAAACAGAAAAAGTTTCAGAGGCAACATTTCAAATCAGTAATTCCCAAAAGTTGGCACAATTAGTGTGAACGTATCTGCTTGGAGCACAGTGTTAAAATAACTCCAAATGTGACTGTTCAGCATCTGTTTTAAATGGCCCTTTCATATAAGCTCAGATCTTTTATGGGCTTATTTCAAACTCTTCTTACAACAGGTTTTTGCATTAGAAGAAATATTTATCCTATCAAAAATATTCATCAAAACACTGGAACATACTGACAAAAAATACACCTACTCAGAATTTTAAAAAAAGCTTGACCTTTTAAGTCTCAGACATTTTAAATGAAACATGCAAGTTTCTGCCAAATCAAATAAAACAGCAACCTTTTGTTACCCTTTCTTTGGCTACTGTGCATGACTCTGTTGCATTTATCAGGGGCAAAACTAGGGCCTAAAATGTTGAAAAGTGGTTTTCAGTTTTGTATTCTTAACAGTAAGAATTAACAAGAAACAACAGTAAAATTAATACTCGCTAGCTCTAGTAAGTACTTAGCGTAGATCACAATTCCTCTCCATAGCTACATTTCTAAGGCCAATGATGGTAAACTTTAGAAAACGATTGCTGATTTAAGATTTGAACACTCTCTACTACACTTGAATTCTAGGATAAAGCAATACATATTTTATGTCCAATTTCTTACAAGGTTTCAAAGCTGTCTATTCTGCACAGCAACAATAGTGTGGTTCTTTTTTAAAGAATCATAATTAAATCAGCTGTTGCATTGTGCAATAGCATGCACTGCTTGAAACAGACAAAGAGTTTGCTGGTTTTTCATACAATCATTTTTGTGTAATAACAAAGAAAAAAATGCCATTGATATCTTAATCTTCACCTAGTCATTCTGTAAGGAAAATTAGAATATCTAAGACCACACAGGGAATCAAACCTGGAAGATTTTCTTTGCCAGCACAGTAAGAAATGCACCATCATCATAAAGAGGTGCTAAAGACTGAAAATGAGAAGGCGTTCTTGCTGCACTGTGAGGTCTGGGTATGTCCAGACTGCAGCAGTCTCTACAAGCCAGCTCGGGTATTGAAAAGGAGTCTGTCCAGAGCTGCACAAAACTCTACACTCTTTAATCTACCCTAAAACACCAAGGACAGATAGCTTTTCAGTTCTTGCTCAGAATACTTGTCTTAAAAGTCCTTAAATTGTTTGCTTTTAACGCAATGTTATCTACAGGAAAAAAAACTTAATTCATTTATTCCAGAAAGCAGAAGATACAAATTTGCAAGTACTGTTTTTGTCCAGCCTATTTTAATGCCAGGTTGCAGCCTCAACTGTATGTCAAGACTGCAGTGGCTGCATCTACCAAAGAGTTTTGTTTTGTGTTGGAGCAGCATTATGGTTTTGAAGCGATTCCCATTTCTGATTTGTCATTTGGATCTGCAGATGACTTTTGGTGGACACACACTAGATTCTTTTCAGAAGACACTAAACCAGAGTCTGCCTGCTGGGTGCACACCAAATATACTCCACGGCAGAACAGAGGGTCTGAACCGATGACTGCTTGTTCAGACAGCTCCACAAGTGTGGTGCAGGTAGTGAATCCAAGGGACCAGACTACATCTGATCTGCTGCATAAACTTCTTCAACTCAGAATCATCGAATGGATTGGGTCGGAAGGGATCACAAAAGATCATCCAGTCCAACCCCCCTGCAATGAGCAGGGCCATCTTCAACTAGATCGGGTTGCTCAGAGCCCCGTCCACCCTGATCTTGAACATTTGCAGGGATGGGGCATCTGCAGCTTCTCTGGGCAACCTGGGCCAGTGTTTCATCACCCTCATTGTAAAAAAATGTCTTCATTATATCTAGTTTGAATCTACCCTCTTTTTAGTTCAAAACCATTAGCCCTTGTCCTGGCGCTACAGGTCCTATTAAAATGTCTGTCCACATCTTTCTTATAAGCTCCCTTGTAAGTATTGAAAGGCCAAACTTGATGTGGTAAGAGCTTCTGCATCTCTTGCTTCTGTTTATTGATCTGCTCCTAAAAAATCACTGACTGATGCAAACACACATTTTTTGTTGTCAGGCTGAGCACACTATTATTCCAGAGTTATTCCCCAGAGGAATAATCCCTGTGAATCATTACAAATTGTCACAATTTAGAGTATTTCCTCTAACATTTCATTTGGTACTAGGGGTCAGCTGTCTCTGCAAACTGAGCATTAGTGTTCATTGGTGCTCACACACACTGGTACAAAATTCAGGTCACCCAACTTGTTTACTGGAACTCTTTGACTGGTAGCCAAATCATACAGCTGAAAGTTGAGGCAGATTCTCAGCAGCTGTTGCCCAAGTTACACGAGCAAGAAGGGGGTTTAATGCTTTGCTCAAGTTCCCCAAACCACTGGTTCATTTCTTTGGCATCACACAGAGCACACAGAAAATAGCAGTTAGGCAGTTTTGGGTTTAAGTGATCAGGCATTTTTGCTTCTTGACCATGGGTTCAGGCAGATATGACTTGGTTTCTGTAATGGCCATGTCATCTGGTTGCTGAAGTTTTGTCTTCTGAGCTTTAAAACCCCAGAACTGAATAACATGACACTCAGAGAAACTTGAGACCAAATCTAGACCCAGATCCAAGGTAGAATTTGAGCCAACAGAGAATGTAATTCCCAAGCAGATTCATCTGGATATACAGTAATTCAATAAAATTAAAATTGAGTCTCAGTGGCTTTAAAGATAGTAGCTTATTTTGACTTTCAGCTTCCATGCTGAGGAATATCTGACAAGAAATAATTCTATTACTATTACTTTCACTTTCATCCCCTAGAAGAAACCTGTGATTGCAAAAACATGAAAGATTATGTCTTCAAAATACTTCAGAAAATTATAATTAACACATTTCTGTTGCCGTTACCATTTCAGTAAACCTGGTACAACTCTGTTGACCTAATATTGTCCTATTTTATCCAAAATCTGCCCTGCCCAGCAGCTGTCCGGTTTATCCCTTAGGAACACAGGACAAAGTTTTGTACTCAGTCTCCTGTTTCCCACTTTCATTGCCTGCACGCTTTGTTTCTGTGCTGTTTGGTGCAGGTCTCTGTTCCTGCCTTCTAGGAACCAACTCATTTTGAAGAGACATTACCAAAATACAGTGGCATAGTAGAAGGAGGGAAACCCTACTCAATGCGTGTCTTGAACAACTTAAATGAGAAAGTGACTGACCCTCCAGTGAACCCCTGATTTGTGTACAGCACCAGAGGGCACTCCATAACAAGCAACAACTTTCTATATAGTCGCATAGATTTCCCCGTACTACTTGCTCTTGCAGGTCACTGTGTTCCCTTTTAAGTGCACCAACCCTCATTTTAAAGTGAGTTGCTCTTCTTAGTCCTAGTCTTTCATGAAAATATTGGCCTCAACCTCGTTTTTCTGATGCTCAGGAACCATTTTATTTCTAAACTAGCAGGTGGCTGGAGCTGCCGTGCGGGTACAGAGGCAGAGGACAGGACACTTCCCAGATAGTGCTGCCGTGGGAGCCCGCAAGCCCGCTCCGCTGCGAGCAGGACGAGGGGAAGGGGCTGCTGGCACACCCACCGGCACACCAGCCCACCCAGCCGTGACCCGGGACACACTTGGCTACCCAGCATTTCATGTCCCTGGCCAGCTTGGCCAAGCCCTTCGAATTAGCCTCCAGGCTGTTTCATGTAGCCATAGCTGACACAGCCAATGCCATTGCCATGCGTCGGCTAAACCCTGCAAGCTGGTGGTGCCAGCTCTGGACAGGTGATACGAAGGCTGCTTGGGTGTCTTGGTGTTGTACATCCTGGTTTTCAGAGGTTTCAGCCTGAGCCCCTCCTTTCTGCTTTCTAGAAATTTCTGAATTGCTGAACCTAGCATTTGGGGTGGTGAAAAGAAATAACTGGGCAACCTCTTTTGCTAGGAGCTTTCTACCACTGGATGTATTGTCAGCGATGGCTTTGGAAGGTGAACAGCTATAAAATGGTCAGAACCCTTAACATCTTCACACACTGGCACCTGTGCTGGCTGCCTGTAAAAGCAGAGCATCTTGCAAAACTTCCAAAATGTTCAGGCTATGAATGCATTGTTGGAAAAAACACTCCAAACTTTTTGGACTTTCTCTGTATGTTTTGGGTAAAACTGAGAGCATAATCTGCCCTGAGCAGGCAAAATTAATTTGATTATATGCTTTTCTAAGTAGCCAGGCACAGAATAGTATTTTTTTTCTTTTTGTTTAACGTTCATGGTACAAAACTAGACGCTTCCTCTGTAATGGGGATGTGTTTCCCAAAACCTTTTCCTTTCCACACGCGATTTTTCTGCTGTGGACACAGGAGGGCAGTGCAGTTCTGATTTGGGTCCAAACATCTAATAAGCCGCAGCCCAAGTCCAAGCAAAGCCTCCATTCCAGTTAAGGGATAGTTTCTACTCTTTCTACACTTGGCAACCCACTTGTAGTTGCACTTTTATAAATATATCTTCCTTAACCACTGCATATGCAGCAAACATCTGTACAGCCAAAGAAAGGCGGGGGGGGGGGGGGGGGGGGGGGTGGGGTGGGGGGGGCGGGGGAGGGGCGGGGAAGGAAGAAAGGGGGCGAGAAAGGGGGAATGCAGCAAATATTCCCTAACTGTAAGGAAGTGGATCTACCCGTGCTACTGGGGACTAAGTTCTGGAAGGTGCTGATTTCCCATAATTGCTCTGGAGACCTGTGCCATTTGTAAGTGCTCAGGCTTCCCTGGGTTGAACTCCAAAGCAGACCAAGCGTGTCTAAATTGGTCTTTCCACACGGCACCAAGTAGTGGCTCTGAAAGCTCTTCACACTTCTTCCGGACTGCAGTCAGTATTAATGTGTAATAAATGGGCTGAATACCAACTTCAACTAGGCAGGGGGTTAGCGCGGTAGCCTTTCACCTGTAGCAAAAGTAGCCCAACCTGGGTTTGAGATTAAAATAAAATAAACTGAGTTGCTTTCTTACATGTCTCAGTCTTTTCCAAAATCTTAAGAACGACTGTATAAGCAATGCTAGGCAGAGCCTTTCGAGAGACTAAGTTTGTAGTAAAAAGGCAGTGCTAGAGGAAGCAAATGTACTGATTTTTTTTGGGGGGGGGACCAAAACCTCATTGCTAATGGAATTAATAGCTTAATGAAAACAAAGACTAAAAGTTCCACCCACAATTTAACATCGTCTTCAACAGGGAATTGAAAAATCCTGTTATGAATAAAAAACCAAAACGGCAACTTGTAAACTAAACTGAAAAAGAGGGCAAATTTCCACAGGCAAAAGCTGGTTTCACACATTTTGTTTCTCCCATCAGTGCAGACTTTTGGTTTCCCCCTGTAATGCTCTCCTCAAGCTTTGTGAATCCGTCTTGCTCTGCAAGTGTGAGCATGCTCGTTTGGTGCATTGCCCTTCTTTGTACCGCACGTGAACAAGCTGCTGGACTCAAAGGCATCACAAAAAAGTCGTCAGGATGCCAACTCATGTACACCTCTAAATATGTCTTAGACATTTTACTTGAGGTAGAAACAGTAGCTGCATAGTTTTAAAATGTGTGAAATAGGTCAAAGAAGTAACCACTTAGAAAAAGAATTGGTGATACTTTTTCCTGGTAACCCTTTCAGGAGATTTGTTCAGATCCCTTCTGAGGGGCCAGCCTCCTTGTCCTTCCAACCAGATACCCTACTGAAAAGGCATTTTGCAAGGTAAATGACTAATACCACCCAAACAAAATAGTCACTGAAGTAAATAAGTAGCTTGGGGCAATAAAGATTTCCCTGTTTGGTGCAATAATTATGGGTTTCTTAAGCACATTTTCCCCCCTGCACGCTGAGGCGAAGTCAGCTATTTAGCATGAACAAAAGTCTACTGTTAGCAGGACAGTGATTTTAACCAGGCTCCTGCCTTGTGCAGAACCTGCGGAGCAGGGTGTTCTTGAAACCTCCCCAGCACTGCTAAGGGTCTGGATCCCATCACGAACCACACTGCCAAGAAACACGTAGAGCATACGGCTACACAAGATGGGTGATATTTTACCAACAGTCCCGTTTAGCATGCACAGAGTATGGGGCATTACACAAGGTCTCACAGAATCTGTTGTAGCCACATCAGCAGAGAAGATCCTCTGCTAAAATATTATTCATTAGGAAAACATTACATTTGGTGGCTCATCCATTTGTGGCACTCCCTAGTCTTTTTCTGTTTGATCCTTTTCATGGGTGATTTTGTTCCTTAGGAATATATATACTCATAGGGAGATGTACAGAAATTGTAGAAATCATTGATGGTATCTGTGGCCATCATTTTATACTGCTGTTTTATGAGTATTTCTAGCTAACATTTAAGTGAGCTGCATTCTATCTTAACATGTATGTCTGCATTTACTTTTTCTGTATTTCAAGTTTCAGCTTACTATGTATTAAGACTGAAGTGTTGTCAAGAAATCACATGATCATGTAGCATGATTCATTTTGGCTCCTTGGTTCATCTCCAGCATGAAATAATGTTATGATTCCTTAAAGGCAGACAAAAAAATAAATCAAGTAGTTTCAAGTAGTTCATTCATCAGTTAAAAAATGAAATAGAAGACATACTTGTAGAATAACCACCTTTACAAACACCTCATAAGTTAAAATAATAATAATATTAATATTATTATTAATAATAATATTAATAATAATATAATTCAAGTTTCTGACAAAAGAGGAGGTACCCTGCTTCTGTTTCTCATTTCCTGTTCGGACCACACCCTAACACATTCTTAAATGAATGAAAACCTAATTCATCTGAAAAGTAAACCTGCAAAAAATGCATCAGCCAGGTTGTTATTTGCACTGTCTCAACATGTGGCTAAAAACATCTTGGTAAAAGGAGCAGAGGTAGGGGGGTGCTGGTAAGGGCAGGGAGGGAGGGGGGAACTGCTCTTACAAGCAACATCTTAGATTTGGACTGGTGTAAACCTGAGACCAACTTCCACTGAATTCAAGTGAGTTGCAGCATTCTGAGGGCCTTTCACTGGGGCTGCTGTCCTATAAAGTCTTTCAAGACAATACTACATCCATCAAAAAGACCCACCCCAATTTGAAAATATCAAAGTAATAACACAGTGTATATACCTTATTCTGATGGCATATTTTGCCAGTGAAGGTATATGTGACATAAAAAAGGGAAGAAATGGCTAAAAGTGAAGTGGTAAAAGAAAAATCACAGCAAAATCAAGAACCTAAAAAAAAAAAAAAAAAAAAAAGACGACTAAAATTGAGAAGATCCACTTCAAAAAGAAAAACTTCAAGGAACAACCGAAAAGCAGTCATGGAGCCAATACTTTGAAACTCAGTTGCACTGGTAGAAAAATATGAAGCAGCTCCCTCTGCCTTTCCTTTTCTAACAGGCTTGTCACACAGAATCTAACAAAATAATCAAAGCAGTCACTGGAAAATTGTAAATTAATTTTGAAAAGGAAGGAGCCACAAAATATTAGTAGTTTGAAACATTGACATCCTGCAGTTTAAAATATTATTTTAAAATATTTAATTATTTAAATATAAATTTAAATTTTTTTAAAAATAAAGCATTTTTAATCTGCTTTCCTATCAATATATGTGTTACGACTGCAATATATGCTGCTAATTAATGTAACCTATATAGCTATTTACATAACCAATACCATTGCAATTAATAAGTACTAACCTATGAAATCTGTGATTCCTTTTGAATTTTGACTAAAAGCATCTTGCCAAAGAGAAAAACGATACAAGGACTTACAGCAAAAAGCGTACAGCAAACCATTTGAAATGTGGTTACCTCAGGACTGTATTTTTCCAGCAAATTAAGTTTTTGTTTTTTCTCAGAGAAAAGAATAATGATGCCTCTGGGCTCCCCCCCCCCCCCCCCCCCCCCCCAAATAGCAAGCATAAAAGTAGAGGAAATTTGATCGAGTTCACATAGAATCTTCATCAACATTTACTTCAGTTGCAATTATCTACTAAACTATTTTCTTTTCTTCTGTATTAATGCAGCTAACTATGAAAAATTAGTGTGTTCAGTATTACTGGGTTGGTTTTGGAAAACTGTAAAGACGCCAGGGTGGCAGGACTAGGTTTTGGGTTAAATCACCTTTATGTAACATCTACTTTTACTGTGAAAAATTTTTTTAATAGACAAATGCACTTATTTGTGCAATTAAAGAGCAGAAATCTTCAGGGGGATGCAATGGGCAACGAATCACTGCAAATAGTTTTCCCCAAGAAAGTTCCTGAACTGTATAAAACATTCAGTACATTCAGTAGTACTAAAGGATAGAAAATTATTTGAGCTTTTACAGTGAGACTACATTCATACTTTTTTATTGGTTTCTGTCATTCTGTTACAGAATTAACAACATTTTAAATTGTTAATCAGATTTGGAGAGTTGTTCTTTTTTTGTAAAAAGAAATGTGAAAACTAATTTTTCACTCCTTCCCTATTACACTGGCCTAATTCTGCTTTCATTTGCAGTCTCTGTGAAACCCTTCCTGACATGTAGGAACACATCAGAAAAACTCAAATTCATAGAGCCTGTTTTATTAAAGTACTCTTCTAAGAGATTATTCAAAATGACAGGATGGGATTTTTCTTTTGGTGTTTCAGGCAAAGCATTCCTGAAACATCCATGCCCTCCCACCATCTTCAGGAAGCTGGTTGGACAACTGTGAAGGTTAGCAAATAATAAATGTCAAGCATATTAAAATCATGAGATCATTGCCTGGCAGACAAACTGTTTTGAAAACTAAGATTCAAGATATGTCTCTTGCGCAGCCATAGAATATGACTGGGATAAAGGGATGACCATCCAGAAATATACTCCAAAATCCGAAAATCCATTTCTCCATAACTATTTCCAGCCACCAGAATCAAGAACAAACAAAGCAGTCTGTCCTTGGTAGAAAAGATAAAGTGAACTGCAAACAAATCTCAAATTCCATCTCCCTCATCAACATGCTCAAAATGCCCACTGCAGCCTGTGCCGAGAGGAGCGGGAGAGCCCAGCCAGCGAGCCAGCTCTGCAAAAACACCCTTGGGACCAAAACAAAGTCTCAACAGAGGGATGAAAGAAAGTGCCATATCAATTTCATTTCCATTCATCATTGTTAAGCTTCAAGTTTAAGAAAGTTTCATTGCCCATAAATACTCAGATCATAAGCAGCTGCACATGATATCATTTAGAGCCCAGTTGCATAACACGTATTTCCCCCGAGCTTTGTCCCTAAGCTGCAGCCTGACAGGCATCAGCGAGATCCAGCTTGCTTTTTTAAAAAAGCCTGCGCAGCGTTTTCACATTTAGCAGCTGAACCAAACTTCACAAAAGCAGCCGAAAAGAATTGGTAAAAGGTTAGGATAGATTGACTGTTTCCAAATTGGAATACTAATGATGATCTTTAATGAAGCCTGACAGTACAATCTGTTTCTTATTGTTCCGTAAGTGCTGGCTACTGATCATATTCACTGGCTTTAGGTGACGGGGACAGACAGGGACAAATGGGCCCCACTGGTGAGCAGGACTGTGCACAGCTGATCTTCCAACAAGGATTAAATTAATTAAAATTATTCTCCCATCAGAAGAATCAATCTTTTGATTTGTTATTATCATAGTGGTTATTAATTTTGAATGATGTCTAATTGGTACCACTGCTGTTTGGGTCAGCTGGCTTAGTAATCTTCTTAGAAAGCAGTAAAGAATACATAATTTTAGTAGCTCTGCCAGGGAGCAGGGGAGCCAAAGGAGGAAAAAAAATCCCCAACTTGATTTAATACCTCTCATAATGTGGAAGAACAACAGAGAAAGCAAGCAAAATACCTGCAAGACCCAGCTGGTGAAAACTGACTTGCTTTATTTATTTCACTGCTTTTAGTACAAAATGAAGGCACTTTCTTACAACGGTAGCCTTAAAGAAATGTTTTATTACACTGTCGTAACAAGCACAATTGGAAATACTTCATTTTCTGGACAAATACAGTATGCTCAGGGCTGGACAGGACTTGGGGAAGTTCAGTGTGATCGAGGAGGCCACCACTAGACTTCAGAGACAGAACTTGGCACGAGTTGCGAGGTGTCTGGCCCAACCGTGTCAGGATTTGGCCCTAGCTCCACAATGTCTCCCATTTCTTCACACACTGAAACCAATGTCATAGACCACAAGATTAGGACCAGGAGGATCTGGTCTCCTATTCAAGTTTTTAAGGTGTTTAAGCACTTTAAAACATCAGTGGGAGCATAGAAGCAATCACAGAAGCACCTGCATGTCGAGCAGGGTTGCCCATTGTGTGGGTTTGAAGTTTGGGCTGGATGTGTCAACCCCACAGCTGTAGGCTCCAATGATGCCAAGATCATCCCTGCAAGTGGCTGTGGGGCTTCTTGTGTGTTGTTTAGATTAAAGTGACAGAGTAAGAGAAAGGCCACATTCTGTGCCTTATAATGACAAATTTCTTCATGACGTGAGGACAAAACTGCTCCTGACAGAACTGCTATACTGCAGCCCTTTTCCTTTTGTTCACTTTTGAAACATAAATATATGACTGCCGTGGGCAATCAGGAGAGCTAAATGCTGAATCTTGAATGATATTCACACAAATTAAAGCCCAGGAGATTTCTATTGAAGCAAATGATACATAAATCTCACTCAGATGAGAACAGGGACATAATTCTTACTTTTTGTTAGTTTGTCTTCTACACATGCAAAATTGTTTTTGTCTTGTCACTGTAAATGTACAACAGCAATAGCATTACTTTATGAACGGAGCAGTTCATCTGGGAAGGCATCTATTTCAGCAGTGGAATAGGTGTTTAGATGATACAGATCTCTGTGTTACCTCCCTCTTCCCTGCAGCTGGCAACAGGAGGCGTCACCCTCTTTGCAAATCCACGGTTCCACTGGACCTTCCTCTGACCACACTTCTCCAGTTCCACAACTGGCTGTCTTATAGGAAAAGAAAATACATTGCAAGACAAATAAGAGCGGTCCAATCCTGATTTCTCTTGGAGCGATCTCTTCTCCTCTAGGAGGATGCACAATTGTTGTAATTCACATGTTTTATCTAAAACCTCAGGCTGGCATGATAACACTTGGGTAAAAATTATTTCATGCACATGAGCTCTTTGAAGCGAAGAGCAAAACCCAGGAGCATCCATCCACTGCATTAGATGAAAACCAGACCTTTTACAATCTTAGCTACGTTTTGCAAGAAATTCTGCTTAACTTGTCAGGCTTTACTACAGGCCACAATTCCCACCAAACCATCTTCATAACTCAAATAGTAAAAAGATGTTTTAAAACCCTGGGTTTAATTCTTCATCCTCCAGATGGCCATTCTTCAGCCATAAGAAAGAAAGAAAAACCTAAACCAAATTACAGGTCATCATAACAGAAGACATAAAAAGCTTTTATATGATAGACCCCAAATCTTCATCCAAGTTTAGGGAGCTGGAATATCCAGACCCGGGTCCTGTTTCACAGGTTAAAAGCATTAATGCTTGTTAGATGAAGTTCCTTTTTATCTTTTCTCCAAACACATTCCCCCTCCTTGTTCTGCTGTGTTTGGTTAGACTGGGCGCACTGATCTTATTTGTCACAATTAATAGCTGTTTAGACAAGGAGTATGTTACTGATTGTAAAATCTAGCTATTGCTCCTGGCCCCAGCACTGATTTGAGATAGATAGATAGATAGATATAAAGTATATGTGTATTTGAGGTATATATATATATAGATACATATACATGACTGTGTAAATAACACCTCTGCCATTCCTTTGTTTCTTTCAATGTCCTCCTCTGCAAAATATTTTTAAGTAAATGAAGATAAATATCATTAGTAGTGCTCCTACAAATACACGTTTTTTAAACAATCACTCTAGCTTTTTTTTTTTAATTAATCTGTTGAAAATGGACAGCATGCATTTCAAAATTGGATGAAACCAAAGGCTACTGAGGAATGCCCAGTGGGACAATACCAGCTCTTAAATGTCATATCTAAGACTGGTGTTCTATCAATTTTTTCACATCTGCAGTCAGAAGAGATAAGCAGGTTAAAAGAATCTCATTGAAACGCATATTGGGAATTTTATTTCCACAATGAGAAGAGTCTGAGACAAAAAAAAAAAAAAAAAGAGAGAGATTAAAATGTTTTAAAAGCTACACAAGGCTGCCATTGTTTAGTTAGTCTTTGAATCATGTGTGAGCTCAAATCGTCTTCTTATATTCTGTTTAGAGACACAGCTGTCTTGACTGGGGTTTCAAAATTCCTCCAAGTACAAAAGCGTGCATTAAAGCAAGCACATTAAAAAATCCACCCAATTCTAAATTCAGTTCTCCAAAAGGTATGTGTTGCATTGCTATCAAGTATTGCTTTCTGTCCAAACATATCTAAACTAACGCTTCCTCCTCTTCCTTACAAACATGATGCCTTTAATTTAAGCCTCATAATTGCCTTGGAGCTAAAAGCTATTTTACACACCAGGAGGCTATGGCATAGATCCACCACAGAGAAGGCAAAATGCAACCAGTAGGACACCAGCTGTTTATCTCCCTGAATCAAACCAGGGATTTAGCAGAAGGTGGAATGTACATCTCCCCCCACCCCGCATGACAGTAGTGGAATGCAATATTTACATTTTTGTAAATGTATTACTGGAATCCAGTATGTTCACCTTTATACACACACACAGTTGTAGTCCTGAGAACTGTATGAGTCCCTTAAGGCTGCAAGAGTGCCTGCCTTTTCTTTAAATCTCACTCAAACCCACTGTGGATGCTTTCATATCCAATGAAGAGGACAGCTGCATTGTCCATAACAGTCAATCGCTCCAAAAGCCAGAAGATCCAGGAACACACACAAAAAATTTAGAAAAGAAACCCTGCAACCCAGAACAGAAAGGAGATCTGACAGCTGCACTCACTGCTTCAATAATACAAATATTTCTGGCTACCTACACTATAAACTCTTCTTCAATATAGGACAGTGCAACCTAGAGAGTTTTTGTTATTTCAGGATTCCCCCAAGTAAACTCCAGTCCCCAATGAGATATGGCTTCAAACAGTGCAAGATCAGGAGCCTCCAACAGCTCTTCCTTTGATTCAGATCTGACTGTAAAATTATCACTTACTTTACAAGCTCTAAAAAAGAAGCCAGATAGATCTTGAGAGGCATAACTACATCAAAGGAAAGCAACATGGGAAGAGAAAAGTCGCGTATACATTGACAACAGAGCTTAAATAGAGCCAAGCTAAAGTATTTGTGGAGAATGCTCTCATCTTTTTCTAGCAACCACAATTTCCATACAACGTATTTGGATACTGTCAGATTTTTGTAAAGAAAACTCAGCTTCTAATAGTGGTTTGTAGTTTATATGGAGACAGGCTTTCTGGAATTCCCCATCTCCCACACTCTTTTTGTTCCCCTAAATACTTTCCCTGCTGGAAAATGCACTGATTTCAAACAGCTATAATGGCTAAGTCCTCTAGCAAATGTCTTAAGGACCTGATTTTGAATAACACCTTGTCCAAGGAATTGGTCAGTTGTTAACCTTTAACCCTATGTACTGCCATGCAGGAGGAATCCGCTTAAAATTCTCATTGTAAAGATACACAAGGAGTAGCATTAAGGCTATTTGACTTCAGGATTTTCTGAAGGTAACTTTTTGAGGTAATTTTCTCACATCTTTTTGCATTTGCAAATAACTCCTTAAACAACAATCCAAACAAACTTACTTTTCATGGTACATTTTTTTTTTCCATTTTCTGATCCCCTTTAGCAGTGAGAGAAACTGAGAATTCTTTCCAGAAAAAACTTGCAAACAGTTTAGGATTCAGAAGGGCTTAAGAAAGAAGCCATATTTACTTTCCCTGGCATGGGGGACGTAAGCTCTCTTTGGCAACTGGTCTTTCTGATAATAGTTTTCCCAAGAGACCAGAAACCATTCACTGGGAAAGGTGAAAAGCTAGGTATAGACCTCCCTTATGCAGGGAACTAAAAAGAAACTTATATAATGCAGACAGATGCAGTAATACTTTTATGTAACAGAAAATGGCCATCTAGAGTACAGAATATAGCTGCTGTAGACAGACAAGGAAATGTGCTTGAAAAAAAAAGCAATCATAATTCTACCGTACCACTTGAGGCTCTCTGAATAAGAAAAGTCAGACTTATCAGTTATCTTGCATCTAGGCTGCAAAAGTGAAAGTGCTGAGAGGGGCTGTGAACCGTACATGAACTAAGTTACCATGTAGGCTGCAGAGTTACAACTTTCCTCCGGTGGTACTGGAAAATACCATCAACACTGCAATATATTTTGGTCTCACCTTCTCACGAACTGTATTTCCAACTGCTCTGTTGAAACCACAACATGGAATGAGGCCAAAGCAAGTGGGGCAGCTGGAAGCGTGGAAGTTCCCAGAGCAGGTGAGCTGCTCTGCTGATCCCTCTCTGCCACCTGCTTACGGGCCGCATCAAGAGACAGTTCAGGACAAAACGCAGCTGGCTCAGGCAGGACTCTTTGTCAGGATCTCCAACGTTATCTTAATCTCATCTCTTCATTTTTTGTCTTTTGTCAGAACTATTTTACTGTGTTAGTGAGCAGACCATAAGATATCTTTAAGCAACATACAATCGCTTCTGATGGTCCTACAAAGTAGATGTTCTTAAAGACATTCTGGTAGCCTGGGAATAATATATTCCCCTTAGCATGGTGGAGTTAGTAACCTCCAAAGTTAAGGAGGGCAAAAATGGATTATCTTTTCTATGAATATGTCTGTTTCCATGAAATAATTTTAAAATTACTCGCAGAAAAGCCAGCAGCCGTAGACAGATCCCAGCATCTGAAACTCAAACTGAAACTCTCAGGGAGTCCAATTCATACAAAGCTAAGTCTCCTATTTATAAGGGTGGTTTGTGTTTTGGTTTTTACTATTATTTACTCTGCATATATGGGAAATAAATGTTATACAGTGAGTTCCTGAAAAAAGATGGATGATTCATCTAACCACCAACTTCTATGGGCAACAAATATGACTTCAGGGGTGACCAAGGAGAGACCTATAATCTAAAGCATAAGTAAAATGGCAGGCTGAAAAACTTACTTCACTGAAATCTAGAAAAGGATGCTCTTTAAATGAAAACTTCTACAAAGCCTGGCAATATCACTGTGCCGTTTCTGTTTTAGAGCCAAAGCAGCAGATTTCAAAGAGCATTTGCAGTAAAGCAGGATAAAATTAAATACTTGAAGCTGCAGTATCACTGTCCATTGGTTACAACGTATGTGGCAGTCAAGGATGCTTAGCATTTAAAGGGTTCATTTCCATAAAACAAATGAACATTACCTGGCAAATTAAACTGCTGCTAGGCTGATGGCGGGGCCTGGACAGAAGCTGAGGCATATACTCCTTTCTCTTCCAGCCTCTAAGACTTACTCTTCTGGTGGGCAAGACTGGCAGCTGCCTAAGTTCCCAGTACCATATTGGGTTTGTTTGCAAAGTATGGTTACTAACTTCTTTACTGCAAGCGATTGCTACGTGTCAAATCATAAAGATAATCCGAGGAGCCTCATCGTGGGGAAAGTCTCAAGGGCTTAACTGCAGTGGAAAACAGACCCTGCTGTGGAACACATATAACAGCAAGCTGGAGTCATACCTTCTATAACAAAATGTCTCTATCTCCTATTTGAATAGACCTATACATATTCAGCAAACAAGAAACATTGCATGGCAGTAATTATTTTGTCCCTTAATGACTCTGAGTGAAATTCTGATCCCAGCAAAGTCAAAACGATTTTTTTGCAAAAGACTTCCACAGGGGCCAGCATTCATCTTTCAAGCCTGATGGTCCTTTTGTTTGGACCAGCCTCAGAACCTCACAGACTCAAATTGTTTGTCTTTGCCAGCGGTGCACTGCTGGCTGCACATCACCTGGCAGCTGGTTTTGTCATCCAGTGGAAATCAGCATGGATTTCTTCCTAATTTAATTTAATTACACTTTAATTTAATATTTACTGCCACTGTTTCATCCCTCAACACGTATACATTCTTAGTCCATGCGTTCCTCTCTACAAGACACATTTTCACACACACATTCATTTTTGAACACCATATTGGTATACTTTCTTGACCAAAGCAAGGAATAACCTTTTTCTTGGATGCAGTGTGTATTTCCTCAAAGTGCTAGAAGTAGTCAAGTAATCATCCTGGTTTTTAAAAAAAGAAAAAAAGAAAAAAAAAAAAACAAACGGAAAATTTATTGTTTAACTGCACTCTTAGAAACACCTCTTTTGCTCCCACTTGTGGCAACTATTACGAATGCTATTACCAAATTAGATATTTTTCTTTAAAGTTTCAGTAATATTTCTGACCTGGTCTGTTCAAGTACAAACAGGCTTTTTTTCTGCCATGTCTTTCGCACTCACTTAAGTACATTGCATTTCATAAATTAGGTATCCTTCACCCTCTAGCTCTCAAGTAGAACAGTCGTCAGCACCCAGAGATGCAGTTGTTTCACTGAAATATCTATTAAAAGATAAATATTTTTCCCTTGTTCTAAAGGGTTCCTTAATCTTTCTGCAGATTTATGTCCTTTGTGAACATTCAGGGATTCTGGCTCCTGGGATTTTGAATAGGTCCAAACCTGATAAACTTTCCTCACCTTCTCAATATTTGAAGCAACTGCATGCAGATATAGAGCATAAGGATAAACAGAGAGTGGTCCCTTTGTTATCTACAGGAGGCACAACAACATTCTGTGGGCAGGACTCTACTGGGCTGTGAGCAATGTGATTCAAATTCTCCTTATCATTTCCTCCACGATATTTCAAAGGATGAAGGATGAGCAGGATGGAAGAATGATAAGTAATTCAAAAAGACATGCTCCATTTAAACCATTCCACTACGCCTGGCTTTTCCCCATCCATCAATTGGTGCCTTTTAGCTTATAGAAGATCCAGGTCACCATTTGCAAATTCATTACACACAGCAACAGGTTATCCCAAGCACAACCTGAACAAGACAGTGTCCACAGGCCACCTCAGGTTCCAGTTTACAGACCAGGAGAGCAAGGCGACTTTAATGTAAGTGCCATATAAGCAAACGAGCCAGCCTCATTTAGACAGAATCCTTAGGTTAAAGAGATTGATCACTGATCTAATTTTGCAAATTTTGGACCTGTGTTTGATTTTCAAACATCTTAAAGTAGAAAGGCACAAGAAAAGTTCAGATGCAGAACCTTCCTTTAAAGATACACATTTAGTTAGGGTCAGTCAGAGCAAATAGATGAACAATAGGTATGTATGCAGTAAATCTAAGAGGCTTTACGTATTTACATTTGTGGACCCACTTTTGAACACTTTACCCTTTAAACCTTTGTCTCAATCTCCCCACATAAAGTGATGACAATTCCAACTCAGTCATTTTGAAGATGAAATCAAACCTTTGAACTCATTAAAGACTACCTGGGCCCCTGAATTTCTGGCTTCTCCTGGGACAGCTCAACACTCTAGTGAGGTCCTTGAATTGTAAGTAATATTTAAATGAAGGAAAGAGTCATTGGAGGTATTACTATTGTAATAAAACCAAAATCCCACAACATCCCATCTTTTTCGGCAAAATCTTCAAATGGGCCTTACACTGAGATTTACTTTAAAATACCTCCTTTATCTGCTGACAGGAGAAAAGCTGTCCTTCATTGGGCATCTTCTATTTAATTTTGGCACTTCTCAGATGATGTGTTTGTGGATTTCTGCTATATTCTGGGTCCCTGGTACATGGAAGCAGCTATGCTTCTGTACCTCATTGCTCATAAAGCAGAGATTTTAAATTAATTTGCTAATCCTATCTTAATTTCTACTGTAGGCTTGTATAAACTGGCACCAAAGCCCTTTGGGGGAATATTGAAAATTGCTGTAGACTTGGCAACACATATTTATGCATATGGAATATTTGCTGTTTATAAAATGAGTATAATTAAGCAAATTTTAGACAACCGCATATATGGAGTATGAGCTAACAAATTGTTGACATCACATGCTGTGGTCTGTGAACACCTTACTGGTGTCACACCACTTTTCTCCACTGACACAGCGAGTAAATACACAGCAATGTAGAATTGCTTGCATGGTGAAGGAACTTTTTGAAGTAATATCACCAAATAAGAAAAACTAAAAAGCAGAAAGTTGTTCTGAACCACTGCAACAACCAAAGCCCCGGAGAGATCTCTTATCCCCAGAAGCAGTGTGTTTTGTTCCCACCGTATATTTCCAGGCTGCATGTTTTTTTTCAGGGAAGAGAGTGTTGGCTAGTTGCGACCAAGAGAAAATATAGGTTAATCATACTGCTATGCTTTACATTTTATTCAAAAGTATGTGAAAAGTTCATATAAATGTTAGCTGTTAATTAAACTCCCCCTTTGCCCTCCTGTGGCAATTTCCCAGGCAGCTGGGGTAGAGGGGGAAATCCCCATTGCGGTCATGAGTTGTTGTGTATGGCTAAAGACCAAACCAACCGGATTTATTAACTTCATATCTAGCAGCGAGGAGTTTGTCAGACCCACCACAGCCCTAATAGATCTCCTACTGGGCCACAAACACCAGTACAAATGACAGGGCTGCCAGCACAATCCCAGCATGAATGGGCCTAAATTAGCCAGCGCCTAATAACCAGTTTACTAACACCTGTATTAGTACTGTATCACTGTGAGGAGGGCTGCTGTTAGACAAGGCATAATCCCATAAGCTTGTCATTTGCATATCCCTCATTAGCTGATTAAAACCTGAAGGAGGCAGGTTTTTGCAGCCGGTGGGTCCATTCCGATGCTCCGGCTGCCTGGGTGGCTCGATAATGAAGTAACGGTGGTGAATGTGAGGTTTATATGTATGGAAGGGATTAAGAGTATTAGAGTTTGTGTGAACCGATGTTGCCATATTCTCTCTACTGGATCACAGTAATTGGATGGGAGGAGCAAGAGTGGATCCATTAGTTTTGTCTGTTTGCCCAGGAGCTGGGTGCTAGAGATTCAATTTTGCTTCCTTTTGCTCCTTCGCCTTTGTGAAGCATGGCTGCTTTGTCTAGGCGAGCCCTTAGCACCTCTGTACACTACCCACGCTAAGGCGATTCAGCCACAAAGAAGAAACCTCGGAGACAGCCAGCATAAAATGCAGCCTAGGCTCAAGTACTACTTGAGGGCAGCACAATCCTGCCTAGCCCAATCCTGGGAGAGAAAGCAAGAGATAATTGAAATCTATAAACACCTCTGGAGCCTTTTTATTATTTTATTAGTTCTCCACATTTGGGCTTAACAAACCTCATCATCAAAGAAGCCGTGAGCTCCTTACAAGAAAACTGAATGGCTTGAAATTTCACTGACTTAAGGAGCAATTGTTGAGAGTATTTGCTGGGCTTGCATAGTTCTAATGCAAAAAAAAAAAAAAATCCATTTCCTACATTATTTGTACAGCTGGAGTAATTACTCTATGTGACCAATGATGTAAAAAAAAAAAAAAAATAAAAAAATTTGCAAGATTGTTTCTCCCATAGCACCAACACTGCACCTTCAATGGCAGCACAGAAGAAAACACACTGAACAGTCCAGGAAAGCCTGATGCCAAAGACAGGCTTGGCGGGATATGAAGGCACAATTATACACAACAGACATTAATTAGAGACACAATGGTTTTTGGGGGGGAATATTTGAGATGTTCTAACATGGTCGCATCATTTCAGCAAAAACTTGGAGAACACTTTCTTCTGCTCTTGATAGTTTAACATTTGAAAAATTACTACATACATGAAGCTGTGGGGCACAGAGGAGATGGGACTATTAAAACATAATAATAACAACAGAAGCGATACCCACAGGTACCATGTTTTTCTGATTTTTTTTAAATATCGTTTTGTCTCCAAAGCTTAACACCATCATTCTATTAATCACACTTCCTTGAATTTTGGTAGTAAAATCTCAATTTGTTTTACATCACCTTTTTATTATGTGTTTTTATCCTAAACAATGGCAGTTAGTTATGAAATAAGACAAACTAGAAGTTCGTTTAGTTAGAGATGTGAGAAAACTGAAAATATTCTAGTCTTTATGACTAAATAAGTTTTAGAACCACCAAATGCACAGCGGCAGTGCAACGTTAAGGAATAATGTGTGATTTGTCCTTTGTGATACTCCAGGATTTCCTCATTGGAACAGTTTTATCAGCATGAAACTATAATGACACAGACCCTATTAATTAAGCAGCAGTTGAATCTGTATTACTGACTCCATGTATGGTCAGTATAGTGACACACATTTTAATGAACCTGTGATCATTTATTGCCTTTCACCTGAATTTTACAAAGCCAGAAAACTCTACCGTATTTCTAATTGGATGCAGAGGGGAACGTTTAAATCAGACACAGCCCAACGGCTGTGCCTTTCCAGAAAATAAAAACTCAGACTTCATGGAGTTAGGAAAACTATGTAAATTAATGAAATGACTTTGGGGAAAACAAGTGTTCTTTGTGTCCCAAAGTGAAGGAAGTTCAGCCCCTCTTCATCATTTTTTGTTAAGAATTTACAATGACTTTGGAGTAGCTTAGTATTATTACTATTTAGGATCACGCACTTTATTCGTGGGATACATCTTACTATCAAGCTGATTTTCTATGGAAAAAGACCCACAGCCTTCTAAAATGACTGCAACAAGCTGCAGGAGAAGGCTGCCAAATAAATCAAGCTGTGGCTGCACTGTGGTAAATTCCAGAGCACATAATAATGCTCCCAGTTGTTTGTTTGAATCATCATATGATGCTGCATGCACATTTAGCTGATGTACCAACACTAATGTACCGTGCCATTCTTGGAGTTGGAATTATAAAATGTCTCATAAAAATAAACAGCTTTATTGCTGGGCTCATGAATGATAATCCCACAGACGCAAATCATTAATCACAGAATGTATCAAGGTAATTAACAAACCAAGGATCTGGTTTATGGAGTTTGTGTGTATGTGGTTAGATTATCGTCTTTTTGCACAAAGCAGACAGCAGCTGCCTGCTGCTGAAATTCCTCTGTACCCACAAGGATCAGGTCCTAATAAAACAAGAGTGTTCAGCCAACTCACGTTCATCACAGCGCTATCAATGTACCGCCTGCAAAGAACATTTTCCTGTCATTTTTGCTTAGCATACATGCAGACATCTCAACATCGATGATGATTTGAAAGAGAACCAAAAAGAATCCTGATTGCATGCTTGTACTTAACAAGGCCTGGTTCTGAAATCGGGAGAAGACCCTGACTCACGTGGAGTTGTTACCTATTTGTCCAATTTGTTCCCTGTGAATAATGACAGAATAAAGTACAGAATGAGGGCAGTGGGTTGCATTTTTCCTCACTTCAAACCTTTGCGTATGAAGACTGGAATCACTTTTAAAAGTGGAAAAATTTAGCACTAAGTTATTTGCTAACATTTTTAATTTCTACCAGCTTTGACAATTTATTTTGATTCCAGTCAGCCTCACCATCCCATTTTCAAGCACTACTGTGGCATGGGGTTTAACAACACTGCAAAAAGCCATTCATACCCCTCAGTCCCAGTCCACTTCATACCTTCTTCTCCCTTTACCTCCACGCAAAAAATACCCCATTAAAAACAGAAGTGGGGAAATACTGTGAAAAACTCTAGCCTAGGCATGTCTTCAAAGCACTGCTGAGCCCAGGGATTCTGGGCAGCCAAGAAACACACATTGGAAGAAAGCTCCACTGTCTCAGTAAGGGGGGGGGGGGGAAGCTGCGTAAAGATGAAGGACTAACATCAAGGACATTGGTCCAGAATCATTAACTCCCACACTGTTGGAGTAATTCCAAGCATTTATCTGGCTTTCCATCACTAATGTATATAGCCAGGTATCTCTACGGTGGCCTGTGGCTGACATCTAAACGTGGGCAGAAGGCTCTTTCTCCAGGTTACCCTCATTTTCCATTCTTATCCTGGAATTCTCATGATCAATAAAACTGGCATACAGCAAAAGTAAAGGGATCCTGCACCACGCAGGCCCCCAGCAAGCTCCCCCTGGAGCCTGTACCCCTTGGTGTGGCCATCAGAGAAGGGCTGCAGAGCACTGCCTGGAGCACAGGAAACCTCCCAGTCTAAGCTAGCCAGCATTGCCACAGCCCTGCAGGTTTTCCTGTGAATGGCTTGCTGTGGAACAGGCAAGGTGGCTGGAGGCACGTGTGGCAACCTGAATTGCTGGAATGGTGTATGGAGGGCACCTCTGTCTTCACAGTGGTGAGAACCACCCGACCCGCACAGCTGTCTCCGTGCAGCTGTTGCTGGCCCCTCTCCCCTTAGGAAATGGGCTCCCACTGCTCAAGTCCCCACAGCTGCACGAGATCAGCTGTGGAGGACACTCAGTGAGAATCATTTGAGCTCTAAAAGGAAAATCAAAGTGTCAGTCCAGGATGACACTAGAGAGAACAGCTGAGGCTCAGCTGCACTTACAAACCACCATCAAGTCACCAAAGCTGATTGAATTCTTTGGGTTGACTGTTTCTCCCTGTCCCTTTAGTCTACCTACCAGTGACTTCTAAGGGTCTGCGTTTCCTTTTGCCTAGTGAAAAGGAATAGACTTTTATACACCTTTATAACACAGAAGTAGATTCTATGCCCCATTGCACCACTGCAATTTATTTCTCATACCCTGGGACATTTTGGTTAGTGACGCCTTAAAAACTCAGAGCACTTTACTGTTTATTGTACAGCACCATTGTTTTAATATTAGGCAACAAGTACAGGAAATAGTGGAAAGGATGGGAGCTGAGGCCATAGGACCTATGTGATCTACTAGACTAAATGCAATCAGGAGAGCCTATTTGATGAGGTCTGGCAATTACCCATTTAAACAGAATTACAATGTCTTTAATCATATTGCAACAACAACTAGCAGAAAATAAGGTTAATCAACTTAATGGACTGGAACAGGCAATTCATATTCTTTGGTTTTTGAACCATAATGCGAGCTGAGAGTGCCACAAGGTCCTAGCCCACTGAACATGTGGCTTGCTGACACTTAAGCAGTTAAACTGCATGATTGTTGTAGGTCCCTTCCAACAGAACTATTCTAAGACTAGTAATACTTCAAGTGAAATTTCCCAAAAGAGTGGGCAATTCTGGTGGCCTAAACACAAGAACAAGGGGCCTTAGCAAAGTTATAAACTTACAATGCATTGTATCACCTTCCTCTATACCAGAGGTCCTCAAACTTTTTAAACAGGGGGCCGGCACGTGGATGAAGTGGCAGGCAGTCATCTGCGGCTGCTTGGTTTCCCCCTCAACCCCTCGTGGGCGGGGGGGGGGGGGCGCGGGGGGGTTCTGTAAATACCGGGGGCCGGATTGAGGACCCTGGGGGGCCCTATCCGGCCCATGGGCTGTAGTTTGAGGACCCCTGCTCTATACCTATGTTTACTCCGGGGTTTCCTATTGCTAAACACCGCGTAACTTCTCACTTGTATGCTGCTACCATAGACCAGTTGAAGCACAGTAAGACACATCACCACTGGTATTGCAGTAATGGTTTTACCTGCCTCAACCTCAAATCTCCCAGAGAGAAAAGCACCTCTTTTTTGGGGCATTAGAGGAGAGCAATAGACATACTGGTATTAAAAAAAATAATTCTTATTTCGTCTGGGCTTGATCAATTACATCAGTAGCTTCTTTTGCAGCCGTCAACAGGTAGAAGAACCTTCTTCGTGGCGCAGCCTACTGATACATAAACCTGCACAATCTTTCTGCAGCAACTCAGCCATGAGCTTTTTTACACTGAATGTGAAGCAAGACTGTAGATTGATTTTTAAATCTTCTTATTGAAATATAGCAGGGTTAGAAGTCTAAGCCTGAAGTCAAGACTTCTGCTAAGCTAGGCAGAAGGACAGCACAAAAAAGAACGCCCTTGAGATGAAAAGTGTGATAGCCAGCTAAAATAAGCCCACAGTTTTGGATCACTTAACTATCAGTCAGCTGTCAAAGTGCTTCTACTTATTCTCTATCAGAACTTCATTGCTCCTTACTGTGCTTTGCCTTATACCACAAAGGCGGGAGGTACAAATGGGTCACCGACTCAGCCCCAGACACAGACCCCTTTCTCTTCCCCTTCCTCACACTCCCGCCAAGTACCAACCAGCACAGCTGACTCTCAAGTTCCTTATACTGGGGAGCCTGTATGTGTCTACAGACACTTCATATCTACCTAAAACACAATCAATGAACGCTGGGGAAAAAAGGCTCTTTGGGGAACAGTACATGGATTTGAAAGTTTGAGTTTAGCTGAACACACACTTGCATTATTTAACACACGTTCGCTCCTTGTTCTGTCTGCTCTGTCCTCACCATTTACTGCTAAACAGGTCCCTTATCTTTATTGATCACTTAATTTATCTTTTCTTAACTCCCCTTGCTCCGTCTGGTGCTGTGTGTCCAAGGTATTGAGGCTAAACATCCGTCTGTTCATACTGTCATGACTGGTTTGCCTTTGAAAGAATAGGGGGAGCAGGTGGTGTGACTAAGTAGACCCTCGACAGAATAGGGGCACCATTGCTGTGTCCTGTCCCAACCTGCCAGCGATTCCCCACCCTCCCAACTGTTCCACATTAAAGCAGTCAACTGTGGCTTTACAGTCCAAGTTTTACACAACTGTTTTACAAACCAGGAAGAATTTCTTTTGTTGAAAACCCTTTGTTAGGCAGCACAGAATGGGGGGGGGGGGGAAGCGGGGTAG
Organism: Falco cherrug; assembly: GCF_023634085.1. Taxonomy (NCBI): domain Eukaryota; kingdom Metazoa; phylum Chordata; class Aves; order Falconiformes; family Falconidae; genus Falco; species Falco cherrug. The sequence goes on along the minus strand of NC_073706.1, from coordinate 22,090,057 downwards.
AGGGAGTGGAGAAAGCCCGTTCTGAGACCAAGTGCATTTTAATGTGTATGTAGATATACACCACGCGATGTGCCAAGCCACTGAGCTCACTCACTCTCTGTTTCTGTGCTGCTTTTAAGCTCTCTTTGAAAGCAGTTGCGCAACCTATCTTTCAAATACATCCATCTTTTTCCATTTTCTTGACGTCTTCTAGTCATTTTCCTTTCCTGCTGTTTATAGTACAATTTTGGTTTATTAGAGCGAGTAAGACTGAAAACAACCAAATAACATCAACTCTTACATGCTTTTTCTCAGTAAGAATAAATATCCATTTTTCAGTGTTGCAAAATTATTATAAACCCATCTAATTGGGTCGACATCGCCAAAGAAAAGTCCAGATGATGCTTCAACCACATCCCAGTCTCTGAGCGACCCCGCTACAGGAACCATGCTGCTTCTGATGTCATGTACCATTTATTTCTTCACAGCGGTGCGTATTTCAACCCAGGTGAAGGAACACCCTGGTACACATGGGTTACCTCTGAGATAACATACCCTGAAGAAATTCAGTCCATAAGAGATAGAACATTCAGAAACTCACAAAACAGAACCCCGAAAGAGCAAATATTTGTTACAGCTGTGAAACTAACTGGTATCACCACCAGAGTGCCACAAACAGTTGCATACAAAAACCGAACCTACCAAATTCTGATTTCCTTCTTTTCCTACTCGCTGTGATAAGTAACACACTTTAGATCAATCACAGATTTTTCAAAGGCAAACACAAGATTTGAGTATTTTCCATATGTTCAAAGAAAAATGACAAGTTATGCATATTCACATCTTGTACCATAAGCTTTTTTCCACAGGCAAAAATGTATTGAAAGCTCTGTTTCAGGCTAAATTTCAAACCAAGAAACAGAGATCCTGCCCCTTTTGTAAAGATATTTCAGCCAATCACTCAAATCTTATAACTGGACACACCACCTCCCCACACCCCTCAAAAAAAAAAAAAAAAAAAGAATTGGTGTTGTTTTTCTCTCCTTCAGAGACTGTCTGCCTTCCTGCCCTCCCCCTCCCCATCAGACTGCAGAGGAAAGACAGAAGCCGAGACCCTGCTCCTGGAGCAGTCAATGGCAAAATTTCTGTGAGGGCTGAATTTCACCCAAACTGCCGAGTCCCGCAGCAAACACAGAAATCAGTGACTGCTGCATAAAGATGGAAGGATCCACATTTGGTACTAGATGGTTGGAAAGGTGCTGAGAATTAATCCTACTAAAAGCACCGTTCACTGTTAGGAGCCTGATCCTCTCAAATACACAAGTAATTGACTTTTCAGTTTAACTGATACAAAGATACAGTTCAGATTCATGGGGTTTTCTAGCTTCCTGCTGAAAAATAAAGCATAAAAATATCAAAAACATTAACAGCTAAATGATTTGCAATGAAGCATATGTAAGAAGGAAGAAAATAGGAAAGAGAATGAATCTGTTCAGAGAAATCCTGACTGACAAACATCTGCAGCCCCTTCAGGAGCCTAGTAGGTCATTTACACAGAAAACTTGGTTTTAGTCCTTCCCTTTCTTCAGAAGAACCTGAAGGGCTTCTACAGAACGCACTAAACACACCAGAATATACGACGACATGGGTGCTATATGATTGCCAGTGTCTCATATTGCTGCAGTTCCATTGTGCACGGAGTCAGAAGTATCTTTTCTCTGAGATCAGTGCCCTAATCATGAGGTTCTTCAAGTCTTATTTTACATTTCCTATCTCACTGAATATTTAACACATAGTGAAGCACCACCTGCAAGAAACAAGGGAAGCTCAGCTCACCTCACCCTCTCCATCGCTTTATGCTGTGGTGCTTAGGGCATAAGCACCTTCCTTCCTCTGCAGAAGGAAGACAAATACTTGATTTTTTCCAGATTGAGGAAACTCCGAAACCAGCACTCCAGAAATATGCTATTACTACAATATTGAATAAAAAGGAATCACTATAGCTTAATTTTCAGTCTAAACTTCTCAAATGCAGCAGCCTTTTCAAATATTTTCTTGACAACCAAGCCTATTCTACAGCCAAATTTGTAGACAGTAATACACCCCCAAATGTTTATCCAGACCTAGAAGTGATTACCAAGGAGATGAGGATCAGCATCACCAAGAATGAGACATTCTCAGTGTTTTCCTCAAAAATTTGTGTAACGTTCACAGCAGAAAAGAGAGATCAATATTCTAGTATTGTAGATAAGCAGAGAGAGGAGATCTACAGACATTGACAAATCTAGAGTTTCTGTAATTTAAAAAGCGTACCTAGCCATTTTCTCAACACTAAATTAAAATTATATTAAAACTTCAGGGGAAAGAAAATGTCTTATATCTCTGTTCATTTTAAAAGTATTGCAGCTACATAGCTGCTTCAGAGCTCTGTCACATACACTGCATTACTTGTAAATTACCAAGCTGCCTTCCAACTGTAAAATCACAAAATCTATTCATAGATTAGAAATCCTTCTGGACTGTTCATTTTGAATATTGTATATGATCTCTCTACTACCATGTTTAACAATACTGTATTGTTCCTAACTAACTTCTTAAATGCTAACCTTTCTCCAATTTGTATACAAAACATCCATACATTTGATGTATTTGAATGTATGACATTCCAAAGGTAGGCGCAAAAGGTGTGAAGTCCACACCCATTCTATTTTATCTGCTTGTGCAGGTTAGTTTGTGTGTCTAGAATCCTTTTTTCTACAGAAATACTTGGCGAATTACTGAATCAGTTATAAATTTAGTCATATTATACTAAGGAGAGACAGAACCAAATAGATAGATAGAAAAAATGTGAAACTAGACAGGAGATGACATGGTGCAGCTAGCAACCTGTAATGCAAATCTGAACTAGATCACAAATGATCTAATTAGGTCTGAAATGAGTCCTGTGGTCTTTCCAGTCCTTGATGGATGTTTGTCTACATCACAAAGGTTTGGCACAGTTTGACAGAACAGACATTTTCAGAAGCGTATGACTGGCAAGGCACAGATATTGTAGGTCAGAATAAGTTGTGTTGGCTGATCTGCTGTAGCAAGGTTACACGGCAACTGTCAAAAGCTGTCCAGAATCAACAGTGCTTCCTTCCCAAGAAAAACTGAATTAAATTAATAAAACATCCCAGCATACAGATAAACAAAAGGTAGTTTTACAGGACAGTCAGCCGTGTGTGCTTGTTTATTCAGAGGCAAGAACAAGCTTTCTGCACTGGTATATACAACCCTCAAAATATTTCATGTAGATTTTGCTGCTTCTGTGAACCAACGTTGTCACTTGCTGCACACAACAAACTCAGTTTAACTGGCATAAGAGTCACATACTGGTATCCTTAATATATATAATACCTTCATTTTATTTTCCAAATGGATGAACAAAATTAAAAAAGGAGAGGGGGGGAAAAATAATATCAGCTTCAACTTATCCCATTGCAAATGCAATATCTGTGTAATTGTGTATAATCGTTTAAAGTATAATTTAATACATCCCTTTAACAACCCACAAATTATCACTTGACAACTTGAAATAATAGGTCTTTTTGTTAAAAACAGAAAGCATGTGAAGACTAAAGGTTAAACAGGTCTTTTCATCATGATAAATCACTGGTTAATGAGCCTGGTATTGTTGGGTATTATACTTGCTCACTTTAACGCCATTACCTTCTGGTTGTAAAGCTGACACTACTAATGATCTTCATTCTTTGAACTTTTCCACAATATTGACTGGTTGCATAGAGCAGATGTTACTTGGATTTGACTGCAAAAGTGGCAATTCTTCTAAGGCTTGGAGTGGCCCTGAAAAGAATGATACTGAGCACAATGTATTTTGATATCTCTAAGTCAAAAGAGATACTTCTCTACGTGTCAACTATTGCTCTTGCAGTCTCTCACTTTCACGCAAAAATCAACCACAGGTAAGAGATAAATATTCTTTATCTATTTTCCACAGTTCCTTTTTTTATAAAAAAGTCGTAATGATGTAAGGGACCAACACAAGAAAGTTCATATCTGCTCTCTGTTGTTGCACCTGTAACTTCTCCTGCATTACAGCACGCACAAGTTAAAAACCCCATTCCATTCTGTATTTCACAGCTTTTTGTGGTCTTGATTGAAGGACGCCGAGGTCACCAGGAGATGTATGAGCGAGCCAAGTGCTGACAAAGCAGGATGCAGAAGGCCTGCATGCATATGTTTGTGTACCCACATCCATCACTTTTTATTCCAGAGGGAAGGAGGCCCAGCAACCTTCCAAAGTAGGCAGTTAGGAGAAGCAAGTAGTTACTTGACACCTCTTTAACATAAGGGCAGTCTTTTTTTGTGTGCGGGACTAGGTTCAAATGAACTCACAGGTCCTTGGGAGTGGTGAGATGGAAAGACTTCAGGGTAAGAAAGCAGGGATTGCTCAGTTTAATTTAAAACTGAAGTGTTGTGGAAGCTTTGTGTTTATTCCCATTCCTTTCTCTTCCTGACCTTGCCCTTTTCTTGTACCTCTTCTTGCTCTGTTCCTGTCACCACTGGATTCTAGAAAATGTGGACCATTGGGCAAAATTCAAACCTTAAGGCGGCAGGGGTAGTTTTATCTCAATTTACATCAAGTTGTGGACCAGCAGGATTTTGCTGCATCATAGAACAGAAATGAGGACAACTGAACTCATGACCTCAAAAGTCAAACCTCAGACCACCACACTCTCCACACACACATTCTTTGTATACTTCTGTGCAGTGGCAAGCACAAAAACTGCAGTTTAGTTTATATAAAGGCCCATATTCTGCTCTCTTGAAGGACTTCTAGATGCTTTTCTACTTTTTCTTAAGTAAGGGGTTTGGGATTTTTTCTTTCAGTGAGTTTGGGGAGAATGAGGATGTGACTGATTTTATAAATACCGTTCTGGTTACGGTCTTAAATATCATGTGAGGTGAAGGAAAAAAAACCTGAGCAATTTCTCAAAAGAAAATAAATACGAACATGTCCATACTAAAAAATCCAGGCTCCAAAAGGCATTTTGCATGTGCTGCTAACAACTCAGTGGTATATAAAAATTATTAAACTCTTTTCTTAAGCAATCCATGAAGTTTAATTCTGAAGGTTTAATCCTTAACCTGCATGGGTAGCTTAAGAAAATTTTCAGTAATATTAATCTCACAATATAAAAATGTAAGCACTAACATATATCCTGCCTGTCACCTCTGATCCTACTGAACTCAGCTGGACTGAGAGAAACATTTTCCATATAACAATGATACCACATCAGCTCCCAGGGCTATCTGAGCTGCAAAGAAGGTCTCTCACTTAAAGAACTTAGTGCTACTCACATACAGGTTAAAAATCCTGAACAAGTCAACCAAAGCATCAACAAAATAAAGATTTCACAGAAGAAGTAAATAGGTAGACGCAATTCATTGATTTAATGGAGGGGTGAGGCATGTGACATCGTCTTTAATAACCACACAGGCTGCAACCTAAGTATTTCTCATCTGAAAGATGTCATCTCCAACGTATGTAATACACCCGTGCCTACTATGGGCCCTGTCCTAGTGTCAGAGGAAAACTGTCACTTGTCCCAGCTTGCAGTTAGGAGAAAAGTTTTTAAAATAATTTCCAAAGTTGCTGTTAGATATATCTAAATACCTATTTACCTATCTATATGTCTTTACACAATCAGAACTGCAGTCTTGCAAAATACAGGTTGGCTTACATTGCAGAGAGATAAATCCTCTTGTACTCAGAGTTTATCAAACACACCAAACAAGAATTTTAATTTAAAGAATATTTACTTGTTAATGCAGCCAATTGTTTTCTATCTTTTGTCTATCAAGTGTGTTTTTCATCATGTACAAAGTAGTCAAAAGTACTTTGAATGGTCTGTTTCTGTTAAAATAGCCTTTAAAAAAATCATTTTTACTGTGGATAGTATCAACATTTTTTTCCCCTTTTCCTTATCAGTGTCAGCGTTTCCCATTTTACTGATCAAGCAATAAAAAGAATAGTGACTATTGCCATGAAAAAATCCCTTTGAATCTTGTGGACCACACACAAGTGCTCTGTGTATTTTAAGATTCTTTTTCAACTGACTCCACTCATATTCTTTGACGCCAGTATTGCAGACTGCACTCCCACTCTCTGCGCTGTGTTCTCGGACAGCCTTTATTTTTGCCATAAAAACCCTTCCATTTTTAAGAGCCATTTCTGATTTTTTTTCTTGGATGAGATGCAATGCTAGTCAATGAGCATCTATATTCATTTGGACATTCAGATATAGCTTATTACCATGTAATAAGAGCATTTCTACAGTATTTGGGCCACTAAGAGTCACTAGCAGTAAACACTTCAGCACAAGCTAATGCAAATTATCCAAGAAAGGCTTTGTTAGACAAACCGTATTTACTGCAGAGGCAGACCCAGACCCATTGGTGGTATTGGTTTCACAGAAGGTCGGTAACTTCTTTAATCAAAGATGTTAGCTCATTCCATATTTCTGCCTCGACATTCCAACTCCATGGTTCAATTTACACATCTTGATACTGAAAAGCAGAAGTGTGCACCAGGTAATTTCCCTGAAGCTGTCTATCTTGGCTTCAGGGCCTGCTCTCTCTTGACAAAAACCTTCTTTCACAGAATGCTCATTTTCTACCGGCTGAGTTAGGATTTAAACAACAGTGTCTGACTTCATTCATGCTCCCATTTCAATGCATCTAGCCCATGCTTCCCACTTACCTTGCTTCCCAACATCATAAATCCCAATTAGAGTAGTATGCTTATAAGAATCTTAACAAGTAATACCTTAATGTACTTATTTCACTATTTCTTTAAGCAGAAGTTTTGTTGCACAGAAAAAAAGTCTATATGAATTTCTGCATGTGTCTACAGTGTTCAATGTGCAACATGGCATGATAATGTATAATATTCATTTAATGTACTTTCACATGTGTTAGCTAGGATTTAACTATAAAAGTCCAGGAAAAGCTCTGGTCCAGCAGCAGAATTTGCTGAAAAGACTTACAGATGATCCAACAGAAAGTTTTCCCCACACATACATTCATTCATGCAGACTCCTCTGCCTATCACCCCCTTTTACTTGACCACTCTCAACTCCACTGGCCCTTTGCCTTTGACCTCTCTCTGCCACTGCCTCTGATTTTGTATTTGTTTTCTGAGGACCTATTATCAATCACTTTTAAGTACCCTTAAGGAGGGCGTTTAACCTAGGCATGTGAAAGTAGTAGATCCTTCCATCCAAAGAAGAAATAAGTTATTGTAAGCAAGCCATAGTTTGCATCCTTTAAGATAGTAAAGCCAGAAAGAAAAACATAAATAGGGAAAACAAAGAAGTTGCACATGTTCTTGTTGCCAAAAAAAAAAAAAAAAAGGGTGGGTGGGTGGAGGGGTGTTTAAAGAAGTTGTACATGTTCCAGTTGCCAGAACTTGTGTTAGGTTTGAAGTGCCTCACACTGTTATCCACTTAGATAACCTACAAACCAAGACTTCTGCTTAGAAAAGTTCAAGTGCTGGTGTCAGTTAATTTCTCT